>NC_090936.1:708105763-709594466 GCF_040938575.1 Ambystoma mexicanum
GGGTGCGCGAGAAATACTACACGCGATTGGCCTGTGTACGTGGATTTCAGGGGTGCGCAAGAAATTCTACACGCGATTGGCCTGGGTACGTGGATTTCAGGGGTGCGCGAGAAAATCTACACGCGATTGGGCTGGGTACGTGGATTTCAGGGGTGCGCGAGAAATTCTACACGCGATTGGCCTGGGTACGTGGATTTCAGGGGTGCGCGAGAAAATCTACACGCGATTGGGCTGGGTACGTGGATTTCAGGGGTGCGCGAGAAATTCTACACGCGATTGGCCTGGGTACGTGTATTACAGGGGTGCGCGAGAAATTCTACACGCGATTGGGCTGGGTACGTGGATTTCAGGGGTGCGCGAGAAATTCTACACGCGATTGGGCTGGGTACGTGGATTTCAGGGGTGCGCGAGAAATTCTACACGCGATTGGCCTGGGTACGTGGATTTCAGGGGTGCGCGAGAAATACTACACGCGATTGGGCCTGTGCGAGTGGGGCAGTGTATTACGGAGGTGTGCGGGAAGTTGAAGAGGTGAATTGCCAGTGTGGGTCCTCCCAGGTCTCCCCTCTACCCCCTCCACGACCTCTGCAGGCAGCCCACACCACAGGGGACTACCCTGCACCCCTGGTCATGTCCCGCAGGCAGCCCATCCACCATGGGCATGCCCCCCAGCCAAGCCACATGTCCCCTTGCACCCCCACCCCCCAGCAGGCCCCCACCCATGTCTCCCAGCACCCCCACCCCTCCAGTCACCAGGGGCAGCCTCCACAAGGCCCCCACCCATGTCTCCCACCACCCCACCCCTCCAGTCACCAGGTGCAGCCTCCACCAGGCCCCCACCCATGTCTCCCACCACCCCCACCCCTCCAGTCACCAGGGGCAGCCTCCACCAGGCCCCCACCCATGTCTCCCACCACCCCCACCCCTCCAGTCACCAGGGGCAGCCTCCACAAGGCCCCCACCCATGTCTCCCACCACCCCCACCCCTCCAGTCACCAGGGGCAGCCTCCACCAGGCCCCCAACCATGTCTCCCACCACCCCCACCCCTCCAATCACCAGGGGCAGCCTCCACCAGGCCCCCAACCATGTCCCACTCATGTCCCCTTGCACCCCCACCCCCCAGCACTGTGGGGCACCTGCCACCAGGCCCCCAACCATGTCCCCTTGCACCCCCACCCCCCAGCAGGCCCCCACTCATGTCCCCTTGCACCCCCACCCCCCAGCACTGTGGGGCACCTGCCACCAGGCCCCCAACCATGTCCCCTTGCACCCCCACCCCCCAGCACTGTGGGGCACCTGCCACCAGGCCCCCAACCATGTCCCCTTGCACCCCCACCCCCCAGCAGGCCCCCACTCATGTCCCCCTGCACCCCCACCCCCCAGCACTGTGGGGCACCTGCCAGCAGGCCCCCAACCATGTCCCACTCATGTCCCCTTGCACCCCCACCCCCCAGCAGGCCCCCACTCATGTCCCCCTGCACCCCCACCCCCCAGCACTGTGGGGCACCTGCCACCAGGCCCCCACCCATGTCCAACTCATGTTCCCCACCCAACATGTCATCACAATCCAGAACCCTGGTCTCTATGGTCAGCCCCCAAATGCAAAACACCCACCCGAGTATTGCATCCACCCACTCATAATTTGCAATCACATCACAGAACACCAATTGGAAGTTCCGAAACAAACACATGTCCCTCACATACACCCAATGGGTGTCAGTGAATCTCAAAACACATAACATGAAATGCATGAAAACAATGAGATACCACACATTGAAGTTCAACAAAAAAAAAATGTATTAAAGGAAACATGAATAGAATCAAAAATGAAGAAACAGAAATGTGAATGTAAAAAAATGAAAAGAAGCATGTCCGTTCAAAATAAAAAAAATAAAAATATATTGAAATCCAAAGTAATGTTGTACAAAGTCAATGTCCACAAAACAAAATCCAATGGGAAATAAAAATAAAAGCCATTGATCCATGGAGAATGTTAAAAAAGAAAGTATGTACAAGTCTACAACTATGTACAATGCAAGAAGCCAGGGTCCATTATCCCAACAAAATAAAGGAAACCTATCTAACTACACTAACTAATAAAAAAAATATATACAAAAATGTGGCCAATGTCCAAAAGGTCCAAATGAAACAAAAACAAAAATGAAACCTAACACTACCTACATAACTATGTACAAGGGCAGCGGGCTAGTTCCACGGCTCACTTCTGGATGTGCCGGGCCAGGGCATCATCGAACTCCTCCTCAATGTCCCGGAGGCGGTCCTCCTCCATGGCCCCGAGGGTCCGCAGGGCCGTCGACGTGTCCACCTCCAAACCCCTGCGGATTGCCTCGAGGCACTCGGCCCGCCTCAGGGCCCTCTGCATGGAGTTCTCCGCCCTGACCATTGAGAGCCGTGCCTCTTCCGCCCGCTGCCGCTCCGCATCTATGGCGTGGCCCAACCGCTGCCACACGGAAGACACTTTTTGTCCTGGGTCCTCCTGCCCTCCGGCCGATGCCTGCCCCTCCGATGTCGAAGGCCCCGAGCCTTCATGGCTCCCACCATGGTGCTGCTGCTGCTGTGCCTCTGCCCCTGCACTGCCTCCTGCTGCCTGCACATCCTCCGCCGGCTGGGGTGCAGTCGTTGACGTGGCCACCCCTGCTGGACGTCCGACTCCCGACTGTGGCAGGGATGCCTCCTCCACCAGCCTGGCCGCACCGTCAGAGGCAGCTCCACAGGGCACCCAGGTGACTGATGGGTGGGAAGATGGCACAGAGGACGACTGGCGCGTAGGGGGTCCAGCTGAGGAGGGGGTCGTGGCAAGCCCCATCAGACGGAGGAATCCAGCCTGGGGGACCTGTCCCAGCAGGCTGACGTGGTCAACGAGCCATTCGAGATGACGTGCAGTCTCTTCATGAAAAGACTGCAGGTCACCTCGCATGGCCCGTTGACGCAACGCCACACCAGCCAGGACAGGCTCAACCCGGGCCTGGATAGCCACGTCCGCAGGCAGAGGAAGGCCAGTTGACGTCAGCTCATCCCCTGCCTGAAAACTGGTCTGGACATAGGCATCCCTGCTGGTGCAAGATGATGCAGGGACAGGATCAGGGACAGGATTGCACACAGGCACCTCCGCGGCGGCCTGTGCTGCCTCCTGTCCCTGGTCCTGCACTGCACCACTAGCACCAGTGGGATCCCCACCCCCAGACCCCGTCTCTGGTGCTTGCACGGCCTCCTCCTCCACCAAACCCCCCACCAACCTGGATGACTCTGTGCCATCTTCCCCCGTTGGGCCCTGTGGGGTCCCAGCTGCCCCTTCTGCTGCCGAGGAGTCCAACTGCAACCTCCGCCTCTTGGACCTCCCCCCGGCAGCTGCGGCCTGGGACGCGGCACCGGACTCCTCACTCCCCGACGAGATGACAACATGGGAGGGGAGCCGGGCCTTGCGTCTCCGGCTGGCGGTGAGATCCCCGCTGCTGTGCTCCACAGCACCTTCTCCGCCCTCTTCATCAGTTGACGCTGCAGACAGGGAGAAACAAAACACACGCATCAGGGCAATGTACAATGGACACATACACACATGACAGTTGTACATGAGTGGCATTGGCAAACCTCAGACATGTCATCATGATCCCCAACACACATGTCATTACAACTCGCACACACGAGCCATACCACAGCCATATCGCAACTGCCAACACCATCCATACACATACAACAGCATGAGCAGCCAAAGGTGAGCCAGACATCACATGCAACACAGGAAGTGCACCACACATGTACACACACCACCACACTTGCATGCATGTGTACACCTCTGCCAAGTGTCGCAGTGTTCAGACGGGCATCCATGTCACATCTGCCCATCAGGCTTCCACATACCGCTGTCACATGCATCCATGTTGCATCACTGTTGCACCCTTGTCAAATACACACACATGCACATGTACACAGCGCTGATACATGCAGCTGAAAACAACATACATGCGTGACATCACGGACATGTCTACTCACATACACATTCATACAAACTTGTGTGCCCACACAACTGCATTTGGCATGCAAGCCCACACACACAGGCACCATCCATGTCTCACACATTACAGCCCTCGCATGTGTCAGCCCCACGGACCTGTACACCCGCACCCATACTCGACCCCATACAAACAGATGTGCAACCTGCACACTACTGAACAATCACCACACGCACTGCTCACAATCAGGATGCATGTACACTCACCGCTCGACTCCAGACGGGTCTGCCTCTCAAGGACCTGGACGTGGAGCGCTGGGGATATGTGTTCCAGGACCCCCATCTGTTCTTCCGACAAGTGGCCCCGGCGCCCCTTGGCATCCGCTGCCTTCAAGAGGCGCCGGGCCTTGTTCAGGGTCCTGGACCTGAAGTCCTCCCAGCGCTTCTTGACATGTTGGAAGTCGCGGACTGCCACCCCCTCCGCGTTGATGGCAGTCACGATGTCAGTCCAGATCCAAGTCCGTCCTTCCTTGTCGGCGCGGGAACTTCCGAAGAGGGCATCATACTGCCCCAGGACTTGCTCCACCAGGACACCAACTTCGGTGGCACTGAAGCTGGTGCCCCTCTGCCTCTCTGGCCGGGGGTTGTCAGTGGTCACAGATGGAGTTTGCCCCGACATGACAACCCCAGAGGCAGGAGTGGGTGGGCAACTGGGTCCTGGGGCTGGGCTGTGGAGCGATGGAATCCCAGTCGGGAGTCTTTGGTTCCAGCAGGGGTGGTCACACCAACAGCACCCCTGGCTGATGTGCAGGCAGCAAATGGCAGGGCACGTGGGCAGCAGGCAGTCAGGCAGCAGCAGATGGCAGGTGGGAGCGTGCTCGGGGCTCTGGGGGGCAGTAGTTCGGCCTTCTGGGCAGGAGCGTGGTCTTCCGTGTGCTTACGCGTGGCCAGCTTGATACGGAGTGATTTGGCACGTGAAAATTATGCACGTCAGCGTGTAATTCGAGGAAAGGCCCTTAGCGCGTAAGCGCGTCTGCACGCATACGCATTTTCATTGGACCAAAGGCCCTCAGCGCGTGAGCGCGTCTGTGACGTGACGTGCGAGGGAGTATCCCTCATTGCACGTGATGACAGAACACACGTGGATTTCAGCCAATCGCGTGTGAAAGTTCACGGCACCCCGGAACACACGTACCCAGGCCAATGGCGTCACGTACCCAGGCCAGTGGAACTACCCGCGCACCCCGAAACACACGTACCCAGGCCAATGGCGTGTGGAACTACCCGCGCACCCCGAAACACACGTACCCAGGCCAATCGCGTGTACGCTCGCTCCCCTCCGATCACACGCGATGACACCCGAATACGGGAAACCAACAAGTCCGCCCACACGGAGGCGTCCCGCGCCCGCGCACAGCATAAAAGTGCGCGCAAACAACAAACGCGTATATACAGCGACGATGAATGCCCCATTTGTTGCTGCACTGATTGTGGGACACCGCAGGAGGAGGAGAATAGCCAGGGCACGCATTTTTGCACCACGGACAAGCCTTTTTGGGATGCCTGACGACCAGGTCTACGGCAGGTATAGGTTTCCACCCCATATCATCCTAGACCTGGTCAGGGAGTGGGAAGATGACCTCACATCCCCCACCCTTTGCTCCCAAGCATTGAGCCCCTTGGAGAAGCTGCTCAATGTCTTGCATTTTTTGGCCACTGGGTCGTTTCGGCGGACCACTGCCATAGTGGGGGGGGTCTCACAGGCCACGCAGTCACTTCCCCAAAGTGCTCGGTGCCATAGATTGCACCCATGTGGCCCTACGTCCACCTAGGGCCACTGAGCACATCTACCGAAACCGCAAGCACTGGCATTCCATCAATGTACAGGTGGTATGCGATGCAAAGGGAATCATCACCTCTGTCTATGCAAACTACCCTGGCTCCACCCATGACAGTTTCATATACAGAATGTCCGCCCTGAGCCGGGCCCTGGAAGCTGGGCAGCATGGCGACACATGGCTCCTAGGTCAGTACAAATGCCCTTGCACATGCATGCAAGTCACACACAGACAAATATCCAAACCCTAATAATCTCAATTATTATCACCTCCCCAGGGGACAGTGCCTACCCTCTGAGCAACCACATGATGACGCCAATCCGGAACCCCACCACACCACCCCAGGTAAGATACAACGCCGCCCATATTGCAACCAGGGGCATAGTGGAGCGCACATTCGGAGTGCTCAAGTCACGTTTCCGCTCCCTTGACGCTCTGGTGGGCAACTACTCTATGCACCACCAGTAGTGTGCAGGATCATTGTGGCAGCATGTGTCCTGCACAATGTTGCAACACGGCAGGGCGTCCCGGTGGACATGGTGGTGCCCCCACATCCCCAACCACAGGCACAGGCGCTGCCCATGGGAGGGGACAGGGCACGTGGCGAGGAAGCCCGGACCCAGCTTGTGGCCACATTTTTCACCTAAACTCCCACCCCTGCGGAGTGCACACAGGCCTGGCACATACCAGGTGACAATCGATGATGACAAAGTGACAGTCAACTGTCACAACCCTACCACCCTGAGATAGTTGCCATGGAAGTGCCACATCGTCTGCATCCCTAGCTACTTAAACACAAGCTATCCTGTGCAACCAAAATGCACACAAATGACATGTGACATGACATGGGCCATACACAAGTATTCCAAGGCCCAATGAGGCAGGGGGGGGGAACAAGGGAACACAGAGAACGGTACTACTAGGCCAGGTGTCATTGAGAATGTGCAAGTGCAGGGGTAGGGGGAAGGGAAAAGTGCAAGGGGAAGGGTGGGGGGGAGTCCAGTACAGGGGAAGTAGGCCAAAAGAATAATACATAGGTCGCCTGGTGGCAACTGCAAAGATAAGTGCAGACAAGTGCTGGGAAGGGAGGGCTGTAGGGATAGAGAGACAGTACTGCAGTGCAGGGGTTGCCAGGGTGGCAGTGCAAGTGGACAGTGGCTGGGCCAGGGACCGAGGTTGGTGAGAGTGTCCCAGTAGCAGCTCCTGTGCAGTTCCAGTGAAGAATTCTGCAAGGGAGAGGCAGAGAGTAAGCAGAAGCAAAGAGGAAGGTCTTGAAGTGCTTCCAGAACTGGAGATGGTTCCCCTCAAGTTCAAGTCAGCCAGGAAGTCTGTTCCAGGGGGAGGGCCCTGCTGCGGAGAGAAACATACCCCCAGCTAGTTGCTCTGAGAAGCGGATGACCTGGACATGCAAGGTGTGCATCACACACACCTGCAAAACAGGCCATGGCCATCACTGTCATGTCACTCAAACCCTCCCAAACATCAACATGACATGGCAAGCAATACCCATACACTGACGCAGTAACAATAAGGTACACATTGCCATGTCCTAAATGTACAGTGGCATCGGACAATGATGCCTGACCCGGAATCAGATGAAATGACAGACCAACAAAATGTCCCACCCAAAATAAGTCGTTTCCAAATGCATTGCAACAGTCGTAGACGTAACATCACAATGAATGCCTGTCTATATGCACATTATGCATTGCAAAATCAACACTGCAGCTCATGTGTGCAGTGTCCCACTCCTGCATCACACTGCTCAGCGCACAGCACAGTGAACAGCCATTGCGTGTGATGCACACCCTGAGCATCACATCTAAGTGACAGACTACATCAAACATCAAATTTTTGGCATGTACTGGAACCATAATAGGTCACAGAACATGTGCTGCCGGGACACAGTGGGCACCAGAAGGCAAACAGTGTACACGTGGATATGCAAGGGTGGGAGTACATGGAGTACATCCGAGTGCAAGTGTGTGGTTCTGCAGGGACATGCACTCCACATATGCATGTGCACTCAAGTGACCATCAGTGTTCCCTACAGATCACATGTGAACATCCACCATGTGTACACCCCAGCATGTCAAACCACAACTATCCCCTCGCACCTGAAAGGAAAACACAACACATGAACAGGCATTGATCAGCAGAACACAACATGTACATAGGACAACAACATTACAATGTCAGAGTTCCCATCACACTGCAGGGCAATGCAACTATCAACAACAACCCCCCCTCCCGCGCAAATGACCATGACCCGCTGAACAACTGCACCTGGGTCATGGAGCCTCCAACCCTCATTTCCACCTGGCCACAGGATCACCTTTACCCTTCGTGTCCATCTCCCACCTTGTGTGTAAAAAGATGCCTGAACCCTCAGAATCCACACTCATTAACAAAATCACAAAATCCAAGGCATGAAAACGAAACCAAACACCCTCCAGTAGATGACTTGACGTAGCAGTACCTCACAAACGCCAAGTACTACCACAATGATGCAACAACCAAGGTAGCACAGCAGAACAATGTCACGACAGGATGTGAGACATGTGTGGTACATGACATAGGATGATGCACAATGAATGGATGTGTACTGTCACAGGTCCCCTGTACAGGCGCGGGAGTCTCATGAAACAACCACCCACACCATGTCCCGTGTGCCTGCAAGGTCAAACTCACACAGGCCCCTGAGATCATGGTGGGGAATGAGGTTCAGGGATATGCAGTCGGGACAGGTGTAGACACACTGGATGACTGGAATGAGTGGCACGTGAGGGGAGGAGGAATGACACATGAAACTAGGGAATGCACAAAAATGTACAACCTGCATGAACACATACACAATCCAAACAAACTTGGACATCATTGTCATGACATTCTGTAGTCCAGGCTCAGGAGTGGTACGAACCAACCACCCCCTCTAGGGTTTTGGCGCCTGCAAGTTCGGGGCTTACACAGGCATCCGCAACCCCAGTGGGGAAAGAGGGTCAGGGAACGTTGCTTGGATAGGCACGGGAAGCAGGAACACCGGGTAGAGGGTACAGGTTTCATAATTGCATAGGATCACGGGTGATTAGGGAAAAAAACATACCAAATAGGACCACACATACATCCATGCATCAGTACACTCCCCAGCAAGCCTATGCAGGGCAGTTTGTAAGGAAAACAACAAGACACTTAGCTCTGGTTTTGAGTGCTGGCCTCCTGCCTGCGCACTCTCAGGGCCGGTTACAGGAGCACTCCAATGCTGCAAAGAGAGACACAGTCAACAACCTGTATGTGCCAATTACACAAAAACACAACACAAAACATGCCCCATAGCAACAAACTACTCTACAAACAGACAATCAGTGCTCGATGCTTCGTACCCATATATAACATCACCCCTGTGACGGGTCATACACAGTCAATGCAGTGAGTCAGGCGCTGGTGGGTGCGTGGCAAATGGAACACCAATGTGTCACAATTCACACAACATGCAATGTTCCCTGGGTAAGCAGACAGACCCATATGGCAAGCCATGACTACAGAGCAAGTTGCGTACCACCATGACCAAAACAAAGTTGGCAGTGCATTTATCATGAAGTACGTGGAATAGACATGCACTGCACCCAAGTATGTCCCTTGCTGTATGTCCCTGTGAGCTGCCCCTTTCCATGTCTCTGAAGGCTACATGGTTGATACAAGTGCCTCAATGAACCTTGGTGTACCGCAGGGTATGTGCCACTGCCCCTGCATGTGTCCCAGACAACCCTACTATCAACAGCCATCAGTCCACAAACACATCTGAGCTGCATTGTGTGCTTCAACACCAATATTCGTCTAAGCTCACCCTCAGTGCTGTGACTAAGCCTGCATGTGCAACTCGCCTGGTGCAAGCTTTGCTGTGTCGTGGCCCCCCTGTGATGCTCACCTTGCCTGGAGTTCCTTGGAACATGTCAGCAGTTCTAGGATGTGGGTCTGCAATCACTGTGGCTCTGCTCGTGCACACATGTGCATGTGGGCACCAACAAACGGGTCAGGCATTCCGTCGTCCAATGGGCCATGTCTGCTGCCAAAGGTGCTCTGGTGCCTCATCCCCCTGCAGAAAGTGCATGGAACAAATGATTAATGCATCGAAGTGATCTGTGTGTGTCTCATCAGGCATCTCATTACTTGACCATGTCAGAGAGTCACATCACAAATCACACCATCAGTCCGTCTTTGACTTCCAAAGTGTGGAACACTATCTACAGCATGAATTGCAACAGGCACGTGTACAGGAAAGAAATGAGACATAATACACAATGCATAGCAATCAATGTCCACATTAATCATGACACACCCCGTCTAGCAAAAGCTGAACAGTGGACAATTACACCTAAATCATCCCCACTAGGGGTGTCAACACAAGTCACAAAGCACCAGACATGCCACAGATATGACAGTCCAAAGCCCTTGTGTAAAATTCTATAACACCGAACCATCCTTGCGAGCCCATGGATAAGGGAGGCAGGAGTGGCATATGTGAGTCAAGGAACCCAAGCAGCAAACACATACACAAGACAACCATGAAGGGCCCAGCTGGAACAGACAGTGGATGCCTTCAAAAACCACAAGGCACCGCACTGTCACATGAAAGCACAATAGACTACAAATTTTAAACTAACTCAACTATTAACTAATTACACTAACTATGGAAAACCTACATTACCTATTTAAACTAACTATCAAACAGAAACTTAACTAACTAAACTAAACGAAAAATCAAAAATGGCCACATACGACCCGGGGGGGAGGGGAGGCACCCAGGAGGGGGGAGGTACAGGGTGCTGCTCAACATCCACATGCGATGATGCCGAGCCAAAAAAAAATACCTCCATGGGCTCAACGCCTGCACAGCACGACCTATGTGGGAGATAGATGGTCGTCCGAGTCTGGCTCATCCTGGAAAGGAGGACGTGGCACAGTAGCCTGGCCACGCCTAGCCGCAGCTTGCCCCTCGTCGGCAGCAAGTCTGCCGGACAGGTGAGCCTGGTTCTGTGTGGCGATGTTACATAGGTCTGCATGCAGAACCTCACGTGATACACGTGCTTCCTCTTGCAAGGTAGCACGTGTAACACGGAGTTCCTCCTGCAAGGCCTGGCTGGACAACCGCTGCACCTCCCGGCAAGCCTGTAGCTCAGCCGAGATGGTGCGCTCAAGCTGTGCAAACCTCTCCTCTGCCTGCTGCCTCTGGGACATCATAAGGACACCCAGAGTGGATCTGAGGGAGGCATACTCCTCCCTCAGGGCATCCATGTGCGCCTCTGCGTGAGCAGCAATTGCTTGACGCAGAGACGACATTTCAGCCTGGCGTGCCCTGTCTGAGGCCGCCATGCCCAGCCTGAGCGAGCGGGCCGTGGACCGTGCCGCCTGCTGCTGGAGAAGCACCTGCCTAGCAGGGGGGAGCACAGATCGGGCAACACGCTCCATGCTGTCAGCGATGTTCTCCATTGCTGCCCCCTGCCGTTCGGAATTGGCAGTCATGTCTTGCTCCCACTCAGTATACAGCGGTTGCGCGCGGCGACCGCGTTGCCGGGCTTGACCCCTGCGGGACCCAAGGACGGAGGTCCTCGCTGTGTTGGCACCGCCTGCGGCTGCACGACTACATGCCCCCGTCGACGTGATGTCCCAGGCACATCAGTGACTGGTGCGGAGGGTGACCCTGCGTCCCGATCCACCACGGGCGGAGGAACCAAGACTGTCTGATCCCTCAGTGCAGGTGTCGCAGACAGAGGAGTGTCCACATCAGAATCACTCACCCCTGACACATGGACTTGATGGTCATCCAACTCAACATGGACGTCAGAGTCGTCATCAAGGCTGGACTCATAGGCAGCCAGAGACAGGATGGACTGCAGCACTTGGGGGTTTTCGTGGCCTACCACCCCACGACCCCCACTAGTGCCGGGTTGATGTGGTCTTACCAACCCTGTGTCTGGCGTGACAACACCATCCTCTGCATCCATTGCGTCATCACCTGAAAAATAGAGAGGAAAAGGTAACTACACATGTCAGAAGCACACAACACACACACACACCGACAGCAAAGGCATCAGGCAGACATGTGACACACAACATATGACCTGGCATGCATGCTGGGTCTACTTAGAATAGCCACTGTGATCAGACCTGTTGAAAGGTGGCAGTTTGCATGGAAGTGGGTCTATGCAGTGCTGAAAATGTGTACGCCACTCACTACCTACATGTACAAGCACTCCATGGTGTGTGCCAGGAAATGTGAAGGCAGTGCAATGTCAAATTCAGACATCACGTGCATTGTGTATTCAATGTGTACCATGTCTAGCAGCCAAGCACCCCTCCACCCCAGTACCAAAGCAGGGATGCCTAGCATGGTATCAAAAGGCTGCCCATACACCTGTGTATTGACAAGCAGTGTTGACTGGCATCAACAGCTTAATGTGAATCAAATTACAACACTGCTAATGATGCTGGGACAGTGGGCAGGACAAATGATGGAAGATCCAGAGGCCAGCCACGTGTGAAGAAGACACGACAAGAGTTGGACAGAGTCATTGGCCATTGAACAGGCTGAGGCCTGTGACCCACACAGATTGTCATTGCCTAAACATGTGTGCAACGCAGGACTGAGCCACAGTTGACATGGGGAGGCCGATAATATGGCAGGCAGTGTATGTAACCAAGGACTCATATTACAGTGCTCATCCAGTCAAGGACACATAGGGGCATGCGTGCAATGCACATGGAGCATGAATGGGCACTCATGTCCCAGCGGGACATCTGACCCATGCACAGTACAAGTGGGATACCCTGCATCGAGTACTAAGGCTGTACCACACGGCATATGTCTGGCAGTTTCTAAGCTGGAAGTTAGCATCTACACAGGACACATGAACAAGAAACTACACATTGGCAAGAATGTAGCAGACCAGTGCAAAGGTGGAACTGGGGTGCAGAGTGGCGGAGGAGGGGCAAGGGAGCATGCCCACATGGAGTCCCGCATGCAGGCAGAGGAGACATGCATGACGGTAGCATTGCATTACTTACACCTCAGAACCATGTACACGTCACATGTAGCAGCAATCATGCACAACACATCCCACAAGTCAAACACACACGTCCTCAACAACTACGCTTTAACACTCACTGGACTGGGCATCAAAGTCCAGCATCTCTCCCACACCTTCGACCAATTCTGGTGGTATGAACTCCGCAACGAGAGCCTCATGCGGAGTGAGTTCTTCCTCCTCTGGTGCAGGCCCACCGCCAGTCACCAGAGTCAAGTTGTAATTTGAGGCACGCTTAGCCTTAGTGCTGCGCTTGATGTCATTCCAGCGCTTTTTGCACTCCTGCGCTGTGCGCACCTCATGGCCGAATGAACTGACATGTTTCGCAACATGCTTCCAGTGGGTGTCACGTTGGGCAGCCGTAGTCTGACTATTGGCACCCACTAGCATGTCACGGCTGTGTCCCCGCACGTAGTCCACGAGGAAGTCCAGTTCCTGCTTACAGAAAGGCTTCTTCCTCGACGTGCAGGAGGTTGTGGCTGTGTGTGGGGTCCCAGCCTGTGCTGCAGGTGCAACCTTCCTCCTCTTGGACTGTGGCGCAGACCCTGGCTGGCTAATGCCGCCCTGACCAGTATGGCCAGTGGGTTCGGTGGATTGAGCCGAGGGAGTGGCAGGTGGAGGGATGACCAAAGGCCTGACTTGTGTCAGTGGCTGCTGGGTGCCCACTAATGGACCCTGCACAGCAACATCAGCTGTGGCAGGGTCATTGACCGCAACGGTCCTGGTTGGCAGACTCACAACCGGGGTGCTGTTGGGTGCATCTGCCCCTGCACTTGCCAACACCCGGCTGTTCGGGGCAGCAGATGACATGACTGCCCCAGGGACACGTGTCTTGGTCTGAGCAGCCCGGCGTGCCCCTATGGTTTCCCCCCTGGCCTGTTGGAGATCTACCAAGGGCTCTTCAAGTGCCAACGCAGCCTGCGCTGGCAGACCCTGAGCCTGGGTGGCGGTGTCCACAGCTGCACCTGCAGCTACCGCTACCCTTGGGCCCGTGGCAGTCGATGGAACGGACTGCTGGGTCATACGGGTGCCAGTGCCAGATGCAGGAGCTGCATCCCCCGGAACCACAGGGGGTGGTGGCATGGCTGCACCGACACATGGCACAACATTGTGCTCAAGTGGCGCACCCCTGCCTCTTCCCCCTCTGTGGCTGCCCTGGACACCCTGGAGTCCCCCTACTCCCTGGTCACCACGGCCACCTCCCCGACCACGCCCGCCACGAGGAGTACGCCCAGCTGAGGCACCCCTCACCTTTGGTGGCCTCCCAACCATGGCACAGATGTAATAGTGCTGGCACAGATGGAGTGGTGCCAATGGGAGGTGTACACCACAATTGTCCTGGGCAATTGGGGTGAAGGGGGTGGGAAGCAAGATGTTAACAGCCCCCCTGCACCTGCAAGGCTGTATGTGACCCCGGTGATGTGGTGACGGGTCACGCAACGCTCAGGCACCCCAAAACTGCAGTAAAACCGTGCACGCAACCCTGCAGCCTACGTGCGTGGATTTGACCTCCCGCAGTACGCGGTGGCACCCAGTAACACGAATAACGCGTACACGTGGGACACGCAGGCTACGATGACATCGAAAATGGGTGCAATACACAGGGGCACCCGCAGTGGGAAAAGGAGCGTTTGCGACTCACCGTCTGACTAGCGCGATGCAGAAAAACACGCGTAGCCAATACCCCCGCCAAAAGAAGAGATACGTCCGTGAGAGCTGTGAAGTAGATGGCGCGCGAAACAACTGGAAGCAGCAACACACGTCGGTCTCCACGGAAGGCACGTACAGCGAACTGCTGGGCCCGCTCACCTTTAACCTGTGCTGAGGGAAACGCACGCGCGCGTCACGTCACATGCGGACGTGCAGTTTTTCATGCGCGATTACGCGCATTACACGCGGACGTGCAGTTTTTCAGGCACGATTACGCGCATTACACGCGGACGTGCAGTTTTTCACGCGCGATTACGCGCATTACACGCGGACGTGCAGTTTTCCACACGCGACCACGAATTACACGCTGACGTGCAGATTTTTCACGTGCCAAATCACTCCGTATCAAGCTGGCCACGAATACACACGGAAGACCACGCTCCTGCCCAGTAGGCCGAATCACTGCCCCCCAGTGCCCCGAGCAGCCTCCCACGTGCCATCTGCTGCTGCCTGCCTGCCTGCCTGCTGCCACCGTGCCCTGCCATTTGGTGCCTGCACATCAGCCATCTGCAGGGGTCCAGTTGCTGTGTCGACCCCTGCTGGAACAGTAGACTCCCGACTGGGATACCATCGCTCCACAGCCCAGCCCCAGGACCCAGTTGCCCACCCACGCCTGCCTCGGGGGTCGCCATGTCGGGGCAAGCACCATCTGAGACCAGTGGCGACCCCCAGCCAGAGAGGCAGAGGGCCACCAGCTTCAGTGAGAAGGAAGTTGGTGTCCTGGTGGAGCATGTCCTGGGGCATTATGATGCCCTCTTCGGAAGACCACGCGCCAACAAGGAAGGACGGGAGAGGATCTGGGACGATGTAGTGGTTGCCATCAACGCGGAGGGGGTGGCAACCCGCGACATCAAGCACATCAAGAAGCGCTGGGAGGACTTGAGGTCCAGGACCCTCAATAAGGCCCGGCGCCTCGCGGAGGGGGGCCGGGCACGCCTGAGTGACATCCAGATGAGGGTCCTGGAACGCGTAGACCCAGCGCTCCACACCCAGATCCTTCGGAGGCAGACCCATCTGGAGTTGGCCGGTAAGTGGCCAAGCATTACTGTGTGAGACAGGGCATGTTGCAGTGTGCTGGTTGTCTGATACCTGCCTGTATGTGTGACATAGGCCATGTACGTATGTGTGTGTGCAGGGACATCATGGTCAGGCATGTGAGTACAGTGATGTGTGAACCACATGGTTGGTGCATGTGTTCTATTGCAACATGGGGGGCTCTGTGCGGAATGGACACATGGAAGCATGGCAGTCTCTGTTCCTGGACATGGGTGGGGGTGAGGGATGGGTGCTGGTCCCATGTACACGTATGGTGCCCATGTGTGTGGCCTTCTGGCGACCCTCTCCTCCTCTGTGGAGGCTATGCGCCAGTCGTGCTCCATGCCGTCTTCCGGCCCAGATGCCACCAGGGCCCCCTGTGGACCTGCCCCGACCAACGCAGCCAGCTCGGTGGGGACCCCATCCCTGCCACAGTCGGGAGTCGAAGGTCCAGCAGGGGTGGACACACCAGCAACTGTCCCCCTGCAGATGGAGGATGTGCCGGCATCATCTGGCAGGGCACGTGCACGACGGCATCGGTGGATTCCATCAGCCTGGATGCCGTCGTGCTGGCAGAGGCAGTGGCGTCGGAGGCAGCAGCAGGCTCAACGTGGGAGGCATCATGGCTCGGGGCCATCAAGATCAGAGGGGCAGGCATCGGCCGGAGGGCAGGGGAACCCTGGGATGGCAGTGTCTTCCGTGTGGGAACAGTTGGTCCAGCGGATAGGTGCGGAGCGGCAGCGGGCGGAAGAGGAGCGGCTCACCATGGTCAGGGCGGAGTTCTCCATGCGTCGGGCGTTGAGGCGGGCTGAGTGCCTCGAGGAAGCTCGCAGGGAGTTTGAGGTGGACACGGGGTTGTCCCTGCGAGACCTCGGGGCCAGGACAGAGTCCCGCCTCCGGGACATCGACATGGAGTTCGAGGATGCCCTGGCCGGCAACATCACAGAGTGAGCCGCAGGACTTGCCCGCTGCCATTGTATATAGTTCTTTAGTTAGTTGGTGTTAGGTTTCCTTTATTTTTTAAGTTTTTTTTGGACCGCTCGGACAATGGCCACTTTTCTGTATATATTTTTATTATTAGTTAGTAGTAGTAGGTTTAATTTATGGTGTTGGGCTCATGGACCCTGGGATATTCTTGTACATAGTTTGATGTTTGGAAAACATTTGTTGGATTTATATTTGTGTTCACCATGAGGCAATGGTTTTTCCTTATTTTCCCCCCATTATTTTGCTTTGGACTACATTATTTTTTGGATTCCTTTGTTTTTTGATTTTTTCTATTTGTTCTCGGACATGGACCATTTGTTTTGTCATCCCCATTGTTGTGTGTTTTATTTCTTTACTTCATTTTCATCTTTGATACATATATTTATTACTTACATTTGTGGTATTTTCTCATTGGTTTCATGCATGTCATGATATGGGTTTTGACATTCACTTGCACCCATTGTGTATGTGTGTGTGAGGGACATGTGTTCATTTACATACTTGCCATTGGGGTTGTATCATGTAATTGCATCTACTATGTGGGTGGATGCAATCCTTGCCTGGGTGTTTGTGCTGGGTATGCTGCCCATTACTGCCATGATTGTGTTTCGTCAGGACCTGGGGGCAGGGGGACATGAGTGGGGGCCTGCTGGGGGGTGGGGGTGGTGGGAGACATGGTTGGGGGCCTGGTGGAGGCTGCACCTGGTGACTGGAGGGGTGGGGGTGGTGGGAGACATGGGTGGGGGCCTGGTGGAGGCTGCCCCTGGTGACTGGGGGGGTGGGGGTGGTGGGAGACATGGGTGGGGGCCTGGTGGAGGCTGCCCCTGGTGACTGGAGGGGTGGGGGTGGTGGGAGACATGGGTGGGGGCCTGGTGGAGGCTGCCCCTGGTGACTGGAGGGGTGGGGGTGGTGGGAGACATGGGTGGGGGCCTGGTGGAGGCTGCCCCACAGTGCTGGGGGGTGGGGGTGCAGGGGGACATGAGTGGGGGCCTGCTGGGGGGTGGGGGTGGTGGGAGACATGGTTGGGGGCCTGCTGGCAGGTGCCCCACAGTGCTGGGGGGTGGGGGTGCAAGGGGACATGAGTGGGACATGGTTGGGGGCCTGGTGGCAGGTGCCCCACAGTGCTGGGGGGTGGGGTGCAGGGGGACATGAGTGGGGGCCTGCTGGGGGGTGGGGGTGCAAGGGGACATGGTTGGGGGCCTGCTGGCAGGTGCCCCACAGTGCTGGGGGGTGGGGGTGCAGGGGGACATGAGTGGGGGCCTGCTGGGGGGTGGGGGTGCAAGGGGACATGGTTGGGGGCCTGCTGGCAGGTGCCCCACAGTGCTGGGGGGTGGGGGCACAGGGGGACATGAGTGGGGGCCTGGTGGAGGCTGCCCCTGGTGACTGGAGGGGTGGGGGTGGTGGGAGACATGGTTGGGGGCCTGCTGGCAGGTGCCCCACAGTGCTGGGGGGTGGGGGTGCAAGGGGACATGTGGCTTGGCTGGGGGGTATGCCCATGGTGGATGGGCTGCCTGCAGGACATGACCAGGGGTGCAGGGTAGTCCCCTGTGGTGTGGCTTGCCTGCAGAGGTCGTGGAGGGGGTAGAGGGGAGACCTGGGAGGACCCACACTGGCAATTCACCTCTTCAACTTCCCGCACACCCACGTAATACACTGCCCCACTCGCACAGGCCCAATCGCGTGTAGGATTTCTCGCGCACCCCTGTAATACACGTACCCAGGCCAATCGCGTGTAGATTTTCTCGCGCACCCCTGAAATCCACGTACCCAGGCCAATCGTGTGTAGATTTTCTCGCGCACCCCTGTAATACACGTACCCAGGCCAATCGCGTGTAGATTTTCTCGCGCACCCCTGAAATACACGTACCCAGGCCAATCGCGTGTAGATTTTCTCGCGCACCCCTGTAATACACGTACCCAGGCCAATCGTGTGTAGATTTTCTCGCGCACCCCTGAAATCCACGTACCCAGGCCAATCGCGTGTAGATTTTCTCGCGCACCCCTGTAATACACGTACCCAGGCCAATCGCGTGTAGAATTTCTCGCGCACCCCTGAAATCCACGTACCCGCTCAATCGCGTATTTAACTTCCCGCGCGCCACTTTTTTGATGCGCTGGGACTCTACAGCCTGCCTTCGTGTGGCGGCCGTGTTTCAGCTTGTGCGTGTCTTTGGCTGTGCGTGGCTTTGCCCTATTCGATTCCATGAATACGTGTGGTTCGAGTGCGTGTGGGCGTTCCGTCTGCTTCCCTGCAGTACATCCCCAGTTACGCCCTTATTTTCGCGTGTTGTTCCCCATTCCGCGCGTTACGCCCCATGTCCCGCCCACTTTCTGGTGTGTGCGCTGCAGTTGTGCGCTTTCACTGTGCGCGTCGCGCACGCCTTTCACGATGTTGCAGTGACGTGTGCGCCATTCACGGGTAAGACACGCGCAGGGACTTCCATGAATCGCACGCGTGCGCGTGCGCCTCTTTTTTTCCGCTTGCGCCTGCTTGCGCCTGCTTGCGCGTAGATTTTCGCCGCACGTTTGTTCCATGAATCGGCCCCTTAATGTCTTCAGTTAGACATGATGTCAAAGATAAATTACCTAAGAACAGATTTTGCATTAAAAGAACAGAAGGATCAAAATACATCAATGATTACAATTTCAATCATTGCCCTCCTATGGAATGCAAATGTAAATTGCAGACAATTCCATTGTAGTTGCTCGATATGTTACAGTCTACTTAACCAAAGCAGAAAAAACAGAGCTCAAAGACCTCTAGGATGATATATCATCTGACAAAACACTGTCACAAAAAAATTACAGTTTAGGCATAAAAATGCTCTCCCATAGAGAATGTGGCTGCTACGAAGCCGCAGACCATTTAACCGGTACTGCCTTGTATGGGAAATATGAAAACATAGTATGGCTAACCCTTGGTTCTGCTAAATCCAGAACATGAGTTCTCAAATCATATAAAGACATAGAAACAATAGCCAAAAATGATCCCAACAGCCAAGACATTTTGAAAAAGAACTTACTGGACACATGCTACCCAAACCGGAGTACCACTTTTGGCTACGTCTATTCCACATAGCCCAAAACGTAACATACAAAAAATAATATTAAACCAGATGAGAAGAAAGGTAGATACAGAGTTGAAAATTGTGAAGGCTGCCTAGTGAAATTTACCAAACAAAGCTTAATTAATCATTTGAAATTGTCATAAAAACTCCTCAATGTAAAGAACTGTATTACATGTCCCTACTATAACTTTTTAAACCATAGCGAAAGGAGATTTACTAGATACCCATGACTCCTATGAAGATGCTTTCAAAGCAAATGAAAGCACTATAAAAGACGAACACTTTACACAGTACAAAACAATGTTACACAATGAACAACAACAGGAAGAAGAACTGCAGGCACACCTAAATGTATACACTACTGACAGTAGTCAACCCTCTGTAACAGGAAGCCAAGAACCACTTAGACAGCCGCTGATAGCATATGAAGCAGAATTAGCCATGACTGATGTAGAAAACACCATATGTCAGTATGAGCATCCTGCAGAAGACTTTGCTCTACTGAAATCACAACTAAACAATGAGCAGCGTAGCATTTTAATAGAAATAACAAAACAAAATGAACATGGTATGCAGCATGAAACTAAAAATTGTACCTGTCAAGACTACAAACCTATACTGCTGTACATGAGTAGTCAAGCTGGGTCTTGCAAAGCATTCTTAATCAAAATTATCAGCAAGTTCCTCCAACAATTGACAAACAACAAACTGTCAGCTGTTGTAACTGTCCCCACAGGTGTAGCTGCCCACAGCATAAGTAGTGTCACTTTACACTGATTACGACTCCTTCTAGTAGAAGACCAAAACAAATAAGACTACTATAAACTTTCTCCAGAAGCTGCAATGGAACAATGCAGAGTTTGGAATAAAATGAAATTGCTGCTAATCAATGAGGAGAGCATGGTTTCCAAACTAATGTTAGCTTTGATTCACCTCAGATTACAAGAGGTCCTGAAAACAGACAACGAAGAACTCTTTGGAGGAAAACACATTATTGTTTTCAGAGATCTTCTTCAGTTAACACCAGTTAAAGGTGACCCTATTTTTAAAACCTTAGGGTACAAACTATGCCATAAAACTCTTGGCAGCATAGGAAATGTCAACCTTTGGCAACATTTCCAATACAAAGAATTAACTGAAAACAAGCATCAGTCTGCAGACCTCACATATGCCAACATTTTAAAAATTATTAGAGTTGGTGTACTATCTCAATAAGCACAATTTATATTAAATATCAGGCACATCTTGGCCATAACTCATGTGCTACTGATGTAATGGAACAATTAGCACACAACAATGTAAACTGCATGTCCTTGATGCCAAATCTTGCAAGCTGTGCTCAATTCAATTCAATGAAACAATGTTGAAAAGAGAAATGCATCCAATAATTGAAATTTTCTCCACAGACAAACTGGACGTGCACGGTATGACACTACCCATGTGTGTACAAGCCACAGCACGACTAAAAACCTTAGTAAACTCTATCTTTAACATACTGGTTTGAAGAAAATATTAAAATTATCTTAAAACTGTAGATTAATGCTTAAACGTAACCTTGACGTGGAGCATGGACTAGTTAATGGAGCACTTGGTACAGTTGTTGGCTTTTAAACATACCCACGTGACAACAACATTCAGTTGGTCAATATTCACTTTGACAAACTATCAGAAGTTAAAAGGATAGGACGCTCAACAGCCCGATTCCTTCTTTTCAAAGACATATATGTACACAGAGAACAATTTTCTCTATCTCTAGCATACGCTGTCACCATTCATAAATCACAAGGTCTTACCCTAGATAAAGCATTGATAGATGTTGGTAGCACAGTATTTAAAGACAGCATGAGCTATGTAGCACTATCAAGCTTACGTACACTTGATGGACTATTTTTAGACAACTTTGATGCAAGTAAAGCAAACGCTGATATTCATTGCATTCTAGAACAGAATAGACTGTGTGCACTCTATGCCCCATCTCAAAACCTATCCTGTTCCTCAAAAAGCAAAAGTTTGTAAAAGAAAACTACTTCAGACTCAAATTATGCAGAATCTCACCGCAATACCTCCAACAAAATTAAAAGAAGCTAATACTTCATCAATGACCACAACCAAACAAGGACCTAGTGCACCAACAAAACCAACTATCTCTTCAAAGAAACAACGCGCACTCCGAACAAATAACTTGGACAAAGTACTGTCTGGTCCATTCAAGTTTTCAAATACAACTGGTGTAAATTGCTATGCAAATGTTGAATCAATATTCTATTCCAATTGCCATCAATTGTTGAAAACAATTTACTTAAACGGGACAGACCAATTGTATTTGCAAATGTTAGTCCTTCACAGAAATGCAACCAACAATCCTGACAACACATAAAGTGTTTCTGGAATAAGGCAGGAATTGGACTACTGTGCTTGAATGGTCAAATTCACTATAAACACACAAGAAGATCCACATGAATTTATAATGTACTTACTACAAGTACTGGAAAACAAAAACATACCTATACTGAAATCTTCCAGATTTCATACATGTGGAAACATACATGCACTCTCTGCCACCATGTGGCACAGGAACAAGTCCCTAATGAACACTACCTAACTGTGAATCCATTCCATTTCAGCAAATTGTACAAAATGCATAACATGGCAGATTATGTACTACCTGCAATTTGGATAATCTTTCCACCTTGCAAATACAGTCACATAGTGAATACGCAATAGTAATGCTTTTAGGTTACAATTCAGATGGTACCAAAAACAACTGCAAGCTGACTGGATTCACACATTGACAAGTATCACTTGGTAAGAAACCCTTCACAACAGGAGGTATAATCTACCATGCAGGAGCCACAACCAATGCAGGGCACTACACTGCATACATAAAAAAAAGAATTGTGGATGGTTGGAATGTATTGAAACTACCATTACTCTTAAGCAGAGATTACCAGGAAATCTTGAAAACACTTACTTAATATTCTTAAAACCAACATGTAATTACTAAACTGAGTATGAACATCAACAAAATCTCCTCAATAACCTTTAAATCCATAAACTACAACCAGAAAACGTCAATATACATTAAGGAAACACTGCAACACTTATTATGTATAAAATACCCTCAACAACTCCAAAACTATCATCAGTTAGAATACGGTAACAGGTATCCGACTGTCGCAAGATACTGCAACAACCAAACAGATAAATAAATACTGCTAAAACGCAACTGGAAATAAACAGTTAGAATACGCCAACAGGTATCTAACTGCCCCAAAATTCTGCAACAAGCAAACAGATAAATGAATACTACTAAAATGCAACAAGAAAAAAACTAATAGAATATGCCAACTGGTATGTAATTGCAACAATACTACCATCACTTCCAAATCAAAAACCATACACCTGTTCAATTCCTCCTATTGAAATCAAACACAGAAAGATATTGTACCATAATGTAGAAAGTTTTTTTTAAATCCGGCATGGATTTTTTTCGCACAGACCCAATGATTTCATGTACAAACACAGAAACTGAGCAAATTGTACAGTACACTGGTTTGAACCATAGTACTTGCAAAGTACTAACTGTGAAGGTCAACAAAGTACAGAAATGCCTACTATGCAATGAAATAACGCATTACAAACTACCTACACTAACATGTAATCTTTTCTTTTATCACAGAGATTGAAGAAACAATGCCTGCTCCAATTACCCATGTCATGAAAAAATTGCATACAACCACAACAAATCAAACAGTAAGTATATTATGATTGGACTCACAAACACTGCAGCATAACACACCCATTCAAGCAAACACCTGACCATAGACCACAATCCAAAATGTTTACTTGCATGGGTATCTTATGCTTCAGTGGTTGTAGCCAAACCCTAAAGTCTTGACTGCATGGCCCGGCCAAAGCTCTAAATTCATCTTCAACAAAGCAAACAGTAAGTATATAATGATTGGACTCACAAAGACTGCAACATAACACATTCATGCAAACAAACACCTGATCAATAAATACAACCCAAAATGCCTAGAGTCTTGAGTACCAACATTCTGAACACAATCCAACAAACCAACTACCACACATCATGACACTATCCCATAAACACTATTACACTACTGCCAATCAGTACACACACCTTTGAAAACATATCCCCTAAGCAGCCCATAACACAGACACAATGTTTGCGTGCATGCATGTGTTATGCTTTGGTGGTTGTGGCCAGGGCCCAAGACTCTAGACCCTGGCCACAACGACCACAGCATAACACACACATGCAAGCAAACACCTGCCAAATTACCACAACCCAAAAACATAACACAACCACCTCAAAACCTATCCACTTCAATTAACATTCTGAAACAATAATTACAGTTCATGCACAAACTCTTCAATACATACCCTCTTCACCCAATGCTCTACTAACTACCCAAAACCAACAATAGAGTATAGTAAAATACCCAGTAGTCTGCCCAGTGTTTGGTATGTCCGTGGACAACCGCAGTTACCACGGACACTGCAAACACATCACGGCCTTCTCCCCCCTAAACAAATACAGCATTTGGCCCATCTCTCACACCCCCACCCTCTCGAGCCACTCCTACACACCAACACACTCCCCAAAAATAGATTTATGCTCAGTTCCACGGCACGTTGTCCACAGATCCAAAATGGCAGGCGCATCGTGAAAATTTGACGCACCTCACGCTTCACTCCAACCAATCTGCGAACACGTTGTCTGTCCGCAGACATGATGTAAGCCAATTGGCCAATTGGTGTCCTGTCCGCGGAGTGAACAGGGAAGTGTGTCCACAGAGCGGACATAGATATCACTAATTTTTTTAGACCAAATTTTTGGTTGTTTTAAAGAAAAACTACTGGATGGATTTCCACCAAATTTACAAAACACGCTTTCGGGACCAAGCCACCACTCCTGCCGTAAATTTCATGAAATTCTGTCCAGCGGTTTGGGCTGTAGGCGTAAGCAAAGGTTTTTCTCCATTCAGTCTATGAGAATAAAATACATTTTGGGTCCCCCACATAACTTTTCCCCCCCTTGAACGAACCTCACCAACCGTTGCATTAAAATTCAGAGTGGGTCATATACTTTATTTGTAAAGTTTGGTGAGGATTCGTTCAGGGGGAGTGAAGTTATAAGCCAACCAAAAAGGGCTCTTCCTATGGATTTAGCAATTTAACCATAACGGCCATGTAATATATATCAGCCAAAAAAATGTCATGTAGTCCGGTACTGGTCCGTTCTCTAGACATAAGCACGATTGTATATATGGATCCTATTACATTTGGGAAGCCAGTGGATAACCCTCTCATCAGAGACGGTGTCAGGGCCCTTCAGAATGTACAAATCAAAGGAGCCTCGAGACTCATGCTGGTCCCCAGCAACTGCAACCATTTTTCCAGTCAGCAGTCTTATAACACAGCTATATATTTCTTTCTATATTTTCATTCTGCGGCTTAAAATGCACCCTTTGCAGCACTCATATTAAAAGTTGTGTTTTCCCACAGGATATACAGAAGTCTTATCACCTCATTGGCTTTTAACAACTGGTTCCTCCACCTCAGCCTCTTGCTGACAAAAGGGTTTTGGAGCTCTTCAGTGGGCATTTAGTGTTTAAGATCCCTGCTGGCAGTCATCTCATGATCATTGGCGGCTATTAACCTTTTTGTTTCGCCATTGTAATGTATGCACCCCACAGTGCCACCGACTGAGCAAGGGGCCCCAACCATCATGCTATGTGTACCATTTGTAGATTAAAGATCAAATCCTTGATAAGATATAAAAATGCTTTGGTTGGTGTAAACTTGATTTGCACAACGCATCATGTGTTACCAGAAAGCAGTTGGACCTAGCAGAATTCTCGAATCTGAAAACAACTCTATCTAGAAAAGATCAAAGGTAACCTTTGCTGTAAACATGAAAGGCTTAGAATATTTCCATTTATATCAAGAAAGACAACAAACTCATCTGGCTGCTAATGCATGCGTTGTATGGTCATATTGCTAGTCCAAATGAAAAGGGGGGTGAAGTTATGTTATTTTCAGAGATGAAGGGGCAACGTCTACAAAAACAAGGCCCTGTCCTTCTGTAGGATGTGGGACAGCTGTCGTGCACACATCACACAGCTGCGTGATAATATATAGTGAAGCTCTGGCTTATCCGTGCCTTGCTGGTATTGTCATCAGAAATTGATATGTATGGCACCATGAAAAAGTAAGAAGGCATTTGAAACTAAATCAAAAGGTCACACTGATCAACTAGTTGACGATTCAGCAGTGCCTTACCTCTGTGACAAATATGCATTCTATCTTTCATATAAAGTTAAAGGTAAAAAGCCAATTTTGTAATTTCATATTAATCGAAATAGTTTGAATGAGTGAGCTACCTCAAAAGCGATCCACAAAAGTCTGTAGATCAATTTTGGCCATGCAAGCCAACACCTTTGAACACCCACATTGCACACCATGGCATCCTAGCCATCAAACATCCCAAGGCAGGTTTTCAAATATTTTATAGCTGTTTACACAATTGCTTCTATTTCGAGAGCACCAGCGATTTAGCTATAAAAAAGGTTAATTATGCTTCAATATCATTCAGGGGTGTAGGACTGTGGATACATAACAGGTCTGTGGAAGAGGGGGGAGAAACTGAGGCTATTGAGCAAACACTAACATTCCCGGACGGATCTCTAGAAAAGCACTAACAGTTTGTGGGACTTGGACTACAAAAAATTCGGGGGCTCCGTATTTTGCCTGCACGAATTTGCTCATGGCTATCCTTAAGTAAAGTAAGATCATCCAAGTGTGTAGTTAACCAAGTAGAGAAGGAAGGCAGCACTGGTGCTGTATTAGTCACGACTACGGGAAAAGTGTGTATGCGAGCCAAGTGCACTTTTGAAAATGGCTCAACTGGTCCAAATCAAGCATTGAGAGTAGTCCAGGGCTTAAAAAAAGTGACCATACAACACCATCTCCTCCTTCTTTACACTGGCAACCTTGGGAATCTTTCAAGATGTCATGTTTCATGCAATGGGGTTATTGACTATGGTGCCCCAAATATATAACCAAACCAACTAAACAAAATGATCCAACATCAATCCTGTATCAGCAGGCCAGAAAGAAATCACTGGAGCAGAATTCTAACCAAAAAGACAATCAAGCGCATCTCTGGAAAAATAGAAAAAACTCAAGCCATCATGATACCATTGTCAATTCCAAAATGATCTCTTTGGAAAAGCCTAACAATAAGGGCGGGTTCATCCCCAAAGTGGTCCAGATCCAACACAATGGTCTGAAAGAGTCAGAAGACACATTCATTTCTCTAGCTGCTTAGACCCTTGAAGGGTCCTGTGCATGATAACAGCAAATGATTTGCAAATACATGTCACCAAAGAGCTTTTTATTTATTAATTTATTTATTTTAAATAGGGGTACTAATACAGTCAGGACTTGTCCAGAGGGGGTAGCAGATAACGTTTTATATAAGAGGGCATGCATGTGAAAGCATACCGTGATAAAAAATAGGCCAAGGGTAACATACAATAGACCTCATACAATAATACAGACAGATGTGGGGGAAGTGGAAACTTGATAGAGGTGAAGGGGGTGGTAGGAGGAGAGGAACTGATGACTAATTACCCTATTTCTAATTTTGACCATGAAACTATACTCAAAGCATACAACTACATTAATGAGTAATCAGTCAAGGGTTAAAAAAGGACGTTATACATTTTTGTAGACAGGTACAAAAAAAACCAAAGAGTAAGACAACGCTCTTAGGGCTGCTGGTTGAAATACTGCTATGAGTTCTGAATTATCAAGCCTTGAACATGTGGTTTTCAGAACAAGTGATGCTTGCTTTAGTGTGTGTGCACACCAATTCAGCTAACAGAGCCAGTGGATTGTGATTCACTGTCTTACACTATACAATCTTATATGCCCTCCTACATAATACGTGTGTCCTTTCTGCAAACATAAGCAAATTCTGTCAACTTTGGTCTTTTAAAGTTTTAGCAGGAAACTAACGGTCCTCTACCGCCGAATCCCTAGCTTTTGCAAAAAACACAGCTATGCAGCTAACTCCCGACAAGATAAAACGGATGCGGTACCTTAATGTATCTGTGCACAAATACCTCTGAATATATTAAGCACGTTCCCATCTGCCCAGAGAATGAAATATGATAACCTTCACTAGCAACCACCATCACAATTGCCACTAATTGGCACAGTTGTTAGCCGTCTCAGCAGAGGTCAATGATTATATGCATATGTAAGATGAACTGCTCTGGCAGTTTCTTGACCTGGTCTCTCCAGAGTACGGTGGCACCAGCACAGGGGAAACAATGCTGCCTCGGTCCTTCTCTGACACTCCAGTGAATAAATAAGCCTCTTCACATTCAGCAACTCTAAGGAGGGCAAACTGACAATGCAAAGGGGGGCTGCGGATAGCACGTGTTCCAAATTGAGTATTATTTTACTGTGTTTGTAATGCTTCAATACATAGGAAATACATCTTCATATATCTAACCCCAGTGTACTCAATTTCTGAAACCCAGGTTTATTTTAAAATATCACATGTTTCCAGTTGACAATCTGCTAAACTGCCATAGGCTTTTTTTAGTGTTATAGTAAGACATTTTCGGGCCTGGGGACTATGAAATCCCCTACTCCTTCACCCTCGGCTATGAAATGAGTACTACCCAGCAGCAATAGTACAAGGGTGAGCAATGTCTTTTAAGCATTATTCGCAACCCTTCCCTAATACTAGCCCTACATGAATCCCGCCATAAAGGCTAAATGTGTCAGAGATGGATTGCATACCCCCTTTTGGTAATGTGGGCCGGGGACAGGCTGGTCTCCCCTGAGATCTGTGCACCAGTACCAAAGCCTCCAAACAACAATAGTGAAGTAAATATCAAAATAAAAGGAATGTCCAAACAAGGGTAATAAAAAAAATAGATGTGCTCCACTCACACACAGACAATTATATACAACACTACGCATTTCCACTCCTGCATTCAAATACACACATACACAGATCAATGAAGATATACATATATCTGCTGCTCACTCTTGTTATTAAATGCCAGAACGGAAAACTGCAGAGATGCAGAAAAGTAGCCAACCGCAATATAGAACAAAGGGAAGGTATCTTTACCATCTCTAGGGAGCAGTTGACATGACCACGGTGTGAGAACCTAGAAAAGCAATCCATTCAAAGACTTCCTTAGTCTCTAACAGTGCCGAGACATTCTTCTTGGAGATTTTTGAATGGGTCGAGTCACAGTTTGATGCTGCATTGTGAGTCTCCATGTTGAAAAAACGAGGTGATTCAGCTGCAGCGTCTCAATATGGGGAGTCATTTTCTGGGGACCTGATGAACGGCAATTGCCTTCCACATCACTGCCCGATTAGCTTCTCTGGGTGGCTCTGTGATGCAATACAGGGGTTGAAGGCGCAGACGGTGGACAGGTTGAAAAAGTGGCAGTGGCTCACATCAGTTCTACAGGTTTTAAAGGTTTCTCGAATACATAGGATGCATGATTTGACATCAACATTGGCAGAGGCAGCACCTTTACCACTTCATTAAAGAAAAGCATGCTGTCTAAGCACTCCAACAAGAAGCGGTCAATTCTGTTCTCTCCTAGACGTCTTTTTTTCACCCTCAAAAGAAAATTTGAGCAACTTTAACACCAACACACTTTTGTGTAGATTATTCTTTTATTCCAAGGATGATCAATCCTATTGACTGTTACAAATCTTCCCTCTTCTGCAGAGTCATACCCATGGTCCTCAGTAGCAATGGGGATTTTGAAGGGAAGCTATGTGCATTAAATCTTCAAGATGACTAAACCCTTGCACTGTTGGTTTCAAACCTCTTGGCTACTTTGGACATCCCCTTGCCCTTGTCTCTCACAGATAAAGATCTCCCTGTTAATTCTCCCTTTCCAGGCTATTTCCACTTTCGGTGCAAGTTTCCTTTAAAGCTGGCTATTTATAGTTCCACCCCTTTGAAAGACAGCCTTCCCAACTTGGAGTGGTGTCAGTAGCCACACTACAGTACAACCAAATTCAGCAGTATCCTTGTTTTTAGAAACAGCTTCATATGCAGAAACCTGCAGCAGATGTCTCTTTCATGTTTATTAGAAATGGAATGGCAAGCAAGTGGTATAAAACGTTTGTAAATTCAATTTGTAAAGTATCCTTATGAACCACTTTTTCTGTCTTTTGTAAAACGTGTCTTATCTTTATGTGAACACAGCCTCTAGTGAATAAGGGAAAGTAGCTCTGCTACCAGGCTCATGTGTCTAGAAGTCAATTAGAGCAATTGTCCAATAATGAACGTCTAAACACATGAACCTGGTGGCAGAACTACATATTCTCCAAAAGACAGATATAGTCGTCCATCAAGGAATTAAGTTAATCTTGCAAATTCTCATGCAGGCGAAAAACCGGGTGCATCTCGAAGACAGAGGGGGAAAGAACAGTGGGGATTCACCCTCCACTTTGCTGCCCTACAACACTCATTTTAACACCAGCAGCCACGCGGAAGGTATACAAGCTGCCCACTATTGACAGAACAGAGACTGGTGGTGGCGTGCACATAGTACATACAACCAATCATAGACACAGAACACAGATTAACAATCCTCACATCATTTACAATTACTGTACATGCTGATTTATGAAAACTCGTCCAGAGGGAGGTTGTTGGGGTTCTAGTTAGATTGCCCAAAGATATTCAGTTACCAATGTAATTCGGACACTTTTCAGACTTTACTTTAAGACCGTTGCCATGGAGTTGCTGCAGGAGAAAACTGATGGGTAATAACGTGCCGTCCAATCAGGTCTGAAGAAGACAATATCCTTCAAATACTCAAATTACTTTAACCATGGCAGAGCCTGATTGATCATATACTGGAAGGATTCATGGGTCCTTCCTCATGCTTATGAACATGACCTGGTACTAAAAAAAGAGTCAAGAACAAAGCGTGAGCTGGTGTGACTAACAATGAATTGACCAGCTTGCCTGTCCTGACAATCATTGTGATATCCTGGGATTATTCCATTTTTTCTTGCATCTCATTTATCTGGGCCACAGCTTCACCTTTCAGGAGTTCTGCCAACAACAATCTATGTAGAGCTAAAGTGAGAGACTTGTGGTTGTTTCCAGAAAATCTGTCTCTGGCCTCACCACTGTGAAATTGAGTGATCATGCTCTTTCCCAACCTCTCCAACACTTTGTTCTTGATAGTTAGTGCAACTCTATACACACACGAGAGCAGTGATACACAATTGATCAGATGCATGCTAAGTGCCACAAACATCATAAACCAATGCTCTAACTTCCTTCTTTGGACAACAGTTCACTGCTCTGAGATTTTAACCATGGGCAAAGTGGTGCCATTTAAACAGACCAATAAGGCAGAACATATTGCATCCTCTCCTCTACTAGAACCCCTCTACTGTGGGCAACTAGTTCAACATTATCCCACTGGTGATATGGTTTAATTGAGTTCACAATATACATTCTGCATGCTCTGTGCTTTATTTAAGCAATAGGCCCCGAGCAGGGGGGGGGGGCATTACCACTTCAGGTAATGTCCTGGGGCCCATAATTACAGGCCTGGAGTGAAGCGAGGGCCTTAACGAAATCCCCCGGCCATTACCTGAAGTGGTAATGCCCCCCTGCAAGAGGCCAATTGCTATTAGTACCCCTGCCCGTAATACCGGGGTACTAAGAGCATTTTTTTTTCTGTTGTGAAACACTACTGAATATCAAAAAGTAAATAAAAGGGCCACTATGGACAGGAAGAAGGGACTACGTGTAGTCCCTTCTTCCTTTCCCTGATGGTCTGTCGCGTATCAGAAGCTCGGTCCCGAAATGGACAGAAAAGAAGGTAAGTAGGGTTGGGAGGGCGGGGAGGGAATTCATTGGATTGGGGAGAGAGGATGGAGCGAGGGGGGAAGGGAACAACACTTATCTCAATCCCCAGGGGGGTAAGATGGCAGCCTCCAGCCGTCTGGTGGCTCAGAGCGGGTATTACCCTGTTCCGAGTCTCCTTATTGGCTGAATGGCTGCCACACTTACCCTGCCAGGGACAGAAAGGAAGGAACTTTGTGGCAAGAGGGATTCTCAGTCAGGTAATGCCCCAGAGTAATGCCCCGGCGAGGGCCAATGAGATTACATGTTACAATCGCATTGTCTCTCGCCGGGTACTAATTTGCAATTAACACTGTAAATGGTCTCACTGACTTTGCAATCAATCCTGTAGGTTCTAAATTAGGATTCTTGTTTTTTTTATGATTCAACATAGGACAAGCAGTAAAACACCCTACCCTTTCTTGTAAAATCTGACATGTACCCATAGTTCATAGCATATTTTCTAAGTTTCTTTGGGTTAACTCATTAGAGACGTATCTCCTGGAAAGCATGGCCTTGCTTATCAATAAGGTATCAATGGCATATGACCTCTGAACTATAATAAATAATCTGGACATATCTTTAAAATTCCACCGGTTAATGATGGCATTGCAATCATTAACAAGATGACTTGGTCATGCCCCCTGGATAACCCCACACTCTCAACCATGTTCAGTTCGCACCATTCCTCTAACTGAATTGTTTCACCTCACATATTGCCCACAGGCACCAACAGAGGCTTACTGGATGACATTAGAGATCTGATATTGCAGACATCTGACAACAATAATGAAACACATGTTTTGCTTTGACTTCTGCCTGCAGTTGATGGCAGCACCACAGTCCATCAATGAGGCACTCATTTGGACTCCATAAACATCTAGGACAAACAACAGCATGTACCATGGCCTGCCCACCCAACTCTAATGAAAACATTTGACTTGTGTCTGCCCCCATGCCCACACCTAAATAGCCATGCAAAACAAAGAGGATTGATAGGATCATACCACTTCCCCAGTCCTACTGTTCGCAGGATATCCAGAAATCAAGGCCATATATTGGCCACATTCATCCCCTTATTTCTACCTTTATATGTTGTTTCTAACTTGCCAGTATCCATCAAAAAAGTACCATAAACGCTTCCCACTTCAAGCTTATTCAGTTTGTAGGTAGGAGGTGTTAAGTATGGAGCTTGTCGTTTCTGGGAGAAATATCAAGCTTGACAATTTTACATATCTTCCATAAAAGAGACAGCAGAAAATAGCAAAGGCCTCTTGCAGGCAAAACAACAGTGCCTGAATCCTCTCACCAAACATCACATTCCTTAATCATCGAGAAAGTTAGATGCAATGAGTTATTATTTTCTTTACACATTCTTAAACAACAGAAAGCTCATTGTAAATAACAGCTTATCTATACCACCACCCTCACCAAAGACATGTTGAACAGTTCAAAAATGGTCTGAATCCAGGCTTGCCTTGGCTGAAGACCTCTCCACACCATTTGCCTACATTAGACACCCCCTTACGAGGATGAAATCCTCTCCATCATGGTCAACCAAACATTAAAGTGCCAAAAGCTCCTGCACATCCCCACAGAATTTTCTCCCCTCAAAATGAGGTAGAAAACAATTGAAAGAAGATGTGTCAGTGATCAAATCACAGCTAAATGATGAACAACTCTCCATTTAACTAGAAGTCACTGAAGAAACTGAACTTAGACTAAAACATGGAAATAAAACATGCAGTTTTAAAAATTGCAAACCTTTGATCTTATTTGTAAGTGATGAAGCTTGTAGAAAAAAAACCTCAACTTTTCAGCTGTTGTAACAGCACCCACAGGTCTAGCTGCCTACAACATAGGCGATGTAACTTTACAATGACTACTGTTCCACCAATAGAACACCAAAATAAAGAAAATTACAAATTGACAGCAGGAACTTTGACTGAAGAACACAGAATTATATGATGAATGAAAGTCTGCTTAGAGATGAAGTAAGAAGCATAGTTTCCAACCACAAGCTTGCTTTAATTCATCTAAGAATGCATGAAGTCCTAAAAACGGGTTACAAAGAACTCTTTGGAGGAAAACATGTTATTATTTTGGAGACCTCTTGCAGTTAACACCAGTCAAAGGCCAACCCATACTAAAAATATTAGGACACAAATTATGCTACAATACACTGGGCACCATTGACAATGTAAATCTGTGGCATAATTTTCGCTAAAGAAAAAGTACACAAAACATGTGTCAGTCTGTAGATCTACATATGCTGACATTATAAAAAGCATTAGAACTGGTCTGCTTAATGAAAATGCAAACTATTCCTTAAAATGTAAACCAATACCTGAGCTTTATGGACAAAGCACATCGGTCTCAGATGTAATAGAATAATTAAGTCAACAAAAACAACAATGTGTGTGCTTAATGCCAACCCTTGCAAGCTGTAACCAGTTCAACAAAGCAAACCTGAAACAAAGAGATGCAACCCATAGTTCATATCAGCTCTATAGACAAATTACAAGTATATTTAGATCTACGCTAGAAAAATGTATCCCAAACGCAGCTGGATTAGAAAAACTATTAACTCTATGTCTAAACTGCAGAGTGATACTAAAATGCGACCTTTGACGTAGATCAAGGTTTAGTCAATGAAGCAATTAGAACAGTTGGCGTCCAAACATATGCAAATGAAAACAATATCCAGTTTGTCAACAATCATTTTGACAAACTTGCAGAAACTAAAAAGATCAACTGCACAACAGCTAATTTCCTTGCTTTCAAAGATATGTATGTATGCAGAAAACTATTTTCTCTGTCTCTTGCAGATGCTGTCACTATTCACAAGTTACAAGGTCTAACCCTTGACCATACACTTGTTGGCATAGGCAGCACAGTCTTCAGAGAAATTGTGAGTTATATAGCACTGTCACGTCTTTGTACATTAAACGGCCTAGTCTTAGTTAACCTTGATGCAGAGTCAACGCTGACATTCCTTGCATTCTAGGATACAACAGCCTGCATGCATTGTACACTCCACATCTGGATATACACTATGTACCTTAATAAAGAAAACCTTTAAAAAGACAACTAGTAAAAACAGAAGCCATAGCAGAGTTCCCACAATCCCAACCAAAAGTTAAACACACAAGAAGAATTCTTACTACAAGTACTAGAAACAAAGCACATCCCTATAAATGAAATCTTCCAGATTGCATACAATATCATAACATACATGCACTCTCTGCAAGAATGTTTCTCAAGAGCACATCCCTAATGGACAATGTGTGTATGTACACATACGAAATTCTGATTCAATTCCATTTCAACAGCTTCTCCAAAATGCAAATCATAGCATAGTATGCTCTTTTGCAAATTCAGACAATTAATCCAACATACAAATAGATTCACATGCCCAGCATGTAATAATACTGTTTTTAAGATATAATGCAGATGGAACTAAAAATAACAGTAAACTCACTAACTTTACCCCAGTATTTCTTGGCAAGAAAACCTTCCCACCAGTAGGCATACTATACCACACTGGTGCTACAACCACTTCAGGCCACTGTACTGCATATGTGAAAATAATAAGTGATTGGTTTGAATGTAAGGACACCCCTGTTACTCAAAAACATAGGTTTCAGCGAATCTAACAAATGTCTACTTAATATTCCTCAAACACAAATGTAGTCATTCAATTACGATAATATGCAGTTAGAATACACCAATGGATATCTAACTACTTAAAATATACCTACACACAAACAACTATATTCCTTAATTACAATCGACTTAAAACATGATATCAGCTTTATAATTACTTAGTGCATAAATATTAACAATATGCTACTCTTACAATATTATACAATTAGAATATGCCAATGGGTTACAAACTATTTCACAAAGAAGCAAAAACACAAACTTAATATTCCTTAATGTCATTACCCTTAGAACACACTATCAACCATTGATGTACTCAATTTGCTCATACTACCACTGAACTACCTTCTACACATTTTGTAACAGTCACAGTTTAAGACAACATCAAAATCAAAAACTGTAATTGTATTTTTTTTTTCAATCCACCTTGGATTTTTTTTCCCAATGACCCAATGATCAGCACATGTTAATACAACAGTGTATCACACACACACACACATGTAATACGAACCTAGAACACATTATGTACTACTTCTGAGGTCAAATAAAGTACATATGTGTATAAAATGAAATCATTATACTATGTTCTGTAGCTAACTATATTTGTATTTCTATGTTATTGAATTTATATAGCCCTTTACTCCAAAGTGCTTTACATGAGAACAAGTAAACAATACAGCAAGCATGAGATGACAATTGAATCACAACCTGAAAATGTTATAAAGCACAACTTACAAAATTGCAGGGGTGAGGAGGGTAAAGGGATGGGAGAGGTGTGCAACGGAGTAGTAGATGTTAGAGGAGGTAAGGACGGGGGAAAGAGGGAATGCAGGAATGTGAAGGAAGAAAAGAGGAAAAGGAGAGGCTAGACGCCAGCAGGGGGAAGGGAGGAAGGAGATAGTTTAGATGGAAAGGGTAAGGAAGAGCAGTAGTAAGAGGTGAGAGTAGTGGGGAAGGCAGGAGGAAAGGAGCATGGGGTGTTAGGGAGGAGAGTGGAAGAGATAAGATTTTAGGGAAGAGCGAAAGGAAGGGTAGGAGGGAGAAGAGCGGATGTGAGGGGGGAGGCGGTTCCAGTGGAAGGGAGCAAGAAGTTGGAAGGAGCGGAAGAGGGAGGGGCAGCAGGGTGGGGGAGGAGGAGAGAGTAGGAAAAGACTAGGAGAGTGGAGAGAGCGAGAGGGGTGTAGAAAGGAAGAAGGGAGGAGAAGTAGGGGGGCAAGACCATAGAGTGATTTGAAAACAAGACAGAGGAACTTGAACTTGAGCTGGGAGTGAAAAGAGAGCCAGCCTAGAGAGGTGAGGGAGGAGGAGATAGAATCAAGAGGAGAGAGAAGGCATAGGGAGCGGATGGCAGAGTGGTAGATGGATTTAAGAGGGGAGAGATGAGAGGAGGGGGGTCCGAAGAGAAGGGAGGAACAGTAGAAGTGCCTGGAGAAGATGAGGGAGGTAATTAAGAGTTTAGTGGCATGGAAGGTAATGAGGGGTCGGATTTTACAAATGTTGTAGAGGTGAAAGCGACAGGATTTAGCAGTGAGAGAAATGTGGTGAGATAGAGAGGAGAGGGTCGATATGGAGGCCAAGGTTACGGGCATGGGGAGAGAAGGAAATCTGGGAGGGGGGAAAGAGAATGAAGGGGGGAGGAGAGGGAGGAGGAACAGTGTTGGCAGGGAAGAAAAGGAGTTCAGTTTTGTCAGCATTCAGAGTAAGGAAGTGTGAGGACATCCAAGATGTAATGGCCGAAAGGCAAGAAGAGAGTTTATCATAGATGTCAGGAGAGAAAGAGGAGAAGGATAGGAAGAGCTGGGTGTCATCAGCATAGAAATGGTGCGAGATGCCAAAAGAGGAGATAATAGGAGCTAAGAATTAGGTGTAGAGCGAGAAAAGAAAGAGGCTGAGGACAGAGCCTTGGGGAACGCCGTGGTTAAGGGGAAAAGTAGTGGAGGAGGAGACACCCAAGAGACAGTTAGAAAGATAAGAGGAGAGCCAGTTAAGGACGTTGTCCTTGTTTTTATGTGTTTTTTTACAGACAAATAAGCACAGATTACAGCTTCCTTAACACGTCGAATCAGGTGCACTATTTTATCAATGAGCAGCAACCATACTGTTGCTCCAATTAAACCCAAATTAAACATATTACTAAAAGCATGGTTGATATCCACATTATTGTTTCACAAAGTAGGCATCCATTACAACATTAATGTTCCCATATTCAGTGTCAGACTTTTAACAATATGTAAGCCCAATAACTGTAGAGGAGCAGATGTTTACATCCGCAGGAGGTCCCACCCGACTACCTCCTTTGTATTGTAGACATGAGTCCGTGCCTTGTATAACACCAGCTATCATGCCAAAACGACAGCAAGTATTTGGAAGGAGATATCCATTGAGACAACACTATCAAATGTACTCTCAAGTTGATGACAACCTACAGGAGGAAACTAAACTAAACTAAACTAAACTAAACTATACTAAACTAAACTAAGCTAAACTAAACTCTCCAGCTCTGAACTCCCTTCATTGGCTCCCAATGAATGCAAGAATTAAATGTATAACCCTCTGTATTGTCCACAAGGCTTTCTGGGGCCTGGGTCCAAAATACCTTCAACTATCCCTCCGTTGAAAACCTCCCCTCTCGAGCCATTCGCTCCTCTACTTCTAACTCCATAAGGGTCAGTTGTTTTTTCAAAGAAACAAGCTGGAGTTCCCTCCATGAAGGAATATGAGAAAGAGCTAAGAAAATGAACTGATAACATCATAAGAAATTGTGCATGACGTCCCGAGATACTGAATTAAGAGAATGTATGGATCCTATAGGATAAATGACGCAGTAAGGAATCGAGTCAACTATCAAAGTGGAAAAGAAGAAGATAACATGTTAAAACAGTGCTGCAGAAAACAGAAGTTCAATGGATGTACAGATGCGGAAACGCAAGGTAGAGCAAGTCATCAAATAGGCTAGCTATTAGTAGTGAATAGAATGAAATTAAATGAGAAATTAAATATTTTATTCATATCAAGCTCATACACAAGTGTTTCAGAGCATGACCAGGCAAAGGGAGGGGAACAGGGGAGAACAAAAACAAATATCTTACTACGCCCAGCAACTTTGAGAATGCGCAAGTGCATGGGAAAGGGAACAAGGGGGAGGTGCATAGAAGGGGGGAGAAGTGGAAAGTGAGGAACAGAGGAGAGACAGAATAAATAATAATAAGTAAAATAAACAAATAAAAGTGATGAACAATGATAGTGTAGCCAGCAAGTGGCAAGTGCTAGGTTAAGCAGATAGGGTATGTCTGATAAGTGCAGGAGAAAAGTGGGTGGGGAAGCTCTATGGGTACAGATACAGACCCCAGTGTAAGGGGTGGCCCAGAGGCAGTGTACGAGGGTGGCAGGTTGAGCAGGTACCTGGGCCCAAAGCAAGAGGGTCGCCAGGTGCACGGTGCAGAGAGAGAAAACAGATCAACAGGGGAGAAGAGGAGAAAAGGCAGAAGCAAAGAGGAAGGTCTTGAGGTCCTTCTGGAACCGGAGTTGGTTCTCCTCAAGTTTCAAGCTGCCAGGGGGGCTGTTCTAAAGGGAGGCCTCAGCCGAAGACAGAGATCTACCTCCAGCTTGTTTCTTTGAAAAAACAACTGACCCTTATGGAGTTAGAAGTGGAGGAGCGAATGGCTCGAGAGGGGAGGTTTTCAACGGAGGGATAGTTGAAGGTATTTTGGACCCAGGCCCCAGAAAGCCTTGTGGACAATACAGAGGGTTATAAATTTAATTCTTGCATTCATTGGGAGCCAATGAAGGGAGTTCAGAGCTGGAGAGTTTAGTTTAGCTTAGTTTAGTTTAGTATAGTTTAGTTTAGTTTAGTTTAGTTTAGTTTAGTTTAGTTTGATACGATCCCAGGGCTTGAGGCCAAGGAAAAGTCCCACAGTCCTGTTGTTCTGGATTAGTTGTCAAGGGTGGAGAGTGGACGCTGGTAGATTTAGAAAGAGGCTGTAACAGTAGTCCAACCTAGAGAGAACCAGAGCTTGGGAGACAGTGAAATTCTGAGGGAAGGAGAGGTAAGGTGCAGTAAGAAGTTTGACTTTTTACAAATGCCAGATATGTGTGCAGAGAAGGAAAGTGTGGAGTCAAAGTTGACCCCGATGTTCTAAGCCTCGCAGGAAGGAGTAGGAGGAGGGCCAAGGGAGGCCATCCAGAGAGTGAGAGGAAAGGATGTTCAAGGTGTACCAATGAGGAGGATCTCAGTCTTGTTGGCATTTAGACAAAGATCGTTGGTGGCACATACATTTTAAATGGTGATTATGCAATCAGAGATGAGGGAAGGAGAGGAGGTGGCCGAAGGAAACCTGAAAATGAGTTGGGTGTCATCAGCATAGTACTGGAAATTTGAACAGAAAATGGAAATGCAGTAGACAAGAGTTGCCAGGTATTGTTTGAAAAGCCAGGGCGAGCAGTTAGACCCCCGAGGAACACTGCAGGTAGAGAGGAAGATAGAAGATAGGAAGGACCCAAGTTGTACCTGGGAGGGTCAATCCAAGAGGAAAGAGGTCATGCCCCGGTTGTCACAGAGACAGATGAGCAGGGTGGTGTGGTTGACTGTGTCGAAAGCAGAGGTGGGATCAAGTAGGATGAGGACAGAGGAAATGTTAGGGTCAAGATTGGAGAGCAGATCTTTACAGATGTTCAGGAGAGCAGTTTCTGTGCTTCTGGCAGCTCTGAAGCCAGATTGGTGGTCATAGAGAGAACCAACAGAATCGGAATGAAGGTTAAGCTGAGAGATGGCCAGCTTTCCCAGGAGTTTACCCAAAAAGGGAGTAATGGAAATTTGGTGATAGTTAGCCGGACAAGAAGGATCAGCTGAGTAGAGGATGCACAAGGGAGTTCCTCAGAGGGGAGGGGAAGATCCAGAGGCAAAGGAGAGGTTGCAGAAATTGGCATGGGCTGGAGCGAGTGTATCAATGTGGACCTTAATGGTTTTAGAGGAATAGGGATGGGTTTGTTTTGATGAGGCTTTCATAGGTCAGACTTGTCTAGTGACCTCATCAGGGGAGAAAAGAGGATAGGAGTAGAAAGAGAGTAGGGGTAGCTGAAGGAGGGTCAGCAAGCAGAGACAGAGAAGGGAGAGGAGGGGGAGCGGAGGAGAGGGAGGACAAGATGTCCTGGGTTTTAGAGATAAAATGAGAGGCAAGGGCATTGCAAAGAGCCTGGGAGGCGAGAGGATGGGTGGAGACTGCAGCAGGGTAGGACAGCTCCTTGCAGATTTTAAAGAGTTTGGCCATGTTTTAGATTCAGCGGAGACACAGTTTCGACTGTGGACTCTCTTCTTGGTGCGGACAGAGAGTCGGTATAGCCTTTGGAGCAGGCAGCAGGCCAATTTGTCAGAGGATGAACAAGAAGCCCTCCATTTCCTCTCAGCCACCCTACACTTACGTTTAAGTGTGGCTAGGTCAGAGTCATACCAAGAGTTACACTTGGCTTTGGACTTCAAACATGACAGGGGCAAGAGTATCAAAAGTAGCAGAAATAGACAGTAGAGCAGGTACAACACTTTGTCAGGGTGTGAGTCAGCCTGGTGTGGGGGGTTAGCAGCGAAAGCCTCTACTGACACACGCTTCGTGAGCCTAATGTCCGAGAAGGTAGGTGGCAATCTTGGGGTAGGCTTGGCTTGAGGGGAGGAGACGGAGAGATGAGAGGAGAGGAGGCAGTGATCACTCCAGGAGAGAGGAGTGGTGAGGGGAATATAGAGGGGGAGGCCAGAGGAGATCAAGAAATCAAGTGTGTGACCAGCAGAGTGAGTCGGGCCGGAGGGTTGGATAGAGAGGGAGAGTGAATCTTAGAGGTCGCTAAAAATCACAGATGAGGATCAGGGAGAATCAAAATGGATGATGAGGTCACCAAAGAGGAGGAGTTGAGTGGTTGAGGCAAGGAGGGAGGAGGCGAGGTACGCCCACTCAGAGAGAAAAGAGGTGATTTGACCAGGGAGCCGGTAGAGAGTAGCAACAGTAAGAGCATAGCTAGGAGAGAAAGACAGCCTGTCGACAAGGCATTCAAAAGAGGAGTAAGTCTGAGTGTGGATGACCAAGGCAGGAATCCACTCAGGGAAGATCAGGGCTAGACCCCCTCCAGGACGGGTGGATCTGGGCGAGGAGAGGATCTTATAGCCATTAGGGAGGAGAGTGTCAAAGCTTGTGACAGAGCTGACTGCGAACCATGTCTCGGTAAGACCGACGACATCAAGGTCAAGTTCTTCTAGAAGGTGGCAGATGTCAGAGGAGTGTTTAACAGCAGAGTGAGAGTTGAGAGTGGCAAGATGAAGAAGATGGCCAGCCTTAAAGACCGTCCCGGGAGCGGTAAAAATCAGAGGTATGCCCTGCGGATGTGTGGAGGGAGCTATAGGTGCTGCAGAGGGGGAATGAAAAGAGAGCAAGGTAGCCAAGGGAGGAGATTAGGGGACAGCTGGAGAAGGAAGGAAGTTGATGAGGCGAGGGAACCACCTATCAAAGAGGAGGAGATTGGCCTGAGGGCCTTGAACCATGACAGTGCCATTTTGGAAGACAATAATGATGACTCTGGAGGAGTCGAAGGAATCCATGAAGCCACCATCAATGGGAGAGGAGGAGACAAGACAGAGCTCCGAGATCATATGAGGGGTCCGAAGATCTGGCGAAGGAATGACAAATAGGATGTCAGTGAGGGTTTGTCTGGCAGAGGCGCTGGAATAAGTATAAGCAATGGGGAGACCTGGGTTGGAGACCAAGATATCCTTTTTAAATTTCTTCTTAGATTTCTTCTTACCAGACTTAGTGAGAAGGGAAGGATAGCTGATAGCGAAGCAGTTGAAGAAGATAGGAGAAACAGATAATGCCATGGGCAGGTAGAAAGAGGACACCGTGGGAGAAATTGGCAAGTACATTAGTATGGAACAGTCACTGGGCTAACAGGTTACAATTGAGGGCCAAAGTAAAAACAATAACACCCCCAGTAAAATGCCACTGGACATTTATATCATGAAATAAATAGGCCAGAAACCACGAAGGGGGAATAAAAAGCTGTGTCGCAGCAGAATAGCAGGCTAGTGAAGCTGTGTGGTGAGGCTGCCTGCCCTAAAGTCAAGATCTTAGAAACCAAGGTCAGCTATCTACTCTGAAGGGAACGAGTGTGTGGAGGATGAATCCTCTCATGTTAAGGTGCAAGAAACAACTCAAAAGATGCCAAGTTCTAATTCATTTAAGGCATTAAAAAGCTGCAAAATGGACCAAATCGTGTTCTCTTGTCACGTGAGCCAAGGATGTAAATGTAGTTCGAACTTGGAGATCCAGACACAATAGCAAGTGCCCTCACTTTCGTGCACTCCAAGGATGAGAATACTCTGTAAGGCCAAGTACAAAGACAAATTTGTGGCAGAAGGCATGGGTGATGAGAGATGCTGGGAAATTGGGTGGCGAGGTAGCTTCATGTCCTATCTCCCTGCACCTGGGTCTTGTGTTTCGTGCTGATAAATGAACTGAATGTTCCAGAAAAGACACAAGCGTGCCAACCAATTGTATTAGTCAATTTAACAAAGGACCGTATAGCTTAAAAGACCATTGAAAAACAGTGTAACTATTTATTCTTAAATTACATGTTTGAAGAGGTAGGCATTAGTTGTCCACCTGATAAAGGACAGACAAAAACAAGCCTGTATATATCTAGATGTTCACTTTAACCAATCCCATCCCTTGATAGGTTTTTCACTATTGCCGTGTAGTATGACATCACTCTGATGCATAATGAAGTATATGGAGTGTATTTTTTGTGGAAATCATTGAGTGACTAAACGTACGTCTGTTGATGTTCATTGTAAACTCCCTGTTATAGAAAAAATAAAACAGTAACTTGCCATCTTTTTGAGTTTGTCCGATTATTTGGATTCAGAATTATTCTGGTGTAATCAAATCTGTAACAAATGTACGTTCCAAGAGCCATTAACTCAAACAAATTATTTGTTTCACAATATTCACATCCATTACATAATTCATGGGGCCATGGCTAGTCTCCAGATTCCTCGGCCATGCCCTCAAGAATCTAGTCACTGGCCATGGCCACAAAACTACAATGTCACAAACATTCTAGGCACTTCAGTAGGATTGTCACAAGGCCAATATAACTGTGTTTTTGTTTTTGTTGTTGTTTTTCTTATGATATCCCATGTCCATCCCTTCTTGTTTTATGGCGCCTGGAAATACATTTTTCTAGGCATCATGCAAATGTCCAATAAAATAAATAAATAGCCACAAAACATGTATTTTTTATAAGAATCTAGACACTGGCAATGGCCATAATAATATACTTTAACCATGTTGCAAACATTCTCGCCGCTTCCATAGCCATGAAAATATATATTTTATTTACAAATACACATACATATTACTCACACTCACTAATTCCTTTACAGAACGATATGATCAAAAGTAATAACTCTAGTAACATATCAAATCACACCTTCAAGCCCAAAAGAAGTTTTCAGTCCGTGGCAATACCACAATATATCCTGCAAACCAATGCTGTTGTCCTTATCAGTCGCTGACGGTAAAACCAGAAACAACACTTATGTTTTGCAATTTACTCTCTCCCCACCTTCCCCAGACACTCTTTCTTCCTCATATTATGCTCCAAATTATTTTCCATAGCAATTTTAAACCACGCTGATCATGGGGGAATGTCGTGGTTCACGGATCCAATATGGCGATCATTTCAAAAGTGTTAACATACCTCACACTTTTTTATCAACCAATCAGTGGCCACTTGCAATGTCCCTGAATGTTGTGTGGCTCCCTGATTGGCTCATAAGTGTCTGCAGACACTGTACCAAGAGATAGGTCTGCGGACCAGACAGAGATGTCACCCATTTTTTAACCTACTTTTTCACCATTTAGAAAGATCTACTGGACAGATTAACACCAAATTTGCAAAAGCACGCTTTCCAGACCAGGCTGCCGCTCCTCGCACAAGTTTGCTGTAAATCCATCCAGAGGTTTTGTCTGTAGGCACAAGCAACATTGATTCCCATTCATGCCTATCTGGATTTCAAAAGGTTTGGAACCCTACCTATAACTCCCCCCCATTCCCTGATTTTTGGCTTTTATATACATATCCCATCCCACCCTCATCATCCCTCTCCTCCCCTATAGATTGTTTCATTAGTTTGACAATTGTAATGTTGTGCTTCTTTATGTTTTTACTGTGATGTCTGCAATGTCTTGGATGTCCGGGATGTCCGCGATGTCTATGGGTGCAGTTCATCAATCAAACCTGGTGTCTGTTTCAAAAGTTTTGACGCACCTCACCTTTTTAATTGACCAATTAATGGACATGTACAATGTCAGCAAACGGTACGCGGTTCCCCGATAGGCCCAGTGTCGTGCGGTGACACTGAACCTGGAAGTGAGTCTACAGACTGGATGGAGATATCACTCATTTTTTTTACTTGCATTTTGGGCATTTTTGAAAAATCTACTGGATGGATTAACAAATCTACAGGACAAGGCCTGCTGCTGCTTGTGCACATTTTGTGCAAATCCGTACAGCAGTTTAATCTGTAGCCACAAGCACATTTTTCTTCATTCATGTCTATCTGGATTTCATACGTTTTGGACCCCCCCACACAACGTTACCCTCCCTTCATGGAACTGCATGATATTTTGTAAATCATTCAGAGGCGGCCATGTACTTTTTTCATGCAAATTCCTCATAGGGAGCCAAAGTTGAACAACTTAACCATAACTACAGTACCTCTACCACAGGACCTATTTTCTGTGGAGTTTGATCAGAGCATTACCTGGTCTGTATATTTTCATTCAAAACCTTACACGCAGAGGCATTGCTAGGGGGTGGCTAAGGGGGATATAGTCCCTGGTCTTTTGGTTGTAGCCCCGGATAGAATCCCAGGAGCTACAACCAAAAGGCTAGCTAGCCCCGAGTCCTGACAGTCCCGACATTAGCATGTCCCCGGGTCTTGTCCAGACCTAACAACACCCCTGCTTACACCCATCCAATTTCCTCACTTAAGTTTGTCTCCCTAAGTCAAGTAGTGTATGCCCAGAAGTAGGTACCTTGCTCATGGTTTATTTATTTATTTTGTATTTTATTTTTTGGTTATTTATATTGCACCGATACAGCAATGGTGATTCAAGGTGCAACAATACAAGAGAGGGGAGGACAGGGATGAAGAATAACAAAAAAAAACATAAAAAACTACCAGGCTTTGTGTCACTCGGATCATGCAAGTGCTGTAACAAGTTCTCTGATGAGGCCAAACAAAATGAAAACATGCTTCACTTTGCTTGTGTTTCCATGCAGAGTGGATGTGGCCAAAGATATTGATATTGATAATGATATTTTATTTCTATCATGCTCATACACAAGAGTTTCGGAGCGCAACAAAGCAAGTGAGGGGAACAGGGGAGAACAAAACAACAATCTTATTAGGCCCAGTGACATTAAGAACGCGCAAGTGCATGGGAGAGGAGGAGGGGAAAAGTGCATGTAAAGTGGAGAAGTGGAAAGTGCGGAGCAAAGGAGAAACTGATAAATAATAATAAATAAATAATAAAGGCGCCAAACAATGATAATCCAGCCAGAAAGTGGCAAGTGCTGGGTTAAGGCAGCAGACAAGGTAGGTCTGATAAGTGCAGGAAGAAAAATGTGGGGGGGGGCTGTATGGGTACAGATACAGACCCCAGTGCAAGGGGTGGCCGGAGGCAGTGTGGGAGGGTGGCAGTGTGAGCAGGTACCTGGACCCGGAGGACAGAGGGTGGCCAGGTGCATGGTGCCAAGAGAGAACAGATCAGCAGGGGAGAGGGGGAGTGAAGGCAGAACCAAAGAGGAAGGTCTTGAGGTGCTTCCGGAACCAGAGATGGTTCTCCTCAAGTTTTAGAGTGGCAGGGAGGCTGTTCCAGATGGAGGCTCCAGCTGAAGACAGAGATCTACCCCCAGCTTGTTTCTTTGTAAAACGACTGAAACTGAGTGAGTTATAGGTAGAGGAGCAAAGAGCTCGAGAGGGGAAGTATTTGCGGAGGGATAGCTGAAGGTATTTTGGACCCAGTCCTCAGTAAGCCTTGTGGACAATGCAGAGGGTTTTGAATGTAATCCTTGCATTCACTGGGAGCCAATGGGGAGATTTCAAAGCAGAGGTACAAATATAGGATTTATTTCTCCCATTGATGACAGTACCAATATTGATTTACATATGGCTGGATTGCTATTACACAAACAGGCTAAATATGGCGGTGCGGAATGTTGCTGAGAACATTGCAAGTGTTTAAGATTAATGCCAAACCTTCCACCAAACACATGTTCTGCTCTATCACTGTTGGGTCAGCATCAAATGCATCAGAATTGCTTGCAGGCAGACCACTAGCCTCCTCTGCAGTTACCATACAGGTATGTCTTCAGCTTGATCTGCAGGTCAGTTGATGCAGCCTCTGAGCCTGCCCTGCAGCATCACAGCAGATAGTGCATCAGCCTGCCCTGCAGCCCTGCCCAGCATGTTACCAACAGTTTTCCCTGCAGCACCCCTAGCAGCTCCACCAGTTAACGAGCAGTGGGGTGTGTGGACTAAAGCCATACACACTCCAAGGGTGTACAGGCTCACACTGTGTGGTCACTAGTGAGTTTGAAAGAGAGTCAGGGTATATTTGTGTCAGTTGACATGCCTGTAATGCATTTGGGTTTTGGTAAAGAGGTCTGGTGACTATTGGTGGGTGGTTTAGGAAACCTGAGGGTATTCGCACTCCTAGACCCCTAGGATCCTCTGTGCAGGTGAGCAGGGAAAGGCCATCTGTATTGCATCGCTACCCTGGGGCGGAGACACGAGGGAGGAGCACCTGGGTGGAGGCTCTTTGGGGGCTGGGAGTGGGGTGCCCTTCTGCGAGACATGGTATCCCCTTTTTGCCATTTGACAACAAACCCATCCCTTCCCCAACCTTTATGGGCTTTGATAAGCCAACTCCCCTAATTTCTCCACAATTGACACTTGACAGTACTGGGATGAAGAGCAATGAAGACTATGCTCTTTTACCACTCTAGTACTGGGACGAGGAAGATGCTTCCTAAGAGCAGTAAAGGTCAGTCATGTCCATTTAATTGTGGTCAGGCAAAGCTGATTAATCATCCATGCCTGCAGCCTGTCAAGGGGCTGCAGGTCTATAAATGAAGCCCTACCTAACAACAAAGGGGAACGACAGGAGAAGGACCAGGAGGCCAGTGCATTTAACAGAGAACCCTACAGCATGGCATGGGAGTTGGGTCTCCCTGGAGCAGATTGAAGGTGAAGGGAGCCATGCAGGAAGGCTGTCCCTTTCCTTTCTGCTTGAAGTTCTTGTTTCCATATTGTGTAGGACCACCACAGGAGTGTCTGAGGGACAGGGCCGGAACCCTGACACTAAAAGCAGAAGGCTGTGTGATTCCCAGTGCAGCACAAACTCTTAAATTGACCAGTAAGTTTCTGCTGAATGAGAAAACCGTTGACCGTGTGTATGAATTCTTTATTTTCTGAATACTTTTTATCAGAGTGGTCGCATGCTTTGGATTATCACATTTTCAAAAGTCTTCAATCCCTTCATTTGTATCGTAGAGGTCGCGTGTGACAAGAAACACATTTTTGAAGGTCTCGGAATATCAAACCATTCAATTAAAGTGAAAGGAACAAATATTACACTAAATATAAAGTGAAAATGAAACATAGGCAAGATATTTAATTATTGAATACAAAACAAAATTAAAAACTTTGGAACCCAAAAAGGGGTAAGAAACTTTAAAACCAAGCAAACCATTATATGTTGAAGTGCTAAATGAATATTACATGCAAACCGTTATGTATTAAAATGCAAAACAAACCACAGTATGCTGAGATCTAATGTGGCTTTAAAGAATATAGAAATAAAAGAAACTGAATCCTGAATAACACTTCAATTTCAACCTGGGTGAAAACTGCAAGTTATATCAAAAAATGTTTGAAAATAACACTAACTGAACTATGGAGACAAGGATCTTTTGTGTTTCTCTTTTACCTCTCTGGGCCTCATTACAAGTTTGCCGGTCCGGTAATTACGGTACCAGTAAGCTTGCCGGTTGCATAGTTACCGGACCGCCAAACTACGAGTTCTGCTCGAGGGTGCCTTTTTCCCCGCCAGGTCGGACCTGGCAGGTGTACTGGCACCCGTGAGCGGACACTGTTGGTAGCACCGGCACCATTCTGAATGGTGCCGGTGCTGCCGGCCTCCCCATTTCCATTGAGCTCTATGGGGCTCAAATGGGAACCTAGATCTAGTGCACAGCAGTATAATGCATTACGCTTTGATCTGGACACCTAATGTAGGTAAACATATTCTACAATTCAATATTCTTGGTCTAGGAACTTAATGAAGAACAGAATAGTATTGTGCAATGTGCTTTACCCTGGGAATGCCTAGATGCAGAATATAATATACTACACAACAATATTCGTTCAACTGGGGCCATTAGATGCAGAGCACAATACAGAACAATGCACTATACTTTGATCTGAGACACCTAGAGGCAAAACACAACATAGAGAATTGCAACTCACTTTGGCCTAGGGGAACTTGTTAAGATTAGCAATGACTGAACTGTACTGGAAGTAGACGTTCTGTGAATTTTGGGAATCCGTTCTGCTTGGTTAGACTGAAAGTAGACACAACCCCAATGAACATCCACCTCCCTGGAGACACAGGTTAGTGTGTGCCCAAAGGGGTAGAGCCCAATCGGAAAAAACCCTACTGATAAAAAACCTTTTGCTTGTGTTGTTGTATAGATGAATCTGTATGCTGGACGAGTGTGGTAATAGGATTTATGCAGCGGATGGAAAAACACCACAAAGCCTCAGGAGATCAGAATGCAGGTAAGTGTAGCACAGGAAAAAGTCTTGAAGCAAGGAAAGCAAGGAAGCAAGGCCGAATTGGAGCCCCGAACTACTGTGAGCAGAAGAGAAAACCGCTAAAGGCAAAGAGAAAAAACAGCAGGCAACAGGGGAATAGGTACCAACGAAAAAGAGAGAGTAGAACTCGGAGGAGCAAAGAGCATGCACACAGGCACAGGAACAGGGAAAAATGAGGACAGCGTCAGTCAGTGCTTGCCAAAGCGAACCGATGCAAGGAGCTTACTTCTTAGTCTTACGGTCAACATTTTGAAATAAGCTAGAATGCTAATTCAGACTTGATTTCCTGGGCGAACATGGCAGCATTTTGGTGGGGAATATAGTCCACAAGGATGTATTTTCCTCCACTTTTGCCATATGAACGATTGGTTCCAAACAGAACTATATTAAGGGCAAAACAGTGGGGGTCATTACATGTTTGCCGGTCCGGGAACTACAATACCGGTAAGCTTGCCGGTACTGTAGTTCCCAGACCAGGAAACTACGAGTTCTGCTTGCGGGTGCCATTATGGCTGTGCTGGTGCATCCAACCTCCCCATTCCCCAACCTCCCCATTCCCATTTGGCTCTATGCGGTTCAATTAGGAATGGGGAGTAATGCATTCTGGTGCCCACGATTACCGGGTCCGGCTGGGCTGTAATGGCTCGCTAATTTCCCATTCGTGGGTGCCCGAAAAAGTTTGGCAGCACGCTGCCGGTTTTACTGGAAAGGCTACCGCCAAACTTGTAATGACCACCAGTGTGCTTTATCCTGAAAACAAATCGATGCAGAATATGCGATAGAGGAATGCAATATGCTTTTGTCTGGGGTACCTAGATGCAGAGCACCATATTGTATAATGCAAAACACTTTACAATAGACTTTAATGAGAATCACAATAATATACTTAATCAGAAGTAGAATCATTTATAAGACAATGAAATATGCTTGGGTCTCGGCTCCTAGATACTGAACACAATAGTACAATGAGGACAGTTTAACCTTGGAGCACTTTCATACAGACCATAATGTAAAACAAAGCAATGTGTTTTGTACTAGCACACCCTGATGCAGAAGTAGGTTGGGAAGATGCTTTGTGAATGGTTGCTGACCCCTATAATGTCATGGTTTTCATTCTATAATCTATGCCAAAGCCAAAAATCCACACCAAAGGCGATACTAATAACCAGCTCAGGGTCTGACAGGTTTTGCGCAAAGAAACATGGTGTACCTGAAGCAAGACTGTGTAGAAAGTTTGGGATCTGTGCTTTAGTGAAAGAGAATATACTATAGATGAGCACCTGACAGACTCACTACTGGACAGCAATATTATCATAGGTTTATCTTTTGAGTGTACTTCTGTATCAATGTTTGTAACCCCTCTGTGTTTGATAGACATTAGGTGCTATCATTATCTTCCTTAGACAGTTTTTATCACTAATCCAACAAGTGTTTGCACATGCAATACTGTCTTTTATATTCATAAGCAGAAACACATTAGTAATGCTCTCAAACTCTTCTTTAGCATTTATGTATATGTATTCCCTGATTGAGATAGTATATGAGCATTAAAAATAGAATAGTCTAACAGCAAACAGTTCTTAATATTAGCAATACAGTAGTAGAGTAGCTACCCAGCAGGTGAGGTTATCCAGAACAACCTCCGGGTTGCCCAATAGATGGAAAGGGTTACACGATATGTCCAAATGTCCATGGCTTCAGCATAGCTAACCAAGAACGGCCAATAAAAGGGACCTAGAGCCATGTATCGAAACATATTAATGGTTAAACATTTATAATCTCTCTGCAAAGGAACCCAACCAGCCTTCTCTGTGTTTTCATGGATCCACCTATCCATGAAAGAGAAATATGAGGGGCAACACAGGTCATCTATAGACAATGCACCAAAATCCAGTAGCAGCCTACACTCCGTTTGTCACCAGCACAGAAAAGATTGAAAAGGCTAACCTAACAAAAATATACCATTGTGTCTCTTAATGGTTCTCCCACGGAAAAGAAAAAAGAAATTTGAAAAAATATGATTACAAATTAATTATTTTAGCACCCAAAATATTGAAACAGTCAAACAATCAGGATTTGGAAAAATTGTCAGAGCACAATTTTTAGCCCCATGAGCAGTTCACTGCCTCGAGGCTTTGGGATAATACAGGTTTGAATTAGTCAGTAACTAAATAAATCATGAGCCAATAACATCATCCTTCGTTCTCCAGTCCTTAGCATGTGTTATTTTATGTTCTCCAATGGACATTAGCTAGGTGACTACACTTTTCCCCTATTAGCATGAACAAAACGTTTAGGCCATGAACTGATCCATGAACTGAACTAATCTTGTGCACCAAAACGTCTGAATATGAGCTTTCTATCTACTTGGGGGCAGTATGACAAGGGCGTTGAACAGAATGCAATGGATTACACTAACATAGACAGTCATGACAAGGGACCCTTCATTGACATGGGATGCATCACGGGGGTGAAGACCCTAAGCCCTTCACCTAACTTGGCAGGACCAGAAGTGAACTTGTTGGCCATCTTTACTTGGAAGTACATCATTACATGTTATTGTTCTGGTCAACACTGTTTATGGACTATGCATCAGAATAAATAGGTTCCTTTGTTTTTGGGAGATGTGTGAATAGGCAGCCAGAAAGGCCAGTGTAAGGATGCTGGAAATTGTGAAGGCCATTCGGCCAGAGTGTTTAAAATATATGGGTGTGTAGGGCTAAACCCCTCTCAGGAACATGCTGGGAGGACATGAGAAAGAATGGGAACAACAGCCACACATGGTTATGGTGCATGTCTGGACATGTAATTCCCTAGTATTAGAGAAAAACTGCAGCAATTCGTAAAGGAACTGATCATGCTAAAACTGTTTTTTTACTTGTCTTGGGCAAATATAAATCAACTCATGAGGTTGGGGATGTTGCCTGAGGTGATACAGCAACTTATAGATCATACTAATTGGGCAACACAGGACATGGTTACAGGGGGTGTCTATATTCAGAGAAAGATTTGCCACTTCAGCCATAGAAGTTTTCCAACAGAAAGCTGGTTGGGTTAAGAAAGGGAACTGTAAGCAGAACATGAAAGTATCACCTCCAGATTATTTAGTCCGACTTAGTTGATGTTCACACAATGCTCAGGTATCACTAAGTCAGATGAGACTGCACAGGAGGCCATAACTAATTCCTTTATAGCCAGTCTGTTACCCAAGGTGCACACATAATTAAATTAATAAACTAGAGGGTAATTCCCTACTCTGTCTAGGACTGGGAAAAGTAAAAAATAAGAAAAAGATGTATGTCCCAACAGGAAAAGGATTCAAGGTATGCCAATCAAAACTATTAACTGCATCCTGTCTCTCTGTATGAGCAAATCCCTCCATACACTCTCCTAAATAGGAAAGTGGTTTAAATTCTAGTTTTAATTACTAGAACAAGGATCCTATTCGACAATGTATGCCGAGCAGGGGTCCGTCCAATTTCTTGAACTATCTTCCACTTTGTATTTCTAAGGAAAAAAAGTACACAGATGCATAGAGTGTGCTACCTAAAGAAACATAACAACACAATAATCTGGAAAAAAGATCTGTATCACAATTTACTAGCACAAGTCAACAAATATACAAACAAAGAAAATTAAGGTTCTTTTTGGGATAAAGAAAAACTAATGATCCCAAACTCCCACTTCAACATAGACTCAGCATACTAAAGTAAACAAAACCAGAACAAAAACATTTAAAATAATAGCATGACATCATTTGACATGCACAAATTCATTTGGTACAATTGAGTTGTTATTTGATCATTCATAACAAATCCATATCCAAAAAGACAGGCAAACCAACCCAATGGTTACATTTGTTGCCAGATGGTACAATTTATTTAGACTCAATGTCATTATTTTAAATGTTTTTGTTCTGGTTTTGTTTACTTTAGTATGTAGCCCCAGCTACACTCTCCCAAACTGCAATTAGGGTTAAAGAGCATATGAAGGCTGTTAGATCTTTAGCACAAACTCCCAGGGCTAAAGCACATGAAAAACAAAAAAAACAAAAAAACTTGCCTTCAGGTCCTTTTCCATAGGTCAAAAGGTTCTGGCACTATTGCCTACTTATGAAAATAGTCTGATATCCAGATAGCATAGACCATAACAGGTACTGGAACAAATGGGTCCCTATAATTATAAAATCGCACAACCGGACTGCCATCTTAAAAAATCAAGGAAACCTATTAAAGGAAGGGAGAGAAAATCCTTCAGCATCCCACGCTACAATATTATACTGCCTATTACCAGATGATACAGATAACACAGCCTTGATTTCACCTCACCTTAATAACAGTCAGAAGCAAGAACTGTATGACCTTATAAGACAGTTTACTGATGTGTTTTGAGAGGGGCCAGGAAGAGTGAAGGATGTTTATCATCATATCTGCACTCCTGTAGGTAAAGTGGCACACTTGAAAGTGTATCTCTTACCTGAAGATAGAAAAGACACCATCATTCAGGTAGTAAAAAACATACTTGAGGCTAACATCATTGAGTCTTCTAACAGTCCTTGGTCCTCCCCTATTGTGTTGGTGGCAATACCCGATGGAAGTTGCAGGATTTTAATAGACTTTGGGAAGGTGAACAATATCTCTGCCTTTGACACTTACCTAATGTTCAGCATTGACGATCTGATCGACTGGCTGGGTAATGCTGTCTATCTTTCAACAATAGATCTAATGAAAGTGTATTGGCAAGTTCTGTTGCATGGACCGGGTAAAGAAAAAACCTGCCTTTGCCACTCCCATAGAGTTTTTTTCATTTAAAAAGTCCTGCCTTTTGGTCTGCATGGTGCTCCAGCAACATTCCAGAGATTAATGGATACAATCTTACAGCCATACTCAGAATCTTGTGGAGCCTATATAGACAACATTGTCATATGTAGCAGGACATGGGAAGACCATGTGTACCACCTTTACACAATCACAAGAGTGTTAAGAAAAGCAGGGCTGACCCCTAATCCCAGAAAATACAAACGTGCCCAATCTGCAGTATTTGGGGTTCTCTGTGGGTAAGGGCACTGTCCAACCACAGCCATAAAAGGTGAGAGCTGTTCTCGATACACCCGCTCCAAAAACTAAGAAAGATCTAAGGGACCTTTTGGGACTAATCAGGTACTACCACAGGTTTATTCCAAATTTCTCCAGCAAGGCCTCCAGATTGACAGACAAACTGAAAAATGCAGAGCCCGAAAAGATCAGGAAGAGGAAGATGGGGTCTGTTATACAAATTGAAACAAGCCCTATGCCAGAGCCACATTTTGAAAGTCGCAGGTTTTTTCTAAAGAATGTATCCGCCAGACTAATGCTTCCTTAATGGGGTTAGGAGCTGTCTTATCGTAAAAAATCATGATGGCTTGGAACACCCAATTTTGTATATCAGTAGAAAGCTATTCCCCAGGGAAAAGAACTACTCAGTCATCGAGTTCCAGGCAATGGCAATACAGTGCGCAATGGTTCACCTTATGATTTGCCTCCTGGGTCGCAGATTTCACCTAATAACAGACCATTCTTCTCTAGTATGGATCAGTCATAGGAAAAATTCAACCCTCAGTTAATGCAGTGGTTCCTTGACCTTCAACCTTACTGCTTCAGTGTAGAGCACCAGAAAGGTTGAGAGCAAGGTAGCATGTGGACTATCTCTCCCGGTTTCCCTTTGAAGCACCCTGGTCTGATCTGCATTGGGGAAGGGTATGTGAGAATCCTAAGAGTATCATCACTCCTACTCCCCCTGGATCCTCTTCTCAGGTGGCCTGGAAAAGGCCAATGATTTTTGCTCCTGACACTGGGGGTGGAGAAGCGTGGAAGGATCACCTGGGTGGGGGGTACTTGGGGATTGGGAGGAGGGTACCCACAGGCGACACATGGTATCCCCATTTCCCTACTGAGAACCAACCTACCCCTCCCCTGGCCTGTATTGGCTATTGTTAAACATCTCCCATCATTTTCCACATTCTACCTATGTGAGTAATGGGACGAGCAAGAGGTGACCAGGAGTAGTGAACACGATTAAATCATTTCACTACTCTAGTATTGAGAACAAGAAGATGCCTGCAAAGTACTGTAAAGATCAGACATATCCCTTCAATTAAAGTCAAGCAATTATAATTGTAGACTCACAAATGCAACCTGTGAAGTGTTTGTAGGTGTATAAGAAGGGAGGAATCCAGCAACAGGGTGACCGACAGGGAAACCAACAGCAAGAAAAGCAGGGGATCCTGTTCAAGAGGAGGCAGCTGTGACAGGACTGCAGAAGAGCCACAGTGCCGGCAGATGATCCAGAAGACCCATGGAGAACAGAGCAAGTTGGGGTGTTAGAATTCCACAGGTGTGAGAGCTGGGGCTTACTGTCTGTCCTCCCACGTTTCCCTCAACATACCCAGGACATCCAGGGGTTCTGTCCTGTCAAGGCCTTAGGATTTATTCTAACTGTGAACAATGCCCATGGTATCATGTGGTCCCATTTCCTACAAACTTGTTCAATTAACTTTAGTAGGATTGTTTATAAGGTTTTATTAAATCAATCCACAAGGCCATCTGTCTGGGGATGATACACAGGTGTTCGTAGTGTGGTGATATGCAACAGTTGTTTAACCTCCCCTTAAGCTTGCTCTTGAAAGTAGAGCCTTGGTCTGTCAATATCTCATACAGAAACCCTACCTGAGAGAAAAAAGGCCAGTGTTTCAGGATTTGTTGTGTTGTGTTGGCTCTTATGGGGAAGGCTTCAGGATATTGTGAAGCGTAGTCTATAATGACCGGAATTTATTTATTCCCTAGTTTGGAAGTTTCCAGGAGTCCTACAATGTCCTTACCAATCTGGGAAAATGGAACCTCAATTATTGCTAACAGATTTAGTGGAACTGGTTGCAATATGTGAGTGCTATTATCTGGCAGATTTCACAAGCCTGAATGTAATTTTTTATGTCAGTATGGATTCGGGCCAGTGAAATGTGTTCTTTATATGGGTCTGAGCTTTGGACTGTCCCAGATGGCACCGTCAGATGTGAATGAGCTATCTCACCCGCTTGTGCCTTTGGGGACCACCAATTGTGTTTTCATCAAGCCTTCTGAAGTGGTCCTCTATAAACAAGTCCATGTTTCAAAAAGAAAAGGGTCCCCCTTTCTCAAAACTATCTGTCTCTGATAAAAAAAAAAATGCATCAGCTAACAAGGGGCTGTTTCTTTGGGCAAAGGCTAAGTCTGGAAGTGTCTTGTGATCTTCCTTTTCAGCTTTTATGGGTTCAGGGTTTAGAGGGCCATCAGGTGTTTCATCGGCCTCTAAAAAGCATCAAATTCCTCTAACTATTCTCTCCTTCCCAGATTCTTCCTTTAGTCCTGGGAACAGTGTTTCCTCAAGCGCCCCTTGAGCAATGTTATCCCCTTGATTAATTTCGAGTGGATCGTGCCCATGATTTCATAAAAATTCCTTAACATCACCTCTAAAGTCTGGGTCTATTATGCCTGATGATACATCAATCCAATGCCATCCCAGTGCTCGTCTAATGTGTGTATCAAGGGTGGAATTACTATCAAATACGTGGGTATCAGTCTTTTTTTGGCTGGACAAATAGTATCATTCTTACTGCTATTAATATAAAATACAATAGAGCCCTTAGTAGCTACTGATGGGCCTGATGCTCTGGCACTTAACTTTTCAACTTTTGGGTTCACACAACTTGTATCAGTTGAGCCGCATACCAATGACACCATTTGTGAAGGCATCATAAAGCAAGACACAGACAACATATTCAAAGTTCAAAATAAAATGCTTTATTAAATCAAATGTCAGGATGGTTGAAAGCCTAACTTGCCCTATGCTAAGGTAGGATTTCCCTATCTAAACAAAACTAAGGAAAGTCTGTGTCATAAAGTCTGTCTGTGTCCAAAACCTATCCTTGCCCTCACAACTAAAGCTAAACAATGTGTAGGGATGTCAACAATAAAAGAAATGGTGATCACAACTAAGTTCTGTGCTTCTTCCAGCTCCTTTTCAGCTGCCCTTCCCTAAATTCACAAAATGTCCTCTAAAGTCTGTTGTTTACCTTTCTCAGGTTCAAACCAGTTCTGCATATCCTGGGGGCTCCATTACCAAGTTCAAGGCACCACAGTTCCACAAATCCTCAGGGTTCCCTTACCCAAGATCAAAGCAAAACATTTCCAAAGAAAAGGGTCTTGAGGATCGCTTTCTCAAGACTGACTTGCAGTTGATCAAGTCTCAGGGTTCCCTTCCCGAAGACTTCAACTTGCCAATTTATACTTGGTTTCAGTCTTTCAATGTTCAACACAACTCTAAATCAACTTGCAACTCCTTCTGGATCGGGTTAACAGAGCACTTAAATTACTTCTTCTTGGGTTACTTCAACAATGTCTCTGGTTTGGAGTGTTCCCTGGTCTAGGCGCAGTTGTCAGACCACATGGACCACCCATAAGAGGTTGTGCAACCAGGAACCCTAGGCTCTTCAGCCCACACAGGTTCTTCTGCATTTGCCCCTGTGTAGAGATTGACAAAGCACAAAAATCTTGCCAGCGGATATGTAAATAAGTCTACTGAAAGAAGTACAATCCCACCAGCAGTCGGGAGCGGTCCCTCTATAAACTCCTCGGATCATTGCACATAATTCACAAAAACATTTATGAAAAATGTGTTTTCCTTTATTTAATTAGAAACATTAAAATGATTATTAAATAAGTCAGAGCTCATACATGAATAAGAGTAAATGTAAATATAGAACATACAACTATACAACACAAATAAAGTGCATAATGTGAATAAAATACTAATTTCCTAATAGGACTGCTAAGAGCTTGCTGCCAGATCACAAGCTGGGGAATGATCACCATCGTCCCCAAATAGGTCTAAGTCAGTGTCGGTGGATTAAACCCACTCGAGAGAAGGGAATCCCTCAGGTAGGAAAAATCCTGGTCAACCGAACAAAGTCAGGATGGTTTAGAAATGAATTCAAAGATGGATTGAATCCTGAAAGTGGCAGAGAAGAAAAATCGTTGTTTCCAAATATAGCAGTTCAAATATTTCATAAAACGAGAAACTGAAGAATCTTCACAAAAATGATAATAATAAACCCATACTCTAAAAAATCTAACATGGGATGCTATACGTCATAGAACATACAACTATACAACACGAATAAAGTGCATAATGTGAAGAAAATACTAATTTCCCAATAGGACTGCTAAGAGCTTGCTGCCAGATCACAAACTGGGGAATGATCACCATCGTCCCCAAATAGGTCTAAGTCAGTGTCGGTGGATTAAACCCACTCGAGAGAAGGGAATCCCTCTGGTAGGAAAAATCCTGGTCAACCGAACAAAGTCAGGATGGTTTAGAAATGAATTCAAAGATGGATTGAATCCTGAAAGTGGCAGAGAAGAAAAATTGTTGTTTCCAAATATAGCAGTTCAAATATTTCATAAAACGAGAAACTGAAGAATCTTCACAAAAATGATAATAATAAACTCATACTCTAAAAAATCTAAAATGGGATGCTATACCTCAACTACTGAGGTGACATGCGAAATGACCCACAAATACATAAAAACAGTATAGTGAGCATGTCGCCTTAGAACAGGTAGTTTTGATGGAAAACACATCTAGCTGAATTACAGATGATGTCCATCTTCATCAGGACGTAGCATTCCCGTATAAACTTTCTTGAAAATTCATCTGTGTCTTGGATTTACCTGCACAAATGTTACAAATTACAGAGAGACACTAAAATGTATGTTCTCCAAACAGAAAATAATAATAAAAAGATATAACATCAGAACAACCATATATGTAAACAGCACAATAGTTCATACTTAATATCCGTACATAAAAACAAGTGATCTGAGGATCCCAAAGAAGGACCAATCCCGCAACATTGGGTTGGAACGTGCAGAGTGACTAGAAGGGGAGAAAATCTAATTAGAGAAAATCTAATTACCATAATCTCAGACCCTTTTGGGGTGGGCCCAGGAGCCTGGCAAAAGAGTCCAGGAAGTAGCGATCCGGCCACACCGAAACAAATCTCAAATGAATTAGATCTGTAATGGATGAATATAAAAAAAAGGCCACAATGTGGTCATAAAATTTGTCTGGTAAAAATGACTCGAGTGAGATGCAAGCAGCCAAAGAGGAAAACCAAAAGTAAAGAAATAAATAAATTCCATTCTAAATAAAGTAGACATATAAAAATGTAAAGGAAAACCCAACAATGGGACCACCCATGTGTCAAAGATTAATTGAAAATTAAGAGATGGAAAAGCTGTGTAGAGATTGACACTTAATTAGATTCTCCTTGTCAACCTCTTGGCTTTATGTGAAGGGTCACACTTTCTTGTATTCTACAGATTAGCCCCTTGGCTTTGCCAAAATATGTCACATATCCTTCACTAGTCTTTGGCCTTGCCACACTGTATTGATGCATCAAGTTCACTTTGTGCGAGTTTATTTTTCCCCACCTTTCTCTTTGTTCTTTCGCAAACTTCCACACTTGCTCTATTATTTTTTATGTTGCTTTCAAATGGGCACTTTCACAGTTAGCTTTCATCAGACTGCAGCTTTGCCAATAGACATGGTAATTGATAGAATTTCGCAGAAAAGTGTTGCAAGCGGCTGGTGCAGAGTGTCCGCGTGCGATTGTCTGCGCCTGGCACGTGCGCTAAAACCGATTTCCGCGCACAGCGTATTCATGGATTTTAGGCTCCCAAACCAGCCGTGGCGCAGAGAATCGCAGCAACCCTGCAGCAGCGCCAGTAACGCCCCCAAGAACGCCCTCGCGCAAGGAAAAGCCATCAAAATCGCTAAATCATCGCAAAGGGCTGCGCTAACCCTGGACAAGTTCACCGGGCTGGCAAACAGCAAACGCCAAGCGGGGAACGTGTATTTCAGGGGTGCGCGGGAAGTTCCACACGCGATTGGCCCCGTGCAAGCAGGGTACGTGTATCCCAGGGGTGCGCGGGAAGTTCCACACGTGATTTCAGGAGGGTATGTGTATTCCAGGGGTGCGCGGGAAGTTCCACACGGGATTCCAGCAGGGTACGTGTATTTCAGGGGTGCGCGGGAAGATCCACACGCGATTCCAGCAGGGTACGTGTATTTCAGGGGTGCGCGGGAAGTTCCACACGCGATTTCAGCAGGGTACGTGTATTTCAGGGGTGCGCGGAAAGTGCCACACGCAATTCCAGCAGGGTACGTGTATTTCAGGGGTGCGCGGGAAGTTCCACACGTGATTTCAGCAGGGTACGTGTATTCCAGGGGTGCGCGGGAAGTTCCACACGCGATTGGCCCCGTGCAAGCAGGGTACGTGTATCCCAGGGGTGCGCGGGAAGTTCCACACGTGATTTCAGGAGGGTATGTGTATTCCAGGGGTGCGCGGGAAGTTCCACACGGGATTCCAGCAGGGTACGTGTATTTCAGGGGTGCGCGGGAAGATCCACACGCGATTCCAGCAGGGTACGTGTATTTCAGGGGTGCGCGGGAAGTTCCACACGCGATTTCAGCAGGGTGCGTGTATTTCAGGGGTGCGCGGGAAGTTCCACACGCAATTCCAGCAGGGTACGTGTATTTCAGGGGTGCGCGGGAAGTTCCACACGTGATTTCAGCAGGGTACGTGTATTCCAGGGGTGCGCGGGAAGTTCCACACGCGATTGGCCCCGTGCAAGCAGGGTACGTGTATCCCAGGGGTGCGCGGGAAGTTCCACACGTGATTTCAGGAGGGTATGTGTATTCCAGGGGTGCGCGGGAAGTTCCACACGGGATTCCAGCAGGGTACGTGTATTTCAGGGGTGCGCGGGAAGATCCACACGCGATTCCAGCAGGGTACGTGTATTTCAGGGGTGCGCGGGAAGTTCCACACGCGATTTCAGCAGGGTACGTGTATTTCAGGGGTGCGCGGGAAGTTCCACACGCAATTCCAGCAGGGTACGTGTATTTCAGGGGTGCGCGGGAAGTTCCACACGTGATTTCAGCAGGGTACGTGTATTCCAGGGGTGCGCGGGAAGTTCCACACGCGATTGGCCCTGTGCAAGCAGGGTACGTGTATCCCAGGGGTGCGCGGGAAGTTCCACACGTGATTTCAGGAGGGTATGTGTATTCCAGGGGTGCGCGGGAAGTTCCACACGGGATTCCAGCAGGGTACGTGTATTTCAGGGGTGCGCGGGAAGATCCACACGCGATTCCAGCAGGGTACGTGTATTTCAGGGGTGCGCGGGAAGTTCCACACGCGATTTCAGCAGGGTACGTGTATTTCAGGGGTGCGCGGGAAGTTCCACACGCAATTCCAGCAGGGTACGTGTATTTCAGGTGTGCGCGGGAAGTTCCACACGTGATTTCAGCAGGGTACGTGTATTCCAGGGGTGCGCGGGAAGTTCCACACGCGATTCCAGCAGGGTACGTGTATTTCAGGGGTACGCGGGAAGTTCCACACGCGATTCCAGCAGGGTACGTGTATTTCAGGGGTGCGCAGGAAGTTCCACACGCAATTTCAGCAGGGTACGTGTATTTCAGTGGTGCGCGGGAAGTTCCACACGCGATTTCAGCAGGGTACGTGTATTCCAGGGGTGCGCGGGAAGTTCCACATGCAATTCCAGCAGGGTACGTGTATTTCAGGGGTGCGCGGGAAGTTCCACATGCGATTCCAGCAGGGTATGTGTATTTCAGGGGTGCGCGGGAAGTTCCACACGCGATTTCAGCAGGGTACGTGTATTTCAGGGGTGCGCGGGAAGTCCCACACGCGATTGGCCCAGTGCGAGCAGGGTACGTGTATTCCATGGGTGCGCGGGAAGTTCCACACGCGACTTCAGCAGGGTACGTGTATTCCAGGGGTGCGCAGGAAGTTCCACGAGCGATTTCAGCAGGGTACGTGTATTTCAGGGGTGCGCGGGAAGTTCCAAACGCGATTCCAGCAGGGTACATGTATTTCAGGGGTGCGCGGGAAGTTCCACACGCAATTTCAGCAGGGTACGTGTATATCAGGGGTGCGCGGGAAGTTCCACACGTGATTTCAGCAGGGTATGTGTATTTCAGGGGTTCTGGGGAGTACTACACGTGAATTGGCCGTGTAGGTCCTCCCAGGTGTACGCTCCACAACCTCCACGGCCCCTGCAGGCAGCCCACACCACGGGGGACTACCCTGCACCCCTGCTCATGTCCCGCAGGCAGCCCATCCACCATGGGCAGCCCCCACCAGGCCCCCACTCATGTCTCCCACCACCCCCACCACCCAGCCACCATGGGCAGCCCCCACCAGGCCCCCACTCATGTCCCCCTGCACCCTCACCCCCCAGCAGTGCATGGGCACCCTCCACCAGGCCCCCACTCATGTCTCCCACCACCCCACCCCTAAGCAGTGCAGGGGCACCCTCCACCAGGCCCCCACTCATGTCTCCCACCACCCCCACCACCCAGCCACCAGGGGCAGCCCCCACCAGGCCCCCACTCATGTCCCCCTGCACCCCCACCCCCAGCAGTGCATGGGCACCCTCCACCAGGCCCCCACTCATGTCTCCCACCACCCCACCCCCAAGCAGTGCAGGAGCACCCTCCACCAGGCCCCCACTCATGTCTCCCACCACCCCCACCACCCAGCCACCAGGGGCACCCTCCACCAGGCCCCCACTCATGCCTCCCACCACCCCCACCCCCCAGCCACCAGGGGCACCCTCCACCAGGCCCCCACTCATGTCTCCCACCCACCCCCACCCCCCAGCCACCATGGGCAGCCCCCACCAGGCCCCCACTCATGTCCCCCTGCACCCCCACCCCCAGCAGTGCATGGGCACCCTCCACCAGGCCCCCACTCATGTCTCCCACCACCCCCATCCCCCAGTCACCAGGGGCAGCCTCCACCAGGCCCCCACCCATGTCTCCCACCACCCCCACCCCCCCAGTCACCAGGGGCAGCCTCCACCAGGCCCCCACCCATGTCCAAACCATGTCTCCCACCACCCCCACCCCCAGCACTGTGGGGCACCTGCCAGCAGGCCCCCACCCATGTCCAACTCATGTTCCCCACCACCCCCACCCCCCAGCACTGTGGGGCACCTGCCAGCAGGCCCCCACCCATGTCCAACTCATGTTCCCCACCACCCCCACCCCCCAGCACTGTGGGGCACCTGCCAGCAGGCCCCCACCCATGTCCAACTCATGTTCCCCACCACCCCCACCCCCCAGCACTGTGGGGCACCTGCCAGCAGGCCCCCACCCATGTCCCCCTGCCCCCAGGTCCTGACGATACACAATCATGGCAGTAATGGGCAGCATACCCAGCACAAACACCCAGCCAAGGATTGCATCCACCCACATAGCAAATGCAATTACATGATACAACCCCAATGGCAAGTATGTAAATGAACACATGTCCGTCACACACACATACACAATGGGTGCAAGTGAATGTCAAAACCCATATCATGACATGCATGAAACCAATGAGAAAATACCACAAAAGAAAGTTATAAAAACATGTATTCTCGAAGAAAATGAAGTAAACTAATCAAACATACAACAATGGGGATAACAAAATAAATTGTCCTTGTCCGATAAGTAATGTAAAAATCAAAAAAACAAAGGAATCCAAAAACTAATGTTGTCCAAAGCAAAATCATGGTGAAAAAAATAAGGAAAAACCATTGCCTCATGGTGAACACAAATGTAAATCAAAAAAATGTATTTTAAAAAATCCAACTATACACAAGAATATTCCAGGGTCCATGAGCCCAACATCATAAATGAAACCTACTACTACATAATAAAAAAACTATATACAGAAAAGTGGCCATTGTCCGACCGGTCCAAAAAAATCTCATAAAATAAAGGAAACCTAACACTAACTAACTAAAGAACTATATACAATGGCAGCGGGCAAGTCCTGCGGCTCACTCTGTGATGTTGCCGGCCAGGGCATCATCGAACTCCATGTCGATGTCCTGGAGGCGGGACTCTGTCCTGGCCCCGAGGTCTCGCAGGGATAACCCCATGTTCACCTCAAACTCCCTGCGAGCTTCCTCGAGGCACTCAGCCCGCCTCAACGCCCGACGCATGGAGAACTCCGCCCTGACCATGGTGAGCCGCTCCTCTTCCGCCCGCTGCCGCTCCGCACCTATCCGCTGGACCAACTGCTCCCACACGGAAGACACTACCATCCCAGGGTTCTCCTGCCCTCCGGCCGATGCCTGCCCCTCTGATCTTGATGGCCCCGAGCCATGATGCCTCCCACGTCGAGCCTGCTGCTGCCTCCGACGCCACTGCCTCTGCCAGCACAACGGCATCCAGCATGATGCAAACCACCGACGCCGTCGTGCACGTGCCCTGCCCGATGATGCCGTCACATCCTCCATCTGCTGGGGTCCAGTTGCTGTGTTGTCCACCCCTGCTGGACCTCTGACTCCCGATTGTGGCAGGGATGGGATCCCCACCGAGCTGGCTGCATTGGTCAGGGCAGGTCCAGAGGGGGCCCTGGTGGCATCTGGGCCGGAAGACGGCAAGGAGAACGACTGGCGTATAGTCTCCACAGAGGAGGAGAGGGCCGCCAGATTGGCCGACACATGCAGGAAACCCCCGAACATGGCCGATCCCAATTGGGCCACGTCGGCACGGTGCTCTTCGTGATGACGTGCATGCTCCTCCTGGGAAGCACGCACGGCATCACGAATCACAGCCGTAGGCATCGCGACCCCAATCAGGACCTTCTCCACACGGCCAGGGGTCCCCTCGTCCGCAGGTGGAGGGGAGTCAGATGACATGGACATCCCCTCTACCTGCGGACGGGCCTGGGACGGGGCATCCCTGCTGGTGCAAGGTGGTGCACCCACAGGTTCAGGGACAGCGACATGCACAGGCCCCTCCACGGTGACCTGTGCTGCCTCCTGCCCCTGGACTGCACCACTTGCACCAGCAGGGATGCCCCCACCAGGCCCCATGTGCGCCTCAGTGGCGGCCTCCTCCTCCTCTGTGGAAACCACCAACCTGGATGGCTCCTCATTGTCTACCGCCGTAGCAGGCCCCTGTGGGGGCTCACCCACCCCTTCCGCTGCAGCCGTGGGGGCATCCCCGCCGCCTTGCTCCACAGCGCCGTCTCCGCCCTCTCCTTCACTAGCCGCTGCGTAGAGGGAGACATAGAACACAAGCATCAGGGTACTGTACAATGGTCCCCTAGACAGGAAGCAATAGCAGATGAGTGCCACTGTCAAAGTACACTTCCATCATGTCACACCACAACACATGTGTCAGTCCAGGCAAAACACACACAGTGACAGTCACGGTGCGTGCCATGGACATTTCAATGCATGTCCAATGGACTCTCGAATCATACAATGTAATGGGACTCACATGCATCATGGGTCATGCCTATCACATGCACACACTTCACCTCAGTCACATCCATCTGGCCCCGTACACCCCAATCACAGTGCATACAAGGATGACTAGGCTGCATCAGTGAATTTGTACATTGTCACAGACATGTGTCATGCATCCATGGCACTCACAAGTCACAGACACGCAGGTCAGGCACACAGACATGGATACCACATATGTATCTGGCATCAGCACCCATCCCTCACCCCCACCCATGTCCAGGAACAGAGACTGCCATGCTCTCATGTGTGCAATCTGCACAGGGCTCCCCATGTCACATTCAAACACATGCAACAACCGTGCGGTTCACACATTACAGGTCGCACATGCATTCCCATGATGTCCCAGCACACATACATGCGTACATGGCCTATGTCACACATGCAGGCAAGTATCAGACAACCAGCACACTGCAACATGCCCTGTCTCACACAGCAATGCTTGGCCACTTACCGCTCAACTCCAGACGGGTCTCCCTCTCAAGGACCTGGGCGTGGAGCGCTGGGTGTGCGCGTTCCAGGACCCTCAACTGGATGGAACTCATGCGGCCCCGGCCCCCCTCCACGAGGCGCCGGGCCTTCATGAGGGTCCTGGACCTCAAGTCTTCCCAGCGCTTCTTGACCTTCTGGATGGTGCGGGTTGCCACCCCCTCCGCGTTGATGGCAACCACACAGTCGGCCCAGATCCTGTCCCGTCCTTCCTTGTTGGCGCGGGACGATCCGAAGAGGGCATCATACTGCCCCAGGACTTGCTCCACCAGGACACCAACTTCGGTGGCAGTGAAGCTGGTGCCCCTCTGCCCCTCTGGCTGGGGGTTGCCACTGGTGCCAGATGTTGATGTGCCCGACATGGCAACCCCAGGGGCAGGAGTGGGTGGGCAACTGGGTCCTGGGGCTGGGCTGTGGAGCGATGTTATCCGAGTCGGGAGTCTTCTGTTCCAGCAGGGGTGGACACAGCAACTGGACACCTGCAGATGGCTGATGTGCAGGCACCAAATGGCAGGGCACGGTGGCAGCAGGCAGGCAGGCAGCAGCAGATGGCACGTGGGAGGCTGCTCGGAGCACTGGGGGGCAGTAATTCGGCCTTCTGGGCAGGAGCGTGGTCTTCCGTGTGTTTTCGCGTGGCCAGCTTGATATGGAGTGATTTGGCACGTGAAAATCCTGCACGTCAGCATGAAAATCGAGGAAAGGCCCTTAGCGCGTAAGCGTGTCAGCACGCGTACGCGATTTCATTGGACCAAAGGCCCTTACAGCGTAAGCGCGTCTGTGACGTTTTGCGCACGGGCGTCGCCCTGGCAGGGCTTGGTGATCCCGCATGCCTTTATGTTCTGTACGTGCTTTTCGTGCGGTGCGTGTGTTTTCCATCCGTTGGGGTTCACACGCTATTACTTCACAGCGGGTGTTGGCTACGTGTTCTTCTACACGTAAGGCAGACGGTGAGTGGTCACGCGAACCCCTGTAATACACGTAGCACGCTCCCCCAGGCACGATCGCGTGAAAAACTTCACGCGAACCCCTGTAATACACGTAGCACGCTCCCCCAGGCCCGATCGCGTGAAAAACCACGCGAACCCCTGTAATACACGTAGCACGCTCCCCCAGGCCCGATCGCGTGCAAAACTTCACGCGAACCCCTGAAATACACGTAGCACGCTCCCCCAGGCCCGATCGCGTGAAAAACTTCACGCGAACCCCTGTAATACACGTAGCACGCTCCCCCAGGCCCGATCGCGTGAGAAACTTCACGCGAACCCCTGTAATACCAGGCCCGATCGCGTGAAAAACTTCACGCAAACTCTTGTAATACACATAGCCCGCTCCCCCAGGCCCGATCGCGTGAAAAACTTCACGCGAACCCCTGAAATACACGTACCCTGATGAAATTGCGTGTGGAACTTCCCACGCACCCCTGAAATACACGTACCCTGCTGAAATTGCGTGTGGAAATTCCTGCGCACCCCTGAAATACACGTACCCTGATAAAATCGCGTGTGGAACTTCCCGCGCACCCCTGAAATACACGTACCCTGCTGAAATCGCGTGTGAGACTTCCCGCGCACACCGGTATTCACGCACACATATTTTTTGTCAGCGGGTGTCCGTGTTTGTGGGTACCCCTTTGCACGTCATTTGTCCTGGAGGGCCACAGTATAGGACATTCATCATGGCAGTATATAGGTGCTATTTGTTGGCGCACCTTTTGGCGCACATTTCTTACAGCCGCAGAGACGCTACCGCCTGCTTTCTTGTGGCGGTCGTGTTTGTGCCTGTGCGCTGGTTTGAGCGTGCGCTTTTTTGCCCTATTCTATTCCATGAATACGTGTTGTAGGCGAGCGTGTGGGCGTTCCTCGCACTTGTGCCCTGTACTTTCCCCCGTGACGCCCACGTTTTGGCAAGTTGTTCCCCATTCCGAGTGTTACGCCCGTGTTCCGCCTACTTTTGTTGCGTGCGCCGCGCTATGTGCGAATTTCGCTGTGGCCTGTGCGATTTTCGATGTGACCTGGCGCACGCTGTTAGATGGCCTGTGCGCCAACGTGCGCCGCGCACTTTTTTATCGCACATCCGCTGGTTTTCTCGCGCACAGACTTCCATGAATCGATGTGCGCTGCTTTTCGTGCGATTTTCGCACTTGCACTGCGATTTTCGCTATTCCACTGCGATTTGCACGTTTTTGCCCACTTGCACCGCGCTAATTATTCCATGAATCGGCCTGAGAGTTTTTATTCAGTTTAGTATTCAATAAGTTTCCATTAAGTTTGGAATTCAATATTAGTAAATGATTATTTTGCCAATTAACTTTCATTCAACACATGACTTTGGGTTTGTTTGAATTTGTGTATTTAATTTACTTCACTCAGTATTTGTCCAACTAACATGCAGCCCCTAAGATTGCCACGGTTTTGAGTGATGTTCACTTTCACTCACCAGTCATCGACATTCCTTTCAGACAGCTGTGTCTCTCCACTTCTGATCAGCCTGCTGATTTGCTTGTTACTGCGGGCCCTGCTCCCTCTTCCAATGCTTCTCTGCACTCGCCGGCAGCTCTGCTTCTCTTCCACAAGCTCTGGTGGCGACTCTGTTTCTTTTCCTTCACCAACAGCTCCAGCGACGGCTTTCTGACCACCGAAACTCCCACACCTGTGGAATTCTAACAGCCCAACTTGTCCTGGGCTCCACAGGTCTTCGAGATTGACTGCCAGCATTGTGGCTCCTCTGCGGGTCGCATCAGGGCTTCCTCCTCTTGAACAGGAACCCCTCCTGCTATTGCTGTTGGATTGTCTGTTGGTCTCTCTGTTGCTGCCTTACTCCCTTCTTATAAAGTCATGTGGTGGGTTCGGTTGGTTCTCAGTAGGCCGGGCACACCATGACTCACCTGTGGGTACCCTCCTCCCAATCCCCAAGGACCCTCCACCCAGGTGATCCTCTGACGCTTCTCCACCCCCAGGGTCAGGATCCAAAAGTGATGGCCTTTCCCAGGCCATCTGAGAAGATGATTCAGGGGCAGTAAGAGTGAGGATACGGTCAAGTATCTCACTGTACTATATTTGTTTTTGAAAAGACCTACTAGAGGTTTCTATTTCCAAACCACATACTATTTGGCTATCAGATAAATATGATATACATTCATTCATCTTTTATTCAATTAATTAAGTGCAAGTAAAGTGCACATAATGACATTCAATTATTTCCATTAGCATACAAACAAACGTTTCACTCCTTAACATAATATACAATACATACTGTTTTAACAATACTTACAATGGTTAAAACTGCACGGATTTTGGGTCTGTTGTGTATGTCTCAATGGATGATACACTGAAATCTCTCTATGACATCCTTGATTGCTTGTAATCATATGGTGTGCCCCTGCATGCACATGCACAGTGTTGCTAATTTCAGTGCTGCCCAGTGCTTCTTTTCTTAGGAGCTAAATATTTTCATATTCATGATGCGGCAAGTCTTGGGCCTGTTCCGGAATAGTCCAAGATCTAATGAAGTGCAGAGTGCCTACTAGCTAAATTAATTATGTTGTGGCCACATTATTACTTCTAGTACGTCTTTTCAAGAACAAATATAATACCTAATTACACAGAAGAAGAACATTTGTAGCTATTATCACTATAAGATTTAGCTTTACAAGTTGATTCATAAATTTGAGTAAGCATTGGTTTGCCCCATAATTTTCCAAAATATCCCTTTAGTATTGCAAATGTTGCAGTACATGCCTCCAAACGAATGTTGTTTTGCCACGCAGAGAGCACATCTCCCACGTATGACCCTTTATTGAATATCCAGATACATTTTCTGCAGATCGCCCACTGCAAAAATTGGCAGTATCTCCTTGTGTTCCTGGGTGTGTTCTCCTGTGGGTAAGGGGTAGAGGTATTCCCGTGCTAGAGGGCAGGTGACTGTATTGGAAGTTTTAGTGAGAGACTTTATACCTAGGTTTGGTAAACTTGTTAGTATTAACAGAGACCATGGGTCACAGTTTCTAAATAATTTAGTGAACACACTCTTAAGAGCCTAATTTAGATTGCCGACACCATCCTCAGTCAGCAGTGATGGTGGAGAAAAGGAATATTGTGAAATATAATACATTGGCTAAGATTTGTCAAGAGATGGGATTGAAGTCGCCTGACCAACTTCCACTTGCATTGTTCAGTATCAAAAGTACTCCTAGCAGAAGAACAGTCCTTAACCATCACAACGAGTTATATGAGGAGCCCATTAGACTTCCTTAACCACCACCTGTGAAATCTGTTGATGTCAGCCTGCACTTGAATGACAATTTACTGAAATATGTGAAGTGTTTTGATTTCTTCTATCAGATCAATGTTTACCAATTGAAGCATGTCATTCCCTCCAGCCATGCAATTATACCTTAGTGATTATACATCAGAGGAAGTCTGCTTTGGGGATTTTCAGGTGCTTCTAGTCACAAACTTTGCTGTTAAGGTATGTGAACATCCTATCTGGGGCCATGTGGCCCAATGTAAAAGGGTTACAGCACCAACAAACTGAAAGAAAACATATCTTATATTCTTTATGAAATTAAGTTATGTGTCTTCATCTGAACAAATTAAAAGCAATCATCTTTCAAATATAGTGAAAACTTCTGAAGTCGACTCGTAGACAAGGTATATAAGAAGGTACAATTGCGAATTGGCAGGGTGGAACATGTGATTGTATAGACAGTTGGGAATGCTGTGTGGATATGTTGTTAGGTTTACTTACAAAATCAGTCAAATGCCCAATGGGTGTTTTCTGTACCCCTTAGAAGCCCTTCCCTATTGGATTTCTATGCCCATGTTCCTGCAACTGATATCCATTTCGTTCTTCAGACAGGTATATAACAGTAATAAGGAAGGCATTTGAAAGCTGTTTGCTGCTTCTTTCCAATGAGGTTCAGCTTTAACAGTGCCTCTAAATTATTGAAGCAAGAAGCACAAATGAGACCTTGGAAACATTGGCAAAGTGTCAATTCTTATGCCCAAATACTAGAATTACACACTAGGCCTATTCTGTAAAGTTGCTGCTTGATTCCTTACCAAGGTAGCTCAAGATCCTGTGGATAAGCAGTGCTGTCCAAGCCCTGCTCCTTCATGGTCTTCAGTGATGTAGCCTTCAGTGTCTATTCATGAACTACTTTAAATGCATAAAACAACTGCTTTATAATGGCACAGTCCTACCCCTGTTTCTCTGGCAATCTTGTTATTGGTCGCGTACGTATGAACTGGCAATTATTAACAAGATGGACCTTTCATCAAATGGTGCAAAATGACAATGTTATCCATAACAAATAATATTTGGCTATCAGGATTCATTTGTTTATGTTTGCATTTCTTTCAGCGCACAAAACCCTTAGTCATGAAGGTGCTAGTTACAGAAAGTGCATAGTACATTTAGCAAAGTGCAAGAACACGCATGATAGTTACAGATTAAATAGGTGTGTTCGCAGACTGGCAAAGCCTCACCTCATTGTACAGGGGATACATCAGTCATGTAAATGAGACAAAGTAGGACTGAGTTTATACAGACTGGCAAAGTCTCGCCTCATGGTACGGGGGCTACATCAGTCATGCAAATGAGACAAAGTAGGAATGAGTGTATACAGACTGGCAAAGCCTCGCCTCATGGGTCAGAGGGCTACATCAGGCATACAAATGAGACAAAGTAGGAATAAGTGTATACAGACTGGCAAAGCCTCGCCTCATGGTACGGGGGCTGCGTCAGGCATGCAGATAAGCAACTGAGTTAAAATGGGTTTTAGTAAGTTGAAGTTGGGTAAAAAACAAATGTAGCACAGGGATAAATGAAGAGTGAGAATCGGTAATTACAGTTAGGTAAAAAACATATGTAGCACAAGGCTGAATGCTAGATCAAAGTCAATAGTTGCAGGCAGGTGAGAATGAAAAATACTGCACAAGGCTGAATTCTGGATCAAAGTCAGTACTTGTAGGTGGAGAGATAAAGGGGTAGTCAGCATGGTATGCAGGCTGCGCTAGTTTGTAGTGATATATAAGTACGGCACAGGTGGGTCTGAAACATGAATCTAGGTCACGATAAGGCAAGAAAGTAACATTCTGTGGAAGAGAAAATAATGGATGGGATGCGTAAGCGGCGTGTTGCATCTGCTACAGATTGAGGCTTCAGTGTTTTCATACCGATTGGCATCTGTAAAAGATCTAAGGCATGGCCGTGTTGCTGAGTATGTAGAGTTGCAATAACGCTTGTAACCGATAAACAGCTGGCAGGGCTTACCTTGCATACCCGAAATGTGGTGCCATGAGGCAGGTGGACTCAAGTCCTGTGTACCATCACCCGGCGGAGACCGGCAGAGACATGTGCAGCAGCATTGTGTGACAGCCTTGTTTAGAGGCTGGCTTCGCCCCTGGCTTGTCTGTGCCACTGAGGAAATTGAGTCAGCAGGCCAATGGGTAGAGGGAAGCCATGGGGCAGGCTGGGATACCAGAGCAGCACTAATGGGTGCAGTAGTCATCTTCAGGTTATTTAACGGGTCTCCCGACCCTATATTGCAATTTGGGAAAGCAGTACTAGGTGGACTATGAATGCTGGATCTCTGGAGTGGAAAGAAACTGGCAGAGACATTGTGCAGCAGCATTGTGTGACAGCCTTGTGTGGAGGCCAGCTTCGCCTCCCGACTCATCTGGGCCACTGAGGAAATGGAGGCAGCAGGCCAATGGGTGGAGGGAAGCCATGGGGCAGGCTGGGGTACCAAAGGAGCAATAACGAGTGTAGCAGCCATCTTCCGGTGGTGTAAGGGGTCTTCAGACCCTTTGCTGCAATTTGGAAACACAGTAGAAGGCGGACTGTGAATGCTGGGTCCCCGGAGTGGAAAGAGATTGCCAGAGACATTGTGCAGCCTTTATAATGGTGGCAAATTTGAGGAATCCATACCTCTGGCACCAACCGACGAGGAGGCCTGTGATTGTTCATCACCCAGAATTGCTATATTTGGTCATGATGAAGGTCCGGTGCCATTTCCACATAAATATCTTCTTCTTCAGTCTCTGCACCGTCTTGCGCAACTGGGGCTTCTCTGTGGCAGGTCAACTCCCATGGTATTCAATCAGTGACAAGCACTCAAACAGTTGTGTTTTGCAATATGCCTACTGGAGAAACTGGTGATGAATTGGAAGTGCAACGGATATGCAGCCTAAGTGCTACTACCATTTTCTGAGTCAGATTAAAAATTACTGATTTTTCTATCAACTAAGTTGGAGGTGAGGAAAGATGAGAATGTTCTCACTGTAGCTTGCAGATGTGTACACAGTGTGAACTTAATTTCCAAAGTATTTGCAGATGTTGTCCACCCTGCAGATTAATGTTATGTTGTTCTGTTCACCGATATAGATTGCACCCCTCAACCTTTTTGTTGCTTTCCGCTCCAGAAGAGAAAGGTGAGGAGATTATTATTCCAGCTGCAAATGTGTAAAACCTAGTTGAAATGCCTGTGCCCAGTCTTATTAGGAAGTCTGGAATGCTTATTCCTCTATTGAAGACAGAGTGTGTGCCCCAATTTGTGGATATTTCTAAAACTAAAGTAATTCCAGATAAACTAGAGATTTTCAAGAATTATGCTCACACCATCTGATCAGGTTCAAGTGCCTTCCCGGATGGATTTGGTCAAGTACAGTGTTTTCTCAGCTGCTCCTTGAAATGTCTCAATTCAACTGGAAATTGTTATTTTGAAGTTCTTGGGGTGTGGATACTGGAGATGCCTGAGTTTGGCTTCTGGTCATTTCAGTTGCACTGGTGTAGCATCAACTGGTGGTTGGAAAATTATTCCAAATCATTTGGTTAGACTAACAGTTCCCACATGCAGCAAGTATCATTGAACTGGATGAGGTAAGATCGATTGGGGAGCCGATAGGACTTATTGACAAAGTTCTCAACAATCACTGCACTCATGGTAAAGACCATATTATTGGATGAGAGTTCACACTTTATGTGTTTTTGTGATGATTTGGCATTTTACTTGTTGGGAACTAACCCAGTCTTTAAGGGTACACTGACTGATGCTTAAATGCCCTTGTGCCTTGTTGGAGAGTATGAGAATATGGGGGATTACAACAGCATTGGAGAGTACATCCAGCGCCCTAAACGTGCACAAAAATACGAGCTGTGAAAGTCCTTGTAAAAATGAGCAAACAACATGGAAGCCAGAAGTTGCACACATACACACACAGCCACACGAGATTCCCTCATGAAGGTCCGGCAGAGCAGGAGCAGCCATGATTTAGTGACCCACAGCATGGTCACCCTATAGCTAAACATAACCCTGCGCCATAGTGAACATAGCTGCATTGAACATCAATTAGGGAAATATAAAGCAGATTAACTATAATAATGAATGACAGTAGCCCTTTACACTAAAAAGAAACAAGTAACAGACTGACTACCCCTCTCTCTAAAGTCTGACGACACAACAGGTATAGGTGCTAGAGAACTGATGTGTGAATCAACAGCAAGTGCCTAGAGGAAGAGACAATTTTTTAAAACAGAACCGTGCAGAATGTATAAATCTCTTTAATAGATACTAATAAAAGAATTTTTGTAGAAAAATATATATACTAATAGGCTTTATCATATCTCACTCAAACCATTCATATGTGAAACAATTAGAAAATATACAATTAAATTTTCTATATAGGTCGACATATGTTTCGGCCCCTTTCGATAGTCCCATCGTTGTTTACGAAAAAAAGGGTGAAGACGTTAAGCTTTTAATAAATCATCATTGTCCTGAAGATGGCCCAACACTGACTATTTAGACCATCGCAAACAACGATGGGACTATCGAAAGGGGCCGAAACATATGTCGACCTATATAGAAAATTTAATTGTATATTTTCTAATTGTTTCACATATGAATAACAACCAATATGTTTGAAGAAATTGTTAACTGCCGAACCCGACTGTCACAGAATGAGTGCATTGATATGAATGGTATGAGTGAGATATGATAAAGCCTATTAGTATATATATTTTTCTACAAAAATTCTTTTATTAGTATCTATTAAAGAGATTTATACATTCTGCACGGTTCTGTTTTAAAAAATTGTCTCTTCCTCTAGGCACTTGCTGTTGATTCACACATCAGTTCTCTAGCACCTATACCTGTTGTGTCGTCAGACTTTAGAGAGAGGGGTAGTCAGTCTGTTACTTGTTTCTTTTTCCCTTTACCCTCCCTGTCTACAGACTCGACCCCCCGATAACAAAAAATTTGGGAGTACCCATTATTATATCTACCTTTGGACAACCCTTGGTTGTTGGGTTTCATTTCCGGTATCACACATTAGCGGTGTGTCAAGAAGTGAGAAAATGGACATTGAAAATTTAGTGTCTTTTTCTGATGAGTATTACAAAAAACTCATCAATCAGCCTACACTGTTGGGAGATACCCCTAACGAAGCTGTAAATGCCCCGCAGTCTAGTGACGCAGAACTTCTAACTCAAAAAAAGAAAAAATTGATTCGAACTGAATCTCATGGGAAACTTATGCTGGCATATCTCAAAGCCGGAACAATTCCAGAGGGATTACAGATAAAAAATATACCGCGAGTGTTTACCAATAACATTAAATTTAAGTACAGATTCAGCGGTGTAAGCAATAAATGCTCAAGAGATCTATTAATTCTGATTATAGAAACATCAGAAGAAGAGGTAGCAATACAGAAAGCAGAAATAGAGACTCTGGAGGCCAAAATTAAACATGAGAACATTATAAAAGATTTGAAAGAAACTTTGGCGAAAATTGAAGAAGAAATGGTTACTTTCAAGAAAACAATCCTCGACAAAAAAATCTGGAAACTGAAAAAAGATGTGGAACAATACAAGGAGACTAAAACTTACCCGTATCTTGTGGAGTCTTATTATGATGACATCCAAAAAGCTAGCCAAACAAGACCCTACAATAAGGGTAACAGAAGACCATATGTGAGTTTCTCTAATTCATCCAATGCATCCACAAGTAGTGGATCAGACTCTGGGCAACAAGGCCCCGCAGGACCTCCCCCACAACAATTTTTTCGAGGGAGGGGACAACGCGGACGCAACAAATCACAGGGCCCCCCACGGATGAACACCAGGAACTGGCCAGGACCAGGACAAACCTGGTAATTCCTATCTACAATTTGTCTTCCTACGATCTCGCCCCCACGGAAATAAGTGTCTTATCAAAAGGACTGTCATTTGTTCCAACAACACAAGCCAGGCCTTTCGAGACGGAAGTTGAACTACAGAAGTTTTATAGACTTATACGCCTAAAATACTTCTTCAGAAATAAAACTTTGACTCCAAAAGCCCCGACCATCACAGGACTTAAAACATCCTCTAAATTTGTACCCACCAACGCTATGGTCAGCCCGGCAATAATAGCTTTTGAACAAAAGATCTTGTGGGAAATTCAACAAGTGATTAAAAACCAAAACAATTCAAAGAACAATCTATCAAAGGCAGAGAGAGAAGCACTAAAAGCTCTAAAAACCAACGAGAACCTGATAATTAAACCAGCGGACAAAGGAGGGGGGATAGTGCTGTGGACCAAAGAACTCTATGAGATTGAGATAATGAAACATCTCAATGACATCTCCTCATACAGAGAACTCCCAGCTGACCCTACCCCTCGGCTGCAAGAAGAAATTAACAGCCTTATGAAATATGCTTTGGAAGAAAATTGGATAGACCCCGAGGAACAAGAATTCCTGGTGAATCAACACCCGACCATTCCAGTCTTCTATCTACTTCCAAAAATCCATAAACATGAGACACAACCTCCAGGTAGACCAATTGTAGCAGCCATTAACTCCGTCTTAGAACCTTTATCAATGTACTCTGATTGGTTCCTAAGACCATTTGTTTCCAAAATGAAATCCTATGTGAAAGATACAACGAGCATGATCAAAATGCTAGAAAATGTTCATTTAGATCCAACAGATATCTTGGTAACTCTAGATGTAGTGAGCCTTTACACCAGTATCCCACAAGATGACTGCCTTAAGGTGATGGCTGAATACCTAGAGCGACGCACAGAAACCTTACACCAAGTCCCGACTGCATTCATTGTAGAATGCATCAGGCTAGCTCTAACTGAGAATTTTTTCTTATACAAAGAGCGGTTTTTTAATCAATTGAAAGGTACAAGTATGGGAGCCACTTTTGCCCCTGACTTGGCCAATTTGTACATGGATAATTTAGAACAACAATCCATCTACAGCTCCCGAAATCCCTTTCTAGATCATATCAAAAACTGGCTACGATATATTGATGACATTTGCTTAATATGGAGTGGCACTCTAGAGCAACTATCCCTGTTCCATCAGTGGCTGAATCTGCAGAATGCTCACATTCAATTTACAATGCACACTAATCCAAACAAAATACCGTTTCTAGATCTAGAAATTCAGAAAACCTCAGGAGGTTCAATTGCAACAGTCCTCTATAGAAAACCAACTGATAGAAACACTCTGCTCAATTATACGAGCTTCCATCCCTTGAGCTTAAAAGAGGGTTTACCCTATGGCCAGTTCCTGCGTATTCGCAGAAACTGCACAGATGTACAACAATACAAAATACATGCCAAAAGTCTCAAGTTAAGACTTCAAGAGAGAGGTTACCCTCATAAAACGATCCACAGAGCTTACAAACGTGTGTTACACACAAATCGCACTAGGACGCTAGAATCCACACCTAAACACCAAGAAGACAAGTTAACTTGTGTTAGCACCTATAGTCCGATCAGTAACACCTACCGAAAGATCATACGCAAGCAGTGGAAGATGATTTATACCGAAGACTTCACCCCCTCGATCCCAAGGTTTGCCTTTAAAAGACAACCTAACATTAAAGACAATTTGGTACATTCATATCAACCTGCCAAACCCAAGAAAGTTACACAAACATCTTTGTGGGGCCTACCGCCGCTCACTGGTCATCATCGGTGCGGCCACTGCTCAGTGTGTGCACAAACAACCACTCTGAAACAAATCACTCTGTGTCACTACACCATCCAGTTGAAAGAGTTCACCAACTGTTTAACACCATGGGTGGTTTATGCCATTATATGTCCATGTGAGATGGTGTATATAGGCAAATCTAAACGACCAGTCCGTCAACGAATAAATGAGCACAAATCCTGCATTCGTAATGCAGTTGAAAATAAACCATTAGTGGCCCATTTTTCTAAAAAACAACATAAATGCACAGACTTTCTCTGGTGTGTCATCCAAGTCATACATATTTCTCGTCGCAATGGGGACAAAGACAAAATCCTTACTCAAGCTGAACAAAAATGGATATATAATTTAAAAACAGTCAAATATGGACTAAATGTAGCTGTGGAATGGAAAGCGTTCCTTTAACCGACTCAGATTAAAAATTCTGCTCACTCCACTCTTCCAGATGGAGTGCGAGATTATATGAATAATGTCTACTGCCTTTCCACCTTGATACTTACATCAGTGTCGGAAATATATTTTCCACTTACATATGTGTACAAAATACATTAATACTATACATTTCATATTAAATATATATTAATATTATACATTTCATATTAAATCGCGTTATCCTGATTTCCGACGGTTTAAAAAGGAACAAGAAAAAAAGACCTTCTTTTATGACATTACTAATGCACTGTCATTTTACTATCATACATTCAGTTTGTTATATTTAAGACTACAGTGTGGTCGATTCATTAGAGCAGTGATACCTTGTAGTCTTAGCCACCTACAAGGTAACCTCGTTATACATTCACGCTCCCGGGCAACACAAAAGACACGTTCGGGGTCCGCGGGAAATCGTAGCCACTCTGCTACTCGCGTTGTTTTTCCAGCTGAATTGCACGTTTCCTCGGGCTGCACGTGATCTTTAAATATGTTCAGCCACTCCCCCTCCCGAACTCGATTCATTTAGAAGCCAGCAAATGCCGACTGAGCAGCATCGCTACATCGCTTGCACGACCCAGTAAGGTGAGGAGCAGCGCCCTCTCTGAGAGCAATGAGTACTATTCCACGCATTAGCCTCACCATGAAGCGAATAAGACTGTCTGGTCCTTGTGATAGCATCACTCACAGGAACTGCATGAGTAACGCGTATAACCTGTCTCATTAGCCTTGTATTTAACGAATAAAACCGCCCGGGCCACGCGGTAGTATCACCCGCAGCCACCCTGTATTCAGGGCTAAGTTCCATCAGACGCAACCCCGTACTCACACACGGGAATTATAGGTTCTATGCCAGCCCATTTTAAACAAACTTTAGAAGGGTAAATTACTCACAGGAACTGCATGAGTAACGCGTATAACCTGTCTCATTAGCCTCGTATTTAACGAATAAAACCGCCCGGGCCACGCGGGAGTATCACCCGCAGCCAACCTGTATTCAGGGCTAAGTTCCATCAGACGCAACCCCGTACTCACACACGGGTATTATAGGTTCTATGCCAGCCCATTTTAAACAAACTTTAGAAGGGTAAATCAGTGAAAACCCTCCTTACTTTTCTTCCCTTCTCTTCCACAGACACCACGAGGTTTAGTGTCGAAGGAAGTTACTCCAATCTGAAATCGTTTCACGATACGAGTCGGAGGCACCGAACTCTGAAGCTCCACCCACTGTCAAAGGGGTAGCTGTAAGTTTGTTTTACAATGCCATTTGATAAAGTAATGTCCAGTAGCTAGTTAGTGCTATAATTTATACACAAGGTAGTAAATTTTCCTTGTTGTCTATCCTCCTTTCGCTAGGGCTATAGACCGGGGAATACAGAAGATACCCTACAAATTCATCTCTGTGGTCTACAATCTTTTTTCGGCCACAGGTAGGTGCAGTTTCTTTGGCTTAGCTACCCAGCCATCACCTTGAGACTGTCTAGAAGAGACCGGACCGCTATACATTGTAATTTCTGTCTAATTTATGTTTTTAGATTTGGCTTTTCATACGAAAAAAAGGGTGAAGACGTTAAGCTTTTAATAAATCATCATTGTCCTGAAGATGGCCCAACACTGACTATTTAGACCATCGCAAACAACGATGGGACTATCGAAAGGGGCCGAAACATATGTCGACCTATATAGAAAATTTAATTGTATATTTTCTAATTGTTTCACATATGAATAACAACCAATATGTTTGAAGAAATTGTTAACTGCCGAACCCGACTGTCACAGAATGAGTGCATTGATATGAATGGTATGAGTGAGATATGATAAAGCCTATTAGTATATATATTTTTCTACAAAAATTCTTTTATTAGTATCTATTAAAGAGATTTATACATTCTGCACGGTTCTGTTTTAAAAAATTGTCTCTTCCTCTAGGCACTTGCTGTTGATTCACACATCAGTTCTCTAGCACCTATACCTGTTGTGTCGTCAGACTTTAGAGAGAGGGGTAGTCAGTCTGTTACTTGTTTCTTTTTCCCTTTACCCTCCCTGTCTACAGACTCGACCCCCCGATAACAAAAAATTTGGGAGTACCCATTATTATATCTACCTTTGGACAACCCTTGGTTGTTGGGTTTCATTTCCGGTATCACACATTAGCGGTGTGTCAAGAAGTGAGAAAATGGACATTGAAAATTTAGTGTCTTTTTCTGATGAGTATTACAAAAAACTCATCAATCAGCCTACACTGTTGGGAGATACCCCTAACGAAGCTGTAAATGCCCCGCAGTCTAGTGACGCAGAACTTCTAACTCAAAAAAAGAAAAAATTGATTCGAACTGAATCTCATGGGAAACTTATGCTGGCATATCTCAAAGCCGGAACAATTCCAGAGGGATTACAGATAAAAAATATACCGCGAGTGTTTACCAATAACATTAAATTTAAGTACAGATTCAGCGGTGTAAGCAATAAATGCTCAAGAGATCTATTAATTCTGATTATAGAAACATCAGAAGAAGAGGTAGCAATACAGAAAGCAGAAATAGAGACTCTGGAGGCCAAAATTAAACATGAGAACATTATAAAAGATTTGAAAGAAACTTTGGCGAAAATTGAAGAAGAAATGGTTACTTTCAAGAAAACAATCCTCGACAAAAAAATCTGGAAACTGAAAAAAGATGTGGAACAATACAAGGAGACTAAAACTTACCCGTATCTTGTGGAGTCTTATTATGATGACATCCAAAAAGCTAGCCAAACAAGACCCTACAATAAGGGTAACAGAAGACCATATGTGAGTTTCTCTAATTCATCCAATGCATCCACAAGTAGTGGATCAGACTCTGGGCAACAAGGCCCCGCAGGACCTCCCCCACAACAATTTTTTCGAGGGAGGGGACAACGCGGACGCAACAAATCACAGGGCCCCCCACGGATGAACACCAGGAACTGGCCAGGACCAGGACAAACCTGGTAATTCCTATCTACAATTTGTCTTCCTACGATCTCTCCCCCACGGAAATAAGTGTCTTATCAAAAGGACTGTCATTTGTTCCAACAACACAAGCCAGGCCTTTCGAGACGGAAGTTGAACTACAGAAGTTTTATAGACTTATACGCCTAAAATACTTCTTCAGAAATAAAACTTTGACTCCAAAAGCCCCGACCATCACAGGACTTAAAACATCCTCTAAATTTGTACCCACCAACGCTATGGTCAGCCCGGCAATAATAGCTTTTGAACAAAAGATCTCGTGGGAAATTCAACAAGTGATTAAAAACCAAAACAATTCAAAGAACAATCTATCAAAGGCAGAGAGAGAAGCACTAAAAGCTCTAAAAACCAACGAGAACCTGATAATTAAACCAGCGGACAAAGGAGGGGGGATAGTGCTGTGGACCAAAGAACTCTATGAGATTGAGATAATGAAACATCTCAATGACATCTCCTCATACAGAGAACTCCCAGCTGACCCTACCCCTCGGCTGCAAGAAGAAATTAACAGCCTTATGAAATATGCTTTGGAAGAAAATTGGATAGACCCCGAGGAACAAGAATTCCTGGTGAATCAACACCCGACCATTCCAGTCTTCTATCTACTTCCAAAAATCCATAAACATGAGACACAACCTCCAGGTAGACCAATTGTAGCAGCCATTAACTCCGTCTTAGAACCTTTATCAATGTACTCTGATTGGTTCCTAAGACCATTTGTTTCCAAAATGAAATCCTATGTGAAAGATACAACGAGCATGATCAAAATGCTAGAAAATGTTCATTTAGATCCAACAGATATCTTGGTAACTCTAGATGTAGTGAGCCTTTACACCAGTATCCCACAAGATGACTGCCTTAAGGTGATGGCTGAATACCTAGAGCGACGCACAGAAACCTTACACCAAGTCCCGACTGCATTCATTGTAGAATGCATCAGGCTAGCTCTAACTGAGAATTTTTTCTTATACAAAGAGCGGTTTTTTAATCAATTGAAAGGTACAAGTATGGGAGCCACTTTTGCCCCTGACTTGGCCAATTTGTACATGGATAATTTAGAACAACAATCCATCTACAGCTCCCGAAATCCCTTTCTAGATCATATCAAAAACTGGCTACGATATATTGATGACATTTGCTTAATATGGAGTGGCACTCTAGAGCAACTATCCCTGTTCCATCAGTGGCTGAATCTGCAGAATGCTCACATTCAATTTACAATGCACACTAATCCAAACAAAATACCGTTTCTAGATCTAGAAATTCAGAAAACCTCAGGAGGTTCAATTGCAACAGTCCTCTATAGAAAACCAACTGATAGAAACACTCTGCTCAATTATACGAGCTTCCATCCCTTGAGCTTAAAAGAGGGTTTACCCTATGGCCAGTTCCTGCGTATTCGCAGAAACTGCACAGATGTACAACAATACAAAATACATGCCAAAAGTCTCAAGTTAAGACTTCAAGAGAGAGGTTACCCTCATAAAACGATCCACAGAGCTTACAAACGTGTGTTACACACAAATCGCACTAGGACGCTAGAATCCACACCTAAACACCAAGAAGACAAGTTAACTTGTGTTAGCACCTATAGTCCGATCAGTAACACCTACCGAAAGATCATACGCAAGCACTGGAAGATGATTTATACCGAAGACTTCACCCCCTCGATCCCAAGGTTTGCCTTTAAAAGACAACCTAACATTAAAGACAATTTGGTACATTCATATCAACCTGCCAAACCCAAGAAAGTTACACAAACATCTTTGTGGGGCCTACCGCCGCTCACTGGTCATCATCGGTGCGGCCACTGCTCAGTGTGTGCACAAACAACCACTCTGAAACAAATCACTCTGTGTCACTACACCATCCAGTTGAAAGAGTTCACCAACTGTTTAACACCATGGGTGGTTTATGCCATTATATGTCCATGTGAGATGGTGTATATAGGCAAAACTAAACGACCAGTCCGTCAACGAATAAATGAGCACAAATCCTGCATTCGTAATGCAGTTGAAAATAAACCATTAGTGGCCCATTTTTCTAAAAAACAACATAAATGCACAGACTTTCTCTGGTGTGTCATCCAAGTCATACATATTTCTCGTCGCAATGGGGACAAAGACAAAATCCTTACTCAAGCTGAACAAAAATGGATATATAATTTAAAAACAGTCAAATATGGACTAAATGTAGCTGTGGAATGGAAAGCGTTCCTTTAACCGACTCAGATTAAAAATTCTGCTCACTCCACTCTTCCAGATGGAGTGCGAGATTATATGAATAATGTCTACTGCCTTTCCACCTTGATACTTACATCAGTGTCGGAAATATATTTTCCACTTACATATGTGTACAAAATACATTAATACTATACATTTCATATTAAATATATATTAATATTATACATTTCATATTAAATCGCGTTATCCTGATTTCCGACGGTTTAAAAAGGAACAAGAAAAAAAGACCTTCTTTTATGACATTACTAATGCACTGTCATTTTACTATCATACATTCAGTTTGTTATATTTAAGACTACAGTGTGGTCGATTCATTAGAGCAGTGATACCTTGTAGTCTTAGCCACCTACAAGGTAACCTCGTTATACATTCACGCTCCCGGGCAACACAAAAGACACGTTCGGGGTCCGCGGGAAATCGTAGCCACTCTGCTACTCGCGTTGTTTTTCCAGCTGAATTGCACGTTTCCTCGGGCTGCACGTGATCTTTAAATATGTTCAGCCACTCCCCCTCCCGAACTCGATTCATTTAGAAGCCAGCAAATGCCGACTGAGCAGCATCGCTACATCGCTTGCACGACCCAGTAAGGTGAGGAGCAGCGCCCTCTCTGAGAGCAATGAGTACTATTCCACGCATTAGCCTCACCATGAAGCGAATAAGACTGTCTGGTCCTTGTGATAGCATCACTCACAGGAACTGCATGAGTAACGCGTATAACCTGTCTCATTAGCCTTGTATTTAACGAATAAAACCGCCCGGGCCACGCGGTAGTATCACCCGCAGCCACCCTGTATTCAGGGCTAAGTTCCATCAGACGCAACCCCGTACTCACACACGGGAATTATAGGTTCTATGCCAGCCCATTTTAAACAAACTTTAGAAGGGTAAATTACTCACAGGAACTGCATGAGTAACGCGTATAACCTGTCTCATTAGCCTCGTATTTAACGAATAAAACCGCCCGGGCCACGCGGGAGTATCACCCGCAGCCAACCTGTATTCAGGGCTAAGTTCCATCAGACGCAACCCCGTACTCACACACGGGTATTATAGGTTCTATGCCAGCCCATTTTAAACAAACTTTAGAAGGGTAAATCAGTGAAAACCCTCCTTACTTTTCTTCCCTTCTCTTCCACAGACACCACGAGGTTTAGTGTCGAAGGAAGTTACTCCAATCTGAAATCGTTTCACGATACGAGTCGGAGGCACCGAACTCTGAAGCTCCACCCACTGTCAAAGGGGTAGCTGTAAGTTTGTTTTACAATGCCATTTGATAAAGTAATGTCCAGTAGCTAGTTAGTGCTATAATTTATACACAAGGTAGTAAATTTTCCTTGTTGTCTATCCTCCTTTCGCTAGGGCTATAGACCGGGGAATACAGAAGATACCCTACAAATTCATCTCTGTGGTCTACAATCTTTTTTCGGCCACAGGTAGGTGCAGTTTCTTTGGCTTAGCTACCCAGCCATCACCTTGAGACTGTCTAGAAGAGACCGGACCGCTATACATTGTAATTTCTGTCTAATTTATGTTTTTAGATTTGGCTTTTCATACGAAAAAAAGGGTGAAGACGTTAAGCTTTTAATAAATCATCATTGTCCTGAAGATGGCCCAACACTGACTATTTAGACCATCGCAAACAACGATGGGACTATCGAAAGGGGCCGAAACATATGTCGACCTATATAGAAAATTTAATTGTATATTTTCTAATTGTTTCACATATGAATAACAACCAATATGTTTGAAGAAATTGTTAACTGCCGAACCCGACTGTCACAGAATGAGTGCATTGATATGAATGGTATGAGTGAGATATGATAAAGCCTATTAGTATATATATTTTTCTACAAAAATTCTTTTATTAGTATCTATTAAAGAGATTTATACATTCTGCACGGTTCTGTTTTAAAAAATTGTCTCTTCCTCTAGGCACTTGCTGTTGATTCACACATCAGTTCTCTAGCACCTATACCTGTTGTGTCGTCAGACTTTAGAGAGAGGGGTAGTCAGTCTGTTACTTGTTTCTTTTTCCCTTTACCCTCCCTGTCTACAGACTCGACCCCCCGATAACAAAAAATTTGGGAGTACCCATTATTATATCTCGCCCTTTACACTAAACTGAGCTTGCAGTACATGTAGGCCTCAAAATGTGTATATAAACCTAACAAGGATGCAAATACGCAACCTCATAGCAGAAAATATCAACCAACCCTTTGAAATGAATCAAATACACACATCTCAACTGTAACTTTCCAGAGAACACAGTTAAATGTTGCACAGAAAAGGTCTAAGGCCAGGTTGGGGGCACACCATTTCCCAAGCTTGAGATGTGGTAGTGATGTCATGAGGTCACAAGAGTGCAACAAAGAGATAACAGTCCCCAGCAGAACCCAGTGCAAAAAGGACAGAACACTGCATACTAATTGGTCAAAATACATTAGTCTAGTTGAGCTCCCAGGCAAGCATTCGAAAGAAATATAACAAATTGTGTTCCTGAGCAGTATGTCAAAATTTAATACAATGAAGGTTATTAGCATGTAAGAGCAGAGCAATAACTGTTGGAAGACATGTCTGTTAATATGAATAAGGCATAACACTGCCCTCTGCAGGACAAAGCACACCATTAAGGCACACCATTAAGGCTCTATCTGTTAAGCAAGAGGTCATGCAGAATGATGCCATTACACATGACATAGGATTGATTCACAATTATTGATTTGTTTTCCAGAAGCACACACATAACCCTCACTGCATGTACATAATAAATATAAAGACACCTTCATGAAGTCACACATTTTATAGAAACACACACACACACACAAGCATGTAAATACACACATATATCCTTGTCATTGCAAGGGAATTAATTTTGCAAAGGTCAATGACAGGATAAATGAAATCATGAGAAACTGAGGCTAAACCAGTAATGCTTCCAATGACGAGTTGCATAGTGTACCAGAGATAAATGGTTCACAATAACGGGGATGGTAAAGTGGTGCCAAACTGCTCAGGTAAATGGGAGAGGATATCAGGTTACAATTTCAATATCACACTGTCACACCTCTCATAGGGATTGGTTATACTGTATGTAATCTGCCATTCCACTCATAGTAATTGTAAAGCAACCAATTGTAAGTTTTGTTTAGTTGATACATGTTCAAAAGAGAGCCATCCAATTAGAAAGCGTGTGAAAAGAGATGAGCTCAATTCAAATGAAAACGTTAACCATTTCAATAATCTAATTTAGTCATGTGGTTAGATTAAACCAATAGACTTAGGAAATGGATGGAAACACATGTAGTGCAAATGATGCAGGTGAATCAGAAGACTGGAAAATGTAAGTTGTTTGTAAAATGTGTTGTCTTTTCCTATCTGTAACACACTATATCTGTAAAACCGGCCATTTTCCAGAATATGAACAATCGTCTTTTGCTGATGTTTCCCTGTCTAGGCAGTTATAATACATTTTTGTTCTTCTCATATCTAGTGCATTCATTTTCTGGCTCTTTTGCATTCATTTTTAATTCTTGCAGCAGGAATTGCCTTACATATTTGGTGTACCTGAGTACACAGATCGAGGTGTTTCCGGAAAGCTGTCCTCAACTGCACTTTGCCAACAGGCGAGGCCCACCTGGAGAGAGCAAAAGATTGCACAAAACCACAAGGAGGCAGCAGGCATTAGAGTTACCCGGAAGGCCTGCCTGATCGCTCCAGGAGTGCAAGCCATTGTGGGGAGAGGTGGCCCTGGAAGACTTTGGGTGACCATAGCGAGCCAGTGCACTTGATCCAAGAACTACAATGTACATGTGGAAGTTGAGTGAATGATGGCATGAGTCACATGGGGTGTTTTGTTTTCTTTTCTTTTCCTTGTAGTAGAAATTGAAGAGGGCTCCAGTAGCGAGAATCGGTGACATCACGTAAAATTAAAAATTGGAAAGTGAAGTGTACTCATCCCTCAGAAAAAGAGGGTGGGTCAGAACTGCTTTAGAAATAAGATTGTGAGGACTGGACCCTCTGCCTGCTGCACAGAGTTAGAGGCAGAGAATAGTAGCAATTGTAGAACTGTGATTTTTATCGTGCATTTGATATTTTTACATAGTGTTGACTGATCAGAGGCAAATGTTGATAAGATTTGGAGTTGAGAAATTATTGGGGTGGAGACTTTGTTTGGGAGGGGATGTGGTTTTTGGAAATTTCTGTTTATGCACATGAGAGCACTGTGATTGTGTGCTTAGGTGTTGGTTTTGTATTGCCATTTACGCTTTGAGGCTTTTGAAGTAAGTTAGAGGTGCGCCGTAGAAGGGCCTCCCTACAAAATATTGTTAAAGGCATTGTTTTAATTTAGTTTTTGTGCAAAGAGCTATATGGATCAATTGTGTTTGTACTTTACTGTATAGAAGAGTAATGAGAACCTCATTAGAGTACATGTGCAAGGAAATACCACTGATAGCTGAATTATCCGGGTGAGGATTGTATCGTGGAACACACGTGGGTTTAGCCATCTTTACTCAAAATAGAAACTCTGGAATGAGGCGACCTGACAATCATCCAAGAATCTCTTATGATTGATATCCACCTGGTGGAACGTTTTACTGTTAAACACGAGCCTGCGAGGAAGGGACCCAAGGGTCGACCATATGGCGGTCTAATCTGTGCTTGACGTGTTTTTCCTGGCTCTAATGTGGAAGATATCTGTATAGGGCGTCCCAACATGCTAGTCTGTAAAATAAGATGGTTTGACTCATCTGTGCAAAGTTTTAAGAGTTTTAATTATTTTAAATAGTTATTTTAACCCTATATCATCTATTTTAATTAGCAGCTATTATTAATGTATTTGATTTATATATTTTGCTACCTAATGTGTGTTTTGTATTTTTCTGTTTCTGAATGTTTGAGTTGTATCTTCCGGCATCCACTAGGTGTTTTTGTCAATCTCCGAGAGCTCGAGGGTTACTGTTCCATGCCTCTTTAGAAAGCTTGAATCTGGTTCTCATAAATGGGAACTCTATGGACGATGTCCCTTCAAGTTATACATGGTCAAATGGCCTTCAGACATCCCCCATGGATTTTGCATTTGTGTCTGCCCAGTTTTGGGATTTTATTGATAACTTTAGTGTTGATTCTGATACGGCCAGTGATCATTCGCTTCTTAGGGGATGCTTTGGTGGCATCGGTATAACTGAGCTTCCTGACCAGCTTTCGAATGCCACTGATATAAATCCTCAGAACCATGCAGTAATTTAACGTATTTCTGTCAATACAATGCTAGGATGGATCATGGTTTTGTGAGGGTACTCTTTGTAGATATGCGTTGAGATCTATTTTCTCCCCATTTGCAGAGTATTCGTGTTGCCCTGATACTATCTGCAACTCTTAGAACAGACAGTAGCCCCACAGTACTCTCACTTAGGTTTAATGTGGATGTTCGAAAAAGGAAGAAGAAGCTGAAAGGGGACATTAGGAAAACCATAAAAAAGGGGCATCAATGTAGTTCAAATTATAGCCAAGGTTAAACAAATCTATAGGAACTGGGTAAAGGGCCATCATGCCTTGCTATTACAGAGCGATGTTGAAAATATGCTTATGACTTTGTCCTTTTGACAGACAGATAATTTTTGGAAACTAGTTTGAGGGGGGGTGTACAACTTTTGTTGCAACATCAGCTGATTTCAGGTCAGGATTGGAAGAACTATTTTAGTAACATGGATGCTGCTGTAAGTCATACAGAGGTTTGTTTATTCACTAAACCGAGGTTTTCTTTGTCTGTGGAGGCGTGGGACCTTCTGGATATTGATCCAGTAGAAATATATGTGGCGATTAGGAGGTCCAAGTCTTAAAATGCCTCTAGACCCGATGGTCTATCCAACTTAACACTAACATCAGAGCCTCTTTTATGGGCTGATATGCTATATCAGTTGTTCTGTAATGTGGTTGGGCGGACTACGTGCCCGGACATTTGGAGAGAGGCAATCATGGCAGTAATATACAAAAATGGTGATAGGGCGAATCCGGGAAATTATTGCTGTATCTCCCTTCTGGAGGCCTCCAACAAGATTTGTTCTGTTTTCTTATTGCATGCACTGGAGAGATGAGCTATTTCTGCTAACAAGTTGGATTGCAATCAATCTGTTTTTTGCAAGGGAACAACGACAGCCCTTAATTGCTTGCTGTTACAGCTTTCCAGGCATTCCAATCAAAGCACACAATTAATCTTTCTTTTCTTGACATTACCAAGGCGTTTGATCGAGTGAATCGAAACAAGTTTTGGGGGATGCTTAGGCTATGGGGTTATCCTGAGGCCTTTGTTAAAATGCTGGAACGTCTGCATCAAGATATTAGAATCAAGGTCTGGTTGGACATAAAAGTATGCATTCAGGATGAATCACTGTAGATCGTGGCTTACGTCAGGGATGTGTTGTTGCACCTTTTCTTTTCAACTTATCCATCCTGGGAATTAGGGCAGCATTGAAAGGGGAAGGAGTCAAACCCCCCCCAAGGTTTGGCCATGTGAATATTCAGTACCTCCTCTATGCAGATGATCTTGTTTTACCTGATCACACAGCAGTTGGAATACAGAAGTCTCTTGTGCGGGCTCAGGATTTCTTTAGGGATCTTGGGCTGGACATCAACATCACTAAATCCAAAGTTCTGATCTTTAGCCGCAGAAAGATCTTGTTGGTAGGCCTAACTGTCGATGGTATATTGATGACAGGAAGCTGCAGGCAGTTACTGATTTTAAATACCTTGGCGTTGTAATTAGATCAAATTGGTTATTGTCACCTGCAATTGAGTAATTAAGATTAGAAGCAATTACAGTGACTGCCTACCTTCGAGTTCTAGATAGAAAATACGTCTGTTTCTCGCTAGTACATGCACTTAAACTATACAACCAGGTGATTGTTCCAAAATTAATATATGGGGCAGAGGTCAAAGAGCTTAATTTGAATTGAGCCAAGGAGGAGGCGTTCTTTTGGAAGTGATTCCTGAATCTTCCATGGGGTACTCCGTTTCACCCTGTGAAACATATTCTGGCCAGTACATCACTTGACACAAATGTTCTTTGGAGACGTATACTTCTTTTGTGATCTATACTGTTTCCACCAGTATCAACCCTATTTACTCATTTATTCATTAATCCAATGTGTTAATTAATCCTAATGATAGGCTGCTAATTAATGTAATGAATTTATTGAAGTTTCTCTTACATTTATATGGCATTTCTCTGTTTTAAAGAGGTCTTTTTATCTTCTTTTCTAATATGTGTTCCTATTTTGTAAATCTGGTGTTTGTGTATTATTTGATTATGTGAATATGTGTGTAAAGTTTGTTTTGTAAACTAATTCACACAATAAATAAATAAATTCCCAACTGATAGCGAAAAGATCATTAAATATAATTAGGAGTGGACAGTAGGAACAGAAGGATACATGTTTACAGCCTGGCCAGCTGAGGGCACGCATGACTAAAAGTATCATAGAGCACATGTATACCCATTTATTGTCCACCTATAAGGGTAAGAAGCCGAAAAAGAGTTAAAGTATGACAGAGCTCTGGCAGCTCTTTGAAGAAGATGAAAACAGTAACGCAGGAAAGGGGAAGGCTGAGGGTGTATGTACCCCACCCTGTCAAGTAGCGTAAATACGACACAGGCTTCAAAGCCTGTGCAGTCGATACCCCAGACGAGTGCAGAGAAGGGCACCCAGCTGGCGCAGGCTCCAGTGCCTGCATAGCCGATAGCTTCACCTGTAATTGGCCTCTATCCCTTCAAACCAGCTGCAGGATTTAGAAACACCTAGCATATTCCAAAACAAATGCACAATGGGAGCCAGTTTACGAAGCAAAAGGCGAGACCCGGCAATAGTGAAATTAGAAAATAAAGCGTGCAAAGATTTAGAAGCAGCGATACATAAGGCAGAGGAAGAATTACGAAAGTCAGTGAGGGAAAGGGAGGGGCCCTGCCTTACGGTTGATGCAGAAACATGGGCAGCAGGAGAAATATTATTGAAATTGCACAAGGCAGTAATTAAAGATGTGAAAGTAGAAACCGAAGTGGTAGAGCACCAGCATGTACACTATGAATTGGAGGTGATTCAAAGAGAAGATGAGCAGGAAGAGAGTGAGGAGGATAGGGAAACAGAAGAGGACCAGGAAGAGAAGACTCCTTGCGAAAGACGATTAAGGTCTCGTCCTGGGACCATGGCAGTGGTTAAAAGAACGCAGAAGACTAGAAAAGATTATAGTCCAAAAGAAGGAAGACAGTTCCTGTTGATACAGAAGAGAGTGGGCAGATCTCAATATTTACCATGGCCACATATGGATGCAAATAATGTAATCAAAATGTTGCCACCCCTTAGAGCGGGGTAAGTGGATCATTGCCATAGGTAAACATACATCAGGTGCTACCTTAGCAAATGGGGATATGAAAAGCCTACTAGCCAGCATAATTGGAGATCAGACAAAAACACATTTGGAATGAGCAGGGTACCCAGAAGTACGAATAGAATGTGATGTGCTTGACAGTGCTCCATTTAATAATTGCAGAGCTAGTGCATGGAATACATCGAGAAGGGCATACCTTGACAGACCTGATGCAGCACAATGAAGCATAGCAAATATCCTGCATTGTATAGCCAATCCGTTCAGGAAATGTGGCCAGAGAAGACAGGAGAAACGTGGGAAAATAATTAAAAAAAAAAAATCTACCATCTGCTTCAAAAAGGTCTTCCTTCTAAAGTGCAAGTGGAATTAGACAGAATCGTATGCATGCAAGCAAAAGGGTGCAATGAGATACAGGCACACATAGTGCATTTTTATAAATGCAAGCATGAAAAAGAAAAGTGTGGGCGTGCAGAAGCAAAACGAGTGCAGCAGAAACTAGCGAAAGTCTGTTTGGAGAGAGCAGTAGTAAATAACCCTACAGATGAACAAAAGCAGCCAGGGTCAACAAACAAATGGAATAAAACACAGGACAATCACAGACGGCATAAGGGAAGAGTCCAAGGGGCAAGGAGTAATTCACTGAGGAGGTGAGGGGGGATTCTGGGGATTACCACCCTGATCTGGAGGAGCACGGTAGACATGCAAGGAGGTGGGACCCATGTCTAAGGATTGACAAATCAGACCCTGCATACAAAAAGTTGTCCAGGAGCACTCCCAGTCTGCATTATGCACAAGAGGCAGCACAGGGATTCTATGCCCTCAATTCATGTACATAATAGATATAAAGACACTTTCATGAAGTCACAAATTGTGTAGATACACACACATATAAGCATTTAAATACATACACACATTCTTGTCATTGTAAGAGAATGAAGTTCGTAAGCAGCTAAGTCTCAACGCAAAAGGTCAATGACAGGATAAATTTAATTATGGGAAACAGAAGCCAGGCCAGTGATGTTTTCAACAACGAGTTGCAAAGTGTTCGAGAAATAAATGGTTCACAATGATGAGAAAGGTAACGTGGTGCCAAACTGCCCAGGTCAATGGTGAGTATGTCAGGCTACATTCTCAATGCCACACTGTCACACCTCATGTAGCGATTGGTTAAAATGTAGGTAATCATACACTCCACTCATACTTCTTGTGGAGCAACGATATGCAAGTTGTATTTAGCTGATGCATGTTTAAAAGTGAGCCATCCAATTAGAAAGCATGCAAAAGGAAATGAGCTAAATGCAAATGAGTTAATGGTTTTAATAATCAAATTTATTCGCATTGTTAGATTAAACCAATAGCGTTAGGAAATGTATGGAAACACTTATAGTGAAAATGATGCGGGCAAAACAGAAGCTTGGAAAATTAAAACTATTTGTAACATTTGTTGTCTTTTCCTTTCTGTAATATACTATAAAACCGGCCATTTTTAAGAATATGAACAAATGCATTTTTATAAATGCAAGCATGAAAATGAAAAGTCAGTGCGTGTAGAAAACTAGTGCAACAGAAACTAGCGAAAGTCTGTTTGGAGGGAGCAGTAGTAACTAACCCTACAGATGAACAAAAGCAGCCAGGGTCAACACACAAATGGATTAAAACACAGGACAATCACAGACGGCATGTGGGATGTTTCAATCCACGCATCCAAGCTCTACAATATCATTGTGCATTACTGTCAGCGGAAACATCATAATTGCCGCCGGAAAGCATGCTGCTTGCCAGAAATCATCCAAAAATGCACAGTGAAAACCTGACAAATAGGTCACCATCTTCTTTTGCCTCTGTCAGTGTTAATACAGGAGACCATTGCCAGACCCTATCCTTTGCCTGCACACAGAGCGAAATCAGTACAAAGGAATATGGTGCTGTTCAAAATTTGTTTTATTTAATGTCAGAAATTGCTAAAATCATGGGCACGAAACCACCAAACAAAAAATCCAACTTCTGGTTGGGTGTTCTACATTACTCTACTGCAGAATCCACATCAATACAATGTTAGCAAGGATCATATCCTATCAAGTAAAATCCCCTTTTTGAAATGTATTAATTCAAGACAACTGCCAAAAATGGGTGCAGTACCGGTGCTTGACACTGACCGGCGCTAGCGATCTAAACTCTGACAGGAGACCTGTATTTCTGAAGCTAGAGTTAGCTGAGACTTCAAAAGGCTGGCTGTCCCCAGGAAGTCTTTACACCTAGTTTTCTCAGCAAGAAGGCAGGAAATCACAAGTTTCTGTTAATCAAATGGAGAGTGGCACCCTGGACTGATGCCCTGCTAGCAGGAAAAACCAGACAAAGGATGCCTTCAGCTGAATAGGGTATGCTGGTGTTGGGTGTGAACTGTTAACACTGCTCTGGGGGAAGGCAAGACATCTGATCTCTGAGTCAAGCCAAGTTTCTAGGGGCGGAGACAAACGACTGTGGATTCAGAGAGTCCAACAAATATATGTTTTGTGAGAATACTGATAACTAATTATACCAAGCGGCCAAAAATGTACAATTTGGAGATTCTTAAAATGACAATTTCACTCACAATTTGAGACTAAGCTGGACGTTGTGTGATGTTCTGAGACCGAACCCTGTGATTTATTAATATTGCAGACACTGTGGTTATATCAGAAAAATGAAAAGTTACTGTAATATGCGCTGAGAGGGGGTGTACCTCCGTGGAAGATTTGATGAAAAACCAATATCGCGAAACCCACTAAAAGCGCGAAATGTTGTCATTTCTAAACCCAAGCTCTTAGAAAGATCAGGGTTGAACAGAGAACTGTCTTAAATTAATCTGGGATGTGTACATGTATTCTCAACAACTTGTATACCTTGGAAACGTGTTTGGTTATGAAAAGATTAGGTTCTAAGTAAAAGCAAAGGGGTGTTTCTTCATTAGATTGTAAAATAGTAGCATTACTCTGACTCACTACCCTCTCTGCAGTCAGGGCACAGAAAATCCGTTTACCTATCAAATCCTTAGTGGGTTGGGTGTAGAAAGTCAGCCTTCCCACCCACTTTCAAAGACATAAAAAGAACCACTGAAACCCAGATAGGGACTGCTCTTTCCACTTTCTTGCGCAGCACTATCAGACAATATCCAGAAGGACCACAGGCTCCAGAATTTAGACTCCAGATAGATCCAGAGACCAGACTCTAGAACCCAGCTATAGAACCTAAAGCAGGGGCCTAACCCCAAAAGCTGAACTCTTCTCAGCAGGCCTCAGAATCCAGCAACCTAACAAAACTATTCAACAGCCGGGCGAGCTGTTTGATTCTGGCTAGAACCCTGTGCCAGACCCAGACCCGGAAAGCAGAGCTGTATCCAGAACCCATCAGACCCAGACCAGACCGATGTGCTGTGCTGATAGCAGACCAGAGGCCACGCTGTGAGCAGAACCAGTGCCAGAGACGTCCAGTGGCGGGAGTGCAGTCCCAGGCCCCTTCCAGTCCAAAACTAGGAGTTAGTATCCAGCCAGGAACTGTGCATAGTCATCTCTTAGTCTAAAGTAATCTCATCCCATCAATTTCAACCTATTTAGAACTGCATAGAAATCGTGTGTCCATTCTGTGATTTCAAAGCTGCAAAAGTGTCATCTGTCATTCTAAATCTTGACTTCATTTCTGAAAATCTACCTCCACAAAAATGTCTGTATCTTTTGAACCGTATGTCCTAGAAGCAAGATTAACTGTCAATTTAAAGCTAGGAACCTAGGTTTTCCAACAAACCCAATATGACATTCCAACTCCTTATAGTTTATCCGTAATTGTGATCGACGCACTTGGAAAAAGTGCTGTGAATTGCAATTTGACTCAATTTCACCACTTGTAAAAATAGCTACTTCTTGCTTTCCACTGCTGAAATTCGTTTTCACTCTGATAATTATTCCATTGCTAGTGTTGACCTGAACTAATTCAAAGGAGCTATCACCTACCCTGAATCTCCTATAGGGAATTAAAATCATTTTTAGCATATTTTTCACTTCATTGCAACCACATTTAAAAGTATTTGGCCTGTGTTTTGAAATCATCCCTGTTTCTCTAAACTTTCTGGGGGGAACGGGAACTGAACTGCTTCTGATTGTATTCCTGAAAACCTGTGTGCCCTCATTTCCATCTCTTCATATTGCATGGGGGGGGGAGTGAGGAAAAAGTGATCAGATTATCTCTTGTTGAAACCATGTCCAGTTTATTTATGTGCTGCATTCTTTCCATCATTGCTTTTGCTGAAACCATACAAAGTATTCTCTGCTATCTTATCCTTTCTATACCAACTCCTAAGTAATTAAAGAATTGTGCTACTGTAGATTATCCATTGTTGATCACTGTTATATTCATAAGTGTGCTATCAAATATTAATTTATTAATAAAAGTGTGATATATATATTGTTTATTTTTTCCAATAAACCTTTTAATTTGCAAAACAACCTACTTCTTGGCTGAGTGAGGTCAGGGGGACTCAAAGAGAGGGGCGTTATATAAGGGTTCATCATCCGGATTTAAGAACTTGACATACAAATATATAAATACGGGCTTACATTGGGCATCCCAGACTAAGCATTGACTTAGTTGGATTGCTGAATTGAAGTCACTTACAGAGTGGGGGCTCGGAGCCGGGGATTCTGGATTATATCCACCACTTGTGCAGCTTAATACAGTGTGCTAACTGACTGGATACATAAACCCTGTTGGATCACCACGCTGTGTTACGCTGTAAAAGCACTCCTCAAAGGAGCGCTCTAAGGAAACGGTCTGTTTTGCAAAATAAAATTCTAACTTTTGTAAGTCAGGAAGGAAATTAATTTCCAGAATGACGACACTGGTAGACATCAAAATAGCGAGAGAGCACCTATTACAAAAGCTATTTGTGAGAGGTGAGTGGACTCAGCAGGACCAGACGGTGTGGTTGCAGGCAACCACACCCCAGATCACTGAAACAGGGTCAGATATATGGAGAGATCAGGGTCCCTTACATGTGGCCCTGAGGGAACTATATATGGCCCCTAAAGCCAAAGATGAGCACGACAAGATTGCCAGGATAGCGGCATATTTATATTTATATATGGGACCCAGACAGGACAAATATGCTGAAGGCCAAGATCTGGCAAATAGGCAACTGATGGCATTAGAGAAGGCCCAATCTGACCTGGACTCTTCTGAGCAGAGGCTGCACAGGAGCCAGGAGTCCGAAAATGATAGCAGACAGTATCTCATTAAAATAAAAGAGGATATGGGTATCCTGCAACAGGAAAAGGCAGACCAGGATACCAGATTTCTGGCCTTGCAGTAGGAGTATCAAGAAGGTTTGGACTCCCTACTGCAGAGCCAGAAAAAGCTGGAGCAACAACTGGACTTCAACAGGTAGTCGCCCTGCAAAGCCACCTAGATAGGGAAAAGGCAGAGAGCAATAAACTGATTTTGAAAGACCTGGATACCGAGGCAGAGTTTGATGAGGAGTGCCAGAGAGCTGGTGCCTTTCAAAGGCAGAGGGACGACCTGGCGGCACAGATGCAGGCTCTTACTCAGGAAAGGGTTACCTTAGGCCAGGAAGTCTGCCACTTAAAAAAGAAAATGGAAGAAAATCACCTGGCCCTCCAGGGACTGGGTGACCTCCAAAAAGAGCATCAGAACTTGTTAGAGCACACCAGGAGGGTGGAAGATGCTCTGGCAAGAAAGGAGCAGGCCAGTAGGGACGGTATTCAGGGGGTTACCCTCTTGCAGCAAAGACTGGACCAGTACTCCAAGACTAACCAGGAAGCACAGCGAGAGAATGTGGCTCTCTGCCAGCACAATGATAGGCTCCAGCAACAGGTAGCCATGCAGGAGAGACTGATAGAGTCTAGTAAGGCCTTGATTGAGGAACTGAAAGCACAGGCTCTTGCATGGCAACAGGGAGCAGGGGCTGACAGAGATGAGGTTCGCTGGGAAAGGGAAACATCTGACATAACCTCAGGAGCCCTAGTACCAGAGGCCTTCATCTCTTCCAGTCCTTGGACTCTGCCACCCCCATGTTGCATGGCGCACATGAGCCCAGGGCCACAGGGATGGCAGATTACTATCCAGTCAGAAGTATGGGGCTCATAGGCCAGTACCTCCCAGGAATGGATGGGCGAGCATCCGGGTATGGGCACCAAAGTACAGTGCAATTTAATGGGGAACCCCGAGAGAGTAGGCCCTCTAAGGGCATTCTGAAAACCCCTGCCCAGTTAGGTCAGTGGGGGGTACACATCTAACCCTCAGCAAGGAGGAATCTGAAGACTCCTCTGCGCGCCCCAGGACACAAGAGACTAGGTCCCCACATTCTGCCAGCCATTCCCAGGCTTGCAGAATCTGGTAAAACCTGGAAGATCACCTCTGGGAGCAGTGCTTCTGAGTCAGAGGATGGATGTACCAGGGTTACCCGAACCAAGAAGGCCAATAAAGCAAAAAAGGGCCTTGCTTAAGGACCCCTTAAAACAGATTAAGGCAATCAGGAGTGTCATCACGCCTTATCACAGGTACGCCAAGTATTCTGTGTGGGAACACTTGGAGCTCTTTGAGCAAATGATGGAGACTTTCCATTTGAAAGACAGCAGTAGCTGCATGCAGTACGTCAAATGGACATTATCCCCAGAATACCCTAGTTTCTTTGCGGGGCTGGAGGAACAAAATCATGCAAGATGGTCCACCTACAGGGCGGCCATCTTAAAGCACTTTTCTGTTCACAGAAATCCCCAAGAGGCTCGCAAGGCAGCCTACAATTTGCAATGTGGGGAGGATCAGGTCCCACAAGTATTTGTACAGGAATTGAAGCGTGCCTTTGCGCAGACTACCAAAAGGGTGCGCACAGACAGCAAAGAATTTGTTAACACTTTTTTCCATGCCTTGCCCAAATACATCATGACCCAGCTAGTGAGAGATTTTCATGAGAAAAAGTCACTAGACTGGGTCATTGAACAGGCCACCCGAATCTATGAGGTGCAGAAGCCCATAGAAAATATAAATAATGCTCAGAAGAGCCCCAAGCTGACCAGCACCCCTGCTGCTACCAAGGTGGCAAAGGTGAAGGTTGCCCCCGTTTTAGATTTGGAGATGGGGGCCTAAAAACTTGCCTGCACAGAATAATTCCAAGCCAAGAAGGCCCTCGGGCCAGTCACAGACAGGGAGTCAAGGAGGTAGTCCCACAAATGGAATCCCTCACTCCCCTGATTATGTAAGTCCCCGCTACAAGGGAAATCGACCCACCCTGGGTCATGTGTGGACTCCTCCAGCCCAAGGGGGTGGATCCAGCCAAGCACCTAACCCAGGGAACTTCCCTCCTAACTTCCCACTGGAGGGCAGAAATTCCCCAAATCCTGGGCAGAACTTTTTCCCCAGGTATCCACCCAATTTCCAGCCCCAAAATCATCCATCCTTCTTTCCCCACTTCCCTAAGCCCAGACCACCTAATCTGGGAGAGGGGAGGCCAAGGATGGAGGGGTACCCAAATCTTCCCAACCCGGGGTACTGCCAGAGAAGGGATGGCTACCTTTCCCGGGATCAGCCCAGGGGAGAAAACAGAACCCCGTATCAACCTGAGCGGGTTTCACAGTTAGAGCGCCAGATCCAAAATATGGCACAGGAGCTGGGTCGCATGCTGAGGGCTCAGCAGAACCCCCAGATGAGCAAGGAGTAATTGGAAGGAGTAATTCACTGAGGGGATGAGGGGGGATTCTGGAGATTACCACCCTGATCTGGAGGAGCGGGTTGGACATGCAAGGAGGTGGGACACATGTCTAAAGATTGACAAATCGGACCCTGCATAGAAAAAGTTGTCCAGGAGCACTCCCAGTCTGTATTATGCACAAGGGGCAGCGCAGGGATTCCATGCCCTCAATGCATGTACATAATAGATGTAAAGACACCTTCATGAAGTCACAAATTGTATAGATAAACACACATATAAGCCTTTAAATAAATACACACATTCTTGTAATTGTAAGAGAATGAAGTTCACAAGCAGCTAAGTCTCAATGCGAAAGGTCAATGACAGGATAGATTTAATTATGGGAAACAGAAGCCAGGCCAGTGATGTTTCCAACAACGAGTTGCAAAGTGTTAGAGAAATAAATGGTTCACAATGATGAGAAAGGTAACATGGTGCCAAACGCCCAGGTTAATGGGGAGTATGTCAGGTTACATTCTCAATGCCACACTGTCACACCTCATATAGGGATTGGTTAAAATGTAGGTAATCATTCGCTCCACTCATACTTCTTATGGAGCAACCAAATGCAAGTTGTGTTTAGCTGATGCATGTCTAAAAGAGAGCCATCCAATTAGGAAGCATGCAAAAGGAAATGAGCAAATGCAAATGAGTTAATGGGTTTAATCATCCAATTTATTCACATTGTTAGATTAAACAAATAGCGTTAGGAAATGTATGGAAACACTTGTAGTGAAAATGATGCGGGCAAAACAGAAGCTTGGAAAATGAAAGTTATTTGTAACATGTGTTGTCTTTTCCTTTCTGTAATACACTATAAAACCAGCCATTTTTCAGAATATGAACCAAAGTATTTTGTAGATGTTTCTCTGCATAGGCAGTTGTAATACTTGTTTGTTCTTCTCATTTTCTGTGCATTAATTTTTTGGCTCTTTTCGATTAATTTTCCATGTTTTGATCAGGGCTTGCCTTACAGCCTCACAGGCATGTGTGTAGTGAACTTCTTATGAAATCTGTATTCAGTATTTCCCAAATTAATATATACATAAATATTGATGAAACAGGGGCACTAGGAGAAAACATTCTTCAGTCACCTATTATGTGTGTACCTGAATTTGCATGGTAGGCCCTCTAGATGCTCGCTATTGTTTTACACTGAACTCACACAAAGGAAGTTGGTTAATACTTATGGATGCATGGACTCTATCCTGCACAGTTTTCTTGTGAAGTGAATGTGGGTAGGCTGATGTTAAATTAGCTAGACCGATAGTAAGATGTGTAGCTGAAGGTGGCAAAACATGTTTCAATGTTTAAAAACTGTAAAATAAACTATGAAAAATAAAATAGCTCAATAGTCCCACAAATGATGCTCCATCGTCTGCTCCAGAGCTGTGAAAGTGAGCGTCCCCCAACAAGGCATTTAACACTCCCCAGTGAGAGTCAATGATAGACACACCCCAGATGCGAATGAGACCAAGACCAAGTGCGGGTGAAGTCAAAAGGTAAAAGTTTATCTAAATCAATATAGGGCAAGCAGAGAACTCTGAAAACTCCGAGAGCGCTCGGCCAGACATCAGCAAACATTCACATTTTGTTACAAAACCACGTCACCTATGACATGGGAGCTAAGGGATACATGAATCAATGAGATTGGGCAAAGGTGAAGGGTGGCTATAGATGGATAGGTACAAAGCTTCGGGATTGGTGAGGCTCCTTGAGGTGTCATGGTGATGCTCGCAGGTCAGCTGGGCTCATCGGGCTGGAGCTCTGGTCAGATGATGGTTGATTGATACATCTCGACTATTCTATCATTTTCCATTGCAACCACACATACTCTTTGAGTGGTAACTGTAAATCACTATGCCCAATAAAGCCTACAAATCGTTATTCTAACATCACAAGAAAAATGACACATAACTTGAAAGCGAGCATTTCATCGTCTCAGAGACAAATTACTATACAAGGGGTGAGCAATAGGTTAGCAGCTTTCATGGGTTTAGGTGATTTGTAAGGGGGCATATTTCAAGGAATACATCTGTCAGTTTCTTTACGTTAGATATAGTAGAGGGACATCTGTATAGTATGTTACTATAAGAGTAAATAATTGGCCATCGTGGTCAGTCAAGTTTGGGGTGAAATGGACTGCTTTCCAGTCAGAGGGCACATGATATACATCAGAGAGGCAGTGGGATGAGAGGGGCCTGGGGGCCCAGGAGGGCGGATACCTAGTGCTTACTCCAGGGGGGAGGTGAGGGGTTGCAGTCATAGCATCACACCGCCGGTAGGCCCAAGGCATTACATCTCAGGCTGGCTAGAGGAGGGAGAAGGATGGGGGCTGATATGCAGTGCTGCTAGAGAGGGGAGAATAGGCCCTATACTCTTGCTGGCTATGTCTTGTTTAGTTGGGCTGGGGAAAGACACGCACACACACATGGAGTATAAGAATGAGGTAGGAACAGGTTTGTTTATGTGTAAATACAATAACAAGTTGTGCAATGTGCCACTTATTACATGGGTTACATGGTTCAATTCTCAACAAATATATATATATATATATATATATATATATATATATATATATATATATATATATATATATATATATATATACGATTGACAAAACTGCTCTATATAAACTGTACCACATACCATAAAAAGGCCCTGCATATGGCGATGCTGATATGTCATGCAGAAAACTATACACTTTTAAAAAATCATTGAGTACATATTGGTGTTAAACATTGCCTTGTGCAGTCTACAGCAACCAGTGCTATTTGATCGAGGGTGAGGATCTTAAACATACAATTCATGGCGTTTCTGTGTGCAGTTGGGGGGATAGGTAAGGGTCTCCTTGTTTCATTATTTGCACTCAATCTCGTGGTATATGACAACCAAAGTGAATTTATAGTTGCTTTGGAGGGATTATCTGCAAGGGTGAAACAGGGTGGCGTACGGGCTTGGCATACGTGTCTGGCACTTCAAACGGGGAACAGGGTTGTGGGGTTATCTACAGAATATGTTGAGGGGGAAGGCAAGTTGTATGGAGACAGCTTGTTCTTCGCAAACTTCGGCTTCGGCCCAGTTTTTTGCAGGTCAGTAAGGGATTGCGAAAGGTGAAAGATACAGTGTTTATCATGTAACTTGTTCGCGCCTAGTCTCCTGTGAGAACAGGCCTGCAGCAGGGCCACCTAGGGGAGGAGGGCGAGGGAAGGAACTTGCTTGCTGTGCGCGATCAGGAGGGGAGAGCTGCAGCCCTACGGGCCGCTTGGGCCAGTGAGGCCTAAGAAGTTATGTTCAAGATGGAGTCTGAGTGTGTCACAAAATGGAGTCTGGTACCATCCTACCAGATGAACATTGCAGCCACATGTGTCGGCCTGCAGTCATCCTGCATCCCTCGCCACAGGTGCATGGGTGGCTACTGGACGAGTCAGTGTCTGAATGCTTGGTGAGAATGGGGGGAGGAGGGACCATGAAGACCTTTCCTCCCATACATTCCCCCTTTCATTACTTAAGTAACAAATATTGCAGTTCACCCAACCTCCTCTTTTCTTCCTCCTCAGCTACCACTTCGTCCCCGGCAGGTGTTCCCTTTCGTGGCATCCAGGCCCTACACACTTCCCGGAGGCTCTGCCCAGCTCTAGCATATTCACCAGGAGAGCAAGTCATGTCACCTCCCATCGCCCTCCAGGTCTACCCATACCTCCTTATACCATTCTAGTGTATGTGTTTTTTTTAATTGTCATGTCATGTAAATTATCTGCGATGTACCATCATAATACAGTGGCACCATTCTATATTTGGGCCCCAGATCCTGACCTGTTTGTACTTGTGCTTCATGTGTCATCTGTGCCACTCCTTTAGCATTGCCCATTGCCATCATCATCATCACACCATTAGGGAATGTGTTTGTGCAGCATCGAAGACCTAGCTGGCACACACAAAAAATCAGGAGCAAAAATATGATGATGGGTACCAATAGTTTGACTGTCATCACCAGCCAGGAAGGTACCCATGAAAAAATGTCATCGAACTACGAGCTTGGCTGCACCCCTCCTTCCTTTATCCACTCGCCAAGGTTGTGCCCGGCTGCAATAAGCGTGAGACAGAGTTCCATTTTCTGCCTCTGCAGAAGGTACGAAAGTGCAACATGTGCTCCCGATTTTTTGGCAAACACCTCGATCCATGGCTGTCAACAGGTCTAGGACGTACCTGTTCTGCATTGTCATTAGCAATAGGGCCCTTAGCTTCACCTTTATTACGTTGAATCCTTTTTCTGTGTCATTGGTCAGTTGGATCAACTCCCAGTACGTAATTTGGAGCCATTTTGCATTGGCTCGTGCTTGGATACTTGGGACGAAGGAGGCGAAAAATGTTTCAGCGGAATTGAACAACCGGAACCTGTCTGGAATTTGCACCAAAAGTTCTGTGGATGCTTTGGCTATGTAATTGGATGATCTTCTTTTTCTGGATTCGAGGCTTTGCATGTTCGAAAACGGATAGGGCATACTCTGGGGCCTCGTCGGTTGGTTGTGGTGTCTCTGGTTCTTGGACGGCTGACAGTCCCTTTCCCTCTTCAATATGACTGTCCAGGACCACCATCAGGGCGGAATGCAGCGCTGCCAGGGAGCACGTACCCCTCCATGACTGTGGGAGGTGCAAGTATGCCTGCTTACCGCAAACCCACTATGTATCCATTATGCAACTGTCCCTTTCTTTATATCTGGGATGATGAGCGTTTTGTTCCAGTTCTTATTAATGCCCATATTTATTTTTCCTTTGCAGAGAAAGCACAGTTCTTAGGTAATTTCTTTCTGTAGTTTGAAGGTCTTTTCCAGGACTGTGACCCAAGTGAGCTTTGTGATGTGTTGGACCCATATCGGAGCACATGTTTTCTGGATCCACTGCAACATTTTGACTGCCAACCCTTGCAGTGCCTCTGCTTCACATATAATGTGCTTGTATTGCCATTTATTGTCCAAATACAATGTTACTTTAACCATTAAGAATGACTCCTTCAGGCACACCACCCTTTTGGGTCTTGAGTAGCAAGTTTTTTTCATTCTGTAGCATTTCAAAAGAGAAGTGTGTGCCTGGAAGTAGTTCTTTATTCTGCATAATGCGAGATGAAGGAGTCATTGGGCATCAGCAATGGGTGGTTCTTGTGGCAGGAGTAACTTGGGGGTGCAAGTGGCATGGGGGATTAGAGAGCACACATAGCAGCTCTTGTTAGTTATTTGGTTTGCAGTGGAGCTCATGTCTGCATACTATTAGTTGGACTGGTGTGGGTGTTGTGGATCTTCTACTGTGTCTAGTCCTAACCCCGAAAATTCATCATACTTTCTTCTCCCCGCTTCTCTTCGCCGTCTTTTAATACCTTCAGGATGTACTCTTTCTTTCTCTACATGATGTTGCGTTAAAGGTGTTCCCCCGCTTTCCCCTTTTCCCAATCATTGTACAAGGCAATAAACCTCTCGGCTGTCTCTGCATTGTTGCTCTACACTTGTGGGAGAAAGATTGTCTATAGTAGTTTCAGATAGTGGTGTCACAGTCGTGGTGGTGTCATCATATAACTAGGGTAATTCAGAGGAACTTGGGTCATTCAATTCATAAATATTGTATTCAGAGGCATTGTATGTGGCAGTGGGGCGTACTGATACCTGTGCATCACTTGTACTATTCGTATGCCATGTGCCACTGTGGTGCGTCCCGTGTCCCGATATTAATTTAAACTCATCCCATATGAGGTGGGTTCCCTGTGTTATCATGCTTGTCCCATTCACTCCCCCCTCATTTACATCAACTGTTATAAATCCTACTGCCCAATGTATTACTAGTCCGAACATCATTGAAAAGAATATCACAGCACACATAAACAGACCGCATTCATAACTGTATCTGTGCAAGTCAAAGTTACTATTTCCATTTCTATCTATTCTAATGCTGTTTACATCGGGGGCCCCCTCCATTGCCATGGTTTCTCCTACATGATGAGACATAAAAGTGTATTAAGCAACTCATATACATAACACTTTTTTTTCTTATTTACATTTTCCTTCTCTTTAAGCATTTTGTTTCTATTCACCATTTTCTAACTCTGTTACTGATAGCATTTTATGACATTTTTCTAACTTTTTCTAGGAGTGAGAGAGTGAGAGAGAGAGAGAAAGAGAAAGAGAGAGAGAGAGAGAGAGAAAGAGAAAAAAAGAGAGAAAAGGAAGATGAAAGAAAAAAAGAAAGTCATTCTTGTTCATCACATTAACTTTGTTGGAAACATTATTATTATTATTATTATTATTATTATTATTATTATTATTATTATTATTATTATTATATTCTGTTCTCCTCTCTGTCACGTTTGTATATCACAATGTACACCTTTCTTTTCTAAGTTTGCATTTCCTCTTCTGCCATTCCTATTTCTGTTTCTTGTGTCATGCTGTCATAAGCTTTCTGTACCTCTGTTAAATGTATCCAGTATCTCAGCCCCTTCACCTTTACAGCGGTGGGTGTGAAATACACCACTTCATATGGGACATGAAATCTTGTAGAATTCCACCGACGTACAAAACTTCTCACATACACCATCCCCCTGGCATTAGCTGACCTGTTGGACTGCTTGCTGTTGGGGTTATTGTGACACTTGTTGCTTCTTGTGTGTACGGGGGTGCTAGCTGCCTGGCAATCATACGGGTAGCGTTGGTGAGCTTAGTTAAGTATTCATTGAATTCTTACCCTAGTACTGTCACACTTCTGTGAGCATCCAAGTGTCTACGGAGTGGGGAGTGTGCTGTAGTATGCATCTTCCTGTCACAATCTCATGGGGGGACAAATGGTGGTCCTTGCTGGGTTGATTTCTCAGTTCAAACAAGGCCAGGGGTAAGCAGTACACCCAATTTTTCTTTAGCGTGAAACACAATTTTGACAATCTCCCCTTCAGGAGGCCGTTTATTTTCTCAACCACACTGTTCGATTGCAGATGATAAATAATACAAAATGTATGTGTTATTCCCAACATCGCTGTTACTTCTTTAAACTGATCATTTACAAAGTGTGTCCCATTATCTGAGCGTATTACGTCGCATATTCCCCAGCGGGGAAACACTTCCCGCAGTAGGAACTTTGCAGCACACTTTGCATCTGGGTGGGCACATGGCCCTGCCTCCACCCATCTTGAGAATGGGCAAGCCACCACTATCATGTCGCGTGATGCGTTGCACCTTTCGCCGATGTCAGCGTAATCAATGTATATATAATGAAAAGTGGACCAGTATGTTTTAGGAATATATATAAGAACAGAGAATCAATTGTCTCTGTTGTCCACAGGTTTTCTGCTAGTTCTTGCTTACCAGTGGATGATTGATTCCGTCTACCTACCCGCTTTCCCTAGAGTCTATATTTTTGGGGTGAGTAGGTTTCTAAGTGTTGATTAATCATTACACATGTGACAATATTAGTCACCTCGAATAAGAAATAGGTATGATACCATATCCTGATGGATGTTTTATGTATGTTTTTACTAGATTTGAATTTGGCCTATACCATTCCAGAAGGGTGGATCAACTATATCCCGCCTACGTCCTGAAGAAGGTCTTTATAAGAAGAGAGATAATCATCTCTAAGTGGACCGAAACATGTGTTGACGACTATTTAAACAGTCTGGAAATTAGAACCCAGATTTGATATGACACCTGATATTAAGGACTGGGTCACTAATACACGACTGTAATCTGTGGAGAGTACTGTGTAAAGAGTATGAAGACACAGTATATGAAATGCCAAATTGGTTTTATTGCTGAAGAGGTTTGAATGAGCAAGTATGGGTTTAAGACTGAATGTTTGAGAGAGATGCTGACTAAATGAATTGATCTTTTTAAACTATACATTAAGTTATTGTTATTATATGAATATTGAATTAAAATGGAGATTTTTTGAGTAATTGGTGTCATCCCGTTCTACTGGTCCACTTTTCGTTATATATGCATGTACTTTACCTGAAGGACCAGAGACTGAATTGCAGGTTTACCCCTTTATTTATATCAGCGTAATCAATGTGCAACTCTCTAAATGGGCCAGTTGGTTTTGGCAGTGTTCCTCTCAGTGTTCTCAGTGTCATCCCTTAATTATATATCTGACATGTAGTACATTCCATGGCCATTTTAGAAATCTGTTCCTGCAACCCTGGGGCAAACCAATTTTCCTGTATTTCTGCTGCAATGTGTTGTTTGGCATTGTGAGCCGGGAAGCGAAGCTGTTGGAATGATATTTCTAGTAGCTAATGGGGCGTTAATACTTTACTTGTATTGTTTTGATGCCAAAAGAGATCAGTGGATGACTGGCTACACCCTCTTTTCTCCCGCAACTCATTCTCCTCAACAGTCTCCCCTTGTTGTAATTCTAATATCTGGGAAAAGGGCATTGAATTATACCCATCAGGGCGATCCTCTTCCACATGTTTCTGTAATATGGACTCACCTGCTTTTCCCTTGGTTAAATATGATGCCTCTTTTGCAGCAGTATCCACTGCCGTGTTTCCTAAAGAGATGACATCATTGTTGTTTGTATGGGCCTGGCATTTCACTATGGCCACAACTGTAGGTTCCTTTAACACCTCTATCAATTATTTTAATAGCTCAGCGTCCTGCACTGGGGATACGTCTGCCCTGTGGAATCCTCTCCTCCCCCATCTAGCCAATCTCTCATTTACTGTTGTTGTCATGTATGCAGAGTCTGTGTATATTGTTACTGCGCATCCCTTTGCTGCATGTAGTGCTTTGATGAGTGCTACTAACTCTGCTGCTTGTGCAGAGTTATGGGCAGGTAGCCTTTGTTGGACAAGTACTTCATGTTCACCTCCCTCTAGTCGCACAACAGCCACCCCCACATGTTTCTCTCCACTCTCTGAATTTATTGATGCTCACCCATGTATAAAGTATATTTCTCCTTCAGATAATGCATTTTTGCTTGCTGTGGGTGTGTATCAATCTTCTCCTCTGTATGTAGCACAATCGTGTGTTTGCATGTCTTTCACTGTGCATGCTTCTGTGATAAATGTTGTAGGGTTAACTGTTTTACATCTCACTTTGTGTATATTGGTGCTGGATAGGGTAATCTCATAAGCTGTTGCTCTTTGCTCTGTCATTGTGCTCTATGATCTTTCTAATATTGAAAATAGTGAATGTTCCACAAACAGTGTCACAGAACATCCCATCACAATCATTGCACTTTTCTCTATCGCAAATGCTGCGCCAGAGAGAGACTGCTCGCACGCAAAGTGTCCTTGCATGACTGCATCTAGCGTTCAACTGTAGTACACCAGAGGCTTATGATCCAAAGATGTTTTTTGTGTTAGCCTTGCTGTCATAAGTGTCCCATTACAATGTAAAAATAAGTAGAACTCAAGTTCATAATCTGGGTTCGCGAGTACTGGTGCTGTTGAGATCAGTCCTTTTCATGTGCTGAATGCATCATGCATTTCTGCTGTCCATTGTATTTCTGTGTTTTCCCTTTGTGCTTCTTTAAGTCCCTGCAGTAATGGTTTAGTGTATCATGCATATTCTGAGGTCCAGGCAGGGCAGTAATTGCACATGCCGAGAAACTTCTGCATTTCCTTCACCATCTTAGGCTCATTTACAGTGCGTACTGCAGCCGCCCTGTCTGGTATGATTCTTTTACCATCCTTTGATATCAATTGACCCAGATACAACACTTCTTCATGACAGTTGTAATTTCTCCTTGCCCACCTTGTAACCTTTAAGGGCCAACAATGTCAAAAGCATAGTAGAGTCTTTTGTGCACTCATATTCATCTTTCCAGCAAATCAGGAGATTATCCACATATTGAATGATCATACTCTTTGTGACAATATTCCATAGATCTTCATGTAGAATTCTGGGAATTCTGTTGAATATACTTGGGCTCTCACAGTATCCCTGAGGTAATCTGCAATGCTCATATATTTTCCCTCCCAGGGTGAATGCTGTCAAATATTGGGTCTCAGGGTCTAGTGGGACTGAGAAGAATACGTTCTTCAAGTCTACCTTTGTAAAACATGATGCATCTTTTGGTATACTACACAACATTGATGCAGGATTAGGGACGAAAGGAAATTCTTTTTGTATGTCATCATTAAGGAGGCGTAGGTCCTGGATCATCCTCCACGCCCCGCCCTTTGCTTTATTGATGGGGTAGATGCAAGTGTTACATGGTGAATTTGAGGGCACTGTTATCCCCTGCACTAGCAGTGCATATATTGTTTCTTTTATCCCTTCTGCTGCTTCTCGAGACAGAGGGCATTGTTTTACTCAGGGCAGCAATGCCCCTGGTTTGAGATTTATTTTTACTGGTGTTACCTCATGCAGCAGACGCACATCATGTCAGTGTGACTTTGACAGGCAAAGGGTGCAGGCTACTGTCTACATCATGAAGTGCATCAAGCACATATACAGGCAAGAAAATAACATACATCACAATCCACATCAATTAATGGACACATCAATCATGTACTCACCCAAATTGATTACAGACATGCCATGGATAAAAGCCACTCAATCCCCACTAGGGGTGTTAACACAACTAGTACAGCAGCAGACAGGCCACATATATGACGAAAGTCCAAGGTTCTTGTGTAAATGATTGTTACACTGAACCATCCTTGCGAGCCCATGGATAAGGGAAGCAGGAGTGGCCTGTGTGAGTCAGGAAACCAAGCTGCAAACACAAACACGAGACACGCTTCAAGGGCCCAGCTGGAACAGACAGTGGATGCTTTCAAAAGCCACAAAGCACCACACCGTCACATGAATGCACAATAGACAAGCAATTTTAAACTATATTAACTAATTAAACTAACTATAAAAAAACCTATATTACCCAATTAAACTAACTATCAAAAACCATATTAACTAACTAAACTAACAATAAAAATCAAAAATGGCCACATACGACCTGGGGGGGAAGGTACCCAGGAGGGGGGAGGTACAGGGTGCACCTCAACACCCACATGCAATGATGTTTTCAAAAAAGAAAACTCCATGGGCTCAACTCCTGCACAGCCCGACCTGTGTGGGAGATAGCTCGTCCTCATCACCCTCTGGCTGAAAAGGTTGACATGGCACAGTACCCTGACGATGCCTAGGCGCTGCTTGCCTCTCGTCGGCAGCAAGTCTGCGGGACGGGTGAGCCTGGTTCTGTGCGGCGATGACACGTAGGTCAGCATGTAGAACCTTGCGTAAAATGCATGCTTCCTCTTGCAAGGTAACATGTGTAACATGGAGATCTTCCTGCATGGCCTGGCCGGACAACTGGTACACCACCCGGCAAGCACGTAGCTCAGCCGAGATGGTATTCTCTAGCTGCACCAACCTCTCCTCTGACTGCCTCCTCTGGGACATCAAGAGCACAGCCAGAGTAGATTTGAGGGATTCATAGTCAACCCTCATGGCCTCTGCATGAGCAGCAATGCTTGACGCAAAAACCATTTCAGCCCGGCGTGCCCTGTCTGAGGCCACCATGCCCAGCCTGAGCGAGCGGGCCGTGGACTGTGCCACGCGCTGCTGGAGCTCCACCTGCCTAGCAGGGGCTAGCATGGATTGGGACACACGTTCCATGCTCTCAGCGATGTTATCAATTGCTGCCCCCTGGTGTTCTGAACTGGCAACCATGGCTTGCTCCCACTCAGTATACCCCAGCAGCCACCGATTTGCTGGGCTTGACACCAGCAGGGCCCAAGGAGCTGACGTCCTTGTTGGGTTGGCACTGCCCGTGGCTGCAGGACTTCATTCCTCCGTTGACATGATGCCCCAGGCACATCAGCAACTGGAGTGGAGGGTGACCATGCGTCCTGATCCACCACAGGCAGAGGTCCCACCACCGTCTGGCCCCTCAGTGCAGGTGTCGTGGACAGAGGAGCGTCCACATCAGAATCACTCACCCCTGACGAATGGACCCGATGCACATCCAACTCGACATTGTCGTCAGAGTGATCATTCAAGCTAGACTCATTGCCAGCCCTAGACAAGAGGGTCTGTAACACAAGTGGCTTCTCGTGGCCGACCACCCCACAACCACCACTTGTGCTGGGTTGCTGGTGTGATAGCAACCCTGTGTTTCGCATGACAACACGATCCTCTGGCTCCATTGCGTCATCATCTGAAAAGTGGAAAAAAGATAAACATTAGTACACATGTCAGAAGCACATAACATACACACACCTAGACATCACACTGACAGCCAACACATAAAGCAGACATGTCACAGACAAATGAGAACCTGGCATGCATCCAGTGGCCTTGATATGCAAACACATCCCAAAAGCAGAAATGGATGTGTGTAAATAGCAAAGCCTACACAAGTACAACATGTAGTATATGAACTCCATCAGACACCACCTCTGTCAGACACACGTCACAGGCAGAAAAGACAGATGGCAACTAAGAGATGCAACACACCATAAGCATTTCTGAACTGCAAATTGACCACTGCTGCAAGTGATTCCAAGCACACAATGACACAGGTACCATGCATGTAGACATGCATCACTAAAGCATCATCATCAATATAGCTACATCCATCTGCAGCTCGGCCCGTGCCGGGTGGCATGGGCCATGTAGATATAGTGAATGTCCCAAGCAAAGCAAGGGCCTGCAACCAGGCATGAGGGACCATAACACCCAGTACCGTCCAAGCTGCAGGACATGAGGCCTCCACAACACCCCTCAGGGCCTGATTGAGCACATTGGGCTAAGAATGTGCCCGATTACATCATTCCTTGTGGAAATCTCCACGGCCAGGACCCACCATAGTAGCTAAGTGGGCCTGTGCATACACATACTGGACAACAGTGAACCTTTGGGATCATGCCAGTTCCACATAATGTGCCCAATGCAGAAATCTCACCAGCATAAATGTCTATCAACTACATATTAGTCAGTCAACAATAAAGCTGCAGAAGACACATGTGTAAATGAACACTTTCACAAACACATAAGTGAGTACTCACAATTTTGCAACACAACAGTGAAGCTGCTTGCATATGTAAATGTGAAAGCATTCAAAAACACCAATTTCCTCATACACCTGTATTCTGAACATGACCAGCATCCAATACACAAAAGCAAGCAGCTATAACGCTGCTTGCTTTGATACATGTGGAAGTGCACACATACACAGGTGAAGGATGCTCCACAGTCATTACAACCCGATTGGCAGGCTACATCCAATCAATGCCCTATGACAGTTGGTATCGGCTGCACATTGATCAATCAACTCATATAAACAACCACTAGGGAGTTCCAATACTGAGTACATGTGTCACAGGATGCACCTGTGCCCGTCGCATACATGACAGAGAAGGGATGAAAACATGTCTTTACATGCCAGGTGACTTTGACATTTCATCAGTGAGTAGGCATGTAGAAGGGTGTAACACGGCTCATAAGTGGGTTGATGCAGTGCAGAACATGTGTACGTTACCCACTATCTACAAGAAAAAGTACATTATGATATCTATCAATAAACGTGAAGGCAGTGGAAGGGCAAGTTCAGGCATCATGTGCAATGTGCATGCAATGGGTTGCATGGCTGCAAGCAAAACCCCCACCCCCCTTAACTGAAAATGCAGGGAGGCATTGCATGGCAGCGAAAGGGTGACCAGAGACCTGTATATTGGCAGACAGTGTTGACTAGCGACAATTGTAACATCTGAGTCAACTGACAACACAGCAGATGATGATGGGACAGTAAGCAGGACACATGATGAACCCTCAGTAGTACACCCATGTGTGCAGAAGCCACTACACCAGTTGAACAGAGTCAGTGGGCCTGAAACAGGGGGAGGCCTGTGCCCCACACAAACTGTGACACCCTAAACCTGTGTGTGATGCTGGACTGAGTCAGAGTGGGCATGGAATGGATGATCAAATGCCATGAAATGTAGGTCATCCTGGACACGTACTACAATGATCATCCTGTCAAGGACACATAGGGGCATGCATGGAATGCACATGGAGCATGAATGGGCACTCATGTCCCTGAGGAGCATCTGCCATCTGCACAGTCCAAGTGAGACACCCTGCATCAAGGACAGAGGATGTACCCCACTGTATGTGTCTGGCAGATAGGCTGGTGGAAGTTTGTATGTACACAGGAGACTTGAACAGGCCATTGCAGTACACCAACATGATGCACACCATTGCCATGGTGAAATTATGGTGCAGGGGGGTGGAGGGGCAAGGGAGCATGCCTACGTGGAGTACCCACATGCAGGCAGAAGACACATGCACGTCAGTTCATTCAATGACATAGTCCCAGTGCTGAGAGGAAAGACACCCCAGGCTACATGCAGAAGGGCCAGTGAGCTGGAACATGGACCGGAGACGCAGCCGGGGGAGTAGTATGTGAGTAAGGTGCAAGTGTGGCCATGAGGACAGTCCCCATCTGCTCTACATGTCCAGCATCCTGCACAGCAGCCACGCATCAGGGAACCATGTACACATAACATGTAGTGGCAGTCAAGTACAACACATCACACAAGCAAACCACACATGGCCTTGACAAACACGCAACAACACTCAATGGACGGGGCATCAAAGTCCAGCATCTCCCCCACTCCTTCGACCATTCCTGCTGGTATGAACTCCACAGCGACTGACTCGTTTGAAGTGAGATCTTCCTCCTCAGGTGGTGTCCCACTGCCAGTCACCAGAGTCATGTTGTAATTAGAGGCACCCTTCACCTAAGTACTGCGTTTGAGGTCATCCCAATGCTTTTTGCACTCTTGAGCTCTGCGCACCTCATGGCTGAATGCACTCACATGATCTGCAACCTGCTTCCAGGGGGACATACGATGGGCAGCCGCAGTTTGACAATTCGGCACCACTAGCATATCACAGTTGTGGTCCCGCACGTAGTCCACAAGGAAGTTCAGTTCCTGCATGCAGAAAGGCTTCTTCCTCGACGTGCCGGAGTCTGGAGCTGTGTCTGGGGTCCCAGCCTCTACTGCAAGTGCAATCTTCCTCCTCTTGGACAGTGCTACGGACCCTGGCTGGCAAATGCCGTCATGATCAGTATGGGCTGTGGCACTGGTGAGTTGAACTGAGGGAGTGGCAAGTGGAACGAGGACGGAAGCCTTGACTTGCGTCAGTGGCTGCTGGGTGCCCTGAAATGGACCCTGCGCAGCAACATCCGCTGTGCCAGGGTCATTCACCAGGACTGTCCTGGATGGTAGACTCACAACCGGGGTGGTGTTGGCTGCATCTGCCCATGCACTTGCCAACACCTGGCTGGTCGGGGCACCAGATGACATTGCTGCCCCAGGGACACGTGCCTCAGTCAGGGCAGCCCTGCGTGCACCTACGGTGTGCCTCCTAACCTCCTGGAAATCATCCAGGGACTCTTCAGGTGCCAATGCAGCCTGTGCTGGCAGATCCTGAGCCTGAGCGATGAAACGGACTGCCGGGTCACATGGGCGCCAGTGCCAGATGCAAGAACTGCATCTCCCGGAGCTGCAGGGGGTGGTGGCATGACTGCACCAACACGTGACACAACAACATGCCGAAGTGGGCACCCCTGCCTCTTCCCCCTCTGCAGCCACCCTGGACATAGTGGATGTAGTAGTGTTGGGGTGAAGGGGGTGGGATACAAGATGTTAACAGCACCCCTGCACCTGCAAGGCTGTATGTGACCCTGGTGATAAAGTGATGGGCCACGCAACGCTCAGGCACCCAAAAACTGCAGTAAAACCATGCACACAAACCCTGGTTGCCGATGTGTGTGGAATTAAACTCCCGCAGTACGTTATGGCCCCCAGGGACACAAAAAACACATACACGTGGGATACGCAGGCTACTTTGACCTCGAAAACGGGTACGTGATACACAGGGGCACCTGCAGTGGGAAAAATAGCGTGCGTGAAGCACCGTCAGACTAGCATGATAATGAAAAATACGTGTAGCCAACACCCTCGCCAAAAGAAGAGATACGTCCTTGATCTGCTGTGAAGTTCAGATGGCGCGCGAAACAACACGAAGTAGCAACACACACGTTAGTCCCCACGAAAGGCACATGCAGCGAACTGCTGGCCCCGCTCACCTTTAACCCGTGCTGAGGGAAACGCCCGTTCGCGTCTCTTCACTTACGGGTTTAGTCCCTTTCCTCGGATTACACGCATTCACACGCGGACGTGCTGTTTTCTCACGTGCTGAATCACTATGCACCCGTGATGAGGGGAATGCCCACGCGTGTTATGTCACTAATGGCCTTTCCTCGAATTACACGCTGACATGAATTACACGCTGACACGCTGACATGCAGTTTTTTCACATGCCTATTCACTCCGTATCAAGCTGGCCACGCGACAACACACGGAAGACCACACTCCTCCCCAAAAGGCCGAATTGCTGCCCTCCAGAGCCCCGCAGCCTCCCACAAGCCATATGCTGCTGCCTGCCTGCCTGCTGCCACCGTGCCCTGCCATTTGGCGCCTGCACATCTGCCTTCTCCAAGGGTCCAGTTGCTGTGACCACCCATGCTGGAACAGAGGACTCCCGACTGGTATTCCATTGCTCGACAGCCCAGCCCCAGGACCCAGTTGCCAACCCACACCCTCCTCTGGGTTTGCCATGTCCGACACAACACCATCTGGCACCAGTGGCAACCCCTCAGCTGAGAGGCAGAGGGCTGCCAGCTTCACTTCCAATGAAGTTGGCATCCTGGTGGAGCAAGTCCTGATGCCCTCTTCACACCACCGCGCTGTTCAGAGAGCGGCGGAAGTTACTGGTGAGCCCATAGGTCAGTACTCACCCTCCTGAGCTTGTAAGACACGATATCTGCACCATGTGAGGACAGGGGGTGCAGGATTCACATATTCCAGCACAACTCAATAATGAGGACTCAGTAAATTGGCAAAGGGAAGTCTGTTTAATGGCAAGTACATCAAACAGGGAAAACAAATGGAAATCAGCAGCGTTGCGATCACCTCTCTCGCCCCGACTTCCCCGAACTTCAGTTGAACAGCCACTTTTATGCATAAAACTCATCATCATTGACGTCCAACTTTACCAAAATCATCATGCGATATAATTGGTTAGGAAAGGTAACTTAAGTATAGGTGCTATATCTGTATACGGTAACAGAGCATGTGGATTGGATAACTTTTATCGGGTGGGCGTCTATGTCCAACCCTCTACATTACTCGTGATAGACGTCACTACAAGTACAACGTCTCATTGGTTCTACTGGCTATAAGACCCTTGATTACTTGGTCTATTGTGATTGGGCGAATTACAACCCTAGACATAAATCCCCATTTTAATTAGCAGCATGCAGAATGGAAACCCAGGTGCCTGGTGTCCCAAGTTTCACCCTGCCTCCCTTCCATCAATAAGTATCTTAGGGCTATGTGTCAATTAGTTGGCTGAGTATGTTCTCGGGACTGTAGTCTCTTATCAGGAGAAGTTATGGCATCCTCGGGTTTTGGATGACATCAGGCAGTGGTACTTCTTCGCGCCTGGCAGGTCACTTGTCTGTTCACCATGAATCTGCTTCAGTTTCCAGCTTTTATTGTATTTAATTCTGCTTCAGCTCTGCCACCTGCCTGGGCCTCTCTTATCTTGACCTTCACGAGTGAGCTGGTATGCTCCGGAGCCTGATTCTTGCGAGTTGATGCTCTCCTCCCCTTCTCTGGTTGACCTCAATTTCCTAGGCATGAGCCACTCTTTGTTGAGTTTGGATTCCGCTCCTTCTCTTGCCTTGGGTTGGGTTTCGAAAACTTGGCCTGACAGGCCTCTGGCCGCCTGGGTACATTTCTGCTTTTACAAAATGGAGTCACACTTGTATAATGTGCTTCTTGAGGTAGATATATAGTTGGCGCATGCCGCTTCTATTATTCTACCAAGCATTGCAAGCATTATCGGTATCTTAGCATCTTGCGTTTCAAGCCTATTTACACACGTTTAACAGGACGGTTGCTTTCATCTTGTCTCACAGAACCGTTTCCTTAAGTTTTAACATTGTCTCTTCTCTGTGTCCATTACATTTATTTTCGTAGCTACTCGCACTGGTGTGCTTGTCTTCGATAGCCACTTTTGTTCATTTGCGAGTCTGTTCAGGCACTTATGTCATTTCAAATGGCCTTCCATTAAGGCTTTTGGGGTCTCTTTGTGGACCGCATGAAGGTACTCCTCATTTCTTATCAGTGGCTGGTATGGCTGTCCGCGCTGCAGAGGGTTGTCTTGTTATGGTCACTTCAACAGGCACGGATCTCCTAATGTATACTGGGCAGAGTCCCAGTGCGGCTCTCTGTTGGTTTATTTGCTCTTCATACATCACGCCCCTTGGAGGGTACCTTCCTGGCAGATCAAACTGAGGGGCAGGGGTGCAGGTCATGTCTGGAACCTCCTCTACACTCCCCCCTCTGGTCGGTTCATCGACCACTGTTTCTTCAATTTTCATCTCCATTTCTCTTGATTCTTCAGTGTTTTGTTCATCATCTTCAGGGTTGGTACATGATGGCGTGAACAAATGTGTCTTTGGAGTCCACATTTTTATCACGCCTTTCAAACTCCTTGCTGTTTTGACATGTTCATCCTTGTTCCAGGTCATTAGCTGGCATTGTCCATTTGGACTGCAGAAAATCCATTTTCCTTCATACTTTCTTCATTTCTTAGGGTATGCAAATTTGGTTCCTTCTGGCGCAAACTCACTGGCCTTCACAAAGTCCTTTATCTCTTCATCAGTTAGGTCTCTGGGCTTCCACCCTGGCTCTACATCAACCATAATCTTCATCCCAATGGCTTTCTTTGCTGTTTGCTGGCACTGTGTGATGATTATTTTGATCACACAGAAACGTAGTAGTACCGTTACTTGCATGGCTCCCATAAACTTGAAGATATCAACCATCCATTGTGGGACCCATGAGAACAGGTTCCCAGGCCAGCTGTCATCGTCCACTTCATCCGTTTCATCAATCATTTGATTCTTTAGATTTGTCAACATGCTTATGGCCTCTGTGAGGGTTCCATTCTCTTCATAGTGAGATGGTGTGAATGTGCAACATGATTCTCCAATTTTTGCACAAACACCTCCATCCATTACAGTGATCATGTCAAGCACATATCTGTTTTGGAGGGTCATAAGTCTGATTGCTCTCGGTTCTTCTTTGATCGCGTTGAATCCTTTTACAGTGGTGTTGATGGTCTGCAGTAATTCCCATCTGGTTATCTGCAACCGTTTAGTATTTGCTCCAACTTGGATGTGTGGCAAGAGTATTGTTGTGAATACTGATGAGGTGAGGCTAAACAGCCTGTGTTCGTATGGGATTGCATGGCATGCTTCCTTCGATTTGGTAGAAAAGTAATTCTCTCTCTTCATTCAGGATACTAGCTCCGCAAATCTCCTTTTCCTCAGGTGAGCATCTGCTTTCGGGAAGCTGTCAATACTCAGGTCACTTTTTGGGATCACTAGCGCAGGAACGTGGATGTTTACTATTGTGCATATGCCTCCCCAGTTCTTCGGAAATCTTATATATGCTTTGGATCCACACGCCCAGTAATGATCCATAATTACTGCGGTACCATGTACCATTCCTGGGGCGTCAAAGACTCGTCCACAGTTCTGGTTCTCTCCCATCTTCCTTGTACCATTGTTTCTAAAGCAGAACTTTGGGCTTTCCAGTGGTACTATTTGCAGGGGTCCCCCTCTGTCTTCGACCCATGTGAGCAATTTTGCGAGTTTTGGCCATAATGGCGTGCATCCGTTCCGTACTATGTTGATGGTAGGTTCGTATTGACCAATGACTATCCAGGCTCTGCAGATCACCACTCCCTTTTCCCATCCGTCTGGTGAAAGCACTGTCCCCCAAATCTGCATTTGGCATTGGTTCTTCCAACTTCGAGCCTCCTCTGGGGTTTTTCAATAATCAGGACTCAGTAAATTGGCAAAGGGAAGTCCGTTTAATGATACATACATCAGCTTATGAAAATCAGCAGCATCACGAACACCTGTCTCGCCACGACTTCACTAAACTTCAGTCAAACAGCCTCTTTTATTTGTAAATCCCATCATCATTGACGTACACTTCTATACAAAATCATCATGCTATATAATTGGTTGGGAAAGGTAACTTAAGTATATGGGTTATATCTGAATATGAAAATAATGCATACGGATTGGATAACTCTTATCGGGTGGACGTCTACGCCCATCCCTCTACAACACACGTGATTGACGTCACTGAAAGTACGACGTCCTATTGGTTACAGTTTCTATAGGACCCTAGATTACATGGTCCATTGTGATTGGGCATGTTACACCCCTAAACATAAATCTCCGCTTTAATTAGCAGCATGCAGAATAGACACCCAGGTGCCTAGTGTCCAAAGATTCACCCTTCCTCCCTTCCATCAATCAGTGTTTTAGGGCTATGTGTCAATTAGTTGGCTGGGTATGGCCTTGGATCTATAGTCTCTTATCAGGAACAGTTATGGCATCCGCGGGTTCTGGATGACATCAGGCCGTGGTACATTTTCGCGCCTGTCTGGTCACATGTTTGTTCACCGTGAATCTGCTTCAGTTCTCAGTCTTTTCGTGCTTTTGATTCTGTGTTACCTTATCCAACTGCATGGGCCTCTCTTACCTTGACCTTCACAGGGCAGGCTGGTATGCTCTGAAGTTTCGACTCTCTTTAGTTGAGCTTGCCTCCCCTCCCGGGTTGGCCTCGATTCCCCAGGCTTAAGCCATCCTTTGTTAGGTTTCGATTCCGCTCCTTTCCTCGGCTTGGGCCTGGATATGAAACCTTGCCAGTCAGGCCTTGGCTGCCTCGGAGTACTTCTGCTTATACAAAATGGAGTCGCACGCGTACATTGTGCTGCATTGAGGTAGACATATATAGTTGGCACATGCCGCTCTATTTTTCTATTTATGCATTGCAGGCGGTATCGATTACTTAGCTTCTTGCGTTTCAAGCTTAATTACACACGTTCAATAAGGGGCGGTTGCTTCCATCTTGTCTCATGGCACCATTCTCATATGTTTTTCACAGTGTCTCTCCCCTTTGTCCATTACAACTATCCTCGCAGTTGTCGGTACTGGCATGCATAGCTTTCAGTAGCCACTTCTGGTTGTTCTCGGGGCTGCCTAGGCCCTTAGTCTATTTCCATTGTCCTTCCATTAAGGCCTTTGGGGTTTCCTCATGGACAGTCTGTAAATACTCGTCGTTTTGTATCAATGGCAGGTATGGTTGTCTGATTGGGTACCATGCTGCCCAGGGCTGCCTGGTTATGGGCATTTCAACAGGTATTGATCTTCTAATGTACCCAGGGCAGCGGCCCATTGCAGCCCTTTGTTGGTCCAGCTGCTCCTCGTACGTCACATACCACGGCGAGTACCTTATGGCAACTCGCAATGGGGGGCAGGGGTGCGGGTCATATCTGGAACCTCCTTTGCACTCCCCCCTCTGGTCGGTTCATCGACCACTCCTACTTCCTCCTTTATATTCAGTTTCTTTGATTCCTCAGCTTCTTGCTCATCGTCTCCTGGGTTTACACAAGAAGGCGTGAAAGTATGCAATTTTGGTGTCCATATCTTTATCACCCCTTTCAAGCGTCCTGCTGTTTTCACATGCTCATCCTTGTTCTAGGTCATAAACTGGCATTGTCCATTTGGACTGTAGTAAATCCATTTGCCTTCATACCTTCTTCGTTTCTTGGGATAAGCGAATTTTGTTCCCTCTGGTCCAAATTCACTGGCCTTCACAAAATCCTTTATCTCCTCATTTGTCAGGTCTCTGGGCTTCGAGCCTGGTTCGACATCGACCATAATTTTCATCCCAATGGCCTTCTTTGCAGTTTTCTGGCATTGTGTGATGATTATCTTGATAACACAGACTCCTAGCAGCACCATTGCTAGCAAAGCTCCCAGAAACTTGAATATATCGGCCATCCATTGCGGGACACATGTGAATAGGTTCCCAAACTAGCTGTCATCATCTTCTTCATCTGTTTCCTCAGTCATCTGGTTTTTCAGGGTCGTTAACATGCTTATGGCCTCTGTGAGGGTTTCATTTTCTTCGTCATCTGATGGTATAAAGTGCAGCATGATTCTCCCATTTTTTCACAAACACCTCCATCCATTGTGCTGATCATGTCAAGCACATATCTGTTCTGGAGGGTCATCAGTCTGACTGCTCTCAGTTCTTCCTTGATTGCGTTGAACCCTTTTATGGTGGTATTGATGGTCTGCAGTAACCCCCATCTGGTTATCTGGAACCATTTAGCATTCACCCCAATTTGGATGTGTGGCAAGAGCATTGTGGTGAATATTGTTGAGGTGAGGCTAAACAGCCGGTGTTCGTATGGAATCGCATGTAATGCCTCTTCTGATTTGGCCAAAAAGTAGTTTTCTCTCTTCATTCTGGACTCTAGTTCCACAGACATCCTTTTCCTCAGGTGAGCATCTGCTTTCGAAAAGCTGTCCAAATTCAGTTCACTTTTTGGGATCATTAGTGCAGGAACGTGGACGTAGACGTTCACCAGTGTTCATATGCCTCCCCAGTTCCTAGGTAGTCTTATATATGCCTTGGACCCACATGCCCAATAGTGATCCATTAGGACTGCGGTTCCTTGTGTCATTCCTGGGGCATCATATATTCATCCGCAGTTTTGATTCTCCACCATTTTCCTCGTGCCATTACTTCTAAAGCACAGTTTTGGGTTTTCCAGCGGTACTATCTGCAAGGGTCCTCCTCTGTCTTCGACCCATGTCAACAGCTTTACCAATTTTGGCCACAATGGTCTGCATAGGCTCTGTGAGTTCTCTATTGCTTCTTTACAGGCTCCAAGGACCATCCAAGCTCGGCAGATTACTACTCCTTCTTCCCATCCGTCTGGGGAGACTACTGATCCCCAGATCTGCATTTGTCCTCGGTTCTTCCATATTTGAGCTTCTTCTGCCATTTTCCCTTGGACGTTCAGTCTTGAATTTATTTCCCACCTTATTCCTGACCCTTTGACGTCAGGATTTTCATATCTAATCACATGATTCTTGATGTGCGCCCCATTTCTTGTTTTGATGTCCTGGACAAACCTGTCTTCATCAGGGTAGTCCTTTTTGTTGGCCCATATCAATGAGGCATCTCTTCCCATGAATTGTCCTCTGGTGTTGCACATAGCTACGTGTGACATACAGTGTGCTGTTGGGACATCTACTTCTACAGCCACGAAGATCTTGGACTTTCCTATGCTGTATGGCAGGAGTGCACAGATGAAACATTCCCCTTCTGATTGCCTTCGTCCAACTTCCTTCATGTGCTGGTCCCATATGTTGTTTCCAAGATGGGCCGTGCTGTCCAAGTAATCGTTTAACTAGTCATCAGTTTCATATGGACTTCTCTTGATCCTTAGCGTTTTTCTGTAGTTGGCTATTACTATGTCTCTGAATGCGTCTGTACTGCTCTTTCGTTCAGGCAGTCTCTCGGAAGTTATCCTTGGTGGGGCAGGTCTCACTTCCTGCTCTGTCATAGTAGAGGAAGGGCTTGCATTTCTTTTATTTCCCTCTTACACTCTGTTGTAGAACTCTTCCCACCACCATTGGCTTGTTATCTTCCCAACGCGTGGTGGCATTGTAGGCCTGTTGCTTATCTCTGGCGTTGGAGCAGACGTGCTCGTTATTACAGGTTCTGTGGTTTTCTTGCTCAACTCCTCATGTAGTTTCTTTGCTCTACGTATGAGCGGGAACACATACTTGACTACCGCATGCGTTTTCTCAGTGATTTCTTTTGCAGCTTCCTCCGTTTCATTGAGTGATTGTGCTATCTCACCTTGGTTTGGTTTCTCACTTTTCTCCCTGCTTTCTGGAGCTGCTTGTTCCACTGGTTATTTCTCCCTTTCGGTTAGTTTGGCATGCTGTATTGTAGCCATTGACACTTGCCCTTGTTCTTGTGCACTCAGTGTATGAGTGCGTGCCGTGGACAGTGCTATGTTATCATTCATTCTGTGCTGACCATGTCTCCAGACTTTCTGACCATTCATTACTTCAAGTGCATACGTGTTACTGCTAATTACATTCAACTGTAAATTGTGTGTTTTATCATCAGTTTTTCTTGGAACAGGGATGACAATATAAGGTCTGGGTGCTTGTGTGGGCCCCAGATGTTCATTACCTGGTGGAAACACAGACATTGGGACGCTCCATGCACCGATAATGAATGCAGTTCTGATAGTTAGAGACAAAAACACTACAATAATCACTATGCATATACATATTACGGCTTTAATGGTCAATTTGCAGCATCTCTTTCCAGGAAACTGTGGGCGCCCTTCTGCTGGCGGCACGACTACATTACTGTTTTGGGCCCCCATTTCAAATATGTCCATAGTCAATAGTCTATTTCTTTCTGCTTGTTCTACTCTTGTCGCTCAAACGTTCAGTACACACTAAAGTGACAAGTGTAGTTCAATGTCCCCCCTCTCTCTCTTACGAGTGATGATGATGATAGTCTCTGCTTAATGTAATACAGTTCCTCTGCTAGATTATGGAAAAGGTTAAACTATCGTTTTCAGCACATCACATTCGTTTTGTATTTCCGTGATAAACGTAGTCCCAGGGCAATCTTCTAATTCGCTTCGGCCCATAGGACATGCAAGGATCTGTTCACTGTGCCACCATGAAAGGATGGCTTCGCTGCACATCACACATAGATAAACCATTGAAAAAATAAAAACAAAAATAAAAATAACAGTGAACATATGAGGGGGTAGGAAAAAATAAGAAAAAGGTTGAAAAAGGTAAACAGGGCAGTGAAGTTTGTGGCTCTGCTCCTTTCGCTTGGTTCTTCGAGGTCGAGTTGCTGAAAAGTCTCTCTCTCCCCCCCATTTACTCCACTGCGGGATGATGATGAAAAATAGAAAAAATAAGAAAAATAGGAAAAGAAGTTCAAGATGTAGTTATCCCCTTTTGATTCGTTCTACGTTGGGAGCATGAAGAACTGTGTCTTTGTTTCCTTGCTATGCCCTTGGCTGGGGATTCTAAAGAGCTTTATCTTGGATCTCTCCTTTCTAAGGCTCGCCTCAGCAGCGGATGTCCATAATTGCTTCTTAATTGTGATGCAATAGCTCTTAGGAGCCTGTTCAGTTGGGCATTCTATGCTGGATCATTAAGAAAAGTGGGCACATCAATGTTGTGAGGTCTGCCCACTAGTTCTGGAAAGTTTTCAATGAGATGAAAGAAAACGCGAAATGCGTATCAACTGTCTTCGGGTGTTAATGACATTTGCTCTGTCTCTTTGGCTCTTAGGTCACAGGTCTTCCATGCAGTGTGATCTGTTTTTACCTCGTCGATCTGTCCCTCGCTGGATAGTTTCACAGGAATCTCCTTAGGAATTCTCGCTGGAAGTTGGACAGCTCCACTTGGAGCATGATGCCATGGAGAAGGGTTTTCATGTGTCGGAAATTGACTGGGTCTCTGAGAAACGTTGCAACGTCAACGTCAGCAGGTCTTCCCACCATTTCTGGATAGTCTGCAATGAGTCTAAGTAGGACGTTGTGGGCGAGCTGCGTGTCTGCAGGGGTCAGGGCATTTGCTTTGTTTTGTTGGGTCCCGATCACAAGTCTTTCTGTTGTTTTGAACAGGTATTGCACCTTCCTGCTGCGTGGTCTGCTATCACATTATTTAGTTTACTCCATATCTGGTTTAGAAAATGATTGTTACGGGGATCTCTGATGAACGTCAGTGTATCTGTGGTCCTCCCGACAAGTTCTGGGCAGTCCTCAATGATTCGAAAGAACAACGTGTAGGTCACTTCGTCAATGACTGCTTGAGGCGGGAGCATTGGTCTTTGAGTCACTGCGCTCAGGCAACTCGGCGAAGACCTCTACGATGACAGTCAATAGTTGCCTGATACCTTCTCGTTTTCTGGGTCTTGAATGTATTCAGTGACACTTGTTTCTCTCCCTATGAGTGACGGGTATGACAGTACCACCATTTGGAAGTAGGTTAGCACATCTCACGTGAGTCTTCTGCTGGGATGAATCATATGATCGCAAACAAAGTCTTTATGCTGGGTCCTTCAGAATAACAGTTTCAGTTCTCAGGAATGTCCGGTTCTGTTGCTTACCAGAGTCTTATGTTTTTCAATGCTTTGTGTGGCTTTTAAATGTTCATGAGCTTAACGCTTTTGCTGATATGAATACGTGTTTTTTTTCATTTACCCTGCACCTTTGGCTGCACACAGTTTTTGCTTGCTTCTTATTGGGCCTCATTACGACCCTGGCGCTAAGTGAAAAACGATGGCGGTAAATGGTTACCGCCATCATTTTCCGCCAGGTCCGATCATGACCCGTGACCGTTAACTACGATGCCATTAGCGGCATCGTAGTTAACGCTGCCGCTAACTGCGCCAAGGGCGCGGGAACGCGACCTCCCACACCGTACTTAGCGCCATGGCGAAAGGTACGCGAATGCCGACCCAAGCGGACATGCACCTAACGCCATCACCCAGCCCGTTAAGTACCTTACCGCCATGGTGCTAATTACGCCATCGCGAACCAACCGTAAAGGGCCATGTAAAGTGAATGCAGCTGCCACAGGTGCACAGAAACAGCACAGGTGAAGGCAATACAGACTCAGGAAGTACAAAGAGAGCACACCCCACCCCTTCCCACACCCAGTCACATTCCATAATGATACCAATACGACTAGCAATGTTGGGGCTGGATGACCTGATAGCAATGCAAGTGCTACAACAGCAACAACAACAACAGGCAGCACAGAGGAGACACAGGAGGAGAAGGAGGGCAAGGCAGGCCCAGCAAGCCCCACCAGCACAGCCAGTGCCACCACGCAGGCAGCCCCCAATCCCACGCATCAGAGCCAATCCATTCAACCTCACTGCTGAGCAGATCCACACCCTGTACCGTTTGGACCGGGGCACCATCACCGCCATCGTAGACATGACACACAACGACATCCTCAGCATGATAGAAACTCCAACCGCCATCCCACCCCTACTGAAGGTAGTGTCTGTACTACACTTCCTGGCCAGAGGCACCTACCAGCACACAGTGAGGCACTTGCATGGCATTTCACAACCATTATTCTCACGAACACTCATCCAAGTGCTCGATGCCCTCCTCAAGCACACAGACGACCACATCTCATTACCACGGACTGCCCAGGAGATTGCAAACACCAAAGTGGGTTTCCATGCACTACCCGGCATACCCGGTTGCATCAGTGCCATCGACTGCACCCATGTGGAATTGGTGGTTCCACGTGCCATGGAGGTACTGTACCGCAACCGGAAACAGTTCCACTCAATCAACGTGCAAATGGTCTGTGACTCCAACAAGATCATCACACATTGTTGTGCCCGATTCCCCGGATCAACCCATGATTCCATGGTCCTGAGGAACTCCACAGTACCACGCTACATGGAGCGACATGCAGGCCCAAGATCCTGGCTACTCGGTGAGTCCAATGTCATGGAAGTGGGCAGGTGAATGACGTACCGATGCATACTCCACCTGGCTGAGGGGGGGGAATGATGCATACTCCACCTGGCTGAAAGGGGGGGGAATGATGCATACTCCAACTGGCTGAAAGGGGGGGAATGATGCATACTCCACCTGGCTGAAAGAGGGGGGGATGATGCATACTCCACCTGGCTGAAAGGGGGGGGAATGATGCATACTCCACCTGGCTGAAAGGGGGGGATGGATGCATACTCCGCCTGGCTGTGAGTAGCAGAGAGAACGGAGACAGAGGATACCCTGAAGCAACCCATACTCCACCCAACACCAGTAAAGCCAATAGCCAATGCATGCAGCCCTACCATGTGAATGAGGTTGTGTCCCAACCATGACACAACCATCTGCAAGTGCATTCTACCAAATCAGACCACATTGTCAACAATGAAAGTCAACAATGAAAAGCACCTACATGCACGTCACCAAACACCATCAACAGGTAGGCCTTTCCCCCATAACTGCCCACGAAGGAGGCACATGACGGACAGAAACATCAACACACCATTACACAGACAGCAGGGCCCCCACAATGTCCCTGTCTACATCAGCATTGCTCACTGGGGTCATGATGAGGCCCACAGCAATGTTGCAATGATGTGCGCATTGCCATCACAGGACATGTGCCAGGCCAACTAACCAAACGGCATGAACGGACACAGTGGATGGGCACTCACAATGCACTCAACCCCTCTGCATAGATTGGGTGATGGCATGCAAAACAGGCCATGGGAGCCATGAGCATATACTGTTGCATTGCGTGAATCAATTAGTGCATGTAGAAGTGAGCCAAAGTAACAGTTGGATGCAAGCCATGGTGGCACATCATGTTCTTGATCAGACGACATGACTGACACATACATTCTCGCCTACATACAGGTGATGCAGGCTATCCCCTGAAGAGGTGGCTCCTTACACCAGTCCGGAACCCGCAGAACCAGCACGAGGAGGACTTCAACCGTGCTCATACACGTACTCGTGTGGTCATAGAGCAGACATTCGGCCTATTGAAGGCACGGTTCCGAAGCCTCAGCAGGTCTGGTGGGGCACTCCTGTACCGCCATGAGAAGGTGGCAAAGATCGTCATGGCATGTGTCATGCTACACAATATGTGCGTCAGACAGAATGTGCCCTTGCCCCCTGACGCAGAACTGCAACCACCTGACAATGAGGATGAGGAGGGTGCAGATGGGGCGGCACCCCATGGAGGAGGCGATGCACAGGAGGGGCGTGCAATGCGCCAAAGTATCATCGACCACTGCTTCTAGCACACACAGCTGGTGTGTATCACATGGAGACTGCACTTGGGGCACTGTGTGTCTCTGGGACATGCACACAGTGGACTGTACACCAATAAAGCACACGTCGGACGGGGCTGCTCTGTGCAGAACTGGCAGCGGAGGATGTCCCTGCCTGCCCCTGTGCATGCACGTCCTGTAGGGTGTGGGTGAGCTCAGTGAGCGCACGACGCAAGCCGGCAAGTTCACCACAGATGTCCCTGGACATGGCCTTCATGGCATCCCTCAGGGTGGCAGTGCTCTGCGCTACTTCGGCCCTTAGGGTCTCCGTGGCCTGTTCAATGGTTGCCCTAGCCCCCACACATTCCGCGGCATGCTCAGTCAGCATCGTGGACAGTTGTTGCTGCCGTTCTATGATGTCCTCGAGGGACTGCTGCCCCTGCTGGGCCATGCCCAGTGCTGGTAGTGTGATGGAGGGGCTGCCCCCCTCCTGTGGACTGGGCATGGGGTAGAAGGCCACTCCTCTACCTCTGTGTGCCCCTGTGTGTGATCCTCATGGGGGCTGGCGTCTGACAAACAGGGGGAATGTAGTAGGTCAGTGGGGCTTCTGACTTCGTGCTCCTCAATGTCAGAGTCTGAACATGCAGCAATTGCAGCTGTTTCTCCCATGTTGCTGCTGGCCGCAGACTCGGTGCCTTCTGTGGCAGGCAATGTTGGTACAGGTGGAGCTGCTGTTGCTGGCCTGCTGCCTACAGGGGTGCTTGCCGGTGGCCCGTCCGGTTTGCTTCCAGTGGATTCTGCTTGTTGTGCGGTCTGCCTCACTGCAGCTGAGGTTGAGGGTGCGGGGATGGTATTATTGGCCTTCTTGGCTCTCTTCGTCGCAGGGGTGTCCTGGTCCTCGGGGTGTGAATCTGTGCCTGTGGTGGAGCAAAGGAAGGAGGGCGTTATTGATGGGTCTGCGGACTTTGGAATGACAATGATTGACATGATTCTGGTCAGTAGATGAGGCAGATTTCAGGCAGGGCCATGCAGGTTGTCTCCTTTTTGTGTGGAATGTGGATGCAGGTATGTGGGTGCCAGCAGTGTATACAGGGTGGTGCTCGCATGTGGCTATGGGCTGTGTGGAGCTAATGTGTTGCATTTACACTCTAGGGCAACCTTGTGCTACACATGAATGGACTGCAGTGACTATGGCATGTATTGTTTGAGGCACCTACCTTCATCGCCTGATGTCGGAGCTCCCCTTTCCATCCCTCCGACGCCTTCAATGCCTTCCATGCCAATCGTGGTTGCACAAATCTCCTCCCACGGTTGGAGTTTTAGTGGGGATTCCGAACCTCCACCGGTACCCAGGGCAAGGTTGCGGTTCGCAGAGATGAGGGCTCTGACCCGTATGCGAAGGTCATCCCAGCGCTTCCTGCACTGCTGTGGGGTGCGGGGTATGGTCCCCACCGCGCTGACGCGCTCGGCCACAAGAGCCCAGATGGCCTTCTTTTTCGCTATCGCTGTCCTGGTCATTTCCGGGAAGAAAACGACAGCTGCGTTGTCTTGCAGGGTCTCCGCAAGCATGCAGAGTTCCTCCCGGCTAAATCTTTCCTGGCGCTGGCGGTCACATGCCTTCTTAACAACTTTAGGCATTTTTGGGTAGTTGGATGGGTGGGTGATTGGTTGGGACAGGTGTCTGGGTTGGATCTGGTGTTGTTTGGTAGGATGGCAATGGATTGTGTTTTTAAAGATGGCCAACGTGCTGTTTCCCGTTCCGCCGCGATGACGCTATTTCCGGTTCTGCTTTTTACGGTGACCGCTAATTGCGGCCACCGCTAATTACGGTGGCCGCTACTTACGGTGGCGGAAGTGCACCTTGCTCGACTTACGATGCCGGTAGGGGCCTTTTCCGCCATGGCGTTAATTGCATTACCGCCATGGCGTGATGCTCGTGCGCGATGGGTCGTAATGTGGCGCTCTTTACGCCATCGGCCCACGGCGTTAACGCTCATTACGCCATGGCGGTAATGATGGCAGATTACCGCCTGGGTCGTAATGAGGCCCATTGTCTTTTTTATGCCTATAGAAAATGTTCAGTGTGGACAAGATTTTCACAAAAGTGCTTTGTTGGCTAAATTGAATGTTCATTTAATTGTCCCTTTATCACCTTTCACTTGGTTTGAAGAACTGTCTTGTTTTGAAAGTCTCACTTTTATATTTTTTTTCCTCTTTCTTGTAACTTGTCTGCTCATGCGTCCTTCTTCCTCACCATAGATTTTGTCTGCACGTGCTGAGGTTCTTCTCCGTTGTCTGCGGATTCCTCGGCAGTAGATGTAGTAGGAGTGCCTTCTCCTATAAAGTGCTTGACATCATTCAGGAAGATCCAGGCTCTTCTTCCTTGGAGCTTGACAGTGGACGGGGTGCAGTCCTCTACAATGAAAGGGCCATTAAAACGTGGTTCGTCCAATTTCTTCCTCGTAAAGTTCCTCACCAAAGCGCTGTCACCAGGGAAGATGAGTGGCGCACAAAGGCTGTGTGCTGCACCTGTCTCAGCACCGTCTGTTGCGGTTTGTGATGTGCTGTTCCCTTTACGCCGTCGCTGCAGCTGACCTGAAATGACAGATGTACTAGAGGTAAGACAGTCAAGGTAATCCTTCATTTCTGCTCCCAGAACCTCCCTAGCAGGCTGGGCATAACATCTAGCTCTATCTTGGGGGGTAAGAGGGTTTCTCATCCTTCTACCAGTGATAATTTTGTGCGGCGTGAGGTGATGGTCGGAGCCTGGCTGGTCCCGAAGCGCATACAATGCCAATGGCAGGCAGTGAAGCCATCCCTTCTTTAATGTGAACTTCAACTTAGCTATCCTTTCTTTCAACACGACGTTGAGCCGTTCACATATGCCATTTCCTTCTGGGTGATACGCCGATGAAAACTTGTGCTTTATACCAAGCAACAAGCTAATCTGCTCAAACACTGAGTTTACAAAATGGGGCCCGTTATCTGACCTCATAACCTCACACACCCCCCACCTAGGGAAAACCTCCCTAACCAGGAACTTAGCAGCACAGGCCGCGTTGGGTGTGTACAGGGCCCTGCTTCTATCCATCTGGAGAATTGACACACCACGACAATTAAATACCTGTACCCATTACAAACCTGAATCATATCGACATAGTCGATATGCAGGTGCTGGAAAGGCCCTTCAGGTCTGGGAATGATTCCTCTCATCACTTTCAATGTGTGCCCAGAGGTGAATTGCTAGCAAATTATGCAATTGACCATAAAGAATGCAACATGCTCTGCTAAATTCGGCATGAACCAGTCTTCTGAGAGCGTTGCAGCAAGATTTTCTTTTGACATATGGAAAGAGTAGTGGAGCTGTTCTAACGCTACCTTTAGAAGGGTGACAGGCATTACTGGTTTACCAGTGCTGTCATGCCTCCATAACCCATCAGTGGGGTTTAAAGAACACCCTCAAAGCTTCCATAAATTCTTCTCATCATGAGGTGCCTCCCCCTGGAGTTCCATTAACTGTGTCTGCCCCATATTGCTATAGGCTTCTGGAGTGGCTCGGGCTATCATCATTCATTCATGGGTACATGCCACCTCCACGTCCATGATTCTCTCACCCTTGGATGCCATGCACTTGGCTTCCGTGTCCGCTTCATGGTTTGCACTGGCATGCCGTCTGCTCGGAGGTAGCCCCTCCTTTTCCATCGTGCCAGGCCTGCATGCACGGTGGACATCACATAGGCGGAGTCACTGTACACTGTTACTTCCTGGTCTCAATGGCGAGTATCAATGCCACTAGTTCTGCAGCCTGTGCCGAATAGTGGGATTGTATTCGTGCACTGAAAAGTACTTGGAACTCTCCATTTGCCATGTGTTTGATCACGGCCATGCCTGTATACCTTTGCCCGTCTTCTTGGTCAATTATCGATGACCTGTCAATGAAGACGATTTCTCCGCTTGGCAGAGCATTCTCTCTTACTCTGGGGATTTCATCATAAAACTCTTCATAATTGGCGCAGTCATGCACAGGTTCTCCCTCTGTGACTGTCTCAGCAATAAACATAGCAGGGTTCACAGTTTTGCATTGCACTATTTTGATCGATGGATTTTAGATAATCACCTCATATGTGGATGCTCTCTTTGAAGTCAAGGTGCCTTTTGGCTTCTCCAATATGGCAAATAATGAGTGCTCAACATATAATGTCATGGAACATCCCATCACAATGGATGATACTTTCTTGATGGCAAACACGGCGGCTGCTAAATTTTGCTCGCATGGGAAGTGGCCCCTCATGACCGGGTCCAAGCTCCCACTGTAGTACGCTAGGGGCTTGTACCCCAGCGATGTTCGCTGAGCGAGCACTGCTGTCATAAAATTGCCATCGGTATGAGAGAAGAGATAGAATTCCTCGGCATAATTGGGGATCCCGAGAACTGGGGCCTATGAATTGCCCCCTTCGGCTCGTCAAACCCCTTTTCCATCTCTTTAGTCCATTCAATTGTTTCCCCTGTTGCCTGGGCTTTCTTTAAGGCATGGAGCAAGGGCTTGGTATATGAGCTGTAATCGAAGATCCATGCTCTGACATAATTGCATAGGCCTAAGAAACTCTGCATTTGTTTTACTGTGAGTGGCTTAGCCGTGTTCATGATAGCTTCAGCCCTCTCTGGTGTTACCTTTTTCCCCTCATGTGAGATTAGTTGCCCTATGTATAACACCTCCTGCTGGCAGTACTGCAGCTTGTCCTTGTCCACTTTGTATCCCTTCTCAGCTAATATGGTCAATAGCTGGACAGAGTCATGTCGGCATTGCTCTTCAGTGGTGCTGCAGATCAGAATGTCATCTACATACTGCAATACAACACTGTCTATCGCAATGTTGCTTAGGTCCATTTGCAGGACTCTGTTAAAAATGGACGGCGATTCACAATACCCCTGTGGCAGCCTTTTACTTTTCAGGCGCATTTGTCTGAAAGTAAATGACGTCAGGTCTTGTGAGTCACGGTGCAATGGAATCGAGAAAAATGCATTCTTCAAATCAATTACTGTGAAATATTTTGCCTCCGTGGGTATGTTGCACAAAATAGTGGATGGATTAGGGACTAGAGGGAACTCGGCTTCGACTATGTCGTTCAATGCTCATAAATCCTGGATTAAACAGCAAGATCCTCCCTTCGATTTATTGACAGGATAGATCACCATGTTACAAGGTGATTCTGATGTTACCAGAATGCCCTGTTCCATCATAGCAGAGATTGTCTTTGCAATCCCCTCATCCGCTTCTCTGGACATGGGGTATTGTCGTGCTTTTGGTAAGATCACTCCAGGCTTGAGTTTAATCTTCACCTCTCCTGCCCCCTTCAGGAGTCCTACGTCATAAGGCCCTTTTGTCCATACTGTGACTGGCACCTGGGCCATGTCCTCCTCAAAGTATTCTGGTCGTGCCATCACTAGCATCATTCACTGTGGCACTTCTCGTTTGATCATTTTGACCAAGAATATGAGACTTACTTCCACCCGTGTCTCCTCTAAGTCAGGGTGTTCTTCGAAACAGATCATCATCTGTGACGTCAGTCACTCGATACCCTTCTTCAATGGCGATAACAGCGCATCATTGCCTTCCTTCGTCATCGTATCCTTCTACTAAAACCACCATCCCCTTTATTGTGGCAAACAGTATTACCAAAGGAAATATTTGTCCCACTTCTTCATGCATGGGTATCCTTGGTCTAAAAAGAAACTCATCAGGGGTCCTCATAGTTTTGCCTGCGAGGCCCGGCAATCCCGCCATAAGCACTCGCACGCCTTATTCAAAGACCTCTGGCTCCAGCGGTAAAGCTCTCATAGCTGCACATCCCGAGTATGTTCTGATCATTTTGCATACGTTGGAATAATGCATTCCTGGCGTGGAGCATACTATGCCATCCTCAGTAAATGAGATTGACATATTCAGCTTTGTTATTAGATCTCGATCCATGATGTTTACTGGGGACTGACGGGAGTACAGTAAAGGTAAATTCATGTTGCACTCTCCCAATGAGACTGGGAGTGTATCTGTAAAGGGAACTCTGCTATGAGCTCCAGTAAAACTCTGGGTGTCTATTGCATCGCCGGACAAGGAGAACATGCCTTCTCGTATGCACGAGCGCGTTGTACCCGTGTCAACTAAGAAGGAATATTCTTTTCCCCCTATGGTGACATTTACCCTAGGTTCCCTGTTAGGGTCTGGTGTCACTGATAGGATAGAACACATCAGAGATCCCTGTGAGCCATCCTATTTCATATATAGGTTCGGTCCACTGTATGCCTGTGGGTTTCCCCACCGGAATTAGTGCTCTGAGCCACTTGCGGCATTGCCTGCTGGGGTTGTCCCTGTGGTACATTCCCCATGTTCTGTTGCTGGACCACTTGCTGTGCACCTTGCTGCAAGCCAGCTGCCTGTTGCTGCACGGTATAGTTTTGTGCATTGCCCTGTTGTGGGGTAGCCGGTTGATTCACCGTGCCTGCCCCCATCCCTTGATTGTTCTGCCACATACCTTGGCTTCTGCACATGCGTGCCACATGTCCTGTCACTCCACACATCCAAAACACTGGCGGTGGTCGGGCCATCTGTCCATCTGGCATAGCTGGACTGCCCATTGGTGCACTCTGGATACCACCTTGAACATTTTGAAAACCTGTTTGGTTACCTCTAAAGCCTCCCTGATTACTCTGCCATCCTCTTCCTCCAAATCCCCTTCCTCTCAGATAATATCCCACGTTACCCTGATTGTTTTGCGGCGTGTTAGTGACACATTGGGCACTCGAATCGGCTGGGCTTGTTAGCATGGCTCCCTCGAGTGCATACTTCGAGAGCTTCCTTTGCTCCAGCTTCGCCTCTTCTCCCTTACGCGTTGCCTCTTTCTTTCGATTCTTTTCTTGCAACAGCCTACAATAATGGGCAATGGTCAACTGGATTTCGGCCCACGGTTTAGCTTCTATTCCTACCAATTTTTTGAGTTGTTTTTGCACCGGTTCTGGTAACCCTTGGAACAGTATATGATAGAATACAGGGATAGATTTCATCCAAGACTCATACGTTTCGAACACCCACGCATCTTGAAAATTCTGGATATAAAGCAACGGATCCTCTGACTCCTTCATTTTTCAAGTCATTATAGCTCCCATATCGGATGTGTCTGGATATAGCGTACGCAGCGCTTTCCACACTGCTGCTCTCCAGTTATTAAATGGTGCTCCGTCATGAGAGGTGTTAGTGATGGTTACCCTAGGGTAGCCTGCCCTTTTATACACATCGTCTGCTCGTTCTCCGAGTATAGCAATGAGGAGACCCTTGATGTGCCCTATGGCTGGGGTGATGCCCCCCGTCATTTTTACTAGCTCATGTTTCCACTTACCGGCTCCCGATGTCAACATTGGAAGCTTTTTTTTTAGATTCTCTCGGTCCATGTGTGGCCATGGAATATATTGCGGTTTTACTCACCCTTTCTCTAGCAGTGGGAATTGGAATGCGCAATCCTCCTTTTCCTTTTCTTTACCTCCTCAGTCTCTTGCTGGGGTGGCGTTCCCGCCTTGCTTTCTACCTGGCAGTGCCCTTAACCTATCTGTATAGGCAGGTGCTGATGCCCCCCTCTGACCGTGGGGTGTTTTTTCATGTCGGGTGGACTGTCCAGCGGACTTCGGTGTCCTTTTTATGGACCCCCTAGCATCAGACCATCGACCCTCTCAGTTCCCTGGGAGCCGTGTTTCGCCTCGGTTCCCTTCATCATACTCCACTTCCTCCGCTTCTCCATCGGAATCTGACTCTGAGTACTCCCAGTTTGCACAACTTCTTGCATCATCTTTGTTCTGCCTATCTTCTAGTCTATCTAGGGAACGTCCCCTACTCCTACTACTCTGGGTGACATCCTCAGTGTCATATAGCTGAGTGCTCTGTAAGCACTCATCTAACCTTCCATCGTTCCAATCCCATCTCATCATATATTTTATCAATCGCTTCCCTGATGCTTCTGGTGTCCGGATGGGGGAGACCATGAGTTTTGTGGCACAGTCTTGGTTCTGGTTGCTTCGGGATATTGTTTTTAGTAATCAGGAATGTCTTACTTTCCACTTAGCAGAATTTTAGGGTCTTTTCAGTGCTCAATGTGGCTGTAAACATTCATATGAGTAGCATTACTGCGGCTATTGGTGCGCGATTCTCTTCTTTACCCTGTATCTTTGGCTGCACAGAGTGTTCATTTTGTTACTTTTATCCCTTTCAACGCTTAGGGGAAAATTTCGGTGTAAGGTCAAGATTTTCACAAGAGCTCTTTTCGTCTTGTCTTTTCTGCTCATGCGTCCTTCTTCCTCGTCATGGATCTTGTCTGCACGTGCTGAGGTTCTTTCCTGTTGTCTGTAGCTTCTTCACAGCTGGATGCATCTGGAGGGCTTTCTCCTATGTAGGGTTTAATATAATTTAGGAAGATCCAGGCTCTTCTGCCCTTGAGCTTGACAGAGGAAGGGGTGCAGTTCTCTACGATGAAGGGACCATTGAATCTTGGCTCGTCCCACCCCTTTCTTGTGTGGTTCTTCACCAATACTGTGCCACCAGCTAAGATGAGGGGCACACAAAGGATTTGAGCTGCGCCTGCATTTGCACTTTCTGTTGCGTTTTGTGTTGCGCTGTACCCTTTTCACCATTGCTGCAGCTGGTCTGTAATGACAGAGGCACTTGATGTCATACAGTTGAGATATTATTATTATTATTATTATTATTATAGTCTTTCATTTCTGCTCCCAGAACCTCCCTAGTTGGCTGGGCATCACATCTAGCTCTATCTCAGGGGGTAAAAGGGGTCCTCATCCTTCTGCCTGTAACTATCTCGTGCGGCGTGAGATGATGGTCGGATCCTGGTTGGTTCCGAAGTGCATACAATGGAAATGGGAGACAGTGCAGCCATCCCTTCTTTAATGTGAGCTTCAACTTGGCTATCCTCTCCTTTGACCCGTTCACATATCCTGTTCCCCTCAGGATGATACGCCAACGAGAACTTGTGCTTTATGCCAAACAACAAGCTAATCTGTTCAAAAACTGAATTTACAAAGTGAGCCCCGTTATCTGATCTCATTACTTCGCACACCCCCCATCTAGGGAACACCTCCCTCACTAGGAACTTGGCAGCACAGGTAGCGTCGGGGTGTGTGCAGGGACCTGCTTCTATCCATCTAGAGAATGGACAAACCACCACAAACACCTGTACCCGTTGCACACTTGAATCATGTCAACATAGTCGATATGCAAGTGCTGGAATGGTCCATTTGGTCTGGGAATCTTCCCTGTCACTACTTTTAATGTGTGCCCAGCAGTGAATTGCTGGCAGATTATGCAGTTCACCATGAAAAATGCAACATGCTCTGCCAAATTCGGTGTGAACCAGTCTTCTGCAAGCATTGCAGCTAGGGTTTCTTTTGTCATGTGGATGGGGCAGTGAAGTTGTTCTAACGCTACCTTTAGGAGGGCGACAGGCATTACTGGTTTACCAGTGCTGTCTTGCCTCCACAACCCATCAGAGGAGTTTAAAGAACACCCTCGACTCTTCCACAGATTTTTCTCCACCTGAGGTGCCTCCCCCTGGAGCTCCATTAGCTGAGTCTGCCCCATATTGCTATAGGCTTCTGGTGTGGCTCACTCTACCTTCATCTGCTCATGGGTATCTGCCACCTCCACGTCCATGTTTGTTTCGTTCCTAGATGCCATACACTTGGCTTCTGTTTCCGCTTCATGATTTCCAGGTGACACGAAATCTGTCCCCTTGGTGTGAGTGGTGCATTTAATGACCGCTATGCCCACCGGGAGATGTAGTGCTTTTATCAGCCTGTCCAATAAGGCTGCGTGCTGCACTGGCGTGCCGTTTGTTCGGAGGTAGCCCCTCTTTTTCCATCACGCTAAGCCTGCATGCACTGTGGACGTCACATAGGTGGAGTCACTGTACACCGTTACTTCCTGGTCTGCATGATTCTCAATGGCGAGTATCAGTGCCAATAATTCGGCAGCCTGTGCTGAATAGTGAGATGGTATGTGTGCACTAACGAGTACTCAAAACTCCCTGTTCACCAGATGTTTCACCACAGCCACGCCTTTATACCTTTGTCCGTCTTCTTGGTCTATTCTCGAAGACCCATCAATGAAGACGATCTCTCCACTCGTCAGGGCATTTTCCTTTACCCTTGGGATCTCATCATAGAATTCCTCATAGTTTGCACAGTCGTGCATGGGTTCTCCCTCTGTGACTGGCACAGCTATGAACGTAGCAGAGTTTACAGTTTTACATTGCACTATTTTGATCGATGGATTAGAGATGATCAACTCATAGGCAGATGCTCTTTGAGACGTCAGTGTGCCCTTTGTCTTCTCTAGTATGGCAAACAGTGAGTGCTCAACATACAGTGTCATGGAGCACCCCATCACAATGGATGACGCCTTCTCGATGGCGAACGCGGCAGCAGCTAGATTTTGTTCACATGGGAAGTGGCCCTTCATGACTGGGTCCAGATTCCCGCTGTAATATGCTAGGGGCTTATACCCCAGCGAGGTTCACAGCGTGAGCACTGCCGTCATGAAATTACCATCGGTATGTGAGAACAGGTAGAATTCTTCTGCATAATTAGGAATCCCGAGAACTCGGGCCTTACAAATTGCCCCCTTGAGTTCTGTAAACCCCTTTTCCATTGCCTCAGTCCACGCGATATCTTCCCTTGTTGCCTGAGCCTTTTTTAGGGCCTGAAGCAAGGGCTTGGTGTATGAGCTGTAGTCGAAGACCCATGCTCTGATGTAATTGCACAGGCCTAAGAAGCTTTGCATTTGTTTTATCGTGCGCGGCTTGGCAGTGTTCATGATAGCTTCAGCCCTCTCTGGGGTTACCTTCTTCCCCTCATGTAAAATCAGTTGCCCTATGCACAATACTTCTGGCTGACAGTACTGCAGCTTCTCCTTATCAACTTTGTATCCCTTTTCAGCCAGTATGGTTAGTAGCTGGACAGAGTCTTGCCTGCATTGCTCTTCAGTGGTGCTGAAGATCAGAATTTCATCTACATACTGTAACACAACACTGTTCACCGGAACATTGCTTAGGTCCATTTGCAGGACTCTGTTGAAAATAGAAGGGGACTCGCAGTACCCCTGTGGCAACCTCGTGCTTTTCAGGTGCATTTGTCTGAAAGTGAATGACTTCAGGTCTTGTGAGTCACGGTGAAACTGGATCAAGAAAAATGCATTCTTCAGATCGATCACTGTGAAATATTTTGCATCAATGGGTATGTTGCATAGAATTGTAAAGGGGTTTGGGACTAGAGGGAACTCGGCTTCAACAATATCGTTTAAGGCTCTTAAATCTTGGATTAAACGCCAAGACCCTTCTTTTGATTTCTTGACAGGGTAAATCACTGTGTTACACGGTGATTCTGACGACACAAGGATGCCCGGCCCATCATGGCGGAGATTGTCTTCGCGATCCCTTCATCTGCCTCTCTGGACATAGGATACTGTCGCGCTCACGGTAAAATTGCTCCTGGCTTCAGTTTAATTTTCACTTCCCCTCTCCCCTTCAGGAGTCCTACATCATAGGGTCCTGTTGTCCATACTGCGGCAGGCACTTGGGCCATGTCGTCATCAAAGTATTCTGGATGTACTAGTGCCAACATCATTATCTGTGGCACCTCTCGTTTGATCATTTTGACCCAAAATATGAGACTCACTTCCACCCTTGTCTCTTCTAGGTCAGGGTGTTCTTCGCACAGATCGTCATCGGTGACGTCAGTCACTCGGTACCCTTCTTCAATGGCGACAATCGCACCCCATTGTCTGCCTTCATCATCACATCCTTCGACAAATACCACTTTCCCTTGTACTGCGGCAAATTGCACCCTTAAAGGAAATACTTGTCCCTCCTCTTCGTGCATGGGTATTCTTGGTCTGAATAGAAACTCATCCAGGGTTCTCATAGGTCTGTCCATGAGGCCTGGCAAACCCGCCCTAAGCACCTGAACGCCATCTGCAAAAACCTCTGGTTCTAGCGGTATAGCCCTCATTGCTGCACGTCCAGAGTATGCTCTGATCATTTTGCACACGTTTGAATAATGCATTCCTGGAGTGGAGCACACTATACCATTCCCGGTAAACGAGATGGTCATGTTTAGTTTAGTCATCAGGTCCCGACCCAGAATATTTACTGGAGTCCGACGTGAATATAATTGGGGTACATTAATTTCGCGCTCTCCCACTGAGACTGGGAGTGCGTCTGTAAAGGGAACTCTACTATGAGCTCCAGTGAAACTCTGAGTATCTATAGCCTCACCGGACAATGCACGAGCGCGTTGCACCCATATCAACTAAGAAGGAATATTCTTTCCCCCCTATGGTGACATTCACCCTTGGTTCCCTGTTAGGGTCTGGTGTCACTGATAGGATAGAACACATCAGAGTCCCCCGTGAGCTGTCCTATTTTATATATAAGTTCGGTCCACTGTATACTCGATTTCCCCCAGTCCCAGGGTTAACTCACCCTCCGGAACCAGTGCCCTGTGACATTTGCGGTGGTGCCTGCTGGGGTTGTCCCTGCGGCAAGTTCCCCATGTTCGGTGGTTGAACAACTTCCTGTGCACCTTGCTGCACGCCTGATGCCTGCGGCTGCACTGTGTCATTTTGTGCACCGCCCGATTGTGGGACGGCAGGTTGATTCATCATGCCTGCCCCCATCCCTTGGCCATTTTGCCATATGCCTTGGCTTCTGCACATACGCGCTACGTGTCCCGTCACTCCACACAGCCAACACACTGGCGGTGGTCGGGCCAACTTTCCATCCGGCATAGCTGGAATGCCCATCTGTGCATTCTGGAAGCCCCCTTGAACATTCTGAAAACATACTTGGTTACCTCAAAACCCTCCCTGATTACTCTGCCATCCTCTTCCTCCAAAACCCCTTCCTCTCAGGTAGGACCCTGGGTTACCCTGAGTATTTTGCAATGGGTTGGTCACTTGTTGTGCGCTTGGCTCAGCTGGGCTGGTGAGCATGGCTCCTTCGAGAGCATATTTCGAGAGTTTATTTTGCACTAGCTTTGCCTCCTCTCCCTTACGCGTTGCCTCTTTTTTCTGATTCATTTCTTGCAACAATCTACAGTAATGTGCAATTGTCAACTGTATTTCGGCCCATGGTTTGGCTTCTACTCCTACCAATTTTTTTAGCTGCTTCTGCACCGTTTCAGGCAACCCTTGGCATAATATGTGGTAGAATACAGGGATAGATTTCATCCAAGACTCATGCGTTTCGAGCACCCACGCGTCCTGAAAATTCTGGATATAAATCAACGGATCCTCGGAATCTTCCATTTTCCGAGTCATTATAGCTCCCATATCGGATGTGTCTGGGTATAACGTTCGAAGCGCTTTCCACACTGTTACTCTGCAGTTATTAAATGGCGCTCCATCATGGGAGGTATCAGTTAAGGTTACCCTAGGATAGCCTGCCCGTTTCCATACATCATCTGCTCTTTCACCAAGTATAGAAATTAGGAGGCCCTTAATGTGCCCTATAGCTAAGGTGACACCCCCCGTCATTTTCTCTAACTCGTGTATCCATTTTCCGGCTCCCGATGTCAGCATTGGAAGCTTATTTTTAAGATTCTCTCGGTCCATGTGTGGCCATGGAATATATTGTGGTCTTGCTCCCCCCTTTTCTAGCAACAGGAATTTTGAATGCGCAGTCCTCCTTCTCTTTCCCCATAGCTCTCTTGTCTATTGGCGGGGTGGCATTCCCGCCTTTCCGTCTACCTGGCAATACCCTTTGTCTGCATAGGCAGGTGCTGACCCCTCCAGCTGACCGTGGGGTGTTCCTTCATGACGGCCGGACTGCGCAGCAGAATTAAGTGCCCTACTTGTGGACCTGCTAGCATCTGACCATCGTACCCCTCGGTCCCCTCGAGCCGTTTTTCGTACCATCTCCTTTCTTCATATGCCACATCCTCCGTTTCCCCACCAGAGTCAGATTCTGAGTACTCCCAGTTCACACAACTCCTAGCGTCTTCTTCGTTTTGCCCAATCTCTAGCCTGCCTAGGGACAGTCCCCTACTCCCACTACTTTGGGTGACATCCTCAGTGTCATATAGCTGAGTGCTCTCGAAGCGCTCATCTTCCCTTCCCCCTTGGTAAACTAGTTCCAGTCCCATCCTGTCATAGATTTTATCAACCGTTTCCCGATGCTTCTGGTGTCGAAGTCATCTTCAATATTAGTCCTGCTTGTACCCGGTACCGCATCGCTTGCAGGAAACAATTCTTCTATGTCTTCACATTCTACTGTAGGACTGGGTTTAATCATTCCCGCTCCAAATATTCAAGATCCGGTGCCCTCTGTCTGTGCTTACGTTCTATTTCCTCGTCTATTTCCTTTCACTTTTTTGATTCCTCCCTAGCCTTATCTACTTCACTAATTTGTTAATTTCTACGTTCTTTTGCCATTCTACTTTCCTCCTCTTCCCGCTTTTTTACTTTTCTTTCGTGCACTCTCCTCTCTTCCTCTAACTTTAGCATGTTCTGCCTGTACTTTTCATAGGCTGCATATTGTGTTTGACTGAGCTGTATTCCTGGCTCTTCGCGACATAGTTGTTCTCGTCTTAGCCTATCTTTCTTTCTTGTCCTTTCATCTCTTACTTCCTTCTCCTTTTCCTTCTCCCTTCATTGTGCTTCATCAGTCCTTCCTCTCGACCGTGCCTCATCGCTTCCCTTTCCATCTAATTTCAATACTATCTGCCCTCCCATCCATTCGTCTTTTGCGAATGCTAACTCATCACTTCCTTTCCGCTCCTTTCCGTCTCTTTTTCGAGAGATGCACTAGTCTGTGCCTGATCCTTTTTTCCACCATCGCGTCTTTCCTTGTCTCTCGGGACTGCGGAGGCAAGATTACTCTCCTGCTCCCTCTCCTTGATCTCATCACTACTGCACGTAGGTGACTCATATCTGGGGTTGCTATACCCCATAGCTGCCTTGAGTTCTCTTAGCAGATAAAGCCCTTCTGTTTTGCTCCCTTCGATGACTGGCTCAGGCGGGGCTGGTGGCACGGTAGGTGTCTCACCCCCCTCCATACATACATTTAGTATCCAGTCTGTGGGTGGTTCTTCCACCTTTGTTTCTTCAAACATTTTCCATAACTCAAGGACAGCAAGAAGTTTCTCTAGCTTCTTTTCTGTATATGTGACGTGTAGGAAGGTGGTCATGTGCTGTAAAACAGCCTTAGAAAGCGACTCATTCTGGGCCAAGGCATAAACATCTTATTGGTGGTACCCTTAACCCACTCCTGGCTATATTTCTTCAGTTTTACTGCATGCTTGGGAAGTTTCTTGCATAAATGCACAAGTGGGGTAACTTCCTCCATTCTTAATTTCATCACCAACAATATTTACACAGTTCTTTAATCTTTCCACTAGTATGAGTGAGCACCACATACGCAAGCTCCAATCCAATTTTTTTTCCGCTAAATTTTGTACCAACAATTTATTCAAAACTCATCAATTCAAAGGCGATTCCCTCTTAGTTACGAAATTGCGTAAAGCCAAAATGCATTTCAATCAATCATCAATACAATAATTTCACATGTGACATACACAGGACATATATGATGGATGCTTGACAGACTAGACAGATGCCAGCTGGTCACACATATACCTGCCTTCTAATCAATACCCCACCATGGGATTAGAACAAATCCCTTTTGTGCCGTCTTTAATCGTCACCGTGGCCTAAATTGTCCCCCCACTTTGGGCTCTGGGTTCACGTTCCTTCTGACCACTCTTTAAAGCGCAGGAACAAGGCAAATCCTTATGTTTTTGCTCAGGTGTCCCCCAGGTATTCCTTATGTTTTTGCTCAGGTGCCTCCCTGGTATTCCTTACGTTTTTTTTCTTTCAGGTGCCCCCCTGGTATCCACTCTTTATTTCATATGCTCGAGTCATTAATCCACTATACAAATACAGTCTTCTCTACTTCTACCTACTTTATTTTTTCTCCGCCACCCTCCGTTACCTTTCCCTTATTTACTCTAATGCCTACAAGACATTTGCCAAAGTAACGAGTTCATTGTTTCACTCACTGATCGCATCTTTTCCTCTCTGGGACTTCGGGATCACCGCCCCTACCTCTTCCTGCTTTTAAGGTTTTCGTCTGATCCGCTGCCTGTGGGAATGAGAAGGGTTATGCTTGGAAAGGTGGGTTCCTTCAGACCCACTGCCGATATTTTAAACTTTTACTCTATCATTGTCCACTGGGAGCTTCTCAGTCTACTCAGCCGGAATGGCGAAAGGACTTGTGATCTTACCGAGGGCCCAGAGTTACTTTGTGCTGTCGGTCTGAAGGTGTCTTATAACTATCAATTGATAATCAATACTCGATGGCCGAAACCATCCTCATGCTACCAAGTGTTCAGAGAGGGGAGGAAGTTACTGACGGGCCCATAGGTCAGTACTCTCCCTCCTGAGCTTGCAAGACAAGATAGCTGCAGCATGTGAGGACAGGGGGTGCAGGATTCACATACTCCAGCACAACTCAATAATGAGGACTCAGTAAGTTGGCAAAGGGAAGTCTGTTTAATGGCAAGTACATCAAACAGGGAAAACAAATGGAAATCAGCAGCGTTGCGATCACCTCTCTCGCCCCGACTTCCCCGAACTTCAGTTGAACAGCCACTTTTATGCATAAAATTCATCATCATTGACGTCCAACTTTACAAAATTCATCATGCAATAAAATTGGTTAGGAAAGGTAACTTAAGTATAGGTGCTATATCTGTATACGGTAACAGAGCATGTGGAATGGATAACTCTTATTGGGTGGGCGTCTATGTCCAACCCTCTACATTACTTGTGATAGACGTCACTACAAGTACAACATCTCATTGGTTCTACTGGCTATAGGACCCTAGATTACTTGGTCTATTGTGATTGGGCGGGTTACACCCCTAGACATAAATCCCCATTTTAATTAGCAGCATGCAGAATGGAAACCCAGGTGCCTGGTGTCCCAAGTTTCACCCTGCCTCCCTTCCATCAATCAGTATCTTAGGGCTATGTGTCAATTAGTTGGCTGGGTATGGCCTCGGGACTGTAATCTCTTATCAGGAGAAGTTATGGCATCCTCGGGTTTTGGATGACATCAGGCGGTGGTACTTCTTCGCGCCTGGCAGGTCACGTGTCTGTTCACCATGAATCTGCTTCAGTTTCCAACTTTTATTGTATTTAATTCTCCTTCGGCTCTGCCACCTCCCTGGGCCTCTCTTATTTTGAACTTCACAGGCGAGCTGGTATGCTCCGGAGACTGATTCTTGCGAGTTGATGCTCTCCACCCCATCGCTGGTTGACCTCGATTTCCTAGGCATGAGCCGCTCTTTGTTGAGTTTCGATTTGTAACGCCCACCTGGTTCCCACGGAGGCGGGGCGTCGAAGGCGCAGAACTCTGAAGATGGACAGGAAGGGCCCCTATATTCTGGCTTCCCTGGCTCGTTGGATACCCTCCTGTGCGTGAAAAGGGAGTATTACCAACTGTGGAACAATGCTCAAGCCTCCCACTCCCTTCCAACCCTCCACGATACCTCCTCCACGATTCCCCGTGAAGCCTCACCTTAGGGTTTGGAAGGATGAGCTCTCCATCCTGCTTCTGATGCAGGGGCGCGTTGAAACCCAGTTACTTCACTGGATTGAGGATTGATGGGAGTTCAGGTAAGCTTGACTGTTCAGGTAAGGCGCTGTAAAAGTTCTGTTCAAAAGTTCAAGCTTAATAATAATGTTCGTTGTCTAATTGCAGCAAGCGCTAATGCTTATGTCTTTTTCCCCATAGGGGCCGGGGTCCGGAGATGCCAGGAAGCGGCAGGACCCGAAATGCAGTGGGAATAATCCAACAGGTAAGACTTAAAAGGAAACTGAGCTTTCGTTATTCTTTTTCTCCCTCTCACCTTTGTTCTTGTCTTTTTTCCTCTAGGCGCCGGGGCGTAGCTGAATCCGGAAGATCGGTGCTGAAGATGGAAGCGCCTTGCAAAGGTGAGTAAAATGCAGCTCTGCAGCGATCGAAACGAAATGCCTTTAAAATTATGTCTTCCTTTTCAGGGCCGTTGGAGAAATGACTCCGGGATGCAGATTTAGCAGGTAAGGGCTTTTCTTCTCCTATTCTCTTCCTTTCTCCCCTTGCAGGTGTTCCAGGGTGCTGGCAGGCGTGGCTGAAGTCAGGATGCAGGAGCTGACACGGTGAGCGTCCAGCTGCTAGGTGCAGAACAACGCGAAGCATGTGTGGCTGTTCGGGTGGGGTTTAAATAGCCTTGGAAGAAGTTCCTGGTATGTATCCTTCCACCAATCAGGTATGTATCCTTCCCCGACCACACCCGGGTGGTGAAGTAGTCCTACAGGTTAAGTAGTCCCATTCAGGCCTCAAGAGGGCCTGGATGAAGCAGCAAGGTCTGCATCAGGTAAGTGTGCACCCAAGCACTTAAACACATATCCTCTTCTATGAGCCTGGCGCCTAAGGCGCCAGGACTGGGGTCCGCTATGAGCCTGGCGCCTAAGGCGCCAGGACTGAGTCCAAAGGGCCCCGACTTGGGCCCGCTGAGACTTCCCTGGGGAAAATGATGTCTGCCTCTGGGGTTGCTGGGCCCGGCCCGGCTCCTTAGAGGTAGGCATCATGACACGATTCTGCTCCTTCTCTTGCCTTTGGCTGGTTTTCAAAAACTTGGCCTGTTAGGCCTCTGGCCGCCTGGGTACATTTCTGCTTTTACAAAATGGAGTCACACTTGTATAATGTGCTTCTTGAGGTAGATATATAGTCGGCCCATGTCGCTTCTATTTTTCTTCTAAGCATTGCAAGCAGTATCGGTTTCTTAGCATCTTGCGTTTCAAGCCTATTTACACACGTTTAACAGGACAGTTGCTTTCATCTTGTCTCGCAGCACCGTTTCCTTACGTTTTAACCTTGTCTCTTCTCTGTGTCCATTACATTTATTTTCGCAGCTACTCACACTGGCGTGCTTGTCTTCCATAGCCACTTTTGTTCATTTGCGAGTCTGTTCAGGCACTTATGTCATTTCTACTGGCCTTCTATTGAGGCTTTTGGGGTCTCTTTGTGGACCGCATGAAGGTACTCCTCCTTTCCTATCAGCGGCTGGTATGGCTGTCTGATAGGGTACCGCGCTGCCCAGGGTTGTCTTGTTATGGGCACTTCAACAGGCACGGATCTCCTAATGTATACTGGGCAGAGTCCCAGTGGGGCTATCTGTTGGTTCATTTGCTCTTTATATGTCACGCCCCTTGGCGGGTACCTTCCTGGCAGATCGAACTGAGGGGCAGGGGTGCAGGTCATGTCTGGAATCTCCTCTACAGCGCGCCGACAAGAAAGGACGGATGGGGATCTAGATGGACATAGTGGGTGCCATCAACGCGGAGGTGGTGGCACCCCGCAACATCAAACATGTCCAGAAGCGCTGGGAGGACTACAAGTCCAGGACCCCCAAGAAGGCCCGGCACCTCTTAGACGGAGCGGATGCAGTGGGGCACCGGGCCAGTTTACCAGCCAGCAGATGTGGATCCTGGAGCACATTCCCCAGTGCTTCACCACCAGATCCTCAGGATGCAGGCGTCGAGCTGTAAGTGGCCATGCATTGCTGTGTGAAACAGGGCATGTTGCAGTGTGCTGATTGTTAGATACTTGCCTGTATGTGTGACATGGGCATGTATGGATGTGTGTGTGCAGGGACATGATGGTGCTGCATGTGAGACCAGTCATGCCTGAACCACATGGATGGTGTATGTGTTACAATGCAACATGCGTAGCAGCATGCGGAATGCACACATGAATGCATGCCTGTCTCTATTCTTGGACATGGTTGGGGTGTGAGAGATGGGTGCTGCTGTTATGGACATGTATGGTGTACATGTCTATGTGTCTGAGTAGCGTGTGTGTGACTTGTAAATGCCATGGATGCATGACATATGTCCGTGCCGATGTGCTGATTCACTGATGCAGCCTAGTCATCCTTGTATCCACTGTGTCTGGGGTGTACGAGGCCAGATGCATGAAACTACGGTGATGTGTGTGCATATGATCAGTTTGACCCGTGATGCATGTGAGTTTTAACCCACCGTTGTATGTTTCAACAGTTCCTTGGACATGGATGAAAATGTTCATTGCATGCACCAGGCCTGTTTCTACATGTGTGTTGCCTGCACTGATGCATGTGATGTGGAGGGACATAATGGAAGTGATGTTTGACAGTGCCACTCATGCGCTATTGCTTCCTTTCTAGGGGACTATTGTACAGTACCCTGATGCTTGTTTTCTATGTCTCCCTCTACACAGCGGCGAGTGAAGAAGTGGGCGGAGACGGTGCTGTGGAGCAAAGCAGCAGGGATGCCTCCACCAGCTGGCGATGCAAGGCCCAGTCACCCTCCCAGGAATTGCCATCATCCGGGAGCGAGGGGACTAGTGCCACGTCTGCCACTACGGCTCAAGCGGAAGAGGCGGGTGAGCTGCCACAGGGGCTTGCAATGGCAGAAGACGGTGTGGAGCCATCCTGGTTGGTGGTGTGCACAGAGGAAGAGGAGGCCACTACTGAGCCGCACATGGGGCCTGGTGGGGATGGTACCACTGGTGAAAGTGGTGCAGTCCAGGGGCAGGAGGCAGCACAAGTTGTTGTGGAGGGGCCTGTGCATGTCACTGTCCCTGACACTGTGACTGCACCACCATGCGCCAGCAGGGATTCCCCATCCCAGGCCCGTCTGCAGGTAGGGGGGAGGTCCACGTCATCTGGCACTCCTCTACCTGCAGACGAGGTGGCCCGTGACCATATGGAGTCCGTCCTGATTGGTGTTGCATTGTGCACGCGTGACATTTGTGATGTCGTGCGTGCTTCCTGGGGGACCATGCACGTCATCACGAAGAGCTGCGTGCAAACGTGGCACAGTTGGGAGGGGCCATGGTCAGGGGTTTCCTATATGTGTTGGGCACTCTGGCAGCCTTCTCCTCCTCTATGCAGACTATGTGCCAGTCGTTCTCCATGCCGTCTTCCAGCCCAGATGCCACCAGGGACCCCTGTGGACCTGCCCCAAACCAACGCAGCCAGCTCGGTGGACATCCCATCCCTGCCACAGTCGGGAGTCAGAGGTCCAGCAGGCGAGGACACCCCAGCAACTGGATCCAGCAGATGGAGGATGTGCCAGCATCATCGGGCAGGGCACGTGCACGACAGCGCCGGTGGATTCCATCAGCCCAGATGCCGTCGTGCTGGCAGAGGCAGTTGCGTCGAAGGCAGCAGCATGCGCAGCGTGGGAGGCATCATTGCTCGGGGCCATCAACATCAGAGGAGCAGGCATCAGCTGAGGGCAGGAGGACCCTGGAATGGGAGTGTCTTCCATGTGGCAGCAGTTAGGCTAGCGGATAGATGCAGAGCGGCGGCAGGCGGAGGAGGCACGGCTCACTATGGTCAGGGCGGAGAACTCCATGCTCAGGGCATTGAGGCAGGCTGAGTGCCTCGAGCCAAATCGCAGGGAGTTGGAACAGGCTATGACTGCATCCCTGCGAGACCTCGAGGACAGGGAAGAGGCCCACCTTCGGGACATCGACGTGGAGTTCAATGATGCCCTGGCCCGGATCATCACAGAGTGAGCCATAGGGCTTGCTCGCCGCCATTGTATATAGTTCATTAGTCTTAGGTTTCCTTTGTTTTTCTTTTATTTTGGAGTTACTGGACATTGCTCCACTTCGTGTATATAGTTTTTTCTTCATAAGACTTTTTTGTAGGTTTCCTTTTGTTTGTGGATCATGGACCCATTTGGACTTCCATTGTATATTGTTGCAGACTTGTACATACTTTCTTTTTCTATATTCCCATGGATCCATTTTTTTTTTAAATTTGGATTATGTTTTTATTATGGACATTGGCAATGGACCACTTTTTTATTGTACATGATTTTGCTTTTTTTTTACCTCTTTGGATTTACACATTTTTTTTTCTAAATCTGTCATTGTACATTGATTTTCATTTTACAATTCCTCCAAGTCAGTTCATTATTTTTTTAATAAATGTTTTCTAACTTCTAAATTGGTGTTGTGTTCTATCAATGGTTTTGTGCATGTCTCATTGAACATTTCCTCAGTCATGTGTTGCCACTGTGTGGCTCCGTTGTGCATTCCTGCATGGGCATGGTGGTTCATTTAGACTATCTTGGCATGGGTAATTTGGGAGTGGGTCCTGTGGATGGTTGCATGCTTGGATGGGGGTGAAGGGGGATTAGGGTTGGCTTTAGGGACATGGGTCTGTTTTGTTAGGACATGTTGTTTGTTGGGACATGTGTCGGGGCCTGCTGGCAGGTGCCCGTCACTGCTGGGTGGGTGGGGGTTCAGGGGGACTTGAGTCGAGGCCTGCTGGCAGGTGCCCGTCACTGCTGGGTGGGTTGGGGTGTAGGGGGACATGAGTCGGGGCCTGCTGGCAGGTGCCCGTCACTGCTGGGTGGGTGGGGGTGCAGGGGGACATGCGTCAGGGCCTGTCACTGCTGGTTGGGTTGGGCTGCAGGGAGACATGTGTCGGGGCCTGCTGGCAGGTGCCCATCACTGCTGGGTGGGTGGGGGTGCAGGGGGACATGAGTCGGGGCCTGTCACTGCTGGGTGGGTGGGGGTGCAGTGGGACATGAGTCGGGGCCTGCTGGCAGGTGCCCGTCACTGCTGGGTGGGTGGAGGTGCATGGGGACATGAGTCAGAGCCTGTTGGCAGGTGCCCGTCACTGCTGGGTGGATGGGGTAAAGGGGGAGATGAGTTGGGGCCTGCTGGCAGGTGCCTGTCACTGTTGGGTGGGTGGAGGTGCAGGGGGACATAAATTGGGGCCTGCTGGCAGGTGCCCATCACTGCTGGGTGGGTGTGGGTATAGGGGGACATGTGTCAGGGCCTACTGGCAGGTGGCCGTCACTGCTGGGTGGGTGGGGGTGCAGGGGGACATGAGACGGGGCCTGCTGGCAGGTGGCCATCAATGGTGGGTGGGACATGTGTTGGGGCTCACAAGTGCATGGTGCCATGTGGGCTGACTACGGGGCATGCCCAGGGTGGATGGGCTGCCTGTGGGGCATGCCCAGGGTGGATGGGCTGCCTGCAGGGCATGCCCGGGGTGGATGGGCTACCTGCAGGGCATGGCCAGGGGTGTTGGGTAGTCCCCTGTGGTGTGGGCTGCCTGCAAGGCCTGGGGAGGGGGGAGTTGGCACACCCGGGAGGACCCACATTGCCAAATTGCATGTAATATTCCAATCACACCCCCGGAATACACGTACCCCTCTCACGCTAGTGAAAACACATGTAACACTCCCAGCGCACCTCTCAGAATACACTTACCCCTCTCTTGCTAGCGAAAACATGTGTAAAACTCCCCACACACCCCTCAGAATACACGTATTAAGATGGTATTGTTCTGATGCTCACATTTAACTTCCTCTTGTTGATTACAAGATTTTTTACCATAATAGATGTGGACAATTTTATGAGGAGGAGCTCTATGCCTGATAAATGAATGGTTAGGATGAGTTCCACAACCCCCACAATGAATAGCTTTAGAACAGAAAAACTAATTTTGAGAACAAGCCATTATATATTCTAGCATCACTGACATCTCTTCCTCTGAGGAAAACAAATACAGTGTCTCACCCAATGGAATCCTCTCACTCCCCTGGGGCCCTTCTATACCCAGGTGCTTGCTCTGTCTAATACCTTCCCAGGGTTAGGATCAGGTAGCAGCTGCCTTCTGCTGCCACCTGGGAAGATACTTAGGTAGGGTTTTTGTGAGGACTGCGCAGGATTCATTGCATCCCTCTCATGCAATCTGAAAGATTAAACAATGTCATGTATATGTTCCACATGTGTTTGAAAAGTAAAAGCGGTCAACGGACAATCGTTTTTATGCAATTTGTTAAATGTGTCCCTGTCAAAGCCATCAGGAATGTTTCATTTGTGGCTGCAGGCCTATGTGGCCTGGTCTGGAGTTTAAAGCTGTTCTTATTTTTGGTGCACAATGTAATTCATGAGAATACTGTATATTTCTTCTCTAAACAGTACCCTCCTATATCCAGAAACCACTCATCAGACACCACTCTCTTGACACCAATGTCTGCACTCTTGAGCCAACATTCAATTATCATAACTCATTGATCCACTATTCTGCCATCATACGATATGGCTCACTTTCCACTCATCTAACTAACCACTCATGACTCCACACTTCCATTTAGGAGTGGAATAATGCCACAAAAAGGACAACTACATATTTTTTACAGTTCTTTTGGGAGGGAGGGTTGTCCATCAAGGGCAAGGGGTAGTTTTCCACAGGACCTATGCTGACTCTTAATATGCTTGCACATCTTGACAACATTTACTTTTTAATTTCAAATCTATTAACACCACTGTCCTCAAACAGTGCAACCTCGGTATCCTCAATGCACATTTCTCACTTCACACTCTTTCCTTATAACAGAGCTATCTCACCCTACTTGAAACACCACAGGCTGACTAGATTAAACGGCAGACAGATAAAAAATGTTCTGACTACCTTCTCATAGGCTGAATGAAAAGGATAAAAGCAACTTTCATGTTTTTGATTGATGACTATAGCTATCGCTCCCATGGTGGGGGTGTACCAGGGCCTTTAAGGGCCAACTAACCTGAGTCTAGGCTATTACTGTCTCTGGTATGCTCCCCATCAAGGGGCTGATGGCCCTTCCCACGGCATGGGGTTTGTCTGGGGTGCGAATTGTTAGGACATGTTGTTTGTTGGGACATGTGTCGGGGCCTGCTGGCAGGTGCCCGTCACTGCTGGGTGGGTGGGGGTTCAGGGGGACTTGAGTCGAGGCCTGCTGGCAGGTGCCCGTCACTGCTGGGTGGGTTGGGGTGTAGGGGGACATGAGTCGGGGCCTGCTGGCAGGTGCCCGTCACTGCTGGGTGGGTGGGGGTGCAGGGGGACATGCGTCAGGGCCTGTCACTGCTGGTTGGGTTGGGGTGCAGGGAGACATGTGTCGGGGCCTGCTGGCAGGTGCCCATCACTGCTGGGTGGGTGGGGGTGCAGGGGGACATGAGTCGGGGCCTGTCACTGCTGGGTGGGTGGGGGTGCAGTGGGACATGAGTTGGGGCCTGCTGGCAGGTGCCCGTCACTGCTGGGTGGGTGGAGGTGCATGGGGACATGAGTCAGAGCCTGTTGGCAGGTGCCCGTCACTGCTGGGTGGATGGGGTAAAGGGGGAGATGAGTTGGGGCCTGCTGGCAGGTGCCTGTCACTGTTGGGTGGGTGGGGGTGCAGGGGGACATAAATTGGGGCCTGCTGGCAGGTGCCCATCACTGCTGGGTGGGTGTGGGTATAGGGGGACATGTGTCAGGGCCTACTGGCAGGTGGCCGTCACTGCTGGGTGGGTGGGGGTGCAGGGGGACATGAGACGGGGCCTGCTGGCAGGTGGCCATCAATGGTGGGTGGGACATGTGTTGGGGCTCAGAAGTGCATGGTGCCATGTGGGCTGACTACGGGGCATGCCCAGGGTGGATGGGCTGCCTGTGGGGCATGCCCAGGGTGGATGGGCTGCCTGCAGGGCATGCCCGGGGTGGATGGGCTACCTGCAGGGCATGGCCAGGGGTGTTGGGTAGTCCCCTGTGGTGTGGGCTGCCTGCAAGGCCTGGGGAGGGGGGAGTTGGCACACCCGGGAGGACCCACATTGCCAAATTGCATGTAATATTCCAATCACACCCCCGGAATACACGTACCCCTCTCACGCTAGTGAAAACACATGTAACACTCCCAGCGCACCTCTCAGAATACACTTACCCCTCTCTTGCTAGCGAAAACATGTGTAAAACTCCCCACACACCCCTCAGAATACACGTATTAAGATGGTATTGTTCTGATGCTCACATTTAACTTCCTCTTGTTGATTACAAGATTTTTTACCATAATAGATGTGGACAAATTTATGAGGAGGAGCTCTATGCCTGATAAATGAATGGTTAGGATGAGTTCCACAACCCCCACAATGAATAGCTTTAGAACAGAAAAACTAATTTTGAGAACAAGCCATTATATATTCTAGCATCACTGACATCTCTTCCTCTGAGGAAAACAAATACAGTGTCTCACCCAATGGAATCCTCTCACTCCCCTGGGGCCCTTCTATACCCAGGTGCTTGCTCTGTCTAATACCTTCCCAGGGTTAGGATCAGGTAGCATCTGCCTTCTGCTGCCACCTGGGAAGATACTTAGGTAGGGTTTTTGTGAGGACTGCGCAGGATTCATTGCATCCCTCTCATGCAATCTGAAAGATTAAACAATGTCATGTATATGTTCCACATGTGTTTGAAAAGTAAAAGCGGTCAACGGACAATCGTTTTTATGCAATTTGTTAAATGTGTCCCTGTCAAAGCCATCAGGAATGTTCATTTGTGGCTGCAGGCCTATGTGGCCTGGTCTGGAGTTTAAAGCTGTTCTTATTTTTGGTGCACAATGTAATTCATGAGAATACTGTATATTTCTTCTCTAAACAGTACCCTCCTATATCCAGAAACCACTCATCAGACACCACTCTCTTGACACCAATGTCTGCACTCTTGAGCCAACATTCAATTATCATAACTCATTGATCCACTATTCTGCCATCATACGATATGGCTCACTTTCCACTCATCTAACTAACCACTCATGACTCCACACTTCCATTTAGGAGTGGAATAATGCCACAAAAAGGACAACTACATATTTTTTACAGTTCTTTTGGGAGGGAGGGTTGTCCATCAAGGGCAAGGGGTAGTTTTCCACAGGGCCTATGCTGACTCTTAATATGCTTGCACATCTTGACAACATTTACTTTTTAATTTCAAATCTATTAACACCACTGTCCTCAAACAGTGCAACCTCGGTATCCTCAATGCACATTTCTCACTTCACACTCTTTCCTTATAACAGAGCTATCTCACCCTACTTGAAACACCACAGGCTGACTAGATTAAACGGCAGACAGATAAAAAATGTTCTGACTACCTTCTCATAGGCTGAATGAAAAGGATAATAGCAACTTTCATGTTTTTGATTGATGACTATAGCTATCGCTCCCATGGTGGGGGTGTACCAGGGCCTTTAAGGGCCAACTAACCTGAGTCTAGGCTATTACTGTCTCTGGTATGCTCCCCATCAAGGGGCTGATGGCCCTTCCCACGGCATGGGTTTTGTCTGGGGTGCGAATTGATCATATTATCTTTTTCACAGGAGATGGGCTCACTGCATACTAAGTTAGACCAGTCGCACATAACACACAAGATGGCCACTGCCCTAGCAAATAAAGCCTGGACTGAGCCGCTTTTCTATTTCTATGGTTGTGGCCTGATAGGATGGAGTGAAGGAACTTGGATGCACAACTGGTGAGTGGATTTTGGGGAAGAGTGGGTGGTGGGTGGCAAGGAGGGCTGGCCGAGAGGCTGAGTTGCTGAATCACCATACAAACATATAACAGTAGTTTAGGAAGTGTCTCAGGTGCTTGTGGAATGCAGGCAGGACTCAGGCAGTTCTCGCCCATGTTTACAGCCATCTGATTGACTGAGCACCTTTCCTCAGGTGTGAATTTGGGACACACGCCTCAAAACTGAATTGTGTATTGTGGATTTACATGACTCTAGGTTTCCTTCCTATTTCTAATCGTACTCTATTTTTTTGTCATCTGAAAATAGAATGCCCAAGTCATCCCTCCTAAAATGAATCCAGAACAAGCAATGCATAACTCGGAACTATTTTACTGCAGCTTTTCCCATGTAGTATGAGTGGGCTACAATAAGCACACATTTTGCACTTATCTTTCCTTTGCACTTGTTTTCAATTTACTCAGCATTTGCATTCCCTCTCCGTATCTTCCCACACTCATGTCTTGCTATTCTTCATCTCTTTGAACTCATTCATCCTGATTTACAAGGCGTTTTCCAAAGGGATTGTGCTATTGTAAAGCTTTTTTGTAAATCACGCTCATTGTGTTGTTAAAGGTTCAACTCAGAATAACAAATAATAATGTGTGAGTTATTGTTTTGTTAACAAAGTGTTCCTATTGCGGCACACAATCCCTTAGAGATAGGAACAGACTCATTAATTTCTAAAAAGAGTAGAGTCACCCCAGAATAATACTACATTTTTTCAAACAGGCACAAAAACATGGATTTGCACAGAATTTGGACAGGCCTATATTAACATCAGCAATGGTATTACAAAAACGTTGCCCTGGTGCAAGTGCAAGAAAAACTGGGTCAAAAATTGCCAGAATGCAAAAAACATCTTCCAATGCATGTTTGTACCAGAACAATTTTGCCTTACTTTTGCCCTACTGCTAATGTGTCCAATTTAAAAACTGTACTGAAATGTTTTGTTTTTACGCTGGGGCATTTTCTGCCCACGTGCAAATAGAACGTGCACCAGTGCAACATTTCTGTAAACTACCACAGGGGCCCTGTCAAAGAATCTTTGCAATGGTACAAATAACGTTTTGTATAGGATTGTAGCGCTAGGATAACGTTGCCAACATGGAAACATTAGTATTCTTTCAATGCATTTTTTGAACCAGGGCAAAGTTTGCCAAAGCCCTAACTGAACATGTATTTAATAACACTGTATTTTTTTTTCACTCAGGGTTACCTTAGTCCTTATACCGTGCCTAAATTGCACTTGCACTGGCAAAAAAGTCTGTAATATGACCACAAATAAAGTTGCAATAATGTTTATAAAGTTGTTTGAAGTAATGTTTTGTTCCCTCTGTCCTGTATGGCCTTGAGGCATTAGATATCCAGTCTTTTTCTGACTAAATAGGCTGGAGAGACAGTTCTGGCGATCAATTCTGGGCCTAGGACCCTCCTGCTCAATGGAATATCTCTGCTTAGTGCTGGGTTTAACATCTTTAAGGGGCATGGCGCTGCGGGCCAGGTGGTGTTTTTACTTAAAATCTCGATCTGGTCCAGTTTGTAAATTGCTGACAGCCATAGGGCAACATTATGATGCAGAGACGTTGCTCAGGGGTTCCAACTACAAGTCTCTAAATGAGACGCTCATCACAGAGATTAATTTGACTCCTAACAAAAGAAATAAGCCTACATCTATCTGAAAAAATGTTTTGAGAAAAGAATTTAACACATGTGATTGGTGCGGGAATTTACGATCATCTCTCGAAATTAAAGGGGTACAAAGCAGTATCGCATGTGGTTCAACGATATAGGAAAACTCAATCCTACCTGCTTCTATGCTCCAACTCGACCATAAGATTTGTTCTGCTGAAGTTACTTACAAATCACATGCCGGTCCGGTCAGTTACGGGACCACGATTAGATCTAGCTGTTGAAAACAGCTATTGTTGCATATGTGGTGTAAATGGCAAACTGGAAACAGCTATGCATGAGCTCACACAGTGCACTGAACTGGGACCTTGGTATATGAGCAATTTGGGTGGTTTTGTGCACAGATGTGATAGAATTATAGCAGATTTCTTTTCGGATTACTGCTTAAATGCAGATACCACTTCTATGCAAATTGTGTGTGGATGCACGTTAAACCTCTGTTGATTGAATGAGGCTGTCCATTCTTTAACAATTTTGGATATGGGTGCGCGCAAATTTGTTTGAAGTAAAAGGTTAAAAAACATTTTTTTAAAAGATCACATTTTTGGTAAGATGTCTTTTTAGAATGGTCTTGAAGTGGCAGTACTCTGGCCCCTGGGCCTTCCGCTAATATGTGATATTTCTTATTGCTCATGGGTTGGAAGTGCTATATGGTAAGGCCGTTAGACTTGAGAATTAAGAAAGAAGACCTGCCAGCAGAGGCATTTTGTCATGGTGCCTGCACTACCAGTTTTCACAGGACTAGGTGTTCGAGATAGGCAGATCTTATGGATTTTACGGTATGTATTTATGAATTTTATGAATTTTGTTTAATTATGATGTCTATGTTTATGTGAGAATTGTTGCATGTATGTAACACATGTATTTATTTATTATTTTATTATTAGTATTTGTAATTGTATTTGGTTTAATTTTGTGTAAAGTTCTAGTTTGAACTAAATCACAATAAACCTATTATTATTAAATTAATCTTTGATTTTCACTGAATTATTCTGCACTACTGTGTACTTGTTTAGGTTTTACGAAAGATGAAGAAAATATCCAGCACATCTTTATTCTGTGCTTTAGGGGGTTATGGGATTTAGTTCTTTCATTTAGAATTTGGATTATTATTATTATTATTATTATTATTATTATTATTATTATTATTATTATTATTATTACAGGACAGCACGTTTACTAGCTCATATGACATTGACCGATAAAAAATGTAAAGCAAACTGATTGCTTAACCATGAACATAAAAATAGCCAGAAAATGAACCACTTTATATATCTTTTCCTATACCCAAAATACTACGCAAATTTAAAATAATATCACACAGGTGATTTTTTGCCTTCTGTCACTGTTACCAGATTGTACTGTTGTTCCAAATGTTTTATTTAAGCAATAGAACCCGAGTGTTGGGGGCATTACCGACTCTGGTAATGCCCCGGGGCCCATAGGTAAGGACCCGAGCGAAGCGAGGGCCTTACCGAAGGCCCCAGGGCATTACTGGAGTCGGTAATCCCCCCGATGCGAGGGTTCTATTGCTATTAGTACCCTGGCATGCAAAAATTGCGTGACCGGGGCACTAAAAGCTTTTTTTTTGTCCAGAAACGCTGCAGCATTTCGGGAGAAAAAAAGAAAAAAAAGAAAATGGCCGCCGCCATGGAAAGGAAAAACAGAGTCCATTTTCCCTTTCCATGGCAGCCAACCGGAGCGGACGCGCTGGGAACACAAGTGTTCCCAGCGCATCCGCTCCCGAAAAAGGATAAAAAAGAAGGTAAGTGGGGCTGGGAGGACGGGAGTGGGACGGGGGAAGAGGGGCAAAAAAATGTACCTGCGTCCCTGGCGGGGGATGAGGGAAGCCCCCAGCCGTGTGGAGGTGCAGAGCGGGGATGGCCCCGCTCCAAGTCTCCACATGGCTGGAGACTTCCCTCGTCCCCCGCCGAGGACGCAGGATCAAGAAGGTAAGTTGGGGGGCGGGTGGTAGGGAGGGAAGGGAATTTTAAAAAAGAAAAAGACTTACCCGAGTCCCCGGCAGGGGGCGAAGGCATCCTCTCAGCTGCGGGGAGGCTCAGAGCGGGGATGGCCCGCTTCTAGCCTCCTCATTGGCTGAGGGGTTGCCCCGCCCCCCACCGGGGACAAAGGCTGTGGAATACCGACAGAGGGATTCCCGGCCTTGTAGGGACCTGGCGAGAGCCAATCAGAATGCTTGTTGCATTCAGATTGTCTCTTGCCGGGTTACTAATAAGAAATGGTAATCTACAAGACGTTATTTCAACTGCTTCTGTTATGTCTTCTGCTCTAACTAACCTGGTTTGAACTGCAATTAAACACAAACGATTGGAACTTGTGGGGTGGGGAGGGTTTCATATAGATATTGTTTTCCTTGGTACAAATATTACTGTGTCCTATCCAACAACTAATGTAATGGAAAGTAGTGCTTGGAGTTGGCAGGGCCATCATTAGAGATTTTGAAGCCTGGAGAATATAGAACTCTGGGTCCCCCCTCAAGCATAATAAACATGAGTGGATACAAGAATCTCTGTCAAGAGTCATTTCAATATACCAATAGCTATCTGATGTGGCTTCTTGTGTTCTAGCATAGCCCAGGAACATATTTAAACAATAACGGACAGAATTAAGGTAAACAGGCTGTAGTGTAGATGCAGTGCAGAGATCAACAGCTGTTTGATAAAGGTATACATACCCAATCATAAACATGTAACTCAGTTTCTTAGCCCTAAGAGAATGTACACATGCTCAAGCATGAAATACAGTACCCAGATTTAAAGCAAGGAGGAAGATACCTAAGCCGTTGCATCAATTGGGAAAACAAATTATAAGATACCAAAAGATGAAAATGTCTGAACAAAGATTGAAATTAGAAGTTGGCCATATATTTCAAGTGGTGTTGCCATGGGTGTGCCAAGAAACAGCAGACATTGTTTCCCAGTGATATGATCATGCCCGAAACCAACTGCACTCACCATTTCAGGCCATTCCTTAAGGCATATCAGAGTCCATTGAGACTGCACTCACGCCATCTGGGGTCGCAGTTTCATGCAAGCCACAAGGGCATTGTCCTCAGAATGGGAGGCTTTTCAGGGAAACATGATGAGATGACATCACGCAGGCTTTGTGTTGCCACATAAATCCTTTCCTCTGATCAGGACCCAATGGCTGTGAGCTATTACACAACCCTGTATAAAAAACAGCCACGTTATGACAGCGATGTTCTTGAAACAGTGTTCTACCAGCTTGGATCTACATATACAACAACTTTCAGGTATTTAGTTAGGCGATTCGTTTCACGCTTTGATCCTTTCCAGGGTCCACGGCCTAAAACAACGGTTACATGCTTTATTGGTTATTTTGACATGCACAAAGACCTGTTCTCTGTTATAGAAGTCTCCCCAATTTTCTCCCCTTTTTGCATCCACCTCCTGCCTTATCTACATATAGGGAGGGGGTGTGTGAAGTAGCACTCCCGCCAGGGGAGAAGAATTCTCTTGTGTAGTATAGTTTGCTAAGGGGTGTTTTCCTTTGATGTTGGAGGGTTTATTTTTCTAGAGCCCCTGAGAGTTCTGCATCTCGCCCTGCATCACCTCAACAAACCAACAGACCTGACACCCAGGATGAAAAACAATTTAGGCCTCATCAGGAATGTGCCAGTGCAGTTATAACTGGCCGGTATTAGCGCATACCGGCACGTTACTGCACTGTCACACTCTAGGTTTGGTGGTGGGGTGGCCAGATTTAACTGCAACCCTGAGCTGCTGGTAATTCCGGCATTGTTAGTCCAGGAAAACTGGACACCCCTTGAGTGGAAGGAGATGTGGGATACTTGGTTGGCCAAAGACCAATCGCCTCAATTAAAGTGTAAAGAATACATGCTCATTAGTTATTACGTAGCTATTGGCCCAGCTAGAGTGCAGCCATTTTAAGATGACTAGAATCGCCATTTTTTTTCTCTCTGTTCTCTTTAACGTTGCCTCTTTGCCTCATATAAAACTGCTTTGCTGTAGATATTATTTCGCTTCAATGGTCCAAGGCTATGAAAACATGTTGAAACATTACACTGGAGAGCCAGACAGAAATGCCGGGTTCCCTCCCTCATATATCCTTGAAGACAGGGAGCAAGGCATTTAATCAGTACATAAATTCCAGCGAGTCTCTTGAAAGAATAGCAATGTACGAAACTAGCATTTAAAGAGTTGAATTATGTTCTTCTTTACACTCCCCTCCCCTCCTAAGCCCAGTGAGGCCCTGGAGAGCAGGCTGACCTCCAGAGCGAGAATTGAAACTTAGAGATTGGGATGCCTGGTATGCGCCAGTCTCCTATGCACAGCTTGCCTATGAGAAACAGAAATGCTGTGTTCTCGTAAACAAAGAATGATGTCTGTAAAACTGGAGATTGCAACCTGTTACTAAATCTGGTGATCTAAGGTGTCATATTTATCAAACTGCTCAATCATCGCCTCTAATTCAAAGGGAAATGAATTGGGGCAGTATCAAATGTGTCATACTGTGTCATTACTGATTGTAAGGTGCTCTTGTTGTATATATGTAAATGATGTATGTCGTTCGTTGCTTGTGTCCCCTGAGTTCTGTTTAGACACACGTTGTGGGGCGTGAGACCACTTGGCAAATTGGAACTATTTTGTATTGCAATAAACCTTAGATTTTGGGAACGGAACCTCGTGTTTGGCGTATCTATTAGTGTGTGGTGACTTTGCCTTGTTTCCACATTCGAGGGTCCCTCAGGGACCCCTTCAAGATGGTGCCCGAATAGGGACCCTCCCCCACTTGTTCCATCGTGTACGTTGTGACATAAGGAAGACGGAAGAACGGCGAGGACGGGAGCGATCGAGCCGGGATCGAGAGGTGTACGGGGGCCCCTGTGAAAGCGATGAGAGACTCCTTTTGCAGATCTGTACACCGCTAATCCCTGATCGATGTCCCTGGCCGGCAGACAAGGGGGCAAGCGTCCCGCAAACAAGGCAGAGCCGAGATACGCAGACACAACATCATTGGTTGCGTAAGTATACAGACGAATTGTGACTTGAAGAAGACAATTTGATTGATCAGGTGAGTCGTGCCCCAATTCGTAAGTAATCCTGATATTGTTTGATAGTTGATTTTGCAAAATCAAACATCCAGAGTAAGTTTGATTAGCCAAGGGTAAGGTTAAAACATGCCTGGGGTATTGTCCACTTTAGCAGGATTTTTCCGCTGCTGTGAACAATCTTTGAAAACTGGCCAGGAAGCACCCCCGGGAGGAACGCCGGCTTATGAGATGTACATAAAGTATGGTATGGGAGCGATAATGTTGTGTGAGACTTGGCATAAGCAAACCAGAAAACAGGAGTTTTGAGATGGGACGTATAGATAACCTGGAAAAGGTGTTGATAAGTAAAAGAGCACGCCCTGAGGCACTTGACATCCTTAGGGACTTGAGGAGGGAAGCAATGCTCAGATTTAGAAGTGGAGAGGAATATGCGCGCAGGTGTGAGTCAAAAACAGAGCAGGCTGAGGAAAAGGAGGAGGAGGAGGAGTGGAGAAATAGCTTGCGAAAGGCAAAACGACACAATGAATTAAACAGAGAGAAAATAGATTTGAAAAGAGAGCTAAACACATCAGACAAATTAACAAACAGAATTTTGACTGAAACAAAACAGGGTCCGAGGTGTGGAAGCAAACAAAGTACGTCAGTAGCCGTCGCTCAACCCCCTCCCGTTGCTCAGCCCCTCCCAATGCCAGCACAGCCACAGGTAGTATCAGACACTGCACTACCCACTAGTCAGCAAGCTCTGAGTGTTTCACGATTATCACAGCCTCAGCGGGCGTATCCCTTCGCACCTCCTGAACCGGAGAGTGTCACTGTTCCAACTGCCCCTCCCATGAGTGGAATTAAACAAGATGAATGTAAGAGAATAACTTGCAGCGTGATTAGCAAGGAAAGAAAGTGTCAGCTACAAATGCAGGCGGAAATGTATATAGATGACAATGATGAGGCGTCTACGCTAGCATCACTGCATGACTTCAGAGGGAACAATGAAAGACAGGTATTGTTGGAATACATGGGGGAATATTTTTTGGGAGAATGGAAAAAGTTGATTGGAAAGCTACCACCGCAACGATTGTTGGATTTAAATGCATTAGCCCGTGGTAGAGGGAGAGATGAGGAAATAAAAGAACATGTAGATAGTATGTTTGAAATAAAGAATGAGCTTGATGAAGAATATTCTGAAGTATTTGTCAGACCGGAGAATAAGATAAGGAATATTGAGGGAGGCAGAAAGAAAGCGGCAGGACGATATATGCCCCCGGGACAGATAGGAGATAGACAAAGATTGCAGAGGTGTGTGCGGGAAACAATGAGATGGATGTCAAGCCCTAACACTTCGGTAGGGGAAATAAATGAGATATGTAATGAGTATCCTTTGCAAATGAGAATAGAAGCCCTGCGCACGATAGTAGGGGTGTTACTTCAGCAGGTAGCAGGGCAAGACAGGAACAGGGGACATTCAAGTACATATAGAGGGCCTTTGGGATTAAACCAATGTGCATTTTGCAGGGAGGAAGGACATTGGCGAGCACACTGTCCGCACTTACGAAATAGAGGCGGAGATGGTCAGAGAAGGTCTCGCAGAGGGCACGTGGGAACAAATGGTCATAACAGAAATTGTATGCAGCAGCATCAAAATGATCAAGAGAATGGAGTACAAAATGGAGGCCGGGCGTTCAATGTAACTACTTTGAGTGAAAATGAGCATGGTGCACAAATGGGAAACAGAGAAGGAAGGGGGAACATTGTTGATACTCAGACAGGTGCATACTGCAATAACAGTGGTGATTACACATCGGATGATGGGTTGTTACCACTGTAGTTGTAACCCCAGTAGAGCAGCCCAGAATAGGGGTCGGAACGAGGAGTTTACTTCAGTAAAGCAGAATAGGGTCTTTTACTGAACATTGTCTATTTCCGTTAACAGAGTATTGTAGAGAGAATATTTTTGGATTAAAAACATGTAAAAAGAAAAGTAGAATTAAATACAATGCCAACTTATATTTAGGGCGTGAATATCAATGATGCAAAATGCTTCAAAACAAATAATACAAAAGAAGAGGAATAATGCTACTGCGAATTGAGCAGTACAAAATGTTGGCAGACGAAAAGTATTATTTTATTATTAACTCATCTAGCTGCTGCAGAGGGCCATAAAAGTAAGTGTAAAGAAATCACGTGTATTGTCAAAATAAAAAGCATTTCTGGTATGCCTATTCCAATGATACAGAAAGATGTGAGAGCTATGATAGGCATGGCTTTATATTGTTGATAAGTGAATTGTGACTTTCGTTTTAGCTATGGAAGCGATGGTGAGATTAACGAAGAAGGATGCAGTGGTGATTTAGTAGTGGAATGTAGAATGTCAGAAAGCATTTAATTCGCTAAAAAACATTTTGAGCTCTGCTCTAGTTTTGAGCGCAACGAATGATGGAAGGGTTTTTAGGCTATGAATGCATGAGAAATTAAGGATGCGTGTTATCTGTTTTAACACAGGAACAAGGTGGAAGAAATAGGCCGTGTGGCTATTTTTCTTCTGCGCTGGACCCTGTAGCGCGCGCACTACCCCGATGTTTGCGAGCTGTTGCAGCGTCTGCTGTGTCAGTGAAATAAACAGAATGAATGGTATTGGGGCACACCTTAATTTTGATGGTGCCACATGCCATAGATATTCTACTCAATAGAACACGAACGCAACACCTCACCTTTGCTAGATTGACTAGATATGAAATTGTCTTATTCGCGGCCCACATTCAAATAATGAGGCGTAGCGCTTTTGAATTCAGCAGAACTAATGCCCATACCCTAGAGAAAACATTTATGGGACTGAATTGCCTCCAGATGATTGTTTAATGGTTACAGAGGAAGAATGAAGGGGAGCATTGATTTAAGTAATGCACCCCTAAAAGAATCAGAAGGGGAACTGTTTTGTGACGGCTCTTGTTTTAAATTACCTGACGGAATATCAACTGCTGCATACGCTGTCACCACATTAAAAAAATTGTTGTGGAGAGTAATAGAATTCCTTATAACTCCGCCCAAGTAGCAGAGATAATTGCCTTAACAAGAGCCTGTGAAAGTTCAAAGAACTTAAGTGTAAATATTTATACTGATTGCCAGTATGCCTTTGGTGTAGTCCATAACTTTGGCCGATTATGGGCCGAGAGAGGGTTCTTAACATCGCATGGGGCTAGAATACAACATGGCCCTTTGATTGTGCGATTACTGTCTGCACTTACGTGTCCAAAACACGTGGCAATAATGAAATGCGAGGCACATAAAAAGTGACATGTAATGTGGGAGAAGGAAACGCATTTGCAGACATTGAAACAAACTACCACTGATTTAAATACAGAAATGTTGACATTACGATCGGAGGAACTGCCCTGCATAATAAATAATAGAATTATGATGGTTAAAGAAATACAGGTGGGGACACTCCTGACGAAATACAGGGATGGGCCAAGGGCTATGCAGAATCGAGCAGTTGGGAGAACAGGATATTGTCAATACAGCACAATATGGGAAAAGGAATAGTCACTCCAGCGGGAAGTGCATTTAGAACATTAGGTTGGGGTAGGGCATGTGAATGTTAGTATGGACCAGAACTGGGTCTCTTCCACTCATTAAAATAAAAAGAAAGTGGGGAAACAAATGAATGTGTGGTACACACCTCAGTCAAGGAGAAAGACGAAGGTTAAAGACCTTGTACTAAGCATTTATTGTAATTTGTTAGTAAAAAACTACATTTGATTCATCAGCAGGTGCAGGAGGCATTACCGATGCGATATGGGCCCAGGACATTCATTAAAGCTAGGTGGCGTGGGCCCTACGAAGTTCTCTTAACCACGCAGACAGCACTACGTGTGGATGGACGCAAGGCACCAAGAAAGTGCCATCGCCATTCGGCACGTCAACTCATCGAGACAAAGACAAGAAAGAGACAGCAACGGTTCCAGAAACGAAAAATGCCATTGCCAGTCTTGTGCCACGAAAGCTGCCTGATCGAAGCACAGAGCCTGATGAGATTGCCATAAGAGCGGAAGGACAAAGAGTGCCTCAACGTTATCCAGCAGATTGCGCATCACTGCTTGCGAACATTGTGCGCATACATCTGTGGCACCCACCATCTCCTGTTCTGCCACAGCCTGCATTGTTGCCTGGCCACTCATCATCATCTGCCATTGTGCCCCAGGCTGACTCAGAGCTTGAAACTGGAAGTGCATCCGCACTATTTTGGTGATCACCCGGTACCAGGAGCAAATCGGTACAACCTGCAGAGCAGAAAGAAGGAGTGATCACATTTTCATCTCTTTGTGAATTTCCTGCCTCTGTTTCCTATTTTCGGATGAAGTGGGAACCAGAGACCTAGAGGAGGGTGGCTTAAGAGTTGTGCAAATTAGACAGCTCACGAAAACGCAACTCCTCGGTGCTAAATCCACGTGTCAGGAACCCGAGTGAACAAGTGGGGTGCACGTGGTACAAAGGAAGCTGCTCTGAAATTGTAGAGCAATGTGCAAAATGCACGGAGGCCTTGCCAGATGAATAGGAAATCCAGGCAGACAGAAAACTGGCATAAAAAGATTGTAGACATTGGTTGAACTATTTCAACATCCGGAGAAGCTCAAGAGCAAACAATATTCACGACGAGCACAACAGAAGAAGAAGGACGAGAGAAGAATGTCGAAATCAGCGAATGCCCCCTCCTGCACTGATACAGATGGAGAGTTAAACGTAGTGCATAAGAAAGCGAAAAAAGGACATGGTAAAACAAATTGTATGCTGGGTCTAACTATAGTAATGTGCATAATGAGTATATTAGCCCCTGTATTGACCATATCTGTGTTATGGTATCTAGAGGAAATGCACCCTCTTGAAGTTTTTTTTGCAATTATGAACTTTCGACAACAGAAAGCCCAGTCCATGTGATTTCCTACACCTTGTCCCCAATAGAAGAGAAACATTGGGAAGGATATTGGAACAACACATTGCTGTTAATAATGAATATGACACACCCAATCCTAAGAAAAAATAATTGTTGGGTTTGTGCCCACCTGCCGCAGCATGGTGGTCAGGGAATAGGATGGTATGTACAGCCCCTGCCCTTAACTTCTGCATGTTATGCTTCTCTGAGTGCCCTATATTACGGGAAATGGAACGAAAGTGAAACTGGTCAACTAGATAAAACAAATATGAATGAATTCGAGGAAGTAATTATGAAACCGGTGGGTTGCTCCGTGTTCCAAAAAAGGCGATTAATTACACCAGCAATAATGCCACAGGATTGATTGTCTGTACCTTATAAAACTTCTGTGATCACGTTCCACATGAACCCACATGGGAATAAGGATACGGAACCCCCGTCATATACAGTGATTTATAACCCTCATTCTGTCCCATTTACCAGATGCAGGTACATAGCATTCCTTGATAAAGAAGTGGAACCAATATATGTGGGAGATCCTGTGCATTTCATATGTGGAGAAAAAGCATATCCTTGGTTACCTAGGAACTGGGGAGGTACGTGTTATTTGGGATTTCTGTTCCCTCGGGTGTTTCTTTTAAAAACATCGGACATAAGCAAATTGACTAGGTCACATCGCCGTAATATTGAAGACAGGTTGATTGTAGAGGACATAGCAAAATCATTCATACCGTTTTGGGGCCAAGCGATAAACTCTTATGACATAAGATGACAGTCAAGGATATTAGAAGAAAAAATAAATGGAACTACTGATATATTATATAATATGACTCTTGAAGAAAAACGAATTAGATTAATGACACTACAAAATATAATGGCCCTTGATATAATCTTAGTTGATCGCTGCAGTGTTTGCAAAATTGTGGGATCAGCTTGTTGCGTATTCGTAAGTGATTCCTCCCCCACGATTTTTCGAGGCGATAAGAAAATTGCATGTGTTAAGCTTGGATCTCCACCCCCCTGAAGGAGGCTGGGAAATGAACATAAGCTCCTGGTTCTGGGGAGTGTTGCGGTCCTGGGGATGGAAACTGTTTGCAATCTTAATAGCAATATTGGGAATATTCGTGACATGCTGTTGTTGCATACACTGTCTTCCCATAGTGTGCGCTGCAATCAGTGAAGAATGTGTGCAGATGGTAACACACAAGAATATAATCAGGCCAGACACCCACACAGGTGATTAATCTAGAACGATCAAAGAGTTCATGGCAATCGACATTGATAATAATAAGGAGGAGACAACAAGCATATAGGAGTCAGAATTCGAATCAGATTCCGAATCTGATCTAGGTACTTGGTCGGTGGAGGATGCAATATATGGATGAGGCGTTTGGCATACGGCCAAGAGGAGGGTTTGTCAGTCCAAGAAAAACTGGACACCCCTTGAGTGGAAGGAGATGTAGGATAATTGGTTGGCCAAAGACCAATCGCCTCATTTAAAGTGTAAAGAATACATGCTCATTAGTTATTACATAGCTATTGGCCCAGGTAGAGTGCAGCCATTTTAAGATGACTAGAATCGCCTTTTTGTTTTCTCTCTGTTCTCTTTAACGTTGCCTCTTTGCCTCAAGTAAAACTGCTTTACTGTAGATATTATTTCGCTTCAATGGTCCAAGGCTATGAAAACATGTTGAAACATTACACTGGAGAGCCAGACAGAAATGTGCAGTTCCCTCCCTCATATATCCTTGAAGACAGGGAGCAAGGCATTTAATCAGTACATAAATGCCAGCGAGTCTCTTGAAAGAATAGAAATGTACAAAACTAGCATTTAAAGAGTTGAATTATGTTCTTCTTTATGCCCCCCCCCCTCCTAAGCCCAGTGAGGCCCTGGAAAGTGGGCTGACCTTCAGAGCGAGAATCAAAACTTAGAGATTGAGAGGCCTGGTATGCGCCAGTTTCCTACGCACAGCTTGCCTATGAGAAACGGAAACGCTGTGTTCTCGCAAACAAAGAATGATGTCTGTAAAACTGGAGATTGCAACCTGTTACTAAATATGGTGATCTAAGGTGTCATATTTGTCACACTGCGCAATCATCGCCTCTAATTCAAAGGGAAATTAATTGGGGGCGGTATCAAATGTGTCATACTGTGTCATTGCTGATTGTAAGGTGCTCTTTTTGTATATATGTAACTGATGTACGTCGTTCGGTGCTTGCGTCACCTGAGGTCTGTTTAGACACACGTCATGAGGCGTCAGACCACTTGGCCAATTGGGACTATTTTGTATTGCAATAAACCCTGGATTTTGGGAACGGAACCTCGTGTTTGGTGTATCTATTCGTGTGTGGTGACTTTACCTTGTTTCCACATTCGAGTGTCCCTCAGGGGCCACTTCAGCATCCCACCACCAGACAATTCTGGTATTACCGGCACTGGGGTTACTGGGGCTGGTAATACGGGCAATTCCCCCATGGAGTCCTATGGGATTCCATGGAATGGGAAATTCCAGAACTTACCATCACTTGTAATCTGTCTGTAATTCCAGCAGATGAAATTGTATTACCATTTGGTGTTATCCCACTGGTAAAACCACCAACTGCCTGATTCATGGAAATATATGTGCCGAAAATGGGGATTTGCGGGCAGAATGGCGCACAAATCCCCGTTTTCGGCACAAATAATTCCATGAATCAGGCTACAAATGTGTAATGAGGCCTTTTTTCTCCATGGAGAACCTTGAATCTGAGCCCAGTCTGCAATTTCTGTTCTTGATCACCTTGGTTCTCAGTTCTTGTCATAAAGCAAAGAGCAATTATTTTGAATATTTGAATTTGTAAACTAATATGAATAATTTTTTTGTAGACCTGGCATGGAAAGTACACTACTCAAATGATAAACACATATGGAAATACTAAATAAAAAATTGTTTTGTATAATGTTAAGCAATAACAGAATAATTGAAGCTAGAAGTCTGCAAGTACCAAAATCCTAATTAATGTAAGCCAAAAAGATCTCATCTTGGTTTTACTTTTGTATTTTAAAGATTTAAATAAACCCAAGAAAAGGAACGTTGTGATAGGTTCACCTAGTTTTTAACACATGCTTACAGATTATTAATAATGTGAAGACCAAATAATATGAAGGAAAAATGCTCTGTTGTTTTTGTGTCAACTAAGCAGACCTGAAAATATCCCTGCTAGAGCCCTGTATGTGGTATGTGCTATGTTTTACATATCAGAAGCATAGCTGTGAAGCAAAGGATTGCTGTGCCAGAGGATGCAGTAGGTGGAACAATAATGTGGATAGCAATTACATTCTAAGAAAAACTTGAAAGGACATGGACAGAGGTGATGCAAAGGGTCACGGGCAGAGGATACAGGTTATGGAGGCAAAGGCCTATGACATTTTGCTGACGTTGACCTCTCTGGGACACAGTAAAGACCAATCACCTACAAGAAAAGAAAGAGCAGTCATTGGGTGAAAAATTGCATCATAATGTGAGAGCAATCCTTTTCAGTGACTGCAACATTTTAATGTATGGTGAAATAAGATGATTGCTTCATAATCACAGTATTGCCTGGTGTGAAAGCTTTGACATGTTGCTTGACTGTCTTGAATTTGGCTTCACAATCATTTCTCCAATCTTACATGTTCGACCAGATGGGAAGAATTGGGGTAAAATGGTGATAATGGAAGTGCTGCCACTTCATCTGTAGTTTCCTCCACCATCGTAATTATGAGGTGGGAGGCACAGTGGAGGAATCACCTATAGGAAACACTGGAGGTGAATCCTCCACTTTACCTCCAAAACTCAGAGGATTTACCCTGGTGGAATTACCTTTTGCAGTAAACCTGCCAAAATTCTGATGGAGTACTCGTGGCTCATGGGGACTAACTCCACCATTACCCCATGTGTAATCCCATGGCACACACAGATCTCTACAACATTAACTGAACGCACTGAGCTACCTTCAATCATTGTGACACTTGAATGTATAAATATCTATTTCAACTTTGGTTATTCATTTGATCAATAAAGTCCCCAAAAGAAAGATAACATGGTACACAAGTTCTGCTGTAGTAAGCACTGTGACAAATCCCAGGGTATTAGTGGAGTAATGGATCCTAGGTAAGAACCCCTAAGGGGTTGGAAGAACTTTTTGTATTTATTAACACATCAAAATTACTAATCATTTTTGAAATGTCTACAATGTTTAATTGCAATAGTTAGTATTGTAATGCATTTCGGTCTACTGACCATCCTCAGGGACCCATTTCTATTTAGTGTGTCCTATATACATAATGTATAATGTCCTCATGGACTTCTTGTAAGCTTCTTGCTTACTTAGGTTCTGGGCTCAGATCATGGACTCATTTGTATTTAGTATCCTTCTGGATTATTTTCTGAAAGCCAGAGGTTTCCCTGTGGACCGTCTGAAACCAGAGGAAACCGCTGGCTTTCAGAACATAATCCAGGAGGATACTAACAACAAAATGAGGTCATTTCAACGTCTTTCGATTTCTTACCTAGAAGCCATTACTCCACTTGTATTTTTTCTATACCTCATAGTGCAAGTGAGGTTTGTTGGCTACAGGATCACATATCCCATTAGAACACATCTACTTAATAACACTATATATATTGCCTGCTTACTGCACTCTTCTTTTAAACATCCCAGTGTATTGCCACTGCGTCCATAGGAGAAGTCTCTTCTCATGAGGTCAGGGAGGTGGGGCTGCTACCTGATAGCCCCCATGGTGGTGGTACTTAGCTGGTTGATCTCATGGGGGGGGTTCTCCAATGTTTTCACTACTCTCAGGGTCCTCTGGTTCCCCACACCTCATTGTGTCTCTGTAGAATAGAGGATTCTATTAATAAAGAATATACTGGGATGTGGACAGTGTGGCTTGCCTAGCTAGAGTAAATATGATCACTGACACATAGAAGATCAAGCAAGGAGGCAAAAGCCCACCGCGGAACAAACACGTGTGGTGCAGTCGGTTGAAGATAGCTTCAGTGATTAAAAGTGGAGATGAACTATGTGTGATGAGAAGCCAGCCCAGGAGCAAAGGAGAAGCAGAACAGCCCCAGAGGGATGAGGAACCAGATGCTGGCTCTGTACCAGGAAAACCATTGCAAGTTTATTTTGGAGAAAGAAAGAAGGGGGAAGGATCTTTCCCAATGGACAAAATGAAAGTCTATATTTGTGATAAGAAGGTCTTTAGTTAATTCTGGCAGGAGAGTAAACCAGAGTTAACATTACGTTTGTGAACTGAAGAGAAGACCAAGAGGCAGTGTCTTCCCCTTGATACTTGGAAATTGTGATTAAAGAATCAGGCCTTACATCACAAACTGAACTCTATATCCAGAATGAGAGAAGTCTTCTTTTGGGTTATGAAACCCCGCAGTTTTCATTAGTTTAGTTTAAGGGATGGAAATTGGTTTGGACACAGGATTCTCTACACTTTATGTTACAAGACATCCTGACAGAGTCATTAGTAATTATTTTTTTTATTTGTTTATTTGTTCTTGGTTTATCACAAACTTTTACAAAAATGATCGTAAAATTGAATGATACATATGAAACACAGTTAAAATTTCACAATCAAGATATAAGATTTCTTTTTTTTTAAATATGTACATGAGAAAACAAAAGAGAAAAAAAAGGAAAAGAAATTAATTGAATTTCAAAACCAAACCATAAATACAAATTCAGAAAGCAAAAACATTTCTAACTTAATTCACATACTATTTTTAAAAAGGTAATTACTCGAATAATCAGAATCGATAAGTATCCATTTCTCATTCTATACCATATGAATTTGGGATCATTACAAACACCTTTATCAAATAAATCTGCAAAGAATTCAGTTCTTTGATTTAACAAATAAGGACATCTTAACATAATGTGTTCTGAAGTCTCATCTGTTTCCAAAACATTACAGAAAAGACACCATTTCTTTTCCTCCAAAGGATTCCTTGAATTTAGTATACTAAGAGTATGCATAACATTAAGTCTGAACATTAAGTCTGAATCTCATGTAAGAATTTCTAAACCTCCTGGAGGGATATTTAATTAAGTAATTCTCCATAACTGGCATCATTTTCCAGAAAGAATGAACCTGGTTATACAGTTTGGATACAAACACTTTGGATTTGGTCAGAGACCAATCCATACCTCTTAAAATCTGTTTGCATTTGTTGGGTTTGTTCATTACGGTACATTTGGCGATACCAAAATCTTCAATCGTAGATTTGATGACATTATTTAAATCACACATAAATGGACAAGAAAGGTCGGCACCTGCTTCCGAATAAAAGTTAATAGACCCAGATAATTTGCATTTTCTCCATAACATAAGTCTTTTAGTTACAACGAGCGAATGAAGCGATTGCAGGCCCAGTTCGTACCTCAGTACTTCAAAGGGTATGCAATTGGGCAAGAAGAATAATAGCCCCCTCCATATAATGCCTTCCAGAATTTTCAGAAAGTCAACGATCTCTATTGGAAAAAATTCCAGACCGTAAGTAATTCGCGGGACAACCTTTCTTAAATAAAACTCCCTCATTTGTTTCATAGTGAAGCCTCCAAATTTCCTCTCTAGTATTCACATCTGTCTTAGGGCCACTTGTGCTTTGGTCCTCAGTTGGTTTTTAAGTAAAGTGAATGATTCGACACCTGTAAAACAGTAACCAAGATATTTGAATGTTTTTTGTGACTTGATTTGTTTGCCTTCCCAGAACCAGGAGTAAGAGTACTGCTTTTTATTTACACGTCCCATTCTGATTATGATTGTTTTAGCAGGATGCATTTTCAAATGTAAATTACTTATGAACTGTTCAAAGATCTTAATCATCTGCATAAGCCAACCAAGAAATGACCTTCCCATTTAGGCTGGGGGAAATCAAACCCCCATTCGCAAATGCAAATTAAGCTCCACTAACATACAGATTAAAAATCGTAGGGGCCAACATACATCCTTGCCGTAAACCGTTGTTAGGTACAATCTCAGAAGAGAGGTCTCCCACCGTGTTCATTCGGACCACTAGCCTAGTGTCAGTGTAAAGCTCTATAATAATGTTCAATAAATGGTTAGGGATTTTTCATGATCTTAATTTGTACCATAACATTGGCCTATCCACTAAATCAAACGCCTGGCTAAGGTCCATAGATGCAACATACGTTTGACATTTCCCCTTAATCCAGGTTTTGCTTTTCAAACATCTGAAGACCAATCCACCACAATCAGTACCACAGTTTTCCTAAAACCAACTTGATTCATACTGAGAATGTGAATATTATCCATCCAACTCTGAACATCCATTAGAACCAAGGAGGCAAATATTTTGGAGTCTGAGTCTGCAATCGCAATCGGTCTGTAGTTGCTGGGCACTAATCTGGAGCCCTTTTTAAATACCGGAATGACCACTGCAACCCTCCAAGAATGTGGAATAGATTTAGAGATACACACGTCCTTAAACAAAATACATAAAATTCTTGCCCACAGTAGAGGATTGGATTTCAGTACCTTATTACTTAGGTTGTTGAGGCCGGGGGCCCCCGTATTTTTAGATTTTATTATGAGTCTCTTAATTACATCTACCTCACAACTCAGTGACCATAACGAGGAACATGTTCCCTGAGGTGAGTAGCATTGGTCATTGGTCTTATATAGCTCAGCAAAATGACCAGCCCAGATAGCTTCTGGAATTGGGTTTACCATTGTTAAAACTAGTGTCTAATCAACATTATTCATTAATTGCCAAAAGTTTGAGGATGTCACCCCTCTCATAGCACTCAGGATACGTTCCCCATAACGTTGGGCAATAACACAATTATGGCTAATCAACCAGTTTTTGTGTGATTGCTTTAATCTTTAGAGATCCAAGAACTAGATTCAATTGTACTCATTTTACGTAGTCTACGGAGCTCCCTATTAAGTTCCCTTTTTCTTTCATGAACCTCTATATCCATGGAATGTTTGTGAAGTGTTGATTGGGCTTTTCTACTGGGTCTATGATCGACCAAACTCTTAATTTTGGAACCAATGGTGATGTTAAATTCTGTTAGAGAGAACATTTGCAGACATTGTTCCAGCTTAGTGTTTTCATATTCCACAATCAAAGTAGAAGTAAATTTATTAGTAGAATTAAAAGACCATTTTATTCTATTATTTGCAGAGTTAGGCAAAAGCTCCTTGTTATATTTGATCATGTTCTTTTGCCTTCTGATCTTTACTTATTTCAATCGGTTCCTTACGTGTGATAGATTTATCCACTAGTGCCATGTTTGTCATCTTAGCATGTAATAACAATCCATCACCATTTGTACATGGATTGTCATTTGTGTGGTCAATTTCACTATCTTTTTCTTTCAACCTTATGTTTTCACTCATCAACTCCTGCACATTTCTAAGGATACCCTCCACATTTGTCTGAATCTTAATTGGAGAGGAATGGGAGTTAAGAAGTCCATCCTTAATACCTTGCTATAGAGACATTTCATCAGGTCTTCTACAAGAGTCAACCATCGTTTTACTTATAAGAGGCAGAGTATTAACTTTTACAGTATCTTTATGATATAGACCCATATTTACAGATTGAACAATCGGCCTTATTCGGGACTTTATTACCTCTCCAGAGTCATCAGGCGGTTGATTAATTTTGGCCTGTTCTATAGCAGTATTTTTTTTTACAGGTCTGGTCGGTTCATCTGACACTCGTGGGTCTACATCCTTACCCATGGTAATCGATGAGCCCTTAAAGATTTTAAAAATATCTCTTAACCCTTTTTCCAGTATGTTGTTGTTCACCACAGACAATTAATTTTTTTTTTTCATGACTTCATACATTCCATCCAAACCGTCTTCATATTCACTCTGGGTTGCCTGATCTGTAGATGTTTTCTCAGTTATGAATGCATTAGTCTGCTTGGCACCCGTATACGGTTCCTCATGAACAACTGCATCCGCAGCATCCTCATCTATCATATGTTTCATATCAAGATCTCTTAAAAAATTCCTGGAGGATTTGTTCTTTAGGTCAGCCTTTTTTGCTTTATTATTATTTTTTTGGCTTGTTTTTTTGCTGCTCTAGAGAATGGAGTACCCGTCTCACGGTCTATAATTATGACCTTTGGGATGTTTTTGGCCATTACGGTACCCTTTTTCGACACAATTTCTGAAAATTTAGGGATCACCTCAATTTTTTGGGGGATTACATCTTTTAGCAAAAATGGAGAGTCAAATATTTTAGGTATTACATCATTTAGCAGTGGTGGAGGGTCAAGCTGACTCGTCACTGACCCATCCCCTTCCAACTTGCTTAAGAGTTTCACTTCGTCACCCCGGGTTACCATCGACTCTTTGATTAGAGGCACTCATATATCAGATAGACCATTGGGCAGTACCTCTATACTTTTCACAATGGGTATGAAGGAGTCTGATAGGACTCTTGGAATATTATCAATAACTGTTACCAGTGTCATCAGCAATTCGTTATGTTTCCTAAGTTCAACCAGAATAGCTCGATTAAAGATTCCTAACATAGTCGTAGTGTCACTCACGGGTGGAAATTCATTTATACCCCCCGAAATTATATCATATATAGGATCCGACATAGTGTCATAGGGAATAAAAATGGCAGGAGTGTCTAAATCATGAATATCCATCTCAACAGCATTTTCCCCCTGGGGTGACTCACTGCATACCCCTTCTGTTTCATAATCGAACATTGGTTGAGAGGGGTCCATATTTCCATTATAGTTTCTGATTTCTGCAGAGCAGTCTTGTGCACATTGTAGCAATTCCTCTTCGTCCACGCAGGGGACAGGCAAAGGGAGTGCTGCCGCATGGGCCAAACTGGCCCTGCGAGTGCTAACAGCGGCAAAGAATTCCGCCCTGTGGTCTTTACGAACAGCGGCTAATTTGGGTTTACCCATAGTAGCCGTTGTTTAGTACACACTATACTTCCACACACGAACAATGGTAGAAACGGCACCTTCTTTCGAAATTACTAAGTGTACTTTAGAAAGTCAAAAAGGAAAATGTAAGTACCTGTTAAGAAAACCTAATATACTTTTGAATTTTTTTTTTAATAACCAACTCACTTCATACTTGAACTCATCAGCATCCGAATCAAGCCCCACCAGTGCTTTTTTTGAATCAGGATAAAGATCACTCACATATACAGACTGCAGAGCACAAAGCACAAACCGTGAACAGCAAACAGCATGCTTTCTGGTGCTTCCGTGTGCGCGTGCGGGTGCGCAGCACACCGTGTTTTTGTAATAAGGATGGGCGGGAATGAAGGCGGGCTTAGAGAGCAAGCCCAATGAAATTAGCTAAAGAAAAGAAAAAGAAAAAACAATAGGGAAGCGGATGTTAAATACTGGGAAGAAACAAGTTAACAGACAGCAGCATTGGAGGATGTCAATTTCAGAGTCAATTTCTGTATTTACTTTGCGCCCATTCGAGTCAGGCAACTTCCTGTGTACCCTCGATGGATGTCCACTCTTGGTGAGAGCTCTCAGCACGGCAAGAGGAATCCGTGCGGGTTGGCGAGAAGAAAAGTGTCCGTCTCAGCGGATGAACGGTGGCAAGTCTATAGCAGCAAACAGCATGCATTCTTGTGCTTCCGTGTGCGCGCGCGGTTGCGCAGCACACCGTGTTTTTGTAATAAGGATGGGCGGGAATGAAGGCGGGCTTAGAGAGCAAGCCCAATGAAATTGGTTTCCGCCCATTCGAGTCAGGCAACTTCCTGTGTACCCTCGATGGACGTCCGCTCTTGGTGAGAGCTCTCAGCATGGCAAGAGAAATCCGTGCGGGTTGGCGAGAAGAAAAGTGTCCGTCTCAGCGAATGAACAGTGGCAAGTCTATAGCAGCAAACAGCATGCTTTCTTGTGCTTCCGTGTGCGTAATTGGTTGATGTAGGGCAACCCCTCCTATTAATAGGGCAAGATAGGTGTTTCCTTTTCTTTACTTTTATATTAAAAGTCTTTGCCAACAAACATGCCACCACTGGGTCAGACTCGTACTTCTGTACCCTTACAGAACACCAACTATAGTTCTACAGTGAACGTAGAATATGTTTCAGGATTAACTCGTCAAATGAGATCTTACTTGTTAGAAACAGCCATCAGTGGGCACAGAGCCTCAGTAGCACACTATACAGGATCAAGATGTGTTATTGTTATTTCGTAAAAAATGAGTGCACCACCTTCTTTACATCAGGCAGTGAGGTGGGGTCGCCCCTAAGGGCAGGGCCCCAGGGCATGTTTCCTTTTTGCCCCCATACACTTCTGGGAGTTGGAATTCTGAATGTGCATTTGGAATATTTACAGCTACATTTTAGGTAAGAGAATTGAATGGAAGTGAATGCTAGGCGTGGTTTTGTGCAGCGGAGTTTAGAACACTTACTTGTGTGGCTGCTGTTCAATAACTACAAGTTGCCTTTTTTCTGGACTCATTTGCCGGGGCTAGGAACACATTCCTTGGGATGTTCATGGTTAGTGTGCTAGACTATTAGACAAGGCCATGTGCGCATGTCTGTGTAAGTGGAGCATGTTCTTCCAGACATTCAGTCTTTAAATAATACTTAGTGACACAATTGCTCCCAGTGTGAGATCTTTCAGTGATGTGCGGCCTCAGGCTGAACTAAAATGTTCCAGCATAACTGTGTAAATCTTGTGATTACGCTTGCTGATGTCTGACTTGACTTTAACATGAGAAAGGCTAAGGGACTTAAAATAGAAACATCAATAAACTATTGCAAACCTCGACTGATGGTAACACAAAATAAGCAACCGCCTCTATATAGAAATCTCAAAAACACAGTAGATTAAAATTAGATTTAATTCAATCAGTTCGAATATGCTGGTGGCTGAGTGTGTGTGCGTATGTATAACACGCATAATTTTACGCATGTCTTCTCATCACAGTTATAACATGCCAAATGTATATATTCAGTGAGAAAGGTTTGATTACGCAGATGTTATATTAAGTTTAACTGAAAGATAAACATAGGTTCCTACTCATATTGATCAGTGGATGTGGGCAGGACATTAAGTTTCGAAGATATTTAATAAAGATATACAATTAATTAAAAAATATATATTTGTGGACCGATTCACTGGGTCCAAAAATTGTTAAAGAATAGCGTATGCACAAAAAGTCAAAATTCGTAACTTCCTATGCGTAATTTATGCCACTTCACTAGCAGGATTTACACTTGTTTTACAGGAGGCAGGAAGTCACCGAGCAGACGCAGGTGTCGGTGAAATATCGAAAATAATATGATATTTCCACCATCCAAATCAATGAAAAAGGTCACAAATTACTGGAAATAAACAAACACATGACCTAATATGTTAGAGGTTTTCGAAACACTGACGCTGGGATCGAACCTGTGTTGATTTGTGTCTTCTTGCTTCCAAGGAGAGCACTTTGCCCCTGAGCTATCATCCCAAGACATCTGGTAAAAGAAACCAAAAATACAAATTACATTTGTCAACTCAGGGAACGTGCAAAAGTCACTTAATTGACTTGAATACCTGGACAAATTCCATTCACTCTTGCAAGGATTAGGAATTGCATAAGAAAACCCCACAATGGCTAAACGTATTCATAATAGAAAGAAAAGCAACAGACAGGGACTCTGGATAGGACAAGAATTATAGTATGTTCCCTAGAGGTCCAACCACACATTCAGAGGTGCAGTGCACTGTGCAATCCTGCTGGTCCATTAACACATGTCATTGGGCACACCTGCTGACAACCGCTGAGCCTACACCTGTGCAACTCATATAAGGATTGCCCACAGAAACAGATCACTCCATAAAATGTCAGAACCAGTACGCGCTGCTTTGGAACAGGAGAAGGGGGAGGATTCTGCTGTAGCTTACCCCCAGCAGAGAAAGCTACTCAGTGGGTGTTCCACAATAAGGTCAGTCTTCTTGCTATGCCACATGCGAAGGTCATGTGCCGGAATCGTTTCCCTCCCCATGAAATTCTTAACATTCTGTAGAAGTAGGAGGGAGAGCTGGACTCCACCACATCATGCTCACATGCCATAACTGCACAGGTCGAACTACTGGCTTCCCTGCATTGCTTTGACACTGGTACCCTCCAGAGAACCAGAGGCTTCAAAGTTGGTATTGTACAGGCTAGTATGTCATGTTGTGCGCTCCAGCTTGTTGCTTACATCAGAGCATACAGCAGCCAGTATATCACCATGCTACAATTTGTGGAGGAAAGGCAACATGTGGCAAGCGATTTGTAGGTAGTGTGATGATTTCTCCAGCTGCTGGGTCATGTGAACTGCACCCACATTGCCATTTGTCCACTACAGGAAGTTCCACATGTGTACCACAATCAGCACTGCAGGCACTCCATAAATATACAAATGATATGTGATGACAGGGGCTTCTTCAAATATATGTTGACCCCCAATTTCCCAAGCTCAGTGCCTGGTAGTTATATCTCCTGACAGTGGGCTTTGTGTGCTTAGTTACAAGCAGGTCACCATGGCAACATGCAGCTGTTCAGTGAGGACCAACATATATCTTCTAATTAATATACGAAAGTTGTGCATTCATACTGGTGCTGCAATTACTCATTAAACCCAGAGGTGTAGACCTACACGCTAACACACAGTGATCATCGCATGGTGTCTGCAGAAATACGGCTGCTTACAAAAAGCGGAATGTGAATGTACCAACATCATTCCACGTTCTACATTCATGCCCTTTTCCACAAAGGGGATGCCGGTTATCGACTCTGTTCATACGGCATGATCCCATTCTGACAACCTACCACCACATCTCAGCACAGGTACACCACAGTGAAAGTTGCACTAGGAGAATCATTGAGCAGAGTTTTGGCATTGTGAAATTCAAGTGTCTTGAACAAACAATTGAAGTGTGTCCTGTTGCATCCCACATAACATTGCTGTATGCAGGGGCATTCACATTGGCATTGCACATGAACTCAGCCCCCTAACCACATGATATTTCGTCGAGAGTCTGGAGTTAGTTGCTCCACAAAATCTTCTCCTGAGCGTGGCAAGTATGGGAGGTGCCAAATTACTCCTAGAAAATATCCATCAATGAGTAAATCAATGATGACTGGATGACATGTGTGCAGAGTCAGAGACACCTATGGACCAATGTCTGTGTAGATTCCAACACATGAAAATTCCTACCACAGGCAATACAACATCACTGTGACCATACAAATTGTAATGTTTTGCAATTCATATAACAAAATGGACACCACCACAGATGCTATAATTAACTGACTGACGAAATTGCTGCATATATGATTGGTAAATGGCAACCTGCATGTAATACTGCATGGGGGCCTGACGTCTGAACAGAGCATGGAATTGTGCAATCATTTCTTTCAGTACGGGTGCAGAAGTAAGGCTCAGACACAATGATGGCACATTTTTGGATATAGACGTTTATTAAAGGATAAATACAGGGTGGGTAAAGGCCTTGCTAGCCCTAACATTAAGAGGGGTTTCCCTGCCTCAACAAAAATCTTAAAGAGGTCTGTCAGGATGTCGAAATACAAGTAACTCCACCATTGTGTCAGAACCCTAACGTTCTTCCTCACACTAATAACTAAATACAAGGTGCTAAGGGGTTGTCTGCTCAACAGGGTCGTCTTCTCAGAGTTCAACAAAAAAAGGACCACATGGTGCAAACATAAACAAAGTTGCACAGTAGCAAAGTTATCTAGCTCAAAAGAAAGCAAAGTCCCAAATCAAATTGTTGACGCCAAGAGAATGGCTCCTTCCCTTGGTTTCACTCAGGCTTCCCACTGTGGTTACAAAAACCATAGGGAACGTCTCCCTTCACCTAGCATTCTTTGGGCTCCTTAGAATGTCAAGAGAGGGCCTTCCTTCTCTTGGTTTCTCTCGTACAGTTCTCACAACACCAGGGAGGACACTTCCCTTCCCCTGGTCTCTTCTTCTTAGTACCAGGGAGGACACTTCTGTTTATCTGATCTCTCCTTCTCAATACCAAGGAGGATGCTTCCCTTTCCCTGGTCTCTTCTTCTCTCACCTTGTTTTGCCTTGTTTTCAAGTCCTGAACCCTGTAAAGTTCTTTTGTGATAGTGCCGCAGACCTGGCTCACTAACCTGCCAAGTACGGTGACTACAAAGATGACTGACAATAGTAACCTGCATTGTGCGCGGGTCCTAGACCTGCCTTCCTTGGTTTCTTTCTTGGGGCCTCAGGAAGTTTACTTTGCTTCGTGGGGTATCCCCTCCTCCCCTGTTTAGCAGCATATCCCACTACTCCCTTCTGCCCCTACCAACCATCCTGGTCACCCCTGTACCTTTAGGGTCTCTCCTGGCAGTCTTTGAACAGTCTTTGGGTCTTTCTGCTTTAATTTTGGGCTTCTGCCATCTCCCCACCCCCTTATCCTGTGTGCTGCGGAAGCTACAAAGCATGTGTCCCCCCTGTTTCCTCCAGGGAGGTTTGGACATCTGTCAGGTCTGTTGAAAAGTGATTCTCCAAGGCACTCCCCAGCCCTTAGCACTTCAACAGCGTACAAAGGTTCCCCTCCTTCCTAAGAAGTCTCTGGTCCACAGATTATTGTTCTGCAGCAAAACTTCCATGCTTCTTGCTCCTCCAGGGAGGGCTTGTCTCATACTTCCTGAGTCTGTCTTCCCTCTTATACTGGCTCTGGCCAATAAGGCATGGGAAAACACTTGACTATTCAACATGGTTCCTATAGGTAATCCGTATGCATCCACACTTCTCCCTTGTCGCAGTACTGACCTTAGGACTCCATTGTGAGTCATTGGGGTTCTTCCTTGTCACAGTACTGTGAAATGGATCTTCACTTAGGTAACTCCTATTCTTCCTTATCCCAGTACTTTCGAGGGGAATGACAGGGTGACAAAAAGTTATGACCTTATTAGGGAAGTAGTTGTTCTTAGGGTTGTAAGAAGGAGCTCTAGGGTCAAGTGATGAGCAAGGAAACTGTAATCTTAGTGGATGTTCGTCCCTATTCCCATAAATGATTTCTTCTCCCATGTGATCCTCCCCCTGTCTACCAACCCCAGGGGGACTGTTGGACTGTGGTCAAACTTCCCTGGTGCCATGGGAAAGGTCTACCCCTAGGGGAGAAGGGACGACATCCATAGATTTGCCACATTTCCCACCATGATTCATTCAGGTTATCTGCATATATCTTTTAAAACAATATATTACACTGTACAAAGGAAATAAAAATGCAAACATCTTTGCAATTTGGCCATTCTGTAGCCATTTCGACACTAGCCAAAGATGATGTTCCCCGGCAGTGCCCACAACTTCTACTGGCACCACAAGTGGAGACTGTAGAAATTCAGAGGGTCATTTCATACAACATTTCTATCAAACCTGTAACTGTGCCAGAAGCCTGATTGAAGATAACACAGCCATAAAGGGAATAACAATATAACTCTTCAAACTCTCCATCAACATGTCTGATCACAGCTGAACACCCACTGAGTTCCATGCATATATGAACAGATCCGTCCTTTGTCACATACACCCCTCTGCATGCAACACTCTTCAAGTGAACCAAATACCTTGCCCCTTTGATTACACCCAACAAATGTCTAATGAGCAGGCAAAACACTCCTGCTGCACATTATAAGTCATCAAATCAGATGGGTGTATGCATGTGTGTGTGTGTGTGCATGTGTGCGTGGTTACTGTGCACGTGTGGAGTGTGTGATTGTGTGTGGAACTAGTACTCTTTCCCACATGGCATTTGTAAGCTGACAGCATGTACCTATGAAAGATATACTTCCATCACAGAGCACCATTTCACTCAAATGACAGAAAAGTCATGGTGGACAAAGCAAAAAACGTCCAACCACTGTCAAAATCATACAGCACACATGTTGTCCCTGCCTCGCATGGCAAAACAGTGAGTTTGTGAACATTTGCCCATCCTCCACCACCATCCGATGATGCCAGCAATTCTGGTCTTCTTCTCCAGCCTTCATCCCACCCATTAGATCCTTTCAATAGGAATCACATAATGGCAAAGCCACCACCATGAGCATAATAAACATGGAGGCAGCACAATAAAGAGGAGGGTTGTGTCGTGTGTGGCTCACAGCTCGCTCAGTGACAACAGTGTGTTCAATTTCACACCCACATTTACCACAAATGGATCTATCATTAAAGTGTGACTGTGATGTTAATGAGAAGGGGTGGAAAGTCTAAACCACATCCCTCTTCTCATAATTTGGAATTGGGAAAGTATTTGTTGATTGTAATGGGGATCCCCCCAGGTTGCGTCTTCAACAAATCCCGTACATGTTGTATGCGGATGATTTGCTGTTACTATTGCAAACTCCACAGGGGCTACAGCGTATGTTGGGAAAGTTGGGGGCTTATGCCTGCAAAAACGGCTTGAGTATTAATGTGGGTAAATCCCAGGTATTAACATGTAGTCCACCAGCATCTAGTAAGAGGTTTCGGGCCAATCAAAAATGGTCGACCCAAGATATAATGCTAGAAAAAGTTTATAAGTATAAATATCTAGGAACTCTAATCATGAATAGACAATGCAAGGGAGACGAATGCGCAAGGTCTCTGAGGAAGCTATCACAGCTGACCTCACAGACACAAATAATCATTAAAAAATACAGCAAATTCACATTAAAACACGCACTTGACTTTTATAAAATGAAAGTGTCCCCGATTTTGTTGTATGGGGTGGAGGGAACGGTGTTAAACAAATCTCACCCATGGGATGCGCTTGAATCCAAATATTGGAAAGAGATCTTAACAGTCCCTAAGGCAGTTCCGATCGCATTGATCCAGTACGAGCTAGGTCTGTTGTTCCTCCACGCCCAGGCAAGTTGGAGACAATGTGCGCTACTTCGAAAGTGTGTACTGGGGTATACACGAGTCCCATTTTAGAAGTTTTAGCCTTTGCCTTGTTGAAATCAAGAATCAAATTCTCAGGAGAGTGGCTTAATTGCGTCTTAAATTGTATGGCCAGGGCGGAGGTATCACTTGAGCTGTTAATGCTGAACCCAGACCGCGCTAAAAGAAAGATATATTATGCGGACTGGGCAGGGACGCTTGCCACCTGCAATCACTACAAAGACTTTAATGTCTGGTCTTTTGGTATAAAACCTTATGGGAGAATGGCCTCGTACCTGGCGAAATTTCCATCTCCTGATACCAGGTCAGAGTTCCTAAGGTTTAGATTTAATTTGTGGGGCACGCGTGAGGTGCTGGCCAGGAAAAAATCATCACAGCAGCGCAGAATTACTGTAGATATTGCTTAGACACATCGCAAAATGATTGTCCGGCTCTAAGGGAGATCCGTAATAGATGCTTCCTTAACATTCTTACATTTCACACTTATACTTCAAGTGCGTGTAGATGGCAAACAATATTCTCTTCTCCAAGAGAACGTGTCCAAATGGCAGTGGTACAATTCTTCAGATTGATTCCTCCGAAAGTTGAAGTCACTGAGGGTTAGACAGAAATAGCAATTCCACAGGTTTACATGTCACAGGGTCCACAGTGAAGTAGGAGGTCAGATCCTTTTAGGATGCCTGTATGGAATTTCTTGATAGGGGGAATGGTAATATGTTTTTAGTGTTCTCTTCTTTGTATGCAATTTGGTTACATTTGTTATTGTTGTATTAGGAAATCTTTTGTGATGTAGGAAATTTCTAAATGACTGTTTAAATGGTGATAAAATATTTGAAAAGTTGTTGTGCAACTAAATCAAATAAAAAAAAATAATAATAATAATTTGGAATTTAATGGTTATGAAAGCCCATGGAGAGTAACAATTAGACTGATGATGACCGGGACATGAAGCAGGGCTCATATATAATCATGTCATGCACTTACATGCACACACAGTTATGTCCTTAAACAGCTCAAAATAAGCATTTTGAAAATATACAACGAAAATACAATATCTTCATTTGATACCCATAATTAAAGAAAGGTGAGCGAGTTACATGAAACAATCCTTTGCATTTGTTTAAAAATAGATGTGGATTGCCATGGCACTTATTCCTTTCATAATACTTTTCTAACTGCTATTAGTTCGGATACTAGATTGCTGAAATGTGTTGAAAATCCTCTGCGTGTGTTGTATACTGCTGTACCGCCTCCGGTCTACAGCGGCAGAGCTGAAAAATAAATCAACACACAGACATCAACACAGGTCGCCACAGGGAATTTGGAAGGCATTACCATGTGTGGACTTCGGCTTAGATCTCTAAAGTGAAATCAAGTCCCCAAAGCGTGTGTGTTATTATACACAAGTCCCCACAAGGATATAACAACACACAGACACACAGACAGCTCTTTCACCAGTTATGCTCATCCTGGAATGGGGCTGTACATTAAAGTATACTGGTCCATTTTGAACACATATGCACATAGTCATAAACTCTGGAGTGCACATGCCACTCACTGACTACACAGTTATCTCAGTCCACCATGCATTCCTGTACAGTGGTGAACATGCAAAATACCCATGATACATAGACAGGGCTGGCATGGACAGGGAAACTGCAACTCCACATAAATTGCATGGCCGTAAGAATGTATCCAGCATTTCAATGCCATCGAAATTTGCATGCACACCTGGAGAAGTAGGGATCTCTAACATACTGCTGCTGTGGCATCTTTAAGGGGGATTGTCTCAACATCAAAATGCAACAAATCATAGCAGTCATAGGTGCACACATGTGAATGTGGTAAACAATCTTATATTCAAAGTGTACAATGCAGTCATAATGGCAGGAAAGCAAGTGGTACGAACTAGACACATAATGTAAACAGAAGGGTAATTGTTAAGGCACCAGTTAAACCCCTAGAAAGCTCAGCACAGTCAGATGAGTATCGTTGAAAACAGGGGACAAAAAAGATATGCATAAGTGGAGTATGAGAGTAAACATCAGTTAACAATATAAAAAAAAATACAATCCGATGTGACCCATATGCAAAAGGAAATGACATGCAACATAATAAAATGTCCTCCGACTCCTCAGCTGTGTTTTCACCCAGCAACACTGCTTTGATCTCCTCTCGATTGCCCACACAACAGGGTTCCATTGGTGGAAAGTGTTAGAAGAGATTGAGGAGTGTGGTGTTTGGTAAAACACCTTCCCACCAGGGGAGCCTAAACTGCCAGAAGGAGGGAGAATAAGGGTGCTACTTTGCAGAGGTCATGTAAATTGCAGAAGTGTTGGGAAGGAGGGTCGAAAGTCCCAGGCCCCTCTGTGATTTAGGACGTGGCGATTGTAGAAGAGGATGTTGTGGGGAAACTAGGAGAATAGAGGTGGCAGGAGGAAGTCTCTGATTGAAGTTGTTTGTAGTAGAAACATAGTGGATTTCAGTGTTAGCATCACGTGTATAATGAAACTCCCTTTTAGAAGTTAGATGCCATTTTGAAATTAAACCTGAATGTTATAATTATTCCAGCACGCTTACAGTCAGTCGAAAGGGTCAGAAGGATGAGCTTGCAGCCCTGGAAGCCCTGCAGACGGTTAATTTCTTGAACACACACACACAGTTCCTTGTTGTGCCTTATCAGTAGTGCATGTAACCCAGTAGGAATGTGCCCTGCAAGGCCAAGATGGAGCCAGAAGAGATCTCTGAAGAACTATCCCACGAAAAGGTGGGTGAAGGCTTTAGGCCTTCACCAGTCAAGATTTATAAATTACAATGACCTGAGACCCCCAAACCCTGGACACAAATGTTTGAGTACACCGACCAGCCCAAGACCCCTAGCCATAAACCTGTACAGTAATCAATAGATCAGGACGATTGGAGAGCATGGGTGGGCTGCCCTACCATTGGGTTATGTGATGTGATTTGTGCTGCAGTGAGCCACGGGAGAAGGTAACACATTTATGCCACAGGTTGGAAAGCTGCAGAGGCTGCGGCGTGGCTGGGAAAGGAGAGGGGGTTCATGTAGTTTTGATTAGTGTTCATGACCTCTAAAGTAGCCGCCTCACTCATGCCCTTAGTACCAGGTGCACTGTAAAGCTTCTAAATAATGAATTATGTAACTAAATTGCCAATTAGCATTGTTGTACTGGATGACAACGGAATAAGACCCCCATGTATATAAAGATGGACAGAAGATGCTGGGACCAATCGCCTGGTATCCCATATGGAGCATACTATATGTGTATAGGGTCACACCAACCAGCTAACTGGATCTTTAACCTATGCAATGTACGTCATCTGTGACGTAGTGTAACCTGAAAACCCATTGCCTATGCTGTTTTCATCAGAACGCTCTGTGACAGCGGAGTTCTTTGCTACCTCCCTCACCACATGTGCTGACACCCTGGTCTCCTGACCTGCTGCAAGACTTGCATGCACACTTCATTGCCAGAGCATGCCTCTCCCCGACTTCCCTGTCGTCCTTTGACACCTCCCGTATGCCCAATCTGATAGCCTCACAGGCTGTCTGCATGAACCCCAGCAGTTGATGCATAATGCCCTCCCTAGTAATGTCCTCCCAGAGTGGAGGGACAGGGACCTTGCATCATTTGGCAGGTACATGGAAGTTGTTGTGACATGTTCTACTGGGCTATGCAGGGAGCATAGCTCGATAGCAGGAGGAGGCTGCATCACAGATGATGCTATTGTGCCTCAGCAGGTTGGTTTCCTGCAGGGAAAGTCTCCTATGCAGAAATGACATTGACTGCAGGAGGAGATGGTCTGAAGTGGCTGATGCTTGCCTGATTTCAAGTTGTGAGGAAGGAATACCAAGGAATGCAAATGAAGAAGCATGACTCGGCTGAGGTATGCCCTCTTCCTGTTGGCTGTGTTGGGGGTCATCAGGCACAGTTGAAAGCATGGCAGGAGGAGCAGAAGGAGACTTGTGAGCCACGCTAGTCACTGCCCCAGATGTCGGTTCGGCAGTTGTGACCCCACCCTAACTGCCTGCTGCCACTACTCCTCCTCCTCATGTGCACCCTCTCCCACCTACTTCACTCTCATGACTCTCTCTGGTTCTTCCTGGGGACTTATCACTCTTCACCTGCACTCTTTGGTTGCCTCTAGAACTGGACATAGGCTTTTACTTTTCTCATAGGAGACTCTGCAGAGAACAAAGAGATACACATCAAACAATGTAGCCATCTTCAATGTCACATTACGTACACGTGAAAGAACAAGAGCACCGGTAAATGGTAATATTCTAAGTTATAGCTAGGTATGAATGTTGTGTGGCACATGGTGTTGCAGATTCGATATAATAACCACCCCTCCCCCTTCCTGGCAACAATTGCACGTGATGACTCAGTACATGAGACACATTTCACATCTGTATTTCCACAGTATGCTTTTGCATTTCCTGTTTGTCATTTTGAACACATGTGTAGTATGCGCATCTTGTCTAGTAGATAACGTAACATAGATTGTGAAATAATGTCAATGGACAATGCATGCAATGGAAGTGCTGGTGCAGCATATGTTTCTGGAAGATAACTTGTAACTGTGAAATGAGATTTGGACAAACAACAAGGATTCATAATGTACACATTGTCTTCATGTCGAGAGAGATCCTACGACGGATGGGGCTCATACACAGATAAAATATCACCGGTGTTTCTTACCTGTACTATCCCTGTCAACACTTCACCTCCATGCTGTTGAAGATGCTGTCCTATACAACATGTCTATGGTATTCAGCTTCATGCTCCATTGCAAGTAGGTCATAGATGCCAATTTGCCATGCACATGCCTACCACTTAGGGCCAACATGGAATCACTGGGACAATCCCACTTACATGTTCCACCTGCATATATGTCCAGGGGATTATGGCCTTTGCCATCACCATTTGGATGGTTATGTGAGATTGCTTGAAGTAAAACCCTGCTATATGGCCACAAAGACATCGCTGAGTTGCGTGCACTTCCAGTGATACAGGCCCTCAAGCACTGTATTAACAAGTGTCAGATTGAAATACATTATGGGCCACAAGTTGGTTTATTTGAACCAAAAGTGGGATTGGGTGCTGACTTGTATGACAATTTACTATGCTGACCGCCCTAAAACACTCCTGAACTCATATTGTTCTGGATGTTAACCCCCTAAAACACTCCTGACCTCATATTATTCTGGATGTTAACCCCCTAAAACACTCCTGACCTCATATTGTTCTGGACGCTAACCCCCTAAAGCACTCCTGACCTCATATTGTTCTGAATGGGTCCAATATCAGTTGGAAGTGCCATATTCAAATTAGGTACTGGATGGAATAGCAAAAAATTCAGCACTGTGTATTTCACATCACATCCATCTCTAAGTACCAGATCCTTGGAACACATGTGTGGCTACTGAATGACTGAAAAAGCATTGCACGAGCAGGGGGGGTTCAGTACCCTGCCGTCTCAATATTGGGGATACCAGTATCCCCAATCCATAGGATTGGAGACGTAGACCCTTAGTTTAAATGTGTTATTTTGGGGTTCTAATGGTTCACACAGCATGTGGTGTTTTGCTTTCATGACCTGGTAGGATGGTTATGAATGTATTTATTTATTTCATTTATTGTATGTATTTCATTTTTATAGCGCGCAAGCAACCCAGAGGCAATGTGGCGCTGTTACAGGTAAAAATGATTCACTGTGTTTACAACAGCAATACATGGGGTAGCAAAGTGAATACAACAGCAGTATATAGGGTTGCACAGGTAGATGATATAACATTGATCAAGAGAAACAGTATTGTAGAAGTTATCACAATTGTTTTGTCCGCAGTACAAAGGGTCATAGGATCAATTGCCCAGGTGTTATGAACAGCCAGATTTAGATCTCTTTACTGTGGGTAGGATTAGGTGGTCAATATAGGGAGTCCTTGTAAGTCTTGAGGAATAGACTTTGGCAACCATTTGAGGTAGGTGGGCTGTGTTAGAGAGGCATTTGTGGGCAATGGATAATGTTTTGAATGTGATGCACTCCTGGATAGGAAGCCAGTGTGCTTCTCTTCTTGCTTTGAAAATATGTTCTCTATTGGGATTTTGAGGGCTGCTCTAAGTGCGTTATTCTGGATTACTTGGAGTTTCTAGGTATTTCTCAAGGAGGTGCCTGCAAATTGTGAATTGCAGTAATCAATCCTGGACCCTATGATAGCATGGGCAACCGTTAGGCAGCTGTTAGTGGAGAGGAAGTGTCTGGCTGCATTGAGGACCTTGGTGGCGTAGGCTGCTGAGGAGGCAATGGCGCTCACCTCTCGGGACATGGTGAGTGAGGTGTCTAGGTATACCCTAGAGTGTTTACTGTGGTTGAAACAGGAATTGAGCAATGGTCTATCAGGAAGGCATTTTGTTGGTTGTTAAGATTTTTTAGAGTATTCAGTGAACAAAGAATTACAATTTCAGATTTTATTGCTGTTTAGGCAGACGTGATTAACTGCCTTCCATGCCCGTATTGTGGAATAGGTGGTGTTTGGGGTGTTGAGTCATCAGAGTAGTTAGCTGGCAGTGGGATCAAGATTTGGGAGTCCCCGGTATAGTTAGTATAGGCTATGCTGAGTGAGTCCAAGAAGTTGAAGAATGGTCTGGTGAAAATGTTCCATAGGGTCGGGAGATACAAGCTACAAGATCCTTAAGGTATGCCACAAGAGATGGATGACAGTGAGGCATTGGTGATCTCTGAGAATACCCTCATGACTCTTCCTTCTAGGAAGGATGTGATCCAGGAAGTGGCTGATTGGGAGAAGTTGGCAGAGGTAGTGAGGTGGTGGCAAAGGATTTGGTGGTTGACCAGGTCAGAAGCAGCAGATAGATTTAGGAGGAGGAGAAGAGCTGACTTTCCCTCGTCCCTGTTTCATCAAGTTGCTTTTTTAGGTCTAACAAAGGGGTTTTTAGTAGTGGAAGAACGCTTGCTTCTTTGAGGCTAGAGGGAATGATGTTTTTGGCAAAGAAGGCATTCATGATGAATGTGATGAGAGGGGCTGGTAATTCGAAACAGTCTTTGATGAGAGATGCTGGACACATGTCTCCTTTGCATTTAGACGGTTTTATGCTTTTAATCAAGTTTAGGACTTTCATTTCATATAAGTCTCTGAAGGTAAACTGTGGGATGGAGGGATCATGGGAGGTGGGTGCGTTTTTGATGGCTGTGACTTTGGGGTCGCTGTGGAATTTGGCTTCGTGAAGAACAATTTTCTTTTTCAGGGTGTCAATTTTATCTAATAATGCTTTTAAGATGCTCAAGGACCAGGTTAAATCTTTAGTAAGCGTTGATGGTGGAGCAGATGGAGATTCTAATTAGCTATAGATGGTACGGATTTCTTTAGTGTCTGAATTGGCTTTGCTGATTCTGGTGTTGAAGGAACCTGATTTGGCAGTGATATGGCAGATTTATAGAGTTTAGGTTATTTAGTGGAATTATCTGTCAAGGTGTCAGTGGGATTCTTGTGCCAGGCCAGCTGGGCTTGCCATTACTTATTGTGTACCAGTAGGAGGTCAGGGGTAAAGCAGGAGTTGGAGTGTCTGATGGCTTTTGATTAACAAGGCACTAATGGAGCAATGATATGTACTGCTTTTAAGAGGGTAGAAGTGCAAATGTTCACCAGGAAGTTGAAATCATTGGTGAATGGAGGCTTGAGGTACAGGGTGTTCAGCAGCAGCAGCAATATGTTATCGTTGGTGAGCTTCCACGTGCTGCCTGTAATTGCCAGAGGTAGGAGAATGGGGACTGTTTTGGTTTTTCTGGGCTGTGGTATTGAGAAGTGGATGCTGTAGTGGTCAGACCAAGGGCAGGGGGTGTTGGCTCTGGTGGAGATCCCACAGTTGTGGTCAGCAATCCAGTTGAGTTTACGTCCTTTTACGTGGGTGGGGTTAGTGACACGCTGACTGAAGCCTCAGGTTTCAAGGGGGTTGGTTAGCGAGGTAGCCTGTGGGTTGCTGGGGTCTTGAAGAATCAGGTTAAGGTCTACTGGTAGGATCATTTTCAAAGAGGCTTTAAAGTTATCCTGGAGGATGTGGAGGAGGTTATCCTCAAAATTCAGTGAAGGTCCTGGTGGGCAGAAGATGAGGTGAATGGTGCTGGAATATGTGGGTGAGCGTGAGATGGATAAGAAGTCTTTGCTGCCATCAATGGTGGTGGTGATCTGTCCAAGCGGGAGTAATTTAATATGAATTGGCTGAATCAATTCAATCTTACACATATAAAAGCAGATAAAAACAAAAAGAACAATCAATTCAATTAATTGTTTCACAATTTGACAAACTACCATACAACTAAAATAAAACACACACATTCAATATGGACTCATCACATTCATCTCTACCAAGTCTTGTGAATTGTGAAGTACAATATTAGTATTTTTATTTGATAATAACCAGATCAATTTCTGCTAGGAATTTCAGGCCATGAATCTGCCCCTATTGTGAGGGCAGATTCATGGCCACTTGAGTATCTATACCACCAACAGATGTTTTAATGTTGGCACAAAACCTTTTCTTGCAAAGTGATTACAGCCCCCGTTCCTCTTTTCACCCATTTCAACCATTCTTCTATTGTATTACTATTGCTGTGAATAAATAAAACAGAATAGGAAATTGACCTATTAAATTGAAATATTGATAAACCAATACATTGACATATTGGTAGGCGGCACACTGTCCCAGATATTTATTTAACATGACATTATTTTGAGATTGAGATTGAGATTATATGTTGTGCACAATTGTGTAGCAAGTATTGATTGACTTCATGCTGCTGACTTGATGTTGTTGCACAAAATGAACAATCAAAAGCAAATGTTGCACTCAGTGGCAGTTGGATGCAAGACTATATGACTTTTTAAAAGAGAACATGCCATATCCTTCCAGGGCATCCCATTTGGCCTCAAAATGCTGAAGCCTAGACTATACCTTTTCCCTGAGCATGTTACATAAATGGCATCTTGCATCAAATGTTTCCTTTCACCCTTGTAACCATGCCCCATATTCCCAACCCACCCATTACCCACATACCTACGTGGGCCACATTTGTGTACATTGCAGGCATAATATTTGTGCAGAAGGTTACATGAGAAGAGAGAAGAAGGCTCATCTGCTCACTACAGCCTGGCCCTGGGATGTGCTCCAGACACACTAACTTGTGGTATTCCTCCGTAATTGTCCTCCAGAAGTTACAACGCTGCAGAGGTCTGATGTGGGATTGCACATTGCCCTGCAGTTTATCTTGCGTCCTTACTGTAATGATGTTGGGTGCTTTCTTGCCTAAAATGTGCCTATGGTCATCACAGTGCATATTTGCCTTACTCTGTTGCACTTGTAGATCTCAGGTGCACAGATCTTCACAGCAACGTTAGCCCAGATGCAGTGACTGGCAAGGTCATGGAGATGTTTTCCTTGGTACTCCTTTCCACGCTCAGTACCTTAGCTTTTTTAAATCTACTGAGACCTGTTTTGTAAATCACACTCAGGAGACGAACTATAGGTTATGTTTGCAAAATGACATTTATTATAGCAAAGGAAATGAGACCTGTCCTGTCCCTAACTTCTAAGGTGTACTTTGCCCTTTCTCAAAGGAAAATAACAAAAGATTGCTCATCAGGATGTCTTACAACACAATTCTGCCCTGCGTCCACACCTAATCTACCTTAAATTGTGTTTATTGCCCCCTTATCTGATTATATAGTTAATCAATATGTCTCTTAAGTCTTCCTCTTTTCCTGGTGGCGTTTGCCACCTGGTCCCCATCCTTATCTCTCTATATGATTTTGCAGGCCACATGCCTGATTATACAGTTAAAAATGACTCTTTATTCTTCCTTTTCTCCTGAAAGAACAGTCTTTTAAACGTATAGTTGAGGTGTGATTACTCAACCTCGGAGCACAGTTGCTATGAGCCCACCTATGCGTTGTCTCTCTCCAGCTTGGGTTACTGATTCTCACACCCTAAATGGAGAATCACTTCTCATTTCCCACTTTTGAATCTTACCCCGCCTCAGGGTTCTGTTTCTTTTATGCTGCCTTGGGGTCCTTTTACGATCACCACACCTTGGGGATTCTGGGTTATCATCATGCTTGAATTTCCTCTCTCCCGCCCCAGCTTGGGCATCTCTCCTCCCACCCCATTTTAGGGTTCCTGGTTTCTGTCTCTCAGCCCCTCTTTGGTTTTGGTTGGATCTGTTTCCTGTGACAACGAGGTACCTAGTTTGCTGCAGTATCCCTTGGGAAGGGTGGTCTCCTCAGCTGGTTTTGGCACCACAGTACGAACACTTGTTTGGTTCTATGTGTCAGTTTGGCAGTTCAGTATCTAACTGCTGGTCTTCAATGGTTCATCAGTACTAAGGACAATGGACGCGGGTTTCCCACATCTGGCATGGTCTGGACTTCTCCTCTCCTACAGCCCACTGTCTCCTGGTCTGCACACTTCAGAGAGAGCAGCGTTTCGTGGGCTTTGTAGATGAGCAGGTTCACATAACCCTGGGATTCTTAAAGGGTCAGAAACCATACCAGCCCTTTCAAAAGGGCCTTGAACATCATTGCCATGCTCAGTCCCCATATAGATAATGAACAAATGAATTCTGTACTTGAGGGAGAATGAGTAAAAACCCTGCTTGGCCGTTCCTTGTCCTCTGTGGGGGAGTCACCCCTTATGTGATCCCTCTTACACTGTCTCCTAGGGGGTGTCAAGCATAGTTGACTCCCTAATCCCAAAGGGGGTGTCTCCCCCTTGTTGAGAAGGGACACATTCCATGTATTTTTTTACACATGATTGAAGAGTGCCACATCCTAATGATATGGTTATCACACATTTGCTAAACATGCCTTTTTCCAAGTACAAACTCACATTTTAATGAATTAACATATTTGAAAAAAATGCAGAGAAATTCCAACATGTACTTTGAGTTAAGAACTCTTCTACGTGGTAGTTGATAGGGGTCGTTAGAAAAGGATAGGTGACTATATACAAAATGGTTTCATAAGTTGTTTTTTCCACAAAAAATATCTTTTTCTTGTTGGATGAGTAATTTAAGCAGGAAATAAAATGGAATTCCTTGCATACAGGAATTGGGCTGAATGATTTTACACAATCCTCCCTTTACAAGGAGCTTATAAGTGATACAATGTACCAACTGTAACCTTTAAACAGAAATGTATGAACAACTTACAATCGGCTAAACTGACATTATCAAGTATTAGAATTTCAAGAACAAAAACACAATCTGAGTGAACAAAAGAAAGCCAGTATATATTGTGGATGGCATCTGTATCTTACTTGAGTTACTAAACCATCAAGAAGATGATTATTTTGTGTAAGCAAAGGCACATATGTAAGCATTTGCATGTAGGGGGTCATCAGGAGATGGGTGAAGCAGAAAAATGCATCAGTAACGCTATTATCACTGCATTACCACTCCGTACAATCCCGACTTTGGGCAGAAAGTGGGAGGTCTTCCTCCAGCTTTCTGCTTGAGGTAAAAGTCTCCCCTTTCTGCCCATATTCGGATTTACAACTGCCCTCCACCCCGCTGCAACTCGGAATCCGGTGCTAATGGTACCAGACCGAGTTGCACTAACGCAATTTGTGCTGGTGGTATTCTGGCAGAATTACCGCTGGGATACCTCCAGACTCCTGATAGAGCCCACAGTCACCTATCATTTACTAAACACATATATCAGCTCAATCCCCTGAGGTTGGCAGCAATAGCAACAGCCATGCAGGGAGTGGAGAGTGAGAATGTCCTGGGTGATGCAAGTTGGGTCTCCATTGCTGTCTGATAGAGGATTCCGCTGCTGGATCAGGTGGCATCTGTTCCCCACCAACTCTTCAGGAGTTTCTTCAACACTGGTGCAGCACATTTGAGACCCACACTCACACAGAAGGCAGATGCACCACTACACTCACTGGACTACACATCTATCGTTTTGTCCTCACTCAACAACTCCTCTATCTCAGCACCTGTCCCTGCATGTTCTTCTCCAATTAACAATGCAAGAGTAAGAGAATAGAGTCAATCCTCCCAGTGATATGATGATGTAGATATCTGATGCATTCATTGAATAACAGTTTCTGTCTGTTGCTGATATCAGCTAGGCCAATCTTCAAATATATGGGCACCTCGCCTCAGGACAGGTTGAGGCCATGTAAATGTCATGGTCAGTATGTGTAATGCTGCATCTACTGGACTGAAATTTCCAGCCAACAGCCTGCACTTTGTGAGATACTTGCCTGCATGCAATGTTGGCTATTAATGGGAATGGGGTTGGCCATTCTCCCTTTCCTTGTCAATGTGACATGGAACAATGCATTGCCAGTCATGCTGTATTTCTCCCATTTTGCTATGCCAAAATGGGCAAACACACTATGGATTGCTTATACATGTGTCCTTGGCAAGGGTCAAGTAACATCTATTCTTGCCCCACTCTCTCAGGGAAGTGATGACTAAGTATTCTGGGAGTGGCAGTAAGAATTATGGGTGGACCAGGGGCTATAGAGTTGACTATCCCACGTCTGCAACACAGAAGACCTTTCACCTGGGCCCCCATCTGCGGTTGGCAGGTCAAGTGTTGTCTGGGATTGGCAGTCAAAATGATGGGTACCAGGAGCTATAGAGTTGACTATCCCACATCTGCAACACGCAAGATATTTGTAGATATTATCCACCTCGGCCTTGCTTGTATGTGTACTCCCAGTACCTTGCAAGGAGGATGAAAGGAGAGCATATTTGAGGCATTTTGCAACCCATTGTTTGAAGAGACAAAAGAGCTGTGGCATTAGACCTGCTGGCTGGGCTTTCGTAGCTCAGTCTTCCCTCTGTCAACTCTCCCCCCTGCTCCCATTGCTCTCCCTGGTCACATGCTCCCATTGTCCAATCTTTGGATGACCTATCACTGGAAGGTAGCAGTCATGTGTCCATGCTACTCATTTTCCTACACATTTTCTCATGGTTGAGTTATGATACCATTTGGATTCATCTGACTCAAACCAGATTCAGCTAATAACCTTGCAGAAATACAGTTACAATGTTTTCTAAAGTTAGGCCTCTCTTTCAATTACACTTTTGTTTTTCTTATCGGAAAACTGATGAGACGTAATGTGTACCCTCTCTAAACCCCCCTGCTCAAATGGTAATTTACCTTCTGGCTTTCTTTATGTGCTGGTATATGTTTCTATCAATTCGATTTTGGGTGGTTTTCTGTGTATCTGCTTCTCCTCTCTAGTCCCATCTCACTCTCACTTAATTTTCATTTGCCACACCTTTCACCTGGGTCCCCATCTGTGGTTGGCAGGTCAAGTGTTGTCTGTCTCATCTCTGTTTGGCAAAACATTACCCAGTTCATTCCATTTCTGTTCTCGAATCCATTCCCCTAGTCAGAGATTTCTTGGTTGCGTCCAGGTGCCTTCTGGGAGTTACTGTCCTGAAAAAGACAAGCAAGAACTCTGTCCAGAAAATAGGCAGGCAGGCATTGTGAAAGGGACAGGTGTTCCAGCCAACATAGGGGCTGACCCCTTCAAACTCCCTCACCTGACCAATGGGGTAGAATCAGTTCTGAAATACACAAGAAGCTGAATGGTCTCACCCAGCTAAGTCCGCTGCTCACAAAATTGCTCAGTGCGAGCCTAATTCTTTTATACTTCTCTACGATCCTTTTACTCTGTCTTGTAACAAATCAGTCATTCGTGTTTCTTTACTGTGAGTAAATATTTATCTTTTTATGTATCGAATTGTCACGGATATTCTTATTCAATGTAAAGCAGTTACTATATGAAGCATTTCCTAAAACAGAAAATGGCTTGACTTCAGTGCCTATGCATTTCGGAGCGATTCTCCATCGTCAGGGCTACGTTATTACCATGTTATATATCGTACAGCAAATCCAGTTTTGATTATTATATTCAGTTTAAATGCAAAAAGTGAGAAACAATGAAGAGTAGCACCAGGTACGTACCATATGTATCCATGCATAATTTCAAAGTAAACTTGCTTTTCAGCGTATAAATACATCATTTGTTGACACCTATTGGTGACTTGGTAACATCAGGTCAGAAAAAGAAGGTTTTTTGATTTTTTAATCTTTCCCTCACCATTACAAGTACAGCAACACAGCTATGAGCAAGAGGTAGAGTTTTGTTTTGTTTTGGTTTAAATGGACACGTATATGCCTCACTACATATTATTGAATACAAATTCTTAATGCTAGAAATTTGTGTTTCTCTTTTTTCTATTGTGTTCGACCATAAACTGAAATTATGCCTGGGCCCCAGCCCCAGAAAGCCTTGTGGATGATGCATAGCTTCTTGAACTTGATCCTTGCTGCCATTGGGAGCCAGTGGAGCGATTTCAGGGCTGGAGAGATATGGTCCATGGGCTTGAGGCCAAGGATAATTCTTGCAGTACTGTTCTGGATTTGTTGAAGGGGGAAAGTGTAGAGGTAGGCAGATTGAGAAAGAGGCCATTGCAGTAATCCATCCTGGAAAGAACCATAGCTCTGGAGACATTGAGCTTCTGGTGGAAGGTGAGCAAACGTAGAATACATATGAGAAGATGCTGCTGGAAGTGGGCCAATTTGGCAGGGTCTGTGATGTGAGAAGAGAAGAAGAGAGTTGAGTCGAAGATGACACCAATGTTTTTTGCCTCACGGGAAGGAGAGGGTTGAGGGCCCAAGGAGAGCGGCCAGAGTGAGAGATGGAAAGCGGGAGCAGGGGTCCCAATGCGAAGGATCTCTGTGTTACTGGCATTAAGGCAAAGATTGTTGGAGGCACACTAATCCTGAATTGTGGATACACAGTCAGGAATGAGTGAGGGAGGAGAGGATAGGAGGCTGGGAGAAGCCTGAAAGAGCCTGAATGCCCAATAGGCATTGACGAGCCAGAGTGAGAGGATAGAACCCTGGGGGACACCTCATGTGGATAGAGATGTGGTGGAGAGAAAGGACCCAAGGTGGACCTGGGAGGGGCGGTTCAGGAGGAAGGAGGTCAGCCAAGCCAGGAGCTGATCCGTGATTCCCAGGTTCACATGGAGTCAGTTGATCACAGTGACATGGTTGGCCATGTCGAAAGTAGTAGAAAAGGTCAAGCAGGATGAGGACAGAGGGACAGCAGGAGTTGAGGTTAGAGAGCAGATCTTCAAGGGTGTTCAGGAAAGCAGTTTCCATGCCTCTAGCTGCTCTGAAGCCAGACTGATGGTTATGTAGGCAGCTAACAGATTCAGTGTGGAGTGTAAGCTGGGAGATGGCCGGCTTTTCCAGGAGTTTCCCCAGAAAAGGAGTGATAGAAATTGGCAATAGTTTGTCGAACATGTAGGATCGGAAAGGCTTTTTTAGGAGGGGGTGCACAGGGGAGTGCTGGAGGAGCCAGGGGAAAGATCCAGTGGCAAAAGAGTGATTGCAGAAATCGTCCAAGATTGGAGCGAGGGTGGAAGTGTGGTCTTTGATGGTTCTGGAGGAGCCGGGGAGCACCTGTTTGGATGACTTTCATAGAAAGGACTTGTCTAGAGACATTGGGCCTCATTACGACCCTGGCGGAGTGGGTCTACGCCAGCGTTATTCGCGGCGGACCCGTCCGCCCTACTACGAGTTCCCGTAGCGCCATGGAGCCGTTTTCCGCTTGGTTTTTCCGGGCGGAGAAATCCATGGCGCTACGGGACCTTGTTGTTAATTACGCCACCGTATTTTACGGTGGCGTAATTAACGCCTTCCCCACTCCCATTATACCCTATGGGGCAAAAATGGGAATGGGGAAGGGTAAAATGGGGAATGGGGATTTACCGCCCCGCCAAGGTCGGAATGGGGCGGTAAATCCGCCAACCCCCATGGCGCTATCGGCAGCTTTCCGCCGTGCTCCATGGTGCATTTTGCACCGCGATTTCCGCCAGGGTCGTAATGAGGGCCATTGTCAGGAGTTGTCAAAGAGAAGGAGGAAAAAGGAAGAGGAGAGGGAGAGGCAGCCAAAGAGGGCCTAAGAGAGGTAGAGGGAGAGAAAGTGGAAATCAAGGAAAGGATGTTCTGAGTTTTAGTGGTGAAATGAGAGGCCAGAGACATACAGAGGGCCCAGGAGAGAACAGGAGAGGTGGAGACTGCAGTAGGATTGGTCAGCTCCTTTCAGATTTTAGAGTTTGGCCATGTTGTTAGAGGCCGCAGAGACATGGGCTTGGATATAGACCCTCTTCTTGGAGAGGACAGAGAGCCTGGTTTGCCTTTGGAGAAGGCAGCAGGCCATTTTGTCAGAGGATACGCCCGAAGCCTTACAATTCCACTCAGACACTCTGCACTTGTGTTTCAGGGCGTGAGGTCGGAGTTGTACCAAGAGTTGCACTTGGAGGTAGGCTTCAGATGGATTCCCATGACAGGGGCAACAATGTCCAAAGTATTGGAGATAGAAAGATGCAGGTTAGAGAGGGTTATGTCCGAGTGTGAGTCAGCCGCAGAAGTAGGAGGAGCAGAGTAAGTTGAGGCAAAGGCATCTACTGATGCTTGCTTCATGGGCCAAATGACACAGATCGAAGGTGGCAGTTCTGGTGTAGGCTTTGCTTGGGGCCAAGACGTTTCAGATGAGAGGAGAGCAGAAAGTACTCAATCCAAGAGAGATGAGTGGTGAGAGGGTTAGAGAGGTGGATGGAGTGTGTCGGACCAGTAGGTAAAATGGAAAGGACGAGAGAGTTGCAGAGGTTGTGCAAGAGGCCAGATGATGGATTAGAAGCATCCCGGTGGATGGTGAGGTCTCTGAGGAGGACAAGTTGGGAGGTCCAGGCAAGGAGAGAAGAAGAGAGGTCAGCTCATTCTAAGAGGAAGCGATTGACCTGGTCAGGTGGCCTGTAGATGGTGGCAACAGTCAGAGAGAGGCCAGGAGAGATATAGAGCCTGCAGACTAGGCATTCAAAGGAGAAGTGGGCCTGCATAGGAATGACAGAAGCTGGGACCCACTCTGGAAAGATCTGGGAAACTCCACCTCTGTGCCGGTTAGTTCTGGGCTCAGAGAAGATCTTGTAGCCCTCATGGAGGAGAGTTTCAAAACTTGTGATAGAGCTGGCCATGAACCATGTCTCAGTGAGAAAAGGACATCCAGGTCAAGGTCTTCGAGGAGGTGGCATATGTCACAGGAATGTTTGACAGCAGAGCAAGAGTTGAGAGTAGCTACATGGAGTATGTTGCCGCATTTGAAAGAATTCTGGGGTGGGATGCAGGAGTGAGGTACACCCAGCAGAGGTGGTAGAAAGGCCCAAGAGTGGCCAGGGGCAGTAGACGGAGGTGGCATAAGGGCCAAAGCAGATGAGGAGATGGGTACCAGTGAGGCAGTGGTTGAGGAAGGAGGTGGCAGAGGGCCAGAGACATGTTAGAAAAAGTGTTAGGAGAAGGGAGGAAATTGAGGAGATGCGAGAGACGTCTATCAAGAAGGAGGAGATTGGGCTGAGAGCCCTGGACCATGGTGGTACCATTTAGATAGACATTGATGATGGTCTTGGAGGATTGGAAGTGGGTCACAAGGTCTCCCAGCGAATGCCACCATTAAAGGGAAAGGAGGAGAAAGGAGGGAGAACAGAGAACATATGAGGGATTCATAGGTCTGCAGAGGGAACGACAAAGAGGATGTCTGTGAGAGACTATCTGGAGGAAGCGCTGATGTGGGTATCAGCGATAGGGTGGCCTGGGTTAGAGACCAGGATGTCCCTCTTGAACTTGTTCCTTCCAGACTTAGTGAGAGGGATAGGATAGGGCATACAGTAGCAGTTTTAGAAGATGGTAGAGATTGAGAGCCCATAAAGGGCGCACGGAGGCAAGAGGGACAGTGAGGGAGGAAAGAAGCACAGCCCAAAGCTGTGCAGCACAGGAAGCACCAGAGGGGGAGGGTTCACACAGAATGGAGGCACACAGGAGGCAACAAGCAGGCAAACAACACAGGGGAATGCAGTAGTAGTGTGGACAGAAGACAGGGATTGGGGGAGAGCACACTGTAAACATGCCCAGATTCTACTTTCATAAAGGAGGGGAAGGGGAAAATTGCCTAGTTTTAACATAATAACAATACAAAACCACTCAGATTCGACTTTCCTAAACGAGGGAAAAAGACCTAGTTACACAACAGCAATCAGGAAATGCATCTTTCCTGGCATGCAATCTTCTTGTATCAGGTTCATCCACATTGGTGCACATCCTTATCATGTATGTTGATGGCTCATGTGATTAGAAGAGACCCTTGGATCAGATTGGTACTGACAAAATGCAGTGGTTGGCAGGATTACATTGCTTGCTCTAAACAAGTAATAATTTACATTCATAGGGCCTCATTACGACCAAGGCGCTGGACCATGGTGCTATTAGCACCATGGTCCATGCCGGTCTCTGGCATTGTGGATGGCGGAATTACCGCCCCATCACAAGGTTGGCGGGGGCGGTAATTTCCCATTCACCATTTGCCCTTCCCCATTCCCATTTTGCCCCATAGGGCATAATGGGGATGGGGAAGGCGCTAATTACGGCACCGTAGATTACGGATGCCGTAATTAGCTCCAAGGTCCCTTAGCGGGTTGGATTTTAACGCCTGCAAAAAGCAGGCGTTAAAGCCTCCAACCCGCTAAGGGACCTTGTAATCAGGCGCTAATGGTTTAACGGCGCCAACGCTCTTTACGGCGCCGTTAAACCATTAGCGCCAGGGTCGTAATGAGGCCCATAGACATCAGGTGGATGTGACACAACATATAGGTTGAAAATTGATGTCTGATGCACTGTTGGTTCAATGAGGTTTATAATTGTTTTTGAGACAGAAAATTATGAATGGCAGGTGTCATTGTGATTGAGCCAGATAACCCATGCATATTTGTTTCAGCAATCTCTGTACAACATTGCCTCATGAGGGCAGTAGCAGTAGGTTGTAAGGTGGCACTTGTGGCTGTATCCACAGGCTGATGGCAAGAAACAGTGACCTTCCTCTGGAACAAATATGTGAGTCATTGGAAACAGCATGTATGGCCTACAAGGAAACATGCTACTGCACCTGCCTGTTCCCAGTGAATTGTTACATCTGGCTGTAAGCAAACACCTCAAGTGATCAGGATGCTGAGCTAGTAGATTAAAATGGTCTTTTGAAGTGTGTGGTCCATCCTGATACAGTATCTGTGTTGGCTTGTGTTAATGTTCATAGTACACTTTGATTTTCCTTGAAGATTAACCCTCTCCTGTCATGTAATGTTTTCTATACTGTAGGACAGTTTTGGGTCACATAAAGGCAGAACTGAAAGGTTTATGTTATCTACTATTCATCTTTGAAGGTATGCTATCTGTGCATTTGGGTGCAAAGGTATGTGTTCATTACACAATGTCAATTATGGATGGACTTGGGAGAATAGTTTAGTTATTTCATTATTAATGTTACAGATGTAATGGTTGAAAGATGATAGGCAGACTAGACTAATGAAGCCCCTTCATGTGGCTCCGCCCTCCCTAGCCCAGGTATCTCTATTTCCTAACAGGATGAGGAGCACAAATAGAAATATGGAATGCATATTGTCTATTTATGACCTAGTCTAATAGTGATGGCCTAAAGCCTTAACCTTTTCTACCTTCCTCCCTATGGGACATTATATGAGTTCCCTACACTGAAGGTTTTCACCCAATATGGATTGCAAGGGTGTTTGGATGGTGTGTTTTCTAATTCTCACACTCTCTCTCTCTTACTCCCTCTTCTCCCTGATCTTTCTCCTCTCTCACACTCTCATATGTTCCCTTTCAAATTGCTTCTTTTCTCTCTCATATGTTTGCTCTCTCTCCTCCCCTGTCAATCTACCTAGGTCCTCTTTCTACCTCTCCACTTCTATCGTCGAAGCCACATGTTTTATTTCACTTAGTTATCAGGGCCCTCCAGGTGCATCTTTGGAATACAGTTCCCATTGATGAGAATTGGTCAGTTTAATGGCTTTCTCCAGAGAGGGCTTGTGCAGCTGATCAGCAAATGTCCGGATATAAAGTCGTAAAGAGTTGATAAATTGCTCCAAGATTGATATTGTGTTTGCCTTTCTTTAAGTTCTGTGCCTCATCCACCTGGTTGTGAGGTCTCATACTCTGTGTGACATTTTTCACAGGGTTTCTCCTGGCCGTAGACAAATATGTCTAAGCTTAAGTTGATAGTTCTCTTGGTTGGATTTTGAGCCTGAACAGACTTCTAAGACTCCCCAGTGAGCATGGGTATTATGTATACTATGAAATGATCATGGTGCCAGCCAGCCATTTCCAGCGTCCGCTCAAATTTGACAAAGAAAGATGCAGGGCCCTCCCCTTTACTTAGCTTCTGTAGGATGCTATCTGAGAATACTGTTTTTCCTTGTCTTTCTGAAAGTACTCCTTGCATAGCTGGGAGGATCTCCTGATGTTGTCGGCTAATAACTAATTGACCACAATAAATCCTGCATATTAGTGTTAGTGAGTTAGGGAGTTTGGGAGTTTGTAGTCACTGGTATTTGGTTATCTTTGAAGCACAAATGGGTTATTTGAGCTTTTGTATTCCTTGTTATTTTAGATGGGATTGGAATGCCTGAGTACTGTGGCTGGCCATTAGTTCACTCCCTCTGGCTTCTGCTCATCTAATTCCCAACAAGTGCTGTATGACCCTTTTTCTAGGCTGAGAAGTTCCAGATGTAGTCTGAGCTCCCAGATTGCTATTTCAGTTTTGCTCAGTGACTTCAGTTTCACAGATTTCTCCTGTTTATGAATTTGCATAAGTTTTCTTCTTGTAGGTATCTGCTATATCAGAGCCTGAATTATCATGCTTGTAACCTTATTTGTCACAGATTGCTTCAATAACATGAGGATGGGTGAAGAATTGTGTTATTTTATTATCAATGTCACAGAGTTGATGGTGGAATGACTGTAGGCAGGATAGACTAATTGGTCCCCAAATTCACCCGGATTCTTCCCCTGGGCTCCCTCCTTCCCTAGCCAAAGCATCCTAATTCCCCACCAGAATGTGGAGGACAATGAGAGATAGGTAACTCCTGCTTTCTGGTTCTAATGTAGTGTTGCCCAAGACAGTAGCATTTTCTCCCTTTTTCCGTAGGTGGCGTTCAAAGGGTTCCCTAAGGTAATGGCCTCCCATCCCAATATGGATTTCAGGAATGTTTGAAAGATTTATTTTTATATCTCACACTTTCTTGTGTGCTCTCCTATCCCTGATCTGTCACCTCTATCTCTTTCTTCAACTCCATTTCTCCTTCCTTATTCTCTCTCTCGCCACCTCCCCCGTCAATCACCGTAGGTCGTGTTTTGCCTCCTCTCTTTCTCTATCCCTACTTCTTCATTTCCCTCACTCCCTCTCTCTTCATCATATCTTTTCACACTGCTTCTCGCTCACGCTCTCCATGTTTGTCTCCTTACCTGCTACTGCTTGCTCCCTTCTCAATACCACTACTGTCTCCCTCCTACTTTGTGCTTTTCTCTCTCACCATCTTTTTGACTCTATGCTCAACCTTCATCGTACATGTTCCTATTGAGGTAGAGTGAAGTGGGAGTAATGGGTGACGTGAATGTACCATGAAATAAGGCACAGACAACAGATTAACTTTTCTAAAATAAAGCTTTTATTTTTCAAATGTCAGGATGGAGTAATGCCTAACGTGCCCTATGCTAAGGTGGAATTTCCCTACCTAAAGAAACTAAGGATCGTTTGTGTCATAAAGTTCAACTCAAAAGTCTGTCTGTGTCCAAAGCTTAGGATTACCATTACAACTAATTCTATACTATATGTAGGGATGTTATCAATCAAAAAGAACAGTGTTCAAAGTAAAGTTCTGAGCTTCTTCCAGCTCCTGCCTGACTTGCTTTCAGCTTCTTCTTCCCCAGGTTTAACACAGTTCCACAAAAAGGCCTTGGAGCTCACTACCCAAAGTTCAGCACATTGTGGGCAGACTACACATTGTTGCATCAGATTATATTCACATTATTGGTGTGTGAACTCAATTTGTGCACTGAATTTCAAGGGTTTTGTTGCACTCAACATATTCACCTTAACTGTCCCTTCAATAAAAAAAAATGTGAATTTCTGGGGGCTTTGTTAGCTATACCTTCCACCACCTGCAATTCCTGATTTATTTCTGATAACATAACACATGTCATATCATTTGTTTTCCATCTCTGTTCTTCAGCTATCCAACATCGGGTTTATCAAGTATTTCCTCAATGTTTGTGCCCACTAGATAAGAAGGGTTTACAGTGGTAAGCAAGAGTGAGGTGGGCGTAGTGTAGGACTGTGATGAGGAAGACTGAAGTTGGGGCCTGTGATCAGAGTTAAGATGGTCCAAAAATGTCCAAAATAGTCCAGAGGACCTGAAGTCAATCCAAATTGGACTCAGAGACGAAGTAGACAAAGTGCCAGGCAAAATCCAGTTTTATTATCAGTCGAATAAAGCATGGACAGCATGTGAGCACTAAAATCTTGTCTCTATTGGCGCTTCCAGTACAAACAATGATTAAGCAGTACAAATTCATCATAAATTACATCATTGCATGTTTTCTGTTAACAAAAACCTACCGGGAATGGGGATTAGTTAGCGGTGGTGGCTACATATTTATATACATATACATACTATTGAGTTATCCCTAACTGACAGCTCCACCTGAAACGTGAAGTGCCTTGCGGCTTGACTGGCGTTGATGTCCTGATTCCTACCATTCCCCTCAGTTGGGGGAGCTGGGACCACTATCCAAACAATGTTTTTTTTTTACATTCTGCGTGCAGTTGGACATCACTGACAAAGCACTCTGTCTCCTCCATGAGGCCTTCACCTGAGAGGAAGGCTTCCTACCTGAAGGCATCATTGACTTAACAACCTAAGGCCTTTACCCCTTCTGCATCTCTGCATCTGCCCAGTGGAAGAAGGGCTTAACTGACCGGGCAGCCCTGAAGTGTCTGGAGAAGACACTGTCTGCTCTTGTCTATCATCATCTGTCTGCTGTTGGGTCGCCAGGTGAGTTTGTCATTATTTGTGTAGTCCTCTGTTCTCCTTCCCATCTTTCTTTCTATCTCTCTGCTCCCTCTATCCATGCATGGGCTCTACATCTCACCTATTTACTCTAACTGCTACTCTATCACATATCCTACCTCAAACTCAAAGCTTGGAAGGAAAAAGTTCAAAAAGGATTGCATGATCTGCAATCCAGGCCTCCCCACCTATGTCAAAACTTCTTCCAGTCAGACAGTCACCAACTGGCTGCAAGGCTGCCCATGATGCAAGGATAAAATTCAAGACCCTTTGTATTGTCCACAAGGCTTTCTGGGCCTGGGACCTACCTACCTAAATATTGTCCCTCTCCTTTCCACTTGTCTCCCATTAATAGAGGCACCAGATGAGAAGTACTCTTGCTTCACATTCTCCAGGTGTATCATTAAACTCTATCACAGTTGCACTGTCATGTCCCAGGGCTCCCAGCCCAACCTTTTCCTTCTTGCTAGGCATCTTCCGTCTGTCATCAACTTCTGCCCTTCTCCCACCACTCCTCCGGTGGTCACCCCTCTACCCTTCTCCACCTTCGATGGTCATAACACTTCCGTGTACCGCCCTTGGAAGACCTTTAAAGGTGGTAACCGGGTCTGCCTAGCTAGCCACAACTCTCACTCTGCCAACAAACACGCTTTTGATAGCTGTCTTCTTTTCAAAGTCTTTGACCTTTATGTACTCGCCCTCACTGAAACATGGTTTACTGCCAGCTCTGTCACAGATTTTGGCACACTGCTGCCTGAGTGTTACAAGATCATATGAAGGTGGAGAGGCCTGGATCTTCCCTGACTGGATCCCTGCCATGATTATTCCCACTCAGTCCTACTCCTCCTTTGAATGCCTCATCTGTAGGCTCAGAATCTCTCTAACCCTTTTGATGACTCTTGCCACCATCTACAGGACCCCTGGTCCGGTCGCCTTCTTCCTCTCTGAGTGGTCTGAACTCACCTCTTCCCTTCTTGCCTCTACCTCCAAACTTCTCCTTTACTTTGACTCCTCTGAGGTGACCACTGGACTCCAACGCAACCTTTGCGACGTTCTTTCCTTCACCATTCATCCATGTGGTGCACCCACCACTCTGACGGACATACCATGAATGCTCTCATCTCCTCAGACATTCCTATCTTCAACCTTCTCACTACACCTCTCTCCCGATCTGACATACCCCCCTGCCTTCTAATCTGGATCTCTTAGGTCCCCCTGCTAAGCCTCTGTCTGTGCTGCCTGTCTCCTTCTTCCTCATTCAACCAATGAAGCGAGTTTCAGTTGTTGCCTTTGCTGTCACCTTAATTCCTCCTCCCACTCCGGCCTCAGACGCCCACACTAACTCTGCCATTGCAAATCTTCACCTTTCTATCACCAACACCATGGATATCCTTGCACCTGTCATAAGAATCCGAATGAAGCCTGCATCCAAACGCAACACCTGGTATGATTCCCACCTAACCTCTCTGAAACACAAGTGCAGAGTGGCTGAGCAGAAGTGGCAGGCATCAGACACGTCCTCTGACAAACTGGCCTGTTGCCTGTTCCAAAGCAATACAGACTCTCTATTTGCTCGAAGAAGAGGGCTCACATTCAAATCTGCATCTCTGGTGCCACTATCAACTGTGGTAAACTGTTTAAAATCTGCAAGGAACTTGACAATCCTGCTGCATTCTCCACATCTCCCCTACCATCCCTGACCCTCTGTATCTCTCTGGCCTGCCACTTCCTTTCCAAAACCCAGGACATGCTGTCCTCACTCTCCTCTACATCTCTCCCTCTTCCCTCCCTCGCTGCCATGCCTCCCTTGACACCCCTCTCCCCTTCCTTACTTCTCTCCTCCTGCTCTCCGATAGCACCGGATGAGGTCTCTAGACTAGTACTCTCTATGAAATTTACCTCCAAACAAGTGCTCCCCTGCTGCTCTAGAACTATCAAGGACAACATTGCCTCCCTTATTCCTTCCCTGGCTGATTTCTATAATCACTCCTTTACCTCTGCCTCCTTCCCTCAACCCCTCAAGCACTTCCTTGTGTGTCCCATCCTAACAAATCTCTTGTCTGACCCCTCCAGCCCTGCTAAATATCACCCTACTTCCTTTAGCCCCTTCCTGGCCAAACTCTGGGAGAAGCTTAATATCTTCCAATTTATCCGACATACCAAATCTCTCGGCTGTCTCCACAACCACCAGTCTGGCTTCAGAGCTGCCAGAGGCACAGAAACTGCTCTGCTGAACACCCGTGACAACTTGCTCTTTCATTTTGACTCATCTTTCCTTCCGTTCTTATCCTATTGGATCTTTCCTCAGCCTTCGACATGGTCATTCTTGCCACCCTGATAAATCGGCTCTGTAACACCCGTGGCATCATGGGTCTGACACTGAACTGTATGACTTATTTCCTCTCCAAACAACCTTCCAAGGTTCAGCTGGACCATTTTCTCTCCCCTATCACACTCTCCACCTGCGGCATCCATCAAGGCTCTATCTCTTGACACTGCATTTTAAGATCTACCTTGACCCCTTGGCCCTCTTGATCTCTTCCTACTCTCCTCACATTCAGTGTTATGCAGACAACACACAGCTCTCCAAGTTTCCCTCCCCTTCCCCCTCATCCTTCTCTCTCATACATGATTGTCTGATGGCCATTCAGTCATGGTGCACTGCCAATATTCTCTGTCTTAATGCCAGTAATGATGAGATCTTATTCATTGGGACGCCAGCACCCACCTTCTCTCCCTCCCTCTGACCGCCCTCTATGAGTCCCCTCCCCTCACCCTCTTGTGAGGAAAAAGACCTTGGTGTCATCTTTCATTCCTCTATATCCTTCTCTCCTCACATTGATGACCTTGCCAAGAAGGCCAACTATCAGCTGCACCTCCTCAGAGATATTCTCCCTTTCATCACCTTCCCCCAGAACCTCTGTGTCTCCAGAGCTCTGGTCCTCTCTAGGATTGACTATTGTAATGGATTCTTCCTTCCCTGATCCTCCCTTTGTCTCTTCAACTAATCCATAATAGGACTGTGAGACTTATTCTTGGCCTCCAGCCCAGGGACCACATCTCTCCAGCCCTAATCTCTCTCCACTGACTACTGATTGCTGCTAGGATCAAATTCAAGACCCTCTGCATCATCCACTCTTTCTCCCTAAATACCTCACTGCTACAGCCCTTTGGTTTGCTAGCTCCAACTCTCCCTGAATGAGATGCTTCTCTAAGCAAATAGGGGTGGGGGTAGATGTCTCTCCTCCACAGGAGTCTCCCGTTGGAATAGTCTCCCTGCCCCTCTTGAGACACATCTCCTTAAGTTCTGGAAGCTCCTGAAGACCCTCCTTTTCTCCTTCTCCTTCGCTCTCCCCCTCTCCGGCCAAGACCTTTCTTCTGCCTCAATGACAGGCTACCTAGTTCCCTCTGAATACTACAGGGCCCCTGGTCATCCCTGAGTAGCACAACCACCCTTCCCTGCACTTACCTGCATTCCCTGGCACTTGCCCTCTGGCCCCCTTAGCACTTGCAATTCGCCCCTTCACCCTTTTCCCTTACCACCTTTGCACTTAGCTTTTGAACAGACCTGCACTTTTCCCCTCCCTCACACTTTTTGTTCAGCACTTTCACGATCTGAATATCATAAGGCCTAGTAGGACCAATATTGTATCTTTCTTCCTTGACCCCCCCCTCCCTTTTTGTCTTGGGGCGCTTTACAAAAAGCCAATACATAAATTAAATAAACAAAAACCCTCCCATGAAGGCATCATGAAGCAAGACACAGACAACAGATTCAAAGTTCAAATAAAAGTGGTTTGTTAACTTAAATGTCAATATGGTTGAAGGCCTAACTTGCCCTATGCTAAGGTGAGATTTCCCAACCTATAGAAATTAAGGAAGTTCACATTTAAATCTATTTGTGTCCAAAACCTACGCTTGCCCTCACAACTGAAGCTAAACAATGTGTAGGAATGTCAGTTACAAAAGAAATAGTGTTCCAAATAAAGGTCTGAGCTTCTTCCAACTCTTGGCCTACTTCCATCTCCCATTCCCCAAGTTCAAGACAGTTCCACAAAGTCTTGGTGTTCCCTTCCCCAAGATGACAACACAGTTCAAAAAGCGATCTTGGGGATCCTTTCCCACAAGAAGATAACACTGTTCAAAATTGGCCTCAAGACTCTCTCATCCTAATGCCTCACCAAACTTACAAGATCTTGGGTTTTCCTTCCCCAAGACGACAACAAAGTTCATAGAGCCTCTTGTTTCCCTTCCCCAAGACTTCAGCTTGTTTTTCCAAAAAAAAGGCCTCAAAGTTCGTTCCTTAAGATAGCGACAACATTCATAAAGTCTCAGGTTTCCCTTCCCCAAAACTTTAGCCTGGCAACTTGTATTTAGACTGAATCTCTCAATATTTAAAACCAGTTCCTGGTCAACTTTACACTCCTTCTGCTTTCTAAGACAGGTCATGCAGATTGTTTCCTTCTGCTTCACTTCAGCAATCTCTTTCACCCATTTGCCTTGTCTCTCTGTATAGTTCTTTTTCTTTCACAAATAGGGTACCCCAGTCTAGGCGCATTTGGGATTTTTGTAATGGCCGCCAGGCTCTTTCCGGTTTCGGTGATCATGTTATTTTTGGTTCCAGTTTTTCCGGCTCTGTGTCTGCAGTGCCGCTATGACAAGCATGTACAAGGCAGTTTCATCACCAACATTGGTGGCAGTACATCCGTCTCCCCTGGTGGTACCGTGATGGTGATGGCACTGGTTCCACAGATAAGGTATGTGTGCGGCCGACAAGGTAATCCTACTTTGTTTCTGGCGCACCGCAGTGGCAGAACTCGTAGGACCGCCATCACCGTAACACTGGATTTTTACCACCAGACTCGAAATGAGGCCTATTATGTTCTATTGATTGTGAGATAGCAGAATGGAAGATACAATTGAATTGGTTAAAATCTGAGATTGAGATTAAACATATATTGGAGGATATAAATCATAAACTTGATTCCTACCAAAGGGCCATCATGCAGAGGAAGGTTCACAAATGTAGACGTGATACTTTGGACAATATGAATCATATTGTCTATAGTTGGCAGGAGTTTTATTCACAGAAATCTGGAAATTGTGATCAGAGAAAGCCTAACAGAGAGAACAGACAAAAATACAGGAGTGATCCCAGTACTGATAGTAAGTCAGGAGGCTGCACACTACCTTCCACCAATACCTCACAAATATTTACACCTCCCCACAACCAAACATCCGGCACCTTTCAACCAGTTTCAAAAGCTACCCCAGTAGTACCATCCACCTCGACTACTTCCTTTTTTTTAGACCCAAGAAGAAGACAAGAAGAGGGCAAAAGACAACTAAGGTCAAACACAAGACATTGATTAGGGACAATATTGTGGTCAACATATCCAGTAAACATCTGGATCTTCAACAACTTCTGCTGTTGAACACAGTGTTATCTTTCATTCCTACTAATAACACAACCTTCTTCTCTGAAAGGATTAATTTGTACAACCTATTATGTAAAAGGAGGTTACAGATGTTATTTGGCCTACAACTACCAATTGAGGGAGATTATACATTATTTAATGACTAGAGATTTGTCCTAAACCCACATGTAATCCAATGTTTAATATCATTGCTCTTAATATGTTTGAAACACAGGTCCTTAATCATATGAGACATATACATTGCAATAGGAGATCCCTAAGTAATATGAAGCTGAATCAATTGAAATCTATTTAGAATCTAGCTAAGGATCACACCCTTACAATTAAACTGGCATATAAAGGTGGGCCACTGTAATCATGGATGCAGACTTCTATAATAATAGTTGTTTTACACTTTTACAGGATGAGGATACCTATTTATGTCTTGATAATGGCACATTACAAAGTATTAGTGCTATCATCAAGGACAATTTGGACCAAGCGGAATAAAATGAGTGAATTCCTCCAATAACTAAGACATTCCTTATTAACAGGTTTCCAGTATCCTCTGTCTTCTATGCTTTACCTAAAATCCACAAGCATAAAGCTAGACTATCATTTGGACTTATTGTTGCAAGTATACAAAGTATCTTTGAACCTCTAGCCATTTATGTCGATGGAGTCCTTCAACCAATAGGGAAAGAAACAAACACTTACCTAGGCAGTTCAATGGGCAATTTTGTGTGCTGAAACAATTCAGGCAGTAAACATTTTGCCATTGTGTTGCTAAAGATAATTCCTTTGAACAATTACTTTCATTACAGTGGAATTTATTATAGACTAGTATCTGGTACCTCAATTGGCTCGGTTATGACCCAGCTAATGTTACCATGTGTATGCATCATTTTGAGATGACATATGTTCTTGAGAATGCAGAAAGGTCCCACAAAATCATTATGTGGAAGAAATGTATTGATGATATTTTCGGCATATTGGCTGATACAGCACTGGGACTAGAGAGGTTTTTTTGAGTAGCTAAACACACTTCATCCATGTATTAAATTCACTCTAGAGTTTGCCATTCTAGTTCGTACTTTTCTAGATGTAGAAATTGATTGGAATACTGATGAACTTAAACCCACGATTCTTTGTAACCCAACTGATGTGAACAATATATTACACTTTGACAGTTTTCAGGCATGTTCCATGGTTAAGAGCATATCATACAGTCAATGTTTACCCTTGAAGAAGATCATAGTTGATCCAGAGGTTTATGACGTAGAGAGCACACACCTGATTACAAAGTTTAGGTCCAGAGGATACTCAGAAGATACAGTGACGTCAGCCAGATGTAAAGCATCAGCTATAGACAGAGAGACATTGTTAAGATCCATCCGTAATAATAAGGATGCATCACTTCTATATATCATGGAATACTCTAGAAAAGGCATGCACTTTTCAAGAATCATTAAGAAGAATAGGAAATGTTTATACTTTGATCCATAGCTCCGTAGATTTTTCTCTAAACCACCCATGAGGGCATGTAGAAGGGGGATGAACTTAAATAAATTAGGTTGTGCTGAAAACCTGCAACTGATGTATAAAGAACTCTTGGGCAATGTATGAACGGTACATACCTGTTCCTCAATTGTAGTCATTGTAACAAAGCATTGAAAAGTGTCTCCATGTAACATTCACATACAGACAAAAAGTTTGCCCTGCAGGGGTATGCTACTTGTAATACATCTGGTGCGGTCTATGCAATCAGGTGTCCCTGTGGTCCATTGTACATAGGACACGCATCAGGGACAGCATGGGAGGGATGGGCTGAGCTGAGGTCCAAAATGAGGACACAGAATTTAAAGTCTCCTGAAACTCGAGGAGAACCATCTCGTGTTCCGGAAGCACCTCCAGACATTCCTCTTTGCTTCTGCTTTCTCTCCTGCTCACCCCTGCTGATCTCCTGGCTGAATCTAAAACTGCACTGGTTACCTGGCTACCCTCTGATCTCGGGTCCAGGTCCCCTACCTGCCAGTTGCACACCTGCACTGACCCCCTGGCAATCCATGCACTCAGGGACTGTTTCTGTATCCTAACAGCCCCTTCTAGCACATGCCACCTGACACCTGACTCCCTTGCACTTGCCACCAGCTGGCAGCAACTTTTATTTATTGTCTTTATGTATTTTACTATTATCCTATGCACTGCACTACCCCCTCCCCTTTCCCACCGCACTTTCACAATCTCAATGTCACCTGGCCTAGTAGGATCTCTGTCTTCCCTCTGTTCCCCCTCCCTTGCCTCATCGCGCCTTAAAGACTTGTGTATAGGTGCGTTATAAATCATATCACATCATATCCTATGACTAGACACTCGAAGCTGCAGGTAATTCCGGCCACACCACCACCAAACTTGGAGTATGCCGTTCCGGAAACGTGCCATTAAACAGAATTACTGGCCAGTTAATTATTTATTATTATTATAAAAATGTGTATAATGCGCTAAATTGGCCAAAGGCCTCAGCGCACAATAAACAAAATAAAACACTACAGACAAAGAAGATCCAGAAGGTGATGCAGACAGAAAAAGGGTCAAATTAATCTGTGTTAAGATTGAAGAGGTGTGTCTTAACGCCCATCTTGAACTCAACGATGGAATTAGCTTGCCTTAAATGAATGGGGAGCTTATTCCATGCCAAAGGGGCTTGCATATCAAACATGGTGCAGCCAAAACTAGAAAGCTTACATCTAGGCTGTGTACATTTGGTGGAATCATAGGAATGCAGTGAGCATCTCATTCTGCTAGAAGATAGCTGATTGGACAGGTACTGTGGCAGGTACTGTGGCACATCAGTGTTATGACATTTATAGGTAAGTGGCAGGATTTTATGCCTAACACACTGTTTTACAGGGAGGCAATGGAGTCAATGGAGCTTCCATCTATCCTCAGAGACATGGTATCTATGAGAAAGACCAAACACAGCTCTAGTAGCATTATTCTGTGTGACTTGCAGCGTGTGAATGTTTTCTTTTGAGGTCCCATCTAACAAGCTATTGCCATAATCAAAGTGTGAGTTAACCAACGCTGTAGCAAGGAGGGACCTATTTTGCGGGGAGATGTACGAGCAAATATGATTAAGGAGTTTAGAGACATAGCTACTTGTAGCTTTGACCTGAGCATCCTGCAGCTTCATGTAAAATGCGGCATCTAGTGTAATGCATAAGGTCTTTACCGATTTAGCTACTTTGCAGCTATGATAAAACTTTCATAGTTGGGGCCTAACTTTTTAATTTTGATACCTGAATCAATAATCAGAAGTTCTGTTTTTTCAGCAGTAAAAGCAAGTGAATTGGTGAACATCCACACAGTGATGGTTTGATAGATGGAGTTGACCGCATTGGTATACCTGGTGTGGCTGCCTGATGATAAAATTATGACCTGAGTGTCATCAGCATAGTTGGTAATTTGGACACCTAGGTCTTCCAGAATTGCAGGGAGAGGCATGGTACATGCATCAAACAATGTATGCGAGATACAAGAACTCTGAAGTGCCCTGCAGGTGACAAGTGCAGTGGTGGAACTGGCATTATCCACTGCTACTAGGGAATGTCTAGGACCGAGGAAGGATGCAATCCTTTTAGAAGCAAGGTGGGAACAATGCACCTGGTCCACTTGTCTGGCTACCTACCGAGAATGATGAATCAAGTTAAATGCCTTGGATAAATCGAGTAGCATGATTGGTTTGCCTTTATCCACAATGTCCCCAATGTTTGACTTGAGATCAAGTAATGCAGTTCCGGTGGCTTTTTTTCGACCTAAAGGGATATTGCGTCAAGTTAAAGTGGTGGTTACTTTCTTGGAAGTCCTGCAGTTGCAAATAGGCAACACGATCAAGGATTTTTAGAAGAAACGGCATGTTTGTGATTGGTAAGATGTTTTTGGGATTAATAGGAACCAATGTGCTCTTTTTCAATAGAGGAGTTACCCATCACTCCTTAAGGTCCAAGGGTATATTTGATTCCTCGAACGACAAATTAACAAGACAGGTTACCCATGGTGTCAATGTTTCAATACAGTCTTTAAATAGGCTGGATGGGTAACAATCAACTAAGCAAGAAGTAGGTTTCATATTACAAACAATCTTGCATATTTGATCCTCCGAAGAAGGCTTGAAGTAGAAAGGAATTTGTACTGAATCCTTATTAACAAAATGAGTGGCTATATTCAACAAGTTAGGCAGGCGGGATGTGGTGGAACGAATTTGACTTACCTGAGAGTCAATGGATTTTTATGACTTAAGGTTTTTGAGTTAAGTTTGTTATGTATCGATTGGCACCAGCGTCTTTCTGTATAGTATTTCCTCACTGCTGTTTGCCTTCAAATTCCTTTAATATTGAAAAAAAAGTTCCCACGTATTAGATTGTGCAGAGGAAATCCTAGAGCTATAACTATCTGATTTTGTGTGAATGATAGCTTGTTTGAGGCTGGCAGCTAAACATTTATATGCGGTATGACAAAGAGGAGTAGGGCTTTTTACCATTCTCTCTCTGCCTTGCGTTTATCATGACATAGAGTAGTAATAAGATCATAAACCAGGTATTTGTATTGGTTTTGATTTTTACTAGTCAGGATTTCTTGGGTGCAATCTGATTGAGTGTATCAGTAAGATGATTGCGCAGGTCATCAGATTTAGTAAATTGGAGTGCAGGACCGACATACTTCTAAAGAGGCATCTGCCTTTAAATTGTCTTTGACTATGCTGTTGTTTTATTGTTTCTTGACCTGATTATATCAGTAGATCTTGAAAATAATGGTTGATGCAGTCGAATCCAGTGAATGACTGCTGGCCACAGATCCACAGCAGTTGCCACACTCAGTGAATGGAAAAGTTGTTTTGAAAGTAGGGGATATTGTTTCAGCCATAAAATGTCAAAAAAGATATAGGGCTCCAAGCCCTGATAATGTTCCAGCAGATATGTTCTTATCGGAACCGGACTTCTGTGCCCCGATTTTGACTATGGGTTTTAACGCTAACTGTGCAGGGGGTGTGCACCCTGTCTCCTGGTCGCATGCAGTAATTCAGCCAATATATAAGAAGGGGCCGAGGGTGCTAGCAGTGTCATATAGACCTATTTGTGTTTAGAGTCCGTGTTTATGATGATGGGGAGGGTTCTCTTGGGGAGATTGGAGTCTTGGGTGGAATTTTATAATATTCTTTCCCCCATTCAGTTGGGGTTTAGACCAGGTCTTGGAACTGCAGAGCAGTCCCTGATACGATATGCTTATCTAAGGCGGGGATCGAACCTGTGTTGGTCCGTGTCTTGATATATACACAAGTGTTTCAAGGCGTGATGAGGCAAGGGAGGGGAAACAAAGGGAAGACAGACAACGATCTTACTACGCCAGGTGTCATTAAGATCGTGCAAGTGATGGGAAGGGGGGAAGGGAAGTGCGAGGGGCAAGGGAGAGGGGAAAGTGCAGTACATGGGATAGTAGAAATAAATAAGATAAATAAATAAGATAAATAAATAATAGGCCAGCTGGTGTCAAGTGCATGGTAAGTGCAGACAAAGTGCTGGGAGAGGGACTGTAGGGATACAGAGACAATACCGAGGTGCAGGGGTTGCCAGGGAGGCAATGCCGGTGGGCAAATGGCAGGGCCTGGGCCAGAGATCAGTGAGAGTGGCCAGGTATCCAAGTGCAGTTTCAGTCAGAAATTTAGCAGGTAAGAGGGGGAGAGAGAGCAGAAGCAAAAAGGAAGGTTTTGAGTGCTTCTGGAACTGGATATGGTTCTCCTTAAGTTTTAGGGAGGCAGGAAGGCTTTCCAGAGGGAGGCCCCTGCTGTGGAGAGAGATCTACCCACAACTCGTTGCTTGGTGCAGCGACTGACCCTGAGGGAGTTGTAGGTTGATGAGGGAAGAGCTTGAAAAGGAAGATATTTAGGAAGAGAGAGTTGAAGGTATTTCGGCCCCAGGCCCCAAAAGGCCTTGTGGACAATGCAAAGGGTTTTGAACTTAATCCTCGCAGCCACTAGGAGCCAGTGCAGAGATTTCAGTCCTGGAGAGATATGATGCCTGGGCTTGAGGCCAAGGACAAGTCTCACAGTCCTGTTCTGGATAAATTGCAGAGGGCGGAGAGTAGAGGCAGGCAGATTTAGATAGAAGCTGTTACAATAGTCCAGCCTAGAGAGAACCAGGGCTCTGGAGACAGTGAGCTTCTGGGGAAGGAGAGGAAAGGAAGAATACCATTGAGGAGGTGCAGCTGGTAGTGTGACTTCTTAGAGACATCAGAAATGTGAGGAGAGAAGGAGAGTGCGGAGTCGAAGATGACCCTAAGGTTTTTTGCCTTGCAGGTGGGAGCAGGAAGAGGGCCAAGAGAGGCCGGCCAGAGAGCTGCAGGGAAGGAGGGAGTGGTTGTGCTGATGAGTAGAATCTCAGTCTTACTGGCATTAAGGCAGAGGTCATTGGCGGCACACCACTCCTGGATAGCAGACAGACAGTCAGAGATGAGGGAAGGAGAGGAGGAGGCCTAGGGTAGCCTGAAAATGAGCTGGGTATCATCCGCATAGCATTGAAAGTTGGGACAGAGAGCATTGATGCAGTGGCAAAGAGTGCTAGGTATTGGTTGAACAGCCAGGGAGAGAGGTTAGATCCCGGGGGAAACCACAGGTAGAGAAAAAGAAGTTATAGAGGAAGGACCCAAGTTGGACCTGGGAGGGTCGGTTGGAGAGAAAAGAAGTCAGCCATGCCAGAGCCTGACCCGTGATGCCCAGGTTATCATGGAGACAGTTGAGCAGGATGGCATGGTTGACAGTGTCAAAGGCAGAAGAGAGAGATCAAGCAAGATGAGAACCCAATGAGTGTTAGAGTCAAGGTTGGAGAGCAGGTCTTCACGGATGTTCAGGAGAGCAGTTTCCGTGCTTCTGGCAGCTCTGAAGCCAGACTGATTATCATGAAGACACCAAACAGATTCAGCGTGGAGATCCAGCTGGGAGATGACCAGTTTCTCCAGGAGCTTGCCCAGGAAGGGAGTGATGGAGATTTGGCGATAGTTAGCCGGGCAGGAGGGGTCGGCAGAGTGTTTCTTAACAAGAGGGTACACAAGGGAGTGCTTAAGGGGGGATGGGAATACTCCAGTTGTGAAGGAGTGATTGCAGAAGTCAGCCAGGGCAGGAGCCAGGTAGTCAATGTGGTCCTTCATAGTTTTGGAGGAACAGGGGTGAACCTGTTTCAACAAGACTTTCATAGATATCAGACTTGTCTAGAAACCTCATCAGCAGAGAAAAGGGGAAAGGCAGAGAAGGGGGGAGGGGATGGCTGCAGAAGGGCCAGAGGAAGAACAGGGAATAGGGGGAGGGAGGCGGTAGGAGGAGAGTGAGGACATGATGTCCTGAGTTTTTTAAATGAAGTGAGAAGCCAGTGCTGTGCAGAGGGCCTGGGAAGGGACAGGAGAGGTAGAGACTGCGGCAGGATTGACCAGTTCCTTGCAGATTTTAAAGAGTTCATCCGAGTTGTTAGATGGTGCAGAGATGTGAGCTTTGATGTGAGCTCTCTTCTTGGTGAGGGCGGAGAGCCGGTATTGTCTTTGCAGCAGGCGGCAGGCCAGTTTGTCAGAGGATGAACTTGAAAAACGCCATTTCCTCTCGGCCACCCTACACTTGCGTTTTAGGGAGACGAGGCCCGAGTCATACCAGGAATTACACTTGGCTTTGGGATTCAGGCGGATTCTCATGTCAGGGGCAAGGATATCAAGGGTATCAGATATAGAAGAGTGGAGCGTGGAGAGGGCTGTGTCAGGGTGAGAGTTAGCCAAAGGGGGAACAGGGGGTGAGAAGATGGCAGTGAAAGCCTCAACTGAAACGCACTTCATGGGTCGGATGACTGAGAAGGTGGGTGGCAGTGATGGAGGTGGCTTGGCCTGAGGGGTCGGGAGGGTAAAGTGGGAGGATAGGAGAAAGTGGTCACTCCAGAAGAGAGGAGTGGAGAGAGGGGCAGAGAGGGGAAGAATCATCTTGCATCCAAGGCAAGCACATTGCCCCTGAGCTATCCTCACGAGATATGAACCTCTATATGCTGGTGGAGTACTCTTTATACATTAAGGATGAACCAATTTTCCATGCTTTCATGGATCTGAGCACCGCCTTTGACAAAGTCAATCATAATACATTGTGGTGTGTGCTTAGATCCATGAATTGTCCAGCTGCAGTGGTGGATCCTTTTGAAGAGACTGCATTCATCCACGGTTGCCTGTCTACAGAGTGATGTGCAGGGTCGCTGAACTGTTTTTTTTCAGGTGGAGAGAGGTGTGCACCAGAGTTGTGTGCTGGTCCCTTTGCTTTTTTTCTTTGTATATTTGTGGGCTTTATACCCATTTACCTAATTCTACTCTGGATTTCCCCAGGCTGGGTAGCTGGTGCATGCCATTCCTGGTTTATGAAGACAATACAGTCATACTGGCCCGTACTCCCAGAGCCTTACAGCACCTGATTGATGATTATTCCTCATTCATGGATTCATTGGATCTAAAGGTTAATGCACAAAAATCGGCAGCTATGGTTAGTAGCAGGGGCAAGTGCCCCCCAAAATTTCAGGTGATGTATAGCAAGGGGGTCTTGGTTCTGAGAGTCTCTAATTTTGACTACCTGGGGGTTGGATTTCCTTCAAACTTTAGTGCAGAAGCCCATGTTGTCAAGCAGACTGCCAGGTATAAACCGGCTATAGGGGTGGGTGGCATGAGCAATGGGTATGTTTAAGGATAAAACGGTTGAGCTGGCATGCAAGGTTTACAATGGGAAAGCTATTTCTGTTGCCAGGTATGGCATTAAGTTCTGGGGATACAGTAAGGTTGAAGCCATCCAGGTGGTGGAGAATATTTTCCTGAACAGGTTTTGGGGCTTCCTCGTTTGGCCGCTAATTTTGCAGTCCATCAGGAATTGGGCTGCGGGTTTATTAGTGACTTCATCGCAGTCCAGCCTGTAAACACTTGGCTTAGTGTCTGGGGTAACATCAACACTGGTTTAACACTGGACCTAATTAGACACTTGGTTCCTAGGGACCTTTACCTGACGATTCCTTGGCTGAGGTATATAAAGGCATTGTTGTCAGAAGGGGATATGGCTCAATATTTTCTCCTGACGGTTTTTATGCTGTACACTGTTTTAAGTGCTATAAAAGTAAGGGTGTTCCAGCATATTCTGAACAATAGGGAGTCTTCTGTGATCCACAGGCCCACTAACATGAAACATGTGATAATTCGGAGCCAAGGTCAGCAGAAATATTTGTTTTGGGCACATCACCAGGGCACACTTTAATTGTATTCATCTAAGAGCAGTGGTGGCGGCCTGGTCGAATGGCAATGGAAACCAATTGTGCATTTTTTGCGATGCACGCAGTTACACTTGGCACCATTCCGACTGTTTTGTCCAGCTTTCTCCTTAATTAGAGATCATATGCTTAAACCGCATCTGCAGGGACAGGGGTTTCTTCAGTACAAACCGGCACTGTGCTACCTGTTATGGGTGGATGAAGATTGTGTGGGTTGGGGTTTATTATCGTTTTTAAAGAATGTGCTAACTTTGCGGACAGGTAATGTTTTGTATTCTCAAAATACACTTTTTACTACTTCTAAAGTTGTTAGGCAGAATGATATGCAGTACCCTTTCGGAACGCCACACACAATTAAGACTACAAGTGACAGTACACATTCAATTTTGTTACAAGCCTGTACTACACAGTAAAGTGGTAGCGATGGTGAGCAGCCAGAATTATCTCAAGAGTAAGTGAGCAGTATCAGATAGTTACACAAAGGACAGCAATTACTATGTTTCAGGCAAACACTGACTCAAGGTTTTCAAGGAAAACAATATACATTTATTTCACTCGTCAGTTGTATAACATTACACCATTACAAGAAGTTTAAAAATCACACTCTTAATACACCACACCACTTCCCTTAAATCCCAGGCAAGTTAAGCTCACAAAATGAAGTGGGAGCAAAATGGCACTCCAGCAATTTAAAAGGGAGGGAAAGACAAAGTTAAATAGAAATTTAACCACACCAACAGGTAAGTAATCAGGGCAATATAACAAGAGGAACTACAGTGATAGAATCAGGTTGGAAAGGCTAAGGGCCAAAGTCAATAGGACAAAAGTCTTTTGCTCAAGATCACACGCATCAGGGTAGTTTGCGGTAAAGTTCATGGCATGGATTTCAGGTGAGGTTGGGTGGTAGAAAAGTTAGTTCAAACAGAAGAGAAGGACAAGCCCTCGGACTGGAGAAAGATTTCACACACTTTATCCGTGGCTGAACGAAACAAGCAACTGGGTTTGCACAGTACCTTAAAACAGAGAGGAAGCTGTAGTTGAGGTGGACATTCCTGGTAGTTCCTGCAGGCTCACGGTTCCTGAAGCAACTGACAGACTGACACAAAGTCGGAAGACTGGAGGGTCCTGTACTACCCAGGGAAGAAACCAGCAGCAGAGCAAAGCAATGAATGAAAGGTGCGCTTCTTAAAACCCAGGGTTTGCACAGTACCTTAAAACAGAGAGGAAGCTGTAGTTGAGGCGGTCATTCCTGGTAGTTCCTGCCGGCACACGGTTCCTGAAGCGACTGATGGACTGACACAAAGTAGGAAGACTGGAGGGTCCTGCAATACCCTGGGAAGAAACCATCAGCAGTGTAAAGCAACAAATAAAAGGTGCGCTCCTTAAAACCAAAGCAGGGTCCGACCTTCCTGGCTATACGCCCCACTATAGCTCTGTACAGCGAATTTGACCAGAGGAGGGGTCCTGGCTTGCAGTTTGGGCAAACTGGTTGGTACCACCAGCTCAAGGGAAGAGGTTTCCTGGAGGATCTTCTCTGTCAGCAGATTCTGACGATTCGGACCTGCAGCAGGGCTTCACCGAGCAGTTCAGTCGTTGAAGGGGTCCTCTTCCATCAGCTCCTCATTGGTTCTTTAATTCCAGTGGCGACTCTGCCTTTCCAGTCCCAGAGACCTGCTTTTTATGCAGTTTCCCCCATTCATTCAGCCTGGCTGTCAATCACATAGCAGGGTGGCTGTCCTGGCAAGGACAGTCACCCAGCCAATCAAACAGGAGTGCAACTTGGGTTACCAAGGGAACCCATGGCAGGGGTCGTAAGATCCCTCCCTCACATCCTGCCTATCCAGACTTTCAGGCGCCTTAAGGAGGGCTTCTGTGCAGAGCCCAAGATCACACAAATGGTAAAAATACACACAGCAAAACACATGTAAGAGTGGGAAAAAGGCTCACACTCTTACCAGGTGAAAAAATATAAAATCCTAGAAATCCAGCAAAGCTGCTGAGGGATTCATTAGGTAAGGGAAATTAGCCATTTAAGAGAATTCACCCTAACAAAAGAATATAATTATTTCGGTGAAGCAGCCATTTTTTGGATTTCTGTACTCTTACAGAACTTTTGTTGATGTTTAGAAATGTATTTTTCCCCCATACATTTATAATTTCTTGAATTCTGATTGACAGAATATTCACTGAACTGTGCTCAAAATGTACTGTCCTTGTTTGTGATATTATGTTTAAAATATGACCTATTGATCAATGCTATTCCTAGAAGTTTTTCCGTTGCAATGTTTGCTTCCTTTTCTCCATTATTTGTCCACATGCATTCGCATTTATATATATATACTAATTTGTGTGCATATTAACGGAGGATCGTTTAGGTCGTCATCCCATAGGGATGCAGGTTACTTATGTTCTGCTTTTATGATTTGGTACATCCACTGCCTCTTTGGTCAGATATATTTAACTCTTCATGCACTTGCGCATTCACCAGTACAGTGACCTCATGTTGTGCTTGAACAGGCAGAGCGGCCATTTTAGTATTTAATCATATTGTCCTGCGTGGTGGGGCACCTCGCCTATTCACTCTCTGTGTGAACCATTACCTGTATCACTGTGGTAAATTGGTCTTTGTATATTTGGGATTTTATTTTCAACTTGTGTGGAGTATACTCACGATCATTAGCTCAGTCTTATTTATTTGTTGGTTTGTCTTTTAGTGTCTGAAGGATGATTTCACTGTTATTTCCACTTAGCACTGGAACTTCATCTCACAACCACAGGCACTTCACTTTTGCTGGAGATCTCATTGGCATTTCAGGTCTTGGCTTTCTCATGTTTTTTGTTCAGCATTTCACTTGCATTTTATGAAAATTATTTTCTCCCAGATTGATCTGCACAGTGATATCCTATATTAGGTAAATGTATTACTTTACTATATGCTTCTTTAATGTTAGATTTGGTTGGTTGCATTTCTATGTGTGCCATCGACGGCAGATCTGTTATTAATGGATGATAGCTTTTTTTATTGAGTCATTGACATTAGAGTAATAGCATATTTTGAAGATGTTACAGAGAGGCTTTACTTTGAAGATGGACTACATTTTATGTTGTAGTGTCTGTGATCTGCATTCATAATCAGAGACATATACTAACATTTTTGTTACACGTATTGTTTAACAGTGATTGGAATTTGCCCCTGATGAAGGGATTTTTATCACAAAACACACTGGCCCCATCCTCTAAAATTGAAGTGGAAGTTATAACAAACAACAAAGTTCAATTTGATTTTTTTTTTTTTGTTTTTACGCAAATCATAAAGTGGATTACAAGATGTACTCAGAGTTTTGACTGGTTGATTCTTGTCAGTATATAGGTGTGCAGGAGAAAGGGGAATCCTATCGCTTTTTATACTGTTCATGTTCCTTTGTCTGGACAACCTTTACAGGATAATTCATGGAATTAATGTACACCGAAAATGGGTGCACAAGCGTGAAAATCACAGTGCAAGCGTGCAAAAGCCGCGCAAGTGCCCAATTGGCGATTCGTGGAAGGCGCTGCGCGTGGCTTACCTGTGCTCTGCACTGAATCCACGTGTGGCGCACACCTCATTGCAACATATCGAAGGCTGTGCGCGAGACGGCCAGTGAAGGCGCACACCGGCGAGCGCACACACCTAAAAAGGGGGCGGATCACACGGAATGGGGAGCAACACGTGAAAATGTGGGCATTACGGGGGAAGTACTGCTGCAAAATCCTTGCAACGGGCACATGCGTGCTAACAACACGTATTCATGGAATCAAAAACGGGAAAGACGCGCTAAGCCGGAAACACATACGCCAGCTCAAAGCAGGCATAAGCGCCTCTGCGCAGCATAAAAGTGCACGCAAACAACAAACAAGCTCATACCGCTATGATGAATGTACCATTCCTCGCAGCAGTGGTCGTTGGACACTGCAGGAGGAGGATAGCCAGGCCCCGCATATTTTTACCCAGGACCAGCCTTTTTGGGATGCCTGATGACCAGGTCTATGGCAGGCACAGGTTTCCACCCCATATTATCCTGGACCTGATCACTGAGTGGGAGGATGACCTCACATCACCCACCCTGTGCTCCCAAGCACTGGGCCCCTTGGAAAAGGTGCTGAATGTACTGCATTTCTTGGCCACTGGGTAATTTCAGCGGATATCTGCCATAGTTGGGGGTGTCTCACAGCCCACGCAGTCACGCTGCCTACACCAGGGGTTGGTAATCATGACTGAACACCCATCAGTCCGCAGGCACATATACATGCCCAGAACACCTGCAGAAAAGCAGGCAGTGGTCCAGGACTTTTATGGGATGGCACACTTCCCCAAAGTGCTTGGTGCCATTTTTTGCACCCATGTGGCTCTACATCCATCTAGGGCCACAGAGCACATCTATCACAACCGCAAGCACTGGCATTCCATGAATGTGCTGGTGGTATGCGCTGCCAAGGGAATAATCACCTCTGTGTATGCAAACTATCCAGGGTCCACTCATGATAATTTCATATTCAGAATGTCACCCCTAAACTGGGACCTGCACGCTGGGAGACATGGCGACGCATGGCTCATAGGTGAGTACAAATGCCTGTGCACATGCATGGATGTCACACAGAGAGAAATTGAGAAACCCAACTAATCACAACCATTATGACCTCCCCAGGGGACAGTGCCTACCCTCTGAGCACCAACATGATGACACCAATACGGAACCCCACCACACCACCCGAGGTAAAATACAACACAGCCCATATTGCAACTCGGGGCATAGTGGAGCACACATTCGGAGTGCTGAAGTCACGTTTCCGCTCCCTTGACCGCTCTGGTGGGCAGCTACTATATGCGCCCCCAGTAGTGTGCAGGATCATTGTGGGTGTATGTGTCCCGCACAACGTTGCAACCCGGCGGGATGTACCTGTGGACATGGTGGTACCCCCACATCACCAACCACACGCACGGCCCCTGCGCATGGGAAGGGAAAGGGCACTTGAGGAGTCGGCCCGTACCTAGCTTGTGGCTACATTATTCACCTACAATCCCACCCCTGCGGAGTGCACACAGGCCTGGCACATACCAGGTGACAATCGATGATGAGAAAGGGACAGTCAACTGTCACAACCTCACCAACCTGAGAATGTGTCCCTGGAAGTGCTACAATGTGTGCATCCGTAGTTACTTAAATAAACCCAATGCCTTGTGACCAGAACACACACATTCATGCTGCATAATCCACTTTCCCCTTCCAAATCAGCACAGCCAAATACTGGTATGTCACCTAACCCCTCCCAAAAGCCATTTCACTGCCCAGCACGCCATGGCATGCAATGTGAAAACAACCAAATCAATGCACAACAAACAGAAAATCACCTCTCATATATGAAAATGAAACTGTACACATGAACATATTTACCTGCATGACAAATCATGAATACAGGACCCAACAGTGGCAACGTCAGACAGTGACCAATCACAATAGCCCAAGTGTCACAATCTGAGAAAGCCACCACATGGACCCCTCCCATCTTCAGTGTGTTAGTGGTAGTTAAATGTGGCAGGGTACTGCATACAGCATGAACTGCATGTTCAATGGGGAGAGGCAAGGTAAACCATGAACAAGCACCATGTAAATATACACAATGACCAATATTAAAATCAATATACATATCAACCATCCAGTGGAGAAATCATCATGAATCCCCCTAGATGTGTATACACAGTTTGGACTGCAGACTGGCCACACAACTGATGGAAGCCCAATGCCTCTGTGTAAGTTACTGACACACGGTGCCATTGTTGCAAGTCCATGGAAAGGGGAAGCAGGAGTGACATACGTGTCTGGACCCCAAGCCTCAAACACAAACACAAGACAAGCCTGGATGGGCCCAGCTAGAACACACAGTGTATGCCTTCGGATGCCACACAAAGCAACAATCTGTCACATAAAGGCACAATAGACAGAAAAAGTGAAAAAAGAAAGTCAAAAATAAAAATACAAATCAAAAATAAAAAACTGGCCATGGTTGACTGGGGGGCTCCACCCAGGAAGGAGGAGGTGCAGGGTGAACCTCAACACCCACATGCGTTGATGTTGAGAAAAAAAAACTCCTGGGGCTCATGGCCAGCACGGCTAGCCGATCATGGGAGAACTGCCATTACTGGAATATGAAAAGGTGTGCGTGGTATGGGAGGCAGACCACGCAAAGCCCTGGCATGCTCCTCGATGGCAATATGCATGCGGGTATGAAAGGTTTGGTTTTGCAGGATGATGGTCCGGAGGTCCCCATGCAGCACCTCACATGTAGCATGGAGTTCTGCCTGCAAGGTCTCATTCGATGCACCAACCTTCTCACGGGTTGCCTGGAGCTCATCTGAGATGTTGCATGTTAGCTGCTCCAGCTGGTGTTCTGACTGTCTACTCCGGGCCATCTCAAGTGCACCCAGATTAGCTCTGACTCTGAGGTAGCTGTTATCTTCCCTCAGGGCATCCCTGTGGACTTGTGACTCTGCAGATATGGCTGTGCGCAGAGCCCCCAGTTCAACCCGTCAGTCCCTGTTGGCAGCCAACATGTCCTGCCTGTGTGAGCGGCACGTGGACTGTGTTGCCTGCTGCTGGAGCTCCACCTGCCTTTCGGGGGGGAGATTGGAAGTGGCTACCCTATCCACGGCCTGAGTCATCATCTCACATGATGCTCCCTGTTGTTGTGCAATTGCGTACATGGAGTTCTCCCACACAGTACTGTCCAGTGGCGCACGGCCACCGCATTGCCAACATGACACCTGTGGGCCCCAAGGTGATGTGCACCTTGCTCTGCTGGCGCTGCCTGAGGCTGCAGGACTGCATTTCTCCTTTGATCTGCTGCCCCAGGAGCAGGCGCAAATAGTGTGGAGTGTGACCCTGCATCTGTACTCGCCGCAGGTGGACCTTTCAACACTGAATGAGCCATTGAGGGGTCTACCCCCAGAGTAGGTGCATTGGACAGAACAGCATCCCTGCCTGAAACACTCACACTCACCTACGACGAGACATTTGTGTTAATGTCTGATTCAGCACCTGAGTCATAGAGATCCTCTGAGGTGTAGCCAGAGACACCCGTGGACAGGATGGTCTGTAGGAGGAATGAATTCTCATGCGGCACCACCCCACGTCCTCCAGTGGTGCTTGATTGGGGCTCTGAGTACTCCTGCCACTGCGCCATGCCCTCCTCCTCCACAGCATCTAGTGCCTCATCACCTGCACAAAATGAAAGGAGAAGCGATGAAGACACACATAAACAGCATAGCCGACACACATATGCATCACAATGTACACATCCAATACATTAATCAGACATGTCACACATGACACAAACTCAGCTATGCATGCAGTGGCAATGAAGTGGAAGGGGACCCTGAGAGCAGACACTGATGACTCCAAAATGGAAAAGCAACACATGTGTTGCATGGTGCATAGCACCTGCATTACACATAAGGCTTTGAGTGGCATGGACAATCCACAAACATGACACATGCCAGCACACAGATGGCATGTAGCATAGCCATGGCAGAACTGACAAGGAGACCCAGGTGGGAGTCAATCACTACTGTCCCCCATCCATGCAAAAGGCATATCATCAAACATAACATGCATAAGAGTGGGACAAAACACACATGTGTCCTGCGTTCCAACAACACCAGTGTGTTCAAATATAGTGATGGGAGGCACATGAATACATCAATGGTAGGTCACTTTGACATGGCACAAGTGAATTGTCATGTTGAGGATTCAAACAGGGCTCAGAAGTGAGTGGTTGCAGTACATGTGTAGGTGCGCAGCAGTCAATCAGCTTGATTCATGGAATGAATTGCGTGAAAAGCGCACATTTGGATGCCTTTCTGGATGAAAATCCATGTCTGAAGTATGGTAATTTTGGGGCAGAAAGGCACGCAAATTTGCTTTTTTCATGCAAATGATTCCATGAATCAGGCAGAATAAAGAAAGAAAACGGTAATAGCAATGTTGTGGCATGATGGCAGTTTAAGGGCAAGTGCAGTCAGCATGAGCAAAGTGTTTGCAGTGGCCAGTAGGGATACAGTGAACCTCAAGCCCAAGGGCGGGGGATGGCTTGCAGGCACTACATGGGTCACATATGGCAGTTATGACTACACAGCCTGACCTGGCACTCGGTCACAACACATCACCCAAGCAACATACACATGGTCTGGACACACATGCATGGGCACTCACCGGACATTGTCTCAAGATCTGGTAGGTCTCCTGTGCCTTGGATTTGATCCTCTATGATGAACCCTCCAGCGATTGCCTCATGTTCTGTGAGTTCATCCTCCTCTGCTGGTCACCCACTGCCAGTCACCAGAGTAGATGTGTAATTAGAAACCAGCTTGTTTTTTGCTCGGCCTTTGAGGTCATTCCAACTCTTTGAGCAATCATCAGCTGTGCACTTCATAAATCCCAAGGAACTAATGTGGTCCGCGATGCACTGCAAGTGGGTTCTACGCTGAGCAGGTGTAGTCTTGCACCCTGCCATCACCAGCATGTTGAGGCCATGTTCCGACATGTAGCCCACAAGTGCGTCTAGTTCCACATCATTGAAACCCCACTTCTTTGATGTGCTAGAGGGGCGAGCCATGTCTGGGGCCTCAGCCTTTTCTGCAAGGGCACCCTTCTTCCTCTTGAGTGGTGGTGTGGACCCTGAGTGGCTTACGACACTCCGGTCTTTAGGGGCTGAAGCACAGGTGGACTGGCCACCGGAAGCAGGCAATGGCACAATGACCAAAGGTCTCACTGCAGGCATTGGCTGCTGGGTGCTGTTGCCAGGACCAAGCGGTGCAACTGCCTTGGTGTGAGGGGCCGGGACCAACACTGGGTGGGGTACTCAGACTGGGGTGGAGTGAGCTGCCACTACAGCCTCCTCACCCTGGCTACTCGGGGCAACAGATGACATTGCTGCCCCAGATCCACGTGGCCTGGTGACAGCAACTTTCACCGCTACACGTGGCTTGGACTTTGTGACACGGAAGTCAGCCTGTGAGTCATCCCGTGCCTGTTCAGTGACCAATCCAGGCTATGTCAGCTGGGCCTGAGCTGGGATGGTGTCAACTGCATCTCCCTGACCCACTCGGGGGGCGTTGCTGTCCGGGAATGGTCCTGGACACACTGCCCTCTTGGGCCACCCTGCCCACTTTGCCCGTCGCTGCCACCTGGCCATCCTGCTCATCCTGGCCACATCCCCTACCGCGGACACCTCTTTTAGGTCAGCCATCTTTGCCTCCCTTACCACTTGGTCACCTCCCAACCACATCACTGATGTACTTGTCCGAATGGGAGGTGCAGAAAACAATTGTCCTGGGAAATTGTGGTGAAGGGGGCAGGTACTAGATGGAATAGGGACCCCTGTGCTCCTGGAAGGCTGTCTGTGACCCCTGGGGAAAAATTATGGGTCACACAATGCTCAGGAACCCAAAAAGCCCATGTGCATGGAATTCAGGGCCCGCAGTATGCTGTGGCATCCAGAAACACAAAAGATGTGTTAGCATGGTACAAGCAGGATACAATGACCTCGAATGGGTATGCGACACACAGGGCAACCACAGTGGAAAAATACGTGTGTGACTCACTGTCTGCCTGGAAAATGAACGGAAAAAACATGCACGCATTGGCAACAGCCCCACCAAAAGAAGAAGTGAGCTCTGTCACAATAAACAAGGAGTATGAACTGTAACCGGCGTGAAGTAATCGCGTGTCAATCCGCAAGAAGTACAAGAATCACACGCTCACTCTCCACAAAAAGCACGTACAGGAAAATGGCATCCTACACGGACCTTTAACTCGTGTGCATAGCAACGCCTATGCATGCCACGTCACGTATGCGCTTACGCGCTAAGGGCCTTTCCTCGAATTACATGCACACATGCTGATTTTTCACATGCCGAGTCACTCTGCATCAAGCTGACCAAGGGACAACACACTCTCCTGCCCAGAAGGCCATTCTTGCCCCCTAGAGCCCCGAGCAGCCTCCCACGAGCCATCTACTGCTGCCTGCCTGCCCGCTGCCCACGTGCCCTGCTAATTGGTGCCTGCACATCAGCCATCTGCAGGAGTCCAGTTGCTGTGACCATCCCCGCTGGAACAGAAGACTCCTGACTGGTGTCCCATCGCTCCACAGCCCAGCCCCAGGACCCAGATGCCCACCCACACCTGCCTCGGGCTTGCCATGTCAGGGCAAACTCCATCTGGGTCCACTGGCAAGCCCCAGCCAGACAGGCAGAGGGCTGTCAGCTTTGCAGCCAGAGAAGTTGGCATCCTGGTGGCGCAAGTCCTGGGGCATTATGATGCCCTCTTCAGACGACCATGCACCGACAAGGAAGGATGGAGGATGATCTGGTCGGACATTGTGGTTGCCATCAACGCGGAGTTGGTGGCAACCCTTGACTTGAAACACGTCCAGAAGCACTGGGAGGGTTCAATTTGAGGACCCTCAGGAAGGCCGGCGCCTCTTGGACGCAGTGGATGCAGTGGGTGGCTGGGTCCACCTTATCATCAACCAGATGAGGGTCCTGGAACATATTTGCCCAGTGCTTCACCACCAGGTCTTCGAGAGGCAGACCCGTCTGGAGTCGAGCATTAACTGTCCATGCATTCTCATTCAAAGCAGCACATGTTGGGCAGAGTAATTCAGCTTGGACATATGTGTGACATGGCCCAATCATGGATGCATGTGTACATGGACATGACTGTGCTGCATGTGTGCCAAGTCATGCGTGGTGCACATCAGTGGTGTACGTATTCTGATGCATGATGCACAACTGCATGTCTTTATGCACACATGTTTGCATGTCTGCATGTGTACTATGCCATGTTTGTTGTGTGGATGCCCTTCCCACCTTCATCTACTTGCATGATGTGCATCTCTTTATGTCTGTTTAGTATGTTTGTGACTGTGAGACGCCATGGATGCATGTGACACGCACATCAGGGTGCCCGATTGGCTGATGTGAGACAGTTGGTGACGATTGCACTGTGACAGGAGGCTGAGATGGCCATAGGCATGTCTCTGTGGTGGCATGTGTGTATGTGATTGTCATGCCCCATGATGCTGCTTGAAACTTCCTGTCACCCTTGGGATGTACATGCATGTTCATGTAAATGGATGAAGGTGCCTGTAGCACAATCCCAGTTTATTTGTGCATGTGTGTGGGTTCAAATGACATGAGTGTTGGGGAGTGTGATGCCATCTGTGATGTCTGACACTGACACTTATGTGCAACTGTTATGTGTGTAGCAAACCATTGTATGGTGCCCTGATGCCTGTGTTCTATCACTCCCTGTCTCTAGCATCGACTGATGAAGAGGGCAGAGACGGTGCGGTGGAGCCCAGTAGCAGGGATGCCACCACCAGCTGGAGACGCAGGACCCATCTCCCCTCCCAGATTATAAAATCTTCCAGGAGTGAGGAGTCTGGTGCCACCTTAATGGTCGCAGCTGCCGAGGGGAAGTCCAGAGGCCAAGGTGGGAGGTGGACTCCTCGACAGCAGAAGGGGCAGCTGAGCCCCCACAGAGGCATACTGAGGAAGACGGCCTGGAGTCATCCAGGTTGGTGCGGGGTGCGGTTGAGGAGAAGGCCATATCAGCCCCATGAACGAGCCTGGAGGGGGTGGTTCCACTGGTGCAAGAGTTGCAGTCAAGGGGCAGGGGCAGGAGGCAGCACAGGTCGCCGTGGAGGTTCCTGTGTGTAATCCTGTCCCTGATCCTGTGACTGCATCATCCTGCACCAGCAGGATGCCTACGTCCAAACCCGTTTGCAGGGAGGGGATGCGTCTACAACAACTGGCCTTCCTCTCCCTTCGGACATGGAAATCCATGACCATGTTGAGCCTATCCTAGCCGGTGTGGCATTGTGCACACGTGATATTTGGGAGTTCGTGCAGGGTTCTAGACAGGACAATGTATGTCCTTTTGCATACCTGTGTGGCCACCTCGACTTTCTAAGACAGGTCACCGTCACAGGGTTCCTCCATGTGCTGGACGCTCTTGCGACCTGTAAGAGGTACTGGGCCTCATTACGACCCAGGCGGTAAGGGGTTTACGGCAGCGTTAACAGCGCCGACCCTTACCGCCTGATTACGAGGTCCCCTAGCGCCATGGTGCTTTTAACACCTGCTTTTAGCAGGTGTTAAAATCCATGGCGCTAAGGGACCATGGAGTTAATTACGCCACCGTAATTTACGGTGGCGTAATTAACGCCTTCCCCACTCCCATTATGCTCTTTGGGGCAAAAATGGGAATGGGGAAGGGTAAATGGGGATTGGGGACTTACCGCCCCGCCAAGGTCGGAATGGGGCGGTAAGTCCGCCAACCACCATGGCGTAAACGTAGTTTACGCCATGGTGGTAAAGTCACGGCCCAGGCGGTAACTTACCGCCTGGGTCGTAATGAGGCCCATTGTCTTATTGGGGTAAATTTGTGATTTTGTGGTATTTTCTTACCATGATATTTTGGTGGTAAACTGGCGATAAACTGGACTTACATTTAGAGATAGTTCAGAATTATCCTATTTTGGTGATAATATATTGTTAGCTTGTGTTGGTGGTAATTTTAGTGGTATTTTCAGGATTACCTTATTTTTGTGGTATAGTGGTGAGCATGTTTTTTTATACTACAGCCCCATCATAAAACAAACCTTCCTCTCTATTAGAATGTCTTTTGGTCGCTTGTAGAGAACCCCCAGATCCATCACTTCAGAGAACACAATGCGTTTGTGGCTGGTATTACTGGCTTATGTACATCCAGTAATCTATGTGTCTCATCTGACACTTCCTTCTTTTCAGCATGCAAAGAAGGAATCACTCACAGCACTTACACACGCCTTCCTAACTTGCAGGCATCTATTCACTTTTCCTTGCTTGCTATTTTAGCTACAGTGATAAATTAGTAACTGCTTTACCGCTCTGGTATAAACATCAAACCCCTGTGATTTCCCTGTATAGAAATGATTCACAGATGCATGAATGACACCAAAATCCCAGCCTTTGTTTTTTTTGTATTATTATAACAATTATAAACAGCAATACATCTTACCACATGATATCACATCATCACCTACAAAATATAAAAGAGAACAGAACAAACAGGCATATTGCAAAAATGATTTTCTTTTAGCACTTTGAACATAGAGAGAAATAAACATGCAGTATTTTTTTTAACTCCATGCACTGCCAATAAATTGTATAAACTCACATTCATTCTATTTTCCTCACTTGGCACTAAATCACCAAGGCCAGTGAAGTCTGCGATTCTCGTTGTCAGGATTTTGTCCGTACGTCCTCGCAGCTTTGCAGACCCAGTGCCAAACTCGTTTGCATGTGTGGGGAGCTGCCAGCTGTTTAAGTTTGTAACTAGCACTCACACCCACATGGAGCCCATCAGATGTAGCACCATCTGTCTCTCTCTCTCAGCCCGATCTGAACTCTTCCCCCTGGTTATTCCTTAAGAGAACTCCTCCTGACTATCGTCCCTAAGTCAGCCCTCTATTGACATGGCCCATCCACCCTCAATCTCTACCAATCAGAATAAAATAATGTGCCCCTCGTTTTTCAACATAATGAAGATTTCAGCTGCAAAGCAACTGTTTCTGTTTTTCTTTCCTGCTGGTGCATATTTCTGCTCGCCACAAAAAAAAGGCTCGCATGAGCTGAGTGTGCAACTCTTCATGGAAAATAAAGCAAATTTCAAACCGTGCATGTAAAAACATAGAATGCATTTCATTGTGCATAAAAACTGCATTAATACTGTTAGATGGGTTGATATTAATATACTAGTAAAAGCAGTTAGTACAAGCTTAGTTAGTTATGTATTTCTAAATCAGTTCTCACACATGAAAACATCCAATTTATAACAATGTGCACCTCTTTGTTTGAAATGACAGCACACTGAAAAAATTGCCTGCCTTTAGATATTGCACACTGGCAATAAAATACCCATATATATATATCCTTACATACCCTCCTTGTTCCGACAATTCTGACTAACAAACCCATGATTGGAGGAAACCCGAATGCTTTCTTTTTTTTGTAATGTATGTGCATTGGGATATCTCTCATTTCCTGTTGTTGAAGTCGTATAATCAACATCCTCATCTTTATAGACAAAATAACCAGCCATCCACCCATCACCATCACCAACACTGCCAAACACACCATAGTGCATTCCACCCAAGTTCCCCAGTTAAACATATCTACCTCCATTACACCCAGACTATTATCTGCGATGTTATTGTTCCTCAGATTCATCTTAATGGTGTGCTTTTCCTTATGACCCAACACAAATTCTACATCTGGATCAATCTGGAATGAGTCCCTTTGAACAAACTCAATGTTTTCCACTTGGCTTTCCCAAATATCATTTGCAACATGGAACAGGGTTAAACCCCCAACCGAGACAATTGTATCTTTCAGAACCTGTATGTAAAATACATTATATTTCAACTGCTTGACAACAAATGTCCCATGATTCAAATGGGTAATTGCATAATTCTTCAAAGAGGTGACCAACCACCTATTTATAACCAGCTTAGCTTGTGATAATTCCTCAATACCAGAATTGCTAATAACCACTTCACAGCCCCCTGACACACCTGGGTCAGGTTTCAAAGCACAAATAGCATCTGCAGCATCAGGAACAAATGGTTTACCTGGACACATGTAATTATGTTCTTTAAACCTTATACATGTGTCCAGATTTGGAATCAAGTAAACCTCAAGGTTCCCATGACTGAAATGCCACCACCTCTGGAGTTTTGATCTTTATGTATTTCCTATCTTGCCAAAATCCCACATTATGCACCCACTTAGTTTGGTAAATAAGTTCAGGAGCTATATATGGGATACATAACAAGAATCAAATTTCCATTCTTTCTAAATTCACATGTAGGGGCATTGCACTGCCCATTTCAAATGAAATTTTAACTCTCTTTTCTTCTATTTCTCTGTGAGTAATTCTCACCATCATCTGATGAACAATTTCCTGTGAAACAAAGTATAATGGTATATGTCCTTGAGTTAATTGGGAAATTGCAGTTTGAACCTCTCTCATTTAATTTGTTAACAACCTATCAAGAGGATTTGCTATATTCATAATATCACTTAACACCCGGTCATGTTTAATTATAACATTTGTGCTGTGTTGCAGAATGTCAGCCTGCTCATTTATCAAAATAACAGTCTCACTGACAAATTTTACTTGCTCATCCAATCCACCTTTAATTCCATCCAAAGCCTTTTGGATCATGTCCAGATCATAAGTCAATTGCTGTGCCTTAGCACTCAATGTCCCTACTGAAATTGCATTAGCTGGAGACATTTTAGTACCTATTACAGCTCCAGTAATAGACATCACCAGAGAGACCACCAGCAATACTGCCCCTCGCTTCCCCCTCCTTTTATTTATATCTGATGAATTCACAAAGGTCTTTTCTAATTTCATCACAATGGTCCTCATTACGAGTTTGGATGTAGCCATGGTGCTATTAGCTCCATGGCTGCCTCCAAACCGGGCTCCATTACCGGGTTCCTGCAATGGGGACTTACTGGGTCATTCCAACATAGGAGGACCCAGTAAATCCTCCTTGCCGGAACCATTCCCCATTCCCATTTGGGCTCCCAGAGGGCTCAATGGGAATGGGGAGGGAGGTAACAATGGGCAGTGTCCCGTTGTTACCTCCCTCTTTCCCTCACAGGACCCGGAAAAGATGTCTGGTTTTACTAGACGTCTGATCCAGGTCCCGCAAAGGGAACCTCGCAATCGGCCTTGACAGAATGAAGAGGGCTGGTCCCGTACCGGCCACCTTCATTCGGTCAGCGCCAGGGTCGTAATGAGGCCCAATGTTTCTTATTGCCTGCTTAGCATCCTCTTTTCTCAATTCTAGCCACTCTCTTTTCTGATCAGCTGTAAATACAGTTTTGTTAATAAATCTCTCAATCAAATGGCCAGAGTTTATGGGTACATACACATTTTGATAAATTAAATGCCTGTTACCCATAATAAACCCAGGCGCTTCCTCCACTGCAATACCAGATGCTGGTCCGGGCTCAATAATAACTTGTGCTCCTGTGGCTTTAAGACCCCCCACAATCAGTGTAATCATCATCCATGTTGCTGGTGCAATTGTCATTGTTTTCCGTCCTGCAGACTTGGTCTTCGCCCCCATCTGGGGCTTTCCTGGGATTTCCTCCCGTGGACTCCAGGAATCTGTCATCTCTTGCGTCCTCCAGTTCTGCAACCTCTGACCCCTGCCAAGATATCAGTTAAACATTTCTAAATCAAATAGAAGAGAAATAGATTAAGTACATAGCACTGTACCAATTTTACCCTTTCCACTACCTTACCAAAAACAAAAATGTGGCCCAAAACATTATGATATTTTACTTTTGAATCCCTGCAATTAAGCACGTTAGAAAAAAAAACAATATTCACATCACACATTATTATACATCACAACAATTTTCATGCAGAATACTTTACCACAGTGTACCATAGTAAGTTAACCTGATTCAGCACCTTCCATCAATGCATATTACCACACTTTTTCCAAATGTGGCACTTTCATTTGCATTCATCTCCAACAATATATCTGGTTTCTCATGGTGTGATACCTATACCACCCTGTCATTAGGTTACATGCATTATGAAACAGCTAACTGCATCTTTCTTTTCCATGTAATCAGTTCATTTATCCTATCTCAACCTGCTCAAGTTTCCTGACTTCATGCTTCGGATGACAGGGCTTAATTTGGTTAACATGAACAAACTGTTCTCTCACCATTTCACCTTCTGTCTTTAATATTTTATAGACTACCGGGGATACTTTATTTATTATTTCAATGGGACCTTGCCATGCCACAAGAAAGTTTGAGTTTTTATGTTTACCTTTCCCGAAATGAAACTTATATACCTGATTACCTATTTTATACTCTTTCGCAGGTGTCTTTTTATCAAAGTATGACTTTGCACTATCAGCAGCTCTTTCCAAATTCCACTGCACAAATGCAAATGCATTCTCAGTTCTTCCACATATTTGTGAACTGTAGATGCACTCACACGTTTCTGCTCATGCGTCTTGTAAAATAAATGTTGTGGTAATACAATTTTCCTTCCTGTCAACCCCTCATGATTACTGATACCTGTCGCTTTAGCAGGATTCGATCTAATGGCCATCAATACTAAAGGTAATCACAAATCCCAACTAGAACCTGCCTCCGCTACAAACTTCTTTACTTTCTCCACGACAGATCTGTTGCAACATTCAATATTCCCATAAGAGGCGGGCCGATATGCGATTTGCAATTTCCTTTTCACCCTCAATATCTACCACACCTTGCTCATTAAAGTGTGTGGGAAATGACTTCCTCTGTCTGACTCTATTCTTTGTGGTAAACCAAATCTTGAAAATATGTGATTTACCACAATGTAGCTGCTGTTTGCGCACTACAATCTGGTGCAGGAATACATTCTACCCATTTCGACATTAAACATACTACCGTCAAAAGATAATGTTTTCCCCTACTCGATCTCTTTACAGGCCCTACCTAGTCGATTTGTAAATCTGACCATGGAGCTCTATGCATTGGCGAAGCAGGTTTAAATTGTGCACCTATCAGGAACCCCCTGGTATATAATTCCACATCTTGGGACATGTGTGGCCAGTAAGCACAATCTTTCAGTATCTCTAAAGTTTTTTGTGAACCTCTGTGTCCTGCAGATATTGCATCATGTGCATAGTGTAACATTAGCCCTCTGACTGAAAGTGGTACCACCCACTGTATCTGCCCTGTTATGGATTCCCTGATCATCAGACCATCAGACCATCCTGTAGTTTAATTCATTTTTTGTTCTTTAATAACACGCTCAACTCTTCTTTTCCTGTAAGAGATTTTGTTCGGGGTCCATCAAATGATTATAATAGACCCCCAAAACAGGGTCATCTTTTTGTGCCTTAATCAGATCCTGATCTGGTGTATCATAACTCCATTGCACTACGGGTTGTTCAACTTCTTTTGAGCTTCAGAGCATGTAACTGCATCTATTTGTATTTCACCAATTAAGTGTTCAATGGGCAGTAATTATCCCATAACAGCCCCAATCTTGGCCAATTGATCTGCTTTATCATTTCCCTCCTTATCCTCTCCTGGTGTTTTCAAAGGTCCACGGATTTTCCTCCAGTATACTGTTAAATCATTCTCTGACACTAATTTGTCTATAGCTTGTATCATGTTCCCATGTCTGAGGGGCTTTTTTGTTATATATGAGCATGCCTCTTGCTTTCCAGCCAGGTAGATATTCTACAGAGCTATTTCGTGCATAATCATAATCAGTCACCAGGATAATTTCACTGAATTTGTTATCAACTGCAGTAGTAATTGCTTTATAAATGGCTGCTAACTCTGCGACCTGGCTACTCCTAGCCCCAATTCTCATTCCTATACTAGGAATGTCCTCACATCTCAACCAGACATTTCCTATCCCTGACACCACCTGTTTATTGCTGTCATTTTCAATGTGAAAAGCACATCCATCAACATATACAATTGGCAATTCCTTGCATGTATTTTCATCAAAAGCTTTGTGCTGTGATTGTTCAAACTCCTGCAAACTGGACTTCACCTCTACTTCATCTGATACAGATTCAGTTGCACAGTCATGTATATCTGCCAACCCTTGAGCAATCAGGCTCTTTTTATTCTGGCCATATCTCACTTCTCCAGGAAATCTCTGCAATGCCAATGTCCATGAAGTGATGCTGGACTGTGCTAGATTGCCTGATCTTATCCTTTTACTCTGTAAAAACTGCAATGGTTGATGATTTGTCTCAATAATCACCTTCTTCCTTGGACAATGGGATGAAAATGTTGCAATACCCATACACTGGTCAGAAGGGCCTTTTCACATTCACTGAATTTAATATCAACCTGAGAAAATGCCTTACTCGCATAAGCAATAGTTTTATGGTTCAAATAATGTTTTTGAGATAACACTGCTGGCATACACTGCTCAGTGAATCCTATTTCTATAAAGAAATCTTTGTTCTTTATGGGATAGACCAAGCATGGTGCCTTTGCGAGGCATTCTTTCAATTTAGCAACTGCCTCAAATTGCTCCTTTTCCCATTTCCAGGGAGTATTCAGCTACAATAATTCAGTCAATGGTTGAGTAATTTCAGCATAATTTTCAATATATTTCCTCTTATATCCCATCATTCCTAGTAAACGTTTTAAACCTTTCATGTTTCTAGGATCTTTCAATTTCTCTATGGCCTCCACCTTTTTCTTTTGTGGATTTAACCCGTGTTCAGTTACTTCATGGCCTAGGAAATTCACCTTTTTCTTGCATCATTGCACTGTCTGTAAATATACTTTGGCACCCGCCTTTTGCAATTGGTCAAGTACATGTCTAATTTCATCAAAATTACTTTTTAAGTTTTCATTTTTTATCAGGACATCATCTACATAGACTATGGTCCCTCTTTCCGCTGCATCTGGCATAGCTTTTCTCAAAAATATGCCAAATTCGCTCCCACTATTGACATACCCAAATGGTGTTCTGAACAAAGTGTATTGCGTTTTATCAAATGAAAATGCAAATAAATTCTGAATGTCTTCTGCCAATGGCACCAGTACCCAGATGTAAGATCTAATGTACTACATACCTTTGACCCATACACTTGAGCAAGGCCTTGATCAATACTTTTATTTAATTCCCTCAGGTCTGCACATAGACGTCGTTGCCCATTTGGCATTAATACACCCAAAATGGGAGTGTTGGAGGTGTTATGAATAGTTCTGATAATTCCCCTGGACTCCAAGTTTTTAATTATCTCTGCCAATGACTCTAAGCATTCCTGTGGTAATCGATATTGTCACACAAATACTGGATTTCTACCACACCCTTTGGAAATGTGGCAACATGTAAATCAGTTAGGCCACAATCATATGCGTCTTTGGCAAACACTTCCTTAAATTTCATATTTATTTTTCTCAATTAATTCTTATCCTCTTCGCTATCAAAGGCATCTGCTAACAGAAACTGCACGTCTACTATTTTTGAAAATTCTGAGAAATCCTCCAATAGAGGAACCTCTGTGCTTTCTTCCAACTGTGAGGCTGTATCGCTCTGCAAATCTGCCACTTTTAAATATTTTGGCATATCAGCCTCCACTTTAATGTGCTGATTTCCTGTTTCATTTTCATTTAAACAAAATAATATACAATTCTCCTGGTGACAGCACACAGTCTTATTGGAATCACATATTGAATTTTGAACATCCCTTTGGGTTGAGAATCCAGGTACTCTGGCAACACACCCTGTGCATCTACATATCTCTCAGGGATATTTCCAATCACCACATTGTTGAAATCTGCAGTATAATGTGATTTTAGTATGGCCATTCCTAGCAATTTTCTTCTAAATGAATATCTTGAAATCCTCTATTAGCCACCATGATTTTGACGGACCCCTCTCCAATATCTACCAATGAGGTATATTCACAATCCAGCCCTTGCTTTCATGGATTCATTCAAGCACACAAATGCATCAGAATCCTTGATTTGCTGTCCATTCTTGTGCTTTAGTGTTATAGCAACCTTTTTGGTGAATGCAGGAATAGTAATATCCTTCTTCACCTGTATTTCAATTGTATAAGGCACCAATTTTGCACAATGATAAGCATTTCTTTTGTCTTCAAATTCGGGCGCAGGCTGGCCTAGCCAGGACCATATTTTTTGGTTAATGAAATCTAACACCATGCACATCCTGTGCATGATATCATTGCCCGTATAAAAGTAATTTTGTGTTCCGCTCACTATCCACACATTGTGGTAGATGTTTTTTTTGTCCAACATTAATCTTTAGCATGCACCTTCATGCAATTCGATTTTAATATCTGGATTGTCCAAACCAGAGATGTATTGGTTTTTAATTCTAATTTCGGGATCTCCTCTCTTTCCATTAATCTCTGCAGTAGTTTCTCATTAATAAAACTCCTTTCCTGTTCAAGTGCCAAAGTGGCATTTATCATTTTAGAATGTCCATTTATACCAATATGAATCCATGGCTCCTCATCTTCCATATGTATTTCAGCAACAGTGATGATGTGTTTTACTGTGTCTGCTTTAGGGATGGTGTTCTGTTTGCACGTCTTCTCTTTGAAATAGAAGTGCAATGTGTGTTCATCTATTTCAGTTTGCCATTTCTTCCTAGGATCCAAATAAATCTACACAGATTGTTTTTCTTTTTCACTTTGCATTTTGTCCTGACACATCAAAATAATGGTAATACTAGGCACACAGCTCTTCCGGAGGTACACCTCCACTGCATCATTTGATTTGGCAACAGTATGGCATTCATTTACGCTGCTGTTTTGTGACTTTATTTTCTTAGACCTTCATGGTTTTTCAGGTAAAGACCCCAGAACCCCATTTACACCATTAATGAGAGGAGACAATCTTTTCAGGCATTCGGTTCCCATCAAGAATGGAATTTCACAAAAATATGTGATCAATACTTCCTGTTTCATTCTGTGTTTTTTTTATGTTTATGTCAACTTCAGTGACACCTTCAATAGGCACCTCCTCACCGTTAAAGTTATGTACTGGGCCTTCACTCGTTCTCACTTTGATCTGATTCTGTGGAGATCCTCCTTCATTGATACTTTTTACCAATTCTTTGGAAATAATTGTGGCCTGTCCGCCTGTGTAAATCATTGCAAATATATTGCATTTCTCTTCCACAGTAATGGGAGCATAATATCTCTCTTCAACTTCCTCTAATATACACAAAAAGTGCACATTTTTACTGATTTCAGAATTCACTTTTCGCAGACCCTTCTCACTCTTGTCTAAGAACATAAGTTAATGAAAGGATGTTTTGCCCTCCTTTCTGTCGCTTTCCATTTGAGCCTTACCTATCTCCTCATGTTCAGAAGTCATTTGGAGTGTGGCCACTCTTCGCCCTTCCATCCGGGAATCATCAGAGTTCACAATGCAATTTGCCAACTGAATATGTGTATAAACATCACCTGATAATTTGTCATTTTCTAATTCTGGGCATTTGTTGGTATTTGCATAACACCAGTCCTTTTAATTTCTTCAAAAATCTGTGACTCAAAAAAACCCTTCAGGTGACTGATTTATACCCTCCTTTATAGTATTTATTCATCCTGCCTGTATTTTATTAGCATCTTGATTGTCTAGGGAGGATGTTCTAACATTCACATCTACTCCCTCATCAATTATTTTATCCATGCATGAGTTGTCTTTCTTAAATTTGTCTCTTTGTTCCTTTGGAAATTCATGTTCTTCTCGTTTCCCTTTTTCATGTGTACACATTTCCAACATTTGATTCAACGCCAGGTTAAACCAAACTTCTTTTTTAAATGTGTTTGCAATGGGAATTGGGATTAAAAGATACATCAAAACGAGAAAAAGATCTTTTTAAGTCTTGAAGGATTTGATGAGGTGATTTATTTGGCCCAGCTTTGATCGTGTATGCAACTTTCTTTGCCTCCTGTAATGACTGGAATGGAGAAAAATTACGCCTAATCTCTTTTTCAAATTCTGCCCATGACATATTCTCCTGTTCATTTAATCCCCTGATGATGCTCGCTGTGGAAGCATCCAGAGTTAAGTGAAAGTATTGTCTGTATTGTTCCATGGGTATGTGTAGGGCTTTAAATATATTGTGCACCACTTCTAAGTGGTCCTCTATACAGCACTCCCTCCTTTTTAGAATGGTTTGATCAGGGCCTTGATTGACTTCATTACCTTGATAGAGCTACTTGGCGCTATATCTGGAATTGCATTACTTTGTGATTCAACCCTTGTCCCAGGTGTCTGGGATTGGTGGCAACACCCAGTGGGTGAGTCAAACCCCCCAAAGGTGCTGCAACCAGGCCCAGAAACTGGCACAGTCACTGGGGCGCTATCTACCAGTGTAGAAATGGAATTTACCTCTATCCCATTGAATGTGGTGCCCAGCTGCTTGTCTTGGGACCTGATATTGCATATCTGCTGTTCCAAATCCTTGCACTTTTTAAGAATTTGGTCTGCCTCCTTAGGCAAGTATGTGTTTTCATCACCCATTTTATTAATCACATTTTGCAAATCACTCATTTGAATTTGACATTCATTAAAATCTTTGTCTCCCTTGTCCCTTTCTTGAAACATTTTAGCTATCTCTTGTTCAACAGTCTGTAGCTCACCTTCTTTCTCTAAATTCTCTCTCTGTGAAATTTGTATTTCTAAAATAGCCTCATCTTTATCTTGACTATTGTGACCTACCAATCCTTTCAAGTGTTTTAATTCTTGCTCACTGTCCTTAAACATGTTTTTCCTGTTCACTAGCTCCATCAAATTCGACTTTTAGTCTGCTAATTAGCTTGCATCATTTTCTTGCATTCACAGAGACCTATTTAAAATGAACCATGTTTTGGCACATAACCGTATCAAAAAGTCTTTCTCTGCAGGTTTTTCAGCAGCATTTAATAATCTCAGAAGACAGACCTGAATTATGCTACCCTCTTCAAAAATGTTGTCCAGTGGTTCTTTCTGAACTTCCCCATAGATACGGTCATGCCACTCTGTGGCATTATTTGATGACCATGTTCCATGTGCATATAATTTTCCCTCCAAATATTTCACCAACTCTGTGAATGTCGCATCAATTTGAGACATTCTGAGATTCACTTTCAGAGTCACACTGCTCTCACATAATGAGTTCCCTTTAATGCATGTATGGCAGTGTGGAAAACACTTGCCACGCCCAGTAGATGCTCTACAGTCTGTTCACGGCCAACGCACCATTTTGTAGAAGGTTTTGTCTTATTGGGGTAAATTTGGGATTCAGTGGTATTTTCTTACGGTGATAGTTTGGTTTAAACTGACGGTAAACTGACCTTACATTTAGAGATAGTTTAGCATTACCCTATTTTGTTGATAATGGCCCTCATTACAACCCAGGCGGTAAGTACCCAACATTACCGGCATGGCGTAATTAGCGTTTACGGCTTGGTCCGATGCCGTAAAGTGCGGCACATTACGACCCATCGCGCACGAGCATTACACCATGCCGGTAATGTAAACTACGCCATGGCGTAAATGACCCCAAAACGGCCCTTACCGGCATCGTACGCCGCGCAAGGTGCACTACCGCCACCCATCATTGCGGTGACCGTAATTAGCAGTGACCGTAATTAGGTCACCGTAAATAAGCGGAACCGGAAGTAGCGTCATCCCGGCGGAACGGGAAAGAGCACGGCGGCCATCTTTAAAAACACAATCCATTGCCATCCTACCCAACCACACCACATCTGACCCTCAGACCTTGTAAAACCCATTACCCACCCACCTCCCCACCTAAACATGCCCAAAGTTCTGAAAAAAGCCTGCGATCGGCAGCGGCAGGACAGCTTTAGTCGGGAAGAACTAACGATGTTGGCAGAAACGCTGCAGGTAAAGGTGGACATCGTCTTCTCGCCAGAAATGACAAGAGCAACCATAGCCCGCAAAAAGGAAATATGGGAACTTGTGGCACAACGGGTCAGTGCCGTAGGTACCACCCCACGCACCTCCAAACAGTGCTGCAAAAGGTGGGATGACCTCCGGCTCCGAGTAAGGAGCATACTGTCAGCCAATCGCAACCTGGGCCTGGCAACTGGCGGGGGAGCAGACTCCCCAATCAAGATGCAGCCATGGGAGGAGATTTGTGCCTCGACGATCGGCATTGAATGCATTGAGGGCGTTGGTGGAATGGAGAGAGGAGCCCCGACATCAGGAGACACAGGTAGGTGCCTCCAATTCAACCATGCAAAACACCCTGAATTACACTTACATGGGAATCACAATGTCGCCCCATACGGGAAACACAACACATCAGCAGGAGACCCATACCCTGCACAGATGCAGCATGCACACTCCACAGCAGACACACACATTTCTGCATGCTCAACCCACCCAAAAGGGAGACAACCTGTATGTCACAGCCTACAAAGTCCACCATCTATCCTTCAAAACCACGGCAATCTTCATGCCTGCTCAATGTTCGCTGACCCATCAATAACACATTCCCTCCTCTGCACCACCCCAGCCAAGAAGCCCAGGACAGAGGGAAGAGCACAACAACCCTCCACCTCTGCTGGACCCATGCCCAAACCACACCAGGCCAAAATCCCTGTTGAAAGACAGCCCAGGGCAGCAATGACCCCCGACGAAAGTGCCATGATAGCACCCACGGAAGACACACAACAACTGCTGCCCACTGAGGGGAATGTGCCTGCAGGGAGCAGTACCATTGGGGAGACTGCTGCCGTCGCAGCATGCTCCGACAGCGACGTGGGGAATATGGAGGATGACACTGAAGGTTCCCCCAACGCCCACCTTCACTCCCCACACCTGTCCCCATGTAGCCTGCACGGAGACGACACACAGGGGCTATCCCTTGGAGATACATGGCCAGCCACTCCCAGCACAGTGGGAGTAGGGGAGGAGGGGAGTAGTCCAATTGGGCCGGCAATTGCAACCTCAATTGCCCCTGATTTCCAGCAATCGCTGGACCAAATATCAACGAGGCCACAACAATTGTCCTCACTACTGACGCAGCATGTTGCTGATTGTGGAGGCGCCAGTGCAGGCATGGAGAGATGTGCTGAGAACATCAAGGCAGCCATCCAATCAGCAAGCAAGGACATTTGTGCAGAACTAGCCGCGGTGCGGAATATGATAAGTCAACTCATACAGACAATCATGGACACACGGCGTAGCGAGCAGGCCAGTACCTCCTCCGCAGCAAGTTCTGCCCCAGCCAGCCCCGTCCGTAGGTCATCCAGGAACCTGAGGAGCACAGGCAGGGGGGCCCAGGTGCCGGGAGAGGGGGCTGCCAATAGTGGCCATCCAGTGCACCAATGGAACATTACCCACTTCACCACGGGCACCGTCACACCTTTGCAGGGAGTTCAGGGGGGAAGGGGAGGGGGGATTGGGTGTGTTGGGGAGTTCAGGCGGGAGGGGGAGGGGGCATTGGGTGTGTTGGGGAGTTCAGGGGGGAGGGGGAGGGGGATTGGGTGTGTTGGGGAGTTCAGGGGGGGATTGGGTGTTTCAGACCTATGCACATTGATAATACACTTTTTTGATTTGCACAAATCAAATGTGTGGACATTGCTCATTGTGTATGTGTGCTTTATTGGTGTACAGTCCACAGTGTGCATGTCCCAGACACACACAGTGCCCCAAGTGCCGTCTCCATGTTACACACACCAGCCGTGTCTGCTAGAAGCATTGGTCAATGATATTCTGACACATTTAACGGCCCTCCTGTGCATCGCTGCCTCATCCCCACCCTCATCATCCTCATCGTCAGGTGGTTGCAGTTCTGCGTCAGGGGGCAGTGGAACATTCCGTCTGACACACATATTGTGTAGCATTACACATGCCATGACAATCTTTGCAACCTTCTCATGGCAGTACAGGAGTGCCCCGCCAGACCTGCTGAGGCAGCGAAACTGTGCATTCAGTAGGCCAAATGCCTGCTCAATCACCACACGGGTACGTGCATGGTCACGGTTGAAGTCCGCCTCATGCTGGTTCTGTGGGTTCCGGACTGGTGTAAGGAGCCACCTCTTCAGGGGATAGCCAGCATCACCTGTATGTAGGAAACAATGTATGTGTCAGTCATTACATCTAATTCTGAACATGACGCGCCAACATGCACATTGAACTGTTACTTTGGACCACTTTCAGTTGCGCTGATGGATTCACGCTATGCAAACGGTATATGTCCATGGCTCTCATGGACAGTTTTGCATGCCAACAAACCATGTATGCAGGGTGGTCGAGTGCCTTGTGAGTGCCCATCCACTGTGTCCGTCCATGCCGTATGTTTAGGTGACCTGGCATGTGTCCTGTGATGTCAATGCTCACATGATTGCTACATTGCTGGCTGCATCATTATGACCCCAGTGAACTATCGGGATGTTGATAGGGACATTTTGTGGGCCTTACTGTCTGTGCTGTGGTGTTGTGGATTCCTATGGCTTTTTCTTGCGCAAGCGGCTTTCTTGGGAGCATAACTGGGGTTGCTGGATGTTCGCTAGGCCACGGCTGCAAATGGCTTGGGAAATCCATGAATACGCAGTGCGCCAGAATGCTGTTTGGCGCACACGGCAGGCGCACACTTGGCGCATGTTCCCTCTCTGCGCAGGCCGTGTGCAATACTTCTACGCTGAATTCTATGAAATACCCGACTTTGTGTCGGGGTTGTATTACCTCCCTTGCATGCAAATTTATCAAAAGTTTTCTGTTAATTGTTTCATAATGTTTTCTCCTTTTTTCTAAAACAAGGATGTGCACTGGAAAAATCTTTTCTTTGGGAATATATAGTGGTTCAGCTCTACAAACTCTCCATCCACCTGGAATTTCTACTTGAATGAGAAATGTGCCTTAAACTCTGGTGGTGAAGAATTCAAAGGTGGAATAGCACAATGCCCCCAATTGATTTTATCTGGCCACTGCACCGGTCTTTGTGGAAAAGAAAGGTATCAACATATTATTAAATCATATGTACACATATTTATCTTGAACCTATAAATGGAAACAGTTGAAAAACAGGCAGAACATACTTGATTAATGGAACATGTTTGTGAATGAAGAAAATGGGTTTGATAATGTTGGAGGTGGTCCCCCAGGGGAGCAATAGATCTACGTCTCACCACCCCCATGTGGGTCCTATCTTTTACAGCCTGCTGTTGGGTACACCAACCCTCAGTTTTTTTCTGCCCCAATGGAAGTTGGGAAAGCTATATTAGGGAAGGATGGAGGTGCCACCAATGAGCCAGTAATTTTATCAATTGAGGACATGTGTCGCAAGCAGCTGGAGCTGACACAAGCCTTGCGGCACCAGAGCCGATAGCTGGGTAAAGGGGTACTGATGAATGTAGAGCATGACAGATCCTCTTTAAAATCAATGTCAAGGTTGTTGATGATCCCCAGACCTCGGTAGCTCAGGCCACATGAGCAAGACCAAGCCATGGGGTGCAAATGAGGAATCACAATTCAAGGCAAAGACAAGTATGGAACAGATTGAGATGTATTAAGTGTAGAGGGAAGTGAAGAGGACAGCAATGGGTGTCAGTCAGAGGCCTCACAGAAGGTTACATCCTGGAGCCGCAGACTTTGAATGCAGCCCCGTGGAATGGCCACATCCAAAAGTAAGACGCAAGTGAGCGTCTTTAATCTTAAACAGCAGAGAACGCAGTTCCCGTTGTAACAGAAGGAACTGGAAAAAGCTAATTATGTGCCTTGACTCCTTATGGATCATGTCAATTTAATGCACACCTTGCCCTCCCTTACTGCAGGAGCTGGCAAGTGGCTTTACGCCCTTGAGAAGCATACAGCAGGCATCACCTTGGCTATTGGAGCTATAAAGAGCTTTTTTGCCTCCCTGTTAGGGGAGCAGGCAAATGAGATATGAAATATAGCTCGGAACAATGGGGTAACATTAAATGGTGCAACCCACGATGGTTCCCCGTTCAATAGCTGTCAAGCACAAGTATGGAATGTTTTGAGGAACATGTACCTGATATGAATCCTATCTCAACCTGCACAATGAAAGCAGATGTGTACCCCGCCCTTTACATATAGCAGATTCAGAAGATGTATTGGATAGAAACAGCCTGGGACAAAATCATTGTCATTTTTTATCATGCGTTGTGCCAGGGACTTCCTTTGGAAGTCCAGGTAGATTTAAATAAGGTGGTTGGGATGAAAGATAAATCATATCCTGATATGCAGGTGCATATCGCACAATCTTGCATGTATAGACATGAGAAGGATAAGGAGTGGACAGAACAGACACAGATTGCAGAAGCAAAGTTGGTACAGAATATACTAGCAAAGCTGAGAGTGGAAGGTCTGCTAATAACCAACACCATGGAAGGGCAGCCTGGACATGGCCCTGCACAGGGGTGGGTAGAAGAACCTGTCAACTTTAGGAGAGGAGTGGGAGGTTTTTAGAGAGGAACAGGATGTTTCTACAGAGGCAGAGGGGGAGGTATGGGAAACATGTTGCCCCGATCGGTACCACAATGTTGGTCTCGCGGCAAGATGAGTCATTTTGCACAAGACTGTAAGCCAACTATGCCATTCAACTAAAATGTCTGAGCCCAGCCTTTAATCCACAGCCCTAATTTGCCCCATGTGCCCCAGTATCTACACAGTAAGAACTCACCCCATATACCCCGGGTCCGACACAACAGAAACACATTTTGCCCAGTGTCCTGGCCAACGGGGGGATAAGAACTCCATGTCCCAAGTCACAGCCAACCACTACACGGGAGCAAGTGTTCTAGGGGGCAATCCTTTCCTGCTCCCAAGATTGAATATTTACCCTCAATCCGACAGTCTATAGAGAACATTGGCATGCCCAGTACTATCAGTAACTTCTGACCCTGAACAGGAACCCCAAGTACGAATGAAGATAGGGGATCAAACGTGTTTTGGTCAATTGGGGACCTACTAAATCCTGTAATAAAGAAGGCATGTTCCCCATGTTGGACAAAATAATGGGCACGCAGGGTTTTTCCAGGGCTGTCAAATTAGTTACTTTCACTGAAAATGTACCTATCAGTATAGGTACATGTTGGGCAGAATCATATGCAGTAACCTTTGGGAACACCACATACTGTTAATACTATAAGTGTAAGTACAATATCACCTTTGGTACAAGCCTGGACTACACAGCAAAGTGGTATTGATGGCTGAGCAGCCAGACATATCTCAAGAGGAAAGTGAGCAGTATCATAAATTACACAAAGGACAACAATTACTATGATTCAAGCAAACACTGATTCAAGGTTTCTGAGTAAACAAATGCACATTTATTTACATCAGTTATAAAATGGTTCACTAATATGAAGCAGCAGAAAATCACAATCTTAATACACTACAATGACCCCTAATCAATTTTGGACAAATTAAATTCAAAAATGAAGTGTGAGCAAAATGGCACTCCAGCAATTGAGGATAGGCAGAGCAATCTAGAAAAGGCTTACTACAACTAGAATTCAAATCAATAGGCCTGGGCCAATGTTAATGGTTCAGAGTCTTTGCAGAGGCTCACACAGTTCAGAGTAGTTTGCGGTTAAGTCTTTGCCAAGAGTTCAAAACAAAGTTGTTCGGAGGAAACGTTATCCAAAAGAGAAGAGAAGGACAAGCCTTCGGAGAGGCGAAAGGTTTCAAACACTTTCACCACGGTCGGACAGAACGAAGTACCAGAATTACACAGCACCTTAAATGAAGAAGAATGCTGTAGCTGAGGCGGATGTTCCTGGCAGTTCCTGCAGGCTCACGGTTCCTGAAGTGACTGTCGTGGTGACAAGAAGGAGGAAGACTGGAGGGTCCTCTACTGCCCAGGGAAGAAGCCAGCAGCAGAGCAATGTGTCAAATAAAAGGTGCACTCCCTAAGAGCACAAATGGACTCTCTCTCACTGGCTCTCTGGTTTCCTGTAGCACAGCAAATTCGACCAGGCTAAAGAGGAGGCCCATGGGCATTGTGAGCTGGTTGGTCCCACCAGGCTCAAGGGGAGAAGAATCCTTGCGGATCTCCTGTGTCGTCAAAGTTTCAGGTGATTCAAACCTACAGCAGGGCTTCATCGGGTGTCCAGTTGTTGCAGCAGTTGTCTTCCTTCAGCTTCTCTTCGGCTCTCTCGATCCAGTGGCAAATCTGCCTTCCAAGACCCAGAGACCTGCTTGTAAGCAGTTTTCCCCCATTCACACAACCTGGCTGTCAATCACACAGCAGGGTGGCTGTCCTTGCAGGACAGTCACCTAGCCAATCAAACTAGAGTGCGACTTTGGTCTCCAAGGAAATCATGTGCAGGGGGCCTCAAACTCTTCCCTCACATCCTGTCCACCCAGACACTCAGGCGCCTAAGGAGGGCTTCTGTGCAGGTGCCCGCCAAAGGATGGCGAACAAAGGAACCAAACCTGGTTTGGCGCGCAGAGTTAAGACCTTTTATTAGAAAGACCTTTACATGAAGATATGGCAAATAACCCCAACCAGAACCGAATAAAAATAAAAGGCGTCCAGCCGATTAGAGTTTGAGGCTACCACCATAGCCTCTACTGTTACCAAGGATATTTTCATAGCCTGCAGTAAAATAAAAATGGTAGAAACCACTGCAACCAGCCAAATCTTAGAGAAAGGAGTGCAAAATAATGTTCCATGACAATCAGACAAAAAGGGATAACTATTAACCCTTCCAGTACTCTATTGGAAGATAGTTTGTACTGGGTCTGTAAATTTAAAAGGACTAGTAAAGTCAAAGGCAACTTAACATGTTCAGGGTGACAGTAGTCAGTTCCAGAAAATGGAGTTTAAAGTAGGAAGTCTAAAAAGACAACCCTGTGTCACTGCACTAAAGGTGCTGTGTGACACACAGTAAAAAGTTGATGCCTATGGAGTGGGTGAGACTCCATAGTCCATAAGCACAAATACATGTGCAACACATAGCAAAAAACACATGTAAGAGTGGAAAAAAAAGCTCACACTATTGCCAGGTGAAAACATTAAACCCCAGAAATTCAGCAAAGCTGCTCAGGGACCCAATAGGTAAGGGAAATTAGCCATTCTGGAGAATTCTCCCTAACAGTACACATGAATTATCAGCCCCTTTTTTGTATTCTTGGGACAGCCAAGTTAATCTATTGGGAAGGGATATCGTGAGCAAAAAGAACATGACCATTTTGTTCTCAGAGAAGTGTATCATGTGTTACACCCCAGGCACATACCAAACAAGGGCTGTCACAGTAATACAAGCACTATGTAGCCATAGCATCGTATGAAGTGTGTGACTCCAACTAGATTTGTTCCACTATGGCGTAACAGTCCTGTTAGGTTGGGTGCCAGGCATTACGGAAAACAGTAGAAATGGGCACCAGGCACCATTATCAAGGTATATTTTCAAGCAATTATCACCAAGGCAGACATGGTAATACTGTCCGGGTTGGCCAAGGGGGATCTTGAATGGCGCACAGCTTCATGCATTGACCCAATTGAGGGATATTTTCAATGAATGGCTGTTCAAGCACACTGACGATGAAGAGGAGATGATATTTGTACTGTCCATACACTGCCAGGTTGTTGCGGAACAAAAAAACGGTGTCACACCCCTTGCTCTTTGCCAACATACTATCGTCGCACATGGTCTAGACATGGCGTCCAGCCAGTTGTAGACCAGTGGCCCATATGATGGTGGGCTTCCAAAAAGCAGAGGGGCAGTTTTCATTAAACTGAAACCAGGAGCAGTTTTGCCCAGAATAAAACAATACCCCATGTCAAAAGAAGCAGGGGAAGACATTTACTCCACCTTAAAGGCCTTATGGCAGCAGGGCATAATGCGGCCATCAGAATCCCCATGTAACACAGCTATGTATCTTGTGGAAAAAGCAAAAGGGTCAACATGGAGTATGGTACAGGACATATGCCCATTTAACAAGCTTGTAGAAGCAGAGTTTCCAGTGGTTCCTAATTCTGCCATCCCCCCTTTGTAGCATCCCCACGGAAGCCACCTACTTTGAGGTCATAGACTTCCAAAACACATTTTTCTCTATCCCATTACACCCTGAGTCCCAGCCCCTTACATCGCTTACCTACAGAGGACAAAGATTCTGACATACTTGTTTGCTGCAAAGGTACTGTGACCCCCCCAAGTACTTTTAGCACCGTATTACAAATGGATCTAGGGAATATACAAACAAAGAGGACAGTGATTCAGTATGTAGATGACTTCCTGGTCTGTAGTATGACAGAAGAGCTATGCAGGAATGACTCAGTAAAACCTCAGACTTTATTGTCAGAGAAGAGTTACAAAGTGGTCAAGGAAAAGCTGCAGTATTTTCGGGCAATATGTTGTGTACCTAGGGCAGATAATATTATTGGCAAGTAGAAAGATCACACCAGAAAGGACCAGAGCAGCACAAAGCACACCATGCCTACCACAGGCAAACAAATGCAGCAGTTTTTATGGTTGTGTAACTATTGCCGAACATCAATATTTGACTATTTAACATACACTAAAGGCCTTCTGCAAGGGCTAAAGGAAGCACAGAATCAATTATCAAATCATTTGAGAATTCAAAAAGCAATACGCAGTTCCCCGGTTCTGGCCACACCAGAATATAAAAAAACTATTATTTGCATTCTCACATTCCAATTGTCAGGTAATGATTGCTGTCCTCACGCAGAAGACTTCCTTAGGACATAAGCCACTGACTTATTACAGTGGTCTCCTGGATCCAGCTATGCAGGAACAATTCTAGTGTGAGCACTCTGGCACTGCTGCTTTCACCATCTTGAAATCATCCACCATTACCATGGGTTACCCACTGACCCTTTGTCACCACCCAAAGAGCATCAGGGTATGAGTTGATTCTGTCAAACTCCTCCATTCACATTGTCAGGTACCACATTGTCAATCCCGCAACATTTTTTGCAGAACTGGCAGAGCAAAATGGCACAGTCCATGAGTGTGCAGTGTATGAGGACACTCTATGCTCATGACACTAGCCATTCTAAAAAAGGTGCATTCAAAGGGGGAAAGGTCTTTTTCATTGACGGTTCCCCTACAATTGCTCAGAGCACTAAAATAAGGCACACAATAGCAGCAGTACTAAGCATCAAATCAGGGGAGTACAATGTGTTAGCAAAGGTTCCACTGCCCTCACTCTATTCTGCACAATCAGCAGAACGTGTGGCCCTCATTACTGCATTAGAATTGTCTCAATGATGTTCACCTAATATTTACTCAGATTCAGCATATATCACATCTACCCAATGTTCAGGATTTTCCAGATGGTACAGAAATGGTTTAAAAAATCAGGGATCACACCTGTGCAGCATGCCACATTAATTGCAAGGTTTGAGACTCATTAGTATTACCTAAAACAGTCGTGATAGTGAAATGTGCAGCTGACACCAACAATGCAGACCACATTTCTTATGGTAACAGTGCAGCAGATTTGGCAGCAAACAAATCTTCATATTTAGATAACCCTGATGTCACAGTGTCTTCTGAATTATCATTACAGCTGTTAGAAATTACAACTCCCTCTAAAACTATTCCCCTTGGCCAGATTATTGAACTACAGGCACAAGTCCAACAGCAGGAAAAATAATTATTCACAAACATGGATGATCTCTGTCCCCACAGACCTCATACAGAGGTAACACATTACAGGAAAACAAGTGATGCCCAAATAACTGCTCACTGTTACCTTTGAACAGTGGCTCTTTTACTCACCCACATGCAGGGAACGTATTGCCACTGATTTGTAGCAGGAGTGGTTCATTCCGAATCTCCAGGAGCTCACCAGTGATTTCCTAGCAAATTGCATTACCTGCAAAATGTAAACTACTGTTCACACTCTTAGGACACTAAACGTCACGTTGCCCCACCCCTCAGGGATGTTTCGACATTTGCACATTGTCTATGTGGACATAGTTAACAGGTGCAGTAAGTTTTGTTAACTAATTGTTGTGGTCTACCCATTCTCCCAATGGATTGAGGCTTGTCCCTGTGTCCATCCTGATGCTAAATCAGCAGCCACATTTTGTGTGGTAAGTATTTCCACAATGGTGAATATGTGACGTCATCTGATAAGACAATGGCACCCACTTTTTCAATGAGGTATTCCAAGAAATATTGTCTCCATTGTGTATAAAACACAAATTGTGCTCCATTTACCACCTGCAAGCCAGCGGACTAGAGGAAGGAATTTATGGTTTATTGAAGAAATGATTTACCAAAATATGTGACACATTTGCCAAAAACTGGCTCCACTGTTTGCTCTGGCCCTTATTGCGCTACAAAATCAGCCAGGATCTGATCATCACTGTTAGGGAGATTTCTCACACAAGTGCTAAATTCCCACTACCTTAGAGCCCTCCAGCTCTTTTGCTATATTTTGGGGCTTTGAACCTTTCATTTTCAGTGTGTTTTACTTTTGTGTTCTTTGGTTATGGAGTTTTAAAATAACTCCATAGGTATCATCGTTTTCTGTGTGTCACACAACACTTCAGTGAAGTGGCACAGGGATGCTGTTCAGACTTCCCAAGGATTAAATACCTTCTCTGGGACTGATACCATCTCCAAGAGCATGTAAAGTTAAATTGGCTTTACTAGTCTTTTTAAATTTACTGACCCAGCACACACTATCTTCCTATAGAGTGCTGCAGGGGTTTCCCAGCTGCCCCTGAGCCAAAACACTCATGTAACAGTAAAATGTTACTCTTTCCTACTTTAAATGGCAGGTGGCAGTGATTTAGGTCAACTACTGTGATTTTTCCCGACCGCTAACAAAGGTAGCTAAAAATCGGGTCAGCTATATTTTATATGTTCTGTTCATGGCTCGAACTGCCAGGAACAACTGCCTCAGCTACAGCTTTCTTTGTTAACAAGGTACTGTGCAAACGCGGTCTGGAACTATTTTCGGCCATCGAGAAAGTTTGTGAAACTTTCCTCAACTTTGAAGGCTTGTCCTTCCCTAAACATTTGTCAAACCTTTCGCCTATCCACATTCTTCTAAACTCTGTGGCAAAGACTTTACCCTTATCTACTAGAACTGTGCTATCCTATACAAAGACTCTGAACCATTGACTTTGGCCCAGGCCTATGAGAAGAATTGCTGCTTGTATTTAACTGAAACCCCTGCCTTTGAATGTATTTGGGCTGTTGATTCTTATAACCTTGTCTTATCCCTTGTATACGTTTTTGAAGTGCCATTTTGCTCCCTCTTCATTTTGGAGCTAAACTTGTTCAATTACTTACCGTGTCGGAATAGAAATAATATTATACCTCCTATTGTAATAGTTATATGTATATTGGCCTACGCCAAGTTGTCTAAACAACATGCACAAACAAACTCCACGGCAAGGTCTTGACCTCAGAGAAATCAATGTAAGACGCCATCTTGAATCAAGCAGCCATTTTAGGTTCTCTTGTTATGTAGAAGTCACCCTGAACATCAAAATGGAGGCCAAATGACATTTCGAATAGATTCTGGCTGTTGTGACCTCTGTACAGCTGAATGATTAATATGCCCGCAGGCTACTTGTCGGGGTCGTGAACTGAGACCTTGTCCTACTGTTGACCTATATGTAAATGTACTACTTATATCAGCGAAACTAATCAAAATGCATATATTAAAGGTTGACCTGGCAAGGAACCCTAGACCAGTATTGTATTTCACAGAATGGTTAACCCGCAAGAGGGTTGGCCAAGGGCTGGACAAATTGTATAAATGGCCCGGGTATTCCAATGTGCGGTCTCTCACTGAACACATCGAACCCTCGTTGAAGTTCGTTATGTTATACTGAGAGCCAAATAGCTATCCGTTTGTCAGTTGACTTGGTAACTGTTGTAGCTTGAAATAAAGTACTTGTATGTTTCTTTGTAACCTGTGTTGGTGTCTTTCGTTTTGGGCTTCCCGGCCTCATATTATTTTTCTGTTTTCACAGTTGGCGCCCGAATAGGGACCCTCAAGATTGATGCCGGATCATTGAAGGTTGACGCAGGCTATCGAACCGGGATCGGACAGTGTGATACTGCGGGCCCGACCGAACGAGACGCGATACCTCGGCAGCGCTGCATGATCCGATCCTTGGATGATAGTCATGTGGTCTGAAACGTCATCTTGACGAGGGTCCATTTTTGAGGTGGGCAGATTTGTCGAAACCACCAAACACAAGGTTAAATTTGTTAGGTAAGTTCTTTGGTAAACCGTACGGTCCTCCTTAGGTTTGGTCAGGTGTAGTCATGACCCGACTCATAATTTAACCCTGACAATTTGAATTTGGCGTATTGTATCTGCAGACACAATTTTTGACCAGGTAACACCAATTTTTTGCAAAATGCCTGGGAAATTGTCTAGCTGCTTTAGGGCACTGTTCCGCAGAGATCGACAATCTTTGGAATTTAGCCGCCCGGCACCACAGGAGGGGTCGCCGGTGTGTACTATGTACTGTAAGCATGGCATTGGAAGTATAGTATTTAATGATATTTGGCACAGACAAACCAGACATGCCTCCGAATTTCAGTGGCCAATCAATGGTAGTTTCGAGATCCCCCGTATTGAATACCTAGAATCGGTCTTGTTAAAGAAGAAGGCCAGACCTGCAGCATTTGATGTTTTACAGAATTGGAAAAAAGAAGCGTTGCAGCAGCTTAAAAGTAGGGATAAACATGCACGCCGTCATAAAACAAATGCTGAAAAGGCGTTGTTGTATGATAAGGAAAAACATTCGGAGTCAGTCAAGAACATGCATAGGGCTTTCTCACTCGGTATCCGGAAAATCTATCCCTCTAAAGATTTTCATGTTTCCGAAGAATTTATTGACAAATTGTTAAACTAACGAAGGCCTGGTGCCTCTGCGCCACCTCCGTATGATCCTCTCCCTGGTGCTCGGCCTATTCCTGCTGTTATTCCTGTTCCCCCTGTACAACCTATTGTTTCTATTCCTCCAGTTGTTGTTCTTCCACCTACTCTACCACCCCTTCCCCTTGCGCCGATAGTCACACCTCCATGAATTTGCCCGCACCTCCGCTCCCGAGTGGTTCTGTACCGACTGTAGTTGATCAGGGTGCAGGGTCAAAGATTGTCACTCGAAATACTGTCTCAGCAGAAAAGAAACGGGAATTGTTTAGATGGGCTAAGCATTGTATGGAGAGTGATGATCAAGCTAATGTTTTTTCCACATTATCAAATATGGACAATTTTCCCGAGAAAAATGTTTTTATTGAAGGTTTGGGGACTCATTTATGTGTAATGTGGGGTAGATTACATAACGCAGATCTCCCACAAGGGTTGAGGGATCTGAATACTCTATCGCTTTCAAGGGACACTGAGGAGAAAGTACATGGTCATGTCAAGAGGTTATTTGAGTATAGGAGGGACTTAGAAAAATTGCGGGATGAGGATGATGAAGACGACAGTATGTATGTGCAGACACGATTCCTTCCGTGTCGTAAATCAGCATCTGAGGAAGTACAAATCTGTACAAAAGATGTGATTCGATGGATCTCGGATTCATCGATACCGCCAGATGAAGTGTATGACACGTATAGTCAGTATACAGTAGAAATGCAGAGGAAGGTGATTCAGGTAATGGTGGAGTACCTGAAGGATGAATGTGTATGGAAGAAGGTTAGTTGTCCCACAGAGTTATTGGGTATTTGTAAGAGGGCTTTCTCGCTCGATACTTCTTCGACTGCCTTAGCGCTCGACCTGGCTCTGTTGCTTAGCAAGCGGTCAGAGTTACCTATATCTCAGTTGCCTATGAGAGAGGTTCCTCTGACATTTGTCCCAAAGGTTGAGATCCCTGCTAACGTTGGGACAGGTGCACCCGCTGTGGACATTCCCGCACATTATGTATCACAATTTGTTCACGTCCCGTTTTCACGACAGGAAGTGAACACTGTTAGACAATCAATTCCTGATATTAGGAAAAATCCGACAGGATTCTACACAGAGATAGAATCCGTTTTGCAGTCCTCAGTGTTCACCCTAAGTGATATTGACTTGTTATTCCCTGTACTCCTGCCCGTAGATTTATGGAAGCAGGTTCGAACAATAGACGATGTGCCTGAGATGGGAGATACATGGGCTAACATAACTAGGCTTGATGGGGAAAGACCAGCTGGTGAGAAACCACCTCAGGTAATACTCACTTTGCCTGATAGAATTGTTGCAAAATTGAAAACCATAATCCCTGAGAAAAGAATTATTTGGGACAAATTTACGGCCTGTGTTCAAGGAAAATCTGAGGGTGCCACCGAATTCTTTAATCGATTCGAACATGTATTCTCTGACTTCAGTGGACAGGACATGGGCACAGAGTCTGGGAAAAGGTTGTTTGTGGACAAATTTGTGCGTGGATTACTGCCTGACATCCATTCACAGATTATGTCCTCTGAGAGCGCTTGGCAGGTGAAATCCCAATTTGAAGTTTTGCAAATGGCTCAGTATTACAAGAACCGTGTCAATAATCAAAAAGATAGAATCGAGAAGAGGAAAGGAGATTTGAAGACTAAAGTATTGTTACAGCAAATTGTTAGAAATCCCAGAGGAGGTAATTCACAGACCAGAGGTCAGTATGTTCCGCAAGGGAACATCCCCTTGGGTCCTGTGAATATTAACCAATGTGCCTATTGTCGCCAGCAAGGTCATTGGCGTGCACAGTGCACCGTCCTTCGACAGAGGTCAAACAACACATTTGGGAGTATGGGTAGACAACCTAGAGGTCGCCTCAGAGTGGGGGGCCCTGATAGAGGTCAGTTCTCATAAGATCCTCAGCAACCTTTTTCACGGGATAATCAGACTTCGAGTGTGGACACAAAAAACATATTTGATCACCCTTCGGCCGCCTACCTTTCTGAAGAGCTTCCTTTCGACGACATTTTATTTCGTTAGGATTGCACGAAGCAGAGTTTGGAAACTTCATCTATTCCCGTTAGTCAAAAAGGTCCCTACGTTGAACTACTAGTGGGGAATAGGAAACATCAGTTTTTGATAGACACTGGAGCACAGAAGTGCTCCATTGATCATTTTCGGGTTCCAAACATTCCACTGTCAGGGCAAACTAATGTTTCTGTAGGGTTTTCTGGCATACCAGTTGTTTGTCCGGTTTCTTCGCCGGTGCCTGTTTCTTTGGGTCCCTTTACGGACCACTGCCCATTCCTCTTGACTTCAAACTGTACAGAGAATTTGCTGGGGTTAAATCTGTTAAGGAAATTAAATGCAGTGATTCATTGTTCCTCTGACGGAGTGCGACTGACGATTTCACCACAGCAACTTCCCAATTCTCAGTTTCTGACTCAACCATTGCCTCCTGAATTTAGCGTTGTCCCGGGATGTTTGTGGGCAGTTGACGATAATGATGTCGGGATTTTACAGATTGAAGCCGTTAAAATAGTTTTGAAACATGGAGTTAAACTACCACGCATTCCGCAATATAAAATCTCAGTTGAGGGCCAGCGTGCTTTGAAGTGCATTGTTTCCGATTTTGTGCATCGAGGGGTGATTGAAGAGATTGCAGGTAGTTTATGTAACAGTCCGATTTTACCCGTGTACAAGAAAGGCGACAATGCAATCCCATTCCGTTTCATAATTGATCTACGCGCTATTAATAAAGTTGTCACCCCACAATTTACAATTGTGCCTGATGTGACAATGATATTAACCATGATCCCTGCTACAGCTACTCACTTTAGTGTTGTGTATCTGAAGAATGCTTTCTTCAGTATTCCCATACACAAGGATAGTAGATATTTGTTTGCGTTCAACTTGGGGGGACGCTCGTCCACATTTACTCGTGCACCTCAAGGTTATACTGAAAGTCCGAGCATTTATAGTAGGGCTTTGAAAGAGCAGCTTGACACCCTTGAATTGCCATCTACTTGTACACTGCTTCAGTATGCCGATGACTTGCTTTTAGCTGCAGATTCTGAAAGGGCTTGTAAAGAAGGCACAGTATTGTTGCTTATTCATTTGGCTGAACATGGTCATAAAGCTTCGCTTAAGAAATTTCAATATTGTTGTCAGGAGGTCGCCTATTTAGGCTATCTCCTGTCAAAGGAGGGGAGAAGATTGACACCTGAAAGAATAAAACTAATTTCTGGCATGTCTGTCCCAAATACACAGAAGGAAGTCAGAGCCTTAATAGGTATGGCTGCTTACTGTAGGCTGTGGATCCAGAACTTCTCACTAGTGATAAAACCGATGTTGGCCTTGATGAAGAAGGGCATTTCTTCGCCGCTGCCATGGAAGTCGGAACATCAACGATCATTTGAGCTTCTCAAAACTGCATTATGCTCTACACCGGTTCTGGGTACTCCAAATTACAATAAGGCCTTTGTGTTGTTTGTGCATGAATGTGATGGATGTGCTTTGGCTGTATTAATACAGGAACACGAGGGGGAGAATAGACCGTGCGGCTATTACTCTTCCGCCCTTGATCCTGTCGCATGCGCTTTGCCAAGATGTTTGCGAGCCGTCGCTGCTGCTGCCGCATCTGTAAAACAGAGTGAGGGAATGGTCCTAGGCCATGATTTAACCCTAATGGTACCTCACGCTGTAGATGTCCTATTGAATAAAACCCAAACACAGCACCTCACCTCTGCATGGCTGACGAGGTATGAATTGATTTTGTTTGCCCCTCACATTCAAATTAAGAGGTGTTGTGTTCTTAATCCGGCTGAACTCCTACCTTTCCCGCAAAATACTGTTTGCGGTGACGAAGAATCACATGACTGCCTGTATACTACTGAACAGGAAACAAAGGGCAGGACAGACCTTATAGATACTCCTTTGGATAAGGCGGAAGGGGAGCTGTTTTGTGATGGCTCCTGCTTCAAACTTCCGGATGGTACATCTACAGCTGCTTATGCAGTCACTACATTGAGTACGGTTGTTGAAACTAAGAGAATTCCGCATAACTCCGCGCAGGCCGCAGAGATTATAGCGTTGACCCGAGCTTGTGAACTCTCCGAAGGGCGTACAGTAAATATATATACTGATAGCCAGTATGCCTTTGGGGTGGCTCACAACTTTGGGAGGCTCTGGTCGGAAAGAGGGTTCCTAACCTCGCATGGGACCAAGATTCAGCATGGCCCCCTGATAGTGCAATTGCTCTCGGCACTCGCTCGCTCTAGTCAGTTAGCGATCATGAAGTGCGCAGCGCATCGTAAGGTCAGAGATGATGTGGAGAAAGGGAACACTTTTGCTGACCAGATAGCCAGGCAAACGGCCACAGACCTTAGCACAGACATGTATGCTCTAAGAGAAACAAGAGATGCCTATGTAATAGATGAGGGTATTGGGTCTGTACGAGATATCCAAGCTGATGCCACAATAGAAGAGTCTAAAAAGTGGGTCAAAGGGATGGGGAAACTAGATGAAGATGGGGGTTGGATGGACACATCTGAAGGGAAATGGTTGCTCCCTAATTCATATGTGCTGGCGATGGTTACGATGGCACACGGCCCTACGCATGTGTGTGCTCAGCAGATCACAAAAATGTTAGAAACAGTCTGGGTAAATGATAAAATTTCGAAAATCGCTCAGTGTTACGTACAAAATTGCATGATTTGCTTACAGCACAATGTGGTGAAGGGGACAGCAACTCCAAGGGGTAGTTTTGGGCCTTGTTCTGTCCCCTTCGAGGTCATCCACTTTGATTTTATTGAGATGGAACGGTGTAACAATCTAAAATACGTCCTTGTGATCATTTGTACCTTTAGTAAATGGGTTGAGGCTTTCCCCGTTAAGGATGCTACTGCCATGACCAATGCGAAGACTGTGGTAAAGGAGTTCTTCCCACGATTTGGGTTGCCAAGAGTCATTTGGTCGGACAACGGTCCCCATTTTGTTGCAGCAGTAATCTTGCAGATATGCACAGCATTACACATCGAAAAACGATTTCATTCGGCTAGACATCCTCAAAGCGCTGGGTTGGTAGAGAGACATAACGGTATCCTAAAGAATAAGCTTGCTAAAACATGTGCAGGCACCAAACTGAAATGGCCGGACGCCTTACCTATTGTGTTGTTAGACATGTGTACCACACCTCAAACTAAGACTGGACTCTCTCCATTCGAGGTGGTGATGGGGAGGCCTGCTAATATTTGGGGTCTTCCAAAGCCTAAAGCGCTGAGAGATGTTGAAAATGTATTGCTTGCAGACTACTGTAACCAGTTGACTAAAAATCTGTATTTCATTTATCATCAGGTTCAATCAGCTTTACCTGTACGGTTTACGGGCCCAGGACACAATATTCAGCCTGGAAGTTGGGTCCTGGGGAAGGCCTAAGAAAGGTCTTCCTGCCTCGCGCCTCGCTGGTGGGGACCCTACCAGGTGCTGTTTGTCACCCAGACAGCAGTGCAGGTGGCTGGAAAGAAGCATTGGATCCACGCGACGCATGTCAAGAAACTTCCTCACCCAACGCCACACGTTACAGAAGAAGCAGAACCCCTTGCTGATGCTACAATCTCTGATCCTGGAGTAGCAAATAGCGCTGTGAGTGTGTCGGAGAATCCCTCTGAGCCCGTGGAGCTTGGGGAACTGTCCATTTTGTCTCCACACTCTTCGTAAAAGTCACTTCCGGAAAACATTGTTTCAAGTTCTGCAGTACCGGGAACCACCAAATACGACCTTCGAGGAAGAAAATAGAACTACGGCACGGGTTTTGCCTGTGCACCTGGAAAAGAAAAAAAAAGTAATTGAGAATTTTTGTTCTTGAAAAGGAAAATTTTGAAAAAAAAGGGGATTCTGTTGGCTAGGGTTGGGGAAGGACTAAGAAGTCGCGTGACTGTAGTGTCGCCAGCAACGAACATTGGGGTCGTCGATTGAGAAACTAAGATGTCTGCCACCTCTACCGCTACTGCTCGTATTGGACTTGTAAATAAGGGGGTGACCAACTCGACAATGAACAATGTGCCTGGGCCCCGAAAACGTATTGCTGTGTTGTGATGATAATAATTGGGATTTGTATTGTCACTGCCGTGGGACTCTGGTACTTTGAAGAAATGTATCCTCTAGAGCCTCTTTTACTAATTGAAATTGTACCTACTGCTCTGACTCCCTCTGTACACCTTCATACTCTGTCACCTAGGGACTCTCAGCATAGACGAAAGTATCACAATAACACTTTAATAATGAATTTGACGCATGCCATTTTTAATAAGAGCAACTGCTGGATTTGCACCCATTTACCGCAACATGGGAACAAGGGGCTAGGATGGTATATTCACCCTTTACCTTTAACGACTGCTTGGTACGCCTCTCTTAGAGCACTATTCTTTGGCCGTTGGAATGATAGCATCTCAGGGAACTTTGATGGAACTAATTTAAATGATTTTGAGAAACGTGTATTGACTCCCCTGGGATGCTCGCTTTTTAAATAGAAGTAAGCCTAATGTTGCTTCTATTAGGCCATCTGATAAACTGTCTCTTCCTTTCCAAACTCTAATTTTCTTTAAAATGGCTCCGATAGGCAATAAAGATGCCGTGCCTCCTTCCTACTCTATTAACCATAGCCCCGATTCAGTTCCCTTCTGTGTACAAAGGAATGGCACCCAGTCAATGGGAGATTTTGAAGCTTGTACGAATGTTGTAAATTTGACCGGGGAGAACAGGCCTTTGTATGTAGGGGGGCCTGTCTATTTCGTTTGCGGTAGTACAGCATTTCCCTGGTTGCCCAAGGATTGGCAGGGAACCTGTTATTTAGGGATCATGTTACCTGGGGTATTTATAGCTAGTACATTGGAAGTTTCTAAGGCTCGTCCACGGCGGGACGAGGATGGAGATACCCCTGGGCAAATCTTGGGAGATATAGCAAAATCAGTTGTGCCATTTTGGGGACAAATTGCAAAATCCGGAAAATATTAGGGGGCTAGCAAGAGTACTGGAGAGAACCATCAACCGGACCACGGATATACTCTATAATATGACACTGGAACAGAAAGCAATAAGATTGGTAGCGCTCCAAAACCGGATGGCATTAGATGTCATTCTGGCAGAGCGTGGTGGAGTATGTAAATTAGTGGGGTCCGCTTGTTGTGTTTTCGTACCAGAGTCCTCCCTGACAATTTTCAAGGCAATACAGAACTTGCACGTCCTTAGTTCAGAAGTGCATGTTCCTGTGGGAGATTGGAGTCTTAGTACTTGGTTCTGGGACTCTTACGATCCTGGGGTTGGAAGGTGCTTTCTGTCATACTGGTTATTTTGGGAATTCTGCTATTCCTTTGTTGCTGTATTCAATGTCTACCTAGTATATGTGCAATGCTAGGGGGAAGTTGTGCTCAGGCGGTGAGCACGATAGGACATACAGTGTATGCCCCAGATACAGCATCTAAAGAGTTCTTGTTGCAAGAGGTTCTGGTGAACGACCTAATGGCTATAGATATTACAGATAACGATTCAGGATGTATTGACGACAATGCATGGAGTTATTTGCAAAGACATCAGAAATAGCCCTAGCACTTGGCATAGGCCAAAAGGAGGGTTTGTCGGAATATAAATAATATTATACCTCCTATTGTAATAGTTATATGTATATTGGCCTACGCCAAATTGTCTAAACATCATGCGCGAACAAACTCCACGGCAAGGTCTTGACCTCAGAGAAATCAATGTAAGCCTCCATCTTGAATCAAACGGCCATTTTAGGTTCTCTTGTTATGTAGAAGTCACCCTGAACATCAAAATGGAGGCCAAATGACATTTCGAATAGATTCTGGCCGTTGTGACCTCCGTACAGCTGAATGATTAATATGCCCGCAGGCTACTTGTCGAGGTCGTGAACTGAGACCTTGTCCTACTGTTGACCTATATGTAAATGTACTACTTATATCAGCGAAACTAATCAAAATGCATATATTAAAGGTTGACCTGGCAAGGAACCCTAGACCAGTATTGTATTTCACAGAATGGTTAACCCGCAAGAGGGTTGGCCAAGGGCTGGACAAATTGTATAAATGGCTCGGGTATTCCAATGTGCAGTCTCTCACTGAACACATCGGACCCTCGTTGAAGTTCGTAATGTTATAATGAGAGCCGAATAGCTATCTGTTTGTCAGTTGACTTGGTAACTGTTGTAGCTTGAAATAAAGTATGTTTCTTTGTAATCTGTGTTGGTGTGTTTCCTTTTGGGCTTCCCGGCCTCATATTATTTTTCTGTTTTCACAACCGGTTGGATTTTTGTGGTTTATTAGTGTGTGATATTGAGCTGTTTATGCTAGTGTGATGTTTTCTAACTGACTGAGTAAATAAATGTATATTTGATCACTGTATTTGTTGGTCCTTTGTGTAACTTGTTCTACTGCTCACTTATATCTTGAGATAAGTATGGCTGCTCAGCCATCGCTATCACTTTACTGTGTAGTACAGGCTTATACCAAAGGTGAAATTGTGCTCACACTTGTAGTCCTAATTGCCTGTAGTTTTCACAAAGGTTACTTCAAGTGATTCTGCCTAACAGCGAGTGCGCTTTTAACATGATTTAGCTGACTCAACGAGGGTATGTGTATTCCGTGGTACGTGAGTGTGCTTTTCACACGATTAGTCTGTGCAAGGGGGGAACGTATATTCTGGGGTATGCGAGTGCGCTTATCACACAATTAGGCTGTGGGGTGCCTCCCCGGTGGACCTCCCCCATCCCCATGCCCCGAAGGCAGCCCACACCACAGGCGACCCCCCACACCCCTCACCATGCACCGGCAGACAGCCCATCACCTCTGACCATGTCCCGCGGGCAAACCACACCACAGGGGACCACCTACACTCGTGACCATGCCCTGCAGTCACCCCACACCACAGGGGACCCCATACACTCGTGGCCATGCCCCTCAGGCAGTCCATCAACCCTGCCCATGCCCCACAGGCTGCTCATGACACCTGACCATGACCCACAGGCAGCCCACAACACAGGGGACACCCCATCACCCCTGACCATGCACCACAGGCAAACCATCACCCCTGACCATGCCCTGCAGGCAGACCATCATCCCTGACCATGCCCCACAGGCATACTATTACCCCTGACCATGCTCCGCAGGTAGCCCACAACACATGGGACACCCCATCACCCCTGATCATGCTCCACAGGCAGCCCATCACCCCTGGCCATGCCCCACAGGCAGCCCACACCACAGGGGACCCCCCTACCCCCTGAGCATGCCCCACAGACAGCCCATTACCCCTGACCATGCCTCGCAGGCATCCCATACCACAGGGGAGCCCCCTACACTCTTGACCATGCCCCACAGGCAGCCCATCACCCCTGAACATGCCCTGCAGACAGCCCATGACCCCTGACCATGCCCCGCAGGCAGCCCACAACACAGGGGACAGCCCATCACCCCTGACTATGCCCCACAGGGAGGCCACATGGCACCATCATATACTACTTTGCCACAGATGCCTTTTATTAACTCAGATGGAGGCATTTTGGCAATTTTTGGTTGACAGCATATTATAGCTTGAAATGGGTGTGCTGTTTGGATTATAATGCTCTCATACAAGTTACGTTGTTGGAGAGCATTTGGAAGAGGGAATATTTAAGTTATTAGTGACAGCACGTGATGGCATTTTGTTATTGTCAAGCGTTGTATTGCAGTACGTGGAAACTATTTAGGGGTCAGGTATTTTGTATTTATTTTCTGCTGTTAGATATACAACTAATTGGAACCATTGGTTTCCTCATTGTCCTCTATTCTGTAGGCCATATCTACTATTTTTGTGCTTTTCTTAAAAAAACTATGTGTCAACAGACAAATGGTTGGTCTGGTATTTCAGCAGGTGTTTTTTCAAAATTAACTATTTCTTTTTTGTATGTGCTTGTTAGGAGGTTGGTGTTTGTGAGGTTTTTGCTAATGTTTTCTGAAGTTACTGGATTTCAAAGTCAACTTCTGTCCCACAATATTTACTTTGGATGTGCTCTATTTTTCGAAGGAGTTCTTTGGCTGTTCCATGTAGGAGAATGTTATTTAAATGTTGTAGTTCTAGAGCAGGACATTTTGCATAGTATAGTCTATGCACAGGATTACGTATAGTGGAATGGTGTGTTGCTAACATATTGATGTTGTGGAAGGTGCTTTTGCAAGCAGCTCCCGAAATACAGGATACTGGATGTCCTTGCAGTCCAGTGTGGCTGTGCACTGGATAGGAGTCTATGGTTTGTGTTTATTCTACTTTTGTCTTTTAGTTTCACATAGTGATTGAGGAATTGTTGTAAAAATGTGAAGGGTTCTTGGTGTATGTTACACATTGAGTTGCATGACCATTTGTACACTGGACGGTTTGTTTGGGCGAAAGGAACATTTGGTTGAAAGTTTGTTGATGATGTTTTTTTCTATAAGTTTTTCTTTTGCCATAATGGTGTTTCCTACCATTTCAAACCCTCGGCCATTACTGTCTATGGAAATTTGATTGTTTTGTTCTTGTTTATAAGCCTCTTCATTGAAATATGGCTGTGTGCTGCTTGTGCAAATCCATTCACCTTCACAGAAGTTTAAAAAGGTATCTATATTGGCATTGAACATGTTTGAAGTACTTTTTGTAATGTATTGATTAATTTAATGGTTTCTTTCTGTTCAAAATCAATATAAACAACTTTCCATTTAGTAGAAATGTGCTGTCAATTAGAGCTTTGAAGATTAGTCTTCTGCGTTAGTTTGTAAGGGTAGAGCTTGACTTTTCAGCTGTCTTTAAAAGATTGTGATGAACTCTACAGTGGAATATTTTTGGTAAAATTATTTTTTGGAATTATTTTTTGTGGCTACGTTACCATTGGTAGATATAGTGTTAGGTTCATTAATAGGTTTGATTTTGTTTATACATGTTTTTTTACTTTTCATTTTTTTGGAAGTGGAGCCTTTGTTTTTGTAGTGGTCGCGTGTTTACTTTTTTTGAGTCAGGTAGCTAGCTGTTTTGTTTGAATGTTTTCTATAAATTGTTTGAGAGGTGGATGAGTACAAGACTTGCTTTTAATCTTATCTGATCTATATTTTCTTTGTTTTCTATGGATTTGCTTTTTAGTGTGCAGTCTGTTCTGTCTGTTGGGAAAAAATTAAAGTTTGAGTTTGAAAGTTGTGGAATGTACATGTATGCATTGTGAATGGTTGTGTGGGTGTGATTGTAGAGATGAAGAGAGTGCTAAGAGTCTGTGCAGGTGTGATTGGCTTGGGTTAGTGAGTAAGGTAATGGTTGTGTGATTGAATATGTAGGGACATTATGATGATTTGGGGAAAACAGTGGGTGTTGTAATGTGGGTGATTAGATGGGAATAGAAAGAGTGTGAACAATGCAATATAGTGAGCACTAGTGAAATAAATGTTGATTTGAAAAAATAATCTAGAATAAGTACATTGTTACATTGAAAAAGGTATCTATTGTATATTAATGTACTTACTTTGTAGGATGTGAACAGTGTTCATTTTTCGTTAGATGTCTTTGCCAATCTTCTTATTTCCTGTAATTGTAAAATAATATTAGTGGGTATATGTGGGAATGGCGAAGTAATTTTAGTAAGCAAGGCTGTTATTTTTTATTGAGGTAGCAGTTGTTAAAAAAAGTAAATGAAGTTGTGTTATGGGTTGTGTACTAAAGTGTGTTAACTATGTTGTTAGAACAATTGCAGTATGATTACTGCTGTTTGGCATATTAGAACTAACAGGGCAAAAATGGGTGTGAGAAAACAGTGTATATCTAGAGTATGTTTGTGCTGCTAATTCTAATGCAAGCAGTGCTGTGTTTGTGGTGTAATGTAATTGTAATGTGTTACCGTGTTTTAAAGAAAATGAAACTGTGGTCTAGTGGTAATGCAATGGCACATTGTTGTTGTAGTAGTGTTTGGTGTCTTATAGTAGAGGTTGAGAAAGAAGAGTACTTTATATGTAAGGTGAAGTTTTGTATATAGATACTTTGGTGGTATACACATATGTGTGAGCAGGTAGATAATTGTGGCAGTGCAAGGGATATAATGAGTGAGGTTGGAAAGTGTGACCTTTATATGGAAAGTTAAATGGAAAATGTGACCCACTTTATGGAAACAACCAAGGCCGAAAGCAAGGCTGCATTTTTGCGCTGACACGTTTTAACCTCTACATAGCCAACCTAGGAGCCGCACTGGATACCTGTGACTTATTTACACTGAAAATAGGTAACAGATGGTTAGGCTGGCTAATGTTTACAGATGACCCAGCGATATTTGATACAACTCCTGTTGGTCTGCAAATGTCTTTGTAAGCACTGCATGAGTATTAACATTTTTTATAAGGCCAAGACAAAACATCATGGAAGTAGGTAGAAAGAGACCGGTAAGAAACTTTGTATGGAAGCTGGATGGGGAAAAGATTGAAAAAATTGAAGCGTACATATATTTTGGGGCACTTGTTAGTCCACTTACAAAATGCAGTCCACCTGTGAATACATTACAAGCAGGCCCCTAAGGAAGTTTGGGATCATAAGCAAACTAACTGCTACCAAGGTTGGCTCCTCTACAGAGGGCTTAATACTAGTATAGCAATCAAGCCTGGTTCCTAGCATCCTCTATGGCATGGAACTACACAAGGAAAAAGAGTGTCATGGCTCAATATTCTAAAAGGTAGCATCTGGAGGTGGGCTCTCAGCCTCCCCAAGTCACCCCAGTCGAGACCATTTGATAAGAGCTAGGGCTGATCTCCTTAAACACGACCCTCAACATTAGAAGAAGTAAGACAAAATACACGATACTAAATTATATGGAAGCCATGCAGTACACTTGGTCTACCAGTCCATCCAGAGACTAGATGGCCATATGCAAACATTTGAAGGAATGGGTTACATCAGTAGAGTCCTTTCACAACAAAAAGGATTAACAGTGGACTATACTGAGCATCAGACTGTATAAGAACATGCTTAATAAGAATGCACAATAGTGGGCCCTCATTTCTAACATTGAACATCTAATTGGGAAACACACTTTTCAAGACTAGGCTACTCAAAGCTTCCTATTCCTCAAAGTGTGTCCCTTTCTCGTGTTGTGGAATGATCCATGGGCAAGACTGTGTGTGCTAAAGCTCAGATTTATCTTACTACCTTCTTTTATGAGGAAAGGTTCCAGAATAAACCTGCCCAAGGACAAAAGACTCTGCGGACTATTCACCATACATCTCAAAACCATTGAGGACGTTTTGACGCAGTGTTGTGTATTGCAGGGACACCCTTGATATCTATGGTGAAATGCGAAGGATAGGCCCATGTAGTGAAGATCGATCATTATGAAACTTTATATTTAATATGACATCACACTCTATAAAAAGGGCAGCCTATAAAGTATGGAAGCATTTGGTAGATAAAATATAAGCCCAGACCCTTGTTGTGTTACATATTACATTTGCACCACTCTGAATCTGCTGAAGTTTGACTCCCAGTCTTTGGTTTTTATAGGCTTAATAATGTGTATTTGTCTATAAATAATTGTTCTAGTGATTCTTAAAGGATATAGTTCTAATAAAATGAATTGTGAAAATGTATGTTTTTCTAATACATGTTTTATGATATGCTAGTGGCATATGGAAATGACAGTAGGACAACTATATATTTATGATATGATATGATATGATATGGTATTTGTAACGTGCCTATACACAAGTGTTTCTAAGGCAACAGCTCCCTCTGGCAGTGACAACAGGCAAAGCGGGCAGTCTTTAAGTTACAGTAGGTTTTCATTCACACGGTAGGACCACTATGTTTTCTAAGGCAACTGCTCCCTCTCCCTGTGCTCTCTCCCCACCTGTCACCTCACCCTAGCGTGGTGCAGTTCTTTGTGGTGCATTGTAGTGCAAATATCGCCAAAACCATACATCCTAGGGCATTAAAACATGGTTTTCAAGGTCCCGGGACCTTGAGTTTGATCCTCGTGTCGGGACAGGTCCTTTGATGACCACATTGATGTTTTGCCGATTTCAGGCAGCCGTCTCATGTATGAAGGTGCTGAAATCCGCAGAAAAGGGTGGGATGTCTAAATTGTATGTAGCCAGTCATGTCTGGATTACCCTAACAGGTAACTATGCAACATTTGGTCAAGATTGGTGAAACAGTGTAGAATTGTATAAGGAACAACCATTCACCAAGCCACAAACCCAAAACACATTTTAACTTGTGCTGAATTCTGGGGAAAGGGGTGGGGTGTCCATGTGTCATGTTCCAGTAATTTGCGCCGGAGGGTTCTAGCATTCCACCATGGCGGACTCGTTATAACACCGGCACCATTCCACCATGGCGGACTCGTTACAACACCGGCACCAACCATGGTGCTAATAGCGCCATGGTTTAGCGCCGGGGTTGTAATGAGGGCCATTGACATGCATGCAAAAAGGTACTCAGATGCCTACGAAGACAAACTCACAGCCAGGGTTAGGCAGAGGGGCTCTAATGAATTTATAAAGGCACACACCCATGGCTATAGCAATATTCAACAATTACTTCCACTGTATGGGGTGACCATGTGGCAGTGTTTGTAGATTTCAGGGTGGCTGAGCACAGATGGCGAAGCCGGCATGGACCAGGAAAGAACAAGTGAGGGTGAACTAGGTTTGGTGGACCAACTGTTCCACTGGCAAATTTGGGCCAGTCACTAAAAATTCTGGCAAAGCATACAAATGAAGTAAATAAATTCTGCACTAAGAACACACATCTAATTACATTGCATCTCACCATTTTAAAACTGTGACAAATCACAATGTATGGGTTAAACAAACAAGGACTTTCAAGGCGACTTAAAAAATGTGGCATCCTCATGCATTTCTTTTGTAAAATGTGTGCAAAGTGGCATATTTGTGACTAAACGACTTCTGCTCTGGAGGCGTAAAAGATGAGTAGTGGTTAAACTGTCTACTCAGCCCTCACACTTCAAAATAAAACGCAGTGCCTGTTTTACCTTTATGATTTGGATTAATATTGTTTTTTTGAAATTTGGGGGCTGAATAGGCAGTTTTGGTAGCATACATTTTCCTTTGATAGCTATACCCCCTTTGCCTCTTGTGCTGACATGCGACAAGGAAAGGCTATACTCTCAAGAGTGATGGGAATGTGAGATATTTGAAACTCAAACAGCAATAGTACAACAGTCCAAAAGAAAGGAACGTCCAATCAAGGTTTGACAAAAATATATGCTTTAATTAAACACACAAATATGTAATAACAACTGTACTAGAAAAGACTCACAAAAACTCACCCATGTCAAGGAAGACAGAGACATGTAGAATGTAAATACGCAAGCACTCGGGATACTTAGCAGAGACAAAAACAAATACATTACATCCCCACAATGTTCAAACACGATATGTTTCTTGGGAAAAGGGTACCAAACCAGTGCATAGGGTCCTAGCAAATGGACCTGGGGGTTGAGGCCTTTGAACAGTACCTTATTCAGTTGTTGGTGATTTGACAGCTTCGTAGCATGCTTATCATGGCTGTGCGAGTGATTTGAATCAGCTTCAGATGTGGGAAGTCATGTTGATCCAGATGGGGAGCAGACATCTAGACGGATTCGAAATTTGGTTCCATGCTGTTCGAAAAGTGGGTCGAAGGGTACTAAGGTTAGTTTGGCGTTTAAGCTGGGGTCAGCACCGAAGATGTCAATGGTTCGAGACACTGATCAAAATGTGGTTGTTTGAAGAAGTCTGCAATCATGAGCTTCTTTTTCAAGCCAGGACAATTGATACACTCAGCTGGTGCAGCACAAAACTGGCTTGAGGATTTGAGCACACAGTGGTTCGAAGCTCGAGTGAATGCCAAAAGCAGCACTGGCAATCCAAATGCATTGAACAATGCTCAAATGCATCTAAACCTGTTTGAGGCAAAGAAACACAGGAATACTGGCTGTTCTAGTCCAGCCCTTAGAATACTATGAGTCCCAATCCAGGGGGCAGAGAGGCAGGTCCTGCTCCTCCAGAAGCTTGCCTGCATTGTTCCCATGGTGTGAGTAGAGAGCAGACCTTGGGTCTGCCTTGGAGCACACAATCTTAACTCAGTGATGGACAGCACTAGAGAGGACTGCTTTCCCAAGAGGAGTCCACATTAATTCATTCTGAAGTTTCAAAATTAATCAAAGACATTTTGGAACACCCCATCTTTTATAGGAAACATATTCTATGGGATTGGTTGAAAGAAAGCCTGCTTTAAGGGGTCCACTCCCCATCCTTGTGACAAGCAGTCTTAGACTGGTTGCCTCACACCTAAATTACTTTGTGCTAAAAGAAGTGGAGGAGACATGAAGAAAAGAGAGGTTCAGAGAAAAGCAAATTAGTCAGATTGTTCCCAATGGTACTAAGCTCCCTCTGACTTCACTAACATTGCCCTTTCTCAAAGCCATACCATGAAAGGCCCGTGTGTGCAGCTAGTCCTTTTGTTTAGGATGTGTCCTTTAATTCCCATTTCTCGGGACAGCTCTTGCTGAGGTCTGTCCTGATAGAAAGAGATGTAACACAACCTCATAAAGGATCAAAAGAGAGGCTGCTCCACTGGCTATTATCCTGCTGGTTTAGCAGAGACAGCCAGCCTATGAGAAGACACAATCCTTTCCATGGATGCCTTAGTTGACAGTGTTAGCATATTTATGATGCAGATCAGATTTGCCTTCAATAAATATATGAATTTCCAGCCAAAATACCCCAAAGGAAGGTATGGCTTAAATTGCCACTAGGATGGTAGTTCAATGTACGTATGTAGTTTTTTAACAGAATTTCATTTTGTCATGGCAGCCGCTGTGCTGAAGTCACTTGGCTGTCACGGCAACAGTAAAAAGGGTACCTGTAACTTTTCGACCTATTCAGTCTAACTGGAGAGCAGGGGCTGCAGGTCAGGAGACTGATGCAGCAGGTCACATCTGTCACTGTGCTTTTGGCATGGAGCTTACGCAAAGGGGGTCTGTTTAGCACACCACCCATTCTGAGATGGAATTCCCCAAATAATGTTATCAATGAACAAAAATTAAAAAAACGTTAAGGCTCTACACCTGTTCCAGGCGGCGATTTCTCACAATATTACAAACACATTTTTCCAAATTGCATATGCTCAGAAGCCATAATTTTGATACATAATCCAGTATACATATGTTCATACAAATACCTTTCAAGAAGGGCTCAATAAATAACCCAATACTTTACAATGATGTTCCATTTCCAGGAGAATTGTTCCACTTTAGGGTGCAGTTAATGTTCCAGAATTGAAAAGGAACGTGGGTTCTCTGTACAATCCATAGATTCACAGCAGATACAATTTTGGATACAGAAGAAAATCATTCAATCAGATGCATTTTGCCTCAGAATAAAATAGATAATAGATGCAGTGCCACGAGAAACATTACTAAATGCTAGTCCATGATGAAATGTAGTGCCTTCCAAAGTTCCTGTTACAGCGAGTATTCTATTTGAATATGTGCCAGAAAATGAAACACCATTTATTTTCAGCAGGACACTGGCTATGTTTAGAATTGCAAAGATGGTAATCAGAAGGCTAACTCATCCACATTGAATTCCCTTCAGAGCTATGCATTCATCCCATTTGGTTAAGCTGTCAATGACCACCCCCCCCACCCATGATGTCGATGCCGCTATCTTTTCCCGCTGCCTCGTTAACTTTCCCTTCAGTTGTATAGTCCTCTAACATTCACAGATATAATGTGTGGGGGGTTTTACAACATTTAAATACTGTCCATCTTGACTTTCCATTGATGTTAATTGGACTAGCTGAATATTTCCTGGTCACAGGAAAACATTGGTGTTTTTTTGACTAATAGTAGAGGGTCAGCAGCTCCAACAGGAGGGTAACATGAGAGCTATATTCTTATCCATTCTAACATACTCTGTGGTTGTCTATTTATCCCCTCTTTATACCGTTCTTAGGCATGCCTTTTCCTATTTAAAACCCATTAAAACCCATTTTCTGCCTTGATTAGAGTGAGTTTTGTAAGCTGTCAGACCTCCTGAAGATATATATCGGAGGGGTCCTGGTGTCAGTCAGCTTCTCTGTCATCAGAAAACGTGATTCATGGGGAAAGTACTGTCACTGCAGCAGCCATTTCTGTCGGAGCTCCTGTAAACTGTGAAATGTTGTTTATTTTGATTTAGAAACTATCGGCCTCTTTACAAGTTTGGCGGCAGCCTTGCCGCAAATGGGCAATTACCGGGTCATTACAGCCCTGCCAGATCCATTAATTGCCCATTTGCGGGCGCCAGAAAAAAGATGCTCCCCATTCCCATTCGGCCCCATAGGGCTGAATGGGAATGGAGAGGTTAGATGCAACGGCACCGTTTACAACGGTGCTGGTGCATCCGACATGCTGTGCTCGCGGGTGGCTTTCTGCACGCCTGGCGGGAAGAAAGGCACCCGCAAGCACAACTCGTAGTTTGCCGGTCCGGGAACTTTGTACCGGCATGCTTACCGGTACTTTAGTTCCCGGTCCGGCAAACTTATAATGAGGCCCTATGTCTTGTACATGATCTTTACTATATTGCAGTTTTTCTAACTGATTGGCTATTATGTTGTGTTTCGTCCTTTTTATTTGGTTTTGATGCATTGTTTTCTATAGTGGAGTAACGCCTGTTAGGGCTCAGGGCTGAGGTAGGATATTTAGGATATGTTTGGCAGCTCTTCATGTTTTATGCTACGCTTCCATTTGTCTTTCTTCACATTGATTGCATTTAATTGTTAACTGTGTGCTCTTAACGGGTTTAATATCCCATAAGGTCCATTAAAAACTCCACAGCAGCAGCAGATCGGATAAGCTGGCTGTACATAGTGCCACTAGGATATGTAGGTTCAATAGCCCAGAGGGAATACATCAGGGTGTTTATGTGTGCTATAAGTAAGGGGCAGGAATTAAAGTTACAAGCTACTAGACAGCCATGCAAAGCAACTTCCCACCTCAATTCTAAGCGTACACACACCACACCACACCATTTCTTACTCACCAAGAGTGAAATATCACTAGCCAGCGGTTAGTTGCAAGTGCACATTTTGCGCCCTGCTGAAATGTCCACAACCCCAGCAGCGACTACTGGAGAAGAGCACTGAGAAATGCCCACAGGTCTGAACTGTGGGCAACTCGCTCCTTTCCCTGAAATACTTGAACCTTTGAGACCAACAGGTTTGGGTCAAGGTTAGCCACATTAGGTATTCATGTTACTTTATGACTGACCCACCTGAACTCTTAATTACAGTGAGTGCCCGGGAAATACCTGCAGATGACAGGCCCAGGGGCACATCTCAATTTTCCCAACAGACTGGTACCTTTGTGATGCCCGCAGGCTAGTGCAGAGTCAGTCACATGTAAGGCAACATGCTAATCTCTCTCTGAAATGTGTGTGGGCCTACACCAACCCTACAGCTTCACATTAGCAGCTAGTGACAGGGATATTGACAGGGATAGTTCCGCCCGCCATTTTCATTTGTATTACCAACAGCAATTTGGTTTGGAAATGTGGGCTTTGCAATTACTCCCAAAGCAAAGAGAAGCACTTTCTTTGCTAAATCCACTCCCCCTTTACCTAAACAATTGGATCTTGTGCAAGGCAGGTTGATTGGGAAGGATGTTTCCACCTTGTTAAAAATGATATATCTGAAGAAGAGATATAACATCTGCTGAAATAATTGATGATCTCACGGAAAGCATGGTCATTTATGACTGTGACCTATTCCTATGGATTCGGAAGGGCTAATTTTGACTGTGCCATCACACAATGCTGCCAAACTGGTAATGTCATATGATTCCTTACCAAAATATCACTCTAAACCATCCTTGAATGTATTGTCAGCTCTTCTTAATTCACCATCTAAGGTCCCGGATCACTCCGCTAGTTTATCTGCCTTTGGGAGCCTATGTATTTTGTAATATTATCCTTGGTTAAAATAAATTCTACCAGGAAAGATCAAAATGCTTTCCTAAGCACTTTATCCTGGAAAATATCTTTTACAGTGGGCTACATAACCGCAACAACACCAAAAAATAGTTACACACACGCTCTGAGGAGTCAATTTAATAAAGTTAAATTAGAGCACCATTATTGAGGGGGAGATTGTGTAGAAATACATCTTTGACAAAGTTAGTGTCATAACGAAACAGTTTTGATCTAACTCCAAACAATCCTCAGTAGAAGTGCTGGGCTCTGTATATGCTGACTCTTCGATGCTGGCTCCAGTAATTAATCTTTTGGAAGAAGTATTATATCCAGTTTGTATGGCCCACTCAACGTTGGTTCCATCTAGTGATCCTGTAATAATCAATGACACTTAACTATTCAATATTTTATCAAAGACGAAACGAGAAACAAGGAGGAAAGAAGGGAGCAAATAAGAACAAACAACTTAAGAACATTAAATATACACACATTTTGAATACTTGTGGATCCCAGAAATTCCTTCACTCCTTGGCTATGCCTAATAAGAACTTTGATAGGCTGGGGAGCTCAGCCAAGCTAGGCAACAAATTAGGAAAAGGGAGGTCTGACACATTTTAAGCTCTGTAATTCTCATCAACAATAAAAATGATATGATATGTTGGCGTCAATTCTGCCCATGACTAGTAATGAGGTGAAGATCTAGCTATCTCCACCTGCTCAAAAAACAACACTTTGTTAATTAACACAACTGTGGTGTAAGATTCTATTCCACCAAAGGCTCACAATACAGAGAAATCTCAGTTACCAGTGAGGTCACAATCTATACTGGAAATCAAGTTCAACCTCCTGCACAACTCTCCTCCGAGACACCACCATTTGAGATATTTGTTCATCCAAATCTCACGGGGACCGAGAAGACCATGAAAGCTAAAAAAAAAGCCAAGGAAATGCCAGACGGGATCGCAAGCTTCCCTACGGAATTTACCAAAACCGTTTGACACATCTGGTCTCATAGCGGTGCAAGCGATGAGCCATAAAATGGAGCGAGCTAAAAGGCTAAAACTGACAACAATGGCACATAAGTCTGAACAACAGATAGTAGCCCAACAAGCTCTGTATGATGAGGAAGAAAGACAACAAGCAGAACTATTGGAACTATCAACATACTGGAAGAAAGTGGCATTACTAGGATAGACCAAGAACTTGCTCCAAACATCACAACAATTATTATATTGGATCAATACGCAGATGATAATTCCACAACCTTACAGAAGATTGAATTGACATGTGAAGACATATCAGACGCTGAACTTGAACGTGATAAGAGCCTCAAGAATGAATGTGTCAGAGAAGCCTCACAAAACATCGGGGAGCTGAGGCAAGAAAGGAAGTCACCACGCAGGAGTGTCTGCTCACCAAATTGTGACGAGCGAGATATGGTCTATCCAAACTTGTCAATTCCAATATTTATAGACCCTATAAAAAGAAAAGAAAAATATTTATTATGCATTGCCAACTACAGACGTACAAACAGCACTTTGATATTAAACAGAACTGACATGTTAAGATTGCTAAAAGCAATACCGGAGACAAAACATATTTGCTCGCAGGACATCAAACTGGTCAAATTTATATATAGTTGAAATTGAACTCCATAAACAAACATCAATTAATGAAATATTGAGAACTCTGAAACAACTTGACCAGCTAGGATTCAAATGTACAAAAGATCAACAACATGGAGAAGGACAACAAACTTCACCATTCGATAGAAAACAACAGGTCATTTAACGTGAATACTGCGATATAAGCTCAACCACAGAATACATAAGGAGCGAAGATTCACGGTCAGACATGGAATATGACATAAATAAAAGAAGACTGAATCTGGAAACTAATTCCAATCAGACAAACCGATACAGAAGAACAGACATAAATGCACAAATGTATGAAGAAAAAATGTGTGCCCCACAACATCTATAACAACGAAAGAGGTTGAGAAATGCTGAAATAAAACTATCTACATGGAATACAAGGGGACATGGGCACCTGTTTTCGCAAACTCCAGCTGTTCTCAAGAAATGCCAGATTATATGTTTACAGAAGACGTGGCTGTCCCAACCACCAATACACAAAGGCTACAAGGTCTATATTAATCAAGCTATACAACAGAGCAAAGGAAGACCCTCTTCAGGACAGCTAACAATGGTTCAAATAGATTCATAGTGGATTTCAATCAAATCAACCAATCTGATTCCGTGGATCCAATATACAATCTTGCAGAAGGCGGCAACACAAGATCAATCTAGGCAGTAATTGAAAGATCCACCTATTTTAGCCATCTTCAATTTATATTGTTAGCCGCTAGCAATCAATAAGACAAACTTTTTTGATATTCTCTTCACTGAAATCGATGCAACGATAGCGAGATATAGGAATATTGATATCATTGTTTGTGGCGATTTGAACATACATATCTTCGACAATATGGGTAATTTGAAGCAATATTCTGACCTCCAATCAAGAGCAAAAACATGGCTTAAAGAAACAGAGACCCGGAATCTGACACGGGTAGGAAATCATAAGCCTAAAGACAACCAAATGATTCCAACATGGACCTCAAAAGCCATACTAGATTATATATATATATATATATATATATATATATATATATATATATATATATATATATATATATATATATATAGTTCCCCCGCAATCTGGAACGAGACCCAAAACACAGATACCATCTCAACAAGGAACAGTGATCACCAGATTCTCACATTGATGTGGATGGACACGGGAAGCCCCCGTGAGAAACAACTATTGCCAAAAATTGAACTAAATGACCCAAGTACCAGACTACGAATAACACCAACACAGCTAGTTGAAATATCATTGCAATACCAACAAACCGACAAACAAGACCTTGAAAAGATAAATTACCAGTGGGTCCTCAACCCTTATAATAAAGTTTCGAGATGTAAGGCTACACAGAGACAAATTAATAACCATCAGTATAACTTACAAATTAAGGTAAGGAAAATAGATCTTCGTAAACTCTGCAGATCTTTACAGAAACACAAAACTGAAGAAAATTGAAGGCTAACAAAAGCTGCAAAACAAAAATATAGAAATTGGATAAAAAGCCACAAAAATATCCTTCTTCAAAGAGATGCAAAATTAATGTTACAATGCTTAAAAAATCGAAATACACATGAGTTATGGTCACTTTTGAATTCCACATATACGAGACAACACTGGATGATACAAAATGTATCAGAGTATCTGTGGATGGAATATTATTCTGTTCTATATAGCAGTAGACCAGAACCAATTGCCACAAACGGTCCTACTAAAACTACATGGAAAATAATCAGGACAAAACAGAATATCCTAACGATCATAACGAAACTAAACGGGTCACGGGCACCTGGGACCAACGGTTTGTCTAATGAAGCCACTAAGAAATCTCTAGAAATATGGAGTGATTTCATGATGCAAATTTTTAGCATAATTAACCATCTAAATCAAATACCAACAACATGGACACTGGCAACGCTGATACCCATATACAAGCAAGGAGAGAAAGAAAATCCAGCAAACTATAGGCCCATGACTTTATTAGACCCTCTTGGGAAAATGTTTACGGCAATGTTGATGAAAGACCTAACCGCTTGGGCCATAGCAAACAACCAGTTTCTGAAAAAGACAAACAGATTTTGTCCAGAACGTAGGAACAAATATAAACCTATTCCTACTTAATATTATCAAACAGGAAACTATTGCAAGTAAGTCAACAGTATGGATTGCTTTTGTGGACCTGCATTTAGCTTTTGACATGGTAAATCATCAATTACTGTGGAATAAATTGCATAAATGGAACTGCCCAACACATAATTTGGGACCAATCAAATTACTTTACTCAAATAGGAAGATCTGAGTGAGACTTTCTGAAGAGGGAGTTCAAACCGCCTACATTGAGACATGGATGGCCTCAAGCAAAGCTGTCCTCTTGCTTCTATGATGTTTATCTTGTTCATGGCTGACCTAGAGCTGGAAATGTTATCACTAATAACCAATCCTCCAAAAATATATTCAAACACACTGTCACTATATCATACTTTTTATAATAACCCCTCGAGGACTACAGAAGGCTTTGGATTTGATGGGCTTGTATATGAACATAAACAAATTTAAGATTAACACATATAAAACTAATATCATGACTATAACAAAATTGAACCAAAAGACTAAGATACCAGTATTACGCATCAATTTTCTTCTTCTAACTATGGTATCCTCTTTTAAATATCTAGGAATCACAATAAATTAATCGCCTAGTGAACAAGAATGGATGTCACAACTACAAAAAAAGTACAGTCTTTGGCCCAGCAGGGATATGCATTGCATGGTAAATATGGAAAGTTTTCATTCTGCCCCATTGTAACATTTTATAGGAGCAAAGTGATCCCATGCTTGGCATATGGATGTGAAACGCGTATCAATCTGCCTGTCACCATCTGGCCAAAACTGGAAGCCATTTTTTGGCAGAAAATAATGTAGCTTCTACTGTCTTTTCCAGTTGTTTTTAAATGGCGATACAATCTTTGGCCTCAATTATAAACTGGAGAAAATTGGACCTCTATCGAAAGATCATCTCCGATGAGAAGATCCAGGCAATTCAAATTTTGAGGCCCCATTGAATTCTCTCTGTGCCGCAGTTCTAACAGTATGGAAAAACCAAATGACTCAACTTCTTGTTTAGGAAGATATCACAAAAGAAATGTTAATCAATCGCCCCCAAAATGCAAAATGGAAAATGATGTGCAACGACTGGATAACTACGATGGAAGAGAATGTGAAATATCACTAAAATGTAACATTCAAATTGGAAATGAGAGCAATCAATTCATTGCTGATATCAGAAGATTTTTCCAGATAACTCTGTTAGGTCACTATTTATGAGACTACGGCTCAATTTATTGCCCACCAGATCTAGACTGGCAATAATGAAACAAGAAGATCCGGAAGTCCAGTATTGCAAATTTTCCCAAAATGAAGAAATGGTTGAGACTTTTTTTCACATATACATGATATGTCCCAAATTGCAACAAGAATGAGTCATTTGTCTTTCTTTCTTTAACATTACTAAAGAGTCCCTTAGCAGAAAAGACAGATGGGCAACAATACTTTTAGGTCTGGATAAAAAAAAAAAAAAACTGATATTCATTGTGACTCAATTCTGGACTAGGATAACAAACTCAGCACATCCGTAAAATGCAGGATAAACATAGAGCCATTTTGGATAGCTCACAAGTGCATGTGGCCTTTGTCGATTTCACATCAGCCTTCGGCAGCATCGATATATCATGGTTATGTGATATGTTGTCAGCCTGGGTCTGTCCTTTGCACCTGCTAGAGACATTGATAGCTCTACATACTGACATATCCATTTGTGTGAGATTGAACAAAGAGGGTTTACCATCAGTTTTGATTCCTACATTCTTTGTTTAAAACAAGGTTGCATGTTAGTCCCCTCCTTATTTGATTTTTTTTCTATCAGATATTGGGGACATTTAAAATGAGACTAAATATTGTCCACCACATATAGGACATTTTCACATTAAGTAGTTGTAATGCTTTGAGCTACTATATGGCGCTTGTGCACAGTGCATTCTGGTGCACTCAGAGCCATAATGGACATTTGCTCCATGCCTCAGTGAAAGCTGCACTTGGTGTGAAATGTACACATATTGTAATCATTGTTAGCATTATTTTACTGGAAAATATGTTTTCAATTTTATTCATTGCTTATGTTGGTTTGCATGGCTCATCCAAGGACATGGTGCACAAAAAGACTGAGATCGCAGGCTGGTAACTGATAAGGTTGCAATGGACACTGTCAAAGTTGACGATGAATTACAGAGTTGTTACTGTAGGTTACTACGGCCGGGGCAGGCAGTGAACCACCAATGCGCAAAGAGAATCACGCCAGAAGTTTAGAGAAAATGCCACCCGCCTTTGCGGAGGGCTTACAATGCAGTGCTCGGGAAAGGTCAGATACAAAGCCTCAGTCAGAGAGGGGATGCTTTGCCTGTTGGCTGCTGTGATCTCTGTGCCTGACTGTTTTTAGGGTTTCCAACCGCTTCTGGCAAGATGAGGTTGTTTGCTGAAGTTGCGCCAACAGTGATGTATTTTCTTTAGATCACTGTCTTTTGTGTGATTTATTTCTGTTGCAGTTCATTCATGTATGTATGCCTTTTGTGAATAAACAGCCATATAAGAGTTAACTTATCATCTAAGTGTGTTTGTGTGTGTGTGTGTGTTGTGTGTGTGTGTGTTTGTGTGTGTGTGTGTGTGTGTGCATGTGCGTGTGTGTGTGTGTGTGTGTGTGTGTGTGTGTGTAAATCATTGCTTACCTGCACCTAATTTGTGTAATAAGGGGTTTAGTCTCTCAAAAGAGATTGATAGAACATGGAAGCACTGTTTTATAGAAATACATGCATCTTGTGGTCTGTATTAAGGCCCATCCAAGTGCTGCAGAGATTACAGATACCTCTTGATTCCATCTGTTATAATGTAAATGTTAAGTTCCCCCTCTCTTGCCTTGTTTGGCCCTCATTCATCTTATATATCATAGATCTTTTATATCCGAAGCTGGTGGCAGTTTTGTCAGCGTATCTAATGGTAATTTGAGATCTTGACTACTCAGGCTCACAAGATGCTCCCTAATTCTCATTCTGACCTGATGGATGGTGCTCCCTATATATAATTTTCCATACACGCACATATGATGGCACATACCACATAGTTAGATTTACAATTGATAAAGTCTCTGATGATAGTCGTTGATCCATCCAAATGTACAAAAGATTTACAGTCATCATGTGCATATAGGCACATTCTGCAGGTGCCACATTTTTGGAAGCCTAACTGAATTCTCAACCAGTCACTTCCACTTCCAGTGTCTCGAGTACCATCATCAAGGAAGGATGGGCACAAGATATCCATAATCCTTGGAGCATCAACCTGACTGTGCATTAATATAACTGGTATGCAATGATCATTTTTATGTGGATTTACTAATTACCATTGGTGTTAAATGTTGTACTATATGATTTATAACTGGTATGTATTACACCTACCATCAAATGGTGGAGTACATTTTGCATTCCTTTTATAATTTAATGTGTCTGCATAACTTCTGTACGATTGGCAGCATTGAGGACGACAATTGGTCGAAACATGTGTTGGCTGCTCTCAAGAGCCCAACATATGGCCTCAGACTCACCAAATTTGTTCTGATTATTGGAGAACCTCTACTCTCAATGTGAAAAGTGATACTGGTATTGCTCTGCCAAACCCACCATTCCCCATACAACCAAGTATTTTTAATTTTGGAAGCCTTAGGGGATGGCTTCCGGGCATGTGTGATGATGTGGGCTACTGTACATAATACCAAACCTACAATAAAGAGCCAGTGCACTCCCACCAGCTTCTAAACTCCTCAATCTTGAAACTAAACCTACCATCAACTCTGAGAACAAAGCTGAACTTGCCCCTACACATATACAAGAAGTTGCTACTGATAAGCCTAGGAACTACAAACAGATCTATAATGCTATTTTTTTTAATTATTTGTATGCATTGGTTTATTACAAACCTTTCATAAATCAAAACTTCACGTTTCTTTGCATCATAAAAAGCTGTTTCCTTACACCATTAAAACAATTTCAATTAATGTCAATGCAGCAAACATCATTGACACATTTTCCCAAATTAAAAACATATTCCACCATTCTTCTGTTGTTAGTGTTTTGAATTCAGTTCCGGAGTCACTTACATGTTTCATTCTCAGTGGGGTCAGTTCGGGACATTCTATAATAAGATGTTTTAATGACTCAATTTCCCCCTGCACCTTGAAATACCTAAATACCGGGCCTGTTGCATCTGATTGCCTCTTATTATTTAATATCTCCTTTGTTGACAGGATATTTAGCCTTAGTCTCATGAATAGGTTCCGATGCTTTGGACTAGGGAATTTCAAGAGGTACGCTTGGGCTTGATTAGCAGGTCTGCTATCAAGCTCCAGCTTAAGAGCCATTTTGTATCTTTCTCTTTTGGCTTGGTTCCTGATCCAGTCTAGTCTCATTATCTGTTTTTTTTATCTTCCCAGGATTTCTCACCAAGGTATCCCAGGTTGTATCTAGATTTCTCAGTTCTTCCATGCAGTCTTGTTTCCAACCATCAAGAGCGGGGTCTCTACCAATTAGATCTCTATTCTTTAAAAGTTCACAGGGCCTGAGTCTGTCTGGCTCAGTACATTTCCCTTATAGTGCCAATATCTTCCATCGGATAATTGACTCGATGGATTGCAGTCCAAGTTCATATCTGAAGAACAGGATAGGGAGACAGTTAGGAAGTCTGAGTACTTTTTTCCAGAAGGCACCTCCCATCCTCTCCCAGAAACTCCCTGGGAGGGATGTGGCTACTTCTGCTCCATATATGAGAATGGGGATCACCTTCTGCTTGTAGAAGGTGATTGTTGATTTTACTGAATATCTGACATATCTTTTATGGAGGATTTGTGCCTGTGAAGCTTTTACACTTGGATTGTATTGCCTCCATACATTGTCAAACAATTGAACTCGAGTTGATAACTGCTCCCAGATATGAAATTGAATATACACAGTCTAGCTTTTCAGATCCCACACACCAGCTAAAATGTAAATCTTTTAGTCCCCAGCCCACAGGATGATGTCATTATCTTATTCTTTTAACATTTATCTTAAGGGTATTTTGCTCTAGAAATAGCATTAACCAGTTCAGACAATGTTGCGGAACAATCGGTGACTGGTCACTTAAAATCAAGTCTGCATACATTATCCATGGGAGCTCTTGAGCATATATCTTTGATGGAAAAGTGTTGGTCCCTCTTTGAGAGTCTACAAGCCTCTTTAAGATGGAATTTTGTCCGAAAGCATACCTTCCCTAGATAGCCTCACTCCTATTGCGGTGTTCGTGTAAAGATCCTTGATTGCATCAAAGTGATCCTCTGGGCAGTTCCAAAATGTTTGTTTTCCATTTGGCACATTATCAAAGGCCACCTCAAGGTCTATGAATGTCAAGTATATTTTTATTCTAGACTCCCTGGCCCTTTGCTAAAGTACATTTAGGAGAAAAATATTTGAATTGGTGTCCACTCCTTTGACAAAACCAGCTTGCCTTGGCCCAGTGATTTAAATCCCTCAGTAAGATCAATGTAAATATTTCCCCACTGAGTCCAGAAGGGTGATCAGTCAAAAGTTGTTTGGATCGCTTCGATTGCCCTTCTTAAATATCGGAACTATTAGGGCTGATTTCCAAGAGGATGGAATTTCCCTAGCCAAAAGGTTGCGATTGAAAAGAATATAACATAAATCCACCCATTCTTCTGGATTTTGCTTGAGTACACTGTTGTGAAGCACATCTGGGCCAGACATTTAATGTTTTAATCAGCGTTCCAATGTCACCACGTCAAAGTCGATTGTTCATTTTCTTGGTGTCTGGGGCAATTGTTCCTTTGTTGATTTCTCTGAGTCAGCGAATAAAGAAGAAAAAGGGGACATCCACTTGGCTTCTTTTGCCATCAAGACCGTGGTCGCTGGTTGATAAACAGTGTTTCTGTTGAGCAGTGCCCATAGGTCCCTCGTATTTCTTTTGGCTAATTTTTTTAATAGTGTATCAGCATCTGTGTGTTGTCTCAGAGCCCAAGTCGAGATGGTCCAATTCTTGTATTGTTGTCACCTTTTTTAGTGAGAGCTAGTTTATCGGGTGGCTGGACATATTTTAGTTTCCTTACGTCCTTATGTCAGCTAGGTAGGCTCTCTTCATGTCCCTCACTTCTTTTTCATAAGAGTAAGGATTTTTAGCCCCTATTCTCAGCTCCTTGTTCGATTTGTTCAAGAAGCTCATAAACAGTCCACCATACTTAATCCAGGTTTTCCACTTTCCCACCTTGTCTATATCAATCCACAAAATTAGCAACCGCTCTTGAAGTAATTCCTAGATGATTTCCTGTGTAATTAACCTCCACCATTTCCTTCATTTTATTCTCAGGCCAAGAGCTCTTCTCATTCCAAGATAAGGTTAAGAAGTGATGACCACTATTATCTAACGATGCTACCTTCAAGGAAGTGCTTAATGTGACTACATTCCCAGTTACAAAAAAGTAGTCCAATCCCTCCTTCTGCTCCCCTCGCGTCTATGTAGGGTTAACCAGAATATCCCCATTGATCTGGCCATTCATCATATGCATAGTATGGTCATGTAGTTCTGAGACCCATGTTTTAGCTTTTTTTGGCCAGGGCCTCCTTCCAAAGGGACATTCCCTCTTTATTAAGGCATTTAATGTTGAGATCACTGCATATTAGGATCTTTGGGTCATTTATTTTAAGGCATGCCTCATCAATTAGTGAGAACACTTTGTTGATAAACTGGCCATCCCCTATCCTAGCAGGGTTCCAGTATACGTTGATCACCACCATTTCTGATCACAGGTGTTGTTCCTGCCATTTTCTTTTTAAAACTGTCATTTGTATGTGCAGATCTGGGTTTACTGCTTTGAGCACTTTCAGCCCTTGTCCCAATTTGATCAGGGTTAGAAGGCCAGCTGAAGGTCTTCTCATTTTCCCTTTGATTGCACGATTGGTATAGAACTCATATCCATCACATATGGGGTCGCTACTGAGCCATGTCTCTTGGAAGCAGAGTATATTATGTTGCTTTAATATTGGGGCTTCTTCATTGAAAACATTTGACAAACCTCTTGTATTCCAGGAGACAATACTGAAGAGGCGATGATTTGCATCACTTCACTGTTATGTAACATGGGTGTGTGCTAGAGAGCCTGCTAGCCAGGCCCATTCCTGATATGAGTCAAAGGGGGGGGCATATTTTAGCATGCTTCTGGAACATTCTTAAGGCTGTCACTGTTTCGTTTGACTGTTATTTTGAATTCTGGGTTTTGAAATTCCTTAGTTGATGGCACTTCTTGGTTCCAGTGGTGGACAAAGGCAGAGGCGTGAGGCCAACACCCAGGCTTTGTAGTTTCCAAGGACTTTGAGGAGAATAAACCTCCTTGGTGTCCTGAAAAGAGGGTCTTTCTATTTCAGTGGAAAGGGGGTTTTCTGAGATTTCAAACCCCAAAGGCAACAAGTCAGATGCAGCCTCTTTCAGAGAGTTCTTGATCAACATTGATGACAAATGAAGGATCACCCAATCCAGACGTGATTCATTCACAAATTGAACAATTTTGGTCTCCTATGAGTTGATGCTACACAGTCTGAGGGTATAATGCAATAGCTTCAGTACGTTCCTCTGGTTAGGAATTAAGCCATCCTTAGAGGGGAGGATGCTCTCAATCATCACTTATGGTTTATAATGAGGTCTTACTCGTTCATCCAGGAATCCTGTCTCCACCGTAGGGGCCCCAACACAGAATGAAACCACTTTCCCATTCAGGGCCATTCTTGTTGCTGATTGCAAATGTGTTTCCTTCTTTAAAGCCGAAGCATAAAATTCCTCCATTCCTTCTGTGTTCTTGGAACTTTCAATAGCCGGGAGAACTTTCAGTGCCCAGAGACGTGTCTTTTCCTCCATTTTTTGAAATAGAGCTGTTTGTTCTGACACTAGTGTCTGTTCATCTGGTGTGGTTGCATACACTGAAGAATGTGTCTCTCTCTTGGTCGTCAAAGTATTCATAACTTCTTCCGTGCCTGGTGAGGGACTAGTCTTGGTGATATAATTTCAACTTGGATCGAATCCAATGGTGTAACTTAATCTGTCACATCTAATGTGACTGCAGGTGCCAACAAGTGTTCCATAGGACTGGCCAGCGCCTGTGAGCCCTGAAGGTCCTCCAGCACCGGGTTCGATCAGAGAGTCTATTCTGCCACTGAACTGTCAGTTCTGCCTCTCTGTCAATACTATTCTGTAGTACATCAGAGAAATACTCCAAATGGCTTCAACTTAATGTATGGATTCACAGTAACGACCAAGCCTGCCATCATAGCATTTTGGATTTGACTCAAATTAAGACGCTAAAGTTGCAAATCCTTTATATTCTGAGAATATGAGCAAGAAGGACTCCTCGGTGGAATTGCTGACAAGTCTGAGGTGGATAACTGGGAGATATTTGAGACATTACCTCTTTTGGCCCAGTTTGTGAGCGTCACTAATTGCACCTTCCCCAAACTCTTGGAGTGGACTAGATTCTGGGACCATACTTAAATGCTCTTCCCTCATGCGTTGTTGAAAGTCATTATTCTCCATGTGGGTAACTATCGCCACCATGTTAGTATTCACCATCGTTTACACAAACCGTGGCGGTGATGAGCCTTATTTGTAACATGAGCCACTCAGCCTTCTTTTCCAGTCTATTGTCAATTTCATGTCCACAATATCTCGAGACAGGGGGCCACTATGGCTGAGTGCTGGTCTTCAGAAGTGTTTTGAAAAGAGGGCTGCAAGCTGATTTTGGGAAGGATAGGTGCCTATTGCCATCGTGAACACGCACCATCAGCCGCAAATGGTTTGAAAAACATCTCTTCAAGTGATTGGACTCTGGGGAGGTATCTCTCAAGCCTTTTTCCTGCACTTTGTAGCCACCCAGAAAATCCAAATAATACGGAATTCTGGAATGAGTCGTCATCAGAGTTTTTCACTTGCTTGTCCACGGTATTTCTAGATTTGCCACTTTTCATATAAAGACACCACTTTTAGGCTAGTATTAGCGGCGGACACTTGTGTCTGTTCATCTGGTGTGGTTGCAGGCACTGAAGAATGTGTCCTACTCTTCGAAGTATTCATAACTTCTTCCATGCTTGGTGAATTCGATTTAGGGTCTGGTCTGGTGATATAATTGCACCTTGGATAGAAGCCAATGGTGGAACTTTAGCTGTCACATCTAATGCAATTGCAGGTGTCAACAAGTGTTCCATAGGGCTGGCCACAGCCTATGAGCCCTGAAGGTCCTCCAGCACTGTCCTGCTAAGTGTGGACAGGCATTAATATCCCTTGTTGCTCCGTCCATCTTCTCATTACCCCGGGTTTCTTTTATATGAAAAGTAGGTTGCTTATCAAGCTCCGGAGTTTGGCCATTTTTGGTGTTGTTACACTCTCTCTTTGCCTGAGAGCCTGTTGGTACTTTATTAGTCATTAAGTCTTCGTGACTGGGAGCTTACATTAAGGCTGTCTCCTCACGCACGTTTACCTGACGTCGCATTGAGCAGTCCTTCAACATTTGCCTCCCTTCCCGTGTGATGTTTAGTCAATGGGAAGCGTCAAGCTGAAAACAAGCTGATTGATGTGTTTGCAGGCACAAATGCGCTGTGAGTCTTACCTCTTGCCTCCTACTTGAATTTTTGCTCACTCCCTTGGTCCGATCACCCCAGTTTCATCCTTCACGAGCCACAAGCTGCAAGCCTGCAAAGACTGCCAAGACTATGCAGTATGACTCTGCTGTGCGCACACCAGAAGGGGTTTTGAATGACAGCTCCTCCTTTGTAGTGAAAATGAACAGCAGACTCTCCACCTCAAACACTGCAAAGACTCTGCAGTACTACTCTGTTGTGTGCCCCATGCACCAGAACCTGGTTTGAATGACAGCTCCTCCTTCTCTGTAGTGATAATGAACAGCAGACTCTCAACCTCAAACACTGCAAAGATTCTGCAGTACGACTCTGCTATGTTTAACTCTATCTAGGGAGCAAACTATGTGTCCAATGATTTAGCCATATCACAGCTATTAAATTACCATCTAATATCCCTATTACTGCTTGAGGAATTCATGTTGGCCATGACAAACTTACAGACATGTAGTTCATAGTCAAGTTCACCACAGTGTTTAATGCCAGGATCCCACTGGATGATACTATTCTGGTAAATAACCGTAGGCAAAAAAGAGGCAGAGGAGTGGCATTATTCCTCAGATGAGATATTCTGACCAGTGATGCTGCTCTCAGGGCCCTCATGCTCTTCAGAAAACATTGTTGCCAAATGATATGTTGACCAGCATATACCCATCACCATAACAACTGCATTTCAACCACCTGGCCCTGTACCTAATTTGGCACCCTATTTAACCAATCAAGATTGAGGATTCCAACCGAATTTGAGGCACTAATGCCCAATTGTTAAATGTTAAATATTAAAGGTATTTGTACCGCGCACCGTCACCAACAGAGTTGGTCCCCAGTCGCTCTGGCGGATCTGCAAACGAGAAGGTGGGATGTGTTAATGAGGTGAAGAGGGAGTAGGAGATTGAGAGGAGTGGTGTTCTGTTGGCTGCTTCAACTCGGTATACACCGGGTGGTGAGCTTTGGTGCAAGTATTGGATCAATGTCAGTCCTCGTGTTCTGTTGGTGCGGCTTATGTGTTGTTGTCACTTTTGATTCCTCGATATTGGAGGCTGAGCCTAATCTAAGGTAGCATAACTGGTTGATCATGGCATGTATGTCTCTGTAGTGTCCTGTTTGGCTTGGGGGTGTTGATTTTCTCACTGCTGCCGGCCTAGACTCCATTTTCTCCCAGGGTCCAGATGGGTGTCTCACTCATCACTGCCCTCCAGGTCTACTTCCTTCCCAGTCCCATGACCAACTGGGGAACCACCTGCTTCACTGCCATGGGCTCAGGTACAGTACACCAACACTGTGCTCCTCTGTGAGCACCATGCCAGTCCCTCCTCTCTCCCTTCTTTTCCTTGAGACTGCATGCAATGTCCTGCACCATGCTGTTCCATGCAGATGGCTTTCCCTGCGGTGTCCAGCTGTGCTGCAATATGACCTTGGCAATAAATGCTGATCCAGTTTCTAATGTCCCTTCATTGTTTTTTTATGGGGCCCCTGAACCCTCCAAAGATCTTAAAAGTCTGAACACCATTGGGTTGGCTTTCCTAGACATTCTGAGCCATCAGTCCACTTGTAAGTACCTGCTTCGCTTGTGAATGTTCAATCGAGCTTCTGGATCCTTAAACCCTGCAGGTGATAATATTGAATTATTGGCAGAATAGGCCAAATTACTAGCTTTGGTCCAATCTAATGCTAACTGAAACCTGTGATGGTTAAACACATGATTTGGCAACACTGTCCTGACAAATTGACTACCTTTTTCATTCAATCGATGGATAACCTTTGATTCCCCCCCTTGGGTTTCAAAGGGTATATACTAGTGAGCATGCATTGGATGTCATTTACACTTTCAAGATCCGTTTGTTTGATAACATACACACTTGATTGCCACAGTCAGACTACAAGTTGTTGATCAATGCCTGCTGTCAAAAACAATATGAGATTGAATCTTTGCCAAAATAAAATCAAGGTTATGCAGAGACGCATGCAGAAATTACCTATACAGAACTTTAGATCTCCAGAAATGCTATGTCATGAGAGTAGCTGCCATGACAAGCTTTGAAACTCTCTGGAAGAGAAATTACTAAGAGTGTTAGATATAGTTGCACTCACATCTACCAGAGGTGTACACTTAATTAAAGTGTTGATTACTTACTTTTTTGATAACTGTATCCTTGAGGCTGATATAACTTCAGCAGATGTTGTTAGAATGTATTCTGACCTGGGTGACCAGGCCAATATTAACCCCCTACATTCAATGTAGCTGGATAAAAAGCTAGTATTTTCTTTTCAGGAAAAAGTCAATAGTTCAAAGAAGAATGTAAAACCTAAATCTAAATCAAATTCTGCCCCATCCTCTGTCTATTAATTAGTGGCACAATTTGAGTACTTTAAACCTAGGAAAGCTAAAGAAAACAGCAGAGATTAGAAACTGTGTGAAGAAATCCTAAAGTGATCCTTCTGTTGACTCTTACTACTGGCATATCTGAAACGTCCAATTCCTGGTAAAAAAAAAGTTGTACAAATGGTTACCCTACAACTTACAGATGTCACTTTAAGGACAATTTCCCCCTTTCAAATAAACTGGGTTGCCATCAAAGGCAATACCCTTTGAAGTATGTATTAATATTGAGATTGAATATTCTGGAGGTCTTTGACCAAAAGATACCAACAACACTCATTCTATTGGATGACAAGTGCCTGTTGGGCAGTTCACTGAACTGGATAAGGAACTATCTACATGACTGATACACCCAAGTAAAAAAAGTAGAGGTTCTGATCAGTGTCCCCCTCTTTATATCGTGGGATACCTCTCGCCCTCTTTACATTGTGGAATACCAAAGGGATATATCATCTCCCCTTGGCTATTCAATGTGTACACACCTTTAGAAGACCTTATTTGCAAGTTCTCTACCATATTTCAAATGCATGCAGACTACTCACAGCTATTACTTGATCTATAACCTCCTCAAGAAGAGTAGGATTGGATAAATACAAAATTAAGAGTGTTGATGTGCTAAATTCTTTAACAAACAGCTTTTCTGTGTGCTTTTCAAAGCATATGTGATAATTGAATATGGATAATCTCATATTGAAATTCTGAAATGCTGTCTATTCTCAGAGTGATTACAGATGACACAAATAGTTTTTTATATGGCAAATCATGTGGCAATCGCTCTCTCTCGCTCTCTCTCTCTGTCCTTCCGTCTCTCTCTATGGTTTAGAATCAACATGTCCACTTACCGTTTGCTATCATTGACAGCAGAGAGCCCTAAGGAAATAATGACATATCATAGAAGAGAAAAGGAAAGAGTGTTGTGCATTTTATGATTAAAAGTAGAATAGAAGCAGCAGTAACTGAGCCCCGGCCCCCCTTTTGGAGGAATAGCCTAGTATCTGGGGACATACATTATCATTACTTTGTGGGGAAGTTGCCAATACAGCGAGGGTACATTTCCCATACAGGAGGATGCTGTGGGACATGGATACACTTAGCAGGGGGGTAATGCAGTTCTAAGGCCTCTTGCAGAGGGACCAGTGGACTAAGCTTTCAGATTTACAGCTGAGATTATGTTCCATTTCTGTAAATCATTTATGCCTGTGTATTATGTAACACATGCAGAACTACTATACATTCACTGGTGGGCACACACAATTAAACATTGCAGTGGTAATGACAGATGAAAGAGATCATTGTTTTTATATGAAAGTTATTCTTTCTAAGAACTAAACACATTTTGAGAGCAAAAACATTGTACATTCTCAGAAAATGAAGTTATAAAATAATAAATGAATTATGCTAACATTGTGAGCTAACTATTATTTCGATTTTACACATTTAATTTCCTGGAAATATTGTAGATATAATAACAACATTGTACCTTCCATACTGAGCAAACCAAAGAATCAAACTCTAGAATATACATACACATTATTGTCTAATAGAAAGTTATCATTGTAAGAATGACAGTCTGGTGCTCACATTTGGCACACTTTTGAAATACCCCTTTGAGAAAGGGGAGTAGGGCTTACATCACAAAACTTTGATCTAGATATAAAAGTAAATGCTAAAGTCAAAATGATGGGAACCAGCCAACGTGACATATTGTGCCCTGAGAGTAGACTCCCAAATAACAAGACAATGTTGTTATTTAATCTTTATTTAAGACCCACTATGGTTAATCAAGATGGCTCTAGGTTGTTTAAACTGTAAGCATGATTTACTTCCATTGATAGCAAAAACATAAGTGGAAACAAACTATTTAAAATTATGTTGGTGATCTTAGCATGACATTTTAGCCGTTCAACCATATTATCAATATGATTTTGAGGGAAGACACATTTTGCAAAATCCAACAACTGGAATGTTTTCCCCTAATTGTAGGAAATGAAATGCCCAGCAATTTGGGTGATTATGTCATGCACTTGGAATGAAAGCTCCAATGGCCACCTACCAGGAGATGTGCTTGCAGCACACAGTTTTAGTAGTCACATTGATTATAAACTAAACCCGGCAAAAACGGAAATAATGTTCTCACCTGCAGGATTTGATAGATGTACCCCACAACTGGGCTTGCCGATTGGGATGGGAGCACAACCGGAGGGTATCCATGTAGTAACTAACCTAGGAATACCCATGGACAACAGACTATCACTGGAAGCACAAGTCAACACAATCACCAAAACATGTTTCTTCCTCCTATGACTGCTCAGAGGAGTACTCCTCTACCTCTCCTTCCCTACAGAACCCTCACAATCATATACCTGATAATCACAAGAATTGATTACACAAATAACCTCTACCTAGGAATGTTGGCAAGACTTCCAATGGTGCAAAAATACAGCTGCCAGGATTCTAATAAGACTAAACAGAAGAGACCACATCACTCCAGCACTGAAAAGCCTACACTGGTTACAAGTAAATAAGCGCATAACATTCAAAGCATGATGCACCGCCCACAAAGCCTTGCACAGACAAGGAGCAGAATTCCTCCAAGACAAGATTAGCCGGTATCACCCAGGAAGGGAACTAACATCCATCAACAACCTACAAATAGAGGCAAAACACTATGAAAAAAAGAAATTTGCCGGAACAGTGTTCTCACATCTAATTGCTAACATATGGAGCAACATGGCGAAAGTAATTAGAACCACAGAAGACCACATCACCTTCAGGAAACTGCTCAAAACATGGCATTCAGCAGACAATGCCAACCTTGCAGCGACACCAGCAACAACAACACCACAGACAAACAATTAGAGAGGAGACGAGATGGGCCAAAGAACCACAAACAAGAACCTGGCTGGATATTGTCAAGTGGCAACCAAGGAGTTGCACCAGATGCTCCAACAAACTGAACAACTTACTATTCCATTTCCCCTTCCTGCTCCTCCAACATAACTGATACCACTACGCTAGACCTTGGACTAACGACACTACACATAAACAAACAGAGATCCAGTACTTTGTTAAGACCCAGCATCTTTAGATGCTGAAGCACACCTAGAGTGAACCATCAACACAGTCCATAAAACCATCAACAACGCAAACACACTCCAAGATATCAGATTATCTTACAGTTGTAACTCTGGATCCCTTATGGACACTATCGTACCAGCATGCACAACTAAACCCACTATAAACCAGTAACACACTAACACCAACACAAAACACTACCACATGCCTGAGGCACTGAAACTTACCCATACAGTTACAATGCACGAGGCCTCTCACACAAACTACTACATGCAAAACAACACTCACAGATGCCAGTTCCTCCTGGTTCTGAGACTATCTTCTCACCGTATCCCCACTAACCTCCCAATCCCCTCTCTACCAGAGCCACCCAAGTGCCTGGAGACTGCTCCTGGGTAGTAGCATTGTGCTGTATAAATCAACATAATATAACATAACGTAACATAACATATATTCATATATATAACAGGTTGGTACTGTGCAGATTCTATGATGGTAATTTCTCGAGTTCCCAGTGACTATGATCCAGACAGCCTAACTATAATGTTTAAGAATTGGTGACAAGGCAGGCGCTCTGTTGCCAGTCAAGTTTTCCTGCATTAGCTTCTCCTCTAAACGCACGTTTTCATGACTCCATCAATCTTCGGGGAGGCTGTGTTTCTTTGTTTTTTCAGGCGTGTCTTCATTTCCTTTTCAGGTGTGGCAAGTTAATTGACTCTAGGGATTCTGGTACTTGCATTTTTCGCACTTAATTTTTCTTGCAGGTGGCTGGAAACAAATCCCTCCATAGCACAAATCTTCCCCTTGATGGGGGGAGGGGGAAAGCCATGGTTGTGGCTCTCCATTGGAAGGCATGATGGCCCTGCTGCTGCTGCCTTTTGAGCCCGGGTCTCCTGGAACAAAGTTTAAAAATTGGTAACAAGGGAGGCGCTCTGTTGCCAGTCAAGTTTTCCTGCATTAGCTTCTCCTCCAAATGCACGTTTTCATGACTCCATCAATCTTCAGGGAGGCTGTGTTTCTTTGCTTTTTCAGGCTTGTCTTCATTTCCCTTTCAGGTGTGGCAAGTTAATTGGCTGTAAGGATTCTGGTACTTGTATTTTTCGCACTTAATTTTTCTTGCAGGTGGCTGGAAACAACTCCCTCCATAGCATAAATCTTCCCCTTGATGGGGGGAGGAGGAAAGCCATGGTTGTGGCTCTCCATTGTAAGGCATGATGGCCCTGCTGCTGCTGCCTTTTGAGCCCGGGATTCCTGGAACAAAGTTTAAAAATTGGTGACAAGGCAGGCGTTCTGTTGCCAGTCAAGTTTTCCTGCATTAGCTTCTCCTCCAAACGCACGTTTTCATGACTCCATCAATCTTCAGGGAGGCTGTGTTTCTTTGCTTTTTCAGGCGTGTCTTCATTTCCTTTTCAGGTGTGGCAAGTTAATTGACTCTAAGGATTCTGGTACTTGTATTTTTCGCACTTAATTTTTCTTACAGGTGGCTGGAAACAACTCCCTCCATAGCACAAATCTTCCCCTTGATGTGATTATCGCTTGATGTGCATTCCACTCTGAAGTAAACTGCATTGAGAATGGGCGTGTGTGGCTGACTGACATACCGCAGAGCAGACATTTGGGGGAGGTGAGAGTTGGTGTTCTGTGGCATACTGGGACCTACTGTGCATTCGCTCCACCTGTTGCCTCACCCTGACATGGTGCAGTCCGTTGCTATTGTCACTCTGAGTGGAACAGGCATGCCCAGACGTGGGTCCCGTGCCTGCTGGGCCTAGAGACCCAAGCTACTCCTCACTGATGATGCCCAACAAGGCTGAAAAATGACTGGGGATGCTTGTGGTCTCGTGCAGAAGGGATGTGACCTAGCAGTTCAGGCTGGACTACCCTCTGGGGGTGGGGCCAAGCCTGATTTGCATATGGTCTTTCCCCTTCTGTAATGGCTTGGCAGGCGAAGAACAATGGTCTGGAGGGTTGCCCAGAGCAATGCCAGAGGTTAAGATTCATTCTAAACCTTCCAGCCATCACCTCTTTTGTTTTGCTATTGTCACCCCGATTGGGACGGGCATGCCCAGACATGGGTCCCGTCCCTGCTGGGCATAGAGACCCAAGCTACTCCTCACTGATGATGTCCAACCAGGCTGAAACATGTCTCGGGATGTTTGTGGTCTTGTGCAGAAGGGATGTGACCTAGCAGTTTGGTCTGGACTACCCCTTTAGGGGTGGGGCCAAGCCTGATTTGCATATGGTGTTTCCCCTTCTGTAATAGCTTGGCAGGTGAAGAACGACGGTCTGGAGGGTTGCCCAGAGCAATGCCAGAGGTTAAGATTCATTCTAAACCTTCCAGCCATCACCTCTTTTGTTTTGCTGTTGTCACCCCGAGTGGGACGGGCATGCCCAGACGTGGGTCCGTGCCTGCTGGGCCTAGAGACCCAAGATACTCCTCACTGATGACGCCCAACAAGACTGAAACATGTTTGGGGATGCTTGTGGTCTCGTGCAGAAGGGATGTGACCTAGCAGTTCGGGCTGGACTACCCTTTTAGGGGTGGGGCCAAGCCTGATTTGCATATGGTCTTTCCCCTTCTGTAATGGCTTGGCAGGCGAAGAGCAATGGTCTGGAGGGTTGCCCAGAGCAATACCAGAGGTTAAGATTCATTCTAAACCTTCCAGCCATCACCTCTTTTGTTTTGCAGTTCATTGAGGTGCATGTTGTTGCAAATATCTCATAAACCATGCATCCTAGGGCCTTGAAAGATGTTTTTTGGGGTCCCATAGAAACCTTGAGTTTTTTTCCTCATGTCGAGTCCGGTCCTTCTACTACCACATTGATGTATTGCCTATTTCAGGCAACTGTCTCATGTGTGAAGGTGTTGAAATCCGGGGAAAGCGGTGGGTGTTCAAATGACATATAGCCAGTAGTGTCCAGAGGGTCCTAACAGGTAACTATGCAACATTTGGTGCAGATAAGTGAAACAGTGTGGAATAGTATAAGGAACAACACTTTGCCAAGCAACAAACCCACAAACAAATTTGGACTGTTATTAATATAGATGATGATTGTATCTGTATGTTACATGTTTATATATGTATTGTATGTACCTTTATGGGCCTAGTAGCAAAAATAAGGTTTGATTGATTGATTGCTACCCCTTTGTGATAGTGATATTGAAGTAAATGTTTATAACTGTTTAGCTTCCTTATGAAAATGGAAAAGACTAAACGGTATAAGCTCCCACAATATAAATAGTCACCATTTATAAAATATGAATGGAACTAGACACACTTAGGTCCCAATTCACAGAGTGTTTTCCAATGGGGTTTTGACATTATAAAACACTTAGGTGAATTTGGCCCTGAGAGTGCCAAACCAAGAGATGTATTTCAGCCCAACAGTATATTTTTCGTTGTCATTCTTTGACATCCAAGTGTGGGGACGAGTAATCTAGGGGCCACAGAGGCAGTGGTACCGGTACAAAGGAGATTGCCAGGAAGTACCCCTGGCTACTCCCAAATTATGTCTTTTTTCTTGGCTGCTTTGCATAAAATCGAAGAGCATTTTGTGCACATAAAACTGCCCATATACCTTCATATTTGACAAAAACGTCTGTGGTAAAAGGATTGTATTTAGATAGACAGTGCACACTATCTACACTACATTTTTCACAACACTAGCCATAACATTAAAGCTGTTGTAGCATTTAACCTTATACAAGAACTGTAATGTTCAGCTTTTGTAGACGGATTCGTGTTTACATGTGTTTGACACCAGGATACCAAAATCATCAGGCTATGCCAAGTTATTTATGGATCAGATATAAATAAGAGAACTCAAAATGGCATTAATTCACGTTAGAATGCCAAATTCAAGTGGTTATCAGGCTGCATCGAGTTAATCATGGATAAGTGCCATAACATTGAATAGCCATGAAGAAGATCACTTAAAGGTCCACAGAAGGATAGTGGCGCATGAGTGAAACACGTATAGGCATTGTCTCATTGTTGGCATTTGCTAAGTTATTAACCACTTAATAAATGTATAATAGTATCCACTGTAAATGTTATAATTGAGCAAAGAATAATTACACATATCAGGCTAAAGTCATTATTAAATTAGATGGTATGGAAGACAAATCAGCACATGTTTGGGTAGCTCGTGTTAATTGAACATGTCCACTATGTTGACACATACAGTTGAAGTGTCAGAACGTGCCCCAGGCAAAAGAGGTTCACAAATATTAGAAGTGTATGATTTTCAAAAAATTACTTGGCATAAACAGCGCAACCAGCATCCTTATAGGTACTCGTCTTTGTTATGGTATAACTGCGTTGTTGGCAAAATCGTATTCACTCTGCTTTTGCTTTTAAGTTGATGAGAGTTGCATGTATGTGCTTTTTTAAAGGCCATGGAATATTCATTTACTTTTCCGTGACAGAATTTATGTAATTGCATCTGTCAACATGAACTCATCGAAAGACCAATGAAGTTATATTTTGTTTTAATTCGGTATCTATGTGCAAAGAACACCGCCTCTACATCAAATGAAAGACAACGACATTCATTAATTTGACACCTTTTGAATTGCACATGATGCAAAATCCATTCCACAATTGCTAAACTATAAAAAGTGCAGGAACAATGACAAATGTGAAAGGTTATACTTCATCTATCATGCGTAGAAATGTATTTGTCTGCAGTTTCTTGAAGTGTTGGTAGTGCTCTTCAATATGGTTTTCAAGAAGGAGATAAAAGGAAGAAGTGACATTTTAAAGAAGCAAAAATCGCATTAACTCATGCATAGTTTCAAAGAGTGGCTACAAATTGCATTTTGTCAACTTCATTATTGAAAGTGAATACTTTCAGTATCTACATCATTAGAGCTCGAGAGACAAATTAAACAGAACAATATGATGTATATATGCCTGATGTATGAGGACTGTCCCTTCTTGAAGGTGTACAGGGGCAATCTTGATGATAGCAGGAGTGTGTTTTCTGTTTAAATAACATTACACAAATTGGATTCATAATTGAACATTGTTCCTAGGTTGTTTTTAGTTTTGGCTGATTGGGGTGGGACTTACCACTTCGTATGAGAAAGACAATGATTGGTATATAACTTATATAAATGCAAGGACATTTATCTGGCAATTGTGTGGAGATACATAAATGCTAGTAGCATGACAAATAGCATACATATATATTATCTATGTTATCGAATCTTGTCACATGAAGGAAAGAAACAAGCAGTTTCCCACTGCAAAAGCAATTGCCAGAAAGTGAATGGATTTCATGCATCTAACAAATGGCTACTGGTGTAATAAACATATCTTGTCTTAACCAGGTGTCCTTTCAGGCTCTTGATTTCCAGGAAATCCTTCACCCTATCAGACATCCCGCATTAAAGTACTTAGATTGTACTTTGTACAGAAATGGTTAAGACTAATAGTATCATGTTATCGTTATGATTTACCAAACATCATAGTGCGGCCGTCGCTGCACTATATCTAATGTAAGTAGCATTATCTATCAGAAACCCGAACATTGAATTGTTAATAACCTTTAGTTTTAGTACAGATTTGGCTGATATTTTTTCAAAACTAAAAGTTTGTCCCAACACCCCAGAGTGGACATTTGGGGAAAGATTTGTTAAAAAAAGAAAACGTTATTAAGAAAGTAAATGAAACACAGTTTTTAGCCGACTCCCATCATTTGCCCATAGAGAAAAAGTCAACATATCTTTGCAGGCCAATGCCAAAAAATGCTGCACAGAATTGGTCCAAATAAGAAACAATTTGGGCACAAAGCGTTGACTCGATTTCCAAGAGGGGTCTGGGGTTATTCCATCCAATAGTTTGTAAAATATGCGGCGGGGAAGGAGGTGTCCCCTTCCCCCAAATTGATTCATTCATTCATTTATGTTGTCATTTGTATAGTGTCTTTCACCATAATTATGGTCCCAACGTGCTTGAAAGCCCTCAGAAAGGAGTGGAGTCCAAATATTTGGGAGACTTGGTAGGTGCTATTATGTGTGTGTGTGTGCATTTCAGCCATTGGAGATATGTGAGGGTGGCCAAGAACCTCTTAGTCATCCATGTCTAAATGAAGTGTGTATGGGCGCAGCAGAGGTATACTATGAACTAAAGGGGGGAGGACTGTGTTTAAGGAGACAGAGAGTTATGTGGGAAGCTACCATTTGAATTTTTGTTGTTTAAAGTAGCTTAATTCTTATCGAGAACTGTTGTCCAACAGTGTTTGTGTTATATGAGAGTGCAGGGTGTTTGGATTGAGCCTGTGCCTTCCTCTAAGTTGAGAAGATGCAATGTGTGATAGGAGAAAATGGGTTAGCTGTACAAACAACCATGTCTACATCCTGGGTTCCATCTATGTATAAGGATCAAAGTGCTAGATGAATGCATAATAATCACCCTCTCAGAGGATTTTACAGTAATTGCCATCCCGAGTTCCTTCTAGTGAGTATAGCAACATTTTTCCTGTGGTACTTTGCAGCAAATACTTTTCACAAATGAAAAAGCCACGATAATTTTTTTGCGATAATGCAAAAACAAAAAGCTGTTTGGTGGTGGAAAAGGGATAAAATCACATCAGGCTAGGCGGCGAGGGGGAAAAAGGACATCATGCGAAGTTCAGGAGTTGGAGATGATCTGGGGAGCCAGTCATGGCTCAGATGTTTTCGCATTACCACAATAATACAGAGATAATTAATTACAGCACAATTACTGTGATAATTACAGTGGTAATTATCAGGGGAACAGAAACTGGGGAATATAAATAAATGGGGGGACATCTGTTTTGATCACATATAATAGGCGCTGGAAATGGGTAGTTGTGCCAGTGGCCCAGACTAGAAGACCCCAGAGAAACCTATTGGTGCCACATGTGCAGCAGTCATTGCCGAAGGCTAGGACAAGTGGGCTTGAAAGATAACTAGTGTTTTAAAATATACAATGGGCATGCCCAAAGGCTGTGCTCACTGGCCAGGGCTGAAGGCCATGGCTAGTGGACCCCAAGGAAACGCATAGGTGTAACATGTACAGTGGCCACAGCCAAAGGCCAAAGGCCATGAGCACATACAGAGCAGATGCGAATCACAATTAAATACACAAATAGAGGCCGGCAAGATAAATCAGTGGAGCACTCACTGCTGCGATCTATGTGTGATGCGCCGGTCACCGTTCTGAATCCTGGCAAGGCCAATTCAGCCTATAATCCTTCCAAGGTTGATAAATGAGTGTCAACTCTGGCTGTATGATATTGTATTTATATGTGTTCTATGTAAGGTGCTTAGATGTGAGCATGATTTAAATAAACCATCATGAAATCCTTCGGGTCATCAACAGGGGGATGACAATTTAAAATGATCATCACTTCCCACATCTGCTGAATTTCAAGGATTTTGTAGTGTTACATTTGATCACCTTAACTGTCCTTTAAATAGGGCTTTTTCAGTGAATTGCAGGGCCTGTCATAGAGGCCCTGCAGTTATGGTTAAGTTGCACAGCTCATAGAAAGAGCATTTTTTGAGTGGCTTATAACGTTGCCCCTCCACCCCCGGACAAATCCTCACCAACAATTGCAAAAAAAAGTATATGCCCCCATCAGAATGAATTTTCAGAGTTTGGTTCAGTTTCATCTAGGGTGGGCAAAGTTATAAGGGGGCATCCCAATATTTATGGATATCGTCATAGAGGCAATGGAAAAAAATTACCTACAGCCCAAACCGCTGGATGGATTTTCACTGCTGTGAATGTATATATTAATTTCTTAACTTAAGGGAAAATGCTCCTAAAAATTATATTTTTTAAATGCACAGCATTTTCCATTTTTATACTTGTTATACTTTTTAATCAATCTTGCAGTCTAGGCCTCTTCATTTATTAATGTATTTGCATTTTGGGACTTGTAGTCCGAGTTGTGTATTGAGGAAAGTGGTATTACAAGTAACCAAAAACAAAGAAAGAAACCAAGACTTGATAAACAGCTATAGTTTGGAATGGGTCATGTTGGCATGTATGCATGCACTGCCAACACAGGTACACATCAAGTGCCACTTAAAAATAGTCAACAAATAATTTCTATGTGCTGATCCTTTCTTTTATAAAACAAAAGGTACATACATTGCTGCTATAAATGGACATATGCATTTTTTTAAATTTCATGAAAATGCTGCTAAACAGAAATATGTTTAAATGCACAGCATTGTAAGTAACTGCCACTTGATGTGAGCAGGTCCTAAATGCTGCAATACATGGCATTTGATAGAGTGGTTAAAAAAAGAGAATATGCTTATTGAGAAGCTTATTACAGGGTAAGACTGTAACTGGGGGGTAGTCCTACCCTATAGACTTTGAGTACTTGCTAAATAATTTAAATGCAAGTCGTGTTTAAACCCTTGTGAAAACACATATAAATGGGAAATTCAGCATTTGTTCCATTTGCACACTACTTGTGAAAACACATAGACATTCAAATGTAGTTATACAACTTTTTATTATTTAGCTGATACTCTATTTTTTTTCTTTTTTTAGAAAACAATCAATGTTGTACACAGTTGTGCAATGTAAGATACAACAGTATGTTAATTTCAAGGCATGATGTATGCACTCAAACATATGCAAAAACAACTTATAAGGCAGTCAGAGCATCATGAACGCAAATTAAATGAACACAGAGTACTAACTGATTTAGTGAATTGGAGACCAAGATTGAGGATCTTGTGTGCCCGGCTAGAATATGACCTCATACCAGGTAAGAGGCAGGAACCCTGCACATATACATTTATAAACAATATAAGCATACCTGCACTAAGTCTGGTTAGATGCAGATGTTGTTGAATTTCCAAATAGAAATCTTGGAGTATTTTATAGTAGTTTTTGATGCAGGTGGCTATGAATAACTGTCACATTCATCATCTGAAAATGCCTCTCCGTCTCCTCATCTGTGTCGGCGGGGCTTGTGGTAGAATTCCGCCTTCTTCGGTAGTCTTTCTTTTTGTGTAGATATGGTCTACCCCAGGAGTTCGCCACTGTGAGCACTTATGGGACAAGTAGTCGAGTGGCGAATCTCCCAGAATAGCTTACTAGGGGAAAAAGCCAATCTTGCATAAAAACCCCTTATGTTGTATGTAGTGGCCACGGACTGATGTACTCCAATAGAATAACTCCAGTAGGCAAGCAGAGCAGAAGAAACTGTAGCATGTTTCTGTAGGAAGACTATCCAGGCGCAAGTCCCATAAGGTAAGTGGGGAAAGCAGGTGCAGAACCTCCAGGACAACAGGAGGTAAACAGAGCAAACCGACAAAAAGAAGGTCGGCAAAGGAAGCAACAAAGCGGCAATAAAACTCAGAGCACTGGCTGTAGACCCAGCAGGAGCGGACGGAAAAGGGAAGAGCGAAGAAAGGAAGAGATCAAAAAGAAAAGGACCAAGGGCGGAAGGAGAGCGAGGAAGGAAGAAGGAGCAAAGAGGACCGCACAGAGAGGGGGAGCGGAACACGACACAGGTGGAACAAAGGCAGAGCAAGGAAACCCAGCGGGAGCAAAGGAAAGCAAAAGCGAACACACAAAAGGAAGCGAAGAACAGGAAAGCAGGGCTCACCTGAGCCAAGAGAAAACTGGCAATATAGAACCCAAAGCAAAGAGGAATGATCGGGGGTTGAAACACGCCGAACGCTGGTTAGTACTGAATAACTACTGGGCTAGCGGCGGCCATGTCAGAAAGCAGCTAGACCGCTGACTACGTTAGGAGAGGTACGTAGTGTGTTAATAATGGCGCCCGAAGCACCATATATTCCATACTCGCCAGGGGCAGCGAAACATGACAGTAACAGAGGAGACATGCACTCAGGAGTACATATGAAATGTTCAAATGAGATGACAGGGTTAAATGTATAGTTTTTGGGTATGAGTGGTGGATGGATGTGTGCCTGTTTGAAAGCAGCCAATGATGGAGTGTTACAAACATAAAATCCAAAAGTGTAAAATGGCTGCCCTGTGCTATGGTGTCTGCAGTCACTTCGGTAGTCCGCGGACACTGCACATGCCATCCGGTTCTTATAAGGATGCCTGGCACAGAAAGAGGACGGCAGAGACCGCAGACAGTCGTGGATGTCTTCGGACATTGCAGGAGCAGCCAATATGGTTTCCTGAGTGTATTTTACAGGGAGAGAGGGTAGCTGGAGTTTTGTTTGGTGAGTCCACTGAAGTTGACTATGGCTATGTCTTTGAGGAAGCTGAGTGTATGGATGCTGGGAAACTCTTGTATACATTGGCTGAAGGTGTATTCTGAACACAGTGGATTGGCTAAGAATCTTGTATTCAATTAATTTCAAGTTCATTGGTATGTAGTTTGAGTAATGAAGTGGGTGGAATTCAGGTTTTGTGAAAATATGGTTCACTTGAAGAATCTGGACATCATTGTATTTCACTGTGGAGGCATCAGTTTGGTCTATATTACTGGAATAGCATTACAGTTTGCAATGAAGGATACATTTGGAAAGTTGATGGAACTATTTTGACATTCAAAAATATTTTTTTCTCGAATAGCTCAGAGACAAATGTGGATGTGTTCTAATTTATTTTGTCCACAATTTGAGAAAGCAAGGTTCAATGCGAACAAAGTTGTTTGTGCCTTTTGCGGCATATGTTGGCATGTCATCTTTTCATAATAAAAATATAAAATCTGATATTGTCAACATTTTTCAAAGAGATGAAGGGCATCTAACTGATTTGGGAAATTAGATTTTTTTTTAAAAGTTTCTTGAAGTTTCTAACCCATTGGATACACAGAATGGAAATATATTTGCAAGTACAGAATACCATATGAATGGAAGTTATGGTAAGAGACACCTAATACAAATTGATGGCATCTGAAATGGATGTGTGCGATGCAATTAATGGGAAAGGCCAATTGATATGCCATAGGAATACAATGACTATAAGTTCAATGGATTGGTGGGACACATATAATTCTAGTTTCGAATGATATTATTTACTAATAAGCAAAAGCATGAAATTAATACATCGATTAACAATTAGAAATTTTTTAAAGAAAAGCTCAGAACAATGATAAATGACGTATGGTATAATACATGTATTAGTGGGATTTATGTATATATTCATCACTCTTATGTTATGACTTTATTCATTTGCATTTTTGTTTTCATTTTTGTATTCATTTTCTCTCTCTTCATCCCATTTAAACCCTACCTACCACCCCTCCCTCAATCTCTTTCCTCACGTAATACAAAATGTATGCTTATGTTTGCTTGTGCATATGACATTTATATATAATATGCCCTCATTTGAAAAAGGCTCAGCAAGAGCTGAAACACGTGTCACAAAAAAGGGCTCTCCTTCGGGAGATCTGTGGTTGCTATCCTTGAATTTTTTGGGGATGAGATAAAGTTACAATTCAAACTACCCAATTTTTTGTGGCGCAATTTATGTGTGAAATTACATAACCTTATCCAACCTCGGAGCAGGGGTAGTGGTTCCTCCAATCTTTTTCTTTTCACACACTTGCGACACTGGCACATTTGGGGATTTAAGTAGGTTGTGAGGCCGAAGAAGTTGACTCCCACAAGTAACCCCCCCCCCGCAAGTATAACCATAACAATATTACTTCAGTGAATTTCATGGGTTTGTACCAGTGCACACTAATTTCCTACAATTTACTAATCTCATACTTATCCCTATAAAGCATCATTTTTGTCCAATTTACAAAGTGCAACCTTAAAAACACTATTGGTGTTAATCTACGTTTGTGAACGTCTGACAACATCGTAGACTTTCCGGCAGTGTCATGTGATCTCACGTGCGTGTGCGGCAAAATGACATGTTCGTGAACGCGTCGACACTTTGCAATTGGGTCCATGCTTTGTGAACAGTTCTTCACTGCATTTTCCATCTAATTTAGGAACTTTGAAGCTCAAAGTCTACCCTACACCTATTCTTACTTTTTATTCATTAACAATCTAGGACACAGCAAATACTTGGAACAATATTATCAATATGGCTATTTATCTTAAAAATGTCATCAGCTATTGCCATCCCTCCTCCCCAAGAGCCACCATTATCCCAAGCTGGAGGTCCTACACAACTAAAGAAGTGCAATACTTTAAAAGACAATGAAGAGGACAAGGAAGATGAGGTAGAGGAAGTGCCTATCTCTAGCACCCAGAGAGAATCATGGGTGTGGCAGTTCTTTACCACTGTTGAGAATGTACCAAATGCTAAAGCTGCCAAATTGCAATTCACTGAGTGCACCGTTGTACTCAGTCACAGACCACCTGGGCAGCAATCCTACGGGACCGCCTCCATGTGCCACCAAATTAAATGCAACCACTGCAATGCCCTCAGAAAGGCAGTTCCTTTCTTAGGAAAATATAGGCTGCATTCCTCTATCTCATCTTCCTCAACCAATACTGTAACCACACAGCCTACATATGTGAGAGACACAATCCCACCAGCTACCTTGCAAACGATAAAATAGGCTGTTGATCCCTATCTTTCAAAGACAACAGTACTCTGTATTTACTACAACACACCACAGTCTCCACATACCCTTGCCTAGCCCATGCCTTATTATAAAACCAGGATTGCACATGCACAAGACAGCCCTTCTACTCTTTTTATTGTTATCTTTGTAACACTCCCTCACTGCCTGCTTTAAACCATTCACACATGTATCCACCAATCACTTAAAAAGCTCTACATATCACTTATCAACATATTAAACTTCCACCCACCAACTGCCACTTCACAATGATCCACACATCTTTTGCATCTGCATTTCCTATACTTATACCAACAGCTTATACATAGTGCTCCTATAAATGCGCATATGCATTGTGCTTTGAGAGAACGCCTTAAATAGAAGGGGCAGTATGGAGAGACAAGTGTTCATGGGAGCTCATGCTAAGCAACCATGAAAAGTTAAAACTCTTGAAAGAAGCAGCTGACCCAGTGGTGCCCTCTGTGGCAGAGCAGCCTGAGCACAGGAAGCCAGTGATATTGGAAAAAAACAGAAATTCAGAGCTTTCATTTTGTTCAAGTGTAGGTGGGGAGCACAGAGGAAATGGTAGGGTAGAAAGAGAGACTACAGGGATCACTCTTGCTACATCCAGTGACCCCCAAATGACATCTCTGAGTTCCTGACATGCAGGCTAATGAATTTCCTCGCAGTCCATGGTGGATGCGTATGGACAGGAGCCCATGGTTTGTAAAGTTTTGATTCTACTTTTGTCTTTTAGTTTCACATAGAGATTGAGGAATGGTCGTAAAGATTTCAAGGATTGTTGGCTTACGTTGCACATTGAGCCGCATGTCTATTTTTATAATGGATGGATTGTTTGGGCGAAAGCAGCAGTTGGTTCAATGTTGGTGGGAACTTTGTTCTATAAGGGTTTCTCATGACATAATGGTGTATCTTACCATTTCATACCCTCGGCCATGAGTGTCTATGGCAATTGTTTTTTTTTTTTGGTCTTGTTTATAAGCCACTTCATTGAAATATGGTACTGTGCTGCTTGTGTTAATTCATTCACCCTCACATGTTCAGAAGTACTTTTTGTAATTTACTGAATAATTTAGTTAGTGGTTTCATTCTGTCTAAAATTAATATGAACAACTTTCTTTCCAGTAGAAATGCACTGTCAATTAGATCAATAAGATTCTGATGCACTCTACAGAGGAATATTTTTAGTAAAATTCATTTTTGGGAATGCTTCACTATGGCTATGTTAACATTGGTAAATAGTATGTTAGGTTCATTGGTAGGTTTGCTTTTGTTTAAATATTTTTCGGGGTTTTAGTTTTTGGAAGAGGGGCCTTTTTTAGTACTCGCTGGTTCAGTTTTGTTGAGTGACGTTACTAGCAGTTTTGTTTTATGTTTTCTATTCATTATTTTAGAGGTGGGTGACTCTATGGCTTGCTTTTATTCTTATCTGCTCTACTTTTTATTTGTTTTCTACAGAGTTGCTTTTTAGTAGGGAGTCTGTTGTGTCCATTGGAAACAAAGTACATTTGGCAGTGAAAGTTGTGGAAATATATGGATGCATAGTGAATGGGTGTGTGGAAGTGATGGTAGAGATGACTAGAGTATTGTGTGAATGTACAGTGGGATGATTGTTATGGGTGGGAAGGTTGTAAGAGTGTGTAGAGGTGTGCAAACGAGTGGTGGTTTGAATGAATAAGTAGGGACATTATGATGTTTTGAAGAGAAGAGTGGGTGTTGTAATGATGGTGTTTAGATGAGAATAGAAAGAGTGTGCATGTTGAAATGTAATGAGCAAGAGCGAAATACATGTTGATTTGAAAGGAATACTGTAGGCTATTATACAGCAACACTATAAAGTTACAATGACAGACAGATTAATACTATAGTAATGTACTTACGTTGTAGAGTCTGAAGAGTAGTCTTCTTTGGGTTGGTGTCTTTGGGAATCTTCTTCTTTCCTGTAATTGTTAAAGAAGGTTAGTGGGTATATAAGGTAATGGTGAATTACTTTTAATAAAATAGGTTGTTACTTATGAATGCCTGAGTAGTTGTTGGAAAAAGAGGTAATAACGTTGTGTTATGGATAGTGTAAAGTATGAGGAGATTAGAAGGAACAGGGCAAACATGTGTGTAATAAAAAGGTCCATGTGTAGGTTACTTTAGTGCTGCTGATTGTAATGAAAGAAGTGTTGTGTTTTTGGTACAATGCATTTGTAACATGGTGCACTATTTTTAAACAATATGGATACTGTTGCTTAGTAGTAATGTAATGGGGGATTGTTCTTGCAGCAGTGTGTGGTGTCTTATAGTAGAGGTTTGGATAGAAGTATACTTTATATGTAGGGGGAAGTGTTGAATATAGATACTTTGGTGGTATACATGTATGTGTGAGCAGGTGGAGAATGGTGGCAGTGTAAGGGTTGTAATGAGTGAGGTTGGAATGTGTGACATTTATATGGAATGGAAAATGGAAAATGCAGAGCATTTAAAAAGGTTTCTTTTGAGGAGAATGTTCATGAAAGTAAAAAAAATGGATATGCAAATTTATAGCAGCACTCTGTGTACCATTTTTGTAAAAGAAACGCAAAAGCAGATTGAAGCGATTTGGAGAACTTGTGTGGAAGTTTAATACATTGGCAATACATGTATACTTGCCAATATGATTCATTCTAAAATGTAGGTGCTAATTAAATGTTGGTTTTTGTCTTTGTATTGTGGGAGTTGTAGTTGTACTTTTGCTATTAGAAAAGTTGGATTACAAGTTCTAGAATGTATAGAAAATAGTAGAACTGGATAAGCTCCTACTGATTATAACAGGTTATGTTAGCAAGTATGGATGTGCTCCCAAGTTGTTAAACGTGCGCACACCGAGTGGCACTTATAAACGCTGTACACTTCATTTGCATTTGCATTATTTATTTTGTTGTTGACAAGATATACCCAGTGCTGTTGTAAATGTGTACATGCATTTGTTAGCTTTAATGAAAATTCTGCTAGAAATAACTATTTTCAAATGCACACTCAATGCACATGTCAGCCTTTGCAAGCTTCGATGCAGTCCCGGTTTTCACTTTGCATTCTGGGAGTTGTAGTCAGAGTTTTATTTTGTTAGTAGTGGTATTAGAAGTTTCAGAATGTAAAGAAAAAAAAAGACTTGATAAGCATGTATAGTTTGGAATGGGTCATGTTTGCAAGAATGCATGTACTGCCAACATATTGAACTTGCACACATCACTTGCCATTTAAACATGTTGTACACATCTTTTCATTCTGCTGTTCCTTTGTTTAGAAGAAAGATACACACAGTGCTGCTATAAATGCATATATGCATTTTTGTACTTTCATCAAAATGCTCCTAAAACGATGACAACATTGCAAGTATCTGCTGTTTGATGTGAACAGGTGCTGAATGTTGCAATGTGTACTGATATATTTATGCAAATGACAACACGTGTGCAGGTAGCAGTTTTTCCAAGGGAAGCAAAATCGAAATGAGACTGGTGCTTGGTTTTTGTGTTTTATTTCATGCGTCTGCTGGTCAATATTTCTAGGGGAAGGAGTAATTCGGGGGTTTTAGTGTTTACACCACGGTGATAACATATTTTCTGTTTTTGTTACCGCAAAAGGTAAAGTTAGGAAACAAGGAAAAATATACATATGCAAAATAGAAGTTTGTGTGTGTGTTTCACCCTGCATGCAAAAAAGGGGAAACAGTGCCCTCAAAAACATATAGGTTTCTGGTGTAACTAAACCACTAACATGAGCTACATGCAATAAGTTGCATTCTGTATAATCTTACTGGGTTCTCTAAAAGTGTGCCAAGTCCAGAGGTTACCTACCATCAGCCCAAAGTGTGTCATAATTATAAAGAGGGAAAGTTTGTCTTATTATGGGGTGGTATTATAGAAACCATGCTCAACACTATACCGCAAGAGTAAGATACCACTAAAAACTACTGCCAAAGTAAGTTAAAACTAAACTACCAACAAGATAAGATAGTACTGAACTATTACCAAAATAGGATAATACTGAGCTATCACTAACGGTAAGGCCAATATACCACCAAAATACCATGATACTAAAATACCGCCAAATCAGGAATTAGCCCCAAAGACAAAATGTCTAACATAATATGGTGTGTTGGCCTTGTGGCAACAGACTGTAGAACAATTACTGGGTGTGGCAAGTGTGACCCCCACACCACCATCCTTGCATTAAAGGGAACTCATTTTGTGAGATTAGTGTAGCGCTGTAATTGATATTCCAATATTTCAGAAATTGAAGGAACATTTCCAGAACTGCTGAAATACCTAGAGGCAATGTTATACGTGCATGGGGTGTGGTCATCAGACAATGCCATGCAGTGGCATGACTGCGTTTGTGGGGAAGTGCAGAAAGAACCAATGGACAGCATTTTTGAAGAGGGCATCAAAATTCAGGTCTGTCTTCTGAGGTATTTAGGGCTACTGGCAACAATTCTGAAAGAGACTGCTTGGTAAGACTATGAGCCAAGATCTGGTTCATTTTGAATAGGTCTCTGCGAATGCAGGAAAATGATTCTGAATTGATTACCAGACTAAAGATAGAATTAGATAGAGCTAATGAGCAGGAGAAAAAGTTAAAATAAGAGCTTGAGTTATATAAAAAAAGAAATGCAGTCAAAATGCAATGAATTCGACACCCAACTGACTCAGAGAAGAAAACAATTCGAAGACAGTGAGCAAGAACTGAAACACCTGAAAGGGTTAGTAAGCGACATTAGACAAGACAAAAAAGAGGTCATCCTAGAGATGCACACTCCACAAAAAGATAATATGGAGAAAGAAGGTGAGATCCAAGTCATTGAACAAGAAATAGCTAAATTGTTCCAGGAGAGGGATAAAAGGGACAACGAATTTGACCAATGCCAGATGAAAATAAGTCAGATGCAGGATGTGATTAATAAAATGGGCGATGAGAATACTTACCTGTGTCAGGAAGCAGACCGGCTCCATAAAAAGTGCAAAGATTTGAAACAGCAAATTTGCCATTTTAAATCTCAATGGAATTGAGGTCAGCCCCCTTTCTACGAGAGGGAATAATGTCCCTATGGCTATACAGATTACTGGGCCTGGTTGTAATTCATTTGGAGGGTTTGACTCACCCACTAGTGGTTGGCACCAATCCCACGCACCTGAGAAAAGGAATGAAAAACAGAATAATGCCACTCCAAACATAGCGCGAAGTAGCCCTATCAAGATAATGAAATCAATCAAGGTCCTAATTAAACCCTTCAAAAAGGGGGGTGATTGCTGTGTAGAGGATCATCTGGAAGTGGTGCACAATATAAGGTCCTAATAATACCCAAGGAACAATAAAGACAATACGTTCACTTAACTTTGGATGCGGCCACATCTAGCATTGTCAGAGGTTTGAATGAACAGGAATCCATGTCCTAGGCAGAATTTGAAAAGGAGATTAGACACAATTTTTCTCCATATCAATCACTGCAGGATGCAAAGAAAGCTGCATATACAATGATGGCTTGGCCAAATGTGTCACCTTGACAATTTCTCCTAGAGTTGAAAAGAGCATTCTCTCATTTTGATGTATCCTTTAGTCCCAACTCCACTGAGTTTAAGACTGCTTATTTCTATGGCTTACAAAAAGATATTATATCACAGTTAATTGCGAGTCTGATCGCGAGAAGTCTCTTGAATGGATTGTAGACCAAGGTACTAAACTATATGATATGCTCTATTGCCAGAGTGGAGAGGGAGATAAAAAAAAAGAAACAAGATTAAAAGCTAAAGACTCCTCAGCAACTGTAATGGAGATAAGATCTGCCAAAATGTCACTTGAATAAGCTCAAGCTCCGGTCAGAAATAATATGACATCCGATCAGAGGGGTGCACCACAGAGGCCGCCATCCCAGGTGCCGATGTTTCAATCACATGATCCAAGTAATAGAGAGAGTTTCATTAGCCCTAGGTACATGGGAGAAAGACCCCGGGTGGCCAACATGTCAGGCATGAATAATTATCAGAGACAAAATCAAGATCAAAGGAACAATAGTCCCTACCAGAGATTGGAGGCACAGAACACATTTGATCTCAATACTATGGTGTATGGCAACCAGAACAGACAAAGATATATGGATCGGTTAATCGCAAATGGAAATCAGAATAGGGGACAGTTCCCACAAAATGAAAGACAAAATATGAACTATACCACGTGTCACTATAATCAATCACCACCACCACTGGATCACAACCAAAGAATGATTCCACCATGTTTCCCACCCTCTATGAATCAAAAGTTCAGAAACAATCCAAATAGAAATCAATCTCCTGAGAGATACCAGAACAGATTTAATCAGTGTGAAAGTAACCAGTACCGGTCTAGGCCGCAAAGAGAATATTCTAGAGAAATGGATAGATTTCAATGTCTTGAGGCCCAAGTAAAAATGTTGCCTGAACAGATAGGGAAACTCTGTGCAGTTCAAAAACAATAATCAAATGAAGGTGCAGAAGGTCGCAGAAGCGATCTGGAGGCCTCTGATAACGAGTGAGTAAATGCTAATGGCACCTGCAATGATAAAAATACAGAACCCCATAAACCAATTTTGTGTAACGGTCCAGAGTTGTATGCTGATTTAAAAATGAAGATGCCTGCTAATGAGAAAAAGGCAGGAATTGAAACTATACCTAAAAAGGAAGTTTGGTTTAATCTGGCATTGAATCAAACTGTTGAAATATGTACAAATGAAAAAAAATGAAAGGAGAAAATAATTGTGAAATTCCAAAAGAGCAAAGAGACAGATTCACAAAAAACCTCACATGCCCTGATAAAATCACTGAAGTAGGTTTGACTGTTGAAACATTTTCCCTAGATACTCAAAATATGTATAAAATGCAAACAGGAGGGGCGCTGTTGAGCAGCCTGGAAAATGGCTGCCTAGCTGTGGAGCTTCGTGTGGCTGGGACGTATAATCCAGCAACATCAGCGGATTGCTTTCATTTTTTCTACACTGTGCTGGCCCTGCTGGAAGCCTACATCGTGCCACACATTTTGCTGCATTTTCGGCCCGAATCGGGCTCTGGGAACCCCTCCGCCCTGCTTTGGAGCTTCAGCCCGCCCTGCTGGGCGAACCACCAAGCCGGCAGGGGCCTGCCTTCGTAGGAGTTCCCTGTCCCCTGGCTACAGGCTGCAGGGGCGGCGCCCGTGGTGGCCGGTGCTGGTGGGTGACGGCGTGGGAGCCTCCGGACTGTCATGGTTTGAAGGCCTTCCCCGGCCTCTGCTGCGCGGCTCCGGCGGACGGGAGCTGCGCCCGGGCTGGCACTACGGCCTGCCCAGCCCCCGCGCTTCAGCATCGCGGCCCTGCTCTGCCGCTCGCGGGGGGTGGAGCCCTCTGCTTGGGAGACATCGCAGACCTGCTCTGCTGCTCGCGGAGGCTGGAGCCCCTCAGCTGGAGTGCGCTACGGGCTGGCCGTGCCTTGGGCCCAGGGGCGGCCCGGATCCAGTGGGATCAGTGATCCGGGCGCCCGCCTGCCGGTGCCTGCAGATCCCGCGGCCCAGGTAAGGAGCTGGGTTGCGGCGGATCTCGTCTGCCACAAAGTTGTGCGCTTTCCTGCCTGCGTGTGCCCTGCCGGCCGTCCCACACACACTGCCTGCACTTCGGCCTACTCCTTGGGCCCACGTGGTCTTTGGGGGCCACGGACTACCCTCCGGCCCCATTTGAGGGCACCTCACTGGACTGGGGTGCTAACTACCCCAATCCCTCACATTTGCTGTGAACTCCCCAGCAGAGCGTCATCCTCCATTGGGTCCCTGAAACTTGGATCCAGGCCCCTTGCACGTTCCCCACTGGCGCCGCTGTACCTGACAGAGCCCGTCTTGCCTCATGGCCTGACTCCGCACTTGTGGTGCCCAAAGGCGGCTCCTCCCCAACTCCTGCACCTTCCACTCTGGGAGACGGCGGTGTCCGCTGTTGTCGCCCTGCTCAGGAGGCGGCCTTGCTACTGACTGGACTACGGATACGGTGGTGGAGTAGCCGCCCATCATCACCCCCGCTCGACTGAAGCAGCCTGCTGCGACTGGGGTGCACTTCTCTCCATTACATCTCTCTTCACTATAATACATCTGGCCTGACCTGCTGAGTTCCCCCCACCACAAGTGCGATGTCCAACAAATCCAGGGGAACGACCAAGGTGGGCGCAATGGATACATTTACCAAGGCAACTCCACGTGCGGACCGGAGCGCTGCATCATCCACACAGGAAGATCTTGATTCTGAGCTCCCTCCTGGAGCAACAGCCCCAGACCTCACTGTCATGATGGAATCGATGGCCAAGAACTTCGCCTCGTTCCATGAAAAATTGGACGACATTAATGCTAATGTCGCTTCCATTAAATCCCGAGTGGACCAAGCGGGAACAAGAATAACTGAGGCCAAAAACAGAATTGGGGCTAATGAAGATCGGCTTCACACCTTGCAAGACGCTGTGGCCACCCTAACCCTCGACATGAAGGTGGTGAAATCGAAGTGCAACAACCTCGAATCCCGCTCGCGCAGGAACAACCTCCGCATAATTGGGGTTCCCGAAAATGCCCTGGAGGGCCATATGGAGCTGGCAGTCGAAAATCTGCTCAAGGACTTACTGGGGAACCCTGCGCTATCCCCCTTATTCACGGTCGAGCAAGCTCACCGGGCCCTGTCCCCGCATCCCAGGCAGGCGACTTCCCTAGACCCATCATCGCCAGGATTCTTAATTATAGAGACCGGGACCTCATCCTACGCCTGTCTCGCGAAAAGGGTGACCTACGTCTTGACTCAAACACCATCCGGATATTCCCCGAATTCTCTGTCAGGGTGCAGCAGGAGAGACTTCAATTCCTCGGAGTCAAGAAACTGCTAAGGGAGCGTAACGTCCCATATGCCATCCTTTTCCCAGCCAGGCTCAAAATCACCTTCAAAGAAAAGCTGTTCTTTTTCACAGAGCCTGATGAAGCGGTCAAATTTATAGAGTCACAGATACCGCTGCCAAATCCCGCTGGCAATCCTATTGTTGATGACTGAACTCAGGCCATGGTTCATCATGACTGCTTGCTCAACATGGCTTGTCTTTTCATGTGTTAGTAGTAACATAACCTTAAGGGCTCACCAGTGCACACGGGCTGAATACTTATATTGATCACTTATGCTCAACTTGCCACTGGGGCCTGGGGGCAGCTCACCGCCGTGCAGTCTGGCCTACTATTCCTGAATGCTCCACTGGACGGGCTACTGGCCCTCTTGTATCTACGGGCCTTGAAGTAGTGTGCTCGGCGGTGCAGCCCTTACCCCCGGCCGGCTATCGCAGCTCACTCAATATTTCTGCTACCTGGGTACTATTGTTTGTTCCTCATGTGTTGATGGTAATACACCTTTTGGTTTCGTGTGGGAGCACCCACTAATCACGGTTGCTGTGCACATATGTGTGGCTCATATAGGTCGTGCAAGTCTCCGCTGGTACTCTGATGTCAATTATGTTCTTTATAGAGCCCTCCACATGGCAACAGCGCACCCCACTGCGATTGCAATGTCTAACTTTGTTGGTTTGGAATTGGTTGTTTGCCCCAGTTGGGCCACTGGGTCTGCGGGCTCACATTGGGTACCGTCTGTTGTTCCCCTCTTCCTGGGACCTGTTTGTATTTATGGGTGGGTGGTGGGGGTAACACTGCCCGCTTGGGTGGTGTGGTGTGGGAGGGGGCGGTGGAGGGTGTTTATGCGTTATGGTAAATGGCAGAGGCGGGTTGGCAGACCGCAGGGCATCGGAGTGGTGGGATGTGCATTAGATTTCTGGGATGCCTATAACTGCAATGTCTAAAAGCACTCAGGGATTGAGCTACTTCGTCTGGGTTCCAGCGGTCATAGCACACGCCAATAGTCATGGGCGCAAGGACCACCCGTGCAGGAAACGTACTCCATGGGCTCTTTGTATAAGGGTGTGTCATTTAGACCATTAGGATACCAGTAACAATAATGTCCTGGAATGTGCAGGGCCTAAGCAATTACACCAAGGGTTGCAGGATTATGGCATATGCCAGCAGACACGGCTGCAAAATATTGCTTTTGCAGGAGACACTCCACGGGCCAACTGGCCAGGAGTATAGCATCAACTTGGGGACCGCACAGATATTTCACCGCATATTCCAAACGTGCCAGGGGAGTGTTGACATTGATCCATAAGTCACTTAAGTTTGTTCTCCACAAGAGTTACATAGACCCTGAGGGGAGGTACACCGTGTTGCATTGTGCCATTGCTAATAGGGACTATTTGTTGGTGAATACCTATGGCCCTAATGTTGATTCTCCCAAATGTATTGACCAGGTGGTATCCATATTGATGGGGTATGTGGGGGTGCAGATTATCTGGGGTGGGGATATGAACTTCATTCTTGATAACATGATGGATAGGACTGGCACAGTCTCCAGACCCCTGCCAGGTGCAGCGCGTAGCCTCCTGACCCACTGTGCGACACTCGACATTCATGACGCATGGAGGACATTACATCCGCAAACGCCGGAATTCACTTACTATTCATCAGTACATGACAGTACTTTCAGGATCGACCTGTTCCTACTATCTGGCTCCATGCTGTGCAGGGTTGTGGAAACACGCATACATGCACGCACATTGTCTGACCATTCGCCAATTTCGATATCCCTAGAATTGGGAATACTGGCTCCCACCATTAACACATGGTGCTTCAAATCGGCCGCTCTGCAGGACATCGTGTTCAGGGCGGACATCCTTGCTGATATTCAGTCCACCATCCTGGGGGTCCGCTGGGATGCCTTCAAAGCCTTCATCAGGGGGGCGTCCATCTCTAGGGAATCGGGAGTCCTCAAATCCATAAGAGCAGCCCTGTCCCACGCTGAAACTAAACTACGGGACCTGGAGCAAGCTCACCTATCCTCTGTTGACCCAAGTGTCCTCTCCCAGATCAGTGAGGAGCTCAAGGCCTTCAATGATCTGGCCAATAGGGAAGTCCAGTACTTCAGCCGCCCACAGGCTGCACGGAAATACAGCGAGGGTGACAGACCTGGCAAAACACTGGCCGCCGTGGCGAGGGGGGAATGGGGCCAAATTACCTGTGTTAAGGACAGTCAGTGGACGACACAGTGGTCCGATCAGCATATCCTCGAGGTCTTCATAGGCTTCTACTCTAAACTATATTCACAGCCCCCCGAACACAGTGACTCTCAGATGCAGGAGCTCCTGGAACAGATTCCCACCACCATCGTTTTCCCAGCGACGAGAGACCAATTAGACTCCCCCGTTACATTGGATGAAATAGTGGAGGCCATCTCTGGTCTTCCAAAAGGAAAGGCACTGGGCCCTGATGGACTAACAGCAGAATTCTATCAGGAGCATGTGGCTCTACTAGCCCCCGAGCTGCTCTGGGTGTGGAATGAGTCACTCCGGCAGGAATCCCTCCCCCCGACACTACGCGAGGCCGTTATCACCGTCCTGCTTAAGCCTGGTAAGCCTAGTGATGACTGTGGATCATACCGGCCCCTTTCACTCATGAACTTGGATACAAAAATCTTTGCCAAGGTGATTGCTAACCGCTTCCTACCTGGTATATCATACATATTGCACGACGACCAGTCAGGGTTCGTGCCCGGGAGATCCACGTCACACAATATCAGGAGGCTTCTCAACATTATGGCACGAATCAATCAAGATGTGAGTGCAGTCGCGGTCACCCTCGATGCCCAGAAAGCCTTTGATATGGTGTCCTGGAAATATATGTGGCTGGTCCTGGAGACCATGGGTATTGGGCCTAGGATGATTGCATACATCAAACTGTTGTACACTTCCCCGGTCGCCAGGGTCCGAGACAACTCTGAAACGTCCGCCTTGTTCCCTCTGTTCAGAGGCACCCGCCAGGGATGCCCGTTCTCCCCGATCTTGTTCACACTGGCCATTGAGTCTATGGCAGACTTTGTCAGGGAACGCCACTTACGCAAGGGGATACGGCTACAGGGTACCCCCGAAATTATCTTGCTCTACGCAGACGATGTGCTGCTGTTCGTTAGAGACCCGGACCTCGACCTTGACCCTATTCTGCGTGATATTACCCATATTGCCACATACTCTGGCTTCACCATCAATTACACCAAATCCGAACTCTTCCCCCTCACGAGCTCCACGACCCAACCTGCCACGGAGTACCCGCTCCGCTGGTCCCCTGACGGGATTAAATACCTGGGAATTCAGGTGTCTCTGACCAAAGTAGCTCTTTTAACTAACAATTACCTGGCTGCGGCAGAATTGGTGGAGACCAAGCTAGCGCGCTGGCGCCCTCTCCCGTTGTCATTGGCGGGGAGATTATCACTGGTCAAAATGATATTGCTCCCAAACTGTTGTACACATTCACAAATGTCCCCATATGGCCGGGCAAGAAGTGCTTCGCGGACCTACACAAGCTGTGCGCGCAGTTCCTGCGCCACTCTGGAGCAGTGCGCAAAAAATGGATTGCCATAACTCGTCCTTACGAGAAAGGCGGGTTCACTGCTCCTGATCTGACGCGGTACTGGACCACAGCGCAGGCACAGTTTGCCACCTACTGGTACCCTTGGCTCCCCCCTCGCCCACATGTCAAGCTTGAAACCCTTGCTGCCTCTGGCACCAATATAATGACCCTAATCTTACCCCCACGATATGAGCCAGACTCACCCATAGATCCAGTCCGAACCACCTTATTGGCCTGGAAGCGGATATTTACTGCAGGCAGTGAGGAACGCCCGTACTACAAATGGCTCCCTGCCTGGAAATTCCCTGGGTTGGAACCCACGAACGACACAGCCCTGGCACGACACTGGCAGACTCTGGGATACCTAGCCTTAACTGACTTCTACCCGGATGGGCTATTCATAACACCACAGACTTGGAAACCGGGCCACTTGGGATCACCGATGGAACTGCTACAATACTACAGACTCCGCACTGCATTCCGTGACGCATGGCCTGAGTTTCCCAACAAAACCCCCGACTCCCCTGGGATCTCCTACATTGCCAACTCGGGTTTGGCCCGTGGGGTGGTATCATCATTATACAAATTTCTTCTCACCACTGACACGCCGCAGCCCTTTAGGGCGCGGGACGACTGGGCTTCCGAACTGGGGGTGGAACTTACGGACCATCTGTGGGGGAAAATGTGCTCTCACACGAATAGGGTCTCCCTGAATTTTAGATACCGCACTATACAGTACAAACTACTGAACAGGCTATATTACACCCCGCGCAGGCTCTCCAGGTTCGCCCACTCTAGCCCACGGCTCTGCCCTTGCTATGGTGCGGAGGATGCGGGCCATCTACACATGTTCTGGGACTGCCCGCAGCTAACCCCATTTTGGGATGAGATCCTGAAAACTTTGTCAGAAATTTGCGATACTGCTATTGTGCCTGACCCGCTGGGTGTACTATTTGGGGTATGGGGGGATGAGGAGGCCAGGGGGCGGCTAAACTCTTAAATGTGTGCTGTATAATTGCCAAAAAGTGTGTTCTACAGAGCTGGAAGAGCTCCGCTCCTCCTACCTTCCGGAAATGGCTAAACTTATTGACTTGGTCACGGAACTGTGAAGAGGAATACATCAGTACTCTGCCATCCCGATCCCGGCCTAAAAACATTTGGACTGGCTTTAACAGTTATCTTAATGGTCTTGACACCCACTCCTCAGTAGACAATTCACAGTAATTATGTTATTATGTGCCTCGACGCCGTATGCTCTGTGGTGCTTCATTCTCCACATGACTATGTTTCACTGTTCATATGTGCCATTGCATTATGTTGATTGTTCAGAATGTCAACTCATATCTGCTCTGTTGCATGTGTATGTCATTTGCCTCTGCCAACAAAAATAAAGGTTTAAAAAAAAATGCAAACAGGAAAAATGAGCACTAAAAAGGAGTTCTTTGAGCCACATATATTTCAAGAGACTAAAAAGGATGGTGCTGTGCTAGATGCAAATAGATGCTCAGAGTAAGAAAATGACAAGTTACCATGTGATGTTTATGAGCATGTTAAGATGAAGCACTGCAGTGTGAACACTGATGGTCCCGAAACAGAGGGGCTAACAGTGGCTACACTCAAGATGACTTCTGAATGTGACAGAACAGACCACGATTCCCAAGATGAAATGGGCAAAAAGGAGGGAAAGATATCCTTTCATTTACCCCTGTGCTTGGCAAGAAGTGAGAAGGGACTGAGAAAAAGGATTCCTGAAATCATCAGAAATTCACACTCTCTGTGTATATTGGAAGAAGTTGAGGACAGGTATTATGCTCCCATTGCTGTGGAAGAGAAGTGTAGTACATTTGCAATGATTGACACAGATGCACAGGCCACAATTATGTCCAAAGAGTTGGTAAGAAGTATCAATGAAGGGAGAAATCAGATCAGGGTGAGACAAAATGAAGGTCCAGTACATACATTTAACGGTGAAGGGGTACCTATTGAAGGTGTCACTGAGGTTGACATAAAGATACAAAAACACAGAATGAGACAGGAAGTATTGATCACATCTATCAGTGAAATTCCATTCCTGATGGGAACATTTTGCCTAAAAAAGTGGTCACCCCTCATTGATGGAGTGAATGGTGTCCTCTGGTGTCTGACAAAGAAACCATTAGGCAAAAGAAGGGAAAATCACAAAACATCAGTGTAAATGAATGCCGTACCGTTGCTAAATCAAATGATGCAGTCGAGGTGTATTTTCAGAACAGCTGTGTGCCTAGTGTCACTGTTATCCTGATGTGTCAGGACAAAATGCAAAGTGAAAAAGAAAAACAATCCATGCAGATTTATTTAAATCCTGGGAACAAATGGAAGACTGAAATAGATGAACGCACATTGTGTTTCTACTTAAAAGAAGAGAAGTGCAAGCAAAATACTATCCCTAAAGTAGTCACAGAAAAACATATCACAGCCCTTGCTGAAATACACATGTAAGATGAGCAGCCAGGGATCCAGATTGGTATAAATGGCCATTCTGAATTGGTTAAAGCTACATTAACATTTAAACAGGAAATACGTTTTAATGGAAAGGGAGGAGATTCCAAAATTCAGAATTACAAACCAGTATATTTCTGGGTTGGACAATCCAGACTTTGAAAATACAATTGCAGGAACGTGCATGCTAAAGATTACCATTGGTCAGAAAACCATCTACCACAATGTGTGGATAGTGAGTGGGCCACAAAGTGATTTTTATTTGGGAGATGACATTATGCACAGAATGTGTATGGTGTTGGATTTCCTTAACCAAAAAGTGTGGTCCCTACTAGCAGGACCTGCATCTGAATTTGAATATAAAAGACAGGCTTATCATGATACGCAATTGGTGCCATATGCAATGGAGTTACAGATGAAAAAGGAGGTTACCATTCCTGCATTCACCAGACAGGCCATTATAACACAAAAGCATAGAAATAGACAGCAGATGAAGGATTCTGATGCATTTGTGTGCTTAAATGAATCCATGACGCAGCAAAGGCCAAAATGCAAATATACACCATTGGTGGAGATTGGGGATGGGCCCTTCAAAATTCTCGTAGATAATAAAGGGCGTCAAGACATTTATGTGGAGGAAAATTCTGTTTGAGGAAAGGCAATACAAAAATCACAATACACTGCAGATTTCAACAATACAGTTATTGGGAACAACCCTGAGAGATATGTAGATGTACAGAGTATGTTGCCAGAAACAATGGACTCCCAACCTAAAGGGATATTCAAAGTTCAGTCTGTGTATCCCTCTGATTCCAATGAGGCAGTGTGCTGTCACCAGGAGAATTGCCTATTGTTTGATTTAAATGAAGGTGAAACAGAAAATCAGCATAGTGAAATGATGGCTGATGTTCCAAAATATTTAAAAGTGGCAACTCTGGAAAGCGATACAGCCACTCAATTGGAAGAAAGCACAGAGGTTCCTCCATTGGAGAATTTTCCAGAATTTTCAAAAATGGTAGAGGAGCAGATTCGGTTAGCAGATGCATGTGATAGTGAAGAGGACAGGAATGAATTGAGAGAAATATTTATGGAATTTAAGGAGGTTTTTGCCAAGGATGCATATGATTGTGGCTTAACTGATTTGTATGTTGCCATATTACCAGAATGATGTGGTAGAAATCCTGTATGTGTGCGCCAATATCAGTTGCCACTGGCATGTTTGGAGTCTATAGCAGAGATAATTAAGAATTTAGAATCCAGAGGAATTATCAGACCCATTTATAGTACCTCAAACACTCCAATTTTGGGTGTATTAAAGCCAAATGGTCGATGGCAACTGTGTGCAGATCTCAGGGAACTGAATAAAAGGGTGTCAGTGTCTAGATGGCCACTTCCATTCATTGATCAAGGCCTTGCTCAGGTGCATGGGTCAAAGGTGTTTAACTAGTTAGATCTTACATCTGGATACTGGTGTTTGCCATTGGCAGAAGACATTCAGAATTTGTTTGCATTTCCATTTGATAAAAAGCAATACACTTGGTCCAGAACACCATTTGGGTATGTTAATAGTGGGAGCGAGTTTGGCATATGTTTGAGAAAAACACTGCCAGATGCAGCAGAAAGAAGGACCATAGTTTATGTAGATGATGTACTGATAAAAAATGAAAGCCTGAAAATTCATTTTGGTGAAATTTGACAATTGCTGGACCAATTACAGAAAGCGGGAATTAAAGTATCCTTGCAGAAGGCCCAATGGTGCAAAAAGAGAGTGAATTTCTTTGGCCATGAGGTAACTGAACATGGGTTAAATCCACAAAATAAAAAGGTGGAGGCGATACAGAAATTGAAAAATCCTAAAAATATTAAATGTTTAAAAAGTCTATTTGGGATGACAGGATAAAACAGGAAATGTATTGAAAATGATGCTGAAATCACTCAACCATTGACTAAATTGTTGAAGCAGAATGTACCCTCGATATGAGAAAATGAGCACTCTGAGGTAGTTGTTAAATTGAAAGAGTGTCTGATGAATGCGCCATGCTTAGCTTATCCCATAAAGAATAAAGATTTATTTGTAGAACTAGGATTTACTAAGCAGTGTATGTCAGCTGTGTTATCTCAAAAACACGATTTGAATCATAAATCTATTGCCTATGCAAGCAAGGCGTTATCTCAGAATGAAAATACATTCAGTGAATGTGAAATGGCCCTCCTGACCACTGTGTGGGTGTTGCAACATTTCTGTCCCATTATTCAAGGAGAAAAGGAATCATTGAAACAAATCATCAACTGTTGCAGGTTTAACAAAGTAAAAGGATTAGATCAGACAATTTAGCGCAGTCCAGGATTACTTCCTGGACATTGGCATTGCAGGGATTCCATGTAGAAGTAAGATATGGTCAGAACAAAAAGAGTCTGATTGCTCAAGGGATAGCCAATCTACGTGACTATGCAGCTGAGTGTGTCTCAGATGAGATAGAAGTGGATCCTAGTTTGCATGAATTTGAACAATCACCACACAAAGCTTTTGATGAAAATACGTGCAAGGACTTGCCAATTGTGTATGTAAATGTGTTTGCTTATCCTATTAAAAATGATAGTAACAAACAGCGGGTGTCAGGGAAAGGAAATGTCTGGATAAGCTGTGAGGGCATTCCTAGTATAGGAATGAGAATTGGGTCCAGGAGTAGCCAGATAGCAGCGTTAGCTGCCATTTATAGAGCAATTACTATTGCAGTTGATAACAAGTTAAAAATAAATTGTCCTGGTAACTGATTCTGATTATGCACAAAATAACTTCGGAGAATAATTGCCTGGCAGGAAAAGGAAAGGCATGCTCACATATAATAAAAAGCCCCTTAAACATGGGACAATTATTCAAGCTATAGATGAATTAGTGTCGGAGAATGATATAACAATACACTGAAAATGTGTGGACATTTTAAGACACCAGTAGAGGATAAGGAGGGAAATGGTAAAGCAGATCAATTGCCCAAGATTGGGCTGTCATGGGAGAATTACTGCCCATTGAACACTTAATTGGTGAAATGCAGGTGGATGCAGTTACACACTCCAAATCTCCAAAAGAAGTTGAACAACCTGTAATGCAGTGGAGTTATGATATGCCAGATCAGGATCTGGTTAAGGCACACAAAGAGTATCCAGTATTGGGGATTTATTATAATCATTTGATAGACCCCGAACAAAATCCCTTAACTGAAAACAATTGTACAGGAAAAGAAGAGCTGAGAATGTTATTAAAGAACAAAAAATAATTAAATTACAGGATGGTCTGATGATTAGGGAGTCTGTAATGGGGCAAATAGAGTGGGCAGTGCCTCTCTCATTTAGAGGGCTAATGCTACACCATGTGCATGATGCAATAACTGCAGGACACAGAGGTTCACAAAAAAACTTTAGAGATACTGAAGGACTATGCTTACTGGCCACATATGTCCCAGGATGTTGAATCATACACCAGGGGGTGTCTAGTATGTGCACAATGTAAACCTGTTTCCCCAATGCATTTAGTTCCATTAATGAAAAGAGGTTGAACCCTTCCATGATCAGATTTGCAAATCGACTATGTTGGGCCTGTGAAGAGATCTGCCAGGGAAAATAGGTATTTATTAACAGTGGTATGTCTGATGTCGAAGTGGGTGGAGTGCATTCCTGCACTGGACTGTAGTGCATGAACAGCAGCCACATTATTGTTGAATCACATATTTTCAAGGTTCGGGTTACCTTAAAGGATAGAATGAGACAGGGGAAGTAATTTCACCAGTCCCTTGATGAGCAAGGTGTGGTAGATATTGGGGTTAAAAGAAATTGCATATCTCCTATAGAGCAGATTCTTCGGGGAATGTAAAGAGAGGTAACAGGTCTATGATAGAGATACTAAAGAAATGTGTAGCAGAGGCAGGTTCCAGTTGGGATCTACGGTTACCTTTAGTATTGATGGCCATTAGGCCGACTCCTGCTAAAGTAACAGGCATCAGGCCTAATGAGGTATTGACCGGAAGAAAAATGGTGCTGCCACAACATTTATTGTACAGGACACCACAGCAGAAACTGGTGAGTGCATCCACAGTTCACAAATATATGGAAGAATTGAGGAAGCATTTGCAACATGCATTTGCATTTACATAGCAAAATCTGGAAAGAGCTGCTGAAGGTGCAAAGACCTATAATGATAAAAAGATATCTGTGAAAGAATATAAGATAGAGGATCAGGTATATAAATATAATTTTGGAAAGAATAGACATAAACAAATTTCTCGCGGCATGGCAAGGGCCATTCAAGATTGTAGATAAACTATCCCCTGTAGTATATAAAATACTGAGGAAGGAGGGTTAAATGGTGATAGAGCAAATTGTACATCTTGCCACCCAAAACATGAGATCAAGAGACTTGAGCAGGCTGAAACCAGTTAAATGTATTGATTGCAATGAAAATAAAGCTGAATAGAGAATAATGATGAGTAATTGTATTGTTGACAAATGCATGGAAGGGTGACTGTTTTATGATACATATTGCTTAACAACATGTGAGTAGGTGCAAGGTTGTATATTTTTCACTCCAGGAGTAATCAGAAATATGGTCTAGTGCATAAAAAAAAGCAAACAAAAATGTCACGTTTAGTCTTTGACAAAAGAAATATGATGCCATTTTTCATAAAAGGCACTGAATCAGACTGAGATGTTTTGATACTGTGTGGTAGGATTCTTATGCTGGGGAATTATTGTAGTGTATAATGATGCAAGGTGTAAAATGTTGTTTGTTTCTCTATAATGTGAGTTTAATTGCAGGTGTCCAAAAGTGGCAAGTCCTGGAAGCTATAATATTTTGGGCCGCGTTTTTCTTTTTTAACAAGTAGTGAAAAAGGGATAGACAATTGTTCTATGCTATGTACTTAGCCTGTTTCTTTTCTATTGCATTTAGATTGGATTAACCTATTGTCCAGGGCCAGTTCCCGGGGATGAGGGATCGGAGACCACAGGATTGGAGTCCACGGGATTGGAGTCCATGGGAGGAAACCCCAGGAAAGCCTCCGGAACGAAGTATGGAGGTGAAGATAAACAGCCTGAGATGCCAAAAGAGATGACTTATGTGAAGGAAAGTCCATGAATGTCAGGCAGGTGAGATTCCACTAGGAAGGATGCTGTATGGAAATCCGGTATTCAGGTGTAGTCCTGGAGGATTGTGGATGTGGACATAATTCTATGCTCATAATAGATGTACATAATAACATCTTGTGTGAGTAATTTTGCTTTCACAGTATTGCTGATGGAGCATATTAATGTGCTGGATTTTACCAGTTGGACTGGAACTGGACATAGTGGAAATTGTATATTTTATTTCAATTTATTTTATTATTTTAGTTTATTAGTTATTTTGTGCGTACACACTGATGAGAAATGTTTACTCCATAACGTACATGGACTGAGACTATAAATCAGAAATATTTTGGAGTTGAACAATCCATGGACACATAAACTGTTGGGGATGTATATTTCAGTGGAAGTGTGCACGTATGTTATTCCATCACATGCATGTGAGGACTGACTGATCACTATATTTATTCTATTTCATTTTGATGTGCACTTAAGCAGTTATTCCTTGTGAAGTATTGATATGTTTATTTTCGTTAATGTGATGTTATTTCAACATTTTCTCATCTGGCGACAATGGAGAAGGAGAGATATCCTGTGACACATGCATTTTAGAAATTGATGTGCGTTATGAATTTACTGGTCATAATTGTCTGAAAAAGGAGGGAGTATGTGCAGATATATTCAAGCAAATGACAACACATGTGCAGGTAGCATTGTTCACAAAGGAACCAAAATGGGTGTTTCATTGGCAGTGTTTTTGTTTTTTTTAAAAGCAGCCACTACAGAATGCATGTGAGGGGCAATTTATTCATTGGCAGTGTTTTTAAAATGACACTATGTCTTTATTTGAAGCCAGCAAATGGGTGCAAGTTTTAAGAATACCCACCAAAATATGCAGTCATTTTAAAATGCAAATGGGGACAGAGGTCAGGAGGTTAATGGGATTAGCCTGAAGGTAGAGAAGAGATGTGAAATTACATTGGGCCTGCAGTGACAAAGCAGAGTGTTGGCAGAATTCAATGTGCATTATAGATTCAGATTATGAGGATTCCAATCTGTGTAAATTGCATTGTGAATTAACCTATATAATGAAACTGATTTTCATAAAAAAAATCCTTACTAATTAGAATTCCTTATTAACATGGCAATGCAAATAAAGCAGACTTGGATAGACTCTGTTTAATATTTTCATGGAGAAAAATATGCACAGGAACAAAAAAAACAGATGAATAGCTGCTTCTTGTGCAACTGAAGCTTTCATTGTTCTCACAAGAAATGATTTGTTACATGCAAGCCCTTGTAATGAGATTGGCTAATGTGGTCAGAAGTTCTGGAGGTGTCAGAACCACGTCAGGGAAGGCAGAGCTAACTTTGATGGACAGACAGAGAATATATAGGCAGTTGACAGAGGGATGTGGGCATTCATTCTGGGATCCTGCTTCCTGCTGGTGCCTCAATCAGGCAATGGGTGCCGCGCTTCTGGGCTGCTATCTGAAGATAATGTTGATGCCTGGCTTTGAAGCATTCCCGGGGCAGTGCAAAGGCTGTGGTACTCCCGCGCAGATAGCCACTACAGAAGGAGATAAAATGGCGAACGCAGAAGCTTCAGAAATCTTTGTAAGTAAGGTATATATAATTGAGGAGTACGTGGGAATTTGTGCATCACATTTATTGGCAGACAGCATAGGAATTTAGGTTTGAAAACAAAAATGTCATATTTGTCTTTCTTTCTGTAATTGTTTAAAAAGGACTGCATACCACGTTCAAAATCTCTTCCATTTTGCAATGTTTTTTTTTTTTTAATCTCTTAGAGGCTCAAAACTGTGCCCGCTGTTGGTAAGAATATGTAATGGTAATATCATGAAATTTAACATTTTTCTTCTGGCTGTGCAATGCAGAGTGTAAAGCAGACAATAACAACATATGCAATTATCGAAATGATACTGGTGCTTGGTTTGTGTGTTCATTTCATGCGTCTGATGGTCACTGTTTCAAGGGGAAGGAGTAATTGGGAGGTTTTGGTGTTTACACCACAGTGATAAAATATTTACTGCTTTTGTTACCACAAAAGGTAAAGTTAAGAAACAAGGAAAAACAAGGAAAAATATACATATGCAAAATAGAAGGTTGTGTGTGTGAATGTGTTTCACCCTGCATGCAGAAAAGGGGAAGCAGTGCCCTCCAAAGCACATAGGTTTCTGGTGTAAATAAACCAGTGACATGAGCTACATGCAATAAGTGGCATTTGATATAATCTTATTGGGTTCCCTAAAAGTGTGCCAGGGGTTATCTACCATCAGCCCACAGTGTGTGATAATTATAAAGAGGGAAAGTTTGACCTACTTTGGGGCGGTATTATAGAAACCATGCTCCCCAATATACCAGAAGAGTAAGATACCACTAAAAACTACCGCCTAAGTAAGCTAAAAGTAGACTACCACCAAGATAAGAGAGTACTGAACTATTACCAAAATTGTATAATACTGAGCTATCACTAATGGTAAGGCCAATATACTGCCAAAATACCACAATACTAAAATACCGGCAAATCAGGCATTAGCCCTAAAGACAACATTTCTAACAAATGCATGGATTTTGCTGAAGTGGTTAAAAAAGAGAATGTGCTTTTTGAGAGGCTTATCACAGGGTAAGTAGCAGCGACCCTCTATATATACATTTGTAAAAGAGCTGCAAAAAGTGATTTTAAAAATATAAGTTTACCAGTACTTTGTTTTGTTAGATGCAGATGTTGAATCTGGAAATAGAAATGTTGGAGAGTTTCACAGAAGTTGTTGTTGCAGATAATTGTGATTAACAGGAGATACGTACTCTCACAGTTCAAGTGAACATCTGAAGTACTGAACTGAGATGAACGGGTTAGGTGTAGAGTTTTGATTTGTGGATGTTTGTGTGACTCTTTGAAAGGAGCCAATGAGGGAGTGTTGAGAACATGAAAGTGAAAGGGTAGAAGGGCTGCACCTGTGTTAGGGGTTCCGCAGACACTGCGGAAGTCCCCGGATGGCACATGCCACATCCAGATCTTTCAAGGATGCCTGGCATGGAACTGTGGGGATACCCAATGAGGTGTTTTGGTTGTGGTTTACAGGATCAGAGGGTAGTAGGTGTTTTTATTGTTGTGTGTAGTGAAGTAATCAGATTTTTCTGGAAAATATTCAAAATGCTTTGAAGCTGTTTTTGCAAACATATAAAGTATGGATTTAAGTATTCTTTAAAAAATACTTACTTTTTGTGAAAGTTCAAAGAAATAATGAAGTTCAGTAAAATGTTGCTTAGTTCAGTTTATAAAATGACAAATTTTAAAAGAATAAAACCCCAAAACAACAAAAAACATTATTTTAAGAGCCACAATTTGTTAACGCAAAACATATTATTTTAACTCTCTCACACTATTCCTGGAATGTATTCAGCTGTCCCAGGACTACTGAGCTGTCTGCGGGGTATGAAGACTGCACAGGGGCCTGTGCATTATTTTCACACTTCTGTTTGTTAACCGTGAAAGGTGCCTCCTAAAGGAAAAGCATTTTTTGATTTTTTGTTGTATATTTTTGTGGCTTTTTTGTTTTTTCTGTGAGAGATAAAGTAAGGAGGGGGAGGGAACGGGCAGCAACTACAGAGACAAAGGGCCAGGTGGACAGAGGAAGATGTTGGGCGGGGATTAATCAAGGTAGGTGGCATTGCCTGTTCCCCCCTACAGATCAGTGCTGCACAGTACAAATGTAGGACTGTGACCCTCGAAACAGCATTTTGTATGGCCTGTGAAGCTGCCACAGGTGTCTTCTGTCCCAAAGAAGTATCCTTTGTGGTAACAGGAGCAGTTGAAGATGATGGGATAGAGGATGGTTACAAGTAGAACTGAAAAAAAACAGAAATTCACCAGTATTAGTAAGCTAAGCAACCTTAACTCGCCCCACTACCAAGTAATAGTAACACCCAGGACAGCAAAGATGGTATCACATTTTCATCCAATCTAGTGTGTTTCAAGAAGAACTTTACCCTTCCACAGCTCCCAGACCCATTCTTCATTGATCTGGCACTTTTTACAACTTTTCAAGGCCGACTTTTGACTCTGTAGTCCATGGACATTCTTGCAGTCCACGAACAGCTTCTCTGGAAGGACGCGCCCATTAGATTTCCTCATTCTCAATCTGGCTGTCCAGGAAAGAGCATTTGGGAAAACCTGCTCCGTCGATTTTTGAAAACCTGCTGAAATGGCATCTGCTATAGCCATCTCTGCTTCACAACCAAACCCACCACCACCTGAACAACCTGGAGGGCCTGCACACGGGAACAGGCACAGAGATACAGAAGATGAGGAGCAAGAGGATGAGGTGGAGGAAGTCCTTATCTCCAGATCTCAGAGTGAGTCTGAGTGTGGCATTTTTTTGCGACCTTTTGGAATGTCCCAAAATGGGTGATTGTTCCCATAGACATATGGAAAAAAATGTTTGCTCACTCCTACAGCCCAAACCGCTGGAGAACTTGTTGACACATTGTGGCAGGAGCGGCGACTTGATTCCGAAAGTGTGCTTTAAATCTATGCAGTATTTTTTTTTTTTAAATGGACAAAAAGTAGGTACAAATAAATGAGTGATATATGGGTTCAGAGTACAGGCGCACTTCCCTATTCGGTCTGCGAACAGGCCTCCCATTAGTCCAGAGGCTGTGTGGTTACAGCATTGGTTGAGGAAGATGAGGTAAAGGAAAACCGGCTACTACATCCTAAGTAAGGAACAACCTTCTGGGATCATTGCAGTGGTTTCATTTGGCGTGGCGGCACATGGAAGTGGTCCCGTAGGAGTACTGCCCAGGTTGTCCATGACTGAGTACAATCACTCAATACATTTCACTTTGGTAGCTTTAGCTGCCTTTGGTACATTTCCAACAGTGATAAAGAACAGTAACACCCATGATTATCTCTGGGTGCTAGAGGTAGGCAATTCCTCCACCTCATCTTCTTGGTCCCCTTCATTGTCTTCGGAGGTACTTTTTTTGTTGTGCAGGTCCTCCTGGTAGTGGCTCTTGGGGAGGAGGGATTGCAAAGGCCGATGTCATTTTTAAGATAAATAGCAGTTTTCCTAATATACTTCCAAGTATGTGCACTGTGCTAGATTGTTAATGGATAATGAATACAAATAGGTGTAGGAGTTGTGCAAGGGTACATTTTGAGCTTCAAAGTTCCTAGAAGAGCTGGAAAATGCAGGTCCGAATTGTTTGCGAAGCATGGACCCATTTGCGAAGTGCAGAGGCGTTCGTGGACACGTCATCATGCCGTGCATGGTCACGTGACACTATCTGAAAAATCCATCATGAAGTCAGACGTTTGCGAACATCGACAAACACAAAAGCAGTGGAAAAGATTTGCAAAAGTGTATAGAAGTGTTAAAAATGATGGTGTGAGGTGGGGAATGGTAGAGTTTTAAGGTGAAACTGTGTACACTGGTCAAAAATGTTGCTATATTGGTGTAAGTATGATATTAATGAGTTGTAGGAAATTAAGGGTGCACTGGTAAAAACCTATGAAATTCACTGAATAAACTTTCTTAAAGGGACACTATTGTTAAGTTGCAATAATAAAAACCTAGGACATTAAAACCTTTGAAGTTCAATGAAAAAACATTTTTAAAGGGATGTTATGGTTACAAGTAAAACCAAAAAACCTCAGAAATTTGCCAGTTATGGTAAGCTAAGAAAACAGAGAGTATCCCCCATCACCCGTGAATCTACCCTAAAGGCAGCCCCCTCCACGTGGAATATAACCACAGCCCCCATCACCTGTGATGCCACCCTGCAATCAGCCCCCTCCACATGGGATACCCCAGCTCCCATCACCTGTGACCCCACCCTGCAGGCAGCCCCCTCCAGGCGGGTTACCCCAGCCCCCATTGTTAGGGAGAATTCTCAAAATGTGCTAATTTTCCTTACCTTTTGAGACCCCTAGCAACTTTGCTGGATTTCTGGGTTTTGATTTTTTTTACCCGGGAAGAGTGTGAGTCTTTTTTTCCCACTCTTCCATGTATTTTGTGTGTGGTTTACTTTTGTGTTTTTTGGTTATGGAGTTTTGAAACAACTCCAGTGGCAATATCTTTTTCTGTGTGTCACACAGCACCTTCAGTGCAGTGGCACAATGATGTCTTTCAGACTTCCCAAGGTTTAAATACCTTCTCTGGGACTGACTACCGTCTCTCAGAGCATGGAAAGTTAAATTGGCTGTACTAGTCTCTTTAAAGTTACTGACCCAGCACACACTATCTTCCTATAGAGTGCTGGAGGGGTTTCTTAGCTTCCCCTGAGTCAAAACACTCACATAACAGTAAAATGTTACCTTTTACTATTTTAAATGACTGGTGGCAGTGGTTTAGATCAACTACTGTGATTTTTCCCGACCGCTTACAACAGTAGCTAAAAATCGGGTCAGCCATGTTTTTCAATATGGTGCCCCAGACCTAACTGTAAAAACAGACTCCAGTCATCTTTTTCACCATTTATTTTAGGAAAAGTCCTTCTTGTGCTTGTCTCTGTGTGGCAAACCAGGTTTGGTCCCTTTGTTTGTCGGCCTTTGGTGGGCTTCAGTGCTGAAGCCCTCCTCTGGCGCCTGAGTGTCTGAGATGGACAGGATGTGATGAGGTGCCTGAAACTCCCTGTGCTTAGTCTCCTAGGAGACCTGAATGCACTCTGGCATGATTGGCCGGCTGGCTGTCCGGCAAGAACAGTCACCCTGATGTGTGAGTGACAGCCAGGCTGCAATGAATGGGGGAAAACTATTTAAAAGCAGGTCTCTGGGACTTGGAAAGCAGAGTCGACCACTGGAATGAAAGAACCGAAGACGAGCTGAAGGAAGAGGACTGCTGCAACTCCTGGATGACCGGTAAAGCCCTGTTGCAGGTCCAAATTGCCTGAAACTCCAATCGTAAGAGAAGCCCTTCAAGGTTAACTTATTGCATTGAGTTTGGTGGTAACAACCAACTCAACAGCCACCTGGACACCGTCCCCATCTGAGTGCTGTTGAAAACCGGATAGCCAGAGGGAAGGAAACCAGCTTGTGGACTTTATGGTACTCACACCTTAAACTGACGTCTTGCTACAGCTTTTGGCCTCATCCCTGGGCAGTACAGGAACCTCCCGATGTCCTCCTTCTTGTCCCCATGACTGAAGCTCAGGAACAGCGAGATTTGCTCGAACTGCCAGGAACAAATGCCTCAGCTACAGCTTTCTTCATTAACAAGGTACTGTGCAAACGCAGTCCGGAACTAGTTTTGGCCATTGAGAAAGTGTGTGAATCTTTCCTGAACTTCGAATGCTTGTCCTTCCATAAACATTTGTCAAACTTTTTGCCTAGCCAAATTCTTCTAAACTCTGTGGCAAAGACTTAACCATTATCTACCAGAACTGTGCTATCCTATACAAAGTCTCTAAACCATTGACTTTGGCACAGGCCTATGAGAAGAATTTTCAGTTGTATTTAACTGAAGCCCTTTGCCCTGCCTATCAATGTATTTGGGCTGCCTATTCTTATAACCTTGTCTTTTTACCCCTTTAATAAGTATCTAAAGTGTCATTTTGCTCCCACTTCAAAGGAGCTAAAACTTGTTCATTTACTTACCGGTTGGATTTTTGTGGTTTATTAGTGTGTGATATTGAGCTGCTTATGCTAGTGTAATGTTTTCAAACTGACTGCGTAAATAAATGTATATTCGTTTACCAAGAAACCTTGAGTAAGTGTTTGTTTGAATCACTGTATTAGTTGGTCCTTTGTGTAACTTGTTCTACTGCTCACTTAAACTCTTGAGATAAGTCTGGCTGCTCAGCCATCACTACCACTTTACTGTGTAGTACAGGCTTCTACCAAAGGTTACATTTTGCTTACACTTGTAGTCCTAATTGCATGTAGTGTTTCCAAAGGGTGCTGCAGGTGATTCTGCCTAACACCCATCACCCGTGACCCTATCCTACAGGCAGCCCCTCCAGACGGGCAACCCCAGCCCCCATCACTCGTGGCACCACCCTGCAGGCAGCCCGCTTCACGGGGGATACCCCAGCCCCCATCACATGTGATGCCACCCTGCAGGCAGCCCCTCCAGACAGGACACCCCTGCCCCCATCACCTTTGGCACCACCCTGCAGGCAGCCCCCTCCACATGGGATAGCCCAGCCCCAGCCTCATTACCAGTAACCCCACCCTGCAGGCAGCCCCCTTCAGATGGGATACCCCAGACCACATCACCCGTGATGCTACACTTCAGGCAGCCCCCTCCACATGGGATACCCCTGCCTCCATCACCCATGACACCACCCTGCAGGCAGCACCCTCCACATGGGTTACTCCAGCCCCCATCTCATGTGATACCACCCTGCAGGGAGCCCCCTCCAGATGGGATACCCCAGCCCCTATCACCCGTGGACCCCACCCTGCAGGCAGCCCCATCCACATGGGATACCCCAGCCCCTATCACCCATCACACATGACGCCACCCTGCAGGCAACCCCCTACAGATGGGATACCCCAACACCATCGTCCATGACCCGACCCTGCTGACAGCCCCCTCCAGATGGGATACCCTAGCCCCCATCACCCGTGACCACACCCCACAGGCAGCCCCCTCCACATGGGACATCACCTGCATGATGAACCCTGACAAAATTAAACATCATCACTCCATTGATTGTGTGTCGGGCACCTTGACTGTCTTGTAGTGACATCAGCCTGGAAATACACCAAAACATGGATCCTGCAAACAAAAATGAATGCATTCTCCCGGGCCACTTCCATGAGTGTGGCAGCTGGGCAAACAGAATAGCCATCCACAACCATCTCCCAATATACACATGTAACACGTGAATGCAAAGGTGAGGGCCTGCTGTCCATGTGACAATGTCATGGCATCAACTCCCAGGGACAAATTGTTCACCAATGACAGATTCCAAACCACCCTCAATGTTTGCCACATGAAAAAACACTGTCCATGGGTCCCACAGCCTGAGCCTCATTCAGCTGCCATCCCTAGAAGATAATAACTAATGAACAGAACACTGGTTTGCCCATGTGTGAAGGACACGACAATCAGACAGTGCATCACACACCGAGACAGCTGCAATGGGCCAAGAAATGCCAATATTGCATCCCAGTTCAAGAGGGTGACCAACACCAGAGATGATGATATCTGTAAAAACATATGCTGGTGAAGGGGAAAGCACCACCTGTGTGTTACACAGCATCAAGCAAATCATGTGCAAATGTCCTGAACATGTAACACTCCCTCAGTCACCCCACCCACCCCACTCACAAACACAGGGCAAATAAACAGTGATGCTGCACCTGTGAAAGGAAATGTCATTTGACAGTGCACACACAAAATCCCACTTCACACACCACCACCGGCCCGTCCTATGTGTATAGTCACCCTGCAAATAAACCACAAACATAACACATGCAAGTAAGCAACCACATCCATCACTAACAATGGGCAGGTATCCGGGCTACTAAATGGACTACCAAACAGGCACACTGCAAAATTGATTGTGACCGACAATGACTGTGAGAGTGAAAAGAAATATATTAAACAGTTGTATTAGAACCATACCTACTGTAAATAAAATAACACATCATAAATCATAATCTTAAAAGATGTCCATGTAAAAATATAAAAATAAAAATGTCTATGTATATAGACATTATTTACACAAACAATCTATATAATTACAAATAAAACACCTCAAACACACCAAAAAAAATGAACAAGAAAACATGGAGGATCGTCCAGAGTCCACTCCAAAACAAATAAAAAATAAAAGGAAACTTACACCTACAGAACTATGTACAAATAAATGGAATAATGTCCATAATTCAAGCTCCAAATAATAATGAAAAATGAAAGGAAACTTATATCTACAAAACTATGTACACAGGCAGTGGCCAAGTCCTCCTTGTCACCAATGTCACTCAATGTCTCGGCTAGGGCATCATCGAAGACTGTGTCCACTTCCCCTAGATGGGCCTCCACTCTCTCTTCGAGGGCTTGCAGGGACTCCAGAATTGACCTCTCTATCCCCTCCCACTCCCTGAAAGTATTCTCGAGGATGTCAGTCCAGCTCTGTGCCCTGATGGAGTGCAATCTCCGCCCTGGCCATGGTCACTCTTGCCTCCAGAGCCCGCTGCCTCTCTGCCCCTATTCGCTGCCTTATCACACAAACATGGAAGACATCCTCGTTCTGAGGTCTACATTTGCATCCTGCCTGATGCTGGATCCCTGCCTCCTTGAGATGGGATGCCCTGAGTACAATAGCCTCCTAGTTGGAGCCTGCTGCTGCCAAATCGCAGTGCCTGCTTCATGTGGACACCCTCCGGGCTGATGACATCACCTGGGGAGTCAGGCCCGTGCCCTGCTCCTGGGTGCCTGCTCTACCTCCATTGCCATTGCTCCTGTCGTTCCCTGGATCGGCGTGGTGACCACCTCAGCTGTTTCACAGTCGACTCCCAACTCATGCAGGGATGTTAGCTCCACCAGATGGGCCAACATGGTTGGGACTGGTGCACAGGGGGCCCTGGTGGTATCTGGGCTGGAAGGCTCCCAGGAGGAAAGCTGGCGTACAGATGAGCAATACGAGGAGGGGGTTGCATAAGTGGCCAGCCTATGCATCCAATTTGAGACCAGGAATGCTACTAGCCAGTTCCGGAGATGTTAGACATAATGTGATGATGTGCAAGCACACAAGTGGAAGAGTGCACATCAACACGAATGGCGCCGCTACGCTTCCCAATACCGACTAGTAGGAGTACCACTCTGTCACGAATGGCAGGAAGTGGGGTGTCAGTCTGGGTGGAAACAACCGACACCTGCGGATGGGTCCGGCCTGAGACATGCCGGCAGGTGCATAGAAACAGGCGCTGGCCCAGGGACAGGATTTGGCACATGCCCCTCCACGGTGACCTGAACAGCCTCATGCCCCTGAGTCACGACTGCACCAATCACATCCACCTCACCACCCTAGCCAGGACCCATAGACTGGGCTAATACGGCCCCCTCCTCCTGATCCTGCCCTGTCAACCTGGATGCCTCCCCAGCGTCTTCTGCAATGGATGGCCCCTGTGTGTGTTTACCTGTCCTCCTGCCGAGGAGTCCACATCCACCTTCGCCCTCTTGGGAAGCAGCTATGCTGATGTTTGAGACGTGGCAACAGTCTCCTCACTCCCCGAAGATGTTGTGTCCAGGGGGCGTGACTGGGCCTTGCATCTCTGCCCGGTGGATGCATCCCTGCTGCCTTACTCTACAGCACCTTCTTCCAACACAACTGTAGATAAGGAAACATAGGGGTCATTACGAGTACAGTGGTAAGGGGTTAACGGCACCGGTAAGGATGCCGGTGCCGTTAACCCCTTACCACCGTACTCGGCATTCTGAGGTCCCATAGCAGGTCCCACGAAGGCCGGCTGGTAAAACCAGCCGTCCTTAGCGGGAGCCCCTAAGGGACCAGAGAGCTAATAACGGGCCCGTTATGAGCACCCTCCCCATTCCCATTGAGCCCTACGGGGGCTCGAATGGGAATGGGGAAGGGTTTTTGGAATGGGGATTTACCGGGTACTCCAAGGTTGGAATGAGCTGGTAAGTTCCCATTCAGAGAACCCAGACCCCGACATGACTTTGGAGGCAGCCATGGTGCTAATAGCACCATGGCTGCCTCCAAACTGGTAACGACCCCCATAGAAAACAAACTTAAGGTTACTGCACTTATGTGTGTTTGGTAACACAAATATGCACATGAAGTACACTGCTAAAGGTTACAACCATCATCACCCTCCACAACACACAGGTACATGCAATGTACATACATATGCATATCTATCCTTCAGAACAGACAATCACATCTGTAGACATGGCACTGTCACAACCAATCAAATGTGTATGCTACACACAAATACATCATGGGCCATGCACAGGTCATGCACACACATCACCTGACAGTCCTCAAGCAGTGCACTGAGCTATCACTCCCCTCGACAACAATCACACAACAAGACTAGGTCACACATTGAAATGCACCTGTCACATCCATCCAGGAGTGATGGCCAGTCACACAGTCACATCTGAGACACATCCACATGAATGCCATGCATGTTCATGATGTTGACAACACCACCCATTTGTCAAACCTCTCACACAGGCACATATCAGACACATGTGACAAACCACATTCACATCGTGAAATGCTGCATTACAACACACCATGCAAAAGTAAGACCATTTAAATTGCACATGGTTCATAGAACACATGTAGAGCACTGTCTGGGACATGCACACAGACATCCATACAAGAGACATACTTGCTGTAAGGCCAAGGTGCACACTTCCATAATACATTAACATACACATGCACTGTGGAGTCCAGCAACACATGGACATTCACCTGATGACTCGCTGATCTGGTTGTGCAGTGCCAAGTAGAATTTCTCCAGGACCTGCATGTCGGTGGTGTTAATCCAGCCCCTGTGCCCCCCCCTGTTTGGCACCAGCCAAGAGGAAGCGCAAGGCCTTGGGGTGGGTCCTGGATTTCAGGTCCTCCCAGCAATTGTGCATGTGGTGGTAATCACGGGGTGCCACACCCTCCACGTTGTTGGCATCCACAATCTGGTCCCAGATCAGCTTCCATACTTCCTTGATGACTTGCGTTGGTCTGTGGAAGAGGGCATCATAATGCCCCAGGACATGCTCCACCAGGATGTCAACTTCCCTGGCTGTGAAGTTAACAGCCCTCTGCCTCGCTGCCATGGGGGTTGCCGCTAACTTCGCAAGATGTTGGTTGAGACATGGCAACCCCCGAGGTGGGTGTGGGTGGGCAAGGTGGTCCTTGGCCTGTGCTGCGGAGCGGTGGTGATGGAATGGCACGTTGGGAGTCTTCGGGATCAGCTGAGGTGATCACAGGGCCAATGACAGGAGCATTGACAATGGCTTGACAGCAGGCACTCAAATTGTATGGTGGGCGGGCAGCAGCAGATGGCTCGTAGGAGGTAGTACAGGGCAGTAGGAGGCAGGTAAAAAGGCTTGAAGGCAGGAGCATGGGTCTTCCACGTTTCTCGCATGGGCAGCCTGAAACAGAGTGGCGGTTACCCCTCACGTACAAAATTAGCATGTATACTTGAAATCAGAGGAAAGGGCCTAATCGCGTAACTTACGTGACACCCGCTGTCCATTAAGCGTTTGCGTTCAGATTCGGGATAAAGGAGTACGTAGGAGAACATTACCCCACACATGCAAGTTGGAGAGTATGGATGTGTGGACTTCAGAGACTTTTGGGGTGCCACACATTTTGTTCCCTGCTGTGACAGTCCAAACTTCTTATTTTGGTGGGGGATCTGCCTCCAAGCACACGCACGTGTATTTTTTTCCTGAGGCTAATCGTGAGTCGTGTACGCATTAGTCATACTCTGGGTGCCCCTGTGTATAGAATATCCCCATTGTTAACATCACAGAGGCTTTCGTGGGCTTTGCTTATGCATTTTATGTGTTGCTGGGTGTGACAGCGTATCGCATAACTCTTTTTCTTTTCACGGGAGCTACCGAGGGGTTGCGTACACACATCTTTGATATTTTGGGTGCCTGTGCGTTATGCACCCCATTCATTTTTTCACCAGGGGTAATATTAAGCCTTGGAGGACCAAACTAGTATGTTTTACAGTACCTACCATGCCCCCTCACTCCTATTGGCCGGGACAATTGCCTGTTGGGCCTCCCATTGTACAAATCCATCTGTACCATGGTTGGGAGGGCCCCGAGAGGTAAAGGTGACAGAGATGGCCGAGATGGCCAGGGTTGGGGACATGCAGAGAGAGCTGTGCCCTAGCCCCAACAGCGTCATTGAGCTGCAGGTGATGCTGCTTTCCCCTGCACAGAGGGTCAGGGAGCTGCAGGTGATTTTGCGCTCCCCACCACCCATTGTCAGGTAGCTGCAGGGGCAGCTCCTCTCCCCAACAACCAGGGTCAGGGAGTTACAGCAATATCTGTTGTCATCCCCCCCGGGACACAGAAACGCAGGGGCAGCTGATGTCCATGTGTCCAAGGGGAAGGGACATTGCCTCAAAACACCTGACCCCAGAACCCTGGGTCAGGGATCTGCAGGGTCAATTGCTCTCCCAAGCACTCAGGTTAAGGCAGCTGCAGATGCAGCTTCTGCTCCCAACCGCATGGGTCAGGGAGCTACAGTAGTATCTGTTGTCATTGCCCCCAGGGACACAGACACACAGGGGCAGCTGATGTTCGGGTGTCCAGGTGGAAGGGACATAAAGTTAAAGGCCCTGGACCCAGCTCCCATGTTGCAGGACCTGCAGGGTCAGTAACTGACCCAACATCTGTGGATGATGCCATGGCCAAGGCCACTATTGTTCAAGCCCCTAATGCCCTGAGTGGTCCCAGCCACACAGGGTCTGCACCACCTTCCAAGAGACAGAAGCATGCAGAACAAGAACAGACTCAATCCCAAAGCATGGCAAAGGAGACCGCCATATCAAGGAAGAAGACCTTCAATGATGATGAATTCAAGATCCTCGTGGACTATGTGCGCGACCACCACCATGAAATGTGCACGCGCTAGGGAGCACACATACGCCTGCTCAGCATATAGTCCACAGGCAGCGAGTCACGGATGGCATCAACGCCTTGGAGAATGAGATTTGCATCGCTCGTGAGGTCATGAAGTGGTGGAATGACCTCCACCGTCGAACTAAACAAAAGCTGAGTGCCAACCTTGCTTCTGCTCTTGTGACTGGAGGTGGGTCACTACAGGAGCAGGATCCCCTGCCACATGAAGAGGCCATGAGTGAGTTTATTCATGTGGATCAGCTGCAAGGCGTGGGAGGCCTGCCAGATTGTGAGGAAACGTCTGATGAGTGATGAAGCGTGTGTATCCTGAATATGTGTATGTAGATTAAATAAATGTGTATGAATGAGTGAACCATGTCATGGTGTACTGACCCATGCTTAGTGTACTGCAGAGTGCATACAACCTGTGTGCTGCACATCAGTTGAACATGGCTTTGGGACAGTAAACATCAGATACTAAAAGACATTTCCAGCGTGTCAACGCAACGTGGCATCTGGCTATGTTCCTCAGAGATGTTAGTGACTCAGCTATGCCAGTCAAGTGCTTGTGACTGAAGCACATGCTACACATCATGAACTGCATGTAGTAGAAATTCCATCCACACATGTCCATAGGTGGTTTCATGCTACCCATACCCTCCATGAACACTGTCAGCGGCGGGACATTGTGCCATGAGTGATATAGCAATTTACTACACTGTGCAAATCACTACCACAGCTATGGCACTGAGTCCCTTCTAAGATATTTGTCTGTAGTCTTCCATGTTGACCTGCCACACTCAACAAACCCACCGGTGGGTGCATGGCCCTATCCCTCTTGAGTGTCACTGTCCCCTCTTCCAATCTCCCAGCACATGTTATCACTCTGTCCACATCACACACCAGGGACAACACACTCGGTGCATTTCCACATTGTGTGCACTTCCTGTGCCAGTGGTACACTGGTATTAGATGTAATTGTAGTGAACTTGGCTGTGATTGTTTGTGGACATGTTCTCATGTACCCTAATGGCATGTAGCGCATCTTTTTTTTAGTCAGAATTAGAATATTTCAGTCTACTGGTTGCTTTGCCATGGGGCAGGATTTGCTTACACAGATACATGTGTATTGGCAATGTGTGCAGTGCTTACATGGTCAGGGACATGGTGGTGGCAAGTCTGCATACGCCATGAGCTCAGGGATTTGTGTGTATATTGTGTGAATGCTAATTGTGGCATGTTAACATGCATGACAATGTGTTGCAGGACAGCATTGTGATGACAATGCATGCAGTAGACGCAATTAACAAGATTCTTCCTGTCTTTATGTGTCCATGTGCAGGTGATGAGCCACCAGATTCAGGGGAGGATGTTGAGGAGGAACGGGAGCCTGAGCCCTGAGAGAGCTCCAGTGGAGGATGTGTTGTGGCAGCCCATGTGAATCCACTAGTGCTACAGTCGATCTGGTCCACGGCTCAATGGTATGGCGTTCTTTCATCATTTACTCTTTACAAGCTGTATTATTATACGCGGGAAATGCATCAATTTCTCCTTCATTGCAAGTACATTTCCGCGATAGCAGATGGCCATGGTTTCAGCGCAAATTTCTCTCCCCCAGTGCCACCCGCCCTTTCAGGTGCTCGCACTGGGACACACTTCTCCACACTATGCCCCGCTTCTGTGCCACACTTGCTTACCTGTGGACGCAAATAAGTTAAAAAGTCCCATATTCACACTTGCTCTAGAGACGTTTTCGTTCTTAATAAGACACAAAGACCTACCAAAGCCTGCCGAAACAATTCCACTAACATACTTGAAAAGTGGAAAAACGTTCCAAGATTGCATTACCTTGCCTTACCTGCCTGACAGTACACCTCGTCTAGCTGCCAGGAAGCTGTCCGTTCATTGAATTTACTGAAGTTGCTATATGGCGTGAGCTTCAATTTAAAAGCAAGAGCGTGTACAATTACAGTGTAGCAATGTGCGTGTAAGACAACACTAGGAACGTGTCTCCGTATAGTAGTGACAACGCAGTGGCCATTTGGTGGGCGGGGAGGTGGGGTATTCTAGAGCCCTCTCCTGTAGTATTAAATACTCGCTGACTGGTGACTCTGACTGTTCTCTTGGGGGATAACAGTTATTTCTGCATTGGCCTGCATTGCTATCCAACTCGCGTGGCTGGCAGAAAGCTGTCTGTTCTTTAAACAATCCAAAAAAGAACATGTCTGTTTACATTGTGACTTTTACTTTCAGTATGCATCCCTCATTAATTTGTCATGACGTGGTGCGAATAAAATGTTGAATTTGTTAAACTAGGCAGCATGGCATTGCACACTACTGCCATCAGGCTCCGGTTTCACATGTTAATTGCAGCCCCATTCTGTTCATTAACTTATGGAGACATGTTTTTCACATGGTCAAGTGCACTGAAGCAAACAATATTAGAAAAAACCTCCAAACAAAATGTTTTGATGCCCATCTTTAGAAATGTTCAAGTGTTATTGATGTAAGAATAGAATTGCTGTAAGTTCTTACATGTTTTATCCATTGTGTTTGTGTGCAACACCCACTTTCCATTATTTATGTTGCAGGATCATAGGTAAGAACCTCAAACAAACCAAAAATACTCCACATAAATACTGCAGAAAGAGTAAAGTTCCAATTATCCCTCCTCGTGGTACTGTACACCCTCTCTGAGCCACCTTTCGCTCACAAACTTACAAGTGTTCATGATTTGTCAGCATATTTCAAAATCAGCCAAAATTAATCCTTGCACATTACTTAAAGTTAAAAAGTGCTCTAATAAAGCAATAGCCACATGATGTACTTTCCAACATTTGCGCACATTTAAGAGTTGTGCTTGTGTGCCACATTACAATGAAGTCTCACTTATTCTGCATGGTGCAAATGATATTAATTGGTTTCTTACATCAGTTCCACCATTTCAGTACAGCACAGATGTAAACTGAAATGCAGTTCTTTTATCAGTTTATAGAAGAGGGGAATCCAAGGTTTGTGAAGGTATCTAAAAGTAAAATTAAGTGATGCAAAGGGAAATGCTACAGTACAGAATCATGTAAGGCATTTCATTTCACATATTCAGTACAACTGCAAAACCCCATGAGATCACCCCAACACTTATGTCAAAGCTTAATTATCCCCTTATGTATGTGGCAATCCCACTAGTGTGGTAATAAATCACACCTTCATAACGAACAATCTAGTGAGATGAGATCCTTTACCAGATTTCATTCATAGTATGTCATTTGTCAAAATGTCCTTCAGATTGGTGGTCATCCCTGTTCCAATGATTTTAGTCATTGTGGAGTACCAGACAATCCAGAGCAATACATGAATAGCTCGTGCATTGCAGTTTACAATTAACGTGTCATCAAAATTAAGTTTAATAGTGATATTTATCAGAAGAAAAAGTACAGCAGTCAAGGCTTGGCAGTTCAATAATGACCACTTGGCTTTTCCATCTCAGCTCGACAGATGTTTCACATGGACACCTTGCAAGAGATAATGGACAAACAACCTCAATATATTACAATACAATTCAGAAGATGTTAATACATTATTTCATATCAGTGGGGCACGCTAGTCAATATTACAATAGCGTGCAAGGAAAAATCACTGCAAGCCCACCTGGCCCTGAAACAACTAGTTACATAAATTCAATAACCTAGGGCATGGCCCCAGCCTTATGAAGAAACCATGCATACACCGGAGGTGTGGTGTAAATGTAGCTTCAACGCTGTTGTCTTTTATCTTTTATCAATGGACTTCCTATATTTCATGTTTTTGTAATCTGTTAATCTATTTTAAAAACAATAGCATACATTCAAACAGCAAGTTGTGGACCATGTATGATCAAAACAGTTTACATTTGAAAAAATATGAATACAATAAATATACAAAATAGAGTGCTCCTGGGGAGGTTTGGACCCAGCTCACAAGGCTGATCCCTTTATTTGAAGGCCAGTTACCATCTTAACACTGAATTCAGTGATTAATCTGCAGCACTGTGGCTGCTTAATTAAATTGCATATGACTAAATTGCACATGTGTAGTGTGGGTTAGTTCAAACGCCACCCTGTGGAGAGAGTGGAGAGGGTGCTTAATTTTATTATCGTTGTGCCAATGGTGGGGAGAAGGAATGCATGTGTGGGATGGAACCTTTAGCCCAATTAGGACCAAGCTTGGTGTGGTTACATTGCTTGTCACCTGTAAGGAGTGTAAAGTAAATAAACACAAACACACACATACACACAAACACACACCATGGTATTGTTTTACATATAGTTTATTTCAATTGTAATAGTGTTTTGTGTTTACTGTAAAAATAACCTTGCTAACCAGCTGCAGGAACTACTAACTTCCCTGAAGAGGACTTCATGGATTGTTGAAATTGGACAGGTCACCGCTGCCCAGGGACTATCAATTGGCTTATTTAGAGAACACTGAGAAAACCAACGGTTTGAATAAAATGGATGAGAAAAAAAGGGGAATGAGTGGAGGTTGCAAAACACTGATTGCTGGCTGCATGGGGGGGGAGGGTGGCTGTGCCTTCGGGCATTTACTGGGGAATGTAATGTCTCGTAAGCGTGGCTGAAACTGATTCTGGGATGCATGCGCAGTCCAGTCGGCATGGGAGGAAATAGTGCCCACCTCATGCCCAGTCGGGGTTAGCCTAAAGATTTTTTTATTTTTATTTGTTGTGGTATAAACATATACATAAAATGAGAACAATACATTTAAGGATACAATCAAAAGGTTCAAAATACGAACACAAAGTTTCAAATGAGTGCACACATACTTCAAGTTTCACAATCATAAAATCATAACATCACTCCTATTCGTAATGCATAAACATGCGTGCAAATTGGCAAAAGTGGACATTTCATAAATACATAAAAACTTATTTTAAGATATTACATCGTCGTTTAGAGAGATGATTCTAACACTTGATTAAAACCAAGTATGAATAATACATATTATACATAGTGTTTCAAAAGATTGATTTTGGCACATGTTTACCACAAAGTAAGAGTAGGATTACAAATCGTAATTAACCAATACATAGCATGTAGTTCCTATTATGTTATTTCCAAATCAATCATTTTAAAAAACTGGGTAAGTGCTAAGATAAGAAATCCATTTCACCCCACATCATTCTTATCCAAAGAAAATCGCTAGCGAATTCTGCTTCACGGTTAATGAATTTGGTAAGAATAGACTGTCTCGACTCTCTAAAATGGAGACATACTAAAATCAAATGTTTCAGAGTTTCCTTGGGTTCACTGCAACTAGGGTACCTACATTGCAGCTCCAGTTTTGAGCCATCTTCACATGACCAATGTGCTGCCCTTTCTCATATGTGCAATTGGTTCAGCATGAAGCGCATATACAAAGTCCGAGCTTTGAAGCAAGGAAAATAAAGTATAAACAAGCTTTGCAATTTTCTTTTTCTGTAAAATTTCACGTACTCCGTTTATGCACTGCATTTCTTTAGCTCCTCAATAGTAACAATCCAGTCCATTTCATACAGTTTTTTTTGGCAAAACCAGGGCGATTAATTAGATCGTCAGTTAAAATATCAAAATTATCTAATAACGCTTGCATTTTTCTGCAGTATGAGGAGAAATAATTCAGGCTATTATCCATCCTCATTTCATGGAGGTCCTTGTACAATTAATTGTTAGGTGGATCCAACACGTTAGCAAAGTTACTAAGCATCCTCCACTCATATCTTGAAGCTAGCGAAATTAAATCAAATTCGTGAGGCAGCAAAGAATTTGGGATGGATAAAGATAAATGTAGTGTAGTCTTCAATAAGCGGCCCTATAGGGTATTTAAAAATGGTTTTATGTCAATCAGGCACATGTCCAAACGATACAGGAGCACAGGCTCCACTTTCAAATTATAAAAGTCAATCAGCGTTAAAATTGAACATTTACAATATTTCCAATAAATCCCTTTGTGGCAAGATAGGTTGTGACTTTTCATTTAAAATACCTTTCCACATTGCAATTGAAGAGACATTACCCAGATTATATCCCAAATAAGTCACATTTGAGGGCTGTTCAATATAAATTCTGTCAATGGACCATTTATAGGACTTCAGTTTTCTACCACCTGTGAAAATCATAATCTTTGATTTAGTAGGATTGGGTCGTAGATTATGTTTTAGATTAAACGTTTCAAAAATTCATAGTTTATTTTGAAGCCCAAAGGGGGTAATGTATTAAAGTATAATATCGTCTGTGAAGGCAATCCAAAGTATATGAATCTTACCCATTCTAACCGGAAAATGATTTGAGTCCGACCATAGTTCATCTAAATCACATAAGTACAAATAAAATAGAGTGGCCACTAGGTTACACCCTTGTTTTAAACCTACATCAGTTGGTATAGAGTCAGTCATAACACATTCTCGATTAATTCTCACATTATACAAAGTGTTGACATGTAACATTGAGATTAAGTATATTATCGCAAAGGGTATACCAAGTTTAAATAATTTGTTCCATCGAAGATTTCGAATCACATTATCGAAGGCAGCTGTCATGTCCAATGCATCCATGTACACTGGATTAGATCCTTTAGTCTTGGTTTGTGCCAGGATATGGGGAGATCACAGTGGCATTTAGTACAGTATTCATTCTTTTCCGAAACCCTATTTGACATTAGGAATAGATATCGTGTACTGCAATACATTTTTCAAATTCATGCAAGATGAGTATTGAAAATATCTTCGCGGAATCGTCTGTCAGAGCGATAGGTCTATAGTTTTCGGGATATGTGCGATCACCCTTTTTATAAATAGGCACAATTATATAAACCCTGACTGAGGAATACTCTGTGTCTCAAATATGTGTTCGAATTTCGCTTTCAGAAATGTGCCCAAAAACGAGGGTTAGATTTATACACACATGCTGGTATACCATCCAGGCCTGCCGCTCTTGAATGATTTAATTTAGAAATTGCCCACTCTATATCAGATAGGTTCTTTGCCAATCTTCCCATCAGTGATTCTGGTGGTATTTGACATAAGATCCCCAAAAAATACAGAGGAATTTGAAACTTCCTTGCTATATGTTCTTTCTCCACCTCAGCAGAGATAGAAGAATAGAATGCCTCACTGTGATGAGGATTTGTCTGCATAATCAAAGACCAGGTACATTTTGTGTTATGTTGACAGATATATTTTATCATTTTCTGGTTTTCCAAGTTATGTGTTTCAAATTTAATTTGTTTTACTATGTTTTTATATGATTGCAAAATACATCTTTTATTACATTTCTACTGTACAGAATAAATACCACAGTTCTTCAGACTTCTTAGTTCCTAATTTTGTTTTTGTTTTAACATCTTAAGTTCCAGATTCAATGAGAATGTATGGCAATAGGTTGCAGGCTTCTGTTTACTAGCCAGTTTCTTTTCAGTTTGTTAGCGATGATATTGCTTACCATTTCATCGGCTGTACTAAAGTTACCCTTTTCAGAGGCTACATCCCAACACTTTTCAACTCCTATGAGACCATATTCCAGTGATTTGATGGCACAGTAGGGTTCTATCGCAAGGGAATTTGTGAGCAAAATATTTCAAGCACCCTCAAATCTGGGTTAACACTGTACTTGGACCATGGAATATTTATCCTTTTACTGTATGAGTAAGTGATCACTAAGATTAGTGTCATGGACAAACACTACTTCACTAAAGTAACAATTTTTCGGGAAACACAAAAAAATGCAATCAATATGCAAACTGGACCTCGCTTCCATGAATATTTAGGGCAGGCATCTGCTATGTTAACAATGCCTATATCCCATTCTGAGAAATAAACAACCCATTTTTCCCTCTTCGCTTTGACAAAGTCACACCACAATTCTGGGGCCTTGATGAGGCCTCTTGGCAAGCCTCTAAACCACTCGAATTGAAACCCCCCCCATGATTATCTCATAATTTGCATTATGTATGAGACCATTTTGCAAAATGGTGTCAAGCTAATTTAAGATATTCTCCTGAGAGATTGTGACAGGGTTAAAGTAAAGACCTACAAGTAAAAAATACTTGTTCACCCTTTCTGTTGTACACAACTCCACAACCAACAGTTGATCAGAGCAAAATATGAGTAGATTCAGAGTTCATTGCATTGACAATGGCAGTCGCAAGTCCTCCAGACGGTCTCCCTGCTGATGCCATAGATGCGAATGAACAGTAAATCGTATATCCATCCAAATAGAGTTGGTAAACCTTCATTGTTTTTTGAAGAAGCATAAGATTGGGTATATTCCGAGGCAGAAGCAAGACAAACCACATTAGCAAATTATTGAATCCACACAGATTCCAGGAGTAAACAGTGTAGTTGTTTCCCTGCAATATCAGACATAGGGTCATTCTTTAAGTCAACCGCATTCAGGGACCGGGATCTCCTCAAAGGTAAATTGCCATTATTCGAATGGGTCAGCGATTCTGATTTCTTCAAATTAAATATTTTGTGTAGCGAGTATAAAGTGATATCTTGGGTTAAGGAAGGTGTTTGGTGTACTTGTGTACAGGACATCGGGTGCAGCAGACAGTGAACCATATTACTTTCACTCTTCGAGTTCCCAACCTGACTTTCAACTTTATCTGCCGGCACTTCGATGCCAGACGTAGACGGAGCAGTAGTTGCAATCTTCAATTTTACTGCCGTTTGCACACTGCCGGAGGCAGAGGGTTCTGTGAGGCACCTGCTGCTACGGAGTCCCCCTACTATGGCTGTAATATTAGTCTGCTTCGCGTTACCAACGCTACACAAAGTCAGAAAGAAGAAGAGATTCTATTTCATTATCTTGAATCAAGTGAGTGTATTCATAAGCAATCGTGCATAGAGCAACTAACGATAGTATAACAAATCAATTACTCTGATAGAGCTAGCATTGACATCAGGCCAGTGCCACCATTCAGTATACGAAATCAACACAGTCATCAGATTTAGCAGAATGTGCTGAACTTAAATGTCTGTGTTTCTCAAGTAAGACCAAAAGCTCAATAATGCTCCTTTACATCTTTGGAAAAGAATAGTATTAAACATGCAGGCAGCGTGGTCAGGCAAGTCTGGGTGCAGAGTGGCTTGGGGAACAGGAACATGGCAAGTGCAGCATAGCCACGTGTTCCGGGGCAAGAAGGTAGGGAGGCTTCCCAAGGTGTATCCAATGTGTATGAATGACTTACCAGCGCAGATTTACAACTTAATCCCAGTATAACTGAGGTATTACTCCCTGGTTTGGAATTTATGCTTAATGATACTCATTGTATTGCTAACCCTCATTACATTTTTGGACTCCCCCCTTGTAATCTGGGGATTTTAAGGGACCGGGATCAATCATTTTCATTTCAGATCAATAAAGTCTCTAGAGCAGAATTCTTTCAACTTTGACTATTGAAACAAGTGTTACGCTTTATTTCAAAGGAATATTGGTACCTTGTTACTGGCCCCCTGATTAATTCTTACATTGATTAGGGTAATGCCTTATACGCTGTTCACTGAAATATTAATTACATAGACTTCAAAAGATACAAAACGCGGCAGTACAACTTATCTTCAGGCTTCCTAAACCTACATCTATTGCACCATATAGACAAGAAATGCACTGGATGCCATCCCAGCAGAGGATATACTTTAGAATCCTGTGCCGCGTCTGTAATGCAAACTTGGCTTGGCCCTGCCTTAATTTAGCTCTTTGTTGAAATGGTATCAGCCAGAAAGATGCTTAAGGCTGGTGTACAGACATTTCTTGGTAATTTCCCAGACCCGTTATTGTTGTAGGGATGACTGAAGCTTTGGAGTAATTGGCCCAACATTGCAGAACAAACTCCCCTCTGAGCTACACATGGCTGACAATCAATTGACGATTATGAAAAACCTCAAATCCTATCTATTTTGCTGATTATCTTTACCGTCTTCTGGTTGCTTCACATTTGACACCCGCACTCAGATACAGGTCATCTTTTGTGTTTCTGTAAGTATTAGCATGTTACAAACTCAAAATTCAAATTCAATTCAATTCAAGAAGAAGTTGTGGTGATGCCTCAACACCTGGGTAAGTCAGGACCTGGACAGGGAAGTGCATGTTTTGCTTGCCTAAGACTTAGGCTGCATGTGCGGGGTGGCCAGGGCAAAATCATGACTTGCCAGGGGAGCCAGCTTCTCCCCAGGCCAGACCTGGAAAGATGGTGACGGATAAAGTAACTGGCTGCATTTTTCTATTAGCAGAGATAATGAGGAGCTTGTGGGGAGCCTTTCAGCAGTTCTATGAGTGGGACCAGTGCTCCAGTCCTTAACTTCATCATGTCATAGAGAAGAGAGGGAGGACCATCTCCCCATTCCTCAGAGCCCACCGTTGTCGCTAAAGGATGTAGAAGTGATGTACACATGTCACATGTCAGTGCAGTTTTGGGTTGCATAGGAATTTGAAGCACAAGTCAGTGGCATTAATGGCGTTGCCCACCTATGACATAGGATGCCATGTTAATTAAGGTATTCCAGGTCAGTGGCAGTGATGCACCATCAACTAGTGGTGGTGAATACATTCCCCATCACAGGTAGGGAGACTGCAGGAGACCACAGAGGGAATGAACCCCTGCATGCTCCATGGAGGAAAGGATGCAAGTAATACAGTAAGATCATTCGATCACATGCTATTATGCACAATATTACCCTTGTTATTAAAGTGCAATAAGTAACTGGTGTTACCCTCAGTTTAAGATGATGTTAGGTTGTGTCCTATTTGGTTCACAGACATATATTAACAGTACAAAACACACTATGGAAAGTGCATGAACTATCTCCTTGGACAGGAGTGAGGGGCCACCATAGAGATGGGCTTTGTGGGGGGAAAGTGGGTGTTGCTCTGGCTGCTCACCTCCAGGAGTCTGCTCCAGATGTTCAGGGTGGGGTGAACAGGCTAGGCGGGCCCAACGACATATGACATGACTAAAATAAGTTAAATGTGAAGGAATGTTATTCAGTTGCTGATAAATATTTGGTTGTTACCTTAAAGAGAGGTCCCCATTGTGGGTACATTGAAACCGGTTGTGGTGTGTTCGTTTATAAGAACTCAGGACGATGCCCATCTCCGGTTTCATTGTTATTTGAAGTGTGCTATAGTTAATTAACCTTTAACACTAAATAACAACATTTAAAAGAAAAACAGGTCACTATATATATCTTTCATAAACATTTCATATTGGTTAGCAATATCTCTAAAATTCTAATCATGGATAAGCTTAACATTGGTAATCATTGGTACTGAAGATTGCCTGAAGCTCCCTTTCTATACAACTGAACTGTAAGGGGGGCAGCAAGCATAAAGTGGACCCACCCTGGCCTAGCGGAGATGGCAAGTGAATGGGCCACGGTCCAAATAACACCAGGACTACATAGTGGTTGCACATAGATATGCAGAATATCATATTTCAGCACAGTGCAGTTCACATGTAAGCCAATATTATAAATGTTGCTGACAAGCACTGTATATACAAAGAAATAAACACATAACAGGCTGTGTGAGGGACAGGAAAACGTTGTCATGGCTTTTATTTGCTTATTTTTACCTATGTGCTATTTCTTTGGTTTTTACGGTAATATAATTCAATCGCCCAGTAGCAAGCTCCAAATGCTCTACATACCAATGATGTAAACAAAAAAAAGTGTGTTATTATGTTTGAAGGCATTAAAATCATTTCTGCCAGAGATTACTGTCCAGACTTCTGTCTTGCATGGTGTATTTGTATTTATTTTATTTATAACGCGCTCCTGGCCCTGGGGCAACTGGTGGTATGATTTGCAAGCCTGCACATGTGATATGGTTCATCACATCAGCGAGTTTTAGAACATCAGATATGCATGTAGTGTGTTGGAGCAAGACAGAGAAAGCTGCATGGCTACAACATTATTTTGTCAAGAAAAACAATGTTTATTGTGTTTATTAGTTAAATCAAACCTTTTGCACATTCAAAATGTAATAAGAGCAACAATTTAAAATACATTTAATAAAAATACATATAATATCTAAATGACTTTAATAGATAACATGTGTCAAAGCTAAAACTGCAGAGAGGTTCACCTTCCTAGTTTCTTAGTACGTTTGTTCCGTTCCACAAATAATACACAGCAAAGTTCATAACCAGATTCTCTGCCATAAAAATATAAGACCAAAATTGATTAGTATGAATAACATCCAAAGTTTGCGCCAGGGCACCTAGGCCTTTTAATAGAAAGGGATCAGCTGGTAACAATTAGTTCAAAGGTGCCTCTGGGTTTCAACTTCTGTATTACACAATCTACACAAACAATCCTCATATGGAATGCTATTCCATGCAGCCAAATTTGTCAGTGTCGGAAGTTGAAGTAAAAGCATTATAAAATGTCTAGAATCGTGGTTTTTGTATGTTTTTCAGATATGTATGGGTATTGAGGGCAAATTGCCGCTTTAATTTTTATTTCTTTGAATTTGCTGTCCAGATTATTATTGACATCACGCGTACATCCAATATTTTCCAGGAAACTATCAATTCTGTTATTCCAGTCTTTTAAAGCAGCAAAACTATCAAAGACACCGGCCCTCATTCCGAGTTTGGAGGTAAGTACCGTCCCTTACCGGCACGGCACAAATAGCGTGTCCGTGCTGGCACCAGCCTGCTAATAAAGGACTATTATGACTTCGCGGGCACAAGCTTTGTGCCATTCCGGTAAGGGACGTAGCACCATGCCGCAAAAGGCCCCCAAAAAGCCCTTACCGGCATGAAGCTAGGCGCAGATGATACCTCCGACATAGTCCAATGCGACAATAGCGTAATTAGCGGTCACCACTATTTGCGGTCACAGCTAAATAGCGGAACCGGAAATAGCGTCATTGCACAGGAACGGGAAGGAGCACGGCGGCCATCATTAAAAACACAATCCATTGCCATCCTCAGCACACAGGACCCCTGGGACACTGAAAATCGACCAAAAAGTTCATCCTAACACCCAAGAATGCCTAGAGCACTCAAGAAGGGATATGCCTGCCTCCGAAAGGAGAGATTCAGCCAGGAGGAACTGCAGATGCTTGTCAACACCTTGCATGAGCATGCAGGGACAGTGTTCAGCAGCAACCTGAGGAGGGGTGCGTGTTGCGCAAAAAGCAGATTTGGGCACTAGTTGGCCAGAAGGTCAGTGCAGTGGGAAACACACGTCGTACAGTGAAGGATTGCTGTAAGCGGTGGGATGATCTGTGCCTGAGGGCGCGTAACATTCTATCTGTAAATCGTACCCAGGCAATGGAAACCGGAGGAGGACCAAGCTCTCCCATCAAGCTCACCCCGTGGGAGGAAACATGTGCAAGCATGATTGGGCCGGAATCAATACTAGGCATAGGATAGATGGAGTATGGTGCCACAACATCTGCTGATGGAGGTGAGTGTCCAAAGTAAAAACTGCTAAAACAAATCTGATGAAACTCAATGCCAATGTCAGTCCAAAGAGTGACGCCATGGTCGGCCACACACACACTCCCTGTAAAGTATGCCGAAGCAAGTGAGACACATGCCGATGCCTGGTGCAAGGCCGGAACGTACATGACACATACCACACAAAGCAGGAAATTCCATGAGGCACACAGTGTGCATGACCTACATTGTGAGCATGTCAGACAGCAGAGTACCTGGCCAGCATGAGTGACACTGATGTATGGCTGCATTTACCACCCATGTATTAAATGACATGCCCTTCCCAACACAAAAGCCTATTACCCACAATTGTGTGAATGTGCAATCGTACCAATGTATGAATGATGCCCATCCAAACATCACTCATGCCGTCCCTCTCTTTCACCCCCACAGGCAGTGAGCATGACAGTGAAGAGCAGGACACCACCCATGCACAGGACAGCAACCATCCGTCTACATCCAGGGGACAAGACTGGGGGTGCTGTGTCCCTGCAAGGAAGCCACCACAGGGACATATACCACCTGCAGTACTAAGGCAGTGGAGGCCACACCACCCCCACCCCTTCCCCCCACTGTTCTGCCTGCAGACACCTGTCCGACACCCCATCCGGAGGAGTCCAGTGTGGCTGGGGAGGTGGCAGCCACGGCACCCCTCACAGTTGAAGACAGCCCTGATGATATCTGGGGCACCATTGAGGATGATTCAGTGGATGCTGTCCACACCCAACACAATTAGCATCCCCCCAGGTATCCATGAGTGATACCGTTGATACCAACACCCCGGAGCAGTCTGGGCAAGACCACACCCAGGGACATATCAGTCCGGTATTCAGTCCCGGGGAGGATAATAATAATAATAATAATAATAATAATAATTTGGCGTTTATATAGCTCTACGAACCCTCAGGTATCTGAGCGCTGCTTATTATTACCCACGGTGTGTGGTGCTCATTTATTGACCTCGGAAGGATGAAAGGCTGAGTTTGGCCCCGCCGGGATTCGAACCTGCATTAGCAGGCTCTGCACGGATGTCAAAGCGAGCGCTATACTCGCTGTGCCACTTTACCGGAATGCCAGCCAGATTCCCAGCATGGCCTCAGGTGCAGCCTATGTCCAACCATTATGTCACCCTCAGCTGACCTGCTGACTGCACTCACCCGCAAATTCTTGCAGGACAACCGTCAGGCCAGGGAGGAGTGGTGCACGGAGCTGTCAGCACTGAGCCAGTCCTTCACGGAGAACACCAACCACCTCTGCGAGGTGCTTGGGTGCATCGCTGATGCTTTGGAGGCAGGTCTTCCCACCCTACAGCCTCAGCATGAGGCCACACCATTCACCAGCAGTTCGACACAAACCAGCCAGCTCCACTGGTCGGTCCCTGCGCTGCGCCGACGGGACATGCGACCCCCTGGTTCTGGGAGTGCTGAGTGACTGTTCTGGCAGCCTCATGTAGGCTTCATGGTCTCTATGGGACTTGTGTGGGGGAGTTGTGGGGGGAGGGGAAGGGGGAGGGGTAGAGGGGTGAGGGTGTGTGGGGGAGTTGTGGGGGGAGGGGATGAGGGTGTGAGGGGGAGTTGAGGGGGATGGGGGTGAGGGTGGTGTAGGGTTTTGTCATTCACGTTAATAATGTTACATTCAATACACCCGTTGTGTAAAATAAAAGACCAGAGCGGACATTCATCATTGCGCATGTGTCATTTAATCTTGCACAGTGCATAGTGTACATGTACCCCCACACCCAGTGCCCTATATTCAAGCATTATTTCACCCTCTGCTGACATATATGTCAGAAATATTGTGCGATCACTGACTGGCACACAGCACATCCCTCCTGTGCATCGCCACCTTGATGATGTCCTGCCACATCTTCATCATCCCCTTCATCATCATCAGGTGGTAGCAGTTCCATGTCAGGGGGCAGGGGCACTTTTCGGAGGATGCAAATATTGTGCAGCATTACACATGCCATGGTGATCTTGGCCACCTTCTCATGTCTGTAGAGGAGTGCCCCACCCGACCGGCTCAGGTAGCAAAATCGTGCCTTCAACAGGCCAAAGGTCTGATCGATTATCACACGTGTACGGGTATGGGAACGATTGTAATCCTCCTCGTGCCTGTTCTGGCGGTTTCGGACAGGGGTCAGGAGCCACTGCTTCAAGGGATAGCCACCATCACCTGCATGAGAGGGGAATAAAGGTAAATGTTTGCAGTTTCATGTTGGACAACTGTACTAGTCTCACATGCCTGCAGGTAATTGGTGCCCATATGCACATGTCCCTGGATGCATTGACCCCATTTCAGGTCCCTCTATGTGTCCTGTGCCATGGACTAATGGTGTGGGTTGCATCTTCAAGATGACACATGGTGTGCACTGACATCTTGTTGCACATGCATCGTATATGCATACAGCAGTAATGGAGTCAAATTAATGATGTGTTGTGTTCTGTGAGATTTACTAGTAGGGAGCGTTGGCAGTATTCTTTACAATATTGGGCATTCTGCACTGATCATTCCCATGGTGACATGCAGCACTCCTATGGGTGTGCCGACCCGGTGACACACTGTGGAATCCCAAGTTGGTTCAGTTCAATGCACTCCCAGGGATGATTGTCCTGTATGGTGATATGCTGGAGACAGCAACATAGTGCATATGCACTGCATGGTGCAGGATGCCCTTACGGTGGGTGAGGGCCACTGATGAGTGGTGCATGTGTTGTGGGATGTGGGCTGGTTACCTGTTAGTCATGTAGTGATAGGTGTTGACCTTACTTCATCACTATGGGAATTGGGTTTCATGTACCGTTTCTGAGGCTTTGGGGCACAGTGTTCGGTGATGTGCATATCGTGCAGTCACATCAACATTCCCACCCAGGTGGAGTATGCCTTCTTCCCCCATTCCCACGCAGGTGGAGTATGCATCCACCCTATTCCCACCCAGGTGGAGTATGCAACCCCCCCATTACCACCCAGGTGTAGTATGCATCCACCCACCTCACAACCCCGATACACTGCCATGGCTCAGTCAGGAAACTCACCAAGCAGCCAGGCACTTCGTCCAGCATGTCGCTCCATGAAGCGTGGTAGCGTGGAGTTCCGCAGGACCATGGAGTCATGAGTTGATCCGGGATATCGGGCACGGCAATATGTGATGATCTTGCTGGCGTTGCATACCATCTGCACATTGAAGGAGTGGTATTGCTTGCGGTTGCGATACACCACCTCCATGGCATGCGGGACCACCAACTCCACGTGGGTGCAGTCGAGGGCACCTACACAATTTGGCATGCCTGCCAGTGCATGGAAGGCAACTTTCGTATCGAATATCTCCTGGGGAGTCCGTGGTAGGGATATGTAGTCCCTTGTGTGCTTGAAGAGGGCATCCAGCACTCGGTTCAGAATCCGGGAAAATAAGGGTTGCGATATGCCATGCATGTGCCCCACTGTGTGGTGGTAGGTGCCTGTGGCAAGGAAGTGGAGCACAGACACTACCTTCAGTAGAGGAGGGATGGCAGTGCATATTAATATGAGGCTCACTATGTTGTCAAGTATCAGGTCCACTATGGTGGTGATGGTTTCCCAGTCAAGCCAGTACAGGGTGTGGATCTGCTCAGGGGTTAGATTGAATGGACTGGCTCTGATGCAAGGGATTGTGGGCTGCTGGGGTGGTAATGGTGACTGCACTAGTGGGGCATGCTGGGCCTGTCTCACCCTCCTTCTCCTCCTGCATCTCCTCTGTGGTGGCGGCTGTTGTTGTTGTTGTTGTTGATGTTGTGGCAATGCATGCAAGTCCTCCAGCTCCAATAATGCTACAACTATTGGAATCATCTTGGTGTGGGAGGGGGTGTGGTGTGTGGGTGTGCTCCTTTTGTACTGGGCTTGACTCCATTGCCTCCACCTTTGCTGATTGTGTGCACCTGTGGCAGTTTGGGACACTGCTCAGGGCTTTTTACGGCATGTCGGCGATGCCGGTTAACAACTTTTTTCGGCTTCATGAGGCCATTATTTGCATGTCCGCCTCACTCTACTCTGGTTTACGGCATGCCGCTAATGCTAGCATGGTGGGTCGCGTGCGCGCGACCAGAACGCTATTAGCTACATCGTACTTTACGATGCCATTAATAGCGGTCTGGTTGGTCGGAATATGCTGTAGCGGTAATCGATGCCGGTACTCCTTTACCGGCATCGTTTTTCCCTTTGCATCAGCCTCGGAATGAGGGCCACCATGTTGATTTGGAAGTGAGCATACAGAGATTGCGATTTGTCTTGGCTCATAAAGATTTTGATATCAAAATTTCATGTCAGAATCATTTTCCTTGTTGTTAAGGAAATGATACCTAGTTCTCCACAGATAGCTTCCACCAGTACAGATTGTGAAAGATCATGTGCATTATGCCATATTTTCCCCTCTAGAATACTCAGCAACTTTGTTTCTTTCAGGGAGAATATCTCCAGGCTGTAATGTATAGCAGGGACCACACACATCTTATATAATTCAATGAGCCCTTCGATAAACTGCCCTCCAGCTTTATGGTGGAAATATTGTATTGCTTTAAAATTAGTCGACCCTCTATCTGTGATGGATTTGGAAAATCCATCTGTGATGGTCTCCTTATTCATATTATTTGGTACAAGAGAGCCAAAGTACACATAGCTCGATACTTATTCAATGTTCTTCTCTTGTAAGGACCAGCAATCTTTTTTTATTTTTTTTATATTTCGTCTATTAGCCGTTATCATCATGATTTTAGTCTTTCATAGGTTAATAATCAGGCCATTTTCTATAGAACATGGATTATGCTTTAAGATGATTCTGCAGCCCCATTGCAGTTTGGTCGAATATAACAATATTGTCTGCATAAGAAAGCCATGCAACAGGGCATTGCGCAATGCTTGGAGGGTTATTATTACAATTCAGTAGTGACAATCCTAAATCCGCCAAATAAAACGCAGAGGCTAGGGTGCAACCTTGTTTTAATCCATGCTTAACCTTAAAATCCTCACTTAAATCACCTTCCTGGTTAATCTTAATCTGCACATTATTATATGAATAAAGTGCTTTAGTAAAATACAGGATCAGCTTATGTACTTGTCCCACTATCCATAAATCTTGACGTTTGACTGTGTCATAAAATCAATAAAACAAATATAAAGACACTTATTGCTATCCAATAAGGTGCTGCACATGAAATACTTTAAAATCGATGAGTTTGTAACAGTGTTACAACTGTTTCTAAAACCTGATTGCTGTATACTAAAAATCTTATTTTTCTCTAGCCATAAATGTATATATTGTAATAGTAATTTACAGAAGATCATGGCACTAGAATCAATCATGGACAAGATACTTTAATTTCCATATGAGTCTCTAGGACCTTTTTTATAGATTGGAATGAGCAGTGATTGTTTCCAAGAAGCTGGAATTTGGTCACAAAACTCTGATACATGACATAAAGAATTTGAGCCCAGATATGGGGATGAACTTTCAAAAGTGCATTACGTAATCCATCTGGATGCGGTGCCCTCGAAGGTTTTAAATCTTTTACATTTTTACTATGTCCTCCTTAGTAAATTGAAAGTATTCTCTTTTTTTTTTATTATTATTTTTTTTTTTTTGTTTATTAACCCAGTTTGGGTGTTTTACAAAATCGATGTGCCATGGCGAACTGTATTTCGTCTTATTGAGGCTACTCAGGACACCACTCAAAGGTCCGCAGGTCCAGTTTAGCATTCAGGTTCGGGCGTCAGCTTTGACGAAATGGAAGAAGCGGGACCAAGAGCACTTACTTTCGCAAGGGCTACTTCGAGAACTTTGGCTGCCGCTCTAGCCCATCTCATAGAATCCCCCGCAATCAGTCGAAACCATATTGTTTCTTCATCAAGTGTCGTAGGGCAGGTGACGAGTGGTGCCAGGTGAGCCAGCCTTTCTGCCGCGAGTCCTGCGCAGGAGGTGAGGAGATGTCAGACTGACTCTATTTGGTCAGCTAGGCCACAAACCCGGCAGTTTTATGTTTCTGCAAGGGCTCTGGTGGCGAGGATTTCTCTAGTGTGAAGTAGGTTTAAGCGGGCCCGCATAAGTAATTTTCTCAGCTTTTTCTCAGGGAATTTTTCACAGTATCTCAGCGGGACCTTTGGCCGGTTGTGAGTTGGTGGCAGATCTTTTAGAGATTTATACTGGAGTATTTTTTCGTTGGTATGTATCCAGTCTTGTTGTGAAAGTTTTAACTTAACTCGTCCAGGGTTTGAGATGAGGTCTTCACTGCAGAGGACTTCATCTAGTTTTTCCTCAATTTTTTTTGCCCAATTCATTAGAGGTAAGCAAGTTCCTTTGTTCAATTCAGCTTCTACTATTCGAAAGATCGGGAGGGTGTCAGAAGTCCGTATTTTTCTGTAGAGTAGAATTGCACTTTGGAGTACTACCGAGGCTAGTGATTGGAGGCCAAGGTCGCGACGAATGGCTGGCATGGGGGCTGAAGCTGGAAGACCGAAAACCGATTTCCAAAGATAGCCTTCAAGTCTATTGCAGGGACTACCTTGGTTTTGTAGAATTGTAGTACAGGTGTCCATGAGAACTTGCCGAGTTTTCTGTCTACTACTCGCGATTGGGCTGTTAGGTTTCTCATCTTTGCTCATAGTGAGGCTTGAAGTGAGTTTTCATTCAGAGAGTTGTCTAATTGCACGCCCAGATATTTAAATTCATCGACCACTTCGATTTTTCTTTCCTCAAGGAACCAGCTGGGACTTATCTTGGCTTTTTTTGCATTTTTTGAGAAGGACAAGATTTTCGTTCTGTTTTTGTTAATTTGGAGGTTGTTTTCTTCCATGTATTTGGACAGATTTGTTAGTTGTCTTTGGAGGCCAATCGCAGTCTGGTCCATCAAGATCACGTCATCTGCGTACCAGAGTCTTGAGACTTTCGATGTGCCCACTTGAGGGGGAAACGATCTTAGTGTTTTTTCCGAGTCTTGGAAGTCCCCGATGAAGGCAATAAACAGGGCTGGGGCCGGGGGGCAGCCCTGTTTTACACCGCGTTCTGTGAAGATCTGATCCGAAAGTACTCCTTGCTGGTTTAGGTGGATTCTGAGTGAAGTGGTTGCTTGTAGTGCCATTATCGGTGCAAGAATCGGAGCCGGACATTTCCAGGTAGATAGCTTTTTCCACAGTTTTTCCCGATCTACTAAGTCAAAGGCCTGGGAAAGATCCACCATTGCCATGTGGACCTTCAGTGCTCCTCTCTTTGGTTTTGCTTTGATTATGTTCAAAATTAGCAGATTGATCGCCGTCCCAGCTCCCTTCTGGAAGACTGTTTGGAAGATGTCGGCTGCCGGGGAGGAGCTTGCCCAGTCCTTAAAGCGGCATAGTAGCAGCGACGCATAAATCTTCCCTATGATATCAAGTAAGGGTATGGGTCTGTAGTTGGCCGGGGTACTTCTGTCGCCTTTTTTGTAGATGGGCAACAGTACAGCCTCTGTCCAGGTTTTGGGAATTTGTTTGATTTTTTGAGCTTGATTGAATATTTCACCAATAGCTCGTGCCCACGCCAGTGGATGTTTCTTCAGGTCGGTATTCGTCAGGCCGTCTGGCCCCGGGGCCCTCGAAGATTTGAGATTCATGATCACTTCCCTAATGTCGTCGGTAGATGATAAGGGGATCCATGGAGAATCAGGGAGAGCTGCTTGCGAGAGAGATGAGGTCGAGGGACTGCGGTATAGCTCTGTGAAATGCTGGATCCACTTTTGCTCAGGGACGCAGCTAGAGAGTGAATTTGCCCTTTGTCCATTTATTGATTTTAATAGCGACCAAAAGTCACAAGTGTTTCTTGTAGCCCAAGTGTGTAGCATTGCTTCGGCATCGTTCTGGTACATCTGCAGTCGCTGTTGTTTTAGCCACGATTTGTAGAGCCTATATTCTGATAGATATGCGGTCCAGGTTTCTGGGGAGTCTGTTTTTAGAGCCATTTTTTTTAGTTTGTTTACTCTCTGCCTTTTTGTCGCCACTCTTTATTGAATGAGTGCGTGTGCGTGTGGTGACCGGGATTTTTCCCCACAAAGTTCACTTTGTGGGGGGCCAGGAGGGAGACGTACTCCGGTCTTTTGTCGCATTTCTCATCCCTTACTTGAGCAAATTTCATGGAAATATTGGACGCAAAGGATCTTACATTGTCGGATGTTAGGCGAAGTCTGTTTTGTCGCAGGTTTGACTCAATGGCTGCTGGGTAAAGAGATCTTGTTACAGCTGTCCCGTTCCATGACATTTTGAGAAGATTGTGATCACTTTCCTTTGTTTTTATAACTGTGAAGTCGCTGAAATAAGGTATCAGCCCTTCTGTGATAAAAATATAATCCAGAGTGGCGGCCAAACTCAATCTTTCCCACGTTGGAATTCGGGACCCTTGGTCTCGAAGAGATGACACGTTATGGAACTTTCTCATTTTCATTAGGAGGCACCATGCCCGTCCTATCATCCATCGTTGATTTGGGACTTTGTTCGTCTTTCATTTTTCCTTCACATTTGGCGTTCAGGTCGCCACAGATTATGATATTTGGAACCTTTCGCTCCACCGTCAGGTCATCAATTTGGTTGGCAACCATGGTACAAAACTCAGTAGTACTAGTTTTGGCCGGGTTCCAGTACAAATTTATTATGCCTAGTTCCGAGTTTATCCAAACGTCTCTGGTTTGATCTTGGTGGAACCATGAAGTCAGCGTAGTTAGCATTCCGTAGGCCTCTGCTATTTTTCCCTTGGGTGTGATCCTGGAGCTTAGACAGATTGCTGTTAGTACGCCTACAGAGGGTGGGCCTAGGATAGACTTGGATGCTGCAGAGGCTTCTATTACATAGCCGTCCATGGAGGGCTTATGAACCAGCCATGTTTCTTGTAAGCATATCAGCTCGAAAGTGCTCAGGTTTACATCACTTGGCGTGGTTAGGTGCCGGTACCCTCTCGTATTCCAGGATGCCATGTGGAGGGTGCTCTTTGTTCGAAGATTTGAGGGACCGGTATTGAGCTTCTTTGTAGAATTCGGTCCCTGTGTTTGTTGCTATTTCTTTTGGTTTCAAGAGAAGGTGTCTGTGATCCATCTCCATGGTTTGGGTGTAGATGGCGCACTCAGTTCTTTTCTGGATCTAATCTCTCTTGTATTTTCAGTCCTAGACTCTCTTTGATCTCTTTTCTCCTGATTTTCTTGGGTTTTTAATGTAACATGGTTTTTGCCTGGACTGGTAATGGGTGGAGTAGTTTGGTTATATCGCCATCGCCGTTCGGTGCCATATGTCAGGTTTTCACTCCTCGGGGTCTTCTGTGCGTATCTTTCTCTCCGTCGTTCCATGCCCTGGTTTGAGCATTCCCTTTTGTCTCTCGTTCTGTCAGGATTGTCTTTGGTAGCTTCTGGAGGAGATGTAGTTTGAGGCCCAGTTTGTGAAGGTCTTTTTGGACCTCCGTTGTGAGCTCCATCGCTACTTTACTTCTTACGTGGCATTAAGCTTTCGCTCTATGTTCGCGATGGTAAGGTTTGACCAATATTAAGTCGTCCGATCTTAGGTGGCGGAGCTTGTCTATTTTTCCCAGTCTATTTAAGACTGTTCTGCGATTTAGAACCAGGTAGCTATCCCTGGCCAAAATTTGTTCCAGCTTGAAGAGTAGTGCCCCTTCGAGTTTTCTGTCTTTATTTGCGACAGCCTCCTGGAAACGTCTCGGCTCCCTCCTAGAATGAAGTCGCGGTCTATCGGCGTGATGTGATCTGTTGTATTTTTGATCTTGATCTTTTTGTGACTCGTGTTTAAAATTTTCATTTGTATTCTTTAGATTTCTTAAAGCTTCTAGTGCAGTAGACGGGGAGTTTGAGCGTAATCGTTGGTCAGTGTAGTTGCTAGACACCTTGTTATGCTTTTTTTCCCCCCTTCCTGGGTAGGGTGAAGATCTTGTGGGTGGATTTCTTGGGACTGTTTTGGTGGGTCACCTCGCTTCGTCGGAGATGGTGAATCTAGTTCCCTAGCATTTGAATACTGTGATATGTTTTGCAGGTCTGAGGATGAGTTTGAGTCCACACTTATTCTAGGTGTGTCTGCCATATCCGTCTGCTCCAAGTTTATAGACGTTGAATTTTTAGCAGCTTCCCCTCGGTTTAGTGACATCTCCGTTCCCCTGATAGAGCTCCGTGTAGGCGAAGTTTCTGGCAGTGATTCCTCCGCAAATAGGAGCACGGACGCTTTAGTGCAGTTTTTTCTCTTTTCTTTCGCCTTCCCCCTGGGTAAAGACTTTGGCGGGGACAGTAGCACTGCTGTGACCTAATGCAGTTTGGACTTTGGGGGCATTTTTGCAAAGATAGGGGCTACTTCTATGTTCTTCTCAGTCTGGGTGGTCTGTGTGGCTTTCGTCAAGAGTTCTATGCTTTTGTTTGAAAGACCACCTCTCTTCTGCAGTTCTGTGGTCAGATTGTCAATTTTTTCCTCTAATTTTGCATATATGTAGTTTGAATTTCTTTCAGTGGCTGTTAGATAGCCTTCAACAAAAATCAGCTTGTCCTTTAGTTCGCTGATCATTGACGTATCGTCTTTCAAGGCCTCATGTATCGATTCATACAGCTTTCCAAAGGGATTTAAGGTGATTGAGAATGCCGACATCACCGACAGAAGGTCTTTTTTCTTTTTTGAGGGAGAGTCACTTTCCGACGTGATTGATGCATTAGTAGGGCATCTGTTTTTAAGCAGGGTATTTGATTCTTTGGAACCCTGGAGTACCGTGAATCTTTCCGAGAGCCTTCTTTCTGAAGTTAATGTATTGGGATGTATTGCCTGCGGCAGATTTTGTAACACTTGATTCGGGTTTCCTTGAATATGTGGCCGAGTCCACGCGAAGTTATCTGTCTGATGGTTGAAGCAGAATTTTTGGGTCGGCTTAGGTAAGCTTGGGGTGGTTGAAAGGTTTGGAAGAGTTGCATTTGATGTCTTTGACGGACTTGGGGGGTCTTCGACTAACTTATTGGCAAGATCAGCTTCCTTTTTAGGCGAGTCCTGTTGGCTTATTTCTTGATGTAAGACTTTTGATGGTGTTGGTCTCATTGAATCTAAGCCCCGCGATGGTGCGGTGCCGAGTTTTTCGCGTGGTAGTGCCGACTGTATTCGCCCTTGGAGAGTTGAGTCGGTTTTTCTGGCTTTGCTCGATGGTGAGTTATCTTGGATAGCCTCCAAGATTTCCACGTCTGACAGTTCAGGTTCTTGCCTAATTTTCTTTTATGCTGCTTCAGAAAATATTCCTTGAGAGTTTTCAGGTTCGTCGAACTCAAACTGCCTTTGTGCTCCCCTTGGGATTTTGCGGTGAATTTTTTCTGTTTCTTTGACCTAGTTTTCCCCATTGTTTGGTTCTGATTTGAGCTCCCATTATTGAACAGAGTCTTTGGGACCTGAAGTGATTTCTTAGGGGCTTGTCCCCGCTGCTCAGTGTCACTCAGCTGTGCTTCAATCACAACTGGAGGCGTGCCTACAGCCGGATTGGTGTACGAGTTCTCGTAACTGAGTCCCGATCCTGGACTGGAGGTTCACTCGCCACTTTTGACCTTGTGGTCTCGGTGTTGACTTGGGGGTCTTTGGCCGACTCGGGGTCCATGGTGCTAGCTGCTTTTGGTTCGGCATCCACCTCTGACACCTCCGACACATCCGGCTGTGTGTTAGGCGCAAAGACCTCGTCCTCCGATTCCGTGTCCCACGAGTCAATTGGACTAATTTTCCGGGTGGTAGGTTTCGGCCTGTAATGATGCAACCCCCTTGAGAGGCCTGTGTGATGTACTTGGATCTGAACTGTAGTAGCTATGGGACGGGTGTCCGTTTGCCCAGTCTCGGCTGCTGCTGGTACGCTGGCCAACGGGTCCTTTAGATTTCTCTCGGTCTTCTGGTCTGGGCTGTTTGGCTGGCGCGGTGAAGCGTACGAGCCCGCCGAAGGGTCGAGATGATCAGGGTGATTGTTCTTGTCAAGACTTTTGTGCAGCTGATTTGGAGTGGTCGAGCCCGGCCGATCAGATCCCAGCCGCGACCGTCCTCCAACGGCCTCCGGCGAGGAATCACTCGTCGAGACGGTGATCGGACCGGGCATAGAGGACCTTCTTGCAACTGGGCTAGATGGGCTTTTTCGTACTAGCCACCGATGGTAAGGAGTTTTTGGATGAAACAGCGTCTTCCGGCGCCCCTGCCCGCCCAGTTTTCTTCGTCCGACGGGATCCACAGGTGAGTTCCGGCGAGGGAGCGGGAGAGGGGAGCACGCCCGAGGCAATTTTGTGCTGGGCTCTTTCCCTACTGGCGGGGATAGCTGCTGTTGAAAGCCCTTTCTCGCATTTCCAGGCCCTATCAGGCACTTTTGTAAGGTCTTGATAGTCTGGATGTAGATCTTGGCCTGTTTTTCTACTGTGGAGCCCTCTATCATGGGTGAGTGGCAGCGGGGTTGAGGGAGGTGGACCGGGTCGTATCTTACCTCCAATCCAACCCAACTCCCGACACCAGACACAAGACACACTGCTCCGCACACTGCGCCGCGCTCCACGCCTGCACGGTGCTTTTGTAGCGCGTAGCACGTAGAATCACTGGTAAGCGAAGGCGGACTGGAAAGAAAATCAGAGTGTGACCAGCAGAGTCTTGTCCTCACTCCTCACAAGACACACTGCTCCGAAAGTATTCTCTATCTTCTATATCAAAATAATTTTCAGTTTCCTCCAATATGCATTCATTAAAGAATAAGGTTCATATATAGTTCTCCCAAACCTCAGTTGAGATAGTAGTAATTTATTTCACTGGGGGTTGGTTCATATTATGCTTATGATAAATGTTCCAGAACTTTTTATAGTCCTTACTCTTTAGAACAGAGAGCACAAACTTCCACTGGGCCGAGGCAATGGAGCACCTGTGAACTTTGTGCCAGCTTTTTAAATACTGTCTTAGTTTTTTTATATTTGAGCTCTGCTCAGAAATATCCTTAACATTTTTTTTTGATCCATCGAATGTCCTGAATTAATTGTTTCTTTTTTTGCACAACATTGTGGTCATAGGTTTTGTGATGTGCATTATGACCAAAAAATATCTTTTCCCTCTATTCATAAGCAAGATCAATCATAAAGGCTTGAGTAATTTGGTAATAGGCCTCAACATTTGTGAAATGTATAACATTTTCTTTTGTCAGCATAGAGAGCAATGTAAAACCAATCCCAGTTACATTTCTTTCTGTCCACCTTATTCTATTACATAAGCCAGTCAAATAGCACAGCGTGTTGAGCGCTCGCTTTGTTATCCGTGCAGATCCCACTGACGCAGGTTCGAATACCGCCAGGGCTAAACTCAGCCTTTCATCTTTCCGAGGTCGATAAACGAGCACCACATACCGTGGGTAATAATAGCAGAGCTCAGATACCTGAGGGTGTGTAGCGCTATATAAATGGTAAGTTATTATTATTATTACCACCATTGTTTACTATACATTTCCCGCCCAATTGTTTGCGAGGTTGCACTGCATTAAGATTAATAGTGATTTCAATAATAACATGGTCACTTCGATCATTAGGCAAAAGGTAAAATTACTAATATGTAAAAAAAACATTGCTGGTGGTTAGGACAAAATCAATCAATGAGTGTTGTACTCCATTCGACCATGTACAGTACAGCTTGTCCTTCTTCACATTAACAGGTTGTAGCAATTGATGCGCTTGACAGAATAGTAGCCAACCACTAGTATCATTTCTGTTTTCCTCCTAAGAGGAACCCAAAGCCCATAAATCAAACTGGTTTGGGGTATAGTAATATTTCTGTGAGATTTCAACTTCTTTTAATTTATATTGTGGATGGTGAAAGTTAAGGTCCCCCATTATATAATATGCATCATTCGGGTGGGTGGATCTCCAAGTGGTCATCAGGTAATCTAGGTGGTCAATAGTCTGCTGTAATTTAGCTTTCCGAGGAGGCTTATATAAATGTATTAAAAGAAAACTGTGGTCTCATATGTTGAGATCTGCTCTACCTTAACTTCCAAAACCTGGTCAGAGCACTGTGTAGGAATAAATTGAGAAAATCTTAATCGGTTAGTTAACACCGTGAACAAGCCTCCAAAAGTGGGACCTTTCTCATGTTTATGTGCCCCCCTTTGAAAGGCAGTGAAGCCATCCAAGCAAACATCATGGGTGAACCCCATTTCTTGCAAAAGAAAGATATCTGCTGTAGTAAAGTAGTAAAAACACAGAGGATTCTCTAGGAAATATCTATAACTTCTAGTGTTCCAAGATCTGATAACCAGATTCTTAGGGTGCCTCAGTCACTCAACTTCGTCAAATTAAGAATAGGCCCAATCCACAGTCCCCATTGCATTTTTGTTTTCTGAAACGAGTGGCAAATCTTAGTTACAATGACATTAATGACTTGCTCTGGTACAAAGTTATCAATTTTAATATTATTTGGCACAGTTTCATAACCTTATTTTGGTTTTGACTGCCTAACTATTTCATAACCCATCAGCAGAAAACTATGTGATTGTGACCTAATTAGCTTGGTGATGATAGGGGAAACAAGATGAATCACCAACCAGTTTAAATCCCATGATTTCTGTGGAAATTCTACCTGTTAAATGTCTTGGGAGGAGATTATTTTCAATAAAGTGACTTGATGCAACAATTCTAACACATGTGTCCGATTCAAATATGGGCTAGCCGAAGAAGCATATAGGTCAAAAATGTTGATCTTATTAGAGGGTGCCTTAAGTATTTGAGAAAAGAGGAGCTCCAAATCTAACATATTGCAATTAACTTCATCTATTAGGTCTGAAGTATCAATACAATCTGCAATGTCCACCTCTTGACAATGCTTAGCACCCAGGACTGGAAACCCTTCAGATGAAGTAGGCCTCTTGTTATCCTTTTTTGTTTTTATCGCAGAGTTAAAGAAACTCTCTTCGATAGATTCAGTAGTCATCCTATCTTCCTCTCTAGGGTTGGTAGTATTCTTCAGTTTTAAACTGGGTGTATAGCCTTGTTTAGTTTTTATTCTGCCTTCTGGGGCCCTGTTTGTTCTAGTAATAAATGTTTTAGATGTTTCCTGGCAGGTAAGGCTGTTTGGAAAGACAGAAACAAGACCTTGTCTACTAACCCCTATTTTCCTGGGGTTCTTCGTGTTTACTGCACAGCTCTTTGTTTTCCCAGTACACTTTTTACCAGGCACAGTGTTCTGTAATTTTTTCCCCAAACCCTGATTTACTTGTGGCTTCTGCCGTAAATTAGCGTCAGTAAGGGTATTTGAATCCTTAATATGTTCTTTGTCCTGCAAAGTTTGTATAACAACTAGGGAAGTATTTGCATCAGATGCCCTATTAATATTGTCATCCCTGCTAGCAGATATGTCAGTTATCTGCCTAGTAATCAGCAATTCTGAAATCTCGTTCAGGTTTGTTGATCTTTATGCAGTGTGTTGCAGAGTGTGAACAGAGCTTTCAAAAGAGTCATGAACTCAGGTTCGATACTGGGGTCATCCAACGAGGAAACGTCCCTGGAGGAGAAACTTGCATGTCATTTGAGAGAGGAAGCATAAGCATTCATGGCGATTGCTGTCAAGTTAGGGGATTTTGCCAAATCAGAAATGGAATAGAACAAGGCTCCTTGCTACCAATGATTTGATCAGCCATCATGAGTGTCAAACTCTCAGCGATTGTACCTGTTTGTAGATTTAGGCACAGATTTAGCAAGGAATAGTTGTCAATAGGATTGTCCTCCAATGAATTATGCTCAGTAATACGGACACTGCTAGTTCTTGAGATGGAATCTGGAATCAAGACAGAGCTAAGGTGAGTTAGCGGTTTAAGTAAAGCAGTGATTTTCCCACGTTTGGAATAATGAATCTCGCTCAGATCAAAGATAGAGTGGGTGACCCCAACAAGGATTGCCTTTGACTGCTTATTTAACTTTGTATTTATCTCCTTCTTTTTCAGTGTGCGGCTGGCAATAAAGACTCGAGAGCATATAGCTTGTTCTTTAGAGCGGAGATCGTAGCTGTAGCAAATAACAGGTATCCTATCGCAGGCCCACCATTTAGCACAGAGACATGGATGTTATAACAGTTTACAAAGTAGAGGTTCAAAGGCTACAAAGCCTGCAGGCACCTCTTGGGTTTCAAGATGTTACACTAAGACAAGCCATTTAATCAGATCCATAACTGCGGTCAGCTTAAACAGTAGAAAGCACCTCAATGGACTAAAATATGGCCAGTTAAATTGAGAGATTCAAGTAGTATATGGCAATAATCTAGAGGTTCAAAGGTCTACGGCCCACAGTCAACTCTGGTGATGAAGGTAAAATGTCAAAGATTTGTATAGTGTCTCTGGTCTAGAGGCGTTTTCAGTTGTAGCCGCTTTATGTAGTAAGCACAGATGGTTTCTGGGTGAATTTCAAGCTGCAAACGGGACCGTCTTGGTCCAAGGTCCTCAGGCCAACCTTCACCTCTTTGATAGACGCTTTCCTCGCCTCATCAACTTCCTTTCCTCTCCCGCTGTCCCCCCTCCTCTGTCCTCGGCTACCTTGCCTCTACCCTCCCTCCCTGCCCCCTCTAGTGCTCCTTCTTCACCTCCTTCTTCTACACCTCCGCAGGGCGTACCTCTGATCTGTACCCCCCCCCGGAAGTCCTTCAAGGCTGGCAACCTTCTCCACATTGCCACTCTTAACTCTCGCTCTGCCATCAAGCATTCCTCTGATATCTGTCACCTTCTTGAGGAACTGGACCTTGACGTCCTCGGTCTCACTGAGACATGGTTCACAGCCAGCTTTGTCACCAGCTTTGACACACTCCTTCCTGACGGTTACAAGATCTTCTCCGTGCCCAGGCCCAACCGTGCAGGTGGGGGTGTTGCCCTTATATTCCCTGAGTGGATTCCTGCCACTGTCACTCCTACGCAGAGCTACTCCTCTTTTGAATGTCTTGTCTGCCGACTCTCTCTCTCTCCTAGCCATTCTCTTACTGTGGCTACTATCTATCGGCCACCTGGTCAAATTTCCTCCTTCCTCTCTGAGTGGGCTGACCTCTCCTCCTCACTCTTGACCTCAACCACTCAACTCCTCTTTCTTGGAGACTTCAACATCTACCTTGATGCCTCCTGTCCCCCCACTGGACTCTTTCGTGACCTCTGCGACTCTCTCTCACTCTCTATTCTCCCGTCTGGGCCTACTCATTCTGCAGGGCACACTCTTGATGCTCTGATTTCTTCTGACCTTCCCCTCTCTGTCCCTCTCTCCACTCCTCTCTCCTGGAGTGATCACTTTCTCCTATCCTCCCACCTCACCCTCCCTACCCCACAGGCAAAGCCACCCTCATCATTGCCACTCACCTTCTCGGTCATCCGACCCATGAAGCGCGTGTCAGTTGAGGCTTTCGCTGCCACCTTCTCGCCCCCCCTGCCCCTTCGGCTGACTCCCACCCTGACACAGCCCTCTCCATGCTCCACTCTGCTATATCTGATACTCTTGATATCCTTGCCCCTGTCATGAGAATCCGCCTGAAGCCCAAAGCCAAATGTAACTCCTGGTATGACTCGGATCTCGTCACCCTAAAACGCAAGTGCAGGGTGGCTGAGAGGAAATGGCGTGCTTCATGTTCATCCTCTGATAAACTGGCCTGCCGCCTGCTCCAAAGGCAATACCGTCTCTCCGTTCTCACCAAAAAGAGAGCCCTTATCCAAGCCCGCATCTCTGCGGCATCCAACAACTCGGCTGAACTCTTTAAAATCTGAAAGGAGCTTGCCAACCCTGCTGCAGTCTCTACCTCTCCTGTCCCCTCCCAGGCCCTCTGCACTGCACTGGCCTCTCACTTCATCTCAAAAACTCAGGACATCCTGTCCTCACTCTCCTCCTATCACCTCCCTCCCTCTCTTCCCGACTCTTCCTCTGGCCCTTCTGCAGCCACCCCTCCTCCCTCCTTCTCTGCCTTTCCACTTTTTTCTGCTGACGAGGTTTCCAGACAAGTCCGATCTATGAAAGTCTCGTCTAAACAGGTTCACCCCTGTTCCTCCAAAACTATCAAGCACCACATCGACTCCCTGGCTCCTGCCCTGGCTGACTTTTGCAACCACTGCTTCGCCTCTGGAATCTTCCCTTCCCCCCTCAAGCACTCCCTTGTGCACCCTCTTCTTAAGAAACCCTCCTCCGACCCCTCCTGCCCGGCTAACTATCGCCCAATCTCCATCACTCCCTTCCTGGGCAAGCTCCTGGAGAAACTGGCCATCTCCCAACTTAACCTCCATGCCGAAACTGTTGGTAGTCTCCATGACCATCAATCTGGCTTCAGAGCGGCCAGAAGCACGGAAACTGCTCTCCTGAACATCCGTGAGGACCTGCTCTTGAACCTCGACTCCAACACTCCGTGTGTTCTCATTCTGCTCGATCTCTCTTCTGCCTTTGACACTGTCAACCATGCCATCCTGCTCAACCATCTCCGTGATGACCTGGGTATCACTGGTCAGGCTCTGGTGTGGCTGACCTCTTTCCTTTCAAATCGACCCTCCCAGGTCCAACTTGGGTCCTTCCTCTCTGACATCTTTTTCTCCACCTGTGGTGTTCCCCAGGGATCTAATCTCTCTCCCTGGCTGTTCAACCAGTATCTGGCACACCTTGCCCACCGCATCGCCGCTCTCTGCCCCTACTTTCAGTGCTATGCGGACGACACCCAGCTCATTTTCAGGCTACCCTCGGCCTCCTCCTTTCCTTCCCTCATCTCTGACTGTCTGTCTGCCATCCAGGAATGGTGTGCCGCCAATGACCTCTGCCTTAATGCTAGTAAGACTGAGATTCTACTCATCGGCACACCCACTCCCTCCTTCCCTGTAGCTCTCTGGCCATCCTCGCTTGGCCCTCCTCCTGCTCCTACCTGCAAGGCTAAAAACCTCGGGGTCATCTTCGACTCCACACTCTCCTTCTCCCCTCATATATCTGACGTCTCTAAGAAGTCACACTACCAGCTGCACCTCCTCAGAGGTATTCTTCCCTTCCTCTCCTTCCCCCAGAAGCTCACTGTCTCCCGAGCCCTGGTTCTCTCGAAGCTGGACTACTGTAACAGCCTCTATCTTAATCTGCCTGCCTCCACTCTCCGCCCCCTGAAACTCATCCAGAACAGAACTGCGAGACTTGTCCTTGGCCTCAAGCCCAGGGACCGTATCTCTCCAGGACTGAAATCTCTACACTGGCTCCCAGTGGTTGCGAGGATTAAGTTCAAAACCCTCTGCATTGTCCACAAGGCCTTCTGCGGCCTGGGGCCTAAATACCTTCAACTCGCTCTTCCTAAATATCTTCCTTCCCGAGCCCTTCGCTCATCCATCTCCAACTCCCTCAGGGTCAGCCGCTTCTCGAAGCAACGAGTCGGGGGTCGATCTCTCGCCGTGGCAGGGTCCTCCCTCTGGAACAGCCTTCCTGCCTCCCTGAAACTTGAGGAGAACCATCTCCGGTTCCGGAAGCACCTCAAAACCTTCCTCTTTGCTTCTGCTTTCTCTCTCCCTCTCCCCTGCTAAAGTCTCGACATGAATCTGCACCGAATCTGCAACTGGGCCACTCTCACCGACCTCGGTCCTGGTCCCAGCCACTCTCCTCTTGCACTGCCTCCCTGGAAACCCCTGCACTGAGGGACTGTTCTCTGTATCCCTACAGCCCCCCTTTTCCCAGCACTTGTCTGCACTTAAATTGCACTTGCCACCAGCTGGCCCTATTTATTTACTTATTCTACTTACTTGTACTGCACTTCCCCCTTCCCCTTGCACTTTTCCCCTTCCCCCTTCCCCTGCACTTGCGCGGTCTGAATGTCACCTGGCCTAGTAGGATCGTTGTCTGTCTTCCCCTTGTTTCCCCCCCCTGCCTCGTCGCGCCTTGAAACACTTGTGTATAGGCGCGTTACAAATGCCATATCATATCATATCATATCATAAGCCTGCTTCTCAAAGACCCTCCCATTTCCAGGGAGCTCCTGAGAGACTGTTTCAAAGTATAAGCAGCACAATGGACCACTCTCATAAAAGATATTGCAGCAACCACATCGCCTCCAAGAGAGAGTGTTTAGCTTGGTGGCAAGCATGTACTAGGTGTAAGCATATACGCAGTAAAAGCAGTACATAACAGATTAAGCTCCTAATCCAGTGTTCAGCTCCTCTTGATATGCTTCAGAAGAGATTGAATCTGTCCACGAGTCCTCGGAGCCACGGAACACCGGAACACTTGCTTCACACTCGGCCACGCTCTGCTTGGCGGCCAAGCTTTTATGGTATAGGCACCTCCTTCTTGGTAGAAAAGGACACCAGACCTGCAGCTGAGCACCGGTAATCGCTCCTGTAACATCAGGAACACTCGCTCCACACCCTGGCCTACTCCCTTTGGCAGCAGAGCTTTTATGGTATAGGCACCTCCTTCCTGGTAGAAAAGGACAACAGACTTGCAGTTGAGCACCAGTAATCAAGCCTGTAATGTTGGGAACCCTTGCTCCACACTCCGCCTACAACATTATCTTATTGGACCAAAGCTATTTCTACAAAAATGAAATTAGCACACCTTAAAACCATTAAACAAATACTTATTTTTACATTGTAACATTTCAATAAAATCATTTGTTAATACAAATATGTACAGCATTGGGTTAGCATGGGTGCAAACGTATTTTGAAAATAAAAGCATTGAAAATATCTATATCATGTAATGCTAAATGACCAAATACCGGTTTCCACGCTCAGGCCAGTGTATTATTATTTGTTTTAAATCCCCAAATTAGCCACATTACCGTAAATAACCTATTCGGTTTTGCAAATAGATTAAAAAAGAAAACAAGTCAAAGAATGTGGGACTGCAATAATTCACGAAAACTGTTCTTTGCAGAGAAGTGCCTAATGGGTACACTTTTTTATCCAGTCACATTTGGCCCACCGGATTTGTGTGTTACAAAGCGTCATTCATACATATATAAATAAATAACAATCAAAATAGCAATTACTGGTGATTCAATCGTCATCAATCACATTTGAATTTGAAATGAATGTGCATAATGTTAATGGTCAGAATAGAATGTCTGCAAAATTAATCCAGGAATGGCTCTCCAGATCAAGGATATTGAATTGCATCCTTATTCATATTTGGCATGGGTTAACTTGGGTCAGTAACTTTGCCTTTGTCACTTGTTCTGTGGATTCTAGCTCCAGCTGAGATATAAACACCTTATGTTTCCCCAGTAGCTGTATTTTAATTGTATGTTTCGAGTTATGATCGAAGCCTAAACCGGGTCCACCTACGTATTCCATTTGACATTATCAATGACCTCATTTTTTGAATTTCATGATGTTGAAAATTATCCAACGGACTATGGATAACCGACTTTTTCAAGGCGGATGTGCTATACCTCTTTGTTGATGTACACTGTTTGCATCAGATTGCTTTTACCCTCACCTACTATAATAATATCTGATGTGGATGACCACTTCTGGACATTGATCGTTTATAAAGCATTTCGTGACAATTGCGTGGCCTTTAAAATGGTAGGTCTTCTATTTTGTTTACTATGTGATTAGATGTGTACTATAATGTATAAAGTCCTGTGTTCGCGTGCATACACGTTTCATCATGTTACTTTTATACACACTCTTTACCTGTCAGGTTTCCTTTGTGGACTTTTCCTGTCCATTTCACATAGTCATTCCTTGTCCCTCCTTTTCCTTCTTAGTACTCGATTGGATCAGTCTAGGTGGCAATGGCCAGAAACATCATCATGTTCTGGTGTTTCCATTGGGAACATTGGAATCATATTTTTTTTCTCCCCTGTATCGATTCTAGCAACTTTGGAAATGCTTTCTGTGTGTATTTTGGAATATGAAAATGTGGCAGTGCTGTTTCAATAGCTTCCGACGTTATCACTTGTTTTCTTTGGTGCACACACTTCCATATCTCTGTGTGACTCAACTCTGTATTTATGACTTCCAGTGACATTGGAAGGTTGTACTTTCCACTTCTTTCCCCTGGATGTTATTTCTTGTAGAAGTGGCTGATCTCCTAAATCGGAATGTGTGGTGCCTGGCTTTGGGCTACGTGTCAATCATTGAGACAGCGTTTTACGTTGTGCAGTGCTACTGTGTATTTTTGCTTTTTTCTGTGACCTTGAGCTTCTCCTCTGTAAAGTTCAAGTCCATCGCATCCTAGTTACAGTGAGGAAAATCTGGCGTAGTGTTGTTCTAGGAACTTTGGTGATGCACTGTCCCATATGCTTTTCATTCCTAAACTCTTTGGTTGCTATCTGGGTCTGAGTTGTTCAATGAGATTAGCACACTCGAGTGATAGTACTCTGTGATAGGATTGCTGGATTTACCATCACTTTTAAAATAGACAGTTACTGGCTTTCATGTACAGGGCGGGTTTTCACATGGCTATGTTGGCAAAAAGATTGCTTTAGATGCCTATAAAATATTGGTTAAACCATGCAACAATTTATTTAGATTTCATAGGCATGCTTGGTTCATCAGCCTTTTGGAAGTTAGTCCTTTCCTCCTTTAGACTCTTTGTTATGCTTATATTTTTTAGAGAGACTTGTCTGAATACTGGTCTTTGAACCTGGTGTTGTAGGATCGGAAATGTGTGCAATGCTTTGAAATTGGTCAGGAGTGTATTTTGAAGGTAAGCCTGATTTTATGGAAATATGTATAGAGGCATTATGTTCAAACAATTCATGCCCTTGCATGTCCCAAAATTGATATTTACACTCGAGCACTGCGAACGGATTGCACATTCTGGTAAGGCCCTTCATTGTATTGCATGTTGTGCACCATTGACCTTTTTAACTCATCTCCTGCTAGAGTGCTCCCAGCACCTGATTAGGACGGCCTTCCCTGTCCCCCTGCCTGCCCCCGCAGCCTGATTGGTCCGTGAAAAGATAATGTGTCCGGAATTACACACAGGCTCTGAGACCTCTTTCGCCTGCATCGCGCTTACACCGCTCATTTCCACTCGTGATGCAAGCAGATTGCACATTGCAGTAAGGCACTCCATTTTATTTCATCGTGTGACCCATTGATCTAATCCGCTCTTCTCCTGATATGGTGCTCCCAGCACCGTATTAGGCCCGTCTTCTCAGGCCCCTTGCCCGCCCATCCAGTCCGATTGTTCCGTGCATAGAGCATGTGTCTGGAATTGAACAGAGGCTCTGAGACTTCTTCCGCCTGTATCGCGCTCTCACTGCTCTTTTCCAACCGAGTTCTGCGAGCGGATTACACATTCTGGCAAGGCCCCTCATTTCATATCCTCTTGTGGCACATTGCTCTTCTCTGCTCCTCACCTGCTACGCTGCTCCAGGCACCTGATTAGGCCCACTTTCCCTGTCCCTCTGTCCCGCCTCTCCCTCTGCCCACCCATCTTGTAACTGTACTTCGAAGACTCTCTGGGAGCAGCCTTGCCCTGGCAGCCGGGTATGGGCCACAAGGCAAAGGGCAGCTCCCTCCTGAGCAGCTCCCTCCCTGTTTGCCCCTGTTTGCTCGTAGATGCCTGACAGGACATGCTACAGTGACACTCTGGTAAGGTGGTATGAGCAGGGACCACAGCCATTACTGTACTCCAGTAAAACCCTGACACTTTCTCTTTACTATCAGCCACTTCTAATACTGCGTTGCTCACAGTGCTCCTAAGCCTGCCATTCTACTGCACTGTATTTCCAATACACCACTCATATAATTACTCAGTAGATTAGCTGATAGCTATTGCATAGATTTTGAAGCCAGGCACACTGCTAGAAGAGTTTGAGACCAAGCGCATAGTATGTATTGCTTATGTTTTGAATCTAGCTGCAAGTTGGTACTGCAATTGTGTTGAACCTTGGTGAATTTTAATACTGCAATTGTTTTGAATCTTGGTGCATTTTACTACTTCAATTGTATTGAATATTGGGGCATTTTAATGTAAATTATTTTGTAATCTAGGTGGTTTTTAATACTGAAATTGTGTTGAATCTGGGTGCATTTTAATAGCACCATTGTTGTGACTCTAGGTGCATTCTAATACTGAAATTGTGTTAAACCTAGTTGCATTTTAAATCCATGATTGTTTTGAATCTAGGTCCATTTTAATACTGCAATTGAGTTGAATACGGGCGCATTTTAATACCACAATTGTTTTTGAATTGTGGTGCATTTTAATACTGCATTTAAATCCATGCTTGTTTTGAATCTAGGTCCATTTTAATACTGCAATTGTGTTGAATATGGGTGCATTTTAATACCACACTTGTTTTTGAATTGAGGTGCATTTTAATACTGCAATTGTGTTGAATATGGGTGCATTTGAATAGCACCATTGTTTTGAATCTAAGTAAACTTTAATACTTCAATTGTTTTGAGTCTGGGTGCATTTTAATACCACAATTGATTTGAATTGTGGTGCATTTTAATACCACAATTTGTTTTTCAACAAGGTGCATTTTAATACTGCAATTGTGATGAATCTGGGTGTATTTAAAAATAATATCTTGGTGCATTTTAATACTGCATTTGCTTTGAATCTAGGTGCATTTTAATACTGCAATTGTTTTGATTCTGGGTGCATTGTAATACTGCACTTGTTTTGAATCTAGATGCATTTTAATGCTGCAATTGTGTTGAATCTTGGTGCATTTTAATACTGCAATTGTTTTTGAATCTAGGTGCATTTTAATACTGCAATTGTATTGAATATTGGGGGATTTTAATACCACAAACATTTTTAATCAAGGTGCATGTTAATTCTTAAATTGTTTCAAATCTAGGTGCATTTTAATACTGCAATTGGTTTGAATTGTGGTATTTTAATATTGCAGTTGTTTTTAATCAAGGTGCATTTTAATACTGCAATTGTGTTGAATCTAGGCACATTTTAATACTTCAAATGTTTTTTTAAAATCTTGGTGCATTTTAATAATGCATTTGCTTTGAATCTAGGTGCATTTTAATACTGCAATAGTTTTGATTCTGGGTGCATTGCAATACTGCACTTGTTTTTAATCAAGGTGCATTTTAATACTGCAATTGTGTTGAATCTTGGTGCATATTAATACTGCAATTGTTTCTGAATCTAGGTGCATTTGGATACTGCAATTGTATTGCATCTTGTGGAATTTTAATACCACAAACATTTTGAATCTAGGTGCATTTTAATACTGCAATTGTTTTGAATCGGAGAACATTTTACAATTGCAGCTGTTTTTTCAATATAGGTGCACTTTAATACTGAAATTGTGTTGAATCTGGGTGCATTTTAATACCACAATTGTTTTGAATCTAGGTGCATTTAAGACTGCAATTGTGTTGAAAATTGGTGCATTTTAATAGAACAATTGTTTTTTAATCTAGGTGCATGTTAATACTTCAATTGTTTTTAATCTCAGTGCATTTTAATAATGCAATTTATTTGAATTTTGTTGCATTTTAATACCATGATTTTTTTTCAACTGTATGTATTTTAATACTGCAATTATGTTGAATGTGGGTGCATTTTAATACCACATTTGCTTTGAATCTAGGTGTATTTAATACTCCAATACCCCTCATCCCTAATCCCCAGATGCCCCACCATCCCTTTCCTCCCCAGTACCCCTTCTAACTCCACACTTCCCCTGTGCACCACTGTCCATTTGTCCCCTGTCTTTAAAACCCCTTAGAAGTCACCTCCCCAGCATGCTCTCCCCTTACACTTAGTCACCCTTCCCTGCCCATCCCACTTTGCATTGCCGCTCACCCCCTCTTGCTCGTGCATTCTTGTCAATGCCAGATCCATTGCCAAAAACAAAAACAGTATATCCGACTTTATCTCTTCAGAAAAAGGAGATATCCTCTTCATTACTGAAACTTGCTTCTCTGATGACTTCCTTCCCACTGTACACAAGGCATTGCCACCTGGATACTCCCTGATATTATACAATAGATCCAGCAGAGCAGGGGGATAGTTATTCTCCATAAAATGCATCTCACAGTCCTACACACTGAGCAGCAACCCTAAAATGCTGACTGCAAACGCTGACTTTCCCCTGCCATGACCCACTGCTTCCTACTATGTTATAGACCATGTGGCTATAATAGAAACTTCACAGACTCCCTTAGTGACTCCCTAGCAGCCATCCTGGTCTCACACTCTTCGCATACCCTGCTAGGAGGCCTCAACATCTGGATTGCCACCCTCACAAACCCCATGACGAATTTACTCATTGACAACTTCGAAGCCCTCAACATGACCCAACTAGTAGCAGGTCCGACCGATTGAGTCTCCCCACCCTCCACCCACCCATAATATGGACAGATCACTCTGTCATCTTCTTCTCTCTTACTAACGACTCTCTGCCTCTGCCCCTATTCCACTGACCCTTCCTCCCTCTGCCCCTCTGAAACAAAGTCATTGTTTGCCCAAACCTAGCTAACTTCCTGCTCACCTCCCTTCCCACTCTTGTTCCTCTAGGAGGAATACCTGATGCCCTTTCTCCCCTAAACCCTTTCAGCTCCCCCTCACACAGAGCAGGCCCTTGCCCGAAGTGGTGGACACTCTCCAGTAATTCCATCAAAACCCTCAGATCAGGGCCTACAAGGCTAAAGTAAGAAAGCCAAAAGATCTGTATATGTTTCCTGAATCCTCAACACCCTCAACCCCAGCAGGTAACTCCACAAGATCATCATAGAAGTCAAGGCTCCTCTCTGCTCTTCCCCTTCCACCCATAACTTCCAATCACACTGTGATGCCCTGACAGACCACCTCTATGATATATTCATTAAAAGAAACCTCATCATCAACCCTAGATTAGCAACTTCACCCTCTCCCTATCCCACCCCTCTGTTACTACCCCCCTACTTCCACTATGCTGCTCCTTCTCCTCCAGAATTCCTGAACCTACTCTCAAGTAGCTGCCCCTCAGGATCCCCTGGAGATCCCTGTCCCCCTTATCTCCTACAAAACATCCTCTCCTCCACTTGCCCAGGCAGAATCTACTGATCAATAATTAACTTTTCTCTAACATATGGCATTTTCCCAGCTGCTTTCAAAACCTCTTACATCAAACATTTACTCAAAAAGCCCACCCTTGACCCCCTTCACCCATATAACTACTGCCCAATCTCCAACAACTGCTCCATTGCCAAACTCTTAGAACGCATGGCATCCTATCAAACTCTCCCTTTACGCAGAATCCCACGGCCTCCTCGACCCTCCCCAATCTGACCTCAGACCTCTCCATGGAGCCAAACCCTCCCTTGTCTCTATTTGGGATGACATGGAAAGAAAAGCAGACTCAGACGGATGTGCTGCCCTCATCCTACTTGACCTCTTGGAAGCATTCAACACAAACAACCACACCACCCTCATAGACAGACTCCATCACCTAGGCATCAGGGAGTATGATTGAAGATAGATCTACTCTTTCCTCTATAACTGCTCGCACAACACCATCCTCCCTCCCTTCTCCTCAAGCCCTGTCTCTCAGGGGGTTCCTCATGAATCATCCCTCTCTCCCTCTTCTTCAACCTCTATATAAGGCCCCTCCCTAGGCTCAGCCGCTCCCACAACCTTACCTGCTACAAATACAGTGATTCACAGATCATTGTCAAGATTAACAACTCCCCAGCCTCCCCATACTCAGACCTCACTGGCTGTCTCACAGATATCACAGATATAGACCAATGAATAACGACCAACCACCCCCTCCTCAATCCGGGCAAAACCAAAAGCTTGATTTGCCACAAGACAGCACTCCTCCCCCCAACCCACTGCCTGGCTGCCTCCTTAGGCCCCCTCCTCCAGCATCCACCTCAGTAAAGAACCTGGTATGCACACTAAGCTCTGACCTTACTCTCTCTTGCCACATCAGTGTCATCTCCAGATTTTGCCACTATAATTTCCACATTCCCAGGCAAATCGTCCCCATCTCACATACCCTCGCAGAATCTCTGCAATCCTGGCTATCATCCTCTCTCAGCCAACTCCCTCTAACTAGGCCTCCCTGCCTCCCATATCAGAAAGCTCCAACATATCCAAAACTCTGCATCAAGGCACATCCTTGCCCTATATCCAGTAGAACACACATCTCCTGCACCAGGGTGCTCCACTGGCACACATTTAGCTGCAGGGTCACTTTCAGAGCCATGTGCGTCACCCACCATACCCTCCACAAGAAAGACCCTGAATTCCTCCAAAACAAGCGCTCTCGCTACCAACCCAACAGAATCCTCATATCTGGCTCTGAACATCTCTGGTTGGTTTCCCCATTCAATTTTACCAGACTAGGCGGGTCATCTTTCTCTGTTCAAGCATCCACAATTTGGACCACCTTCACCTTCAACCTCTACCTCAAAGAGGCCCACCTCACCTTCAGGATGGCCCTAAAAACATGGCTTTTCCCTCTGCAGCCTGACTTTCCTGCTCCCGTTCTTTCCCTGAGTCAAGTCTCGTGAGCAGACATCACATGCACTCAGTCGCTTAACCAGAACGCTCCTGCCCTGATGACCAGCAGGTGGATAGGGGAGTCTATCAGGGACAACTCCCATTCACAGCTTGTCCCTTTTCCCATACCATAATTGGCACAACCTGTATTTGGAAAAACAGGAGATGGGCTACACATCCTCAGGGGTATCATGAGTTATTGTGTAGTATCAATGGCTGGCCAAAAAGCACTTTATACAATCTCTTATAGCCGTGTGAGTGTAGTGCCTCCACAGATTTCCAATGTGTAATGAAAGCAACCATCACATTTACAAATGCCTAATTTCATACAGTAAGAGTAAGAGAGAAGTCTAATCAATCAGATCAGTGAGGCACATGATGATGATTGCAAAGAGGGCATTTTTCCTGAACTTCCCAAACTTTCAATGGGACCCCATGCGTTCCTTGAACCCTTCACATGACCCCTGGGGTACAAGCGCTCCTCTTATGTCTGGCCCTTGTGGTACTATATCACGTCCTGACTCCTTTGGTAATGGCTATACCATTGTGTCACGCTCCTCCCCCACCCTTGTGTCGGCAATGTTCCTACCATCACCCCCAGTATCATCATCACTATTATTCCCACCTACAACTTCTGCTTCATCATAATCTGCTGGGGGAGTGTGCCTCAGCCAAGCGTACTGATGAACTGTGCCGCTGTCTCTTCATATTCCAACTAGGAGGATACGAGATCCACGTTCATCAGTGGAAATGGATCACTGTACACCTCTTGTACAAAGATCAACACATCAGATTACTTCCCCAGCATTCAGGACATTTTTTCTTTAAAAAAATAAATTCCCCTAAACAATATTTAAAAACACAGTTGTTTCTTCATTCTTCAAAAAAGAAAATAACTAAAAAAACATGACTTTGTACTTTTTCAAGATATAACACTTGCTAGTGGTTGGTCTTAAACAATGCACACTAAGCATGCTGTGGCTGGTGGTAAAGCTTAATGAGACACACACTGCCCCCACAAGCTGGCCAATACATCCTCTAGTGAAGCTGTAACGTTGACTATTTGAGTAGAGATTGTGCATTGATTATCATCTGAGCAAGTTGCAATACTGTTGTAGTGTTATATGCAACTCAGAAGTAAAGTCATTAATGCAAATCAGCATACATAGAGCCAACTCTTGCTGGCCTAGGAATCACAAATGTGATTACTGCCGGCATTTGGGAATTGGCTATGATGACCCATACATGAGCTTAGTTTTGAATTTGAGGCCATTGAGAACTTCATTAATTATTTTGGAAACTCTCTAATGCACTCATACATTTGAGCATCTGTTTGGATATTAGCAATACGTTGCTATGTGCTGTAGATAAGGGAACTGTTCTCCCAGTTCTTTCATAAGGTGGAGTGCAGAGTTTGGCTGCAGCTATGTTTTGTTTTTGCTCACTTGAAACTTACCCTTAGATACACACATTGCACTGGTGGCAGCAAAGTTTGATAGGCACTTGTTTACTTCAATTGCTGTTCTCCAGCATTGCTGCATCTGTCTGTCACACATATCTCTTTGCCAGGCCACAGGAATGTGATGGCGTTATTGATTGCAGTCATCATCTGTGCCAGCTGTCTTGTGAGTGGAGCAGGTGCGTGCACAGTGCTTGTTGTTGTGCCCACAATGGGAAACAAAGATGTGTAAAGCTGTATTCCCTCAACTTGAATTTATACCAGTGCTGTACTTTTCTTTACATACTACATAGGCATATGTCCAGATGAACCAAAAGACACATAAGCACATGTCCTGAGCCCAGTGTCCAAGACAAAGGTTTGTGGCAGTTTTCTGAGCTGGCCAATATTGAAAGAAAGCCATTTTAAGGTTGCTGGCGCATGCTGAATGCTCCTTTCCTGTTGTCTGGGCCCAAGCTATTATACTATGAAATAGCTCCAACTCTCACTGTTACCCCTGGGGTATGGTTTGACCTCATCTCGCTTTAGTGTGATATTGCTTTGTTTGGTTATAGAATTGATTTGAATATTGCATTGGTGCTTAGCTATTTCTCTTTGGTTTCCTGGATGCTTCCCTTAGAGACTATATTTGGGATCTTAAGCCAACATTTTAAGAAGGTGAAAGGGTTTATTGCTAGTACCACACTATCATCTGCATAGCTCAAATGTGGGGTAGGTTATACTCACAGCACAGCGACAATGGCTTCCATACATTTCGACCGGCAGATCATTGATGCACAAGTAATTTTTATGTGGGCCAGGATGCAGTCATGCTGAGCCCCCATGCAGACAATGACATTTTGAGTTCATTCAACAGCAGATTCATATCAGAATTTTGCAACCATGTCAAGAAACAGAAGCTTCAGGATATTTAACAAGGTTCATGAAATGTTTAGTTCATCTGGAATCTGTCATAATCTTGACCTATAACCCATGTCAAAGGCCGCAGTTAGACACATGAAAGGTATGGGAATGGGAATTACAGTAGTTTGCACCAAGTCCCTCGGGTTCCAAATAGACACAAACCTTTCCTTCAAGATACACATAGCTAAGAAAACTCAGACCACTTGGTATCAGCTCTCTAAGTCAAGCCCTTCCTCCCTCAGGACAGCTTTAGATCAACTGTTCAAGCACTAGCCCTATCCCACCTGGATGGGGGCAATGCCCTCCTGAGAATTGTCCTACACATGCACGCCTTATCAATCAAGGATCTACGCAGATATGACCATATCACCCGGCCCTTATCGAACTTCATGGGCTCCCACGGCATGCACAAGTCACCTTCAAGTCTTGCTTCATCATCTATCATGCAGTTACCCTCAAGTCACACAGCTACCTTGCATAGAAACTCAGCATTTCCAGCAGACAGTGCACCACCAGAAGCCAGGACACGTGCAGACTTGAAATCTGCTGCTGCAAAAAGGAAAGGACCATAAAACAAGCCTTCACTTCCCATGCCCGAGACTATGGAACTTCCTCCCTGTCAGCATCAGACTCGCCCTACGCTAATACAATTCAGAAAAGAAATCAATACCCACGTCTTCAAGGAGTCTCTCCTCAACACCTTGGACAACACATCACCCCTGCATCACCTGACTCTCTAGACGCTGTCCGCTCCTCCCTGCCACGTCTACAGCTGTACCCCTCCTCTGTGCCCCTCTGTATCCTACCCCTGCTGTAAATCTGTTCTGTCACCTCTGAAAAGTGCTCTGCTATGCATCCGTACTGTTGTATACTTCTGTAAAGCGCTCTGTTGTGTATCTGCATTGTTGTATAGCTGTATAAAGCACTCTGTTGCTTCTCAAAGCGAGGTCCACCATCAATAAATACAATAATAATAATAATAATAATAATACTAATAATAATAATAAATGATAATCAAAGGACAATCAATTTATCTTTGTATATTTTAGTTTCTGCATAATGGGTTTGCTGGACACATAGAACAGAGTTATCCCATGTGCCCTCTTCTCGTTAAAATCCCCTAATGTCCTCTCTACACAACACATGATTTCCCAAAAATGTGAAATGATGTAGGAGCTCTTGTTATACTCGTTCACACGTTACTAATTATACCCATTGCAAAATCAAAGGCCTTTGCCATTCTCTTCCTTCACCCCCTATTATCTGTTGAAGTCTTCAGACTGCCTGGCTATTCATTTCGCATTTGTTTTTTGTTTCACTTCATTCATGGTCTCTAAAGCATCCGATGTCCAACCTTGATGCAAGAAGCGCAAATTACTGCAAATGACTTCTTCCTCATATGGCCTACGAGGCAATGGTCATCAATGAATCATAATCGTTGCAAGGAGAGCGAGCACGCAGCTCAGTAAAGCGCATACACTTGCTGCTATAACACTCGCCTCCTGTTATCATTCTGCTTGCATCCCATTCCGCATATCATTAACTGCATTTCGAGTGCAGCACCTCCTTCCCTTTGCCCATTTTGTTGTCATTGCCCGTTTCTGTGAAGTTGGTTGGCAGCTGCTGCACTTTCAGAGAGAGAAGCCACTGGAAGGCATCCAGGATGCTGTTGTGCAGCTTCCCCGGGCTCTGTTATGATCTGAGATTTCGAACTGGGTTGGTCCAATTTTGATTTGAATGCTTTTCAAATGCTTTTTATTTAATCATTTCACATCAGTGCAGACTGGCAAGGGCATTGAGAGGGAGCTCCATAATGTATATTTCTTTCGCTGTTTCCTTTGAAAGACAAGTGATCGCCATTTGCTCAGATGATGGAAAATATGAAATAGGCGAAGAGAATGTGATGCACATGTCATATAGGAGTTAAAATTAAAATAACCTAACTCAGAATGTTATTGCATTTCTAGCCTTACGCTCTAGAGTCAACCAAGAGGCACTATCAGAAGTTTCTCGGTGAAAAAGTTCTTATGAGTTTTTCTCTCCATAGCATAAAAAACTAGACAGATACAATTTACTGATATGTTTTTACAAAATAGTTCTTAACGCTCTGGCTGTAGACCTTGCGGGGGGTCTTTCTTTACAATGCATTTCTTTGAGTTAATGATGAAAACAACACATGCTAAGAAGTTGCTGAACAGGATTTGTCCTTGCAAACAAGTGCATAAAAATACTATGCAAACAATGTATTTATTTATTGTTGTTTCTGGTTCGATTGAACTTTTACAACAGTACATTTACTTCTAGATATAGATCCTCAATTCGACAATTCATCCTTTATAAATATAGTACAATTTAAAATAGGAACTATCCTATTTTATCCTATTTCCAAAATTGAAATCCCATAACACATACTGTCATTCATCTCCAGATACATATATGGGTAACTCATTCATAAAATTACCTCTATGAGAGTATCAAATTCTTAAGACAACAGCTCATATACAAATTATTCACAATAGTGAATCCTACATTCCTGATGACTCTATGCATAACATTACAGCTATCACACATTACGCCTATATCAACTGATTTAAACAACTCCTGTATTACGGTCCAAACATTATACAAGGCAATACTTAAGGCTCCGACGAGGTGTTTAGACACAAGTTCCAGAAATGGATAGTAGCAACCCATTCACATTGATGATAATAACGACTGTACCTCAACCTATATAGGTGCTAAATTTTTGGGCACGCAGTAAGCGCATGTTTAACTGTTTCTAAACGCGAACAATATATTTTGGAAGTATGTTTACAAGGATAGGTGAAAATCCTTGCATGCAAGGATTTTATAAAACAAAAAAAGACACAACACTATTCCAATACAACAGCACAACTTGAACTAGCTGTTTAAAAACAAAAGTAATGAGTTACATAGTCATGTGTCTGTTTGAATAATTATATTCTGGAGTCCAGTATACTCAAACAAATTTGACACACAAACCAGCAGCAGTATTACACTGAATGCCACGCGTGTGTCCGGGTAGCTAAATATATGCAACCTTAACCACTTACTTGCGGGAGCTGGAAGATAACAGTCGGTTGCAATACACATTTGACTACTTTCTTCCAGTATTTCACCAGGGTTCTTTCATCTCGACATGACATTCACAAATTGGTCGCTGCAAAGCATTCACGACTGCATCATTGAATGTGATCACACTGCCTACTCCATCGCCCATCAAGCCACGGGCACAGCATAGTCAATATGATATCAGAATGCATTTTAGCATCTTTAAATTCAACCACTTTAACAATGACTTTTTCGTGTCTCTTTACCTTCCCACTTCAGCTATTGTATACTGGCCATTGGTCACTGCGTAGCCATATCTGAACAGTTCAGTAACCATGGACAATCGTATTTGACTATAAAACAAACTACCTGTAGTGTTGTTGTTTTTTTTCCCCCAGAGACTGCATTTGCTGGGGTTTGTGGCTATTTCAACCAGAGAGATTGACATAGTTCAGAATACATAACATAAATAGGGCAGCATGGTACAAATGCAGAAGCATTCTTGTGCATGCAGATGCAGGAGGTTGCGCAGCAGGTGAGAGAATACATTATTGTTGAGAGATACATATGATAAGTGATTAGATTTATTCCAGGGAGTCCTACCAAATTAAAAAAGAGACATAGTTAAGGAAGATGTATAATTAGAACACATTTCAGAGTTCTTGGGAGCCAGTGTGAGATTATATTTTGTGGCTGTAATTAAGTGTACCATGTCAGTACTATGACTGAATTGTGTGGAGGAAGTGAATGAGGGAGATTGCATTTAGTTGCTGTAACTGTCTGTGTTGTATTTGTTGGCCAGTCCACATTATTACTACTTGTAAAGCTAAGTATTTGAATAGTTTAGTAAAGGAATGTTTTTTCAATAAAAAGTTTTAGAAATATTTTTTGCAAATGAAAATCTTTATAAGGAAACAAGTGTACTCTGTGGCTGTAACTGTGTGTGTGTTGCCTTTTGTATGGGTAGTCAATAAAACATGTTTTTGTGATTAAGAAATCCAATACTATGTATGCTATTTAAAGGTCTTAGAAATCTTTGCAGGCAATGTGGGAATTCCCTATTTCTAATCGAGTACCTCTGTTTTTTTTTGTCCAGTTTAACTATTTGTTGTTTGCATGGACAACTCTTAGAAGTCTTGGGGTGCAGGATGTAATTACATTCAGGGCCTCATTACGAGGCTGGCACGAAATGAAAAAGAAGTGGTACATCTGGTAATTACTGCATGAATTGAAGTGTGGCATACCAGATGATTAAGAATTCACTGCAATGCTTGTGATAATGTAGCTTTATAGACCTGTGGCGAGAACCGAACCAGGCGGTATGGGCCCTGAAAACCAAGTTAATGGCCTGAGCGAAGTGAGGGCCTTTAACAAGGTATGAGGGCTTATGACAACAGTACAGCCTGCAGCCCGAGTGTGAGGTCTATAAAGTCATTAGACCCCATGGGCAAAAACACAAAAAGTTTATGTTAGAATGTATATTTTTAAAATATTTGTTTTTTGGGAGAGCTTAAATATTCCACGTGGATTAAGTTTAATAAGGGACACAGTAGGGGAGTTGGAAACATGCCCTCAGAGGGAGGAGTTAGCAGGTATGAGTGTGCGAGAGAGCACAGAGAGCAGTGACCGTAGGAGTACAAGGAAGGCAAGCGAGGACCACGGAAGAGTGAGGGATAGCAGAGAAAGAATAGTTGAGGGGGGTGAGTGAGTACACAGTGAGGAGGGAGGGGGCACAGGAAAGGTAAGTGAGGGAGTACAGACTGAGGTGAGTGTTCAGGCTCATGTAAAGGGGGGGCGAGGGACAAGTAAAGGGCTCCCTCTCTGACTTCAGTGCGACCCCCAGCCATCATGAATTTAAAAGAAAACGAAAAAAGCATGGTATTAGTAGGCAAATGTTATTTTAAAGAAGGCCACTATTCAGGGGTGAAACACTGTTATTGCTTGACTTTCTGAGTTACAAAAAAAGCAAAGGCCAAATTTGCGGGCTATAACGAAACTGCAAGCTATACCGTTTCTTATAGCCCACAAATTGACCAATAGGAAAGTGTTATTCACTGGCCCAGGGTTCTAATGGCATTTACATGATGTGATCCAACTTTGGACATATTGCACAAGCAACATACAACACTGAGCCTGGTGGCCATTGTAGGATTGCAAGCCAGTAAAAATGATGGTCCGAGAACAGCATTCCACCAAAACGAGCACCATACAGGAATCATGGGACCTTCCATTAGACAAAGGTGTTAAGGGTGCTTGCAAAGGGTTTAAGGGTGCTTGCCTAACCAAAGTTCCTGGAGCAGGAGCTTATAGTCTTGGCACAGGACGTTGCAAAGGAGACATCCAGGTTGTAGGCCACAAGGCAGATAGAAATGTCACCAGCCAGTCAAACCTAACTATGGGCAGGGTGCATAATAATGAAGTGGCTCTGCTGACACATTCCCATTTGACAACTGACGTAAAAACTAGGTGGGTTTTGTAGGAATGGATCCATAACATCAATTCCTATCGAAGGCTGCAGAGCATGGCAAAAGAGGGTGTACTGTTCTTGATCCATATAGGCATCCAGGAGAGATGAAGGCGGCAGACATCATGGACATTACAAGAACAGTCAATGCAGAGTTGGGGCAAATACATTGATAGATGGCTATGAGTTCCCCATCGAACATGTCACTAAATAATCAAGGTAATGGGTAGAGAAGTAAAGTCCTGAGTATGCCTTGGAATACCATCATATAGTTTGAAAGAAAGAGCCACCTTTGGATAAGGAAGATGTCCTAGACTTCAAGACATAATTCAATACCAGTGAAAGCCATTATGAAAATGTGAGACATGGCACATTTAAATCCTAAGCAAGTTTCCATCCTGTGATTTAAAAGAATACAGACACAAGCAGTATCACTGACATGTACCACAAAATCAGGTTTCATTGCCCAATGAAACACTACAAATAGGCATGACACATGCTGCCCTGTTCTCCACATGCATGCACTCCAAATCAAGGCACTCAAGAAATGCCTTTGTATGTGTCCCCAAAACACAAAGAGAGGGATGTGTCATGGCCAAAAAACATACCTGACCGGAAAGTCTTGGATATTCAAAGTAGTAGCAAGCTCCAGCCAGGCATGATGAACAATGTATTGTATGCATGTGTTCAGCCATTCTTTGCAAACTAATAGTACGCATTTCAACTCCAAGTATCCACACAGAGAATAAAAGAACCTGCCTCCCAAAGCACTATAAATACCAACAGGCAAAGAGGCCAAGAACAAATCCACTGTAAGCTCTCATACAAAAGGGAATAAGAAGAATCAATTATGCCTGCCCAGCCAGCCCAACCAGTCCTGACACACCAAGAATGCTAACCACCAAAGCCACCCTAGCAAGCTCAGGCCATCAGAATTGTCCATCCATTGTCAAGCACCATATGCCTGGAAGTGGGACAAGATATCAATTGTATCAACAGTTTCTGCAGGATGTTTTGAAACTCGTCCATAAAAAATTACAAAAGTAATTAAAAAGAAAGGAGTGTACACCAGGCACCAATAACGCAATTTATTCTGGGATCAATTACAGCCGGGAAAGCAAAATTCAAACAGAATGCGGAACATAACTGCATGAAATGTGCTTTCATAGTTACGCCCCAAAATGAAATTTTTATTATTGGTACACACTAATTAGCATCAAACACATTGCAACAATAGGTCAATCCCCCAAATGAAGCTTATTTGCGAAGCTATGCGAGTCCTGCAAATCTTATCAAACCGCCTTTGGCCCGCGCTGTGACGTCACAGTCCAAACCATGGTTCCCACATCATAGTACCAAAACATTGAGACATTAGAGATGACAAGCGGAACTTTATTCATCTGCCTTCCGACATCTCCACCAGCTTCCCATGAGAGCACAATCGACCATGACACCACATGAGCCTTGAACTGTTAACAAGTTATGGACTTAATGTTGCAGCCTATGAACTCTTTGAGCCGCATCCCACGCTGAGATGTACCGAGCGGCGATTTGAAACTGCCATGGGGTATTTAGAAACGGTCAGTACCCAGTTTCCAAAACTAATATGCTGGATTATAAAGTGGTTGTACAATTGCTGCCTTCCCCTGGCACCCATGAGCTTCGTTTCCTGACCTCGAATGTATCGAGATGTGTTTATTTATTTCTGCAATAGCCTGGGAACAGTAGTTTGCAATGTGCTATTAGCTTCTACCATTGCTAGATAAATTAATAAAAGTGCAAATTTATTTTCTAGTCAATGTCAACATGAAGGCCTGTTTGCAATGCCTACATATAATGTTATGTCCCACACACTTACCTACAGTTTAAGCCTTATTATGTGTACATTTATAGTTATAATACAGTCAGAAAGGGGCATTTTCCAGCCTTATGCATAAACCTATGCGGCCATCACAGCAGCCCCCTCCCTTTTAGTGAGTTTTTCCCACAGTTGACAGGTTTGCACCTTTTCTCTGTGCATGACTTGCATCCCCAGTACAATACCACAGTCTTAAATGGTGTCTGTGGGCATTCAAAATGACAACATGGAAGAGGATGCTGCACCCCAATTGTAACACCAACAGGTGTCATTCTGGATGACACCAATAGAGATCAAGTGGCCACAAGTGGTTGGTGCACTGATGTCCAGATACCAGATGACAGCCATCAAGTTATGAGACTGATACATTGGGTAGCAGATCCCATAGCATCACCTCATACCTTTAGGGATAGGACAGGCATCCACCCTGTAAATTAGAGCAGGGAGGGCAACACTGGGCCATCATGATTCACTTCCAGGAGATGAAAAGCTGATTGGAGGACATAGCCAGACAACACCTGAGTGTGAAGCAGGATATGTGAAAGGCAATCACATGTTGGTGTAGAAAATGGGGTGTCTTATTTCCTGTATTTGTGCAAATTAATTAGGTTCTGTAGAGTGGCATCACTCAATGGAGTGCATTATGGGAATAGACAGGGCAGAAACCAGAACAAAGGCTTTCTGGTATCCTTAAAAGGGTTGAGCTGTCCGACACTCTTCAACTTGGTTACTCGCAGGGACTTATATGTGGGCAGGACTTTTATGTTGATCAACCGTTATTTTCGGACCCCCAAACCAAACACACCCGAGAAAGGGAAGAAGGCATGTCATAAATGATTTCTCAGCATGAAAGTGAGCATATCTACTGTATTAATTGAATGGATGTTAAGATTTGTGGTCATCCATCCTCTTCTTACTTTTCAGTAAGTTTTTAATTCTGGTTCTATTCCACATTCCTCGAAGCAATCTATAATTATCCCAATATTTAAGAAAAGCGATCAGTCTTTACCATATTATTATCGACCGATAGCCCTATTGAACATACCGGGAAACATCTTTGCTCTACTAGTTTTAAGAGATCTCCTAAAATGGCTTTCCGCTGCTTCGCTATTGGACGTCCACCAGCCTGGATTTGTTCCTAATCTACGGACAGCAGTGAATAGATTAATTTTGTCATCTATAAAAAAAACTTGTTTCTCAATCAGTCCAACCAATATATTTTGCTTTTATAGACTTTAAGCAAGCCTTTGATTAAATTCCCAGGAAATTGCTTTGGTCTAAGTTGTTGAAAGCGGGTTGTTCCACTAACCTTCTTAATTTACTAATGCAATTTTACTCTAGTACCGCCATTCATGTTAAATTAAATAATGAAGGCCTTCTATCTCAAGCGATTCTGACTTTTCGGGGTCTCAATCAAGGCTGTATTTTAGCATCTGTTCTTTTTAACTTTTTTATTAGAGACATTTGTACATATTTAAATTCAGTTTCTTCCTTCCCCCATAAACTAGTAAAAGTGTTCATTTCTTTGTTACTTTATGCAGAAGATATTGTGCTGTTAGATAAAACCCCAATATTGTTGCTGCCTTTTTTTAAAAAAAAGGCAAATTTTGAGTCAGTGGACTGCGTGACTATTTGGGCTGTCTGAAACCAAAATGGAGGTCCCCCAGTACACCGTGCCTGTCCGGACATGTCCACTTTGTTGTGTCACACTTTTTTAATTAGTTTGGGGACCCCACCCCTGTCCTGCGGACACTGGCACGCATTCACACCTGATCTCACTGTGCCCTCAGACACTGCACCTGTCGGGACATGTCCGCACTGCTGTGTTGCACTTTTAACTAGTTTTGGGACAGCGCCCTGTCCTGCGGACACTGGCACGCATGTGCAGTTGATCTCACTGTGCCCCAGACAATGCACCTGTCCGGACATGCCCACTCGCACGTGTCTCCCTTTTAATTAGTTCGGGGACTCCTCCCCTGTCCTGTGGACACAGGCACGCATGCACACCTGCTCTCACTGTGCCCCCGGATAATGTGTCTGTACGGACATATCCGCTCACACATGTCACACTTTTAATTAGTTCTGGGACATGAGCCCTGTCCTGTGGACACTTCCACGCATGCGCACACCATTTCCCCGTCAATAGGTGTCTGCAGGACAGCAGTCGTGTCTGCAGCTGTTCGAGGACGTCATCATGTAACCGTGCCTGTGCTGTGCATCAGAAGTATCAGCAGACAGTGTCTGTGTCCCCAGACAGTTTGAAACTGCATTTTAGACCAATTAAGGGTATTTAAAGACTGTGGGCCTCATTACACAGTAGGCGGTAGGGGTTTACCGGTACCGGTAAGGGCACCGGTACCGGTAAACCCCTAGCGCCTTACTACGAGTTCCCTTTGTGGGACCCTACTTTAACGGCTGGTTTTACCAGCCGTTAAAGTAGGGTGCCACAAAGGGACCTCGGATCTAATTACGGTACTGCAATTTGCGGTACCGTAATTAGCACCTTCCCCATTGCCATTATGCCCCATGGGGGCAAAAATGGGAATGGGGAAGAGTCTTGGTGAATGGGGAATTACCGCCCCGCTCACCTTGGAGTAGGGCGGTAATTCCGCCATCCACCAAGGCAGACACAGTAAAATGCCGGCGGCAACCATGGCGCTAATAGCGCCATGGTTACCGCCAACCATGTAATGAGGCCCTGTGTCCTGCTTGATCTGGCAACTCTTTATAACTTTTTAAGCCCTATGTGTGGCTCGATAGTCCGCAGGCAGTCGCACCGTCCGCAGACAGCTTCTCTAAAGGGATCCACCCACTACTGCTCCTCATTGTGAATCTGGCTGTCCAAGAGAGAGCACCTGCTGCTGGTTTTGATGTGAATGCTGGAGGATATGGCTTCAACTATGGCCACTGCTGCTGCCACACCACCACCATCTGGAGGGCCTGGATAGGGGAACAGTTATGGTGATACAGAAGTGGATCAAGAGGAAGATGAGGATGAGGTACTCGAAATCCCTCTCTCCATCTACCGACATGAATCCTGGATGTAGAAGCTTTTTACAACCATTAGGGGTATACCAAAGGCTCGGCAGACAAAGTTTGATGCACTGAGTGCAATGTTGTACACAGTAATGGAAAACCATGTCTGTAAAGCTACGGGGCCACCTCCATGTGGCACCACCTCAAGTCCAATCACAAGGCAGCAGCTCAAAAGGTTGTACCTTTCGAAGAGACGAGTAGGCTGACGGTCACTACCTCATCCTCATCTGCTCCTGCTACCACCAGGGACACTTCTGTGGGGCAGAGGATCTCTGTGGAAGCCTCACAGGCCAGAAATGACACAGTCAAGCCTTATCTTTCGAGGGTGACTGTGCTGTGCATGTACTGTGACACACCGCTTTGTAGGGGGGAGCAGTTTCAGAGTGCTTTTGAGGCTGTGGTCAAGGAGCATGAGAACCACTGCCCCCTACCTGATTAAGGCCCACCCAACATCTTCCTCTCTCCGCCTGCCCCTTTGGCCCTGTGCTTGGTGCCCCTTCCTTCCCCCTCCCTTGTCTCTACTCCAAAAAATAGCCCAAATAAATATAAAACACAAAAAATACAAAACAGGTTCTTTTCAGAGCCACCTTTCACAGTTGAAAAACAAAAGTAACATACAAAGTTACAGGCCTCCATGCAGTCTGTGGATTCAGTGGACAGAGCAATCGTCTGCGGAGATCAAAAAATGTGTGTGGTGGTGGCATCAAAAATATTTTACTCTTTTGCGTGGGAAAGTGTTGGCTCTGAAGAAAACCTTTTATGCATTTTTTTAGTTTTTAAAAGTGTTTTTCCATTTTAAAAAAAACTAAGCAACATTCTACAAAGCACAACTTTTTCTTTCAACTTGCAAAAAAGTAGGCATGTTGTTTCCATTCATTTTGTTTTCACCTACTGAAAAATGCTTTCTATATTTACAAACAGTGCTTTAAAGAATTTGGAATGTTTTGCAGAAAAAGCTGATTACCAGCATTGGTAAGATGTACACCATCTCTGAGGAAAATATTGACAATGTCAAAATTAATATTTTCATTATGAAAAGAAGCCATGCTAACATCTCCAGAAATGTACACACAGACTAATTGACATTGCGCCTCGCCTTCTCCAATTGTGCACCAAATGAACTCGAGCACATCCACTTCTGTCTCTGGGCAATGTGATAAAAAATCAGTCTAGAATTCGGTAACATTTCCTTCAATTTGCCAAATATCTCCTTCATTGCAAACTGCAGTGAAATTCCGAGTGACATAACCTAAACTGTTTCCTCCAGAATGAACAATTATAATGTCTGCATGTTACAGTGTGACCAAATCGACACAAAATGGGAGCAAGTCCACACACTTCATTCTGCGCACTGCATATCATTGCACATGAACATCATGAAATCCAAGATTTTCAGCCACTCCACACTGCTCTGCATACACATTCAACCAATAGACCACAAGTCCCCTCGACACTCTCTCCTCATGAAAGACATAGCCAAAGCTTTCTGCACTCCTCTCGGTAATCAGACCTTCTGCCAGACTCTCTCCTTGCATACCACACACAGGAAACCTTATTGGCTAATCTCCTGGGCTGCACAGTCCCATTTCCATGCATGGCCTCCTGAACAGACCTGGATGTGGCATGTGCCATCCGCGGACTACCGCGGTATCCCCGTACAGATTGTCAAAATTAAGGGGGCGGGAGAGAAATGAAATGCAATGCAAGTTATTTACTCTTTAGTGGTGGCTCTGAAAATAACCTTTGTTTGTGTTTTGATTTTTTTGGGGGGCTTTTCGGATGTTGTATTCCCTACAACTACTCATATGCACTCTAAATAATTGTCACAAGAATGTTTTGAGTGCAATTATAATATTTTCAAGAAAGATTGCATTGCCACAATCAGTAAAATTCATGGCATCACTGAAGAAAATATTTCCACCATCCAGCAGAATGTTCTCATTTGGGAAGAATGTCATCCCAACACCATTCAAAAATGAACATACCCCTTTGTCACAAGGTAACTTCCTGTGTCTTGTTGAGGACAAAGCACATTGGTGCCATAGGAGGTATGTGTGAAAAGATAAAATGTCCATATGGAAATAGTTCCATTAATGCTTTCAGCATATGTTTCAATGCAATCTACAAAAATATCACAATGATATAGGACAAATGATGTCCTCTACAATGCACCACAATGATATTTGGACATTGGAAATGAGACTTATTTTTGCAATGTGAAAATAAAGTCTCCCAGTTTTGGCCAGGCACACCATACCAAAAAGCCTCCACTCCATCCAATCCAAGGTTAGCAGAAATGACACACATTTCTGTGTACCTTTTCAGATTCAACATCCAAGAATCTCCTACCATCCACACAGTAAGCCTTCTCATCTTCACTACACACATCAATGAAAATAACTGCTACCCTCTCTTCCTATAAACCACAACCAGAAGACCTCATTTGCTAATCTCCACAGTCCCCTTTCCATGCCAGGCAGTCTTAAAAGACCAGGATGTGGCATGCCCTGTCTGGGGACTGCTGAGCTGTCTGCGGACCCAGTAACAAAGGGCAGCCCTTCATACCTTTACACTTTAATCTTTGTAGCACTCCCTCATTGACTACTTCCAAGCAGTCACACACCCATCCACCAATCACATCCAAAAACTCTACATATAACTCTGTCATCTCAGTTCAACACTTCGGATTTACTGTTGAACACTCAGAATTCATGTCTCCTGTTACTCCCAAGCACCTGCATCAAAAACTACTATAACAATCTCCAATATTTATAATTGCAAATTCAACCACATCTGCATCTATTAACACACATTACAGGTATGTATATATTTTTAAAATTACATTTCCAACTCTTTTACAAATGCGTAAACAGGGTTCCTGCCACTTACCATGCATTAACCTACTAAATAATCATAGGGCCTCATTACGACCCAGGCGGAAAACTATGGTGCTAATAGCACCATGGTCCATGCCGGTAACTTACCTACTCCGCCATGGAGAAAGGAGGAATTACCACCCCATTACAAGGTTGGCGGGGCGGTAATTCCGCCTTCCTCCATGGCCCTTCCCCATTCCCATTTTTGCCCCATAGGGCTCAATGGGAATGGGGAAGGTGCTAAGTACGGTACCGCAAATTGTGGTACCGTACTTAGTACCAAGATCCTTTTGCGGGTCCCTACATTAATAGCTGGTGTAGACTAGCTGTTAAGGTCGGGTCCCGCAAAGGGACCTCGTAATCAGGCGCTAATGGGTTAACGGTGCCGCAGCCTTTTACGGCGCCGTTAACCCATTAGCACCTGGGTCGTAATGAAGCCCATGCTCTTGTTGGGTGTCCTGACCCACGTTTAAGCTATCCTGCTACAACATTTGGTGCTGTGGGCTTAGGAAATTCAAGATGGCGGAAAACCCACATGTGCGCCGAAATCCAGGAAAGCTGCGCAGTTTGTGCGCCCACCAAAATGGTTGCCTCACTTGCCACCCACCAGTGCGAGAATGAAAGGCCGGGTTGCCATGAGGGAAATGGGTTGCCAAAGGAAAAACAGTAGCGCCGGTTAGCTTCAAAGCGCTTTAAAACCACCATTGGACTACCCGCACAGTAGTCTGAAACCATTGGGAATGGCAATGCTGATTGCCAAATGCAACCTAGAATTGTGGGGAATTCATTTCTTAAATCCCAAAAATGGGTGCAGTACCAGTACTCACCACTATCCAAAAGCCGGCGTTTTAAAACCACTCTGTGTGTTTTTCTGAAGGCAAGCAAAATGCCTATTTCAAACCTTGCAACATGTGCAAAATATTCACTGAACACCAGCAGACATTTGGCAGAATGGAGTTTTGTGTGCCTACAAAATCTGGGAAATGAAGAGCCCAAAAACAATGCTTATAACAAAAATGCTATGGAGTCAGCAGCTTAAGCCTAACTACAACTGGATTTAAAACCACCAAAATCGAAAATGTTAAATTAAATGAGTGACCTATGTTTGGTGTCACATGCCTTTGTAACTGTTGAAATGTCATAGTTTTGCGCTTAGAATCAGCATTCTAGCTGCATGTGTAAAATTACAAGTTATTTTAAAAGCAACAAAAAGTTAGCTGAAGGTCTGGCTTAAGGAACTTGATTTTGCCTAGCAACTACCCATCAGCAGTGAAACTTGAGTCACCACTGTGTTCCCAGGCCAACCTTCCTTTTGCTGCCCAGGCTAAGGATATGCCATCTATCTGATAATTGAATTATCTGTGCTCTGCAAGAGAGTGAACAAAGCCCTCTTCACTCAGGCAAAGGTTTTTTATTACAGACGTCGTAAAAAGTGGCTTCCTCCTGGAGAAGCTGGGAGGAGCACTGCCTGTGAGAGCAAGCTGGCTTGGCAGAACTGGAAAGAACCAGAAATTCAACCTTGTGCTGAGGGTAAACCACACCCCTTTGGAGCCAGAACATAACTTTAAAAAGATGGATAATTCATAGAGCGGACATGTGAAAATTTTATAAATGATACCATAATTCTTGTGATTTTTCTGCCCACAGTTTAAGACGTGGTAGGAACCGGTGGTATGTTCAGGGGGGTTTTAGCGGAAAAGTGGATATTACTCTAAATGTGTGCATGTTAAAAATCTGAAACTTCATCAGTTAATGTCCCTACCCCCTGCACACATGTATGTAAAGTTGGGTCCATGTCGGAAATTGGAAAAGCAGTTAAAAAGTCAATTATGTACACTCTTTGAATGCAAGCTCCGAGAATGAGCAGATTTGGACATAGACATGGCTAAATTCAGCCACACCATGTATATGTAATTTTAAACAAATGTGTACCTGTGCAAATATGTTTTTAGGTCAGATATAGATTGTGTGTAAAGTTGACAGGGGTGGGTTCTCTGTATCATAAACAGACCTCATCATGATGACACTTCATTTCATTCCCCCAATCAAGGGGACGAATGAAAGCTGACCAATGACGATTGAGAGGGGCAAGTCTAGTGATGCTGCACACACACACCCACTCTCAAGAAATAGATAAAAGCAGAGAGTCAGGACGCATAGAGAGATTCATTTTTCATCTGCCGCTGAAAGCTCTGCCGGAAAAATCCATACTTACCTCCATCAACCTCCAGAAAGCCAAACTAGAGACTTCAATCTATCCAGAGCAGAGAGACCCAAAGAACCGGTGCCTAGCAGAGACCAGACCCCTGTGAGCAGTTCCAGAGGCCAGGCGCTGTGAGCAGAACCCGGAAAGACCTGACCAGACTGAAGTCCGTGACCAAGTCGCTTTCCTGTTCAAAATCTCTTGTGAGTACTTAGCAAAACTCAGAACACATCTCTTAGTTTAAATTCATCTAATTCAATCTATTTAACCTAAGTAGAACTGCCTCCTAGCTGTCACCTGTCATTCTAGCTGCAAAAATTTGTCACTTGTCATTTTGAAAAAGTGTGCGTTTAAAATTTACAAAACCAAAAACGACCTTTACTAAATTACTCATATCTCCGCAACCGTTTGGGCTAGAGACTTGCAATAACTTTCATTTGGAAGCTGAGATCCCAGGCTTTTCTAGGACCCCAAAACGGTAGAGATAGTCCTTGCGGTTCCTTTGTAATAGCGCTCGGCGCATCCGCGAATTTTACCGCGATTTGCAATTTCTTCACATGTAAAAACTGCTGCTGTTTGCTTTCCATTGGCCAGAAATTCGTTTAACCTGCTAACTATCCCTGCATCATTGCTAGTGTGAGCCTGGACTAATATTAACTAGATACCACTCACCCTGAACCTCTATAAGGGAATTAAAAGCAAATTTAGCATATTTCTCATTCATTGCCAGCACATATCCAAGCATTGCCTGTGTTTTCAAAACTCCTATCTGTTTTCTGTAAGCTTGCTGGGATTGAACTGAATTACAGTTGATTGCATTTCTGAGGACTGTGTGTTTTCCTTCCATTTCCTTGCCTTGCATCAAGGGGGGGAGGGGAGTAGCCAGAGAAAAGTGATTACATTGTTTGGTTGAAATCATATTGCGTATTTTCTGTACTGCATTCATTGAATATTGCATCCACCTGAGCTTACATAAAGCATCCTCTACCACATTATACTTTTGTTCCTATTTACCAGTGTGCTACCTTATCCATTTCAGGTCAACTCATTAGTCATTATAAGAAGTGTGCTAGTGCCAGATTCTCCATTGTTAATATTTACCATATCAGATTAAGTGTGCTATTCAATTATTAATTTATTATAAAGTGTGATATATATATTTTAATTTATCAAATAAACCTTTTAAACTTGCAAAACAGAACTACTTCTTGGCTCAGTGGGGTCAGGGGGATTCCAAGAGAGGGGTGTTATACAAGGGTAGTCATCCAGGACGCATGAACTGGACCTAAAGATATATCAATAAGGGTTTTCATTCAGTATTATAGACTAGGCGTTGACTTAGCTGTAGTGTTGAATTGAATCCTCTTACAAAGTGGGGGCTCGTCCGGGATGTTGGGTTAGATTTACCATTTGTGCAGATTAATACAGTGTGCTAACTGACGGGATACATACATCCAGTCGGATCACCACGCTGCATTACGCTGTGAAGCATTCCTCAAAAGGGACACTCCAAGAAAAGTTCTGTTCTGCAAAAATAAAATACAAACTTCTGTAAGTCAGGACAGAGACCAATCTCTAGAATGACGACCTTAGTAGACATGAAAATAGCCAGAGAGCACCTCTTGCATAAGCTATTTGTGAGAGGTGAATGGACCGAACAGGGCCAGGATGTGTGGTTGCAGGCCATCACACAACAGGTCACTGAAACAGGGTCAGATATATATAGAGATCAGGGTCCCTTACATGTGGCCCTGAGTGAACTATATATGGCTCCTAAAGCCAAAGAGGAACACAATAAGATTGCCAGGATAGCAGCATACCTGTACCTATCTATGGGAGACATGCAGGATAGATGTGCTGAAAGCCAAAATCTGGCAAATAGGCAACAGATGGTGTTAGAGAAGGTCCAATCTGACCTGGTCTCTTCTGAGCAGAGGCTGCAGAGGAGCCAGGAGTCAGAAAATGACAGCAGACGGTACATCACTAAAATAAAGGAGGATATGGATATAATGCAACAGGAAAAGGCTGACCAGGATACTAGATTTCTGGCCCTGCAGAAGGAGCACCAAGACAGTTTGGACTCCTTACTGCAGAGCCAGAAAAAGCTGGAGCAACAATTAGACTTTAACAGGGCATGCACGGAGCAGGTAGCCACCCTGCAAAGTCATCTAGATAGAGTGAAGGTAGAGAGCAACAAGCTGATTTTGAAAGACCTGGATACCCAGGCAGAGTTTGATGAAGAACACCAGAAAGCTGGTGCCCTTCAAAGGCAGAGGGACGACCTGGCGGCACAGATGCAGGCTCTTAGTCAGGAAAGGGATACCTTAGGCCAGGAAGTCTGCCATTTAAAAAGGAAAATGGAAGAAAATCACCTGGCCCACCAGGGGCTGGGTGACCTCCAAAAAGAACACCAGAACTTGCTAGAGCACACCAGGAGGGTGGAGGATGCTCTAGCAAGAAAGGAGCAGGCCAATAGGGACACAGCTCAGGAGGTAACCCTCCTGCAGCAAAGACTGGCCCAGTTCTCCAGGACCAACCAGGAAGCACAGAGGGAAAATGAGGCCCTCTGTCAACACAATGATAGGCTCCAGCAACAGGTAGCGATGCAGGAGAAACTGATAGAGTCGAGTAAGGCCTTAACAGAGGAACTGAAAGCACAAATGCAGGCTCTTGCATTGCAACAGGGAGCAGGGGCAGATAGAGATGAGGTCCGCTGGGAAAGAGAGACTCCTGACCATAACCGCAGGAGCCCTAACACCAGGGGCCTTCATCTTCCCCAGTCCCTGGACTCTACCACCCCCGTGTCCCCTGGCGCACATGAGCACAGGGCCACAGGGATGGCAGATTACTATCCAGCTAAGAGTATGGGGCTCATAGGCCAGTACCATCCAGGAATGGAGGGGTGGGCATCCGGGTATGGGCACCCAAGTACAATACAGTTCAGTGGGGAACCCCAGGAGAGTAGGCCCATTAAGGGCATCCTGAAAACCTCTGCCCAGTTAGGTCAGTGGAGGGGGTACCCATCAAATCCTGACAGCAAGGAGGAATCTGAAGACTCCTCTGAACTGCGCAGGACACAGGAGACCAGGTCCCCACATTCTGCCAGCCATTCCCAGGCTCGCAGAATCCGGGAAAACCTGGAAGAACAGACGGGAACCTCTGGGAGCAGTGCCTCTGAGTCCGACGAAGAATGGACAAGGGTTACCCGAACCAAAAAGGCCAATAAGGCAAAAAGGGCCTTGCTCAAGGACCCCTTAAAGCAGATTAAGGCGATCAGGAGCGTCATCACGCCTTACCATAAGAACGCTAAGTATTCTGTTTGGGAGCACTTAGAGTTGTTTGAACAAATGATGGAGACTTTCCATTTGAAGGACAGCCAAAGCTGCATTCAATATGTAAAGTGGACCTTCTCCCCGGAATACTCCAGTTTCTTTGCGGGGCTGGAGGACCAAAATCATTTAAGATGGTCCACCTATAAGGCGGCCATCCTGAAACATTTTTCTGTTCACAGAAATCCTCAAGAGGCTCGCAAGGCAGCCTACAATTTGCAATGTGGGGAGGATCAGGCCCCACAAGAATTTGTGCAGGAGTTAAAGCGGGCTTTTGCACAGACCACAAGAAGGGTGCGCACGGATAGCCGTGAATTTATAAACACGTTTTTCCATGCCTTGCCCAAATATATCATGACCCAGCTCGTGAGGGATTTTCACGAGAAAAGATCTTTAGACTGGGTCATTGAACAGGCTACCCGCATCTATGAGGTGCAGAAGCCCATAGAAAATAAAAGCAATGCCCAGAAAAACCCCAAAGCCAACAGCACCCCTGCTGCTGCCAAGGTGGCAGAGGTAAAGGTCACCCCCGTTTTGGATTTGGAGATGGGGGGGCCTAAAAACCTACCTGCACCTAATAATGCTAGGCCCAGAAGGTCCTCGGGCCAGTCGCAGACAGGGAGCCAGGGAGGCAGCCCCACAAATGGGGTCCCTCGCTCTCCTGACTATGTAAGTCCTCGCTACAAAGGTAATCGACCCATCCTGGGTTATGTGTGGACTCCTCCAGCCCAAGGGGGGGGATCCAGACAAGCACCTAACCCAGGGAACTTCCCTCCAAACTTCCCACAGGAGGGCAGAAATTTACCAAACCCTGGGCAGAACTTTTTCCCCAGATATCCACCCGACTTCCAACCCCAAAATCATCCATCCTTCTTTCCTCAATTCCCTGAGCCCAGACCACTGAATCCGGGAGAGGGGAGGCCAAGGGTGGAGGGGTACCAAAATCTTCCCAACCAGGGGTACTACCAGAGGAGGGACAGCTACCCTTCCCGGGATCAGCCCAGGGGAGAAAACAGGGCCCCGTATCAGCCTGAGCGGGTTTCCCAGTTAGAGCGCCAGGTTCAAAACATGGCGCGGGATATGGGTCATATACTGAGGGCACAGCAGAACCCTCAGATCAGCATGCCGGCGCAGAACGCACCCAACTCTGGACCTGGTGCTCCAGAACAATGACGGGGGCAGCACCCCGATAAATCACCGGTTCCCAGGGAGGAGGCACAAAGGGAAGGGGGGTGTAAAGCCTTGGAGGAAGCTTCCTTCCTCACTTGTAAACAGCCCCTGGAAACCCAGGAACCGGAAACAAAATCTCTTGCCCCTGAAAGTCTGCCTCCTAAGGAGCAGAGGGGGGGTAGGAGAAACAAAAGACCCAAACAGACTCAGTTTGAGGAGGAGGTACAGATCTTCCAATTTGAGGGAGAGGGATCCTCAGAGGATCCTGGGAAAAGGATCTTCTCCTTCAGAGAGGGGGGAACTCCTCCCAAAGAAAAATGGGTCCCTAGGGATGCAAATCCAGACTGGGGAGATGTGGAGACTGAGCTACCGCCGCCCACCATCTCATCCCAGAACCAACAGCAAGAAAATCCCCTGGTTCAAACCCATCCTGGCGACTGCCTCCAAAAAAGGGGGGGCGGCCCAGAAACGGAGCCAGGGGAACCCACAATGGCTCTGATCTCCAGTTGCAAATTTTTTCTTTCAGATTCCCAAGACTCTCCACAGAATTCTGCCCAAATCTCCTCGCTAGCGATGTCCAAAACCAGAAAATTAGCCCACCAGTTGTCCAAAAATGTACATTATCTGTGCCCCCTTGAGGAGAAGGAGGGAAGATATTATGCCCCGGTACAAGTACAGGGGCAGGGTACAATCTCGGCACTGGTGGACACTGGATCTCAAGCTACCCTTCTGTCAAGAAGGGCCTTTGACGAACTGAATGCAGGAAGGGGAGGGAATTACCAAATTCCTCTCACCTCTCTTCCTGGACAACTGCAGAACTTTGACGGGAAGGAAATTCCCGTTGAGGGGACTGCAGACTTGGACGTTAAGATCGGGCGACACAAGTTGAAACACCCGGTCATAGTTGTGACCCCAGAGGGCACCCCTTGTTTACTAGGGAATGACCTCCTGAGAAGGTTGTCACCCCTAATAGATTGCGTAAACAAGGTCCTCTGGACCCAGACTAGCCGACCAATAAAATTAAAACAGAGTGTCAACCATATTAGTTTAAACGGCACCTGCCACATGGTTGAACAAAAATCTGACCAAGTAGAATTTCACTTCCAGAACCACCAAATTCCAGACGTGACAGTCATAGCAGTAGGACAACAGACTGGTGATGGGGGGTCCTCTCTATTTCTGAAAATCAACCTTCCTTCCAGTCTAAAGTGGTATTCCACGCTGGAAGGAAACACTTTGAAATTCTATACCAATCCACAATCTGAAACTCCCACTCCTATAGTCCAGAAAGATGTGAAATCAGCTCAAAGCCTGGCTGATATTCAGCAAATTGAAGAGCAGTTGTTCATCCCTGTTCAGTTAAATGATGGGAAGGACTCTGTTCTCGCTCGAGTGTGTGTAAACAACGGTAAGAGCTTCATCAGCGAAGCCATGTTCCGCCAACTCCCAAAAGATCCAGCCATTCCCACCTTCAAACTGATAGACAAATGGGAAATGGACCTGGAAGCACCCAATTTAAAACATCTCCTGCCAAGCAGGTGTATGCTCAAAATCTCCATTGGCAACAAGAGCATAGTCCATAATTGTTGGGTCGTGCGAGACGTCACTGCCGCCTTTTACTTAGGCAGTGACATTCTCAATCGCTTTGCCATTAGTTTGGACCTAATAAACTTCAAAGCTTGGTCCCGATTAGCGGATAATCCCATGGGCTTTGATGATCCAGAAAAAGCATTTAGGTCAGCTCAATTGCTACCTTATGCAGTTGAAATTCAGGTTAAAGAGGAAGTCACCATCCCAGAAAGGACCCGACAATTCTCCCTGGAAGTGAAAGTTAAAAGGGGACAAGAGTTGAAAAACCCTGATGCTTACATACATCTAAATGCTTCTCTCCAACAGCAAGGGTTGGGGGTAAACCCGACTCCATTAGTCAACATAGAACATGACCCCATTCTAATAGAGGTGGATAACAGCGACTTAAAGAGTATTACTCTAGCCGCAGGCACCATTATTGGAATGGCGGTTGATGACCGACATTTCTCCATTGATCTTGTAAATGAACTGTTAGGACCCATCCCCAAGGACTGTTTTGACAGTGACAGTGATGACAACGCAACACCAGACAGGATTTTTACCCGGCATGGGGGGAACTTCCTGGTGTACACTTCCTGCCCCTATGGTAAGGAAGATGTGACCTGTGACTTCAGGAGGGATGAGGTGATTTTCCAGGTCCATGAGGGCTGCCTTTCCCACCTGAAGCCTCCGGTCCAAATCAGCACTCTGACCAGGGACTTCTCCACCCAGCTGGAGGAGGCCGCGGAGATAGCCAAACCAGAAGTCTTTCCAGGCTTCAGGCAGATGGTGGAAGAGAGAGTCAATCTAGCTGATGCCTGTGTGACTCTGGAACAAAAGCAAAAGTTGAAACAAGTTTTCTTGGATTTCCAAGATCTCTTTGCGGTAGACTCATATGACTGTGGTCGCACCGACATCCACACCACAACAATCCCCACGGACCCTGGCATGACTCCAGTGTTTGTGAAGCAATATCGCTTGCCTCTCGCATCAATGGAGTCCCTTACTGAAATAATTAAGAACCTTGAGTCCCGGGGAATAATCCGTCCAGTCCACAGCACCTTCAATAATCCGGTGCTGGGAATATTGAAGCCAAACGGCCAGTGGAGACTCTGCGCTGACCTCAGGGAGCTCAACAAACGGGTCCACACTTCCCGATGGCCTCTTCCCTACATTGACCAAGGGCTGGCCCAGATTCAGGGGTCACAGGTATTCACTGCAATAGACCTGACCAATGGATACTGGACCGTGCCTGTCAGTAGGGAGGACCAATACAAGCTGGCTTTTACCTTTGGGGGCCAGCAGTACACATGGACCCGGACTCCCTTCGGATACCTTAACTCCGGTAATGAGTTCAATATTTTCCTACATAAGGCCATGCCCGACCTGGGTACGAGGGGTAACCTGGCTTATGTAGATGATGTCCTCATCAAAAGTTCATCTGTGGAGGAACACATAGCAGAGATCCGTTATGTTCTGACACAGTTGAGGGCCGCCGGAGCAAAACTTTCCTTTCAGAAAGCACAGTGGTGTAGAACCCGTGTTAATTTCTTGGGGCATGAGATTACTCCTCAGGGTCTCTGTCCCCAGGAAAAGAAAGTGGAAGCACTTCAGAAACTGAAAGACCCCACAACTCTGCGGGAACTAAGGAGCCTCCTTGGACTGACTAATTACAGCAGAAAGTTCATTGAGGGCTACGCAGAGATCACCAAACCCCTGATTCATCTCCTGAAGGGGGGGGTCAAGTGGGAATGGGGTCCAGAACAAGCCGAGGCAGTAAAACAACTCAAAAGAAGCCTCTCACAAGCGCCTTGCCTAGCTTACCCTGTCAGAAACAAGGAGTTCTTCCTGGAGACGGGGTTCTCTAATACGTGCTTGACGGCAGTATTATATCAAAAGCATGACAAGATCAATAAAGTAATCTCCTATGCGAGCAAAACTTTATCCTCTGTGGAGGAAAAATTCAACGATTGTGAGAAGGCACTCCTGGCAACGGTGTGGGCATTGAAGAATTACCGCCCGTTTATCCAGGGGGAACACATCATAGTGGAGACTCCACACCAGCCTCTGCAATATCTCCAAAGTGACAGAATCCGGGCCGGAAATGTGAGTAATTCCCGAATTACTTCCTGGATTCTGTCAATGCAAGGCTTTCCTGTGGAGGTCCGATATGGCCAAAACAAGAAGAGTCCCCTCGCGCAAGGTCTGGCTGACTTGCATGATTGTGCCAGAGAAAACTGTCTCTTAGTTATACTGTTTTTTTTTTTCTCAAAATAAGAATGTAATGTTTCGTTATGATAAAATGCATATGCTGCCCCACTACCTCAACAGTGGTGGAAAAACGTCTATGAGTAGATATTGCCGCTTTTGCTTTATCATCCTAGGAGAGATGAAACCATGAAGGATGACCAAGAAGAACGATCCGGAGACCGGGAGCAGAGACGCAACGGGCCCGGGGTACCGCCCAATCTTCCCATCAGGACCGGCGAGGAGAACCGATCGATCAGTACCGGATGGAGAAGAAAACGCTGAACTGTGTCATCTACAGAAGAGGAAGAAGATTATGCGGACAGACCGGTGCATGGGTCAAAACCCTTGTGCACGCGACTCCCCATCGACTCAAATTCAAAGTGCAGTCGCGTGGGGGGGACTTGTTGGGTGTCCTGACCCACGTTTAAGCTATCCTGCTACAACATTTGGTGCTGTGGGCTTAGGAAATTCAAGATGGCGGAAAACCCACATGTGCGCCGAAATCCAGGAAAGCTGCGCAGTTTGTGCGCCCACCAAAATGGTTGCCTCACTTGCCACCCACCAGTGCGAGAATGAAAGGCCGGGTTGCCATGAGGGAAATGGGTTGCCAAAGGAAAAACAGTAGCGCCGGTTAGCTTCAAAGCGCTTTAAAACCACCATTGGACTACCCGCACAGTAGTCTGAAACCATTGGGAATGGCAATGCTGATTGCCAAATGCAACCTAGAATTGTGGGGAATTCATTTCTTAAATCCCAAAAATGGGTGCAGTACCAGTACTCACCACTATCCAAAAGCCGGCGTTTTAAAACCACTCTGTGTGTTTTTCTGAAGGCAAGCAAAATGCCTATTTCAAACCTTGCAACATGTGCAAAATATTCACTGAACACCAGCAGACATTTGGCAGAATGGAGTTTTGTGTGCCTACAAAATCTGGGAAATGAAGAGCCCAAAAACAATGCTTATAACAAAAATGCTATGGAGTCAGCAGCTTAAGCCTAACTACAACTGGATTTAAAACCACCAAAATCGAAAATGTTAAATTAAATGAGTGACCTATGTTTGGTGTCACATGCCTTTGTAACTGTTGAAATGTCATAGTTTTGCGCTTAGAATCAGCATTCTAGCTGCATGTGTAAAATTACAAGTTATTTTAAAAGCAACAAAAAGTTAGCTGAAGGTCTGGCTTAAGGAACTTGATTTTGCCTAGCAACTACCCATCAGCAGTGAAACTTGAGTCACCACTGTGTTCCCAGGCCAACCTTCCTTTTGCTGCCCAGGCTAAGGATATGCCATCTATCTGATAATTGAATTATCTGTGCTCTGCAAGAGAGTGAACAAAGCCCTCTTCACTCAGGCAAAGGTTTTTTATTACAGACGTCGTAAAAAGTGGCTTCCTCCTGGAGAAGCTGGGAGGAGCACTGCCTGTGAGAGCAAGCTGGCTTGGCAGAACTGGAAAGAACCAGAAATTCAACCTTGTGCTGAGGGTAAACCACACCCCTTTGGAGCCAGAACATAACTTTAAAAAGATGGATAATTCATAGAGCGGACATGTGAAAATTTTATAAATGATACCATAATTCTTGTGATTTTTCTGCCCACAGTTTAAGACGTGGTAGGAACCGGTGGTATGTTCAGGGGGGTTTTAGCGGAAAAGTGGATATTACTCTAAATGTGTGCATGTTAAAAATCTGAAACTTCATCAGTTAATGTCCCTACCCCCTGCACACATGTATGTAAAGTTGGGTCCATGTCGGAAATTGGAAAAGCAGTTAAAAAGTCAATTATGTACACTCTTTGAATGCAAGCTCCGAGAATGAGCAGATTTGGACATAGACATGGCTAAATTCAGCCACACCATGTATATGTAATTTTAAACAAATGTGTACCTGTGCAAATATGTTTTTAGGTCAGATATAGATTGTGTGTAAAGTTGACAGGGGTGGGTTCTCTGTATCATAAACAGACCTCATCATGATGACACTTCATTTCATTCCCCCAATCAAGGGGACGAATGAAAGCTGACCAATGACGATTGAGAGGGGCAAGTCTAGTGATGCTGCACACACACACCCACTCTCAAGAAATAGATAAAAGCAGAGAGTCAGGACGCATAGAGAGATTCATTTTTCATCTGCCGCTGAAAGCTCTGCCGGAAAAATCCATACTTACCTCCATCAACCTCCAGAAAGCCAAACTAGAGACTTCAATCTATCCAGAGCAGAGAGACCCAAAGAACCGGTGCCTAGCAGAGACCAGACCCCTGTGAGCAGTTCCAGAGGCCAGGCGCTGTGAGCAGAACCCGGAAAGACCTGACCAGACTGAAGTCCGTGACCAAGTCGCTTTCCTGTTCAAAATCTCTTGTGAGTACTTAGCAAAACTCAGAACACATCTCTTAGTTTAAATTCATCTAATTCAATCTATTTAACCTAAGTAGAACTGCCTCCTAGCTGTCACCTGTCATTCTAGCTGCAAAAATTTGTCACTTGTCATTTTGAAAAAGTGTGCGTTTAAAATTTACAAAACCAAAAACGACCTTTACTAAATTACTCATATCTCCGCAACCGTTTGGGCTAGAGACTTGCAATAACTTTCATTTGGAAGCTGAGATCCCAGGCTTTTCTAGGACCCCAAAACGGTAGAGATAGTCCTTGCGGTTCCTTTGTAATAGCGCTCGGCGCATCCGCGAATTTTACCGCGATTTGCAATTTCTTCACATGTAAAAACTGCTGCTGTTTGCTTTCCATTGGCCAGAAATTCGTTTAACCTGCTAACTATCCCTGCATCATTGCTAGTGTGAGCCTGGACTAATATTAACTAGATACCACTCACCCTGAACCTCTATAAGGGAATTAAAAGCAAATTTAGCATATTTCTCATTCATTGCCAGCACATATCCAAGCATTGCCTGTGTTTTCAAAACTCCTATCTGTTTTCTGTAAGCTTGCTGGGATTGAACTGAATTACAGTTGATTGCATTTCTGAGGACTGTGTGTTTTCCTTCCATTTCCTTGCCTTGCATCAAGGGGGGGAGGGGAGTAGCCAGAGAAAAGTGATTACATTGTTTGGTTGAAATCATATTGCGTATTTTCTGTACTGCATTCATTGAATATTGCATCCACCTGAGCTTACATAAAGCATCCTCTACCACATTATACTTTTGTTCCTATTTACCAGTGTGCTACCTTATCCATTTCAGGTCAACTCATTAGTCATTATAAGAAGTGTGCTAGTGCCAGATTCTCCATTGTTAATATTTACCATATCAGATTAAGTGTGCTATTCAATTATTAATTTATTATAAAGTGTGATATATATATTTTAATTTATCAAATAAACCTTTTAAACTTGCAAAACAGAACTACTTCTTGGCTCAGTGGGGTCAGGGGGATTCCAAGAGAGGGGTGTTATACAAGGGTAGTCATCCAGGACGCATGAACTGGACCTAAAGATATATCAATAAGGGTTTTCATTCAGTATTATAGACTAGGCGTTGACTTAGCTGTAGTGTTGAATTGAATCCTCTTACACTCTTGTTTGTCGCACCTCCTAACATCAAGTGGCAGTTACTTACAAAACTGTATGGTTGAAAAGTTTTCTTTTAATGAGGATTTTCATAACAGTTTCAAAATACATATTTGCAATTTCAGCAGCACTGCCTGTGTATTTTATGAAAGAAAAGAAAACCACATTTACAACATTTTCACAGAATGTTTAAGTGCCAAATCCTATGTCAAAGTTCAATATATTGCCATTACATGCATACTTGCCAATATGACCCATCATAGTCTACCAAGTGTTATTTTCTTCTTTCATTCTGTCACTTTTAACACCATTTATCCCACTAACAAAGTTACACTAAAACTCCCACAATGCAAACTCAAAACAAAAACTGCATGTATTACTAAAACATGGCATGTACATGGAATGAAAAACGTCAACATGCAATACGTTTACAAATATATATTTCAGCACCATTTCAAGTAAAACAAATACATACATGCATACATTTACAACATTATGTATGTAATGTTTAACATATAAATGAAAGAAAATAGAAATGATTTCTCCATCATTTTGCAAAAACACTCAGTGGGCCTCATCACGAATTGGGCGGTAACGCCGGCGCTAATAGCGCTGGCTCTATCTGCCCTACCGCCAAACCCCCGGATCTATTAGCGCTGGATAACTGGTTTGGCGGTATTGGAAGTCCCCTTTCCCCACTGAGCCCATTCGGGAATGCTCCATTCCCCGTTTGGCTCAATGGGGAATTTTCGCGCTCATACCGCCGGCGGATTTCCTACCGGCTGTATGAGTGCACATTTTCGGCAGTTTCCCCCCCAGCTCAGAGCTGGGGAGAAATCCGCCGAATAGCTGATTTGGCGGACCCTTAAATCCGACGGTAATAGCGCTACCGCCGGATTTAATGGTTATCGCCAAACTGGTGTTGAGGCCCATTGTGTGCAATTTTATTATCTTTCATGCACATGCATACTTGCTAACATTCCTCTTCTAATCTGTACGCGCTAATTGGGTACTCCATTTTTCTCTGCATTCTGGGACTTACAGTGCACCTGTTCTAATGCAAACAGTGCAACCACAACTCCCACAATACAAACAAAAGAATCATCATTTAATAAGCAACTACACATTAGAATGCCTCACATTCTCAAGTATGCATATACTGACAACATAACATCCTTCACACAATCGCCACTTAAACGTGTTCTACAAATATTTTCCATCTTCATTTCTTTTTTTTAATATAAAGTTATGCACAGTGTTGCTATAAATCCACAAAACCATGTTTTAACTTTCATGTACAGCCACCCAAATAGGGCAGCTTTTTAAACGCTCAACATTTTACATTTGGCATTTTACAAAAATGTCACAAGTTCTTGCTGCGGCCCCATTAGGGATAGATATCACAGGACCAATGGCCCCATTAGCAACGCTAAAATCACAGCTAAATGATCAGCACAAGATATTGACCATGGTTTGAAGAATGCAAGTAAAACCTATAGCTGTCAAAGTTATAAACCTCTACTCCTCAATGTAAGTGGTGAAGCTGGTTCTGGAAAAAACACCCTTAATTGAAATCATCAGCAAATTACTACAAAGGTGAACAAACAACAACATTTCAGCTGTTGTAACAGCCCCCACAGGTTTCACTGCCTACAACATAGGAGGTGTTACTTTACACTGACTGCTGCTCCTTCCAGTAGAACACCAAAACACATTAGAGTACCATAAATTATCAACAGAAGCTGCTACTGAAGTACGCAGAATTCTGAAAGAAATGAAAATGCTGCTAATAGATGAGGTAAGCATGGTTTCCAACCTAATGTCTGCTTTAATTCACCTCAGATTGCAAGAAGTCCTTAAAAAAGACTGCAAATAACCCTTTGTAGGAAAACCGGTTATTTTTTTTACAGGATCTCCTACAAGTAACACCAGTGAAAGGTGAACCTATCTTTAAAAACCTTAGGATACAAAGAGTGCTGTAACACACTTGGAAGCCTAGGAAATGTAAATCTCTGGGAACATTTCCAATACAGAGATTTAACTCAAAACATGTGTCAGTCTGCAGACCTCACCTATGCTGACATTTTAAAAAGCATTACAACTGGTTTCTTTCTAAAGATGCACAACCTATCTTAAATAGTAGACTCCTCCATGAGCTATGTAGGTATGGCAAATTTGCTCCTGATGTCATGGAATAATTAGCACTAGAAAATGCAAAAAGTATTTCCTTAATGCCAACCCTAGAAAGCGGTATGCAATTCAATGAAACAGTGTTAAAAACCAATAGTGCATATTAGCTCCACAGACAAACTGGAACTGCACAACATGTCACTCCCTACGCGTCAACAAGCAAAAGCACGACTAAATAGCTTAGAAAAATGTATCTCCAACACAGCTGGTTTGGATAAAATGTTAATGTTGTTTTTAAACTGCAGAGTAATTCTGAAACGTAACCTTGACGTGGAGCAGGGTTTAGTCAGCGGAGCAAATGGTACAGTTGTTGGCTTCCAGACGTATCCCTATGACAACAACATCCACTTTGACAAACTTTAAGAAGTTAAAAGGATATGACGCTCAACAGCACGATTACTTCTTTTCAAAGACATGTATGTACACAGAAAGCAATTCTCTCTGTCTGTTGCATATGCAGTCACAATTCGCAAACCACAAGGTCTAAAGTTAGATCAGACATTGATTGACATTAGCAGCACATTCTTTAAACAAGGTATCAGTTATGGAGCATTTTCACATCTATGTACACCCGAATGACTAGTTCTAGTTTATTCTGGTGCAAACAAAGTCAAGGCTGACATTCCTTACATCTTAGAGTACAACAGACTATGTGCACTCTACACACCCCTTTTTCAATATGTACCCTGTTCCTGAAAAAAGGTAAACTTTTAAAAAGAAAATGAATGCAAACAGAACTTATAAGAGATCTCCCAACAATTCCACCAAAGAAACTAAAAACAACTGCTACTCCATCAAGTAGTACAACCACAAACCTATCTAGTGCAAACACAAGTGTACATCCATCAGCATATATAATGAGAAATATTTCTTCTAAAGAAACAGGTTTAGGTCCAGTAAATGACAAAGAGACAGAACTCTATGACCCATTTTAATGTTTGTTTCTCTACGTTCCCTGACGGTAAGCTTTGCTATTACGTGTCAGCATCTAGATGGATATTTCTAATGATAAATCAACATGGTTAGATCTTATTATGCCCATTCAATGCAGTAGACTTGGGAGGCTTGTTGCCAATCACAATGAGGATCAGGCTGTCTCTGACAGTTGGCATATGACCCCCTTGAATTCTATTCCCCTTGGTGTTGAGTGCAGCCATTTGGAGGTGTCCTTAGATGATCCTGTAATATCTGTGCCAGCTTCTCCTTCTGTGTCACCTTGTATCTCTACAGTGCTTAACCGTGTGATTTCCCCAAGACAGGCACCAGCAACTGCTAAACTGTCTGTGCCTTTAAATGAGGCATTGGTGTTATCAGAGAATGCTAGTTGTACCACTTCAGTTCTGCGCGCAGGTCTTTTAAACATGTGCTTTCTGCGCCAATATGACATTGAGATCCAGGACTTGTTGGAATCCACAAAAACAGATCTTTTTGTACTGACGGCGACCTGGCTTTACCAAGCCACTCCCTCGGAAGCCCTTCTTTCCACTCCATTGGGTTACCAACTTCTTAAAGCGGACAAGGGTTTGGTAGGGGGTTGGACGTCTTGTAAAAAAATCCCTGCAGTCTCACATATTGGCCCATGATTCACCAGCAGAGTGTGACAGCTTAGTAGTCAAACGTAAGATGACATAAAACACTTCCCTTAGTATTATTATTCTGTATAGACCTCTGAGGGCTCTGCCTTTATATGAAGAGCAGTTCATTCATCTTATTTAATTCTGTCACAAAAATCTAATCTCCTGTACTTATGATGGGGGATTTCAATCATTGGTTTGATGCTTCCCCACATGTCATTACTAGGTCCTTTAAGTAACACTATTAATCCCATTGGATTTTCACAAATGCTTGACACACCTACCCATAGTGCTGGACATATGTTAGATTGGTTGTTAGTCCATCAGCTTTCTCTGTTCAATCTGTCATTCACGCCCTGCATCTGGTCAGATCATTCTTTGTTGACATTTGAAGTTGTTCTCTCCAATCCTCCGGCCTGACTTAACACAGACCCTAGAATGGATGCCCATATGCGTAATATGAAATCTTTAATGCCAGAAAACTTTACTCCATTATTGTTAGAGAAACAGGGTTCGCTTGAGGATTATGTGTGCACTGTCTATCTGTTCAATGTCTATCTGATCCCCTTTCTGCTATTGTTGATCAGCTTGGGTGTCTAGGTGGCTAACTGTACAGATGATACGCAGGTGATTCTGAAACTGCCTGGTGTATATTTTGAGGACGCAGCCAAGCTTAACTGCATTCATGAATCCATTCATGCCTGAATGGCAGCCAATTCCCTGGCCTTTAATACCAGTAAAACATAGCTTTTAATTGTGGCCTCCAGTTGCAAGTTGAGGTCCCTCTCTGATGAGTATAAAACATTTTCACTTCTGGGCACGGCAATCCCGGTGGCCAAGAAGGTCAAAACCTTAGGAGTGTATTTGGATGCAGGATTGACCATGATTCATCAAGTGGCCTCCATTAGATCGTCCTGTGGGTTGGCACAAAACTCCTGTGTAATATTCGCCCCTTCCTTACTCATGAGAACTTAGCTACTTTGGCCTCAGTCCTTATCAATACACATTTGGACTACTGCAACAGTCTGCTCAGTGGCTGCATGCATTCCACTATAGTGCCCTTGCAGGTTACGCAGAACGGTGCTGTGTGGCAGTCTCAGGTCTGGTCAGGCGAGCCCACATCTCTACGGCTAGTCAGGGATTACATTGGTTGCCTGTCAAATTGAGAATTAGGCACAAAATCCTAACTCTAATGCACACCTGTGTGATGCACACAACACCCCAGTATCTAACGGCACGCCTCCAACCCCACGTTCCATCCTAGTCTCTCAGAACTCAATACCTTCTTAATTTGGTCAAACCAAAATTCAGATTAATGAAGGCTGGTGGACGTATATTCAATGAGCAAGGACACAATTTTTGGAATTCATTGCCTCTCAATCTTAGAGTCGCTGAGACTTCGGCTAAGTTTAAGAAAGAGCTCAAAACGCTACTCTTTCATTTGCCACCTGATTAGGTTTTTCACACATGCTAGAATTCCCATTTTGAACTCTGAATCTTGTCCCTGGCTCCTCTGTTTCGTATCGTTTCACTACTCTCTGTGCCCTCGTATGTCTGTTTCATTTGCTATGTGTGCACGCCCTGATGCCCATGGACATGTGGTGTGATGTTACAAGAAGTTTTAATAAATAAATAATAAATAAATAACTAACACATTGGTAATGTTGGCATTCTTCATTGTCTTCTATTTTGTGAGTCATATCTGATATTTTTGTGCTCTTTTTATAAAAAGTTCTGCAACAACACACACATACTTGGTTTGGTACCTCAGCAGATGTGCTCTTAAACTTTGCTATTTCTTTTTTGTAAGTCTGTATTAGAAGATAGGTGTTTGTAAGGTTTTTGCTAAAGTTTTCTAAAGTTACCAAATTTTCTAAGTCATCTTCACTTCCAAAATATTAACTTTTTGGATATGGTCTGTTTATTGAGGGAGTTCTTTGGCCTCTCCATGTAGGAGAATGTTATTAAAATGTTGCAGTTGTAAAGCAGGACTTTTTGCATAGTACAATCTCTGGAGAAAATTGTGTATAGTGCAGTTGTGTGTTGCTAACATTTTGATGTGGTACAAGGTGCTTTTGCAAGCAGTTCCCGAAATGCAGGCTAATGAATGTCTCCACAGTCCAGTGTTATTGTGCACTGGACAGGAGTCCATGGTTTGTAAATGTTTTATTCTAATTGTATATTTTCCTTTCACATAGTGATGGATGATTTTTCAGAAAGATTTGAAGGATAGTTTCTGTACGTTACACATTGAGCTAGATGCCCATTTGTAGACTGGACGGATTGGTTGGGTGGAAGGAACAGTTGATTGGAAGTTTGCTGGGTTCCTTTTTTCAATAACTGTTTCTTGTGCCACATGGTGTATTCTAGCATTCCATACCCTCTCCACTATTATGTATGGCAATTGGGGTTTTCTGTTCTTGTTTATAAGCCTATTCATTGAAACCTGGTTCTGTGCTGCTTGTGTGACTCCATTTACCATCACAAAAGTTCACAAAGGTACCTATGTTGACATTCCGCATGTTTAGAAGTACCTTTTGTAGTGTACTGATACATTTTGTTAGTGGTTTTATTCTGGTTAAAATTAAAATAAACAATTTTCAATGAGAGCTTCCAGGATGAGTCTTTTGCAGTCATTTTTAAGGGTCAAGCGTGACTTTTCTGCTGTTTTCATAAGATTGTGAAGTACTCTACGGTGGACATTTTTTTGTAAAATAAGTTTTTTGGAATGCTTAATCGTGGCTATGTTATCATTGGTAGATACAGAGGTAGGGTTATAAGCAGTTTCATTCTTCTTTATAAATTTCTTCTTTTTGGAAGAGGGGCCCTAGTTTTTTAGTGCTAACTGGTTCCGTTTTGTTGATTGACTGTATTAGCAGTTTTGTTTGAATATTTGCTTCAAATTCTGCTACATATTCTGCTAGATTTGGATGAGTATTTTGCATGCATGTATTTATATTCTATGGGGTTGCTTTTTAGCAGGCATTCTGTTCTGTCTGGTCTGTCTGTTGGAGAAAAAAGGAAATTGTGAGTTTGAAAGTTGTGGAATATATTTGTGTGCATTGTGAATGAGTGTGTGAATATGAGGGTAGACGTAAATAAAGAACTGTGTCATTGTGCAATGGGCTGCTAGTTCCAGTTGGGAATGTTGTAAGAGTAGCTGTGTGTGTAAATGTGTGAAGGGCTTGGTTTAGTGTGTAAGAGAGTGCTAGTGTGAATGAATAAGTAAGGACATTACAATGTTTTCACAATAATAGTGAGTGTTATGATAATGGTGTTCAGATGAGACTACAAAGATTGTACCTGCTGAGGTGCAATGCATAAGAGTGAAGTACATGTTGTTGGCTTGAAAGGAATCTTATAGGCTACGATGCAGCTTTTGTGTACTTTATGAGTAACAGAAGAATACTACTACACTTGTACACTTACTTTTTACTAGTTTTCTTCAGGTTGTTGTCTTCCAGGAGATTTTTCTTCAATGCAAGTGGGAAAGACAAAAATGAGTGGGTATGTATGGTAATGGCGAAGTAACTTTATTACAAGAAGACACTATTTGGAATGTTGGAGGAGTTTTTGGGAAGAAGAGTTAGTAATTCTGGACCTCATTAGGAGTATGGTGGTAACCCTGCTGTTGATGAAGACGGGTTGGCACCAGATTTCTAATAATTTTTTGGCAGCTAGCTTCCCAGTGCACCAGGACATTACAAGTCCTGTTGGCCTGGAAAGTCAGGTACCAAAAAATGTTAGTCCCTATTTCTGTGGAGTTGCATATGACTCTACAGGGATGGGGACACAGGAGCACGGACCACATTGCTAATGGGGCCTGTGGTCCTGTGATAAGAATGCCCAATGGGGTCATAGCAAGATGGATCTAGCTTGCCTACACTTGCAGCCACCCACTGGAATGCACTGCCCTTTCACCTAAGAATGACAGACTCTCACCAAGCCGTCCGGAAAGCTGTCAAAACCAAACTCTTCATCTAGAGACTTACTCTCTTCATGCAGGCTGTATACCTAACCACTGTTTATATGCTTTCTCCTGTAAACTTGTTTTCTCTTTTTCGCACACTGTCTATGCCTTCTGTAACTAAGAGACATCTGTAACCTTAATCAAAAGTTCCTACATATTCCTGTAACAGCGCCTCGATGCCCATGGGCTGCAAGTGAGCTTAACAAATGCAAATAAATAAAAATAAAAAAGTGTGACATTTTTATACAATTCAACATAGAAAAATGCTGAGCGTTTAAAACACTGTCCTTTTTGGAAGGCTGTACATGAAAGTTAAAACAAGTTTGTGGATTTATAGCAGCACTGTGCGTAACTTTTTTCTAAATAAAACAAATGGAGATAGAAAATATTTGTAGAACATTTTTAAGTGGCACTTGTGTGAAGGTTTGTTATGTTGCTGTACATGCATACGTGCGAATGGGATGCATTGCAATGTGTAGTTGCTTATTAAATTAAAGTTCTTGTGTTTGTAGTGAGGATGTTGTGGTTGCACTAGAAGACAATAAACATGTTTAGATTAGAAAGAGGAATGTTAGCAAGTATGCATGTGTGGGAAAGTTAATGAAATTGCACACACTGAGCATTATTGCAGTATGTTGGCAAAATCATTTTCATTTTCTTTCATTTATTTATTAACAATTACACACAGCACTGCTGCAAATGTATACATGCATGTATTGGTTTTACTTTAAATGGTGCGGAAATAAGTATTTGTAAACGCATTGCTTTTTGACGTTTTTCATGCCATGTACATGCCATGCTTTGGTAAGATACATGCAGTTTTTGTTTTGAGTTTGCATTGTGGGCGTTAGTGTCACTTTGTTAGTGGGAGAAGTGGTATGCAAAGTGACAGAATGAATGCAAAATATAACACTTGTGGATTGTAATGGGTCATATTGGAAAGTATGCATACACTGGTAATATATTGAACTTTGACATAGGATCTGGCACTTAAATATGCTGTGGAAATGTTTTAAATGTGGTTTTCTTTTCTTTCCCAAAAACGACAAAAGGGAATGGCAAATATGTGTTTTGAAACTGTTAGGAAAATGCTCATTAAAAGAAAACTTTGCAACCACACAGAATTGTAAGTAATTGCCGGCTGATGTCAGGAGAGTGGACAAATAAGAGCATGTTTATTGCGTAGGTTAATGCAGGCTAAGTGGTAGGAACCCTGTTTGTATGCATTTGTAGAAGAGCTGGAAATGTCATTTTACAAAATATATGCATACCTGTACTTTGTGTTGATAGATGTGGTTGAATCTGCAAATAGAAATCATGGAGATTTGTACAGTACTTTTTGATGCAGGTGCTTGGGAGTGACAGGAGACATGTACTCTGAGTGTTCAACAGTACATCTGAAGTGTTGAACTGAGATGACAGAGTTAGATGTAGAGATTTTGATGTGATTGGTGTATGCGTGTGTGACTGCTTGAAAGTAGCCAATGAGGGAGTGCTACAATGATTGAAGTGGAAAGTGAAGAAGGGCTGCTCTATGATACAGTGTCCACGGAAAGCTAGCATGGAAAGGGCACTGTGGGGATTAGCCAATGATGTCTTCTGGTTGTGTTTTATAGGGAGAGTGGGAGACAGTTATTTTCATTGTTGTGTGTAGGTAAGATGGCTGTGGTTGTACAGAAGAAAAGGATTACTGTGAGGATGGTGGGAGATTATTTCATGGTGAATTTGAAAAGGTACAGAGAAGTGTGCGGCATTTCTGCTAACCTTGAATTGGAGGGAGCGGAGACTTTTCGGTGGAGTGTGCCTGGGAAAAGTGGAAGAGTGTATTTGCACATTGCAAAACTACATCTCTTTTCCAATGTCCAGATGTCATTGTGGTGCATTGTGGAGGACATAGTTTTGGGTATATTAGTGCAATAAGTTTGCAGATTACAGCGAAAAAAATTGATGAAGGCCCTAATAGAACTGTTTTCATGTGGAAAGTTAATCTTTTCACATATACCTCCCAGTGCACTCTGGAGATGTCCCAATGTCTTTTGTCCTCAACAAGACACAGGAAGGTGCCTTGTGAACAAAGGGGTATGTTCATTTTTGTATGGTGTTGGGATGACATCCTTCCCAAATGAGAACATTCTGGTGGATGTTGGATATACTTTGTTCAGTGATGACATCAGTTTTACTGATTGTGGTAATGCAATCTTTCTTGACAATATTCAAAATGCACTCAGAAAGTTCTTGTGAAAATGAAGTAAAGTGCATGTGAGTAGGTGTATAAAAAAAATCTGAAAAAGGTTATTTTCAGAGTCACTACTAAAGAGTAAATAACTTGTGTTTAATTTCTCTCTCCACCCCATTCAATTGGACAATGTGTCTGTAGACACCACAGTACTCTGCAGACGGCACATGCCACATCTGGGTCTTTTGAGGATGCTATGCATGGAAATGGGAGCGTGCAGCCCAGGGGAACAGCCAATACGGTTTCCTGGGTGTGGTATGCTATGAGAGGGTTTGGCAGAAGGTGTGTTTGCTGAGAGGAGTGCAGATGGCTATGGCAGTGTTTTCCAGGAGGCAGAGTGTGTGGATTCTGGTGAACTCTTCAATTAATTTATTGAAGGTTCATGATGAGAATCATGGCATCCTCAGAAATATTGGTTTGCCAGAAGTGGAAGTTTGCTGGCGTGTAGTGTTTGGCTCAAACCGGGCAAGCTTGCTTTTCTTTTGTGAGAGTATGGTGTATTTTAAAAGTCCAGAAATTGTGATTGTCCATTGTGGAGGGAACAGTTTGGGGTGTTTGACTACAGTGTCTCTGCAAGTTGCATTGAAGGATTTTTTTAAAAGCGGTATCCAAGTGTTTTCTGCTGCTGAGATAATGTTTTCGGAAATAAATCAGAGACACACATGGAGATGTCCAGCAAACGTTTCAATCCTAAAATTGAACAATCAAGACAGATTGTCAATAAAGATGTATCTGCTTTCTTGTATCTCATCTTTTGAGAATGATAATATCAATTCTCAGGGTGTGAATTTCTTTGCCCCGTATGGAATTCAGTTTTCAAATATTGGAAATGCAATTTTCCTTTATAATGTAAGGAATGCATTGAAGAGGCTCCTGTAAGGAAAAACACATAAAAGCAGCAACAACAAAAAATGTAAAAAGGTGTTTCTTTACATACCTCCTTAACATCTTTAGTGCAAAGGACGAGGTATCTCATCCTTGGCATTCCCTCTGTGCTGTCAAGGACGGAGATAGCTTGTCCTTTTAAGCACTTCATTGTGTGCAATCCCTGCAATGCATGGATTGCACAAAACAGTAATCCCACCCCTGGGCTATGTGAGGGGGAGGTCCCTCCTCACGGTCCAGGGATTGGATTACCTTCAGTTTCACATTGGCGTGCGTAATGCAGAGACTTGAAACTGAAAGTAAATTCACTGCAGCAGCCCACAATGCTCGAGAGAGAAGTTAAAAGCCCTTTTCCCTCTCCATTGATTTCCGGCTTTATTCAAAGCCGGAGATCGAAGCAGGTGTCGTTGGAAAGGGGACATGTGAGGTGCTGTTTTTGTCAGGACACCTGTGGACATGCGGGAATCTAGGCCATGTGGTGCTGGTGGCGTGTTTCAGTGGGTGAGAGTGGAATGTGCGAAAATTGTGTCTTTTTTGCCACATTAAGAATTTGCCGGGGGTTCTGGGTAATACATTCTGGGCCGATTCATGCAAGTCAGACCTCTGTGGATTCCCACGGATGTCCTCTTTTCGGAAATGCATGGGGTTCGCTGTTTTCCTTGGTGGCTTTGACACCCTTGGCCCAAACCTGCCGGTTTTCCGCATGAGCATAATTCCTGGAAATCTGCTGTGCTGAAAGGCTTGGGGTTATCTGTGTTTTAGGCTTTTTCCTTTGCACCGTTTTTGTTGGGACACCTGTGAGAAAGTTGGAAAGGGACGCCATGTGGAGCTGGCAGCGTGTTTTGGTGGGTGAGCAGAGTGGAATGTGCGAACATTACGTCTTTTTTGCCACATTTTGGATTTTGCTAGGGGCTCTGCGTCTTACATTCTGTGCTGATTTGTGCAAGTCAGACCTCTGTGGATTCCCACGGGTGTCCTCTTTTCTGAAATGCATGTGTTTCCCTGTTTTCCTTGGTGGCTTCGTCACCCTAGGCCCAAATCTGTAGGTTGTGCGGATGAGCAAAATTCCTGAAAATCTGATGTGCCGAAAGGCTTGGGGTTACCCGTATTTTAGACTTTTTCCTTTGCGCCCAGGTAGGTGCACCCACACAAGTGAGATACCTTATTCGTTGGGACACCTGTGGGAATACCAGAAAGGTAGACCATGTGGAGCTGGCAGTGTGTTTTGGTGGGTGAACAGAGTGGAATGTGTGAATATTGTGTCTTTTGCTTTTTTGCAACATTTTGGATTTTGCCAAGGGTTCTGGGTAATACATTCTTGGCTGATTTGCACAAGTCAGAACTCTGTGGATTCCCACGGGTGTCTTCTTTTTGGAAATGCATGGGGTTGCCTGTTTTCATTGGGGGGTTCGACACCCTAGGCCCAAATCTGTAGGTTGTCCGATTGAGCAAATTTCTGGAAAATCTGCTGTACCAAAAGGCTTGGCGTTACCCGTGTTTTAGGCTTTTCCCTTTGCACCTGGGTAGGTGCTCCAACACATGTGAGGTACCGTTTTTGTCAGGACACCTGTGGGAATGTGGTGCTGCCCTTTGTCACACAACCCTTTCATTTCCCAAATGTGACCTAGATTTAGTCACTTCTTTAAGCACTACACACTTTTGTAACCTGCACAAGTAACCTACCCTTCTAAAGGTCTGTCGGTGCTCTTTCAAAAAAATGTATGCTTGCCCTTACTCACCAAATTTGAAAAAAACAAGTAAGGGGAAGGGGCAGGGAGGATGAGACAGGTGAGGTTGCTATCATACTAGGTCCAGGGACAATTCTGATAGCGTAAGTGAATAGAAGAAATTAAGGGGAGGAGGGTAGGAGATAGGACAAGGGAGAAAGGGAGAGGAGAAGAGTACAGAGAGTAAGCAGTCAAAAAGAGTGCAGAAGCAAGAGGGGAGAACAAATACAATAGCAGAAGTCAATAGTAACACATAATGTTGCAAGCCAGGATTTAAGATGAAGATGGGAACAGCATCATTCAGGGCCACCATGAGTAGAAGATGCAAAGGAAGTCGAGCATGAGTGTTGAGAAAGGGTGATGCACCGTGAATCAATGAACTCCATAAAAGTCAAATTGAGTATTGACCACAAGACGGTGATGGCGAAACCAGAATGTATCAGGACAGACTCCTGCAGAAGTAAGCTGGAGGGGGGTAGGGAGAGCAGGTTAGAAGAATCAAGCAAAACAGGAAACACCTGTGTGCCTAAAGGGTGAGGGGCACAAGGGAACATGATGGGGGGACCAGAGGGGAATGGGACGGGCTTTGGGGACATAGGGAGTAAACACATGTTGGTGCATGCTTACCTGCTGTCTGACCAGGGGTGTCGGTCCCTGGATCCTCCTTGTCCAAACAGTTCCAAACAGGAATTGCCCGTTTCTTCATCTGCCCTTAACTTCTCCAAGAGACACCCTTGATCTAAGTGTTAAGAACTGCAAGGAATAGGCAGGTCTGAGAAGGTGGGCAGGGCTTAGGCCAGGTGACCTATATCCACTTGCATCTGCTCCCCATCTGCAAAGCAAAAGAGGCTTGAGGGCTCCTTAAGTAGGGAAAAAGAGTGGCAACCAGGAAGGCACCAGGTGGGTGGGGCTTGCTAAGTGGGGAAAAGAGCAGCAACCTGGAAGTCGCCAGTTGGGTGGGGCTTGCTAAGTGGGGAAATTAGCGGCAAACCGGAATGTGCCAGGTGGGTGGGGCTTAGGCCAGGTGCAATATGCAGGGCAGTGTGGAGTGGCTGACAATCTTAGATTTCATGATGTTCTTGTGCAATGGTATGGAGTGTGCATCACAAAGTGGGTGTACTTGCTGCCATTTTGTGTCAATGTGGTCAAACTGCAACATCCGTACATTGTCATTGTTTATTGTGGAAGGGAGCAGTTTTGGTTATGTAACTGGAGTTTCAATGCAGTTTGCAATGAAGGAGACATTTGGCACAATAAAGGAAATGTTTTTGAACTCTCGATACATTTTTTCTCGCATTGCCCAGAGACAGATGTGGATGCTCTCCAGTTCATTTGGTCCACAAATGGAGAAAGCGAGGCGCAATTTCAAAAAGGATATGTGTCCATTTTTGGGAGATATTGGCATGATGTCTTTCCTTACTGAAAACATAAAAATTGACACTGCCAATATTTTCCACAGAGATGGAGTACATCTGACTGATGCTGGTAATCAGCTTGTTTTGCAAAATATTGCTTTGAATCACTTTTTGTAAATATAGAAAGAATTTTCCAGTAGGTGAAGAAAGGCATGGAAACACGGCGAACACAAAATGCGTACTGTTTTGAAAGTTGAAAGAAAAACATTTTTTTAAAAACACCCTTTTCAGAGCCACCCCTTTTCAATGCCAAAGAGTGCAATGTTTTTCATGGCACCACCATCCACATTTTCTAGATGTCCGCGGAATACTGTGCTGTCTGCACTCTTCGCAGTCTGCATAGGTGCCTGTAATATTTTTTGGTACTTATATTTTTGGATTGTGAAAGGTGGCTCTGAAAAGAATGTTTATTTTTGGGGTTTTATATTTTTTAGGGGGTTTTGCCGAAGAGGGGAGGGAAGCGAGGGAAGGGGCACCAACCACAGGGACGAAGGCGAAGGTGGACATAGGAAGATGTTGAGTGGGCTTAAATCAGGTAATAGTAATAATAATATTTGCTTTTTATATAGCGCTACGCACCCACAGGTATCTGATTGCTGCTTATTATTGCCCGAGGTGTGTGGTGCTCATTTATCGACCTCAGAAGGATGAAAGGCTGATTTTGGCAATGCCGGGATTCAGACCTGCGTTAGTAGGCTCTGCATAGATGTCAAAGTGAGTGCTCTATGCGCTGTGCTATCTGGCCAGCTGGGTGACAGTGTTTTTCATGCTCCTTGACCACAGCCTCCAATGCACTTCAAAACTGTTCCCCCCTATAGAGCGGTGTGTCACAGTACATACAGAGCTCTGGCACCCTCGAAAGATAAGGGTGGGCTGTGTCATGTATGGCATGCAAGGCTTCCACAGGGATCCTCTGCCCCAGAGAAGTGTCCCTTGTGGTGGCAGGAGTGGATGATGAGGGTGCAGTACAGGCCAGTAGCCTACGCATCGTATGACCTTCCAAACTGCTGCCTTGTGATTGGACCTGAGGTGGTGCTGCATGGAGGTGGTCCCGTAGCTGTACAGACCCGGTTTCCTGTGACTGAGTACCACCTTGCGCTCAGTGCATCTGACCTTCTCTGCCCCGAGCCATAGGTACACCCCCAAAGGTGGTAAAATGTTGCCACACCCAAGATTCACATCGGGAGCTGCAGAGAGGGAATTCCAGTACCTCATCCTCATCCTCCTCTTGATCCACCTCTGTATCACCATGCCTGTTCCCCTCTCCAGGCTTTCCAGGTGGTGGTGGTGGTGAGGCAGCTGCAGTGGCCATGGATGCCCTTGTCACCAAGTACGAATTACAGATACCAAATAGCCCAAATCAGCAGCAGGTGCTCTCTCTTGGACAGCTAGAAACACAATGAGGAGCAGCAGTGAGTGGGTCCCTTTAGAGGGGCTGTCCGAGGATGGTGCAACTGTCAGAGGACAGTCGAACCACAGACAGGGCTTAAAAAGTTATACAAAGTTGCCAGATCAACTAGCATATGGTCTAGGAGCTCTGCAAGGGTAAAGTTTCAGCTTTGCACACCCTGGATTGGCCAGAAAATTCAATTTTTAACCGTCCAAGGGTACGGACATTGTCAGTAGATACTCCTGATGTGCAGCGCATGTGCGGTCACATGATGAAGTCCCTGGACCGCCACGGTCAGGACGTCTGTCTTGCAGACACCTGTTCCACAGGAGATGGTATGGGCATGCATGCTAGGATCCGTAGGACAGGGTGGGAGTCCCCAAACGACACGTGTGAGCGGACATGTGCAGACAGGTGCAGTGTCCTTGGACACATTGGGATCAGGTGTGCATGCGTCCCGCGTCCCACTATCTGTAGGACAGGGTTGGTGTCCCCAAACTAATTAAAAGTATGACACGTGTAAGCAGACATTTGCGAACAGGCGAGGTGTCCGGGGGTACAACCTGATCAGTTGCGCATGCATGCCAATGTCCATAGGACAGGGGTGGAGTCCCAGAACTATATAAAAATACAACGCAAGCGAGCAGACATGTCCGAACGGGCACGTTGTCTGGGGGCACAGCAAGATCAGGTGCGCATGCGCGCTAGTGTCGGTAGGACAGGAGTGGAGTCCCCAAACTAATTAAAAGTGTGATACAACCGAGTTTACATGTCCGGACAGGAGCAATGTCCGGCGGCACCTCCATTTTAGTTACATACAGCCTGGTTAGTCGTGCAGTCCATGGACTCCAAATTGGGCTTTAAAAAAAAAACACGCACCAACAGTATGCACATACCTATTTATTAAAATAAACAGATACAATCAGTTAGGAAAGAGATGGGGTAGCAGACTGGTAAAGATATATGGGGGAATTGGGTTTGTCTATGCACTGTTCATGAGGGGACGAAGGGATTGAGATTTCATCATAGCGTCTTTCATTTAGGGAATTTCATGGGGGTGAATGGGCACATGTACAAGTCGTGCAGTGGTATCGGATATTTTCTTTCACATGAATTTTAACAAATGTTATCAACTGTACAAATGATTATTTAGTTCATCCATTTTTGCAGATAGGTGTTTTAGTTAATTTTCTGCATTTGCAGTTAAGGGCTGTAGGTGGACATCTTCAGGTCCGTTCAATTGTTATTCTGGTCCACTTTCATCATTCTCACTATGTACCGTAAAATTGAAAACCTTGCTTTAGTGACATCTCAACAAATTACATCACTGTTTTGGCTTTAGAAATTATTTTCAGTACAATTAGAGTAATTTACTTCACTCATTTTGTCATGGGGAAATGTTCCCCCATCCACTCAAGTGTGCTGGTCATTTCTGTTCAAAGAAAACAATACTGATATTTCTTACAAGTTATGTACACATAATAAATTGAAAGAAATACAGTGTACTTCCTATTTTTGTAAGTGTTTCTTCTGGAAAAACTGCCAGCTGTTTGTCAGTGTGTAAGCAAGGGTCCACTCAGGTAATACTGTTACGTGTACAGTTAACCTTTGTGCATTCCATTATGTTGTGCAACCTATGAAAACATCTTCCGGTGTCTCAAGTACAGAATTTGTATACGTATTTATTTTTGGATGTTCTACATATATCTGTTATTGTTTTATGTACATGTCTTTGCCTGTTGCAGGATACAACATTGTATAGTAACCCCTGTGTTTTTGGCAGTGTGAATGCTGCCCGAAGTCTGCAGACAGTCGTGCAGTTCTGATTCTATCACAATGGCCCAGAGAGGGAGTCAGTATGACATTCAGTGACAAAACGTTGTTAAAAAACATCTTAAAAAACTTTGTTATAGGGTCATTATGGTTAAGTTGCACTAATAAAAATGTAACAAATTCAGTGTAAAAAGTTTGTTAAAAGGATGTTATAGTACAAGTAATACTGAAAAACCCCATAAATTCACCAGTATGGTAAGGTAGGCAACCATAACTCACACCAACACTGTGCACTGATAATACTAAGACCCAGGACATCAAAGATGACATGACAATTCATTAATGATGTCACTGATGACCTCTGAAATCTGGGACACTTGGTTTTGTTCACTGACATTTGAAAGCCTACCGGTTTCCTTCATCAATGGTGGGGCAAAGTTATAGGGGGTTCCCAAAATTGTATTGTATTACATAGATGCAATGGAAAAGGGTTTTTCTCACGCCTACAGCCCAAACCGTTGGACGGATTTTCACCAAATTTGTGGCAGGAGCAGTGGCTTGGTCCCAAAATTGTGCTTTTGTAAATTTGGTGTAAATCTGTCCAGCAGTTTTCTTTAAAATGGGATAAAAGCAGGTCCAAAAAATGTGTGATATATGGGTTCGGTCCACAGACTCACTTCCCTGTTCGGTCGACGGACGGGCATCCGATTGGCCTAGTTTGAGACATAATGTCTGCGAACATCAGACGCACCCACTGATTGGATGGTGAAAAGTGTGACGTGTGTCAAATTTTTGGAAACGCCCGCCAGGTTGGATTTGTGGACACCGGCGGCTGTCCGTGAACATTGCAGTAAAAACATAAAAAAACACAACATTGCACTTGTCAAACGTATCAAACAAACTTTGGGGAGATGAGGGGTGATGAGGATGGGATGGGATATGGCTGTAAGAGGCCAAAAAATGTTTGCTTTTCATCCCCGAAGACTGAGAACGGTTGGATGTTCGGGTACAGTCCTGTGATTTTTGCGAACACGTAGATGTTCAGAGACATCTATGCCTATTTCTGCATTACACTTTTGGAAAGTGTGGAGCTGTTTTGTCAAGAGGGGGCAAAACTAGAGGGGGGGTCCCAAAATATTGTAAAGGCTTATAAATGTGGTGCCATTTGACGAATCTACACAAAGGTTTGCAAAACCATTTTAGATCTAGATATAATGTTTTTGTAATGTTTGGTGGGATTTTGTCAAGAGGGAGCAAAATTAGAGGCGGGGTCTGAACATGTTCAGATGCCTTATAATTTTGTTGCCATTAGACAAATGTGGATACATTTTTTCTGAAGATTATAGACCCAACCTTGAATGTTTGTGTGAAGTCTGAATTAATTTTGTCAAGTGGGGGCTAAGTTATATGACTATTGTATGTACATACATGTTGACACCGTCATCCCCCATTGCAGGGGCTGGAACAGAGAATAACGGTCCGGAGCTCTCGTTATCCACCCTCACTTCCTTTGGGCCGGTAACTTGTGCTTCTGGGCTATTATCCCCCGTTCCAGTGCCTGGAATGGTGGATGAATGGCACATTTTTGCCATTAGCATAACACAAAATGCTAATGGAAATGTTGGAAAATCTTATTGAGTCTATGTACTTTACTGTGAAATGTAAAATAGATGGAGTCTATAATATTCTTTTTTTAGTTCTATTTTTTAGAGGTTAGAACATAAGGTGGGGAGGGAAATGAGCGAAGAGGCACCAAGCACTATTATGGAGGGACAGGTGGAGAGGGAAAGATGTTGGACGTGTGTTACCTCTAAGGTAGGGGGCAGTATTTCTCATGCTCCTTGATTACCGCTTCAAAAGCACTTCAAAATTGCTTCCCCCTGCCATGGTGTGTTGCAGTATATACAGAGGACTATTGTCTTTGAAAGATATGGATGAATAGCCTCTTTTATTGCTTGCAAGGTAACTGGTGTGATGTTGTGTCCCACAGAAGTAGGCTGTGTGGTTACAGTATTGGTTGAGGAAGATGAGGTGGAGAAAGAGAGCCTACTACTTGCCAAGAAAGGTACAACCTTTCTGAGAGCATTCCGGTGGTTGGTTTTGGTGTGGCGGCACGTGGAGGTGGTCCCGTAGGAGTATTGTCCAGGTAGTTCATGACTGAGTACAAAGTTGCACTCAGTGCATTTCACTTTGGTAGCTTTAGCATTTGGAACATTCCCAACAGTTGTAAAGAACTGCCACACCCATGATTGTCTCTGGGGGCTAGAAGTAGGCACTTCCTCTACCTCATCTTCTTTGTCCTCTTCATTGTCTTTGGAAACACTGTGCTTTTCTTGTTGTGTCATTCCTCCAGCTGGTGGTGGTGGTGGTGGCTCTTGGGGAGGAGGGATGGCAATAGCTGAGGCCTTTTTTAAGATAAATAGTAGTTTTGATAATATTCTTCCAAGTATCTGCTTTGTACTAAATTGTTAATGGATAATAAGTAAGAATACGTGTAGGAGCTTTGCAAGGGTAAATGTTGAGCTTGAAAGTTCCTAGGTCAGTAGAAAATGCGGTTCCGAACTGTCCTCGAAGCACAGACCCGATCCCAAAGTGTGAACGCATTCACGGACACGTCATCATGCCGTGCGTGAGAACATGGTCACGTGGCACTGTCCAGAAGGTCCACGATGACATCAGACTGTCACGTACCTGGATGGACGCAAAACAGTGGAAAAAGTTGCAAAAAGTATATAGAAGTGTTGAAAATGATGCTAGAAGTTCGGAAATGGCAGAGTTTTAAGGTGAAACTTTGTAAATTTGACAAAAATGTTGCTCTATTGGGGTAAGTATAATATTAGTAAATTGTAGGAAAATAGCATGCACTGATGAAAACCCATGACATTCACTCAAAAAACTTTGTTAAAAGTAAGTTATGGTTAAGTTGCATGGATAAAAACCTATGAATTTCAATGAAAAAGCTTTGTTAAAGGGACGTTATGGTTACAAGTAAAACAGAAAAACCTTAGAAATTCACTGGTTATGGTAAGCTAAGCAAACATAATTCACGCCACCACTGTGGACTGCTAAGACTAACACCAAGGACATCAAAGATGACATCACACATGTCATGTATGACATCACTGATGACATCACATATCTCACCACTTGTTTTTGTTCACTGACATATAAAGGCCAGGTGGTTTTGTTCACTGACAGTCAGGTTATAAAAAATCAAAATGTGCTGTATATCTAGATGTTAAACTTGTCGTATGTTCTTAAAGTACTTTCCTTAGGGTTTGGTCTCTTTCTTCCTTACTTAAGTTTCCCTGTGTGTGCCTCTGATTTGTATGCATTGTGGGTCTTCACATGTATTTTTTGTACTAGCACAAGTCTGTACTAAGTCATGAATTGTTAACTAGGTATTACATGTTTAACATTACTCAAAACTCTGATAAGGTAGCATTCATTATTTTACTCTCCAAAATTACAAGATTATAAATATTGTACTTCTATGGTGCATGCTGCAGCCATTGCCTATGTTTAATAATTATGATTAGGTTTCTTTATCAACAGCAACTCTCCAATACAATGTTGTTCAGATGAGTACATTCTTTAATAGATTAAGTAGTTCATGATAGGTCTCCCGATCATCCCAGACATCTTGTTAGCAATATTATAAACAACCCCTTGAAGGGACTTTTCATCAAAATTAATTGTGCATGTGATGTCATCAGTGAAGTCATCAATGACATGTGATGTCATCTTTGATGTCCTGGGTGTTAGTCTTAGCAGTGCATGGTTGTGGTGTTAGTTATGGTTGCTTAGTTTACCATAACTGGTGAATTTCTGAGGTTTTTCAGTTTAACCATAACATCCCTTTAACAACGTCTTTTCATTGAATTTCATAGGTTTTAATTAGTGCAACTAAACCATAACTTCCCTTTAACTACATTTTTTAATTGAATTTCATAGGTTTTTGATACTGCAACTTAACCATAACTTTCCGTTAACAAATTATTTTTCAGGGAACATATATATATATATATATATAAATCCGGAGAAAGGAGGAGAAGGCGAACCGCACTCCCGCGGGCCAATTGCAAATGCCAAACTCCAAAAGTGGCGGAAAAAACAAAGAAACACTGTGTAGTAGATACGGATTTGTTTTAATGTTTAAAAAAAGGACGGTTGTTCAAAAAATATTGAGTATTGAGTATAGCAGGCAGCAACATAAAAACAGACAGAGGCAGGACGCTGTGGTGCACCACCTGCAACATAACGCATTTCCCGCTACACTGAGCGCTTGATCGCGTGAGGGGAGAGAGGAGGTGGCTGGTATAAATATAAACAGTGCAGGTGGTCCTACTGCTCTGTCAGTTAACTCTGTGTGGGCCAGGCAGTTGATGAAAAACCTGGCGGCCATAATGGAATGGAGTAGAGTGTATAGGTGACCAAAGAAGGCTGAAATAAACCCCCAATGAGGGTAAAACACAGGACGATACCACAGACTTTGACGCATAGTGCACACAAACTGCTAGATGTGTATGATTAAACGGCAAAAAAAGAGGGGGAATACATAATGCCGTATAGTGTTGAAGTCAACAAAACATGTCAGAGTACTATATATATATATATATATATATATATATATATACACAGTTACCAAATAAATGCAAGTATAAACACAGAATGTGGCAAAATAATTCCAAATTTCAAATAGACATGCACAAAATGGAACAAAAAAATATATATGTACCAAATATTAGAAATGGCTAGATGGAAGAATGATAAAAATATGGAATATTAAAATCAACAAAGCTGTAAATAGCAATAAAATGACCAATATGAGGTGTACACACGAAAAAGGCAGATGCTAACAACCCAGCCCAAATAATACAACAGGTTGGTAGGCTAGTTGCTGAAAGTTGGAATAGGGCAAAGGACTAAAGTTGAGTGGGATCACCACCAATGAGGGTTTAATATACTAATGACTCAAAATACAGAGTCAGAAGATAAAAACCAGCCGCACCTAACCGTAGGACATAACAAATATACATAGTCCTATATGTAGAGAAACTCAAATCTACACACTTAAATACAGATAGGGTTGTAAAAAGAGATTCAAAAGCTGCAATAGTGATGATAGGCATAGAGCACACCTCATAATAAAAATATTGCAAAATTTCATTCCACTACAAAAGCGAACAAGAGCTACTAATATATAAGATCGTTACTGCTCTGATCAGGGGATAAGAGCAGATGGTAAGTGTAGCATATAATACAGATACAGGTAATGTTCCAAAGTTAAAGTGCATAAGTAGCAGCAAGCCGGCAGGGATATCTGTAAACCTCATGATAACAGGGCCATACTAAAGTGCAAGTGCACAAGGCAGCTAGAACAATCCTAGCAAACAAATGCCACACTGGCTATTAAAATAGACACATAACAGCATGAAGCCCGGAGGTCAGATTCCATGAAACAGTATAAAGTTCATTAAATGAGACAGACTGCACCGACCACCAATCAGCAGAGAAAAGAGAGACAGCAAGTCAAAACCACACAAGTAAGAAGACCAAGACTGAACCCCAACCTCAGGATATAAGATATATAAATAAATACCCCTCCCCACAGTTAGTGATAGTAAGCAGCCAGATCATAGACGTCGATAAACAATATTAAAAGGATACAAAATAAAATAATCATACCCAAGGCTAAAGAAATCCATACAAGAGCATACAGTGAAGGTCCATAAAGACATAATCATGAAGGAACAAAATGAGAAAAAGAGAGAAAAAAACAGGAAGAACAAAACCAGGAAAAGCAACACCAAAATGGAGAGAAATACAAAGTGGAGAAAAAAATCAAGTCCCCAAAAAGGTATACAATTCCTCATCCACATTATGCCCCTTTGGATACTTTGTGTCAGAGTCCAAAATGAATCTTTTTTCAAGTTGTCTGAGTTTCAAGACGCGGTCACCACCCCTGGGGTGTATGGGCACATGTGCCACTGCAAAGAAGGTTAGCAAATTGAAGTCATTCCCATGTTCCTGTTTAAAATGTTTTAGAATGTTAAAATGTTTGGCCATGGGGTACACTGGATCCGAGTTCTTAATGGCTCTGAGATGTTGAAGAATTCTCAACTTGAGTTTGCATGTGGTACTGCCGATGTACCATCTCATACAGGGACATGAGAGGACCTACACAACAAATGTGGTGTCACAATTGATGGAATATTTTATCTTGTAATGGATTTTGGTGACGGGCTGTACAAATGATTTCAGCACAGTGGCACGTGCACAAGCTTTACATTTCATAAATTTAGTAAACCCCATAGCCAGGTCATAGCAGACACATTTTTTTTCAGCTGGAGATAAGAAGCTGGACACAAGTTTGTGTCTGAGGGATGGTGCACGTTTGAAAGTCAAGGTAGGGCGTTGGACAATACAGACCTAAGGTCATTGTCTAAGGTAAGGACACGCCAATGTCTCTCAACAATTTTACGTATGCTATTGGAGGCAGTGTCAAATGAGATAATGAGTCTGGGTTCATCGTTGATAATAGATTTGGCAGAATCGTTGTCATACAACAGTTTGTCTCTGGACATTCCACGTGCCTTAACGTAGGCCATGTCAATGGTTCTCTTGTCATACCCTTGTTTCATAAAGTCAGCAGCCGCCAAGGCACAATGATGGTCAAACCAGACAATGTTAGTGCAGTTCCGACGAAACCGTATACATTCACCGTAAGGAATCAATTTTTTACATGACAGAGGGTGGCAGCTATTGGCATGGAGGGGCAGACCAGCGTTAGAAGGTTTCTTGTGGAGTGCCGTATGAATACCTGAGCTGTCCAACATAATGATGACATTCAGATAGATGTTCTCAGAATGGCTATGACATTCAGTAAAACTAAGGTTGGCCTTGTTGGTATTAATACTCTTAACATAAAATAGCCAATCACTTTCCGTGCCCTTCCAAATAATAAAAACGTCGTCAATGTACCGCCACCAAGAGACAATCTGTGTTGGAAAACAAGACAAGAGCAAATCAGACAGAAAAGTGGCCTCCCACCACCCCATCGTGAGATTAGCGTAAGCCAGGGCGAATGTGCCGCCCATGGCAGTCCCCCTAACTTGACAAAAGAAAGACCCCTCAAACAGAAATACATTGTTTTGTAGACAGAACAAAAGCATATCCAAAATCACAGAGCTGTGTACAAAATAAATGAGTGAGCGAGTGGCCAAGAAACATTTGTATGCATGAATACCTACAGTGTGTTCAATAGAGGTATATAAAGAGACTACATCAAGTGTAGCCAGAATCAGACCCTCTTCCCAAGGTGCATTAGTGATGTTTTGTAAGAAATCCTTAGTATCCCTCAGGTAGGATGCAGCACTGATACAAATGGAAGGAGTGTTTCATCAATAAATTGTACCAGAAGTTCTAATAGTGAGACACATAAAGTAACAATAGGCCTACCAGGGGGATGTCTAAGTGATTTGTGAATTTTCAGGGGAAAATAAATGGTGGGGACTGTATGGAATGCAGGGATGAGGAATTTGATCAAATCATCCTCTAATAAGTCTTCACTCACCCACTTGGTGCAGAGACCAGTGAGTTCGGCTCTTATTCTACAAAAGGATCTTTGGAGAGCTTAGTGTAGCACAGATGGTCATGCAGTTGCCGATTGGCTTCAGCCACATATTTGGTTCTGTCTTGAATAACGATGTTAGAGCCTTTGTCGGCTGGTTTGATGACAATGCTCGATAACTGTTGAAGTTCACCAATGGCCAAGCATTGAGCAGGAGTATATATATATATATATATATATATATATATATATATATATATATATATATATACTCACTGAAAAAACGCTGTTAATGGGACGTTATGGTTAAGTTGTGCTACTAGAAACATATCAAATTTAATAAAAGAACTATGTTAAAGGAACATTATGATTAAGGTGCCCTACTAAAAATCTATCACATTAAGTGAAAAAATGTTGTTAAAGGGATGTTATGGTTCAGTGGCCCTAATTAAAAAGCTATCACATTCAGTGCAAAAGGTTTTTTTAAAGGAGCATTATAGTTACTTTGCACTAATAACAACCTATCCCGAAGCAAACTCAAAAAACACTTGTCGACAGGCCCCTTAAGAACAGCCTACAATCACTGCCTCGTCACCCCGAGATTTAACCACAAAAGGGCAGGCGGTTCCAGCTTCCCAGTCGAGGCCTCTAAACTCTGGAATGAGTTAGCTGTACACCTGCACAATGAACCGTCCTACAACTTCTTCAGGAAGAAACTAAAAGCCCACCTCTTCAGTTGACACCTGACTTTGCAATTTGTCGGTAATGCTCCATCCTGTTTCTCACAGTAACCAGTGCCTAGTTGCCCACAGGCTTTGGGTGCTAAATAAATAAATAAATAAATGAATAAATAAATAAATAAATAGGAACACACTCTACACCTGGCAACATCAAGTGGCAGTTACTTACATGCACTGCCAACTTATTAAAGTTCCACACCCAAAATGCCTCTTAAAATCATTGCACACATCTTTCAAATGAGCTTTTCCTTTCTTTTACAAAATACTTCGACACAGTGTTAGGCAGAATCATATGCAGTACCCTTTGGGAACACCACACACAATTAAGACTACAAGTGACAGTACAAATTCACCTTTCATACAAGCCTGTACTACACAGTAAAGTGGTAGCGATAGCTGAGCAGCCAGACTTATCTCAAGAGTAAAGTGAGCAGTATCAGAAGTTACACAAAGGACAGCAATTGCTATGGTTCAAACAAACACTGACTCAAGGTTTCTGAGTAAAAGAATATACATTTATTTACACAATCATTTGTAAAACAGTTCACTAAAGAAAAGCAGTAGAAAATGACAATCTTAATACACTGCTCACTGCCCAATCAATTCTGGACAAGTTGTGAAGTGTGAGCAAATGGCACTCCAGCAATTTAAAAATGGAGGGAAAGACAAGGTTATTCAAAATCAAGCAGCACCAACAAGTAAGTAGGCAGGGCAATCTAGAAAAAGGCTTACTACAACTAGGATTCAAATCAATAGGCCTGGGCCAATGTTAATGGTTCACAGTTTTTGCAGAGGATCACACAATTCAACGTAGTTTGCAGTTAAGTGTTTGCCAAGAGTTTGAAACGAAGTTGGTCTGAAGAAAAATTATTCAAAAGAGTAGACAAGGATAGGCCCTTGGATTAGCAAAAGATTTCAAACACTTTCACCGTGGTCAGATGGAATGAACAACTGGATTTGAACAGTACATTAGTAGAAAAAGAATGCTGTAGCTGAGGCAGAAGTTCCTGGCAGATCCTGCAGACCCATGGTTCCTGAAGCGACTGTCGGACTGACGCAAAGGAGGAATACTGGAGGGTCCTGCACTGCCCAGGGAAGAAACCAGCAGCAGAGCATAGAGACGTATAAAAGGTGCGGCCATTAAAATACAAACAGAGTCCAGTCCTCCTGGATATCCGGTTCACTGCAGTGACGCACTGCCAATTCGACCAGGGGAGGGAGGCCTTCCTTGGTGTTTGGTGAACTGGATGGTCCCACCAGCTCAAGGGAAGAAGATTCCTGCAGATCTTCCCTGTCGTTGAAGTTTAGGAGATTCAGACCCGCAGCAGGGCTTCACTGGGAGGTTGAGTAGTTGCAGTAGTCCTTTTCCTTCAGCTTATCTTCTGTTCTCTCGATCCAGTGGCTACTCTGCCTTCCAAGTCCCAGCAACCTGCTTTTTATATAGTTTTCCCCCATTCACACAGCCTGGCTGGACAGTCACCTAGCCAATCAAATAAGAGTGCGACTTGGGTCTCCAAGGAGACCCTGTGCAGGGGGCCTAAAAGCCCTCCCTCACATCCTGTCCATCCAGACTCTCAGGCACCTAAGGAGGGCTTCTGTGCAGAAGCCCGCCAAAGGACGGCGAACAAAGGAACCAAACCTGGTTTGGCTTGCAGAGTAAAACACGAGAAAGACCTTTACAAAAAGAAATGGCGAATAAACCCAGCCGGAACCAAATAAAAGTAAAAGGGTTCCAGCAGATTAAAGTTTGAGGCTACTAACTTAGCCTGAAACAGTACCAAGGCTGTTCTCATAGTCTGCGGTAGGGAAAAAATGGTAGATACCACTGCCACCAGCCAAACCTTAAAGAAAGCGGAACAAAAGAATATTCCATGAGAAACAGGTAAAAAGAGATAACTATTAACCATTTCCAGTACCATATGAATGATAGTTTATACTGGGTCTGTGGATTTAATAAGACTAATAAAGTCAATGGCAACTTTACAAGTTCTGGGAGAAAGGTGCTATGTGACGCACAGTAAACGATGATGCCTATGGAGTAGGTGAGGCTCCACAGTCTATGAACACAAAAATGTAAAACACAGCAAAACACATGTAAGAGTGCGAAAAAAACCTCATACTCTTACCAGGTAAAAAAAAAAGATCATAGAAATCCAGCAAAGCTGCTGAGGGACTCAGTAGGTAAGGGAAATCAGCCATTCTGGAAAATTCTCCCTAACACACAGTGCTGCTGTAAATGCACGTATGCATTTTGTAACCTTCCGAAAAATCCTCCTAAAAATAAGGAATTTTAAATGCACACTATTTTCCATTCCGTATTCTTTATCAACATCAAACTTTCCAACCATTCTCATTACATCCATTATAGGTGCACCATTATCCACCTGCTCTCAAATACGTACGTACGTGTATACTGCCAAACGGCTGGATTTATCAAATTGTTTGCACACTGCAAAGTCATTTTCTACTACTAAAAAGTAAATCCATGCTGTAAACAAAATCCCTTATTCATGGTACTGTGCAAAGTGTACCTTTGTAGTACAACCTGAATGCAAACGGACTATATACTGCAAAAATGAATTTGCAGACTTCCCACTGCAAAAATACACTTTTCACAGTTCCATGAATGAGGGATTGCAAAATCACTTTTCAGCAGTGCAAAATCACTTTGCACTGTGCAAACAATTCCATTAATCGGGACCAAAGTACTTATATACAACACTGCTCTTTACATATAAACTAATGTTCTTCTCCAACCACTACTATAACACACCAAACACTGCTCCAACTACAATCTGCCATTGCATTGCCACTAAGCCACCGTTACCCTATTCTTTAAAAACACTGTAACACATCTCAAATTCATTGTACCACAAACACAGCCCTTCTCCTATTAAAATAACTGGCACAAAAAACCTAGATATGCATCTTTTATACACACCCATTTTTGCCCGACACCATATCATGTCCCAAACAATACTACTCATAGTGCCTCATTACAGGATTTCTAATAAAAACCCACTGATAGCCGGCATGTTTCCATCAACCTTGTATTACGGTAACCACCACTTGACATCCTGATGCTAACGAAATATCACAATCAGCGTCACTACTCTAAGATCCCATACCCATATAGTCCTATATGACTCCATGGGAATGTGAACCATGAAGTACCGGCACAATTAGTAACAATGCTGGTGCCACAGTATAAAACCTGCCGGTAACGGCCTCGACTCCCAGTAGGTAAGACCTGCCGGGAGTACAGTGCCCCTACCACTAAACACCGGGTAAGCTAGTACAGAAAAGCTGCTGGTAACTTTTTACCGGTACCTTTAATTACAGACTAGCTCATTGATAACAAGACATATAGTCCAATTTTTCTAACAACATACTTTACTACACCATCAATAACCCACATTTATTAACTCTTTTTCCCACCAACTTCTACTACCTTATTAATAATAACAAACTCTCTTACTAAAAGTACTTCACCATTACCACATATATGTACTAAATTTCTTTTGCAATTACAGGAAAAAAGAATATTGAAGAAAACAGCTATTGAAGAAATAACACTATTCACATCCTACAAAATAAGTACATGACTATAGCATGTTCACTGCTCTAATTGTAACAATGTACTTTTACATATATTAGCCTTGAATATTCTGTCCTACTCACCAACATTGTATTTCACTCATACTCATTGTATGTAAAAAAAAACTATTAAATAACTTCCCATCCAAACACTGTTCTTCATTCAGAACACTGCCCACTCCTTCTACCTAACAACACAGCTATCTCCCAACAACTTCTACACCACAATGTACATCCTTATTATTCCATACCCCTATGCACATAAGATTCTAATTCCAAGGCAACAACTTTGAAACTAACATCTCCATATACATCTGTAGTTGTGCCTTGACACCCAATCTTTAATTTCAAATTCACTGTACATTTCTAATATTAACCAGCAGCTGAAATAGCTCAGTTGGGATACCGTTAGACTGAAGATCTAAAGGTCCCTGGTTCGATCCCGGGTTTCGGCATGCCATCCCATTCCAAATCACTAACTAAAGCACACACAGATATGCTTTTTCAACCCGTTCCCATTACATCCACTCAACCCTCAAACCTATGCAGTAAATCACACCATTATAGCAACCACTGTTTTCCTCAAAACATCATAATGTCCCTACTTATACCATCACCACTCCCTTACTCACTAACCCAAGCCTATCACACCTGTAAGTCTTCTTACTCCACAACTTTTATCACACACACACCCAGGCATGATACATGACTAAACATTATACAATTTTCAAACACACACTTTCTTTTTTTCCTCAACAGGCAAAACACAATGCCTACTAAAACGCAACTTCATGGAAAACAAAGAAGAACTAGAGCAGATAAGAATAGAAACAAGACATATAGTCCTCCTCCTCTAAAACAATGTATAGAAAACATTAAAACTAAACGGTTAGTAATCTCACCCAACAAAAGTAACCAGCCATCATTAAAATAACTAACGTCCCTCTTGCAAAATCTAAAAGTAAAAACATATGTACAAACAAACCTGACCAGGATATGAACCTAACACTATATCTACTAATATTAGCTTATCCATAGTCAAGCAATCCCAAAAATTATTTTCATAAAAAACTTCCACTGTTGACTTCTTACCAATCTTATAAAAACAGCTACAAAGTCAGGTTCTACCCTTAAAACTACTGCAGAAAACAAATTCTCTAAGCTCTATTTGGCAGCATATTTCTACTGAAGAGAAAGTTGTTTATATTAATATTAAACAGAATAAAACCAATAACTAAATTAATCGATAAATAAAAAAAAGTGCTTCTAAACTAGCGCAATGTCAGCAGATATATCCTTTTTAAAATTACTGGGTACGGTGAATGGATTCGCACAAGCAGCACATAGACATATTTCAATTCAGTAAAAACACTTTGTTAATGGGACGTTATGGTTAAGTTGCCCTTCTAAAAACCTGTGAAATTCAGTGAAAAAACGTTGTTAAAGGGACGCTATGATTCAAAGTAAAACCGAAAAACCCCTGAAATTCGGCAGTTATGGTAAGATAAGCAACCATAATTTGCGCCGCCACCGTGCACTGCTAACACTAACACCCAGGACATCAAAGATGACATCACAAATGTCATTGATGACATCACTGATGACATCACATGTCTGACTCCCCCTTTTTTCCTTTCCTGACATATCTAGGCCACATGATTTTCTTCAGTAACAGTCAGGAACTAAAAATTGTAAATTACTATATTCGTAGACTTATCCTTCAAGTATGTTCTTAGAATAATTCCCTTAAGGTCCAGTCATATCATATGAAACATATACATAGGAGAAGTCACAACCTTAAAGGACAGCAATCCTTTTTGTGCATTAAAATTATCAGTAGATTTATCAGCACTTTCTGATACTTTTGATGTTTTTTTATTGCTGTACTTTCCCTGTATAAGCTCATATGTTTATATGTTGTACTCACATTATTTTCCTTAGGGTCCAAACACATCATGTGATATATATAGATAGGGTAAGTAACAGCTTTGAAATTCCCTTGTATATATTCATATTTGTATGTGGTGTTGTCTCTTTGTGATTTTTTGTATAATAATGCAATTATGTAGTAAGTGGGTTTTATTACCTACTTATCACAAGTTTCACTGTACGCAAAACTCTAATATGAAAACAGTTATCATTTCAATATTCAACATGGCAAGCTTATGAATATTGCCCCTCCATCATGTATGCTGCACACAATGCCTATGTTTCTACATGAGTACCTTAGTATACTGTATTGAAGTTAATAATAGAATGCTATTTATATCAATGCATAGCTTAATGCACTGATTAGCGCTTGATATTTATTCCAATAATCTTTGACACTTTTTTAATTAACATTACACTAAGAATCCCTTGTACAGACTTTTCATGAAAGGTAAATGCACATGTGATGTCATCAGTGATGTCATCAATGACATTTGTGATGTCATCTTTGATGTCCTGGGTGTTAGTGTTATCAGTGCACGGTGGCAGCGCGAGTTATGGTTGCTTATCTTACCATAACTGCAGAATTTTTCGGTTTTACTTTGAACCATAATGTCCCTTTAACAACGTATTTTTAACTGAATTTCATAGGTTTTTAGTAGGGCAACTTAACCATAACGTCCCTTTAACAAAGTTTTTTTACTGAATTTCATAGGTTTTTAGTAGCGCAACTTAACCATAACGTCTCTTTAACAAAGTTTGTTTACTGAATTTCATAGTTTTTTAGTAGCACAACTTAACAATAATAACTTTGACTTTATGTACATATAATATGGAACATACTGAACCCTTTCTACTGAATTTGACGGTCCGCAGACATGTTTGGACAACAGTACCACCACCTAAAAACTCTGGGGGGTATGTGTAATAGTTATATCATAACATAGGAACATTTAACAAATTCACAAAGCAGCACACATACAAAGTATATGTAGTAATACTTAAAAAATGTTACCCATATATGTAACACACTAACCATTCATGTAAATACAATATGTTTTAAAATGGAATATACCAAAAGAAGATAAAGTGGCTTCCACCATAATTATCTCACAGACGCTCCACAACCAACAGCAAGACCAGACGTATACACTACTGATTACATATCTCACCAGACATAGTAAGTGCACTTCTTTTTACTCATATATTTATAAACTTTCTATATTAGAAAAAAAAACATATTACTTTTTTGTTTTCTCACAGAAATGTGTAGTACTCTCGACTGGCTAGAGGAGCATTTCCCACGAGAGGAAATGTTAGAAAATAGTCCACCTAATGGTACACACTTTACTATATAAACCAATTAATAAATATTATTTTGTATGCATTTAACATATACTTTTTTTTTATTACAGACCATAGAAAAATTCCAAGCATCTCACAACAACAATCAGAGGATATCACTCTACAGCAGATTAATCAAAAAATGGACGACCTTATGCAAAATGTTATGGATTTGTAAAACTTTGTGGAAAATTATGTGAAACCCCCAACAGCACACCATTGTCCAACCTGCACTTGTCTCCCCTCACCTTATCCCACGCAGTTAACCCCAAACCATGTCTTTGGACCAAAGCGTTTCGATGAGATTTCCTTCCCTTCTTCACCTGATCCCAGTTATCTAGAAATACTTAAATCTCCTGTTTTTGTTTCTGTTTCTGCCCCACCTTCCCAGTCATAATTGTATATATATATATGAAATAAAGTTACTTTTCTTATATTGTGTTGGAATTACTTTCAGTTCCTTGTGATAAAACCAATTTAGGTGTCCACGGACCCCGCGGTTGTTCGGAAATGTTCGTAAAGAAACGAAAATGTAACTGTCCTGAGGACACTACATCTGTCCGTAATGTTCTCATGCAAGTTGAAAATGTTCTAAGAACACTCGTAGTGTCCTGAAAAGTTCATAAATAAACGAAAATGGAGGTGTCCTTAAGAACACTATGCCTATTCGTAGTGTTCGATAGCAAACAGAAACTGTTCTAAGAACACTCGTGGTGTCCTGCATTGTTCGTAAATAAACGAAAATAGAGGTGTGCTTGAAACGCTATGTCTTTCCGTATTGTTAGCAAATAAATTAAACTGTGCTAAGAACAAACGGCTGTCCGTAACTGTTTGTTTTACATGTGATGCACTTTTAATTAGTTCAGGACCCGAACACTGTCTGTAGAACATCAACACGCATGCACAAAACAATGTCCGTACATTGGGTGTCCTGCGGACGACCGCTACCTTAGCTAACATGCTTACAAAACAATCATGTGACCGCGCCCACGCTCATCTCGTGCTCTAAATGCGGACACTGGTTGTGTCCCTGACCAGTTTAAAAGTACATTTCCAAGTAATCCACAATATTTCTCATAAAAAAATCACCATACCACAAATCCCACATACTAATCCTAACTTTCCACATAGTTTTTGTGACTTTTTGAACCTTTTTTGATGTTCGATCTGTCTTGCGGACGGCGCGCATGTCTGCGACCCGCGCACAAGCACCCCTATATAAGACCACGCCCTAGAGCGCATTCTCATTGTGTTTCTGACTATTCCACACAGCACACTGCATTTTGCTGCATACTTTGCAGATTTTGAGATTTCCATCTCCAAGCCTATGACAACCATGGCTCGACTATTACCACATGGTGCTGCATCTGCCTCAGCACCACCCACACCCCCTCCACCACTACCATTTCCCCAAGGGCCTGAAGAGGGGAACAGGAGTGAGGATACAGATGAGGAAGAAGAGGATGATGAGAATGAGGTAGTGGAAATCCCTACTACCCGCCGTCGGCGTGAATCTTGGGTGTGGCGGTTGTTTACCGTTTGTGGAAACGGTCCAAAGTCTCATGCGAACCATGTCACCTGTAATGAGTGCAAAATGGTACTCAATCACGGGAAGCATGGTTCGTATAGCTTTGGGACCACTACCATGAAGCGACACCTGCGCTCATTCCACACTGGGGCCATTCGCAAGGTTGTACCTTGCGAGAAGCGTAGTAGGTTGATTGCCTCTACTTCATCCTCCGTTTCTGATCCTGTCACCACAAGGAACACCTCTGTGGGACAGCGTCTTCCTCAAGCTGCCTCACAGGCCATACAGAATTCTGATGACCCTTGCCTTTCGAGGGTCACAGTTGTATGTGTTTACTGTGACACAGTACTCTGCAGGGGGGAGCGACTTCGGAGTGCTTTTGAGACGATCGTCTCAGAGCACCAGAAGACCTGCTCACTACCCAAATAAAACCCACTCTACATCTTCCTCTCTCAGCTCGCCCTTTCTTATCCCTTTGGTTGGTGCCCCCCCTTTACCCTCCTTTCCCTCCTCTCCTAGTGTGTCGTGTATAAAAAAATAAGAAAATACAAAATAACAAAAATCAAAAAAAAAATAAGGCTCTTTTCAGAGCCGCCTTTCACAGTTAAAAAATAGAAGTGAAGATACATAAAGCATAGCCATTTCCATTTCGTGAAAGTCCGCGGAGGGTCCGCGAACATAAAAACAATTGCATTGCTACCCTATTGAAACCAATGCATTTTTCTCTAACAGGAAGTGTTGGCTCTGAAAAGAGCCTTTGGGAGGTGTTTGAATGTAAAACATTTTAACTACGTAAGACGTACTTCAAAACAAATGCTGTATTTCTAAAAAAGGTCGCAATGCATTTTGTAAATTTCTCAGAAAAATCTGATTGCCAGCATAAGTAAGACGGACTCCATCTTTGCGTAAAATGTATGTACTACGAAACAAAATATTTTCATCGTTAAAAGAGGACATGCCAAAATCTCTTACGAAGGCACAAACAGCCTTATTAACATTACCCCCTGCTTTCTCCATTTGTGGAACACATGAGAAAGAACGAAGCCACACTTGTCTCTGCGCAATCCGTGAAAAAATTATTTTAGAGTTTGGAAACATGTCCATTATCTTCTGAAGTCCTTCTTTCATTGCAAATTGCAAAGAAATTCCAGACACATGTCCTAAACTGTTCCCTCCACAATGAATTACAATTATGTCTGGATGTTCCTCTATCTTCGAAGTTGCACAGAGAGGTAGCAAGTCCAACCACTTCATTCCACGCACTCCATGCCAGTGCACTTCCACATGTGGGAATCCAAGATCTATAGATACTCCACAGCTTTCTGCATGCACCTTCAACCAATGAATCCACGAGTCTCCCAAAATCCATACAATCTGTGTTTTGAAACACTCAGCCATAGCTATCTGTTCTTCTCTCTGCAAAAACAATATCTGAGAAAACATCTCCTAGCACAACACACTCACTAAACTTTACTGACCAATCCCTTGCTTCATCCAATCTCATTTCCATACCTCCCCTCCCCAAATTCCCCGGATGTAATACGCGGTGTCCTAGAACTACCGCCATGTCCGCGAACGTATCGTAACATGCACAGCCCTTCTACCATTTCGATTTCACTCTCTGTGCCATTCCCTCATTGGATGTAGCTAAGCAATCACATGACCATCCACCAATCAAATCCAATAACTCTACATGTAACTGCATCATCATAGAGCAGCACTACAAATGTACGGTGTATCTCTCGGAGTACAAGTCTCATACCATTGACAATCACGATCTACGAGAAATACTATACAAATCTCCAATATTTCTACTTGCAGCTTGGTCCATATCCATATACATGAACAGAAAGTACAGGTATGCATATTTTCTACACAGTACATGAACACGTTTTCTAACCGACTTTTACCTTCTATAATCTGAAAAATGAATGGACGATCATTGTTTCATTGTCCTAAAATGACCTGTCACTTACAAACCTTTATATCGTTTAATTTCTTCATGCACACACACAAGCAAATATATATACATACATATAATCACACAAAATAACATGCACACTCTATGATCAAATCTCAAACAATAATATTTGTAAAAAACACATAATTGGTTTTTATTTTTTTCGTTTATATAAGTACTTACATACATTTATATAGGACAAGCAGACTATGACATTCACTCACTGTTACGTGCAAAAGCAGGCTATGACACATAGCTCTCAACTCACACGCTTTTGGCGGGTGTCACCCGCCTTGTAAAGGACTGACTCACCCGCCAAGCCTCCTGCACGCCCATTCATTCCAATTGGCGACTCACCCGCCAAAAACAAAATCAGGTGATTTCACCCGCCTTTGCGACACACATGGTTGAGAGCTATGATGACAATGACTCACTATTACGTGGGAATGCTTAGTTACAAGAATGGTGGTATACGTTGGTAGAATATGAATTCCACAAACCATAGTAAAGATATTTTCTTTCCTACTCTTAGTCATAATTTAGTTTTAATGGTTTTCAGGAAGGCGCTGAGCATTTCAATTTTAAAAAATCTATGTCTAAAATGAAAACAGTGCTATATAGCAACCAAATTTCTTTCTTTTACAATTGCAGTGAAGCCCATTCTCCTGAATAGAAGCAGCCGATTTTGATTTACAAAGAACAACTAAGAAGCAAACTACTCATTTTTGAAAAAAAAGTAAGTAGATTGTTACCATAATATTTGATTTGTCAGTCAAACAAGTTTTTTCGGATTAATAAAAAATCCATTAAACGACAAAAACACTGTAATACACATACAAAATTACGGTTTCATCAAAACTTCTAAATAATTAAGAACCATGAGTATTCATAATGGATAACCTGCAATAAGATCATTGGTCATATAGTTTCATAAATAATGGCCCCATAACAACACTAACAACATCAGTTAAAAGCACAGAATAAACGTTAAATACCAATTGATAAAAACTGTTATAAAATTCATAGTACTAGCTAGCATCACCTTGCAGTTTTAATATGCCCTTTCTGAAGAATATTGCTCTCTTCAAAAACATGAGCAGTGCTCACACTGTGTAGGGTGTTTCGGCACTCAAAAGAAACACGAGAGCTGCCCTGTGAGAACGTATCGCTGTCTTCTTAAGGGCGGGAATCAAGGTCGCTCTACGAATGCCGGCATATCCTGCACAAAAAAACAATAGGTGGGATAGATCCTCGAGGTGGTGGCCACAGATCGGGCAACCCGCCGAGTCGGGAAAGCCTTTCCATTTTTAAGTGTTCCCTTGTAACCAAAGGGAATCAAACCGTGCCCTCGTAATCAGCCACCTGTCTTTTTTGTGCGGACTCCAGGTCAGGTAGGGTTGTATTCCTGTGAGTCTACTGATACTAGTGTGAAATTGTCCAGATCTGTGACCATACTCCTCAAGGATTCTTTTCCTTGCTGCATTCCCAACCAATGCTATTTTATATTGCGCCCCCTCCCTCTTGGTGATTAATGTGGCGGGCAGGAAGAGGGAGCTTAGGTTAACTTCCCCCAAAATTTTCGAAACATATGCAAGCCAGGAAATTCTTTTCCATCCAACTCTATCCAACACAGCTTGAATGATGAAATGGCAAAGAGAGGCATGTTCATTGGCCCATAACCGGACCCAGAATAAAAGTGGAGCCATTGCCCACTGGTCCTCCCAGAACTCCACACCCAGTTCTCTGTGCGTTGCTATTCCAGAGACACTGGCCGGGAGCCCCAGCAGGTTTTTGAAAAATTTGGTCTCCTTTCTTTGTATCTCAGCTGCATTCTGGAGACCCCAAATGGGTGCACCGTACATAGTGATAGCTACGGTTTGTACTCCATAAATCTGAGTGATCACGTCTAGTGGTTGTCTCTTGCACTTGGACATAGATCTATAAATGCCTCCTAGTTGTTGGCTCATCTTCGCAGATTGTTTGGCCACGTGGGCCCCACCATTTAGTGCTTCTGAGAAACTAATTCCCAGGTAGTCAAAAACCTTAACTCTGGGTATAATTTCCCCAACACAGAGCATTGGTTTCATGGGGGCTGGGCGTTTTCTGCCTACACATGCCATTACTGCTGATTTCTTAGTATTTATTTTAAGACCCAAATTATTCATGAAAGTTGATCAGGACCTGTAGAGCCCTAGGCTTTCTTGCAAGAAGGACTGTATCATCCGCGTAAGCCAGTACCGGGAAGCCCCAGCCCCCCAGAACCAAGAAATCCAACAAAATGTCGATAAGGTCCTGGGAAAGGCCATTGATGTAGAGACAGAAGCAAATGGGGGCCAACACACAGCCCTGTCTTACACCACACCACACCTGGAAGCAGGCCGTACAATGCCCCCCTGGACCACTATGCACACATGCCTGATTATCTGTGTGTAAGTCGACCAACACCCGCAGGATATCCCCAGGGCAATCTAGGGACCCGAGCAGAGCCCAGAGTTTTGCTCTGTCCACTTTATCAAATGCTGTGCTCAGGTCCATGAAGGCCAGATAAACTGCCTCACCCCAGCTAAAGACTGATTTAGCCACTAGAAGATATAGGTTGAGGCTCTGTTCCATCGTGCCCACTGCTGGGCGAAACCCAAATTGAATGTCAGAGAGGATAGAGTATTCATCAATCCAGGTTTCAATTCGGGCCAACAAAATTCTTCCAAAAATGTTGAAGTAGGAGTCCAACAAGGATATTGGCCTATATGCGCCAGGGCTGGACATGTCCCCCTTTTTGAAGATTGGGAAGATTATAGCCTTTTTCCAAGAGGGAGGATACTTCCCTGATTGTAGGCAAGCATTAAACACCACCGTTAAGAGTGGGGCCCACAAATCTACCGGATGTTGAAATAGGACAGAGGGAATCATGTCAGGGCCCGGGGCTCTATTATGAGCTTGAAGCTTAATGCCCTTTTCTATCTCCTCCACCTCAAATTTCAGGCAAGGCCCGACAAAGTCTATATGGGCCTGTGTACTTGTTGACCCAAACAAGCTCCCAAACTGAGTTAACCAGGCTCCATCTTCCACGTGGGTGCCACTACCCACATTGGACCAACAGCTCTCCGGCCCACTTTTTACAAAGGCCCAAAAGGCCTTCTGGTCCCCTCTCAAAGCAGCACTCAGAAAACCTTCCCAAGCTGACCTTTCGATCTCCAATTTCCTTCTCTTTAGCTCGTGATTATATGCCTTCCTAGTTAGGGCAATCACAGATCTGCTGCTCGAAGCATCCTTGAGTGTCAGCAGCAGACTTTTCTTCGCCCTTGCAGGCCTCGTCAAACCACCCTCTCTTCAATACCTTCCCCGTAGCCCTTGCAGCTATAGTGAATTTGGTAGTGAGAGCATCTGACAGTTCTACGAATTTCTCAACTACACTCCTTGCAGGTAAGTGGTCACCCAAAATGTCCATCAGAAGGGGCTCGTTCTCACTAATTGTTGTAAAGTGTAGCTCTTCTTCTAGGATTGTCTCCCATTTAATTCTTCTCAAGCCAGTAGGTACTCCCAGCAATGGGCTAGGGGCTATATCCTTTGTAACCCCTTCCCCCAACAAGCCCTTGAATGACAGACAGATGGGAAAATGGTCGCTATTGAGATCTGCCATCACCTCAAAACTTACAGTATGTTCCCATAGGTTCACCGAAATACAAAAATAGTCTATTGTAGAGCTGCCTCGATGATTGTTGAAGGTTACCTCACCTGGAATATCTGGTGCTAAGCGGCCATTGACTATGCGAAAGCCCCATTCCAACAACCATAGGCCAAACTGTAGGCCTTTTTGGCACGTTCTCTCATCCCTCATACGCCTGGGTGAGATATTCTCCAGCATGTCCTCCTGAGGGTCCAAAATATCCCTGACTGCTCCCCCACCCATTTTGAGGTCCCCCCCAAACATAGGAGATTGGTTCTTTCCTGCCCTTGTGCAGTAGGTCCTCTATGAACCTCTTAACCTTGATTAATCTATCAAGATCAGAGATATGGGGGCTATTATAAAAGTTGATAATACAAACTTCAACCCCCTTTTCGGCCGATAACGGCACCACCTGCACAAAGTCCAGCCCTGTCGGGATCACCTCAGACCTACACTTGATGGAAGCCTTAATCAGAATGCACAAACCACCATAATGTCTGCCTCTCAGATTTTTCTTCGCCGGGATACCAAAAGAAATAAAACCATCAAGGTGTGGGGGTTCTATGGCCCAGGTTTCTTGGAGTAGGATCACTGAGTTTGATTGCAAAAGCTCTATGACTGGCCCCATGTTCATCTTCCAAATTGACCCCGCAAAGTTCCACAAGCACAGTCGAAACTCTGAGCTCTTACTTGGGGAGCCTCCACCGGGTACAGATGGCGTTTGCAAGTCTGCACTGTCCTCAACCACAGCCTCTTGTCAATCTACATCCTCACAGGACGTTAGGATCTCATAAGGATTGTCTAGTGGCAGGGAGGCCACGTCGTTCCTCTCCGTGGCATTACGCTGTCTCTTATTCATGGGGATGGTACTCCAGCCGGCGAACGGTAAATTGGTTAAACCCGGCCGACCTGGGGCAGTATTCCTCTCTACATGACCCCTACCACTCCTATTGGCCATTGACTGGTTACGCGCCACCTGCCCCACACTCTGGACATAAAAATAGTCCAGGGGTAAAAGTTTACTTACCAATTTATTACCATTGGGCTTAAGGCCCCGGGCTAAATTGGTGTTCAAAAGGTAGTCAGTTATCTGTGAGTCAGAAAAGGTTACCACCACGCAATCCCCATTCAGGTGCTTGGGCCTATTCAACCCACTCGCCTTGCCATGCGGATAATTTTGGGGTCTATCTTGGGCCCCATTAAGTTCGAATTTATCCAGTGGGATGCTTTATTGATCAGGGAAAGTGTTGATTCAAAACTCCCCGTAGGGAGCCCAGGTAATCCGGTAATAATCCCAACAAAGGGGACCGCTTCCGGTGGTAAATTCAGGGTAATAGCATTCCCCTGTCCACTCCCAAACCCCTGTGCAGGTGTACTTTCTGTCTGGTTACTTGCCATTGTGTCCCTTCCAGACCCACTCACCCCCTCTTGTTCTACTCGGACAACCTCCCGTTCCACTAAAACGACAACATCAGCTTGTCTGTCTTTTGTGTCAGTGGCCTTGGCACTAGAAGAATCGCCACCAGTTGGGGATACAATTAAGGGGCACTGACAGTGCCTGTCAGCTGCTCCCCTTTCCTCAACAATGCTGACCAAGTCACACAGTTTAAGGGAGACTGCTCTAATTGAATCATCCATAATTGCCAGGGTGTTTATAACCCCCTCTTTTAGCGCTCTCAGGGAGGTCAGCAACAGCTGCAGGGGTCTCAGTTTTTCGTCCAATAAAGCCTCCAGCCATTCTTTGTCCCCCTCACTGGCTGTGGAGCTATCCAATGGCGTGGCCTCCCTGACCTCATAGGCTGTAGTGTTTATCCCGTGCGCCCCCTCCCTGGGAGGCTGGGGAGGCAGTGACCCCTGGGTTATCCCCCCACCATTATTAACCCCAAATTCAACACCACCCGCCAACGAGAGGCCAAGACCTTTGTCTGTTGCCCCCACACACTCAATAGCCGATCCCTCTATCCGAGGAGCAAACTCTCTAGAGGCTGCCTCGGCTGCATTCATGCAGTTTACTATTTTGTTGGCCATAACATCCATTTAAGAGTCCAGGGATCTTTGTGATGGATTGGGGGCTGGTTTGGCTGCTTTAGGACCGGAATTGGGAAGTGATTTTGCAGTTTTTGTGGGTTTCTTCGGCCATTTCCCCACGACCCCCCTGTCCCCTGCTTTTCTCTTCCCCATATGGGTTGTGGGGGTTATACTCAGAGGCCCAGACTCCAACTTGGCCGACTTGACCAGGATAGCTAGGAACAATTGGAGGTCGAAATCACAAAACGTGGCAGAAGACTCGCAATATATGGCTGTTAATTAGATACCCTGCACCATCAGTGTGGTGACCCAAAGCACACTGGATGGCTCGCCTGGGGAAAAAAGACCTTTAGGGGGAGGAAATGGGGAGAGAAATATCTCGCAGCCCCCTCACAGCCCCCTCCTTTGTTCGACTTTACTGACTGGCTATTTTGCTAGCACTGTATTAAAAATATTAGCATGTTTAAAAAAAAGGTAAAAATGATAATCATACAGAAATTTTAAAATTAGTGCAGGTTAATCAAATTTCGGTTATTGGAAATGTTCGTGTCGCATATAAGTCCAAGTCTAGGGTATGGATGTAAAAGAACCAATGTCTATGGGAAGAAAAAAAAAACAACTGTACAACTACAACAGTCCAACAGCAGGTTCCAGCAAAGGGCTGAGCTGGGCCAAGCTAAGCCAAAGGCTGGAGAGCGGGGAACGCCCTGCAGCTTAAGGATATGCCAGAGTCCGACTCTCCCCCCCAAACCTCTGGCGTTCCTTAAGAGTTGCCTTAAGAGTTGCCGAGCTGCCTGGCAAAGAGAATAGAACACCTTACTGCCGATAGGCCTCACACGCAGGCTTCACTCCCACGCTGGCTGGCTGACTGGATAACACGGGAATCCAATAGTGTCCGGGTATGTCCGGGTATGTCCGCGGAGGCAGTGTGCTCTAAACCTCCTCCACGCCTCCACAGCACACACGACACAACACGCCGAATGCGAAGGACGCAAAGGACTCCGACGGACTCTGCGCGCTCCGCGCTAACAGGGGATTATGAATCCTCAGAGCCCGCCTCCAGCCTCCATCCGAACAGCTTCACAGCTCTTCTCTCTCACGCAGGGTCCCAAGGACGCAAAGGACTCCGACGGACTCCGCGCGCTCTGCGCTAACAGGGGATTATGAATCCTCAGAGCCCACCTCCAGCCTCCATCCGAAGGTTAACCCCTTCACAGCTTCACAGCTCTTCTCTCTCACGCAGGGTCCCAAGGACGCAAAGGACTCCGACAGACAGTACGGTGCATTCATGGTATTTCTGTGCCTAAAAATAGAGATTCTGCACCATTCTGACCAAAAATCCCCCCGTCTTAAACAGTGATCTCCTGTCAGAATGGCCCTCAAATTCCTATTTTTCGACACACAAATTACCCAACTCAGCCGCTAGAATGTAGATGTTGTAGAACAAACAACTGTTTTAATTGTATAGCTTTACCTATATTATTTATTCTTCTCCACACCACCGGCTTACTTTTTTCTGTCATCTGAACCCCAGTTTAGTAACACATGAATTGAAGAATACCCATTCCTAGTAGTTCAACTTCCCAATTCACAATCACACACCATTACATACATCTTTATCATCTTACTCAAACAATCATGCACACAACACACATGCATTGCAGAATACCCCAACCCATACCTTCTGTATTTTTTTCAACAGACGCTAAAGAATGCCCACCAAAAAGCAACTCTGTAGAAAGGGACACAGAAGTAGAGCAAATTAAAAGAACATTCTCCAACATAAACACCCATCTATAGCAGAATTTGTAAAAAAAATGTTGAAACACAACAGCTAATACAGTCATGTTGTGAAACAGAAGAAGTTTCTAGTGCAAAAACTTTGCCTCCTCTATCACAAAGTAAAACGACCCAAAAAACTATTAACAGAAAATCAACTATCAATACAAATAAAACGTCTTCTATAAATCTTGATATAGTACAAAGTAAGCATACCAAGAAAAGTATATTAGCCAAAATGTTCTGTCACAAAGTCCTTCAAAATCTGATAAAAACAGCAGAGAAACCAGGTTCAACACTTCAAACCTATCGTAGGAAAGTAATCTTGGAAGCGTTGATAGACAGTGCAATTCTTCTCAAAAGAAACATATTTATTGTTGTGTTAAACTGAATTAAACCACTAACAAAACTAATAACTACATTTCAAAAAAGACTTCTCAATAAACGAAATGTGAACAGAAATAACTTCTTAAATATCTGTGGAGGTGAATGGAGTCACACTACAAGCACAGAACCATACTTTAATGAAGAAGCGTACAAACAAAAGCAAACAAATACAATTGCCATACATAGCAGTGGTCGAGGTTATGAAAAAGTTAATAATACCATAATGGAACAAGAAGTACTCCTTACAAAAATATGCCCTGAAAACTTAGATTTACCCCTCCATTCGACTGAATCAGAACATCTAATTTACACATGGCCATGCACGTCAATGTGTAACATTCCCAAAAAAATGTTCAAATCTTTACGCCTATTCCTCAATCAATATGTGAAAAGCAAAGACAAAATAAAAATTAAAATACTGCAAAATATGGATGCTTGTCCAGTACGCAAGCACACAGGACTGCAAGGACATTCATTGGCCTGCATATCAGGACCTACTTGCAAAACAACCTTCCATGATATCAAAAGGATATCAACACATCATGCAAGTATAAGAAATCTAGTTTATAAACTGTATTATGCAAAAAGTCCTGCTTTAGCACTAGCCAATTTAAATAACATTCTTCTACATGGTACACCAAAAGACCTACTAGAAGAAATCGAGTATATACAGAAAAAATATTTTTGAAATGAAACCCACTTACAAGATGAATTAGCTGTCAACCAATTTTGTAACAAATCTGCACATGGCAACCTTTCACTACACACATACAAAAAAGAAATACAAAAATTTCAAAGCACTTCAGCCGAAGTACCAAACCACCTGTGTGTATGTTGCCGCACAACGTATTATAAAAGTAACACAAAAACTATAGACCTTTCATACAAAATAGAAGACAATGAAGATTCTAAATGGTTTGAATTAGCTCTCTACCTTATAGCAGAAAACAAACACGAAATAACTGACCCATAATACTTTGCAGTTACTGCACTACCAAACTTGACAACAACCAAACTCCTTCACATGCTATCACAAATAACTTGGAATTACATCCACTACCAAAACTCCTTCAACAACTTAATTTATATGAGAGCATCAAAATTCAAACAGTTCATCCATTTCAAGCAATAATACGCCTTCAACCAAAAACTGCAAAATTACCTCCCTCTGAATTAGTGAAAGGTATTCGTGGAAAAGTAGTGCATTTACCATTAGATCTAAAAGAAAATCTGCACACTCTAGGAGTGCAACGTCCAATGCAACAATCTTTAATTATCTTGGTAAATGGAGTAACTACAAAAAACAAAAAAAATTGGCAACAACTGGTAGATTTACATAAAGTTAGAGAAGCCCTGCAATATCTCAAAGAGAATAATGATTATTACAAAGAAATTAATATCGAAGAAAACTTGAAAGATACAACTGAAATAATTCAAGAGACACAAGAAGCTGGTCAATTTGAGCTCCTAGATCCTGCTACAATATCACACACTTTAGACCATTATACAAATCACCCATTGCACTCTAATGACACCATAGAAGATGCACTGGAAACGTACAAAATGCATCAAACAAAAGGATCACCAATCAGCATATGGGAAAAAAGTATAGAAGCACGTGCTTTTCCTCTACTCTTTCCTACTGGCAAAGGAGGAAGATACGATGATAGACCTGTTCAAATATCAGCATCAGAATATCGCTCATTACGAATGTATTCTGAAGATCCCAGATTTCGACAAAATGTGGAATACATATTCCACCTACTCTTTGAAAGTGAACTAGCAACTTTATGTTACGGAGTTGCACACATATTAAAATCAGGATCACACTTTCAAAATATGACAGCCACACAATTATTACAAAAAGTTCAACAAAAAGATGAGGTTTTACAGGCAAATCTTACAAATCTATTAGCAAATATGTGAGGTACTAAAGAGTACTGGTTTTGACGCCATGGAGATGTACGTTGTATGATCAGAAACCTTGGCCCACCCACATGGTTTGTTACATTAAGTTGCGCAGAATATGCATGGGAAGATTTACATGCTTTCCTACGCATATCAAACGAAAACAAAACAAACATAGATATACTAACACCTGGAGAACTTTGTTCTCAGGATCCTGTTAATGTTTCTAGATATTTTCACCATCACTTCATTGCTATGCTACATTTTATTTGTAATAAAACTGTTCCTCCCCTTGGAGAAGTGCAACACTTCTTTTGGAGAAAAGAATACCAAACCAGAGGAGCGCCAAATGTCCGCATGCTTTTATGGATTAAAGATGCTCCTAAATTTGGTCAAGACAGTGATGCCACTGTTTTACAGTTTATTGGAAAATATGTCACTTGTGAAATTCCGTCAGAATCCACAAATAGTGATCTTCATGCAAAAATCTTACAATTCCAAAGACACAAATGTGGCAAATATTGTTGTCGCAAATACAAAAACAAAGGGAAATACTACACCAAATGCCGATTTGGTTTCCCTAGACCAGTTACAAATACAGGTCAAGTGAACAACCTCATGTCTTCAGTTAGACATAGTGTTAAAGGTAAGTTACCTAAAAATACATATTGCATAAAAAGAAAAGAAGAAGAAAAATATATCAATGATTACAATGCAATCATTGCCCATTTGTGGAATGCAAACATAAATGTGCAGTACATTGCAGACAATTCTACTGCATTTGCACGATATGTCACAGCATACTTAACCAAATCAGAAAAGACAGAGCTCCAAGACCTCTGGAATGACCTGTCATCAGATAAAACAGTGTCTCAGAAATTATACAGCTTGGGCATAACAATGCTGTCCCATAGAGAATGTGGATCCTATGAAGCAGCTGATCGATTAACTGGTACTCAATTGTATGGTAAATCTGCAAATATAGTATGGCTAAGTCTTGGTCCAGCTAAATCTAGAAAAAGAGATCTAAAATCATACGAAGATGTAGAAACAATAGCCAAACATGATCCCAACAGCCAAGACATTTTAAAAAATAATTTATTGAACACATACTACCCAAACAGGAGTACCACTTTGGAAACAATGTGTTTATAGCACATAGCCCAAAACTACACATATAAAAATAATATAAAACCTGATGAGCAAAACCGTAAATACAAAGTGACAAACTGTGATGGCAGCTTAGTAAAACTCACCAAACCAAATTTAATTAATCATATCAAATTGTCATTAAAGACTCCTCAACATAAATAAATATATTACATGTCCCTGCTACAACTCTTCAAACCATGGAGAAAAGAAGAAGAAATACTAGATACCTATGACTCATATGAAGACGCTTTCAAAGCCAATGAAAGCAGTATAACTGATGTAAACTTTGCACAGTACAAAACAATGTTGCACAATGAAGAGCAACACGAAGAGTAACTCCAGGCCCAACTAGATAAGGACACTCCTGACAGTAGTCAACCTTCTGTCACAGGAAGCCAAGAACCACTGGGAGAACCACTCATAACAAATGAGGCAGAATTAGCTATGATAGAAGTAGAAAACACCATGTGTAACTATGAAGATAAAGAAAACTTAACTACACTACAATCAAACCTAAACAAAGAGCAACGTAGCATTTTTCAAGAAATAACAAAAGAAATTGCACATGGTGTGCAGCATGAAAACAAAGAATGCACCTGCCAAAATTACAAACCTATACTATTGTATGTCAGTGGTGAAGCTGGTTCTGGCAAAACATTCCTAATCAAAATCATCAGTAAGTTCCTTCAACAATTGACAAAAAACAAACTGTCAGCTGTTGTCACTGCCCCCAAAGGTTTAGCTGCCTACAACATAGGTGGTGTCACTTTACACCGATTACTACTCCTGCCAGTAGAACACCAAAACAAGTTAGATTTTTACAAACTTTCTGCAGAAGCTGCAATGGAAGTATGCAGAGTATTGAAATAAATGAAAATGATACTAATAGATGAAGAGAGCATGGTGTCCAACCTAATGTTAGCTTTGATTCACCTCAGATTACAAGAAGTACTCAAAACAAACTATGAAGAGCTCTTTGCAGGAAAACACATCATTGTTTTCGGAGATCTTCTTCAATTGTACACCTGTAAAAGGTGAGCCTATTTTTAAAACATTAGGACACAAACTCTGCCGTAAAACTGCTGGCAGCATTGGAAATGTCAACCTTTGGCAACATTTCCAATACAGAGAATTAACAGAAAACATGTGCCAATCTGCAGATCTCACTTATGGCAACATCTTAAAAAGTATCAGAGTTGGCATACTTTCTAGAGAAGCAGAAGCAATATTGAAAACCCGGCACATTCATGCACTTTATGGTGATAATGCAGGTGCTACAGATGTTATGGAACAATTAGCCCACAAAAATGTAAATTGTATGGCCTTAATTCCAACTCTTACAAGTTGTTTCAAATTCAATGAAATAATGTTAAGCAAAGAAATGCAACCAATTATGGAAATTTGCGCCACAGACAAATTAGATGTACATGGAATGACACTACCCATGTGTGACCAAGCCACAACAAGACTAAATAGTTTAGAAAAATCAATCTCAAACACAGCAGGCTTGGAAAAGATATTACAATTATCCTTAAATTGCAGAGTAATGCTTAAACGTAACCTTGATGTGGACCAAAACTAGTTAATGGAGCACTGGGTACAGTTGTTGGCTTTCAAACATACCCACGTGACAACAAAATTCAGTTTGTCAATATTATCTTTGACAAACTTTCAGAAGTAAAAAGAATAGGACGCTCAACAGCTCGATTCCTTCTCTTCAAAGACATGTATGTACGCAGAGAACAATTTTCTCTAATCTTACATACGCAGTCACCATTCATAAATCACAAGGTCTTACTCTAGACAAAGCAATGATAGACATTGGTAACACAGTCTTTAAAGAAGTTATGAGCTACGTAGCACTGTCACGCCTACGTACAATTGACGGTCTATTTCTAATAAACTTTGATGCAAGTAAAGTAAACGCTGATATTCCTTGCATTTTAGAATACAATAGACTTCGTTCACTATACACCCCCCATCTACAAACATATCCTGTTCCACAAAAAGGAAAATGTTCAAAAAGAAAACTAAATCAAACAGAAATGCAACAGGATGTCACTGCAAATCCTCCAAAGAGACTAAAAGAAACTAAAACTTCATCAAGTACCACAAGCAAAAAAGAACCAATTAGGGAAAGTAAACCAAGTACTTCGTCAAAGAAGGAAGACAAACTAAACAAAAATCACTCAGATACAGAATTACCTGGTCCATTTAAACTTATAAATGAAATAGGTGTAAGTTGCTACGCAAATGTAGCAATCAATATTCTATTTCAAATACCAGCAATTGTTGACAACATTTACTTACACTTTAGAGACCCATTGTGTATGCAAATGTTAGTACTTCATAGAAACTCAAAAAACAATCCTGACACCCCGTATACTGTTCATGGAATAAGGCAAGAATTGGACTACTGTGCTGGAATGGTGAAATTCACTATAAACTCACAGGAAGATCCACAAGAATTTCTAATGTACGTACTATTAGTACTGGAAAACAAAAACATACCTATAAATGAAATCTTCCAGATTTCATACATGTGGAAACATACATGCACTCTCTGCAACAATGTGACACAAGAACAAATCCCCAATGAACGCTTTGTCTATATATCAATACCTAATTGTGAATCCGTTCCATTTCAGCAACTTGTACAAAATGCAAACCACGGTATATTATGTTCTACCTGCAATTCGGATAATCGCTCCACATTACTAATACAAACACATAGTAAATACGTAATACTAATGCTTCTACGTTACAATGCAGATGGTACGAAAAACAACTGCAAGCTGACTGGATTCACACATGGTCAAATATCACTTGGTAGGAAAACCTTCACAACAATAGGTATAATCTACCACGCAGGAGCCACAACCAACTCAGGGCACTACACTGCATATATAAAAAAAAATGTGGATGGTTTGAATGTAATGATAGTACCATTACTCTAAAGCAGAGATTACCAGCTAATCTTACAAACGCGTATTTAATGTTCATAAAACCAAAATTTGATAACTGAACTGTACTTAAACCTTAAGTACACTTGTAGTAAAAAAATATAAACTGTCACAATATTTCAAAATCTATCTAAATGCCCAAAGATTCTACAACTAATCAGATAAATTAATACCACTCAAATAGAGCAAAAAATAGACAGTTAGAATACGCCAATTGGTATATAACTGTCCCAAAATTTACAAATATGCAACAGATAAATCAATACCACAAAATTATATCAAAACATAAACAGTTACAATACGCCTGCTGGTATCTAACTGGGCCAACATTTTACAATATCCAAACAAATACCTAATATCTTACCGCTCACAAAAACTGAAACAATCCAATTCATAAAGCATTAGGCCGAAAGAACAAGTAAACGCGGAAAACAAACAAATAAATAAACTGTAGTAACAGAAAAAGGGTTTCTTTTTTAATCCAACATGGATTTTTTTTCTCCCACAGACCCAATGATTTTAGCAACAAACACAGAAACTTTGCAAATTGCACAGTACTCTGATTTGTAATCTACTAAATATGAGGGTCAATAAAAAGAAGAAAATGTTGATTGTACAATGTAATAAGTCATTATAAAATACTAATACTAACATGCTATTTTCTTTTATTACAGAAATGAACAAGAAAAACATGGACTCCCGTTACTAAACCAAATAGTACGAATAACAAGATAAATACAACCACCGCAGCATATCACACCGATAGATGCAAGCATTGCAACCATTTTTATGTCCGCGGACAGAGGAAAGGTCCTAAGACACATTCAACTTGCCAGAGGACAATACAAACAGCGTCCTCAGGATACCCCCATTTTCTTTATGTACGAACATTTCATGACACCGCGATTGTTCTTAAAACATTTTCACCTTGCCAACGAACAATACAGACAACGTCTCCAGGACACCCCCTGCAAACATTCCAAGACCCCACGAGTGTTCTTAGAACACTTTCAAGTTGACACCAAATCCATTCTGTTTATTTACGAACATTCCAGAACAGCCGTGTTGTCCGCAGACAAATCGAACACAACAAAAGCATCTAGCACATAAATAAAATACAACTTTGAACCTATCTCATACTCCCCCATCCTCCCCAAAGACTTCTACACACCAACACACTCTACTAAATACACATTTTGAACAAACTTTGACCGCGCTGTCTGCGGACGTCCGCAAATGCAAGATGACAGAAAATCTGACGCGCATTACGAACCACGCCGCCCAATCAGCGAACACGTCGCAAGCCGCTGGGCCAATCGGGGTGCTGTCCGCTGAGCGAACAGGGAAGTCCGTCCGCGAAGCGAACACAGATATCACTAATTTTTTTGCCTTACATTTTGGTCATTTTTAAAAAAACTACTGGACGGATTTACCAAATTTGCAAAAGCACACTTTCGGGACCAGGCCGCCGCTCCTGCCGCAAATTTGGTGTAAATCCGTCCAGCGGTTCGGGCTGTAGCTCTGCACAAAGATTTTTCCCATTCAGTCTATGGGAAAAAACAAAAGTTTTGGGACCCCCCCTATAATTCAAGGCTAATACTTTTTCTATGTAGCCTCGGTCATACCACCGGTTTATTGACTTAATATAAATTCACCGGTTGGTATTTTCTGCCAGAACTCGGTTTTTAAAATGGCGTATGTGTTCGCCTCTGTAACTCCAAACCAAAGGTTGAGCCCTTTGTTCCACTTTTGGCGGGCTTCTGCACAGAAGCCCTCCAGAGTGGTGCCATTCTGTCTGGGTACCGCAGGGGGTGTGGGAGGGGGTTTAGGCACCCTGGACTGAGTTGCCTTGCCAACTCAAGTCGCACTCTGGTGTGATTGGTACAAGTGGTGAGCCGCCCCGCTCACCACTTAGCATGTTTGATTGACAGCTAGGCTGAATGAATGGGGTTTTTCTGCATTAAAGCAGGGATTTTGGGACTGGAACTTCAGAAGTCGCCACAGGACCTAAGAATCCGACGAGGGTAAAGCTGAGCCGACCTACAACGACACCTCCGGTGGAGCCCTGCTGAACCGACTCACCACTTCCCAACGACAGAGGAGATCTCCCTGCTGGAGAGTCTTCTTCCCCTGACTGGTGGGAACAACCAGTCCCTTGCTTTTTCTTCGCTTCCAGGACATCTAGTGGTCGAATTGCCCATGCTGAGCACCCCGGCAACCGGATAGCCACTAACCACTGTACCGCAACCAAAAGGTGGTGCCTTGTGACTGAGCACTCCGCGGCTGGTCCCTTCCCTGGTGGTGCAACGATCTTCAACTTTCTGCTACGACGAGATCATCTCATCTTCTGGCAAAGCCCCGACTTGCATCCACCACCAGGTACAACTGCCCCCGCCGGAGCTGTCTCTTCACTTTCAAGGTACTGTGTCCGCCTGGCTTTCCTTGAAACGGTTAGCGTGAGGTGACTTAAATCCTTACCTTTCCACTGGGTCGCCTCCAGACCTTCTTAACTTTTGTTCTAAAACTGGTCCAACCTTTCTGTGACATTTTGCTACAAAGACTTGAAGTGCATTTCCACTGTGGTATTTTTGGGACATACCGCCTTGCCTCTCTCCGAGTGGGCCTGGCCTCTGAACTTTGTGATCTACAGTAGACCCTGCCTTACTTGCCTTGCATTTGCTTCGTAAAAGTGTTGGTACTGAGTTGGTTTCATACCCTGCCTTTTTCTCTCCCTTTCTAACGAATACTAGAGTGCCATCTAGGTTAAGCGCTCACCTCTGTCTGCAAATAAGTGGTGTCTTTGAACCTAGACTTGTGGAAATATTGTTATGGAATTGATATATACTTATAGTAACTGTGATTGAAGTTGTTTGCCATATTAGTGCCAGTGTGTTTTTCATAGATGTGTTTTTAAATAAATAATTATATATCTTTACACCCAAGCTCTGATCCGTGTCTGCTTGTTCTACTGTGTAAATTGCCCTATCTTGTATACTCTAAATACTGCCTAACTCGTCTTGAGAGAAGTCTGCCTGCTCAGCCACAGCTACCAGGTAAATCCGGGTGGTACAGACTGCTACCAATTCGGTTTACTGCTAACTCCTGTAGTCTTAAACTTTTTGCAGTGGTCCCAGAGGGAACTGCACAGGTTTCTGCCTAACACTCCCATACACACAACAACATCAGTGCCATGGTTGGGAGGCGACTAAGCGGTAAGGTAGGCAAATGTGGCCGACCTTCAAAACGTGGACGTGGTGGGCGTGGTAGGGGACATGGCCGGGATTTGCAGGGTGCCCCTATACCCACATGTGTGGAGGACCAATGAGGGACACCCATGACCCCCCATGGTTGAGGGAAACGTGGCTGAGACCATTCCAGCTCAGCCCTTGTTGGACCAGCCCATTGTGGCACCTGACCTGGCACAGGATGACTCCCTGGCTGACTTCCAGGTCAGCAAGTCTAAGCCACATGTGGCGGTGCAAGTTGTCACCAAGCAACGTGGATCTGGGCAGCTATGTCATCTGCTGCCCCAAGTATGCAGGGTGGTGAGGCTGCAGGGGCAGCTGCAGCTCCATCTGCCCCAGCTCTGACTCTCCCAGCCAGGACAGTGTCGGTCCTGGTCCATCATACTGATGTTCCCCCTGCCAACATCACATTTCAGACAATGGCTGCACCAAGTCCTATGGTCAATGTGCATTCGCATACTCCAACAACCCAGTCCACCGGTGATTCTGCTCCTACTGACCAGAGCGGCGTTAGCCACTCTGGCACCGCTCCACCGTCTAAAAAGAGGAAGAAGGGTGCTCTGGCACGACAGGCTGAGATCCCAGGCACGGCGAAACACTCCGGTACCTCAAGGAAGCCTTGCTTCAATGATTTAATGAACTTGATGCACTTGTGAGCTATGTGTTGCAACATAGCCACGAAATGGTGGTGACTGCAGGGTCCAAGACCACACCTGGTCAACGTAAGGCACACTGGCAGACCATCGCCAACCACATAAGTGCTCTTGAATTTGTGAGGCGCTCAGCTGATGATTGCTACAAGCGGTGGAACGACCTGAAACGCAGAGCAAAGAACAAGCTGGCCTCAAGTCATGCCGCTACTCTGGTGACTGGCGGTGGGTCTCCACAAGAGGACAACAAACTCACTGAACATGAGTCTGTTGCTGGGACCTTCGTCACAGAGGAACAGATCTGAGGTGTGGGAGAACTACCCGATTATGACACATTGTCCGGTGAGTGCCCATGTGTGTGTGTGTAATGCATGTGTATGTTGTTTGGGTGACGGGTACTGATTGAGTGGCAGGTGAGGGTGTGTGTGACTGAGTAGTATGGGTCACCCATGTGCTTCATCCAAAACATTCTGCGGCCTTGAATTTGGGTGTGACACTATCCCTTCTGCCCACAGTAGTAATTTAGCACAACATTACGGCAGTTGCCCTTGAGGTGGCCTCATGCAACAACATTGTTTGTATTTTTCAGTGTTCTTTCAGGCTGATTGTTTCAATTCTCCCACTTTTGCAACACATTCCTCAGCCCTATTGTGACATATGTGACATGCTTCTGTCATTGAAGAACCCTACATTGGCCCACATGTGTCACCTTGGTAGTTGAATGATTTGACCATTCAGGCTGAATGAGTATTGTCCTGATCACATGATGTTTTTGGGCCTGTTTGAATGTGGAACATGCTAGTTGTTTCCTGTCATGTTGAAGTGCACAACCATTGATGTGTACATGGCCCTGCAATCACTGTATTTTTGTACACTGGATGTGTTGCAGTGTGTGGCACATGGCGTATCTTTTCACACTATGTGGCATTTTTCATCTCTTCATGTCCAGCTCACATGGTTGGGTGACAGTACTCATTCACTGACATATGGATGTACTTGTGGAATGTACCATGGCTATGGTACATGCCATCTGTGTGATGGCATGTGTCATTTATGTGTATAGGACATGCCACTCACAGGCCAATGTGTGATGGCAGTGCTACCCAGCACGCAGCAAATGTGTTGCTCTACCATCTTGGTTTCATCAGTGTCTGACTTTTGCCTCCCCTTCCAACTCTGTGACAGTGCATGCCTGGGAGGGTTATAGTCATGTGGGACATGTGTAAATCTTGTACTGGTTCTGTAGCTTGTCAGGCCTATTTGTGTGCTATGGTGCTAATGCCTGTTTCCATTTTTTGTCTTTCATGTTTTTGCAGGGGATGACACACTTGATTCTGTTGAGGTTGAGGAGATGGTGCAGACCCAGGAGGAACTTGAGGCACAACCGGCCACCAGTGGGGAACGTGGTGTGGTGGTGGGTGAGAACCCACTCTTGCTGCAGAAGATTCTGTCCAGGGGTGTCTCTGGGTGCACCTCCCCAGCTCTATTCAGGTGTTGATTCGGATGATGAGACCTATGTGGCTTCGCAGGTAAGTGTTTCTGGGAGTGGTTCCGTTCTGTCCAACCCACCTGCACCAGGGGTAGAACCCTCTATGGGGATGTCAGTGTTGGTTAGTCAGCCTTTGGCGGTTACGGGTGCAGGGTCACACTCCACAACATCTGATCCTGTTCCTGGGCCAGCAAATCAGAGGGGAATGCAGTCCTGCAGCCTCAGGCAGTGCTGGAACAGCAAGGCGCAGATCACCATGCCCCAAACAGGAGTGGTGCCTGCCGATGTGGTCGCCGTACACAACTAGGCAATACCGCATGGGAACAATCCATGTACGGTATGGCAAACCAACAGGCAGCATCAGTTGAGATGATGGCTCATGCAATGGAGAGGGTGGCCACTTCCATTGTCCCCCCCTGAAAGGCAGATGGAGCAACTACACCAGGCAACAGACTCCATTTGCCAATCACACAGGGAGGACATGTTGGCGTCCAACAGGGACAGACGGGCGGCACTGGAGACTCTACGCCAATCGACCTTGAGACTTCCACTAACTTGAGGACAGAACAGCAGCTGGAGCGGCTGACACTTTCGCTCTCAGCTGAGATGCAGGCAACTTGGGAGGAGATCCGGGCATCACGTCAGGTGCTGCATGGGGATCTCTGCACTATAATCCTCCAGAACAAGACCTTCCACACCTCCATGCTTGCTGCCATGGAGGACCATACCAGGGCTTTGCCTGGGCGGCCTCCCATAGCACCACCACCTCCTGTGGTAGCAGCAGAGGGTAATGAGAGCAACAGCAGCAGTTCTCCCACATTGGCATAGCCGTGCAGGCCATGAGCCCATGGAGGTGTTTTTTTTTCCCAACATCCACACAGGCGGCTGTTGGTGCGCACCCTGTCCTCGGACCTCCTGGGTGGCCTCCCCCTCCCTTCCCCCCAGCCCCCCACATGGCCATCCTTTATTTTTTATTTTTTATTTATTATTTTTTTATTTTTTATTTTTTATTTTTTAACAGTGTGTTTCCTTGTGTGGCCCCCGTGTGCATCCACTGTATTCCGGCTGGGCACATGCAGGCTTGTCCTGAGTTTGGGTTCGATGCTTGGGTTCGTGAGACACACACCCCTCCTGCTTCCCATTTCTATGGGGCTTGCAAAGGGTGTGACCAAGTGACAGTGATGTACACAGTGATGTTGGGCTCCCATGAGCTGTGTGGGCAGTCTGTAGTCAATACTGTGTAGAAATTCCTTGTGTATATTGTTGTTGTATTGTACACTGCATGTTGGAATTATGTATGCTTCTGCTTCCATGTCTCCCTCTGAATTTGCATGTTCATTCCTCATGTCTTCACAAGGCCGTCTACTTTGGAGATGGAATTCATGTTGTATGCAGTACACAGACAAGTTTTGAAGCCTGCAAGACTACAGTTGGAAGGTGGCGATGTGGTGGCATATTCAGGTTGTAAGACTACGACTACTTTAACTTAGTACTGTCATGTTTTAGTTATGTTTGAGCTTGTGTAGCTGCATTGTATTGTTGGTAAGTATTTGGTCATGTGTGTTGTTAGTTCAACATTACTGGGAGCATATTGTGTGTGGCCAGTTTCTATTAGGGACACTGTACTTTGTGACACTTGTGTCAGGTTTTCGGGATTGCTTTGTTTGCTCTCACATAGCATGACATGCCATGGTGTGTTGGGTGGTGGTGCTGGGGAGGGATTGGGTGACATGGCACTGTTCTCATGTTGTATTTTGCAAGGGGGTAATGCATTTAGCAGCATATGTGTCTTTTGATGACACATCATTGGTGGTCTTTCTGTAGGTAGGGATGCACACATTCTGACACTTCCAGGTGACCAATCTCAGGCTGGTATGGTTGTGACAGTTGGCTGACCCTTGTGTCATCATCGATTGTCAGCTGGTATGTGGCAGGGCTGTGTGCACTCCACAGGGGTGTGATTGTAAGTGAAGTAATTAGCCACCAGCTGCGTTCGGGCTGCCTCATCCCGTGCCCTTTCCACTCCCATGCGCAGCGGGCGTTCATGTGGTTGGGGATGTGGGGCACCACCATGTCCACCGGCAGGCCCCGGCATGTTGCAACATTGTGCAGGACACATGCTGCCACTATGATCCTGCACACTACTGGGGGAGCGTATAACAGCTGCCCACCAGAACAGTCAAGGGAGCGAAAGCGTGACTTGAGCACTCTGAATGTGCGTTCCACTGTGCCCCGGGTTGCAATATGGGCTGTGTTGTATCTTACCTCGGGTGGCGTGGTGGGGTTCCGAATTGGCGTCATCATGTGGGTGCTCAGAGGGTAGGCACTGTCCCCTGGGGAGGTGGTGATGGGTATCATTAGTAGGGTTGTGACATTACTCAGTATCTGGCATGCATGCATGTGCTGTGGCATTTATACTCACCAAGCAGCCATGTATCGCCATGCCGCCCAGCTTCTAGGTCCCGGTTTAGGGTTGACATTCTGTAAATGAAACTGTTGTGGGTGGACCCTGGATAGTTGGCATATACTGAGGTGATGATTCCCTTGGCATCACATACTACCTGGACGTTGATGGAATGCCAGTGCTTGCGGTTTCTATAGATGTGCTCTGATGCCCTGGGGGGATGTAGAGCCACATGGGTGCAATCAATGGCACCTAGGACTTTGGGTAATTGTGCCACCCAGTAGAAATCCTGGACGGCAGCCTGCCTTTCTGCAGGTGTTCTGGGCAGGTATATGTGCCTGCGGACTGATGGGCGTGCAGTCATGATGGCCAAGACCTGGTGTAGGCAGCGTGACTGCGTGGCCTGTGACACCCCCCCACTATGGCACTTGTCCACTGAAATGATCCGGTGGCCAAAAAGTGCAGTACATTGAGGACCTTCTCCAGGGGGCTGAGTGCTTGGGAGCAGAGGGTGGGTGATGTGAGGTCATCCTCCCACTCACTGACCAGGTTGAGTATTATGTGAGGTAGAAACCGGTACCTCCCATACACCTGGCCATCAGGCATGCCAAAAAGGCTGGTTCTGGGTGTGAAAATTCTGGGCCTGACTATCCTCCTCCTCCTCCTGCGGTATCCCACGACCACTGCTGCTAGGAACGGTATGTTCATCCTGGCGTCTGAGCTTGCTTGTTGTTTGCACGCACTTTTATGCTGCGCGGGTCCACATAGGCCTGCTTCCTGCTGGCGTACGTGTTTCCGGATTAGCGCCTCTTTTTTGACGCGTGCGTGTGGGCGTTCCGCGCATTTGCCTCCTGTACTTCCCTGCCCACCCCAGTAATACACGTACCCCGCTCGCCCAGGCCCAATCGCGTGTAAAACTTCCCACGAGCCCCTGAAGTACACGTACCCCGCTCGCCCAGGCACAATCGTGTGTAAAACTTCCTGCGAGCCCCTGAAGTACACGTACTCCGCTCGCCCAGGCACAATCGCGTGTGAAACTTCCCGCACACCCCCGAAATACATGCTATTTTTGACACAGCGGGTGTCTGTGTTTGTCGCGTACCCCTTTGCATGTCCTTTGTCCTAGAGGGCCACAGTATGGGACATTCATCAGAGCTGTATATACGGGCTTTCTGCCTTCGTGTGGCGGACATGTGTTGATGTACATAGTTGACTTTCGGTTTGTGTCATGAGATTGCCATTTCACTGCTGGGGCGTGGGGGTGCAAGGGGACACGAGTGGGGGCCTGCTGGCAGGTGCCCTGCACTGCTGGGGGGTGGGGGTGCAAGGAGACATCAGTGCTGAGGAGTCGGTGTGCAAGGGGACATGAGTGGGGGCCTGCTGGCATGTGCCCCTCAGTGCTGGGGGGTGGGGGTGCTGGGGGACATGAGTGGGGGCCTGCTGGCAAATGCCCTGCACTGCTGGGGGGTGGGGGTGCAAGGGGACATGAGTGGGGGCATGCTGGCAGGTGCCCCTCAGTGCTGGGGGGTGGGTGTGCAAGGGGACATGAGTGGGGGCCTGCTGGCAGGTGCCCCTCACTGCTGGGGGGTGGGGGTGCTGGGGGACATGAGTGGTTGCCTGCTGGCAGGTGCCCTGGACTGCTGGGGGTGGGAGTGCAAGGGGACATGAGTGGGACATGAGTGGGGGCCTGCTGGCAGGTGCCCCTCAGTGCTGGGGGGTGGGTGTGCAAGGGGACATGAGTGGGGGCCTGCTGGCAGGTGCCCTGCACTGCTGGGGGGGGGGGTGCAAGGGGACATGAGTGGGACATGAGTGGGGGCCTGCTGGCAGGTGCCCTGCACTGTTGGGGGTGGGGGTGCAAGGGGACATGAGTGGGACATGAGTGGGGGCCTGCTGGAAGGTGCCCTGCATTGCTGGTGGGTGGGTGTTCAAGGGGACATGAGTGGGAAATGAGTGGGGGCCTGCTGGCAGGTGCCCTGCACTGCTGGGGGGTGGGGGTGCAAGGGGACATGAGTGGGGGGCGTGCTGGCAGGTGCCCTGCACTGCTGGGAGGTGGGGGTGGAGGGGGTCATGCGTTGGTGATCAGTAGTGCAAGCTGACAAGTGGCTTGCCTGGGGGGCATGCCCATGGTGGATGGGCTGCCTGTGGGACATGACCAGGTGTGCAGGGTAGTCCCCTGTGGTGTGGGCTGCCTGCAGGGGCCAGGGAGGGTGTAGAGGGAACACCTGGGAGGACCCACACTGCCAATTCACATGTAGGACTCCCCTGCACCCCAGATATACACGTACCCCACTCGCACAGGGACTGTTGCGTGTGAAACTTCCCACGCACCCCCGAAATACACATACCCCGCTCGCCAAAGTCCAATCACGTGTGAAACTTCCCGCGCACCCCAGATTTACACGTACCCAGGCCAATCGCATGTGCAACTTCACGCGAACCCCAGGAATACACGCACCCCACTCGCACAGGGCCTATTGCATGTGAAACTTCCCGCGAACCCCAGATTTACACGCACCCCGCTCGCCCAAGGCCAATCGCGTATGAAACTTCCTGCGCACCCCCGAAAAACACGCACATGCTATTTTTGACACAGCCAGTGTTCGTGTTTGTCACGTAACCCTTTGCACGTCATTTGTCCTAGAGGGCCACAGTATGGGACAATCATCAGAGCTGCATATACGTGCTTTTTGTTAGCGCACATTTTGGCGCACATTTTTTTCATGCGCAGGGACGCTACCGCCTGCCTTTGTGTGGCGGACGTGTTTAGGCCTGTATGCGTCTTCGCCCGTGCGCTGGTTTGCCCTATTTGATTCCATGAATACGTGTTATAGGCGAGCGTGTGGGCGTTCCGCGCACTTGCCTCCTGTACTTCCCCCGTGACGCCCACATTTTCACGCGTTGTTCCCCATTCCGCGTGTCACGCCCCGTGTTGCGCCTACTTTTGTTAAGTGCGCTGCGCTATGTGCGCTTTCGCTGTGGCTGTAGCGCACGCCGTTAGAGGACCTGTGCGCCGGCGTGCGCCACGCAGATTTTCAGCACACATCCCAGATTTTACTTGCGCATGGACTTCCATTAATCGATGTGCGCGGGTTTTGCTGAGATTTTCACACTTGCACTGCGATTTTCGCACTTGCACTGCGATTTGCACGGTTTCGCACGCTTGCGCGGGAATTTTCAGCGCATCTTAATTCCATGAATCGGCCTCTTAGAGTGTCTCAGGTATAAGGCAAGAATTAGACTACTGTGCAGGAATGGTTGCAGGAATGGTAAAGTTCACCTTAAACATACAGGAAGATACACAAGAGTTCATAATGTACTTAATACAAGTACTAGAAACCAAAAACATTCCTTTAAATGCAATCTTCCAGATTTCATACACATGGAAACATTCCTGCACTCTCAGCCACCGTGTTTCACAAGAGCACATCCATAATGGAAGATGAATGTATGTATCCATTCCAAATTGTGAATCTATTGCATTTCAGCAGCTTCTCCAAAAGGCAAATCATAGCATAGTATGCCCTTTTTGCAATACAGATATTCGTTCCAACATACAAACAAACTCACAACGCCAACATGTCATGCTAATGCTACTAACGTACAATGCAGATGGTACCAACGATAACTGTAAACTGACAAGCTTCACACAGGGCCAAGTATCTCTTCGCAACAACACATTCACTACAGTAGGCACAATATGCAAAACTGGTGCCACAACCACTTCAGGCCACTATACTGCACATGTTAAAAAAGGTGGTTGGTTTGAAGGTAACAACACATCCGTTACTCCAAAATGTAGGTCACCAACAAATTTGCTCACTGAAGTATACTGCAATAAACAGAATACGCCAAATGGGTATCTAACTACATCCATAATACAATACTAATTTTAATATCCAAAACAGTTAGTGTTCACCAACAGCTATCTAACGACTTTAAAAATCCCTTTCATTCTAATACACTTCAAATATACCATAACATTTATTGTTACTGAAATACTTCATGTAAAATCCAATATAGTTAGAATATGCCAACAGATATCTAACTACTTGAAACATATCTGTACTAACAACACAATTCCAACAAACATCCTACCACACCTACACCTACACTTACAACATATATCAATGCTACCAAACACATGTACGCTGTAACATGTATATTCCTTAAAATGTAGTCGTTTTTTAGAATGTGTTTTCCCAATGACCCAATGATTTTTCAAGTCAATACAACAACAGTTTAACACATATTAATGTTGTACCAAACATAGTACTTACAATGTACTGTTTATGAGGGCCTAAAATTGAATGCAAATAAAGGTTTTGAACCACTATGCTTAACAAATTATACACAGAACATGAACCAGTTTCCAACTTCACTTCAATTATATCATCCAACCATATTACTAATACAGTATACTCCCACTACAGTACCTATAATTATTATACACATATTACTATAGTTCCTTGTTTATAGTGGCTAGAATCTTGTGGTCATAGCCTATGGCCATGCCCCCAAGCATCTGACCACTGGTAACAACCACCACAAAAAGATCAAACCATCTAACAAGTAAAACAAGTATGTACAGTACACATTCAAATAGCAAAACTCACCTAGAACCCTCCCAATCCCACTAACATCAGCTGACATGGGTTTGTGTGGGCGGACAAGGACAGTGACTGTGGATATGGCAGCAGCAGCACTGTTTTTTCTTCACCTACTAGAACACCTCCATGACAACTTTATTGCACTTCCCGAACATCTGAAGGCCCTCTTTCAGCCACCAAATAATCCCAAATATGTTTCCAGACTTTTTTCTTACTGCGCCTTCTGCAGCATCGTCCCCAGACTCGGCAGAACCTGCAAACCATTTTTTAACCTATAAAAACACCACCCTATTATTTTTTTTCCACTCCTCCACCCTTTGCAGCCCCTCTTTCAGCCACAAAGTAACCCCAAATGTGATTTCCAGACCCTTTTCTCACCATGCTGTCCACGATCAGCAGCGGCTGTCCGTGGATCCAATATGGCGACTGTTTCATAAAAATTCAGAAACACCTCATGTTTTTAAACATCCAATCAGCATGTGTCTTTAATGTCTGCGGGCATCAAGTCACCATCTGATTGTTCCAGAGGTTTCCACAGACACCGAATCGGGAAATGAGTCTGTGGACCGGACCCAGATATCAGAAATGTATTTACCTACTTTTTGGCCTTTAAAAACAAAAAAAAACTGGATTAATTTACACCAGATTTAGAAAAGCATGGTTTTGTCACCAGGCCACGGCTCCTGGCACAAATTTGGTCAAAATCCGTCCAGTGGTTTGGGCTATAGTGCCTATGAGGATTTTAAACATTATAGGACCCTATCATAACTTTGTCTCCCCTACACCAAACAACACCAAACTTTCATAATCATTCTGAGCTGGGCATATGCATTTTTTGGCAAAGTTTCATAAGCATTCGTCAAACAGCGCTAAAGTTATGAACCACCCAAAAAGTGCTCTTTCTGTGAGTTGAGAAACTTAACCATAACTTCTGGGACATTACACTGTCATTTGTGAAAGTGTGTTTGTATGTTAGGGGCTGGCTCCAGCCCAATAACAGTTGGTGGACTGAAATATTGTCCCAGTGTTGGCATAGCATATTGGGTATACTGATGTTAGTGACATCTGTCCAGCCCCACCCATTCACCCTGAACAGAGCGGGGGTCCGGCACTGTGCTATCAGTATGGGCAATTTCGGGAGTACACCGATTTTGCGATTGTTAGTTGCAGTCCCACAACATTTGGTGGACTGAGGTATTGCCCTGAAGTTGGAATACCCTTCTGGGGTGCACTGACCATCCCCACCCATTCCCTCTGCACAGGGAGGGGTACAACCCTATTAGTATGGGTAATTTCGGGAGATTGATGATTTTGCAACTTATTCTAAAATAGGAAGTTAGGACACAAGATCGGCATACTAGTCTGGGGTGTACTGGCGATGGTGAAATTTGACGAATACCACCCATGTGCCCTCACGGGTCTGGAGCGGGTTCAGGCTCTGTGCTATCAGTGTAGGTAGATTAGGATTTTTAAATTTTTCAAAAACAGGAAGTCAGGACAATATATAATATTGACAAGGCTATAGCAGACCCCCATGTGCACGTCAGCTACAGACACGGGCTGGAGCCAACAATTGCAAAATCAGCAATCTCCTTTACTAATAGTAATGGGCCGAACCCTGCCCTGTTTTGGGCGAATGTGTGGGGTTGGTCAAATCAGTGCAATATGTGAATCGATTTGCTTTTGCTTTTGAAGTGCTTTTGCGCCGTGTAACACATTTTGTAAATAAAGCCCTACATGTTTACAAGTTTACAAAACTGGAGTTGGGTTTATGTTAGAAAATACAAAAAATGACACTTAGTAAGAAGACTCGTTGATCCTGATTTACTAAGCATTTTTCAGTCCGACTTTCCCATTGAAAAACGCTATGGGAAATCAGGCCTATTGTTTAATGTTATGCAAGAAGCAGCACTGTCCGGTGCTTTGCAGCATTGATGGTCTTTCTGCTACAATGTGGTGAATTTCCTTGAGAAATATACCTCTCTCCTGACCAAATAAAATAACGAGGGAATGGCAGCAGTAAAAAAAATAAGAAATTGGAATTTGCTTGGCAATGGTGCAATAATTGTGAACATCTTGACACTCAGACGAATATGTATGCCAGTGTTTTTCCAGATTTTGGTGTCCATTAAAAACATATTATGTGATTTCCTCAATTATGTTGTTTACCTTTGAATACCTTTGAATACTGAGGGCCCGATTCATGGAATTATTTGTGTGGTAAATGGGGACTTTGCACGCCAAACTGTGTCTGAAATCCCGTTTGTCGATTCATGGAATCGACTGCGCAGCACTTTTTTGTACCTTATGGGGATTTTGCACAGGCTCGGCATGCAGCCGGGTACCTTGCATGAGAGAACGCGCAGATCATGGGCATGGCTTGAGCAGAGGGCAGAGAAGGGGGCGGAACTCGTAAAATGGGGAAGAACAAGGGAAAATGTGGACGTTACGAGGGACGGCCCACAAGCCGTCCATCACATTCCCACTATTGCGCAGAACAATACATATTCCTGGATCTGACCACGCAACCTCTCGGCAGGAAAATGGCCACTCAAAGCACTCATCTGATCCACCGCCCGAAGGCAGGTGTACAGACACTCGCGCATGGGAATCACTGCACAGAGGTAAGATCAGGTGTCGGATTTAGGGGTGCATGCGGCCACAAATTGCATATACGATTACTTTGCGTGAACAATTCCATGAATATGCACAGCACGCAGAAAAGCTTCTGCATGCAGGCTCGCACAGAGTCGTTCTCGGTGCAGTCTTTGCAGGATCTCTGTGCAATATTCCTTAAATCAGGCCTTAAAACTTTATATAATCTTTTCCTTTTTGTAGAATGTAAAGGCAACTAGACATTGCAGGCGTTATCATTGCATATTTTAAACTATTCACACATGATTCTTTTTATTTTGTTGACAGATGAATTCATGCAGGGTACTCAGATTGAATTTGTCTTTTTTCTTCCATTACTTTGTAAAAAACGAATCCAAATATTGTCTAAACAGAATTTATAAAACAGAGGGTAATTATGTCTGTTAATTTATTTATATATGTTGTATGCAATTATGGCAATTAATGTTGTGAAGTTTTTAGTAAAATAAACAAATACAATTAGCAAACAAAGCGATTTACCCACAATGTTGCTGATCATGAAGAATTCAGCAACTATGGTTTCCATGCGCTAAAGTGAAGTGACTAACATTTTAAAAATAAGAATCAAATATTTTACACAGAATATGTTTTTTCGTTTCATTCCATTAGAAATGAATTGAATTTCTGTAGGCACGTCATCTCCTTCTGCATCAATATCCTTCTTTGTTTGGCGTAAATGCAAGCACATCTATTTTATTATTCAGTGTTCGTATGCTAATCTACACCTTGATATTACCAGCTAGGTTGCTGGAACTCGAGACCTACTTAGTGCCAACCTGAAACTGATTTCTTCAAATCAGACTTGATGCAACGGAGGCCCATTTAACCTGCCCATCATGTCGATTGAACAATATATCCTGAATTAAATCTATTGCTTTGTTAAAGATATCTATAAGCATACTCATACTAAACTTACGTGTATTGTCACCGTGTCAAACCCGTACAAGATTACTTCGAGGTAAGCATGCCTGCCTAGCATGCATTTATTTTGAAAACCTTCAGTATGTGACATTCATTTCTACCATAATGATTAACGGATTTCACATCTTCATCATGTTTGATGTGCCCCTAAACTATTATGTTAACTGAGCTATTTTAAAGCGAGAAACGACAGGCCAACCAAAATGGCAATTAATTTGAAAGTGAAAAAATGAAATATGAAGGCATCTGGCGAAAGATTTGTTACTAGACTTCATGACATTCCATGGCCATTGCCCTAATAAGTTATCAGACTTCTTGAAATATCAATTTTGCACATGGCTTCACATGACTGCCTGCATTTCCACTCTGAGCTTATTACCTAATTCTTCTGTCATTAGGAAATTAAATCAATTATTCTAGAGGGAAGCAAAGACCATCTTGATGTTTGTGTTGAAAGAGGCTATTTAATTGACACCTTAGAAAAACATAAAATATATCACAGCAGGGAAAATATTAAAAGTGCCCACAGCTTGCAACGACAGTGGCCACCTTCTTTTTCCACGGAGTTGAAGTATGTGTGTTGTATGGGGTGCATTCTGTGTATATGAATAAGCACAATACATGTGTTGCTTTGTTAAATAGCATAGTATTACGTTACTTTCCATAAAAGCTCAACCATGTAAAATCATTCTGGTCACTGAAGCTACCAGCAATGTGTATGACTATTTCTTTACTTAACGCCTTGTTTTGAGGTCTGCTTTAACTTTAATTATGATTATGACTTTCACGCCCTGGCGGGGGGTGTACATGGCCATTAACGGGCCAACATCATGAGCCATGTTAGGCCTCCGTGAGGGCTGCAGGTCGTTACCGGAGATGTGCCCTCCCCCCTCTGGGGCATGTAGCCATTCGCACCCTGAGGTTCTTTTCTTGCATAAGCTGCGAGAGGAACCCCCACGACACGCCCACATGCAAAGCCATAGCAGACATGGAGACGCACCTTGTACACACACCTCCGATGTGAATTCAATGCACCCCGACAAGACTGCCTGTGAACCCCCAGAACCATGCCAGCGCTTTGGCGGGGGTGCTGAGGTCCCCAGGAAACACGTGCATGTCCCATCAACTTGCGGAGCACTTAACGTAAAAGTCAACATTTGATGGTAAATATGCGTGTGAACCCTTGCAAAATGCTTCTGCACCCTGATACACTGCTTACGTGCACCCCTAAGTCCGATCGGAAACACCGGTTGTGTGCACACACCGAAAATCCGACCTGCCATTTTACCGTTGTACGGCGAATCACATGCGCAAGTGTGCCTACGCCTGCCTTCGGGTGGGAAAAATTGTGATGGCTTTACGTGGCCTTTTCTCTGACGAGAGGTTGTACGGTTGGTTCCAAGAATACACATCGTTTCATGCAAATGTGGACGTGCGCTGGACTGCCTGTGGACTGTCCCTCGTAATGCCCACTTTTTCACAAGTTCTTCCCCATTTCCTGAGTTCCACCCCCTTCCCAGCCCTCTGTGCAAGCCACGCCCTGCGTGGTGTCTCGCGCAAGGCAGTCAGCTGCTCGTAGAGACGTGCCGGGCTGGCATGAAAGCCACGCAAGCCCAGGAGGAGTCTTGCACAGTCGACTTTTTGAAAAGAAAAACAGGGATTTGAGCACAGAATGGCATGTAAATCCCTGACTTTAAATGCAAATAATTCCATGAATCCGGCCCTTTGTTTGGTTAGGGCGGGTTGGGCATTGGGGAGGCAACAGAGAGAGACTCCATGTTGCCTCCCCACATTAATAATAAATGGCGCCATGAGGGGAAGGGTCTCGTGTGGGTGGAACAGCAGGCAGAGAATCTATATTTATGCCCGGTCTTCAAGTCACCTGATTGGCTAATGGCCCTTCCCCGGGTGCATATGTAAGTACTAGAACAATGACAGAACTTGTACAAACACATTATTTTCGATGTTAGTACTTTATGATCTTCAGAAGATACTTACCTATACATAAACAGGTTCTGGAAAGGCAGAGCATAGAATAACATGGATTTGTTTCAGTTTTTTCTAGTATTCGATGTTAGAAATCTAAGTAAAATCACACAGTTCACGTGATATTTGGAATGTGTCTGATGAAATTTCATGAACCATATTTAAATCATTTTGCTAAACGAAAATAACACCAGCAATTAATAATTTGTACATCAACATGGCATTTGTTCCTGCTAACATCACAACCTAGTGCAACTTCTTTCACGTATCACAGTGAATCAAATGAAAGAAGAAGATGTGAACAATTCTTAAGCAAATCAGAGATACAAATATTATTTGGTTAGCATTTCAGCACCATTTCAACTTTGGGAAACCATTTACAACATGAATATGTTCAATGAAAGTGCATACAATATACAATGACGACAAATACAATTACATGAATTAATTATAATGTAAGTCATAGATCTAAGTACAAGGAATGTGTGCAATGTATGATTTTAAATAATAAACCTTTCCTTGATATCTATCTATTAGCTTGACTAATCCATTTGACATTGAAAGACGCAAAGGTTTAGAACACACCGGGCCCGATTCATGTAATTTTTTTGGCACAGTGCAAAGTGACTTTGCACTGCTGAAAAGTGACTTTGCACTGCCAACAAAAACCCTGATTCACATAGAGGTGCAACATTTATTTTTGCAGTGAAACGTGACTTTGCAGTTGTGTAAAAGTGGTGCAAAGTCACTGTTCACTGCAAAAATACACTTTGCACCGCTTTGTGAATCAGGGTCCACTATTTGTCAACTATGAATATCAAAGACAGTTGTTTCTGAAGATAATTCACAATGTTTGTTTTCCTCTATCCATCCTCACGGCGGCTGGATTATGATGTTGGCATAAACATGTGCTTGGTATTTCTAAATGTGCATAAAACATGGCACCTCTTGGGGAGGTCTTTTGTTGCCCTTTGATTCTGATGCTAATATGGACGTGGGCAAATGGAATTGTAAGACAAACGATTCATGCAATTTTTTGCACAGTTCAAAGTGACTTTGCACTGCTGAAAAGTGACTTTGCACTGCTGACACAAACCCTGATTCATGGAACTGTGCAAAGTGTATTTTGCACTAATATGTTTCTTCTGAGCCCACTAGACATGCCCATCGTCCATCGGTCAAGTCCACTGTACATGTGGCACCAATAGGAGATTTTTTTGGAGCCCACTAGCTATGGCCTTCATCCATGGCCAGTAGCCATAGCTTACAGCCGTGGACAGGGGGCACGTTGAACCAGTAGGTTTCTTTGGGGCCCGCTAGCCAAGGCCTTCGGCACAGATACCCAATGACCCTGCCTAGGAGATGTGATCACTGTGGGTGTAAAAGTACTTCGGTTGTTTCACTCTCCCCATTTCCACGAGATTCCCCCGATAATTGCAACAAGCTACACATACATCAACATTGAACTATTCATGCTCTCAGGATTACTGCGGCATTCCCTTGTTAATGCTTGCAAATCCAAAACTCTTCCCTGTCCTCACAGGCACTCACCAAGTGCCCCCCTCCTCTTTCCATGGTCCCCTGAATTGCTTTTTTCCTCCATGGCCCTCTGCTGGTCATTACGCCCTATCATGATTTGGTTCTTTTAACACATTGGGCCTCATTCCGAGTACGGCGCTAACCAATGGCGCTATTAACGCCTTGGTTGACGCCGTACCCGGACCGGCAGCGCCTTGGTGGATGGCGGAATTACCGCCCGATTCCAAGGTTGGCAGGGCGGTAATTCCCCATTCACCAAGGCTCTTCCCCATTCCCAAATGAGCCCCCATAGGGCTCAATGGGAATGGGGAAGATGCAAATAATGGTGACTGTTCATTACGGTCACCGTTATTGGCTTGGAGGCCCCTTTGCGCCCTCGACTTTAACACCTGCTCAAAGCAGGAGTTAAGGGCGAGGGCACAAAGGGAACTCGGAGTATGGCGGTAAGGGATTACCGCCACCGGTCTCGTTACCGGTGGCCGCTATCCCTTACCGCCATACTCGGAATGAGGCCCATTCTCTTCTCTGAGGTGGGATTGATTGAAATGCGATTTCTGAATATTAGGGGTTTTGTTGTGGTAAATCTGATCACCTTAACTCTCTATTAACAAATGGTTTTTCACTGAATTTCAAGGGTTTGGCAATACATTGGTTTCCTCAGGACCCACTAGCCAGGGGAATCTGCTGGGGACACTGTACATGGCGTACCACTAGTTTATTTTTGTGCCCACTAGCCATGACCTTCAGCCATAGTCATTTGCCACAGCTGAACATGTTGCCTAAATTCTTGAGGTCTCACTAACTGTGGCCTTTGGCCGTGGCTCTGTACGTGTTGCATCAATATATTTGTCTTTTGAGCCTACTGACTATGTCACACCATTCATTTGTTACCAAACACACATTGCCCCCTGCCTAGTAGGTATAGGCACTGTAAATGTTAAAAGTTTTTATCTAACTCATTCCTGTAAAAAATTGACAGTACTCATTTACAATTACATACATTTCTGTGGCAGAGTGGCGGTTCAGCGATTCCTCACAGGCGCTCAACATGTGCCCCCCTTGTTTTTCCAGGTCTCCTCATTCTACTCAATTACTTTTTTCCTCCCTAACCCTCTCCTGTTACCCTGTATCTCTCATTGCTTTGTGTGATGCACAATTTTTTTCTGATTGCATCTTTCAGCATTGCCACTGTGATTTTATAAGATTCACATGGCCTTCCCCTGATAAACTGATCATGTTCTACCCGTAACTGGCTCCAAAACGCACCCCCAAATCCCCAACTTCACATGGCATTTTCTTTCCCACCCCTGACCTCTAACCTGATGTGATTGTTCTTGCTATTGGTATTGGTATTTATATAGTGCCGACAGTCAGTCCATCTAAGCACTGTCATTCAGAACAATCAGTTTTCAGCCAGACGAGTGACTACATAAACAAAAGAGTTTTGAGTTCCTTTCTGATGTTGAGAACATTGTTAGACTATTTAAGGTCATGGGGGAGTTCATTCCAAAGCTTGGTCCAAATCTGCCCAGCAGTTTTCACACTACACCTGTTCAAAGATTGAACTTTTTCTCTACAGCAAAACAAATGAGAGTAGGCTGAAAACTGTGTTTTTATGTTTTCTTAATAACTTTTTTTTTTTTTTGAGGATTTTTTTTCCTCTTTCAGGGGGAAACGTCACAAACCTTTGGTTTAGGACATTTCATCCAAATCCGTAAAGCAAGTCAAAGGTTATTAACCTTGCTCAGGCTCTCTGCTGTAAAAAGCACTAAGACCGATATAAAGGACCAGGGGGCACTCCCTTCTCTCTCAAATATTTTTAAAACTACTGTATGTATTTACCCCAGACCAGTCGCGAAATTTAAGTCATTGCTTTTTGCCCAAGTTGTTTCTAATTTGGTCCTTCCCTGTTGGTTGGTAATAGTGTGATTGTTGAGTAGGGGGTTTAGCCACTATTCATCCTTGTAGCCCTGCAAGGCAAAAGTCATTTCATTACATGGTGACACGTGTATGTTTATAGTGGGGCGCAAAGTTACAAGGAGGCATTTCAACTCCTGAATATTAATCAGGAGGAATTCCTCTAGGTAGTTTTGTGTTTTGTTGGTTGTATTTTCAAGTCAATGCATGACATGTGTGCGTTGTTGGTTCACGCACATGGGTTATGGGTTTACCCCACCCTGGCAATATTTGCTCTCATTAATTGGTCTCATGCAGCACATACACACAGCACTACATGGACTAACATCCTTTGTTATGAACACCACAAATTGCTCATTTTGGCCCCACACATGGCCAATTGACAGATGCACGAACGGTTGATAAATGTTCTGATTGCAAACCTCATTCATGAGAACGAGCGCGTCAGAAAGCACTTTCCATCCATCCTTTGGGTTTCATACAGCTTTAAAATCCGCTTCAGATTAATACATGTCTGGGGTATGGTAAAGAGGGCATTGTTGCTGGGGGCAGAAACGTACCACTCTTCGATTAACTTCAGATCCATGTTCATCCCGTTTTAGTTTGTCATGGTGTGCTATGGTATGTTATTTTACGTTATTCATGTTGCGTGAGATTAAAAATCATGTATCTGCCTTTTTCATAACAATACATGCTGAAAGAGTTGCCTGGAAATATAGCTACAGGAAACAATGACACATTAAGAAGGAATGAATGGAAATAACAAAAGGATTCCAATGAATGATCCATATATGATTCGCATTATTTCTCCTAAACTGTATAAAAGAGAAAACAGAAGGCTTTGGGACATATTGCCACATGCACATGCATGGTGAGAGCAGTTGGATATAATATTGCAGGATATCATCATTGTAGCCTAACGTTGAAAGCAATATGAAATCGAAGAGTCCACACTTTCCCTTTATCAATGATCCATGTCAGTTAAGAAAATAATGAAATAATGTACAGTGACGATGTCTATTAAAGCATACCTCATGTTGTAGTCTGGAGAAGTAAAAAAAATGGCTTTAAAGTCAAACGAAAAATATGGATTTAATATGTTTGTGTTTACCTGGAGTGAAGCAATTTGAGTATGCTATTGATATATCTCGTAACAATGTTAGCATTGACGAAAAACAACGAACAAACATTGCTTTTCATTTTCAAAGGATATTCGAAAAATACCTTCAGTATTATAGAGAGACACACTGAGTTGCAAAGAAATCTGCACTTTGGTGTCGATGGCGCAGTACATGGATAATTACATTAGGCTGTGATTGCTATTGGGGGGGGGGGGGTATACGTCATCTCTGCCACCAGTCCTACTTTCTCCCGTTTCTTTTAAGCTCTCATGCAACATGCAGAAGCGTAAAAAGGGATCCATTACTTAAGCAACACAGCAAAATAAACGCCAGAATGTGCTTTGACTGCATAATGTCACTTAAACACCAGTTACACACGTCAGCACAAACGAATGATTGGAAACAACCCAACCTAATAACTTAATAATAATAATAATAAATAATAATAATAGTAATAATTATAATTATAATAATAATAACAACAGTATTATTATCATTATATAGTGTCTGCATAGTATTGCAAATAACAAAACTATTAACCACTAGCCACCAATTCATATTCATGTTGGTGACTGTGGACGGGTAAACGGACATGGCAGGTACGTTAGAACGCAACAGTGTGAATGCCAAGTTGCATTCACTTCTCAAGAGTAAATGTTTAACTCAACAGAACAATGACCTCTGACCAAAACTAGTAACTCTCTCCAGTGGTGAGATTGTGGTGAAATATCTTCAATTATTGTTCTATTTATTTTTAATCCATGATTTTTCTCCATTAACCCCTGCCACATATTGTCCCCTTTGCACTGTTTCCATGCATGTGTCCTATGCCACAATGCATCTGTTCAGAAATTGTGATTCTGATTTGTGTGTTGGAATTATAGTTTACTAAACATTATAAATGCACAACACCTCCTATTGGCATAATTTAGAAAATGTTTAGCACAAAGTGACATTGCACCGCAAAAGTACACTTTGCGCAGTGCTAAATGTCTATTAGCGATTAACACATCAGACTTTGTGCTGGCCCTATAAACTTTGCTCCCTGCACAAGCGCATTGCTTGGCGCGCACAGCAAGGTCCAGTGCAAAGATTTAAAGAATTAAAATCCTCATTAAAGGAGAAAAATGAGGGTTAACATGGGCGTAGGGAAGGAGGCACCATGCAAACAAACAACATGCCCCATCAAGCGATAAGTATACCATATTCACAGAAACAATCATGCTATTGCGCTTGACTTGAAAGGAGAACGATCTTACTGCCACCCCACACCTGTCGCAAAGCACAAAGCGCAATGAAAGACCACACATAAAAACACAACGAGAATAGGATTGCCACAATGGCAGATCCAGCATTGCTAGCACTGATATTACTACATGGAATGAGGAGCAGGAGGAAAGGAAGAGCGCCAGAATCTTTCATCCCCGAACAACAATATTTGGAATGTGAGATGAGGAGGTGCATGGAAGATACCACTTCCGTCCCCATGCAATCCTAGACATGGTCAGGGAGTGGGTGAATGACTTGGCATTATCCACCATGTGCTCACATGCTGTGACACCTCTGTTCAAAGTGCTATCAGCCTTACACGTGCTGGCCACTGGATTATTCCAGCATGCCACAGCCATTGTTGGGGGTATATCACAGTCCACGCAATAAAGATTACCCCTGCCTTGTTGCACAGTCTTAATTCTATTAAAGACACAGAGGTGAGCAGTATGCTTTCTCTTCTTTATGTCTACCCTTAAGCAGATTTAAATCTTCATACTTCTTTTTAATAAAACATATACATTTTTTAGGAAAAAATGTAAAATAATTTCTAGACTACATTTCCCACATACCCCAGTGTCTTTGGTAGTGCTTATGCTCGTACTGAGTCAGGGACTCGATGCCTAGGTCCCTTCCATTTCTTTGAATGTCTTCGAACTGACGTCTTGCGATAACACTAACAAAAAACTCCCAAATGGAAACTCAACATGGCGTTCAACTGTCCCTGCATTCAGTCCACTCATGCATGAAGTCCTCTCACAGCCAACCTTGGCAACTTGGACTGCAGACTGCTCTCAATCTGCTTGGTTACTCTCAGGTCGTCTTCTGGTCATCTCCGGTCAGAGAAGATAGAGGTTAGGGAGGGATACATGATGCAATATAACAATAGTAATATCATACATTCTTTATTATTATATGCATTTCTCTTGCATCACTGGGTGGGAAAATGATTGCTTCCATGCCTTTAATAGAATTATGACTCCCTGCGCCAAGCCAGGGGTAATCTTTATTCTATGTCAAGACGGGCGTCAAGCACTATGCTTGTTCAAAGCTATGAAATATTGCTCCTGCAGCTCTTTCTACAGGATTAAAGTAAAAGGTTCTAAATGTGACGTTGCTGGACCAGTCTGCTGCTTTTAATATGTCTTGAAGACTTGCGCCAGCTCCGAAAGCCTTCGAAGCCATGGCTCCACTTACTGAGTGCGCCCCAAACCTAGATACATCTGCGCCTGCTCAAGTCATGTTCTCTCGCACCCAACGCACTATGGTCACTGCCGCTACTTCGCTAAATGGCTTCTTGCTCATGCTCGTATTCTTTGATACACTCTGCTACGCATAGCTTGGGTTGCTCTCGGAAGTAGGGGTACAAGATATCTGACGTGTGACATTTGGTCCTTTTCGCTATGGAGAAGGTCACCCCGTCTGGACCAAAAGATTTCTGGTCTATCTCTAGCACTCTCATGTCTGACACTCTTTTACACAACACTAACCACAGCAGCATAGCGAGTTTTCCTGATAACGGCTGGTCTGATAAATCTCTATTGCATGGCCAGTCTAGGAGTAGTCGTAGAACTGTTGACACATCCCATAGCTGGATGTACTTTGGAAGGGGAGGTGTACTAGCTTTTACACCCTGCATCACTTCACTACTGCATGGCACTCTCCTATAGGCTCTCCTTCGAAAGGATCGCTACCTGCTGAGATGGCCGATCTCTAAACTTTTATTGTTCAGAAAGCTTCCCTTCTTTGTCTAAGGAAGCTAGAAAGTTTAATATTTGCACTAAAGGGGCAGAAACGGGATAAAGGTTGCGCTGGTCGCACCATAGGCTCCATCTTCTCCAAGTTGTCTTGTTACTTTTCAGCATAAAGGTGGCCCAGGATTGTTTGATGCACTCTGCTGCCGATCTCAAAATGCCTGGCAAGCTCCATCTGCTCCCGATACTCTGCACGCGATGAGAGGTAGATGGTTGGTCCTTGTCAGAGGATCGTAGCTTCCTAGCGGATCCTGTAGTAGATACTCTCTGAGAGGGAGGACTTGCAGGAAATGCATAGAATGTTCCATCAGAACTGGAAACCATGCTTGCGATTTCCAGTCCGGGGCTATCCCTACCACTTCTGCTTTTTCTCTTCTGATCTTTGCTAATAGTCTGGCTAGCATTATGAAGGGGGGAAGAGCATAGTGCACTGCGCCCAACAACGTTTGTAGAAGCACATCCGTCCCTTGCTCTTCTGGGTCTAACCTCCAGCTAAAAAATGTTGGTAATTGTTCAATCTGGAAGCTAATTAGTCAGTGTCCAAGGGCCCCCAGAGTGCTGCTATTTGTGCAAACCCTTCCTTGTGCAACTTCCAGTCGATGGAGTCATGCCGATAGCGAGAATTCTAATTGGCTACCGAGTTCTGGGCTTCCGGAAGGTCCTCCACTGTCACATAGATCTTCTGATCAAGGCAATAGTGCCAGAAGTCTTTTGTTAGCTCTATCAGCATGCAAGAATTTGTCCCCCCCTAGGTGATTGATATATCGGACAGCAGGAATGTTGTCCATTCTGAGTAGGAAGCAACACTCCATCTTATTCTTGGTGAAAGCTTTCACTGCGAACAAGCCTGCAAGCAGTTCCAGGCAATTGATGTGATTTGATAGTTTATGATATCATATGATAGTTTATTTATATAGTGCCAATACACAATGTGCTTCAAAGCGCTTCAAGGCAAGGGAGGGAACAAGGGAAAATACAATGACATTCTTTCATGCCATGAACAGTAAGGATGTGAAATTAACTATCGTACTCGGCCTGACAATATTTCAGATAGTGCAAGAGCTAAGACATAGATAAGGAAGGGAGGGAGAGAGTGGGAAGGAAATCGAAACAGACAGGCGACTACCGCACTAGGCCTGATGACATTTCTGGTAGAGCCAGAGAAACCCAAAAGGTGAGGGGGAGGGGTGCAGAAAGGGAGGGGAGGAACAAAAATAGCAACTAGCGGCCTAGGCCTGACAACATTTCAGATAGTGCTGGAGGAGGGGGGGGGGGCAAGCAAGGGAATTGGTAGGAGTCAGACAAGTTTGCTTTTATACTAGGTCCAGGGACAATTCTGATAGAGTAAGTGCATAGAAGAAAGTAAGGGAGGAAGGGGAGGAGATAGGGATAGGAGGAGAGAACAGAGAGTAAACATTCAAAAAGAGTGAAGAAGCAAGAGGGGAGAGCGAATACAATTGCAGAAGTCAGTAGTAAAACATAATGTTGCACAAGGGAACATCACAGGGGGACGACAGCTGGTGGGAGTGGCCTGTGTGGACAGAGAGAGTAAACACATGTTGGTGCATGCTTACCTGCTGTCTGAGCAGGAGGTCAGGGCCTGGGTCTTCCAGGTCCAAACAGAAATTCCCCTTTTCTTTGTCTGCCCTTCGCTTTGGACGCCGGAACGAGAGACTCCCTTGATCTAAGTGTTGAGAGCAGGATGGTGGGTGGTGCTTAGGGCAGGTTACCTAGATCCACTTGCACCTTCTCCCCATCTACAATGGAAAAGAGACTGGAGGGCTCCTTAAGTAGGGAAAAAGAGCAGCAACCAGGAAGGCACCAGGTGGGCAGGGCTTTCCAAGTGGGGAAAAGAGCGGCAACCAGGAGGTTTAACTCTGGGACCATCTTCCTCATATCTATAGGTGGCCGCGCCTTACTCCCTAGCCTACTCTGCTGCCGTCCGATTCTATGATCAGCTCTGGGATGTCTCCAAATATCACATGCCCGTTCCAGGCTTCCATGTTCCGGAGGCACCGTTCTAGCTATGACTTTGCCTCCAGGTCTAGAGGGACTAGTTCTTGGTGTTCTAGGCCCCCTTGTAGGTGTAGATCTTTATCCTTTGCAGAGCTCTGTAGTGCAGAGGCCCCAGAAAGATGGCTTGCATAGAGGCTGCTAGAAGGCCAACAATTCATGCTAGTGCTCGGAGAGATATTATGTCCTTCGTCAGAGTTGCTCTGTTTTCCTTCTTTATTGCTCTTATTTTGGGCACTGGAAGCTCTAGTGTCCCCTTCATGGTGTTCACCATGAACCCTAGGAACTCCACACGTTGTTTGGGAATGAGCTCTGATTTCTTTTGCTTTATCAGGAATCCTAGAGAAACAAGGAGTTTGGATGCCCGTTGGTCTGCTTGATGAGCACTTGTTTGTTCTCTGCTAGCTTTAGAATGTTGTCTAAGTAGATCATCATTCGGGTGCCTCTCTCTCTCATGGCTGTCACTACAGATCTCATCATTTTTGTGGAGGCCCACCGCGCTGACACCAGTCCGAACGGGAGGCATCTGAACTGCCATGTCTGCCCATTCCATATGAAGCTTAGGTATTTTTGGTGCTCCCTGGGGATCGGGACTGTCAGGTTGGCATCCTTCAGATCTAGTCTTACTAACCAGTCCCCTTTGCAGAATATGTACCTTAGAAGATGCACTCCTTCCATTTTGAAGTGTCTGTAGATCAGCAAACCATTCAATTCCTTTAGGTTTATTACTGGTCTCACCTTTTCTGTGAACTAGGAACATGTTGCTTATGAAGGCATCTCCTGCGGTGCCACGTTCTATCGCACCCTTGCTCTCTAGCATACTAAGTTCCCTGTCTAGCAACTCGCTCTCCTTGCGTGCTATAGCAAATTGTTTTGGCTTTATCTGCTGTGAAGGTAGTGCTCCTAACTCTATGTGGAAACCTGTCACTGCTTGAAGTAGCCATGCATCGCTTGAGAGCATCTGCCAATTTTTAAGAATAACAGCATCCTTCCTCCAACAGGGGGTAGGACCTCACTTCCCTCAACTGTTGGTGTGTTTAGGTGATGGTAGTAACCGCATCCTCTGCACGCTCTGTAGCCACATCAGCTGGGAAGAAGGTGTCTTGTTGCCGGAATTCCCAGTAAAGTGCTCTGGAGTTTTGAGGCCTTCTCTGTGAATGAAAGCGACTGGATGTACAACGTCTGTTGCATCCGGTCCCGGGAAAAGATCTTGTGTGAAAAATCTTTTTGATAGATGCTAGAGCTTTCTTGAGAGCTGTGTACATTCCCACAAATCTCCCCATTTCCTTCAGAACGGCTTCACCAAAAAGCAGTCCTTGGGCAGCCTCTCCCGCCTCGTAGGATGCTAGATCTCCCAGTTTGGAATCCACCTTTAGCAGAAGGCTTCTTCTCCTCTCAGAGGTTAGGACACAGTTTGCATTTCCTAGGAGGCACACTGCTCTTTGAGTCCAGTTGGCTAGGACTTCTGGATCCACTGGGACTCCGGTGTCTCTGGCTCTCTCTGCTAATTCCATGGTCTTAGCTATGGGTCTTAGCTTAGCAAGTCCAGGACCTTTTCCTGGCAGCCTCTCCAGGCTCGGTTCATGCCTTTCCTCAGATCTCTAGCTGTTTTAGAGATACATGTGGTCATCTTTGGGTCCAGCTCTGGGGTCTCTGCCATCTTGCCTGGAATTTCCAGCCTGTGACATTTGGAGCAAATTCGCAGTCTCACTGCTCTCTCAATGCAGTCTCTACCTTTCCTGTCCCCTCCCAGGCCCTCTGCACTGCCCTGGCTTCTAGTTTTATCTCTAAAACTCAGGACATCCTGTCTTCTCTCTCTTCCTCTTTCCCTAACCCCTCTAGTCCCTGCTCTTCCACTGGCCCTTATTCGGCCACTTCTCCTCTCTCCTTCTCTGCCTTTCCCCTGTTCTCCCCAGACAAGGTTTCTAGACAAGTCTGATCTATGAAAGTCTTGTCAAAACGGGTTGACCCCTGTTGTTCCAAAACCATCAAGGACCACATTGACACCTTGGCCTCTGCTCTGGCCGACATCTGCAACCACTCTTTCACTACAGGAGTCTTCGCTTTCCCCGTGAAGCACTCCATTGTGCACCTTCTCCTTATGAAACACACAGTTGACCCCTCATTCACGGCTAACTATCGCCCAATCTCCATCCCTCCTTTCATTGGCAAACTCCTGGAAAAACTGCCCATCTCCCATCTTAATCTTCACACTGAATCTGTTGGTTGCCTTCATGATCATCAGTCTTGCGTCAGAGCTGCCAGAAGCACAGAACTGCTCTCCTGAACATCTGTGAAGACCTGCTCTCCAACCTCGATTCCAACACTCCCTGTGTCTTCATCTTACTTGATCTCTCTTCTGCCTTTGAGATGGTCAACCATGCCATCCTGCTCAACCGTCTCCGTGATAACCTGGGCATCACCGATCAGGCCCTGGCTTGGCTGGCCTCTTTCCTCTCTGATCAACCCTCCCAGGTCCAACTTAGGTCCTTCCTCTCCTCTATCTCTACCTGTGGTATTCCCTAGGGGTCTAACATCTCTCCTTGATTAGGTTTATCCTATCAGTCAGGTCCCAGACGATTTTGGTATTTGAAAATACAGGGGCTTGGGTAGGGATCCCACATGATAACAGGTTATGTAGGTTATGTGGGAAAGATATTGAATAAGCCTGACATGTGCTAATGCAATGTGATGACCTAGAAAGTTTTAATGGTCGTGCCTATGAAAAATTTAAAAAGTCCTCCCCTAATCACTTGTGGAGTGCTTTGTTTGGGCAGAATCACTTGTGTTATTAGCGGCCGCCATGCATGTTTGGAAAAAAGCTTTTAGAAAACTCAGTGCAAGGGAAGATAAACTGAGAAATTGACAGTGATTTTATGTTTGTAATACTGGCATTGCTCTTTGTCTTTGGGTGATCACCTTAATTTTATTTTATTATGTTATTGTATTAATTTTATTGTGTACTCTTATGTGTATTGTATGTGTTAATTTTAAGTGGATCAGTATGAAAAGGTTGCAATGCAATCAAATGCACTTTAAACTAAATTTAAAAAACAAATCTTTCCACTGGCTGTCGGTTTCTGCAAGGATTACATTGAAATCCCTCTGCAAACCTCTGTAAAGGCTGTCTGGGGCAAGGGACCACGCTATCTACAACTGGCTCTCACTAAATACTCTCCCTCCAGATCTTTATTGTCCTCCGGCACCAACGACCTGTGTGTCAAGCACTTTGATAAACAGCGAGATGGGGGTCGTTCTCTTTCCTCGACACCTATGGAACAGCCTCTCCTTTTGTCTTGACCTGGATCTCCTCAAATTCCAGAAGCTCCTCAAGAGCTTCCTTTTCACTTCGTTCTTCGCTCCCTCCCTCCTCTGCTAACCCCACAGTTGCTGAGGTGGAGACCTTGGGCTTTGGTCCACCTGGGTACTGGCCACCCACACCTAATCACCTTCAGCCTCTGCCTGCTCCCAGCACTTGCCTCGGTACCCACTGTCATGTGCTTTCACAGGCCTGCACTTATTTATTGGCAGTTGACCACTCTCACCAAGTCACTTAAAAGCTGCCTACTCCCTAGCACTTCCCTCTGTGGGATTGCTAGCACTTAACCCCTCCCTAATTCCCTCTCTCTCTCTCTCTCTCTGCATTTGCACGTTCTGAATGCTCACCAGGCCTAGTAGGACCACCTCTATCTTTCATTGTTTAATTGCATTTCATTCCCATGCTCCCTCCCTGTTGCACTGTGGGCGCTTTGAATCACAATGTACTTGATGTATAAGCGCCTTACAAATGCACAATTAATAAATAAAATAAATAAAATATCTTGAACTCCCAAATCAATAGGGTAAGTCTTTTTTTATGGGGATGAGGCTGCAGAGTCTTTTAGAATAGACAGAGAAGGATTGTCCACTGGTCCTTCACTTTCAGAATTTGAATCTGCACAGTACCTTACTTCTGGTGGATTGCAGGCTTCTGAAGATGTCATGTTGCTCAGTGAGGTAGCTTGGGGACTTGGGGACTTCAGGTGAAAGCCTTGGCGATGGTGCAACAGGATGTGACCATGATATTGGCCTGCAGCGAGAGCCAGTACAGCTCGATGAGGGTTGGGCTGATGCAGATGCATTTTGTGGAGTCCATTGTTAAGTCTTGCTGCAGCATGTATGACACATCTCAGGGGTGCCAGTTTAGCTGCAGGAATCCCTTTCAAAAGACATAGCTACCAACCAGGTGTGAGAGGACCAAGGTTTGGCCAGCAGATCTGAAGTTGTTTTCTGGAATGAATCAAGTTGTCTGTTGATGTTACACCCAAGATACTTGTCACAGGTGTCCAGCTGTGGTGTGAAGCCCTCAAGGTTTATAACAGAGAGTCAGGTCTGAATATCAGGGTGTTTGTTGTTGTTGGTCGGCTTCATGAAATCTGTCTTTGAGGGGTTGTACATCAGGTAAGCACTGGGCATCCAGGACTGGATCAATGGGAGTCACGCCTTGAGTCTGTGGATTTCTATGACAGCTGATAGCCACCAGTATATCTCTGTGTCTTCTGCGTATTGGTGTATGTGGATGTGTGGAGCAAGGAGTGTTCGAGAAAGGTACAATGGAGCAAGATATTTAATAGTGGTGGTCTGCCCCTTTTCACGATGGGGCGAAGCAGGACCTCGTGCACACACAAGCGTGAAATGCACAGCAAAATCTTTGGTGAGAGAGGTGTTCTCACATTGGGGAATATGTGACGGCATTCGCTCTGGCAACAGAACGCATTTTGTTAATGGCCTATTCAAGGAAGTTACTGCACTGTTGGGGATAAAGCATAAAATGTGTTTGATTTATCATCTGCAAACTAACGGTGTTGTCTAGAAAATCAACAGACTCCTTAAGAGTAGATTATCAAAATTGTGTAACACTCTAGAAAAATTGGATGTATTGCTTGCCTTCAGCACATTCCAGCTACACACTAGTTTGGTTGTAGAGGTGCATGTATTAGACAGACAAATAGTTAAGTATATTATGCTGATATTACATTTTATTCAGTCAATTTTAAAGGCTCTCCTTGTTGGATCTGTGCTACCAGATGAAAAATATGAACAAAAGGAATGGTACCGCGATACCTCGGGGCACAAACAACAGCACAGCATCAACAACTCGAAGAATTGTAAAATGAGTAGAGAACATTTTCAAAATTAAAGTACTGAAAAAAGTAAAAGCAAAAAAAGTGATTTTTTTGTATTCACAAAATAAAGGTATTGTGCAATGCGGTTTCACAATTTGACATGACGCTTACACCAACACTGAAATAGTAAACCTACAAAAATTATTTCAATACTATACAATAAACCAGTATCAGTTACATTACTTTTGTAATAAAATTGAAGTATTGCATCTCTTGAATATACATCAACAAATTCATAATTTTTCTAAACGGGAAAAGGTATCCTGATATCTTAACAGGAGATTGCTTTCTGTGTGGGTGCTAGATTCATCCTTCTATCTTCTATTACGCATTTCGGGCGTAAAGCCCTTCTTCAGGTATTGATATCTGGAATTACAATAGAAATAACAAATATTCAGTTCAGCTGGCTACTATTTAATACGTATTCAAACATTACCAAAGCTGCAGATTAAAGGTAGAGGTCACTATACTAACCTGTGCCGGGGGGGGGGGGGGCTCATTTGAAGGTCAGGAACTTCTTATAAATTGATTCGAACAGAAAGTGGATTCTGAAAATAATCAAAGGGCATAGCCAAGATTACAGGGGAAATAGTAATTCCTGAACTTGGTTGATATTTGAAAATACAGGATTTAGTGGTCTAATGCGGGACTAGTCGCTAAATTAAGCGCTTGGTCCCGCTATAAAACCAGATTGTTACAGAAAAGCTAGTGGATTACCAAGATAATTTGACTCACCCTCATGTTGGATGTTAGAGCCATATAAACACGTACAATGCATACACATTAGAGGCACATACAGGGGAACTAAAGTAAGGAATAAAGAAACAACAGCACCAAAAAAAGACAATAACATTAGAGTTAATCATCATGTACACAAATTAATTGTGTGTTTGAAGCATGCTAATTGCCCCATGTATGTACACTATGAGCCCAGACTAAACTCTAAGGAAAGTATTTTAAAAATACATTAAAAGATTAAAGTGATGTTATCAGTGATCATAACGCATGCTCACTTACTTATTGTTGGCACGTGTGTATTTCAATGAAAAAGTCCTATGTAGTACAGATAGTGGGATGTGTAGTTTAAAATCACATGTGTAGTGAGTGTATTATCAGTAGTGGCATTTTGTTCATTTGTTTTTTATTAAGCTTGATTTTTTAACCTGAATACAGGTATTAATTATATGCATCTGCAACTCGGGATGAAGTAAACATTATAGCATGAGCTAGTAGTTTTATGTACTTCTATGGGGTAGTGTAATATTAGGGAAAATACACACAAAGTTTTTCTAAAGTTATGCATGTTCTTGTTGTTTGAAACTGCATTACGCATGCGCTTGTAAAGGTAATGTATTTTGATTTACGTTTGGCATGCACACATTTATAGTGTTTTGCAGGACCCATGTTTTTTTATTTCCAGATATGTATGGTGATTTGAAGTGCTAATGTTAGAAAAGATTCTGTTGGAGTTTATACATAAAATGGAACAAAAATGTTTTGCTGTAAGTTTCGACATGTATGTAACATAACATTATGCATGCACTTGTTGTTACGACCTGCATAATGCGTGCACTTCTAAAGGCAATGCATTATCATTTACATTTTGCATGCATGTATATATAGTGTCTGTACATGTTTTGCAGTATGCATGTTTTTAATTCCCAATTGCAAGATTGATTTGAAGTGCTAAACTTAGAATAGTTGCTGGTGGTGTTTATACATACAATGGCCCAATAAGTATGTTGTGTACATTTTACTTTAGAGAAAGGCTGTGTTAATAATGGGAGATGACTGGATTTTTTGGCTAAAGCATTACATTTGCTGACTGCTAGCTATTTCAGTGGAACATGGAAAGACATAATGGAGAAACCTGGTGTGCACCATCACAGTGGCAGAATCCAAGATATAATTGTGATTCATGCTGAAGGGAACAATTTAGGAAAACCGATAACCACACCCAACATACACACCAACCCCAACTTCGTCAACATTACAACATTATCATGAACACACACAATGTACTAACACCCCCCACTATGCACACATTACAAGCATACAGTCAATAAGTTAAGAATACCCAGCAACCATATGCTTAGCAACCACTCCACCTATATGCAGAGTAGATATAACCACAGCCATAATATGCAGTCATCCCCACTGGATACACATTCCAACATACACTCAAGCAAACATGAACATAATTCCAGCAACAATTGGCAGCCAACATTATGAACACACACAACATACACTCTCATCCCATTATCATGATCACACACAACATACACACTTGCCCCATTATCATAACCACACCAAATGACATACAGAATGACCCTATTATCATGAGACCCACTCACCACATAACATACTCATCCATTATTATAACCGCATTATCGCACACTGACCCACACAACAGACACACTGGCCCCATAACATACACACTCACCACCTTATAATGAGACACACTCATACCATATCACACACACTCATCTGATTATCATGAACATACACAAAATACATACTGACCCATTATCATAACCACACAAAAAATGCACAGTCACCCCCACTGTGTAAACATTACAAAAATACCACACACAACATGTGCACTCATCCCCACTGCGTACACATTCCAACATTCCCTCAGTGAAATAAATACACAATTCCAGGACTGATATTCAACCAACATTACCATTATCACATACAGCATATGCACTTACCAAACTTTGTACGCATAATAACATACATGTAAGCAAGGAAATACATACTAACCCTCGCTGTATACATATTAAAAATATACACCCAACCCAACAGTGTACACATTCCAACATACACTCAAGCAAGAAAAGAATAATTCCTAGAGCAATATACAACATTCATTACCATAACCACACACAGCATACACACATACCCCCACTGCATATGCATCAGGGCATGCACTTAAGTAACAAAATACATACTACCCTAAGTGTATAAACATTACAAAGATACACTCAACCACAACATTATAATACACATTCCAACATACTGTGGTTGGTCAGAATGAATGGGTACCATGTTTCAATAAGGTTTATTACTAAATAAAGAACATGCCTATCTTTCCTTATCCAAAGGGTTTACCTAGCTAACACAACTAAACTAGAGTGCTCATCGTCAATAGTGAAGTCTGTAATCAAAAGTCTGTCCTCCATCCCAAATGCTGACCTGTCCTTTCCCTGCCTCTATTACTAAGTAACACAATGACTCCCTTCTGATGGTTTGTTTGCTCGGCACAGTTTTCACAGTTCCCCTCAATAGGGTATTTTCTGTTTCTTTCAGTAAATCCTACAATTCTTAAAGGGGCTCCTCCAGGCCCTTGAATATAAGTTCCTTATTTTTCTCAGAGTTCTGCATTTTTCTTTACAGTTCAACCGGTCTTTGTAAACCATTAGCATTTCACAATAGCTCTCTATTCTCTTGAGCAAATGCACTTGTCAGGGGTCTCCTTTCTTTCTTCCTCTTCTCACTAGCCAATTTGTGCTGAGCTGTAATTGGACTCTCACTCTCCTTATCTGTAGAATTCTAACTTCTCTTACAAGTTTGCCACTCACTAGGAAAATTGTGATCAATGTCCTTATGATGTTCACTCTCCTTGTCAATTTGCCAGTCTCTGGGACAAGTCTGATTAGTGTCATTGTTATTCTCACTCCTCTTATTGGTTTGACACACTGGGACGAGTATGATTACTTCATTATTTATGGTCAGTGTTACAACATTTGTAGGTATCACTATTCCCCTTTGTTATTATGCCAGGTTTCCTGGTTATCCTGCTCTCACCTTTACCTGTGTTTTAATGGGTCTTGTAACTGGTTCAGCGTTCCTCCATGTTCCACACTCCCAATGTTCAGGGTGGCTTCTCTGCTTTCTCTCATGCTTTCTGGAAACCCTTCCTGGCGTCCCACTGTGGTATCGGCATGTAAGGGTTCTTCTGCTCCTTTCACATTTAGCCATGACCTCTCGCTATTTAGCCATGACCTCTCGCTTCAGCTTGACAGACCTGTCGGGTTGGTTATCGGAGTGCTTTACCCTCAGCAAATCAAGGTTGGGACTATGCATCAGCCCTAGACAAGTGCCTCCTGGCTCTGGCAGCCTCTCGATACTTTTGAGGTTGGCTGCTCACAGCACAGTGCACCTCCGGGACTGCTTCTCTTGCCTGGTTTGCCACCCTGCAATGCACCATCTTGCCAGGTCACTAGCTCTCCTCAAACCACCATTTTGAAACTCCTGGGTCTCTCTCACTGGTTCTCTGGCACCTCCCACTTTTATCATACAACTCTGAGGCTTCGCCAGCCTGTCCACATAGCCGTTTCTCTGTGTTGGACTTGTGTTCCTTATTGCTCTGTGTGTTTTCCTTGTCACAGTATTTGGCAGACAGACATTCTTCATTACTCCTTTGATCTTCCCCTTCAAAGTACCACACTGATTTCTTTATTTCGTTATTGCATTACAATAATATATACAGCAACATGAGTCTTGGTTGGATAACTGGATTGGATTGAATATTTGAGGACAATAAAAAAGGGGGTACTTCCAAGGAAAGGGAGTCCTTGCTTCTAAGATGGGAGTCTCTCCCTGTGAGGTCCCACTTGCTGAAAACCCTAAGGGGAATGTTGCATAGGGGGCCTACCTCCCTAGCCTCACAGGAAAGGGCTCACCTCTTGCGGGAAGTGACTTAATAACTCAATCCCTCACATACCCTTTGTGAAAGCAGAAGTCAAAATATCAAGGCTTTTACACCATGCAAAGAGAAATACACCAACACAGGCTTGTAAAGATTCACAGAATCTTTATTACAAAACTGAACAGTTAAAAAACAAAGTACACAAATAGCTATTTGGCCGTCAGTACATCACAGAGAACACCAGCAATTCAATGTGGGCAGTGAGCAGGAATTACCATCTGGACATCAGTGTATTTATACAGTTTTTGCAGCGATGTCCAGCCCTCTACAGGTTAATCATACATGGGACTAGGGTTCGTGCCAGGTTCATTTTAATTTACATATCTCGTACATACGGTTATTCCTAATACATTTTATTGACAGCATACAATGGTAACAATATATTTTCTGGATTTAGTCTATCCCTCTTTATACATGCATTACAATATAGGTCAACAGGTGTTCGCGTACAATGTTTAAACAGTATTGTATTCACAGGTTAACATTGTTGATACAAGCAATCCCTTGATCCATAGGTCAACGAAGGACAAGGTCTCAGTCCACGACCTCAACAAATGGCCTGCAGGCAAGTTACACATTAGCAACATACAGGGGTCAAGACGACCATGTTGTATTTCGGAAGGACATCATCCACCATTTTGACTCACAGGGTGACTTTACAAATAACAAATCTAAAATGGCGGATTTACCTAAAATGGCAGCTTACATTGATTCAAAGGTCAGGACCTTGCGACACGGATTCCTTCGTAAAACGACTTACAAGCAGCTTGCAATAGGCCAATATACATACATTTTATGCAATAGGAGGCACGATATAATTTCTCTTTTGACACCTTTGCTTTGGGCTTTTGGCAAAATTCCCTTGCTCTTTTCCTTTTCTATGCCCAACTGTGAAGCAGTAGGGCTACAGATCAAGGAGCCATCTCATAATGTGAGCATTCAAATCCTTCCTAAGGCTTAGCCAGACAATTGGGGAATGGTCAGTGACTTGCTGGAATTTCTGACTGGTTAAATGATATTCTAAGTAGGTAACTCCCCACTTAAAGGCTAGAGCCTACAGTCCAATTGTGGCATAGTTCTGCTCTGTGGGAAATAACTTAAAACTCATGTACAAGACAGGATGTTCTATGCCTTCATATTCCTGAGAAAGAACTTCTACCACGCCCGCCTTTGAGGCATCTATCTATAGGATAACTTCCTTATTAGAGTCAGGTACTTTAATATTAGGTTCACTTCATAGGATGGCCAGAGGTTATTAAAACAGTCTTGGTTTTGTTTCTCTCATCTTAGTTTTTACGGTTCCACGTTTTTGAGTTTATCTGTCAAACTAGCCTTGATGTAGGCATAATTAGGAATTCATCTCTGGTCGGTTCCTGCAAACCCCCAAAAATATGCAGTTCTCTTTGTGCTCTTGTGGGTTGTGGGTCTGTTGTACAGCGTAAACTTGTTCTGTCTGTGGTTGCACAAGACTATTTCCCACAAAGAATCCTAAGTATTTCACCACTGATTGGTCCAAAGGACACTTCATATAGGGCCCTGACTATTTCGTACAGCTGGAAAAGATGTTCCTCCTATGTCTCATTTTGAATGAGCAAATCATCCAGGTATGTGCTGCAAAAATGGGAAAAGTGTTGCATAACTCTAATTACATTACAAGTCTTGGAGTGTGTCATTTGATAAAAGTGGATTGGGTATTTGAGGACAATAAAAAGAATGTTCATCCTTGGAAAGGGAATCTTTGTCTCCAAGAGTGGAGTCTCTACCTGTGAGGTTGTGCTTGCTGCCACCCATAGGGGCAATGTTGCGTAGCAGGCTCACTTCCCTAGGCACACAGGAAGGAGATCCCCCCTTGGGGGAAAGTGACTGGATCCCTCCATTCCTCACAATACACTAAACCAGAAAAAAAACATGATTCCATTTACAATATTCAGCCACATTACCATAACCTCACAGAGAATACACACTAACCCACACTGCGTACACATTCCAGCAAGCATTCAAGCCAGAAAAGGCATAACTCTCAAAACAATATTCATCTAACATTACCATAAACACACTCAGCATATTCACTGACCTCCACCGACTACGCATCACAACATACACTTAGGCAAGGTATACATAATTCAGTCAAGGAAAGACATGACAATGTATTGACAACAAAAACAACTACAAACTATAGAATAAATGAGGGCAATAGTTTCGCTTAGGGATAATTCTAAGTGAAACTATTCCGCTCATTTCTCAAATGTACTTCATGCACATGGAAAATACTATCACTTTGACTCTAAATGTTCCAGTGAAAGATAAAATGTAGGCCGTGTTCAAATGAAAATGTATATATTCATCTGTTTACAGTTGTGCAAACACAATATATTTATTGATGATTCACCCTTCTGCATCCACACTTTACGTGGTGCAAAACATGACAACATTATTTTTGTTCTGGAAATAATCCTGCTATGTGTAGCAGATCAGTTTTTATGTTGAAACACATTTCTGTAGCCAAGATAATTCCCCCAGCATGGATTAACGTAAATAATTCCTGTCATTTGCCATTTTGATAAGCAAGGCATTTCACCTTAATTTTACCAAATGGTCAAACACATAGCAGGCAGTGTACATAATGTTCTGGCCAATACACCCAGGAGTCTCCAATAATGTCATTGTTTGCCGTAGATTTGAGCAAAAAAAAAAAAACAATTTTACGTACCTACACATATGTGAACAATACATATAAAAAGTCATATGTAATAATACACATGTACATAAAATATAGACAAACATGCAAAGAAAAAAATTAATAATTTGCATTACATACAAAACAACATACATGCATGCATGCCTACTGTAGAATGTGCATAATTTCATATACACACATTGTGTGCATGTATACTGTTATATATAAGCTGTACCTATATTTATACTCATATGAGCTCGATTTACCAAGGAAGTCCAACTTGCGCCCATAATAAGGCATACGTTATGAGAAGGTAACTTACTTATTTAAGAAAATAATACAAGACAAACACACAGAAAGGCGAGAGTACATTTTAGCAGAACTTCCATCAAAAGCAGAAGTTAAGCAAAAAACAAAAAGGCATAATGAACCCCACAGACACACAATAATCAATATTAATTCAAAACAACTGCCATACATTACACAATTACACCCACAATCACCAGCAAGTCACCAGAGAGGAGACAGGACAAACAAAACAAAACAGACAGCCGCAACACTCCACAGAAAAAATCAAACACACATACTGTCATATCTTCCGTGCAACTAATCCAACCAGCTCGAAAACAAACTATTTCCCCAGGCAAAATGCACACACAACGCTAGTTAACAAGACACACACCTGAAATCCACACAACAGCTGCAGAACATACCATGCAAGCAGGTACAAACCAACTACCAGAGTAAGGATGCACATGAGCATGCACAACATGATGCGACATGAACCCACATAATAGCACACAGAGCGATTCCACACCCCCATCCCAGGAAATGTATCCCTGTGGTTTGGCAATAGCACTCTAAGTGCAGCAATGACATTATGCTGCAATCACAGTTGATGCTATACCCCAGCCGAGGAAGCGGAGATAGAGGGAGCAGGTCTTCTGCACCAGGGTCACCCTCTTCTGCATATCTCATGCACAGACTTATGAAATGTATCAAGTCTCTCTAGATGTCGTCATGGACATGTTGCAGGAGATGGAGGTTGCTTTGCACCCCACCACTGCATGGTTACCTGCCATTGCAGTACATGTGAAACTCCTTCCCGCCTTGCACTTCCTCACCACTGGGCCCTTCCAGAGGGCCAGTGGCATCACTGCAGGTATCTCACAGGCCATGCTGTCATGTGCCGTGCACCAGGTCATGGCATGCATCATATTGTGCAGCGGACACCATATTCACATGCCATCGACCCAGGATGAACAGAGACAGGTTGCTTGCCCATTTTATGGGCACAACGATTCCCCTGGGTCATCGATGCAAGCGACTGCTCGGCTGCATCCATGTTGCACTATGCCCACCTAGGACTGGCACCGCTGGGACACCATCAACGCCTAACAGATCTGGGATACTGGTGGCCTCTTGAAGGATGTGTATGGTGATTTCCCGGGCCCCATCCATGACAGACACATATTCATGGTATCCAGCATCCATGCGCCGTTGGAGGCCAGATAATGCTGGCACATGTGGCTGATAGGTAAGTACATATGCTGCCACCACATTCCACGACCCACACATATCTATGTATCCACACACAGGTTCATAGCCACATTTATTTTATGTATTTATTTTTTAGTCATTTGTTAGGCGGTTATACAATTAGCACAACTGTTTCAAAGCGCCCACAGTGTGACAGGATTGGTACAGGGGTGGGGGGTAGACAATTAATTACAACAAGATAAGTAATTAAATTAATAGTATAAATAAATAGTGAGAATAACAGGGAAGGGAAACAAACCTGCTACGCCTTGTGAGTGTTCTGGATGTGAAGGTGCAGGGGGGGTGGATAACGGATAGGTGCTGTGGTATAATTGAAGAAGTGCTTGGGGTGAAGTGCTTAAGGAGAGCACATGACAATCACTGGGTCCACACAAGAGGAAACATCCAATGCACGCTAACACAGTTCATGCCCTCCCTAATGCGGTGATGATGGTTATCCATTGCGGCCCAACTGAATGAAACTGTACAGACGAACCCCCACTATGCAGCATGAAAGGTACAATATGGCACACAGAACTGCCAGGGGCATCATGGAGCGGTCCATAGGTCTCTTGAAATCATGATTCAAATGCCTGGAGCACTTGAGGTATGTTCTCCTATATAAGCCACACATTGTGTACAACATCATACATGCCTGTTGCATCCTGTATAATATCTCAGTGTGCAAAGGTGTACATTCAGACCCAGTACCTGGCCTCATGCCAGAACTAAAAGCCAGGCCACCAACCTATCGGGATCCCAGTGCGAAAGTAGCACAAGTGAAGGAGCAGCTGGTCAACAGCTTGTTCACATGAGCATGCACACTCACCTGCCTGAGACACCAAAATAAACATACATCTGGCCATGCCAACTCATAGGAAAAATACACTTCTACACACACACAGCCCTGCACTGCACATAAAAGCAATGGACAGAAACATACAACAAATAAGCCATGCCGGTACCGCTCATCCATACAATCTCATAATGGATGAACATGGAGCATACGTGGATCAACAACAACTCCTGTAATATTGCAGGGCTTGGCAAGAACCTGGCCAATTGTTGTTGGTGCCACTTTATGTGTGGCTTTGATTCAGTCCTATTTCAGGGAACCTGGACCATAGGCCCGATAGATCTACAAGGGTATCAGACTTTTTTCACTCCAGCTCAGAAGGGTCCAGTGGGAAGGCCAAGTGGGGATTTGAAGATGTATGTGAATTTAGCCTTGAATTGGCATATAGAAGCTTAATTGGATAAGGTGCAGGGGGAAGCCGTATCTGGGCAGGACGTGAAACATGAACTCCCATTGTATGATATGATAGTGAATTTATAACATGTCTATACACAAGTGTTTCAAGGTGCAACAAGACCAGGGAGGGGGAACAGAGGGAGGACAGAGATGGCGATCCTACTAGGCCAGGTGTTATTCTGGTGCGAGCGTAGTGCGGATGAATGCGTAGAGCGGATGAGCGAGTAAAACCGATGATTTGCTTAGAGTGGATGATTGTGTAGAACGGAAGAGATCCCCTAGAACGGATGAGTCCAGAGAGGGTAAGTGCATAGAGAGGGCGAGCGCGTAAAGCAGATGAGTGTGAACAGCCGACGAGTGCGCACAGCTGACGAGTGCGCACAGCTGACAAGTGCGCACAGCTGACAAGTGTGCAGAGTGGATGAGTGCACAGAGTGGATGAGTGCGCAGAGTGGATGAGTGTGCCTGGAGGGGACGAGCGCATGGAGGGAATGAGCGCCTGGAGGGGATGATCACCTGGAGTGGGTGAGTGCATAGAGCGGGTGAGTAAATAGAGCACCTGAGTAAATAGAGCGGGTGAGTGCATAGAGCAGGTGAATGCGTAGAGCGGGTGTGTGCATAGAGCAGACGAGAAGATAGAACGGATGAGCATATACAGTGGATGAGTGTGTAATGCAGATGAGTGTATAGTTCGGATGAGGGCATAGTGCGGATGTGCTGATACAAATGGCCTTGAGCGCCTGAAAGGGTTGTAAATGCGTAGAACAATCTGAGTACATGGAACGGATGGCGTACATGAATCCTTTGGAGTGAGTGCAACTGCAAGCACCTAAGATAAACCACCTTATCACACCTCCACGCTTACTCTCTCCCTTACACCACCAGTCATCTGATAGTATGACACCATTTGGTATAGCTGTTCACATACCATCATTCTGCCTCATACTTCCCATCACCCTATCTACACACTGCTGGTTATACACCTTCCAGCCTAGGCGTTCTCCTCAGGCCTAACGCAGCCAGTATCGGTCTGGATAACAACCTGCCAGAACGAACACATACTATTGATCTCTCAACCACCACACCTACCATTAAGAAGCAGCTATCACACGAATACCACACCAGCTGCACACTTAACTGGTGCTCACATGTGCCTTTTGACTCCCTCTACCTCTCTCCACTGACTTGAACTTCGGTTCCCAAGGGCGTTCAACCAACCAGCGCCTTGAGACCATACCAATGGTATATAAGGCGCTATATAAATGCAAAATAACATAACATAACATAACATTTTGTAGAGCACCCAACAGGTCAAGCTGATCTCCAGCACTTAATAGTGCATGCGACTGATGGACATTATTATCTTCTTTTGAATGTCTATATTAGACCGGTTTCTATGACTCCCTTAATAGTCCCTAGTACATTTAAAGATCTAGTAAGCCTTTGGGCAGGGGTACATCCAGAGAAATTCACATAATCACTGCAGGGGACTTAAATCTCCAATAGTAGTCTCTAAAGGAGTTGGAGGGCCTTTTTCAACATTCTGGATGGGAGCTGGAGAATACCACAGCTTTTATCTGATACCTGAAAAAGGGTAAAAAAGTAGGGTATTGAGAGAGCTCACATAATGTATGATATGGATGTAAGAGCCTTTAATGGTCGACATGCGAATGATCGGCCCGCTAAGACTACTTTCTTTGGTAATAATAGTTCATACCATATTGACTACATTTTAAATCTGGGTAGACATTGGGACACACTAATGAACTTTAAAGTGCTTAATAAGCATATGAGTGACAACACACTCTTGACTGCCATTTTGGAACTCCCTTGGGAGTGACCTAAAACCATTACAAACATCACTGAAGTCCAAGACATTATGGTGACAGGTCATGCCCGAAGGACAGTCAAATGGGTACAAATACAGAATATAACTTTTGTGACTGAGGTATAGCCTGTGGCCATGGGCAGTAGCCAAATTGTGCGACCACGAGAGACCAGCAATGGGGTTAAAGTGGGCATGACCACCAGGGACCGGCTATGTGGTAAAGTGTTTTGAAATTGGGATAGGTTTGAATGGGAAAATAAATTCTGCTTGTGGGTACAGGTTGAACTGCTGGATGGGATTGCAGCAAATATGCACAAAGAGGGTCAGCAAGAACTTCAAAGCATGGTTTTGCAAATATTCCTGTGTTTTTACTTTTTCAAAAGTGTATGATGTAAGTACACAACACAGTGATATAGCATTGGTGTCTGGGCAATAGGCCTGGCTGTCAGCAAGGAGAAATGTGTACTGTAATTTACTTATTGAGGCATGTGGCTTGGCCAAAGTGGTAGATTTTAATAGGAAAAAATGTTCTGCTTGCTGTCACAGCCCATTTGTGAAATAGGGATTTGCGGGCAGAATGGAGCACAAAGCCCATTTTTTGGCGCACATAATTCCATGAATCAGCCCTCTGGTGTCTGGGTAGTGGGCCTGTACCTCGGCAAACACAAATGTATACTCTGATTTGCTTATTGGGGAATACGGCATGGCCAAAGCCTACGCCCAATGGATTTGGAGACTGGACATGGCTGCAATCCATGAACACTTGCCATTGTTTCCATTATTAGGATATAGTGGACACTGAGCTAGGATGCAGGGTAGGTGCAGTGAAGAATAAGGGTGGTTTGGTTTGGCTGGGGTCATGGTGGAGCCTTATGCCGTAGGCAATTTAACAATGATTTCCATCTCCAGCATGCACTGCTGATAACGACAGGCATAAGTATGTGTTGCAAAAAATATGTTTCTTGAAGGAGGTGTAGAATTCTTTCATATATATGAAAAGAGGAATCATTAATAACTTGTATACAGTGATGTAACACCATGAAACATTTTCACTTTTAAAAACGTATTACATTGACAGAAAAAACGTTGTTAAAAGGATGTCACGGTTAAACTGCATCCCACCCTTGAGACTCCTCTCTCCAGTAATTAGTTAGTGTTGTCCCACCATGGCATTCAAAATGCAGATGCAAAAGATTTGTAAAAGATGTTAAGTGGCAGTTGGTGTGTGGAAGCTTAATATGGTCATAGGTTTATATGTACAGTTTTGAAAGTGATCGGTGAATGGATGTGTAACTGTTTGAAAGCAGGAATTGAGGGAGTGTTACAAATATAAAATTAAAAAGGGTCGAAGGGCTGCCCTGTGTGATGGTGTGCCCATGCCATCCAGATGATTTAATGATCCATGGCCTGGAAAGGGAACTGTGGAGGCCATGGATAGTTATAAAGGTTAATCAATTATGGTCCTTATTGAATGCTTGAGAAAAGTATTTGGGACAAAAAAATGGTTTCTGTCCTTTTACATTTTTCTCTAGTATTCAATTGTCCATTAGCACCCTGGTTGGGGGAGCCAGCCAATCAGGTGGCTAGGAACACAGGCTTGAACCTCCGGGTCAAGCCAGCATTTTAATCCACCTAGTGGCCAGCTTTCCCTGTCGCCATACCCCCCTCACCATCGGTCCCATTTGTTATTTTTTTAACCCCCTACTTACCTAATTTTGGCAGCGGCGTATGATGCAGCCACATTTGCTTTTTCTCTTTGCCTCCCGCAGGCTGCCATGGAAAGGGACGGAACCCCACTTCCCTTTCCATGGTGGCTATCTTGGAAAAGGATGCCACGCGTCCCACTGTAGCAAGGAAAATCCTTTTTTTCTTTTGCATCCCGGGTTACCACTTTGTCAACCCGTGGTGCTAATGGCCTTCATAATCCATTGCAGGGGCTGGAATTGGGGGTAACAGTCCGGAGACCTCAGTATTTGCCCTCGCTTCACTTGGGCTGACAACAAGGGCTGCTGGGCCGTTATCCCCTGTTCCAGCATTCGGAACGGGGGATGAACGCAACATTATTTCCATTAGCCTAACACAAAATGATAATGGAAATGTTGGAGAATCTTACTTAGTCTATCTACTTTATTGAGAAATGTAAAGTAGATTGAGTCTATAAGATTATTTTTTTTGGTTCTATTCTTTATATGTGAAAGGTGGTTCCTAAATGAACTTTTTTTTTTTCTTTTTTGCAGGAGAGGTCAGAAAGTAAGGTGGCGAGCGAAAAGAGAGAAGAGGCACCAACAATTAATATTGAGGGGTAGATCGACAGGGGAAGATGTTACGCATGTGTGACAACTAAGGTAGGGGGCAGTGTTTCTCATGCTCCTTGATTACAGCTTCAAAAGGAAGTCCAAATTGCTCCCCCCTACAGAGTGGTGTGTTGCATTATATATAGAGTACTGGTGTCTTCGAAAGATAGGGATCAACAGCCTCTTTTATTGCTTGCAAGGAGCTGGTGGGATTTTTTGTCCCACAGAAGTAGGCTGTGTGGTTATAGTATTGGTTAAGGAAGATGAGGGGGAGGAAGAAAGCTTACTACATGCTAAGAAAGGAACACACTTTCTGAGAGCATTGCAGTGGTGGATTTTGTGTGGTGGCGCATGGAGTTGGTCCCGTAGGAGTACTGACTAGGTAGTCCACTACTGAGTATAATGTTGCACACAGTGCATTTCACTTTGGGAGTTTTAGCCTTTGGTACATTCTCAACAGTGATAAAGAACTGCCTCACTCAAGATTCTCTCTGGGTGCTAGTGGTAGGCACTTCCTCTATCTCATCTTCTTGGTCCTCTTCATTGTCTGTGGAAGTATTGCACTTTTTTGTTGTATTGGTCCTCCAGCTGGTGGTGGTGATGGTGGCTCTTGGGGAGGGCAGATGGCAATACCTGATGCCATTTGTAAGATAAATAGCAGTTTTACTGATATTCTTCCAAGTATGTGGTTTGTGCTAGATTGTTAATGGGCAATGAGTAAGAATAGGTATAGGAGCTTTGTAATGGTACATTTTGAGCTAGAAAGATCCTAGATCAGCCAAAAATGAAATATCGAACCGTTTGCGAGGCACAGAACCGTTCGTAAACAGGCGCGTGGGGTCACGTGACACTGTCCGGAAAGTCTGCAATGACATCACACTTTCGCAGATGTCGATGAACACAAAAACACTGGAGAAAGTTGCAAAAAGTGTACAGAAGTGTAAAAAATGATGCTTTGTGGTGAAACATTGTAAATTGGACAACATGTTGCTATATTGAAGTAAGTTAAATATTAGTAAGTTATAGCAAATTAACATGCACTGGTAACAACCAATGAACTTCACTGACATGTTGTTAGAGGGACGTTATGGTTAAGTTGCAATAATAATAACCTATGCAATTCAATGAAATACATTTGTTAAAGGGACATTATTGTTACAAGTAAAACCGAAAACTCCCAGAAATGTGCCAGATATGGTAAGCTAAGCAACCATCACTCGCACCCCCACCTTGTAATGCTAAGACTAACACCCAAGACATGAAAGATGACATCACAAATGTCATTGATGACATCACTGATGACATCACATATGATATTAATTTTAATAAACAGTCCCTACATGGGTTTGAGTTTATAATGTTGGAAACAATATGTTGGGGGTGATTGGGAGAACTTTAATCTATTAAAGAATGTTCTCTTGTTAACAAATCATTATATTCTAGTGTGTTGTTAGTAGAGAAACTTAATCATGCATTCATATAGGTAATGGTTACAACATGCAGCATAGAAGTAAAATAGTTTTAATCTGGTAATTTCAGATAGAAAAATAATGAACACTACCTTATGAGAGTTTTGAGTAATGCTAAACATGGAATAAATAGTTAACAATTGAAAACTACCCACACGCTTGTATTAGTAGAAAACATCCATATAAAAATGCACAATACATACATATTAGAGGCACATACAGGGAAACAAAAGTAAGGAAGAAAGATACAACAGCACCACAAAACGACAATAACTTTAGAGTTAATCATCATGTACACAAAATAACTGTGTGTTTGAAGCATGCTCATTGCCCCATGTATGCACACTATGAGCTCAGATTAAACACTAAGAAAAGTACTTTAAAAATACATAAAAAGATTAAAGTGATGTTATCAGAGATGTCATCAATGAAATTTGTGATGTCATCTTTCATATCCTGGGTGTTAGTCTAAGCAGTGCACAATGGTGGCGCGAGTTATGGTTACCAAGCTTACCATAGTGGCGAATTTCGAGGGGTTTTCGGTTTTACTTGTAACCATAATGTCCCTTTAACAAAGTGTTTTCATTGAACTCCATAGGTTTTTATTAGTGCAACTTAACCATAACGTCTCTTTAACAATGTTTTTTCAGTGAATATATATACAGATGAAATTATTGTCAAATTGTTGTCCAATTGCCTAGGCCCACCAAAATTAGGCGAGGATAGTCGATCGGCCCAGTTTTTCGTCAATGACGCAGTCATTTTATCTAGATCCCCATGGGCTTAAAGCACTCCATAGCAATCTTTACAAAACAAATGTGGGGAGCTGGGACTTGTATTAAACGTAGGTAAAACAAAGACAATGGGCCTCATTAGGACCCTGGCGGTAAGGGGTTTGCGCCAGCGTTAGCTGCGCCGACCCCTTACCGCCAACTACGAGTTCCCAGAGCGCCTTGGTCATTTTTCCGCCCGCTTTTTGCGGGCGTAAAAATCCATGGCGCTATGGGACCTCGGTGTTAATTACGCCACCGTAGTGTACGGTGGCGTAATTAACACCTTCCCCACTCCCATTGAGCCCTATGGGGCCGAAATGGGAATGGGGAAGGGTAAATGGGTCAATGGGGACTTACCGCCCCGCCGACCTCGGAATGGGGCGGTAAGTCCGCCATCCGCCATGGCGTAAAGGGACTTTGCGCCATGGCGGAAAAGTCCGCCGATGGCGGAAAAAATCCGCCAGGGTCGTAATGAGGGCCAATGATTTTTAGGGCTAGGCTTTCAAAAAAGGTTGCACTAGACATTAGGGTCTGGACCGCAGATTGGAGCAAGTTAGCTTCTATGATTACCTGAGGATTAGGTTCCAAAAGAATTACCAATGGACCCTACAATTAGATAAAGCTTTTATTTGTTTAGAGAAGTATAGTGGCACCACAAAGGGCTTTCACCACTGACATGGGTAGCTGTAATTGCACTGGGCACTAGAACTGTACAATAAGGGCAAATCATCAGCCCCTTAAGGTATGGATCTATGGGACTATGGGGGCCAATACAACCCTGGCGGTAACCCCCTACCGCTGCATTACCAGGGTTGCTCGCAGGACCCAGTAAAACCAGGCTTCCTTAGCGGGTCCAGCGAGCAGACCAGGATGCAAACAACAGGCCCGTTATTAACGGGCCCATTGTTTGCATCCTCCCCATTCCCATTGAGCCCTATGGGGGCTCGAATGGGAATGGGGATGTACACGGTCTGGGTTCCTCGAATGGGGAAATACTGGGCCCTCCAAGGTTGGAATAGCCGGTATTTCCCCATTCCAGGAACCCACACCCGGTACCCGGAATGGAGGTAGCCATGCCGCAAATAGCAGCATGTCTACCTCCAGGGTCGTAATGACCCCCTATGACAAAGTTCCTAGTTTGATGGTTGTTGAAAATAAATGTATGAAGAACTTACCCTTGCTTGCCCTGGGTTCCCCGAATGCCATCATCCATATGGAAGCTGACTTATGTCCCATCAAGGAACATGTTTCTATGAAACCAGCCCTTTATTTTATTAGACTATGGTTCACCCCAGGCCTCGAGTGATATTGAGATGACTTAGCCAACATAACAGATCTTGAAGGAGGGATGACCTTACTATGGATTAACCATGTAAAGAGTACCCTTTTTGCCCCAGATGAGTCTGCCCTGTGGATGAGTCTGTCTACAGCAAATAAGGCAGCCTTACTAAGGATAAAATAATCAGTGCTAGCCTACTCCAGAAGTACTATGGATGCTGATTGTAAAACTTTGCGATTAGGACATAGTTATTTTTCAATCAAACAAGATTTTAGCTATGGAGATCCGGTCCAACTTGGGTCCTTCCTATCATCTATCTTCGTCTCTACCTGTGGTGTATCTCAGGGGTCTAAACTCTAGCCCTGGCTTTTCAACCAATACCTGGCAACTCTCACCCACTGCATTGCCATTTTCTGCTCAAATTTCCAGTGCTACGCTGAAGATACTCAACTCATTTTCAGGCTACCCTCTGCCACCTCCTCTCCCTCTCTCATCTCTGATTGCCTAACTGCCATTCAAGATTGGTGTGCTGCCAATGATATTTGTCTAAATGCCAGCAAGACGGAGATCCTCCTCATTGGCACACCTTCACCATCCTTTCCCTTCACTCTCTGGCCAGCTTCCCTTGGCCCTCCTCCTAGCCCCACCTGCGAGGCTAAAAACCTCGGGGTCATCTTTGACTCCACCCTTTCCTTCTCCTCCCACATCTCTGAGATCTCCAAAAAGTCAAATTACCTACTGCACCTCCTCAGAGGTACTCTTCCTTTCCTCTCCTTCCCCCAGAATCTCATGGTATCCCAAGCTCTGGCTCTATCTAGGTTGGACTATTGTAACAGCCTCTTTCTAAATCTACCTGCCTTTGCTCTTAGCCCTCTGCAACTAATCCAGAAGAGGACTGCAAGACTTGTCTTTGGCCTCAAGCCCTGGGATCATATCTCTCCAGCTCTGAAATCTCTCCATTGGCTCCCAGTGGATGCAAGGATTAAATTCAAAACCCTCTGCATTGTCCACAAGGCTTTCTGGGGCCTGGGTCCAAAATACTTTCAGCTATCCCTCTGAATATACCTCCCCTCTCGAGCTCTTTGCTGCTCTACCTCTAACTCCCTCAGGGTCAGTCGTTTTTCAAAGAAACGAGCTGGGGGTAGATCTCTGTCTTTGGCTGGGGCCTCCCTCTGGAACAGCCTCCCTGCCACTCTAAAACTTGAGGAGAACCATCTCCGGACCTGAAGCACCTCAAGACCTTCGTCTTTTCTTCTGCCTTCGCTCCCCCTCTCTCCTGCTGATCTGTTCTCTCTTGGCACCATGCACCTGGCCACCCTCTGTCCCCTGGGCCCATGTACCTGCTCACCCTGCCACCCTCCCGCACAGCCTCCGGGCCACCCCTTGTACTGGGGTCTGTATCTGTGCCCATACAGCCCCCCCTTTTTTCTTCCTGCACTTATCAGACTTACCCTGTCTGCTGCCTTAAACCTAGCACTTGCAAATTGCTGGCTGCACTACCACTGTTTGTTGCCTTTATTAATTATTTATTGTTATTTATCTGTTTCTCCTCTGCTTCGCACTTTCCACTTCTCACCCTTAAAAGCACTTTTCCCCTCCCCATCTCCCATGCACTTGTGCGTTCTCAATGTCACTGGGCCTAGTAAGATCGCTGTTTTGTTCTCCCCTGTTCCCCTCCCTTGCCTTGTCGCGCTCTGAAACACTTGTGTATGAGCGCAATAGAAATAAAATATCAATATCAATATGAGTTGGATACTATTAGTCGCCCTGGGCACGCTTAGTTTAGCGATGTTCACTAGGTCTTGGGGGAATACAAATATTAATTTGAACACTAGTCTGTGCCAAATGTGTGGCACAGAAAATGAAACAGTGGTTCATTTAATGTTGATTTGTACTGCATTAAAAACCTTAAGAATTCAATGTTTCTGAACTCCTTAAAGGATGATAAGAATGATCACGACATCTTGAGGCCGTAGTTTACTGCAGAAGCACACCTGACTTGTCTGTAGTGCATCTTGCTTCTAAATTCATACATCAAGCCTGATTGAGAAGGGCCAGAATGATAAAGAATTCCAATTTCAACAATGTTTCGGCCATGATTTACCATCATGCTTACCTTGCATCATTTTGGGCTTCTACTGCCCTATGGCAATAGTGATCACCAATACAATTATATTTAAATTGAATGATGTAATTGATTTATGATTGTGAATTTGTTAGTTTTTAGTATATTTATTTCTAAGATTTTATTTATCCGTTAGTTTTACTCTTGCGTGTTTGCAGAATATTTTTTTTTTATTTTGAAACCATCAACTTGGTAAATTGGTTTAGTTTTATTAGAATTTACAAAACTGTGCACCCAACTAAATGATGTATTGAGGATCAGATGATTTTTTACAATGTATTTATGTGATTTTGTATGTGCGTAAAAGGTTTAATGGTTTAATGCTGAATAAAATAAACAAACAAACAAAAGCGTGGAGACATGCCTGTAAAGAAGTGAGCTTACATCAGATTTAGAGGTTCTGATGGATGAACTCATGAAGACATCACTGTCATCATCCTGGGTCTGCTGCTGACGCTGTAACACATAATGGAATATGTTCATGCAAGGGCCAACAATGCACATATTCTGTCACCATGGGACACACAGGTACACACATACTCGCAATGTACCCACCTGCACTCTGAATGTATCCTGATGTGGAACAGCTTGATGTCCACGGTACACCCCTTCCAAATTTTCTCTGGGCAAAGAATTGACTGCTTAAGACCGTTTGCACATATGTATAGGCATTGGGCAAAGAACTCATGACCCCCCACACGTTCTGAGGAGCCATCAAATGCACCACTTCCACTACTCCAATCAGTATTGGTCGGCCATGTCCTTCACTGTTTCAGAAGAGACTTTCAACCCACAACCCACAAGGTTGCTGGAAACAAGGGCCCATTCCCCTTATCGATACAGCAGGCAAGGTCAGTGTGTTTGCTCATGGTGTAGCCAGGCCATGGCAGATTCACACAGCTATCTACTGCATGCCCACACACTACTCCTTCACCCTCCTGGAATACCTTGTGCATGGCCCATCTACTTGGGAACCTGCCATTGTTGCACAAACTGACTCGCCCATGTGTGGACACCACACAAGAAGACGTAGACCTGATGTATATACCCATCCATGGGCATGTCCCCTCCATGCCTGTGCATACCTCCTCCAATGGCTGCATGGCCTCACAGGCACATCATCAATGGAGTGGACACACTGCCTCCAGCACAGGACTACACACCTGATACACATGGATTCCCATGTGCATCATGTCACAAATGCAAAGACAAGCCATGCAGATGTGCACATGTTGGAAAATGAGCATACATTGTACCCATGTGAATGTCATCCAATGCCATGGCAAAGATCACACCTGCCACAACCATGTGCAGGCCCAGCATGATCCTACACACCACAACCTACAGAGTCACAAAGTACACACATGACAAAATGGACACGCGTCACAGATAGCATAAGATGTAGTGTATTGAATGCTACAGGACACTGTTAACCTCAGTGTTGAAAAAGGTACAAACATGTCCAGGAAATATATGCATGTTAGGGTGAGTGCATGTGAATGAAACATACACTGTGAAGATGTGGTGCACAGAGGGAGTAAGTGGAAAAAGTAGGCAACAGCAACATGAGGTAAAGTAAACAATATACAAGACACACTGTGCAGGGAGAGTTCACCCACTGGCCCCTCACAGCTCTGATACATAAGAGTCATCCTGGGCCATGGGCTCACTGTCAACAGATGCTGCAAGAGTGGAGAAAGGGACACGTGATGCAATGCACGCACCAGGTGACATACAGCACAGGCATGTGGCACGCACATGATGACTACACCGGCAGCAGACCAGACACTTTGGCACATGCAGATAGGAAGACTCTCCAGCGTGGGGTTTCATGTAGACATGCATGTGGCACACACACCCAGAGAATGAAGTCCATGTGACGGTAATCATCGATAGGTCCTAGTGGCCGATAAGGCAGGGAACACCTACCATGCATTTGCTGTGGCCTGGTCAGGCATGCAATCCTCCGTTAGTCCTCTGTGCAAATCCGGTGTAGGACACAAAGTTCCAGGTGACTAATGTGGGCTCGCAGCATGGGCCAGGATGGATTTTCTGTGCCTGCCTCCAGCAGCTTATGGAACTTGATGGCTGTGACCCGCCTGAGGTCATCCTAGTGCTTCTTCGCCTCCTTGGCATTCAGCTGGTAGACCCGACCTTAGTGATGTGCATTGCAATCTTTGCCATGGACTTGGCCCTTGCTGCCATCTAAGTGTGCAATGAGCTGCGACCAGTGAGATGCCCATACCTGATGAGCACCTCTGCCCCAAGGACATCCACGCCCAGTTGGATGAAGTTGGGTTTTTACAAAACAGGAGCGGGAAAAGAGGGTTGTCCCTGGATGGTGAGCTGTCACCCTGTAGTGTGGTGTGGCTCAGGGTATATAGCACTGACTGCCCTCACTGGGGTCCACCAGACCACAGATCCCATGTGGGAGGAAGTCTCCATCCTTCACCTCCTCCTCTTCAGGAATCAAGGGATGGCCATGCGTGGGAGTGGCCACAATGTCCCTGATGGAGACAGGATGTTTTTGGCAGGTTGCACTCGTGCCGGTGGCCCATGGTACCCCCACATTCTGGACTCCTCTGGTGTTTGAGGTGCCTTTGTCTACCATGGTGGGCTGTCTGCCCGTGCTCCTCAGGAATCTCCTTCACAGTCTGGTGGGTCCCTCCAGTGGGTCTCTTGCATCCCTCCATTAATTTCATTTCCTGCTCCCAGGTGTCGCCAACAGGTACTGGCATGGTCGCCCTTTACGTCACTTGGTAGGGCCATGGTTTCTAGGCACACTCACTGCTGCTATAGTGCCAGACTGTGCCGGATGTCATGACATGTGTTGTCGGGCAATTTGCATATGATTGTGTGCATTGGCACCCTTCACTGGTGCATGTAGGAAGCCTTGGCTCACTGCTGCAAGGACAGTGGAATGGACCCATGCACAAAGCATGCAACCACGTGTTGACATGTTTGGCAGTTGGTGCTGTATATATTGCGAAGGGAGGGCAGTACATGACTTGGGTGACCTGTGCACATGTCAGGGACTGATTCCTCCTCCCATTGAGGTATGCAATGTTTCACCTGTGTGATGCGCTGCATCATGGAGTTTTCTGCATGCATCATGGCCACCTGTAACTCATGTCATCAAGCGTCACCTCTCCATGATGAGTGTCATGCAGCAGACAGGTCCACTGGTGGACACGCCGGGCATGATTGACATTGCATCCATCTACGTATGTCATGTACATGATGGCTATTTCATGCAGAATGCCAGTTGTATATATGGATCCCTGAGCTTTCCATTGAGTGTGGCCAATGTTGGGGGCTTTGCTAAGGCTAAGCCTCCTGGATATCTGAGTAGCTGATCTACACAGTTTCTGGATCTGTCTGTGCGTGAATGACACATTCATGTGTGACTTCATCGCTATGTGTTTTGCATGTGTGTGTATCATGCCACGCGTGAAAGGCATCCCCATGTCTGCGCATGGATCATGGACTTAGTACAGTTTAGGTGTGGCACATGAGGGATGTGACTGCAATGCTGCCCAGCTTACAATATCACTGGACTGATGCGTGGATGTGTTGGATGGACAGATGCAAACTTCTGGTGACACTGAGGGATATGTGTGCCTTTGCCTATGTGACAGTGAATGTGTGTGGTGATGCTATATGTGCAGTGGACGGGCATGGATGTGTAAATGTATACGCAGTGTGTTTCACCCCTGGCCTCTACTCACACAGTCCCAGCTTTTCTCCAAATGTGTGCAGCCATATCTCTATATCAGGCAAGTCGTGACAGACATGTTGCTAGTGAACCTGTGCTTTATTGAGTGCAGTGCATAGATTGATTGGGTGCATGTGTGTGGTATTTATAGTTAGACAAGGGTGTAATTGTAGGTATTTGACTGTGATTGGGATGTGTGTGACATTCGGTTATGTGGTTTTGTCCATGTGTACTGTGTTGCTTGGCTGTGTGTGCAGGTGTTGTGTCTTTCATGTGACCAGAGGTGTGTCTTTTTGCTAGTGTGCCGCTTGTTTGATGATTGTGGGAGGCATGTGTTCTTGATGTGTGGTCGGCTCGCTGAGTGTGTTCTGTATGTTTGTGTCTTTTTCTGTGTTGGTATGTGTCTTTATCACTGTGTGAAGTGTATGCCCTGTGGGTGCTCTGCCTATCTTGCATTGTGTTCACTTTGTTAACATTGTTGGAGCGGTTTTCATATACATGTGACATCTGGTGTATTTCCTACCATTTTGCGCCGTAATGTCTGAGTCGAGATGTCCAGCATGTAGTCTGAATGCGTTAGTGTGGTGCTTTCTGCCTTCTTTCTCCCTTTCTTGGCCATGTAGTATGGACATTTCTGCTGGTGTGTCAAGTGAATTGTGGGCATGTCAGTGTGTATGTTTTTGGTGGGTGTTTCAGTTGGTGTGTCCATCCACTGGGGTGGTTGTTAATGGGATAGTCCATTTGTTTGGGAGCATGAAGGTGAGCGTGTCTGTATTTAACTGGGTGTTCCGGGGGGAGAAGTGTGTCTCAGTGAGTGTGATGCCCTAAGGGTGTAACTTTGGATGTATTTACTAAGCAAAGGCAGATGTTGGTAGGTGTGTGTGAAGTGCAGTCAGTTAAACCATGCAGTTGATGGTGTAAGTATGGCACACAATGCAGGTAAGTTTGTTGATTGGTTGGTACAGTGACAGCAGGGATGTTTGGAAAAGGTGTGTGGGTGCACATGTAAAATATTTGTGGGCAGTATGTGAACATATTCATCATGTTTGACTTTATTTTTCCTTGACGCTTTCCTTGACGCTTTCACTTACGGGAGTTATATGGGGTATTTTTAGTCATATGTGCTTTTTCTTAGTGAATCAGGCTTGATTTAAGTAACTATGCCAATTTGGACTTTACTTACACTGCATGTACGACTAAATGGCTTTTCACGTAACTTAAACCCAAAAAGGACATAGTAAATCAGCCCCATGTGGCTGGAATAGCACTGCAACACTAATAATATGCATGCATGCATAATGCCAAAAATACTTACATTGCTGATGCATATGAATATTTTATTTTAAAACTTCCGCAACGTAATATTTAAAAATACACATAATACATGCAAAACACTTTTGCGTATACACTTACCTGTTGTTCCATTTTGAAAAATATTGCAACATGACAAATTTCACCAAAAAACACTTCTTTCTTCATAATCAGCATGTGCAAATAATTACCAACTGTGCATGCGTAATGCACATTAACCAATCAACATACAACAACACTCTGCTGAACTTATGCTACAACAAGCAAACATTCTGTTTGTGCTTTAAACCAGACCCAAATGCACAACTTATACAACCATGCTAATTAACAATATTAAACACTTCAATTGACGACAGTGACCAGCATGAATGGGAAGTAATTACCCTTTAAAAACGTATATGTATTTTTAAAAATAATGTCCTTTTTAAATGTTATACTTTAAAGTAAGCAATGTAATACAATTTAATTGCAGCACATTGGAAAATGGCAACAACAACCACTCCTTTACTACCTTCGACAGGGCCAGGTTACTACATTATTTTTTATAAAATCGTCTTTTAAGGGTGAATGCAACTATTGTTTAAATGTGAACATTTTAAGTAATCAAGCCTACCTGTTTAGTTGCTCATTTTATAATGCAATATAACATTAAATATAAACTACAACTACAATTCAAAACAGTCCATCTGCTTCATATGCTGCATAGCTTCAACAACTGTTTACACACAATTCAATTATGTTTGTAATGCTAGATGCCAATTAATATGAAAGTAGCCATTAGAGTACTGTTATAAGCATGATATACAAAATGTCAATAAAAATGTGCACACTATTGTTCTTTTAAGAGCACTTTATAGAAAAGCTCAATACAAGTGTAGGCATTAACGTACTATAAATAGTACTCGATAGACAATGTTAATACAAATGTAAGCAGTAGTTTCCAATGTCCTTACAATTATAATACTGATGTACATGCATAAGGTTAATACTAATTTAAGTAGTACTAGCGTACTGTTAACAGCATGATACACACAATGTCAATAGAGATGTACAGACTATCATGCTATTAATAGCACTATATACAAAAGCTCAGTATGAATGACCTGACAATTATAACATCATGGCACATACATAAAGTTAACACGAATGCAAACAATATAATATTTCCTCACAATCATAACATACAGATGTATACAGTAAACAGTACATGTTATATTTTAAAATGTCTTTGTTTGTATTGCTAAACTTTAACATTAATAATAAATGACAATACAAGTATAGCCACTACAGTACTGTTACAATCACTATATACAAAATGTGAATACAAATGGAAACACTAGTGTACTATTAATAGCACTGTATAAAAAAGTTCAATATGAATGTATGCTCTAGTGCACTGTAAATAGTACTAGACAGAAAATGTTAATGCAAATGTAGGCAGTAGCATGTTATGTCATTACAATTAGAATGTATAGGTGTATACTGTAAACAGCTGAACAAGTCAAAATGCTTCATATGCTGCATAGCTTTGACACATGAAGTTATGATTTGTAATGCTAGCAAAAAATGAATATGAATGTAGCCACTACTGCACTGTTAATAGCACAATATAGACAATCTAAACATAATTGTATACAGTAGCTTACTAAACATAGCACTATATTCAAATTGTTAATATGGATTTAAGTAGTACCATCACATTTCCTTTTAATTCTCACATACAATGTACTTAGTTGTGCTTGTCATGCTAAATAAAAATACTAACAATGTATCCACTGGCATACTCTTAATAGCACTATATACAAAATCTTATCACAAATGTAGGCACTAGCGTATAATTAATATAATTATATACAGTTGGTCTATAAAGATATAGGCAACAGCATACTATAAATAGTACTGAATAGAAAATGTGAAGAAAAATCTAATTCCCTTTCTATTTGAGGTATGTAGAGTAAACAGTTGGACAAGTCCATATGCTTCATATGCTGAATACATTCCAATATGTTTCTAATGCTAGATAAACTATAATATGCGTAAAGCCACTAGCGTACTTATAATAGCACAATATACAAAATGTCAGTATGAGTGTAGCTTTTAGCGTAACATGCATACCATTATAGAAAAAATGTAAACATGAGCATCAAATGGCTTTACTAATTATAATAAGCAGGTGTATATAGTAAACAGCACACCATTTTAAAAGAAGATGAAACGATGACAAAAAAGAGAACACACAGCATCATTCATCTTGTAACTATAATGTATAATAAAAACACATGAACACATTAACCAACTGTAACCAAATGTAGGATTTTGACAAACAACAAAATACCAATTGGAGGTTAAACCTACAAATTAAAAAATTCATGAAAAATAATGTATTTTAATAAATTATATATCATTTGTTATTTAATTTCGTCCGTAAAACACAATTATGAGAAGAATGTGGAAACATAAAAAAAGAAAACATAAACAAAAACACCACAAACATTCCTTAAAAAAAGAACTTAAATGCACACATAAATGCCACGAGGATGTTTAAATAAACATTCCCTCTAATGACACTACAACTATAAAATGATTGTTTGTATCACAGAATAATTAGTCAAAATGTATGTTTAAATGAACAGCTTACAACAGAAATAGCAACATTTATTGCACCAGTTGAAGTATTACCATCTGTATCCACAGGTCCTTTACACAATTTAAAAAATAACACAGAAAATAGTAATACACTTTTAAAGACTCCCAATGTGACCACTAAGGCTATTAGTAACACATCTCATTAATTGAATTCACCATGTTAAACACGCAATGTCAACAAATTGCAATTACCAAAAAACATTCAAAAATAATTATATTGTATCTCCACAGAAACCTTCAGTGCCTATTAATAGCTCTACCACTGCTTTAATAATTGAAAGTGTTGTTACACCATAAAAAACAAAACATACCTCACCTAGTAATAAACATGCTATTATTCCATCAGTTGAAAGTTCCCATATCCCAAAAAATGACTGAAAGACATTGAATATTACGACTACTATAATTACTACTAATACTTTTTCAACTTTGCAAAGTACTTTTATTGTAGTACTTTGACTAATTCTATATAAAAACTGCTGATATAACCACAATTAAAATGATTAATGTGCCAATAGCAACCCCTATATAGTCAGCAAAAAAGCAGCTTAAATAGCCTTCACCTTTAAGTAGTAGCATTTTACAAACGAATATTAGCATAGCCCACAAAATAAGATGATATCCCCATTACTACTATTTTAACGTATACACCAGAAACTTCAATAAATGAAAAAATCTCACAAGTACATTGGTGTAGTACTGACAGTAGTCAATGCATTTCAAGTGATATTACTAGCAAAACGAAATGCTACAACCCAAACATGTAAGTACCTCTGGAACAATTCCCTTTTGCAAATTAAGATCTTGGGTTTGGGACTTCTTTGAAATTCCTGCACCAGATGAACCTTTAACTGGTATTTTTCAAAAATGTATTATACATAAATAACATGTAATTGACTTTTTTAAATATACAATGCATTATTTTCAAATGGACTCATTTTTCAAAGGTTTTTCTTAAAATTGGAAGTAAGAGACGGTTTTAAGGGGTGATGTGGAAGCCATTCCAAAAATTATAATTCTATTTTCACAAACATAAATAATTTGAATTCTATACAACTACATACAAACAACACAATTACATCAGACATTCATGTATTTAAATTCAATACATTTTAACTCATAATGATTAATAACATTAAATAGATGCATTTTACAAACAATGTAACACCTTTAAAACACCCAGGAAATGTTTGAAAAAGTAAATTAGTAAGATTAAACCAACACAAAGTTTACTAACACATGAAACCATAACGTTAATGTAACATTATACAAATATATAGTCAATAAGTTTAAACAATATATTATATTTTAATCAAATATCATGGTAATCTTAACTCAGCCTGTTTTTGTTTTGTAATGTTTAGCTTGGGCTGTAAAATATTTTTACAGTGATGATGATGTAACTTGTTTTATAAATATGTGTTTGTGCTTGATAAAAATGTGAAATTAGTTTTATTGAAGTACGTTTTCAATGGCTAATATATTTGTGCTGTTTTTGTTACTTTTTACATTTTTCATTATTTTGTAATAGATTTTTAGTAGAAATGTAATGTTTGTAATTGTGTTTTTATATAAAGTATGACTGTTATAATGTAAATAAATGGTATTAACTGTTTATATTTTATAAGTTGTGTGCATATTGGTGCCTACCACATTCGAAGGACATCGGATCTTGAGAGCCTTTAAGAAAACGTATTGGGCCGCCTGATTGAACTTTAAGGTTAGGTGCGCTGAATTGAATTACGGACGCCACTGAGACATAGTTAATCATTACGTGACCCATCAGATTATAGATCATTACACTAGAAAGATCCTGGATGGCTTGTGATTTATCTTCAAGATAGTGAGATATGACAGGAATAAACCCACAACTAAGGTATCACCTCATCTCCCAATGCATGCATATCACCCTGACGAAGACACAGGAGGGCTTCACTATCAGTCATGAATTTTGTGTTACTGCAAATGGAATAACACTGGCTGAAACCATTATTTATCAAATGACATTTTTGTTCACACTAGTTTGATGTTTCCTAGAGCGTTGAAACAGGTGTTGATGAAGGACAGAAATCATTGTGTACACAGTCAGTAATCTTAACAAAGACGAGAAACCTTTGTGTGCAAAACCTTTAATTTTTGTACACTGCTATACCAATATGGTGAAGGAGAAAGTCCATTGTGTGTAAAAAGTAATTACATGTTGTTACTTCTGATAAAGGAGAGCGGTCTCTGTATGTATAGCAAAATAATTATGTTGCTGATGTTTATTGTGTGATTACTATGATTTAATAAGAAATTATTTAAAGACATTGGGCTCATTACAAGTAGGCAGTGTGGGAAAGAATTGGCGGTAATGGACATTACTATGAGTATGGCTCTGGAGTCATGGATTTATCTCCAGCACATTTCAGGAGGTAAATCCTCCCAATTCCATCTGAAAATTTGCAAAATCTGTGAATTACCACAGCGGTAATTCCACTAGTGGTAATTCTGTCAAAAATTCCCAATAGAGTCCTATTATCTCTAAAAAAAAAAATGGAGATTGACTCTTCCAACCTCACATGTAATCCAGCGGTAATTCTGCTGGACCAAGTGATGGTAACAGAAATTCCATTGGGTGGTATTGTGGCGGATTTACTGCCAGAATACCACACAACTCATAATGGGGTCCACTGATTGTTTGTTTAGCATTTCATTTAGCAGTGTTGGTTGAAATGGTCTCAAATGTTTTAAATTGTTTTTGAAAATCATTTTTTTAAAAGCAGTGCAGTTGCTGTGCACAGTGGTTCAAACAATTTATTTCATCCTGTTGCCCACCAAACCCACCTACCTTTAAGCTTGGGATAGGACATGCAGCAAGTCACTTGTCAGACACCTGTATTTAGAAAAGTTTTCAGGCTTTTGCACTTTTCATGCCAAAACGTTTTGTACCCCTCTCCCACCCAGATGTAGAGAAGCACACTCTCAATATGAGAATACCCTTTTCATACCAGCCTTCACAAGACAAAAGGCCAAAACATGACTAACGGTTTCACCTCCTTATTGGGCTTCTGGGAGATCAATACTGAAAATGTGACCAACAGCCTCAATAATTTTCTAAATACAAGTGTCCAACAAGTGACTGAATTTCCTTTCCCAAGCTTAAAGGTTGGTGGGCATGGTGAGCAACAGGCTTACTGGAGATGTACATGCAAATCATTATGTCTAAAACATACCGTCCTTCAGTAGGTTTACACATGCTATGACTGACAATACTCCATTCCACCATGCCTCTTTGAGATCAGCATAGCACTGTTGTTTTTCTCTTGCATGCCTGCATGTCATTTTCACTGCTCCACCTAAATTGTTGTGACTGGAATGCGTGGGGGGAACTTCTGAAGTGTAAGGCTCCTAGTGAAGGAAAACAATCAGAAGCAGACACAAACAGATAAGACATTCCAGATGCGAATCCTGTGGCTTCCTTCCTATTAAAGAGCCTCAATTTCTTCCTGTAACTGAAGAAGTAATTTGAAAATTAAGAAAGCCTGCAAATAAATACCTTTGTTAGCCTAATTGTCTTTTTTGGAGCAATACTTGTTATACTACTCTTGGATAACACGGTACAAGAAAACTGAGCTAAAAGAACTCATGACACATCTTGTGACAAAACACTGTCACAAAAAATGTACAGCTTTGGCATAAAAATGCTCTCCCATAGAGAATATGAATGCTACAAAGCTGCAAACCATTTAACAGGCACAGCCTTCTATGGCAAATCTGAAAACATAGTCTGGATAAGCCCTGTTCCTGCTGTATCCAGAAAAAGAGCACTGAAATCATACCAAGACATAGAAACAATAGCCAAAAATCATCCCAACAGCCAGGAAAATTTGAAAAACAATGTACATATACTACCCAAACAGAGGCAGTGCTTTGGAAAACATATCTCTATACCACATAGCCCAACATTTCTCATACAAGAATAATATTAAGCCAGAAGAAAAAAAAAATCTGAAAACACAGTCAAATCTTGTGAAGGCATCCTCGTTAAACTTACCAAACACAGCCTAATTAATCATATAAAGATGTCATTTAAAACTCCTCTACATAGAGGACTTTACTACATGTCCCACTACAACTTTTTACTACAACTACAACCCAAACAGTGCTGTAACACACTTGGCAGCATAGGAAATGTACATCTCTAGCAACATTTCCAATATAGAGAGCTAACTCAAAACATGTGTCAGTCTGCAGACCTCACCTATGCTCACATTTTAAAAAGCATTTGGATGTGTTCTTTCTAAAGATGCACAATCTATCTTAAATAGTAAACTAATCCATTAACTATATGGGCATAATACTTCTGCTGCTGTCATGGAACAATTAGCACACAAAAATATGGAATGTATGTCCTTAATGCCAACCCTATTAAGGGCATGGCTACCTCCAAACTCATAATGAGGCCCCCAATCTCGATATGTAACCTGTTCCTCAAAAATGAAAACTTGTTGAAAGAAAAGGAATGCAAACAGAATATATAAGAGATCTCCAAACAGTACCACCAAAGAAAGTGAAAGCAGCTGCTACTTCATCAAGTAGCACAGCCACAAAACTATGTAGTGCGTTCACATTCAACAACACAAACAAAAAGTAATATGTCTTTTTTAAAAACAAGTGGAGGTCCAACAAATGACGCAGACACAAAATTCTCTGGTCCATTTACATTTTCTAACACCACTGGTGTAAATTTCTATGCAAATGTAGCAATCAATCATCTGTTCCAGTTGCCACCAATTGTTCAACACATTTACTTGAACAGTGCAGACCAGTTGTGTTTGCAAATGCTCCTCCTTCATAGAAATGCAACAAAGAATCCTGACAACACTTACAGTGTCTCAGGAATAAGGCAAGGATTGGACTCCTGTGCTGGAATGGTAAGATTCACCATAAAACCACAGGCTGATCCACAAGAATGTCTAATGTACTTACTGCAAGTACTAGAAAGCAAAAATAAACCTATAAATGAAGTCTTCCAGATTTCATATACGTGGACACATACATGCACTCTATGCAACCATGTTGGGAAGGAGAAATTCCCTAATGAACAATTTGCATAGCTATCTATACCTAATTGGGAATCCATTCCATTTCAGGAGCTGGTGCAAAATGCAAATCATGGCATATTAGGTACTGTTTGCAATTCAGAGAATTGTTCCACCTTACACATTAACTCACACACGCCAATATGTAATTGTAATGCTTTTAAGGTACAATGCAGATGGTACCTAAAACAACTGAAAGCTTACTAGCTTCACACATGGGCAATTATCTCTTGGCAAGTAAACCTTCACAACAGTAGGCATAATCTACCACACTGGTGCCACAACCAGTGCAGGTCACTATACTGCATACATTAAAAAAATAAGTGTTTGGTTTGAATGCAATGACACTTCCATTACTCAACATAGATCACCAGCAAATCTAACAACTGCCTACGTAATATTCCTTAAACATAAATGTACTCACTGAGCTGTAAAGCATGATAGACACCAACAGGTATGTAAGTGCTAAAAAAAAATACCCTTCTGAACTGTAAAAGTATAAAAACTTAGCATACACCAACTGGTATATTATTACATCCATAGCGCTACAATGCTGTTTGTGAAATGGAAAACAATTTCAATATCCCAACAGATGTGTATGTTGCACATTTTTGATAATCCTATACAGTTTTTCCCCAATGACCCAATGATTATGCACATACAAACAACAAATGTGCAAAACACACACTAACATTGTTTCACCCTTAGTACTTAAAATGTACTGATCATGAGGGTCTACAAACTTTAGTCACTAATCTGTAAAACTATCAACCATTAGAATGTGCCAACTGCTGTCTAACTGCGCCCATACCACTGCAATCTTACTTTCCAATAGTGAAATAGTTGGAATCCACCATCAGGAATGAAAGTGCTTCAAAACATACCCTTCTAAAGTATAAAACTATGAACAGTTTGAATACGCCAACTGGCATCTAACTGCACCCATAATACTGCAATACTAGTCTCCAATATTTTAAAAATTGCAATCCCCCAACAAATATGAAAGTGCTTCAAAACATACCCTACAACACTATAAAAGTAGCTTCAGTTAGAATGCGCCAACTGGCATGTAACTGCACCCATAATACTGCAATATCACTTTCCAATAGTGAACCACTTGAAATCCACCAACAGGAATGAAAGTGCTTAAAAACATACCCTGCAAACATGTAAAACTGTCAACAGTTAGAATATGTCAACTGGTATCTAACTGCACCCATAATACTGCAATATTCATTTCCAATAGTGGGAAAGTTATAATCCACCAGAAAGAATGAAATTGCTTCAAAACAGACCCTTCAAGAAAAATATAAACAGTCAGAATACGCCAACTTGTATCTGACTGCACCCATAGTACTGCAATGTTACTGCCAATAGTGAAACAGTTAAAATTCATCAGCAGGAATGAAAGTGCTTCATAAAACATACCGTAGAAAACTGTAAAACTATCAAGAGTTAGAATACGAAAACTTGTATCTAACTGCACCCACAGTACTACAATATTTGATTTTTATAGTAAAGTACTTAGAATGCACCAACAGGAAACAGACGCATCAAAGGATATTCTTAAAAATGGCAAAACGATAAACAGTTAGAATACGCCAACTGGTATTTAACTACAGCCATACCACCACCACTTTCGAAAAGCAAAACGCATACAACATTTTAATTCCTCTTACTGCAACAGTGCTTATAACAGCAAATGCACTTATTTTTGCACCTTAAACATTCCTGTAAGTAGTGCACACAACAATCCCTGAACCTAGATTAAGGAATGATATAAAATGATATTACTCAGTGAGTAATATTCTTTGATCCTCTGATTTTAATGTTAATATGTTTTTATTATCTTGGAATAAATGAGATATCCAGGTGATTTTTTTGGGATTTTTTATACCAGGTCCACTAGTAATTGTAATTGCTGCTAAAACTTTGTATCACATGCTTATACTTATCTATGTACAGGTTCATTTTGTTCATTAATTTTACCTTTGTATTGATGTGTACAATGAATGCTGTAAACATTTGATGAATACTATAAATAGTGTCATAAAGAACAGTTGGACAAATGTTGTTATCATGTTGAGTTTTTAACCAGCCAAAACAATAAATATATATTTTTTAAAGTAGTGCGCTTTTCAAACAAACATAGTGTGACGTGTAGCGTCAAATAAATGTACTAGGTTTTTTAAAATCCTAAATGGATTTCTTTTCCCACTGATACAATGATTATGCACCCAAACACAGCAACTGTTAAAAATGCACAGTGATGTTGTTTGAAGCATAGTACTTGTAATGTACTAATTATGAGGGTCTAATAAGTACATGAATATGTAAGATTGTGTGCACTGCGACATTGTGAAGTACCGTACCTAACATATTATGCTATGTTTTTTTACAGAGAAAGAAGCAAAGATTTCTCTTGCATTACCACGTACAACAATGTCAACCTGTGATCCCAATGGTACATCAACGAAAAGTACAATTTCAACTTCAATGGTATTGTGTCACTGTGTTGCAAAACGTATACACTGCCTATACAGTATGAATAATGACTATGCACATATTATAGTAATGGTTATTTCCAATGGCCAAATTCCATTTCTGTACACATATTATTACAATGCTTGTAGCCAGTGGCCAGATTATTGAGTGCATGACCGTATTATGCTGTGGTGGTTGTGGCCAGTCCCTAGTCTCTTGGGTGCATGGCCTATGGTCTACGTCCTCCGGCCATGCAGCCATGAGTCTAGGGACTGGCCACAACCACCACAGCATAATATGGCCATGCACCCAAGGATCTGGCCACTGGCCACAACCAACACATGACAATTTACCCTTAACTTCCCAATTTAAACACCATCTGCAGATATTAAATTAGACTGTCAAACCTATTTTTCACCAATGGCAATATCACCATATCATCTAGATGTCACTCCCCTTCTCTAACAAGTCATCTTGCAGTCACCAAATAACCCCAAACATGTTTCTCCAACTGCCCACCAAACACTACCTACTGCAATAGTTGTGGCCAAATTCTTGCATGGCAGTATGATACTGCAGTAGTTGTGTCAGTGCCTAGATTCTTGGGTACATGGCCTGTTTTGAACCTATGCAAATCTTGTCCTATCATATACATTCCACTCCCCTACCCTAATAAAGCCTGCCTGCAGTCACGACATAAGCTGCCCACCCAAGGCCCTGTCTGTGGACTACCATGGTGTCCGTGGACTGCCGCGATATGCACGCTCTTCTTCCACCTAAACAAATACATGATATCAACGATCTTTCACTCCCCCACTCTTTCCGCCCCTCTTCCCAACACCAAATGACCCAAAATATGTTTCCTAGCCCTTTTTGCCACAGCGATATCCGTGGACAGTTGCAGCTATCCGCGGATAGATCATGGTGGGCATTTTGGAAAAAGATGACCTACATCACGCTTTTCACCAGCCAATCAGTGGGTGTGTCGTATATCTGCAGAAATCACGCCGCACTCCAGACCAATCAGAGTCCTGTCCACGCAGCAAAGAGGGAAATGGGTCCGCAGAGAAGGCACAGTTATCACTAATTTTTGGGGACCTATATTCTGCCTGTTTGAAAGAAAACTACTGGACGGATTTACACCAAATTTACAAAAGCACACTTTTGGTGCCAAGCACCACTTCTGCTGCAAATTTGATGAAAAGACGTCCAGCGGTTTGGGCTGTACGCATGAGCAACATTTATTTTCCATTGCGTCTATGGATAACAAAAATTGGGACCCCCTATAACTTTGCCGTCCCATGACGAAACCTCACCAAACTTGCCAAAATAATTCAGAGTGGCCAATATAATTTTGTTGCAAAGTTTGGTAAGGATTTGTCCTGAAGGAGCAAACTTATAGGCTACCCAAAAAGTGCTCTTCCTATGAGTTGAATAACTTAACCATAACTACTGCAGGCCATGTAATATATAGCAAAAGGTCACCATAGTTTGCCTCGCAGCTGCAAGCTGGATATGCAATTCTATTTGCAGCTCCATAACCAGAGATGCCTGCACTTTTCTTGTGGGCCTCATGGCAACTTGACCTTTAGAGTGCAATACTTTCAAGCACTGACATTAGCACAGTTTAAAAAAATAACATGGATGCCATGTGTTCTCTCAGTGGGATATTTAAAAACACATGGAACTGGGACTGTGGACTGTCTTCCATCCATGCAGTAACCAGGATTTACCTTGCTTTGATTCAAAGCAAGGAAAGGGGCTGCCCCTCAGGCCATGTTGCTCTAAGTGGTATTTTAATTTGTGCAAAGTTATTAGCTAACATGGCCTGAGGGGGCCGGCTACTTCCACACTTTGAGCTAAGAAGGGTCAGTCCAGATCACAGCATGGATCAGAGTCCTGTATGCCTATCGTGTCACTGACCATGGCCAGCAATTGTTCACCCCAGGCCAGTGATATTTCACTTCTGACATCACTGTAGTTATATAAATATCTTTTCTTTGTAAAATGTCTTTTCTTTTTACTACTACTCGGCTATCTGTAGTCATATTATAGTGGCGGTTATAAGAAAAATGGCCAATAAAAAAATTATGTCTTGCCCCCCCAGGCCCTCACCAAGTGTCCCCCTCCTCTGTGTCAGCTATTCACGGCTATAGCCAAGGTTACCGAAAAGCTTTGTGTTGCAAACTCAGTCCCTAGACCCCATCCAACTCTCAAGTTTCACTTGGTGTCTTACCCCCACACCTCTAGACTGGTGGCATTTACGTGGTCAGTCAAAATCTCGAGAAAAAAAAAGTCGAATGACAATAATCTCGAAAAATAAATCGCGAAAAAAAAAGTTGAATTCCCTCTTTTTTAATTATGTATTTATTTTGGGGTCCGGGAATATGAAAAATGGGTAAAACAAAAAAAAAATAAAAAAAATAAAGGGGGGGCATTGGGGGGAACCCCCCCATGTCGAATAAAAAACATCATAAAAAAATGCAACTTTTTTTTGAGATTTTTTTTCGAGATTTTGACATTCAACTTTTTTTCATTCGACCTTTTCACTAAAAACCTTTACATGTTGTTTTACCTGCAAAAGCCTTTTTTCTGTGTTTAATTTTCTGATACCCTTGGCTCAACCCGCAGCTATCTCTCGCATCGAGAAAAAAAAGATGAGCGCTTTTTCATTTCTGAAAACCATGATCCTGCAATGCACCATGGGAAATATAAAACAATTTTAAAAAGACTTGACAGAAGAAATAAAAAAAAACACAAAAAGACCTAGGGGCCGATTCATGGAACAAACGTGCGCCGAAAATCTTCGCGCAAGCAGGCGCAAGCAGGCGCAAGCGGAAAAAAACAGGCGCTCGCGCACGCGTGCGATTCATGGAAGTCCCTGCGCGTGTTCACATCGGGATGTGCGCCAAACCCGTGCATGGCGCACATGTCACTGCAACATCCCGAAAGGCGTGCGCGACGCGCACTGTGAAAGTGCACAACCTCGGTGCATACACCAGAAAGTGGGCGGGACACGGGGCGTAACGCGCGGAATGGGGAACAACGCGCGAAAATAAGGGCGTAACTGGGGATGTACTGCAGGGAAGCAGACGGAACGCCCACACGCACTCGAACCACACGTATTCATGGAATCGAATAGGGCAAAGCCACGCACAGCCAAAGACACGCACAAGCTGAAACACGTCCGCCACACGAAGGCAGGGGGTAGAGTCCCAGCGCATCACAAAAGTGGCAACATACAGCAATTGGGCCTGTGCGAGCGGGGCACGTGTATTGCAGGGGTGCGCGGGAAGCAACAAACGCGATCGACCGGGGTACGTGTATTTCGGGGCGCGCAGGAAGTTACACACGCGATTGAGCAGGGTACGTGTATTTCGGGGGTGCACGGAAAGTTACACACGCGATTGAGCGGGGTACGTGTATTTCAGGGGGGGCGTGGGAAGTTAAATATGCGATTGAGCGGGGTACATGTATTTCGGGGGTGCGCGGGAAGTTACACACGCGATTGAGCGAGGTACGTGTATTTCGGGGGTGCGCGGGAAGTTACACATGCGATTGAGCGGGGTACGTGTATTTCAGGGGTGCGCGGGAAATTACACACGCAATTGAGCGGGGTACGTGTATTTGGGGGTGCGCGGGAAGTTACACACGCGATTGAGCGGGGTCCGTGTATTTCGGTGGTGTGCGGGAAGTTACACACGCGATTGAGCGGGGTACTTGTATTTCGGGGGTGCGCGGGAAGTTAAATAAGCGATTGAGCGGGGTATGTGTATTTCGGGGGTGCGCGGGAAGTTACACACGCGATTGAGCGAGGTACGTGTATTTCGGGGGTACGCGGGAAGTTACACACGCAATTGAGCGGGGTACGTGTATTTCGGGGGTGCGCGGGAAGTTACACACGCAATTGAGCGGGGTACGTGTATTTCGGGGGTGGGCGGGAAGCAACAAACGCGATCGACCGGGGTACGTGTATTTCGGGGGCGCGCAGGAAGTTACACACGCGATTGAGCAGGGTACGTGTATTTCGGGGGTGCACGGAAAGTTACACACGCGATTGAGCGGGGTACGTGTATTTCGGGGGTGCGTGGGAAGTTAAATATGCGATTGAGCGGGGTACATGTATTTCGGGGGTGCGCGGGAAGTTACACACGCGATTGAGCGAGGTACGTGTATTTCGGGGGTGCGTGGGAAGTTACACATGCGATTGAGCGGGGTACGTGTATTTCGGGGGTGCGCAGGAAATTACACACGCAATTGAGCGGGGTACGTGTATTTGGGGGTGCGCGGGAAGTTACACACGCGATTGAGCGGGGTCCGTGTATTTCGGGGGTGCGCGGGAAGTTACACACGCGATTGAGCGGGGTACTTGTATTTCGGGGGTGCGCGGGAAGTTAAATAAGCGATTGAGCGGGGTATGTGTATTTCGGGGGTGCGCGGGAAGTTACACACGCGATTGAGCGAGGTACGTGTATTTCGGGGATACGCGGGAAGTTACACACACAATTGAGCGGGGTACGTGTATTTCGGGGGTGCGCGGGAAGTTACACACGCAATTGAGCGGGGTACGTGTATTTCGGGGGTGCGCGGGAGGTTACACACGCGATTGAGCGGGGTACGTGTATTTCGGGGGTGCGTGGGAAGTTACACATGCGATTGAGCGGGGTACGTGTATTTCGGGGGTTTGCGGGAAGTCACACACGCGATCTCATCAGGGTATGTGTATTTCAGGGTGCGGGGGAAGTATCCCACGCAACATCATCAGGGTACGTGTATTCCAGGGGTGCGCGGGAAGTTCCACACGCAATTCCATCAGGGTACGTGTATTACAGGGGTGCGCGGGAAGTTCCACATGCAATCTCATCAGGGTACGTGTATTACAGGGGTGCGCGGGGAGCAGCACACGTGAATTGCACGTGTGGGTCCTCCCAGGTGTTCCCTCTACACCCTCCACGGCCCCTGCAGGTGGCTCACACCACAGGGGCCTACCCAGCACATGTCCTGCAGGCACCCCATCCACCATGGCCATGCCCACCAGCCAACCCACATGTCAACTTGCACAACTGCCCACCAATGCATGTCCCCCAGCACCGCCAGCCACCAGGGGCACCCTCCACCAGGCCCCCACCCATTGTCTCCCACCACCCCCACCCCCCAGCAGTGCAGGGACACCCACCACCAGGCCCCCACCCATGTCTCCCAGCACCCCCACCAGCCAGCCACCAGGGGCAGCCTCCACCAGGCCCCCACCCATGTCTCCCAGCACCCCCACCCCCCAGCCACCAGGGGCACCCACCACCAGGCCCCCACCCATGTCTCCCACCACCCCCACCCCCCAGCAGTGCAGGGGCAGCCTCCACCAGGCCCCCACCCATGTCTCCCAGCACCCCCAGCCACCAGGGGCAGCCTCCACCAAGCCCCCACCCATGTCTCGCGCCACCCCCCACCCCCCAGCCACCAGGGGCAGCCTCCACCAGGCCTCCACCCATGTCTCCCACCACCCCCACCCCCCAGCAGTGCAGGGGCAGCCTCCACCAGGCCCCCACCCATGTCTCCCACCACCCCCACCCCCCAGCCATCAGGGGCAGCCTAAACCAGGCCCCCACCCATGTCTCCCACCACCCCCACCCCCCAGTCACCAGGGGCAGCCTCCACCAGGCCCCCACCCATGTCTCCCACCACCCCCACTACCCAGCACTGTGGGGCACCTGCCAGCAGGCCCCCACCCATGTCCAACTCATGTTCCCCACCACCACCACCCCCCAGCCACCAGGGGCAGCCTCCACCAGGCCCCCACCCATGTCTCCCAGCACAGCCAACCCCCAGCCACCAGGGGCACCCACCACCAGGCCCCCACCCATGTCTCCCAGCACCCCCACCCTCCAGCCACCAGGGGAAGCCTCCACCAGGCCCCCACCCATGTCTCCCACCACCCCCACCCCCCAGCAGTGCAGGGGCAGCCTCCACCAGGCCCCCACCCTTGTCTCCCAGCACCCCCAACCCCCAGCCACCAGGGGCAGCCTCCACCAGGCCCCCACCCATGTCTCCCACCCCCCACCCCCCAGCAGTGCAGGGGCACCCACCACCAGGCCCCCACCCATGTCTCCCACCACCCCCACCCCCCAGCACCATGGGGCACCTGCCAGCAGGCCCCCACCCATGTCCAACTCATGTTCCCCACTACCCCCACCCCCCAGCCACCAGGGGCAGCCTCCACCAGGCCCCCACCCATGTCTCCCACCACCCCCACCCCCCAGCAGTGCAGGAGCAGCCTCCACCAGGCCCCCACCCATGTCTCCCACCACCCCCCACCCCCCAGCACTGTGGGGCACCTGCCAGCAGGCCCCCACCCATGTCCAACTTATGTTCCCCACCACCCCCACCCCCCAGCCACCAGGGGCACCCACCACCAGGCCCCCACCCATGGCTCCCAGCACCCCCACCCCCCAGCCACCAGGGGCAGCCTCCACCAGGCCCCCACTCATGTCTCCCACCACCCCCACCCCCCAGCAGTGCAGGAGCAGCCTCCACCAGGCCCCCACCCATGTCTCCCACCACCCCCACCCCCCAGCACTGTGGGGCACATGCCAGCAGGCCCCCACCCATGTCCAACTCATGTTCTCCACCACCCCCACCCCCACCCCCAGCCACCAGGGGCACCCACCACCAGGCCCCCACCCATTGCTCCCAGCAGCCCCACCCCCCAGCCACCAGGGGCAGCCTCCACCAGGCCCCCACCCATGTCTCCCAGCACCCCCATCCCCCAGCCAGCAGGGGCAGCCTCCACCAGGCCCCCACCCATGTCTCCTACCACCCCCACCCCCCAGCACTGTGGGGCACCTGCCAGCAGGCCCCCACCCATGTCCAACTCATGTTCCCCACCACCCCCACCCCCCAGCACTGTGGGGCACCTGCCAGCAGGCCCCCACCCATGTCCAACTCATGTTCCCCACCACCCCCACCCCCCAGCACTGTGGGGCACCTGCCAGCAGGCCCCCACCCATGTCTCCCACCACCCCCACCCCCCAGCACTGTGGGGCACCTGCCAGTAGGCCCCCACCCATGTCCAACTCATGTTCCCCACCACCCCCACCCCCCAGCACTGTGGGGCACCTGCCAGCAGGCCCCCACCCATGTCCAACTCATGTTCCCCACCACCCCCACCCCCCAGCACTGTGGGGCACATGCCAGCAGGCCCCCACACATGTGCAACTCATGTTCCCCAGCCAACATGTCATCACAATCTAGATCCCTGGTCCATATGGTCAGCCTCCAAATGCAAAACACCCACCCGAGTATTGCATCCACCCACTCATAATTTGCAATTACATCACAGAACACCAATTGCAAGTTCCGAAACAAACACATTTCCCTCACATACACCCAATGGGTGTCAGTTAATCTCAAAACACATATCATGAAATGCATGAAACCAATGAGATACCACACATTCACCAAAAAAATATGTATTAAAGGAAACATAAATAGAATCAAAATGAAGAAACAGAAATGTGAATGTACAAAAATTAAAAGAAGCATGTCCGTGAAAAAAAGCAAAACCAAAAATAAAATTCCAAAGTAATGTTGTCCAAAGTCAATGTCCACAAAACAAAATCCAATGGGAAATAAAAAAGAAAGCCATTGCTCCATGGTTAAAATGTGAAAAAAAATACAATCCAACAGTGAACTATGTAGATGGGAACAAGCCAGGGTCCATTATCCCAACAAAAGAAAGGAAACCTATCTAACTACACTAACTAATAAAATAAACTATATGCAAAAATGTGGCCAATGTCCGAAAGGTCCAAATAAAATCAAAACAAAAATGAAACCTAACACTACCTACATAACTATGTAAAAGGGCAGCGGGCTAGTTTCATGGCTCACTTGTGGATGTCCCGGGCCAGGGCATCATCGAACTCCTCCTGAATGTCCCGGAGGCGGTCCTCCTCCATGGCCCCGAGGGTCCGCAGGGCCGTTGACGTGTCCACCTCCAAACCCCTGCGGATTCCCTCGAGGCACTCGGCCCGCCTCAGGGCCCTCCGCATGTAGTTCTACGCCCTGACCATTGTGAGCCGTGCCTCTTCCGCCCGCTGCCGCTCCGCATCTATGGCGTAGCCTGACCGCTGCCACACGGAAGACACTCTCTCTCCTGGGTCCTCCTGCCCTCCAGCCGATGACTGCCCCTCCGATGTTGAAGGCCCCAAGCCTTCATGGCTCCCACCACGTTGCTACTGCTGCTGTGCCTCTGCCCGTGCACTGCCTCCTGCTGCCTGCACATCCTCCGCCAGCTGGGGTGCAGTCGTAGATGTGGCCACCCCTGCTGGACGTCCGACTCCCGACTGTGGCAGGGATGCCACCTCCACCAGCCTGGCCGCACCGTCAGAGGCAGCTCCACAGGGCACCCAGGTGACTGATGGGTGGGAAGATGGCACAGAGGACGACTGGCGCGTAGGGGGTCCGGTTGAGGAGGGGGACGTAGCAAGTCCAATCAGACGGAGGAATCCGGCCTGGGTGACCTGTCCCAGCAGGCTGACGTGGTCAACGAGCCATTCGAGATGACGTGCAGTCTCCTCATGAAAAGACTGCAGGTCACCTCGCATGGCCCGTTGACCCAACGCCACACCAGCCAGGACAGGCTCAACCCGGACCCGGATAGGCACGTCCGCATGCAGAGGAAGGCGTGAGCTCACCCCCTGCCTGAAAACGGGTCTGGATGTAGGCATCCCTGCTGGTGCAAGATGATGCAGGGACAGGATCAGGGACAGGATTGCACACAGGCACCTCCGCGGCGGCCTGTGCTGCCTCCTGTCCCTGGTCCTGCACTGCACCACTAGCACCAGTGGGATCCCCACCTCCAGATGCCGTCTCTGGTGCTTTCACGTCCTCCTCCTCCACCAAACCCCCCACCAACCTGGATGACTCCATGCCATCTTCCCCTGTTGGGCCCTGTGGGGTCCCAGCTGCCCCTTCTGCTGCCGAGGAGTCGTACTCCAACCTCCGCCTCTTGGACCTCCCCCCGGCAGCTGCAGCCTGGGACGCCGCACCGGACTCCTCACTCCCCGACGAGATCACAACATGGGAGGGGAGCCGGGCCTTGCGTCTCCGGCTGGTGGTGGGATCCCCGCCGCTGTGCTCCACAGCACCTTCTCCGCCCTCTTCATCAGTTGACGCTGCAGACAGGGATAAACAAAACACAGGCATCAGGGCACTGTACAATGGACACATACACACATGACAGTTGTACATGAGTGGCATTGGCAAACCTCAGACATGTCATCACAATCCCCAACACACATGTCATTACAACTCGCACACATGAGCCATACCACAGCCATATCACAACTGCCACCACCATCCATACACATACAACAGCATGAGCAGACAAAGGTGAGCCAGACATCACATGCAACACAGGAAGTGCACCACACATGTACACACACCACCACACTTGCATGCATGTGTACACCTCTGCCAAGTGTCGCAGTGTTCAGACGGGCATCCATGTCACATCTGCCAATCAGGCTTCCACATACCGCTGTCACATGCATCCATGTTGCATCACTGTTGCACCCTTGTCAAATACACACACATGCACATGTACACAGTGCTGATACATGCAGCTGAAAACAACATACATGCGTGACATCACAGACATGTCTACTTAGATACACATTCATCCAAACATGTGTGCCCACACAACTGCATTTGGCATGCAAGCCTACACACACAAGCACCATCCATGTCTCACACATTCCAGCCCTCGCATGTGCTAGCCCCAAGGCCCTGTACACCCCCACCCATACTCGACCCCATACAAACAGATGTGCAACCTGCACACTACTGAATAATCACCACACGCACTGCTCACAATCAGGATGCATGTACACTCACCGCTCAACTCCAGATGGGTCTGCCTCTCAAGGACCTGGACGTGGAGAACTGGGGATATGCGTTCCAGGACCCTCATCTGTTCTTCCAACAAGTGGTCCCGGCGCCCCTTGGCATCCGCTGCCTTCAAGAGGCGCCGGGCCTTGTTCAGGGTCCTGGACCTTAAGTCCTCCCAGCGCTTCTTGACATGTTGTAAGTCCCGGACTGCCACCCCCTCCGCGTTGATGGCAGTCACGATGTCAGTCCAGATCCGAGTCCGTCCTTCCTTGTCGGAGCGGGAACTTCCGAAGAGGGCATCATACTGCCCCAGGACTTGCTCCACCAGGACACCAACTTCGGTGGCACTGAAGCTGGTGCCCCTCTGCCTCTCTGGCCGGGGGTTGTCAGTGGTCTCAGATGGTGTTTGCCCCGACATGACAACCCCAGAGGCAGGAGTGGGTGGGCAACTGGGTCCTGGGGCTGGGCTGTGGAGCGATGGAATCCCAGTCGGGAGTCTTCGGTTCCAGCAGGGGTGATCACAGCAACAGCACCCCTGGCTGATGTCCAGGCAGCAAATGGCAGGGCGCGTGGGCAGCAGGCAGTCAGGCAGCAGCAGATGGCAGGTGGGAGCGTGCTCGGGGCTCTGGGGGGCAGTAGTTCGGCCTTCTGGGCAGGAGCGTGGTCTTCCGTGTGCTTACGTGTGGCTAGCTTGATACGGAGTGATTTGGCACGTGAAATATCTGCACGTCAGCGTGTCATTCGAGGGAAGGCCCTTAGCGCGTAAGCGCGTCTGCACGCATACGCATTTTCATTGGACAGAAGGCCCCTCAAGCGCAAGCGCCCCATGTGACGTGACGCGTACAGACGTGCATGGGCATTTCAGCGTGCGAAAAAATGCACGTCCGCGTGTAATACGAGGAAAGGGCCCATGCGCGTATGCACGGCAGCACGCATATGCGATTTCATTGGACCAAAGGCCTGTGACGTGACGCTCGTGGGTGTTTCCCTCATTGCACGTGATGACAGAACACACGTGGATTTCCACCAATCGCGTGTGAAAGTTCCCGGAACCCCGGAACACACGTACCCAGGCTAATCGCGTGTGGAACTTCCCGCGCACCCCAAAACATACGTACCCAGGCCAATCACGTGTACGCTCACTCCCCTCCCATCACGCGCGATGACACTCGGACCTACAGTCTTACCATGTATCCGAATATGGGAAACCCCCGCACGGCAAAAGACGTGTACAGGCGTCAACGCGTCCGCCCACACGAAGGTAGGTGGAGGCGTCCCCGCGCACAGCATAAAATTGCGCGCAAACAACAAACGCGTATATACAGCTACGATGAATGCCCCATTTGTCGCTGCACTTATCGTGGACACCGCAGGAGGAGGAGAATAGCCAGGGCACGCATTTTCACACCACCGACAAGCCTTTTTGGGATGCCTGACGACCAGGTCTACGGCAGGTATAGGTTTCCACCCCATATCATCCTAGACCTGGTCAGGGAGTGGGAAGATGACCTCACATCCCCCACCCTTTGCTCCCAAGCATTGAGCCCCTTGGAGAAGCTGCTCAATGTCCTGCATTTTTTGGCCACTGGGTCATTTCAGCGGACCACTGCCATAGTGGGGGGGGGTCTCACAGGCCACGCAGTCACGCTGCCTACACCAGGTACTGGCAATCATGACAGCGCGCCCCTCAGTGCGCAGGCACATATACATGCCCAGAACACCTGCAGAAAGGCAGGCCGTTGTCCTGGATTTTTTCAGGGTGGCACACTTCCCCAAAGTGCTCGGTGCCATAGATTGCACCCATCTGGCCCTACGTCCACCTAGGGCCATTGAGCACATCTACCGAAACCGCAAGTACTGGCATTCCATCGATGTACAGGTGGTATGTGATGCAAAGGGAATCATCACCTCTGTCTATGCAAACTACCCTGGCTCCACCCATGACAGTTTCATATACAGAATGTCCGCCCTGAGCTGGGCCCTGGAAGCTGGGCAGCATGGCGACACATGGCTCCTAGGTCAGTACAAATGCCCTTGCACATGCATGCAAGTCACACACAGACAAATATCCAAACCCTAATAATCTCAACTATTATCACCTCCCGAGGGGACAGTGCAAACCCTCTGAGCAACCACATGATGATGCCAATCCGGAACCCCACCACACCACCCCAGGTAAGATACAACGCCGCCCATATTGCAACCAGGGGCATAGTGGAGCGCAAATTCGGAGTGCTCAAGTCACGTTTCCGCTCCCTTGACCGCTCTGGTGGGCAACTACTCTATGCACCACCAGTAGTGTGCAGGATCATTGTGGCAGCATGTGTCCTGCACAATGTTGCAACACGGAAGGGCGTCCCGGTGGACATGGTGGTGCCCCCACATCCCCAACCACAGGGACAGGCGCTGCCCATGGGAGGGGACAGGGGACGTGGCGAGGAAGCCAGGACCCAGCTTGTGGCCACATTTTTCACCTAAACTCCCACCCCTGCGGAGTGCACAGAGGCCTGGCACATACCAGGTGACAATCGATGATGACAAAGAGACAGTCAACTGTCACAACCCTACCACCCTGAGATAGTTGCCATGGAAGTGCCACATCGTCTGCATCCCTAGCTACTTAAACACAAGCTACCCTGTGTGACCAAACGGCACACATATGACATATGACATGAGCCATACACAAGTATTCCAAGGCGCAATGAGGCAGGGAGGGGCGAACAAGGGAACACAGAGAACGGTACTACTAGGCCAGGTGTCATTGAGATCGTGCAAATGCAGGGGTAGGAGGAAGGGAAAAGTGCAAGGGGAAGGGTGCGGGGGAGTCCAGTACAGGGGAAGTAGACCAAAAAAATAAAACATAGGTCGCCTGGTGGCAACTGCAAAGTTAAGTGCAGACAAGTGCTGGGAAGGGAGGGCTGTAGGGATAGAGAGACAGTACTGCAGTGCAGGGGTTGCCAGGGAGGCAGTGCAAGTGGAGAGTGGCTGGGCCAGGGACCGAGGTCGGTGAGAGTGGCCCAGTTGCAGCTCCTGTGCAGTTCCAGTGAAGAATTCTGCAAGGGAGGGGCAGAGAGTAAGCAGAAGCAAAGAGGAAGATATTGAGGTGCTTCCAGAACTGGAGATGGTTCCCCTCAAGTTCAACTCAGGCAGGAAGTCTGTTCCAGGGGGAGGGCCCTGCTGCGGAGAGAAATCTACCCCCAGCTAGTTGCTCTGAGAAGCGGATGACCCGGACATGCAAGGTGTGCATCACACACACATGCAAAACAGGCCATGGCCATCACTGTCATGTCACTCAAACCCTCCCAAACATCAACATGACATGGCAAGCAATACCCATACACCAACGCAGTAACGATAAGGTACACATTGCCATGTCCTAAATGTACAGTGGCATCGGACAATGACGCCTGACCCGGAATCAGATGAAATGACAGACCAACAAAATCTCCCACCCAAAATAAGTCGTTTCCAAATGCATTACAACAGTCGTAGACGTAACATCACAATGAATGCCTGTCTACATGCACATTATGCATTGCAAAATCAACACTGCAGCTCATGTGTGCAGTGTCCTACTCCTGCATCACACTGCTCAGCACACAGCACAGTGAACAGCCATTGTGTGTGATGCACACCCTGAGAATCACATCTAAGTGACAGACCACATCAAACATCAAATTAGGCATGTACTGGATCCATAATCGGTCACAGAACATGTGCTGCCGGGACACAGCGGGCACCAGAAGGCAAACAGTGTACACGTGGATATGCAAGGGTGGGAGTAAATGTAGTGCATCCGAGTGCAAGTGGTGGTTCTGCAAGGACATGCACTCCACATATGCATGTGCACTCAAGTGACCATCAGTGTTCCCTACACATCACATGTGAACATCCACCATGTGTACACCCCAGCATGTCAAACCACAACTATCCCCTCGCACCTGAAAGGAAAACACAACACATGAACAGGCATTGATCAGCAGAACATAACATGTACATAGGATACCACCATTACTATGTCAGAGTTCCCATCACACTGCAGGGCAAGGCAACTATCAACAACAACCCCCCTCCTTCACAAATGACCATGACCCACTGAACAACTGCACCTGGGTCATGGAGCCTCCAAACCTCAATTCCACCTGGCCACAGGATCACCTTTACCCTTCGTCACCATCTCCCACCTTGTGTGTAAAAAGATGCCTGAACCCTCAGAATCCACACTCATTTCCAAAATCACAAAATCCAAGGCATAAAAACAAACCCGAACACCCTCCAGTAGATGACTTGACGTAGCAGTGCCTCACAAAGGCCAAGTACTACCACAATGATGCAACAACCAAGGTAACACAGCAAAACAATGTCACGACAGGATGTGAGACATGTGTGGTACATGATATAGGATGATGCACCATGAATGGATGTGTACTGTCACAGGTCCCCTGTACAGGCGCGGGAGTGTCACGAAACAACCACCCCCACCATGTCCCGGGTGCCTGCAAGGTCAAACTCACACAGGCCCCTGAGACCCTGGTGGGGAATGAGGTTCAGGGATATGCAGTCGGGACAGGTGTTGACACACTGGATGACTGGAATGAGTGGCAGGAGAGGGGAGGAGGAATCACACATGAAACTAGGGAATGCACGAAAATGTACAACCTGCATGAACACATACACAATCCAAACAAACTTGGACATCATTGTCATGGCCTTCTGTAGTCCAGGCTCAGGAGTGGTACAAACCAACCACCCCCTCTAGGGTTTTGGCGCCTGCAAGTTTGGGGCTTACACAGGCATCCACAACCCCAGTGGGGAAAGAGGGTCAGGGAACGTTGCTTGGATAGGTACGGGAAGCAGGAACCCCGGGTAGAGGGTACAGGTTTCAAAATTGCATAGGATCACGGGTGATTAGGGAGAAAAAACATACCAAATTGAACCACACATACATCCATGCATCAGTACACTCCCCAGCAAGCCTATGCAGAGCAGTTCGAAAGAAAAACAACAAGACACTTAGCTCTGGTTTTGAGTGCTGGCCTCCTGCCTGTGCACTCTCAGGTCCGGTTACAGGAGCACTGCAATGCTGCAAAGAGAGCCACAGTCAACAACCTGTATGTGCCAATTACACAAAAACACAACACCAAACATGCCCCATAGCAACAAACTACTCTACAAACAGACAATCTGTGCTCGATGCTTCGTACCCATATATAACATCACCCCTCTGACGGGTCATACACAGTCAATGCAGTAAGTCAGTCGCTGGTGGGTGCGTGGCAAATGGAACACCAATGTGTCACAATTCACACAACATGCAATGTTCCCTGGGTAAGCAGACAGACCCATATAGCAAGCCATGACTACAGAGCAAGTTGCGTACCAACATGACCGAAACAAATTTTTCAGTGCATTTATCATGAAGTACGTGGAAAAGACATGCACGGCACCCGAGTATGTCCCTTGCTGTATGTCCCTGTGAGCTGCCCCTTTCCATGTCTCGGAAGGCTACATGGTTGATACAAGTGCCTCAATGGACCTTGGTGTACCGGAGGGTATGTGCCACTGCCCCTGCATGTGTCCCAGACAACCCTACTATCAACAGCCATCAGTCCACAAACACATCTGAGCTGCATTGTGTGCTTCAACACCAATATTCGTCTAAGCTCACCCTCAGTGCTGTGACTAAGCCTGCATGTGCAACTCGCCTGGTGCAAGCTTTGCTGTGTCGTGGCCCCCCTGTGATGCTCACCTTGCCTGGAGTTCTTTGGAACATGTCAGCAGTTCTAGGATGTGGGTCTGCAATCACTGTGCCTCTGCTTGTGCACACATGTGCATGTGGGCACCAACAAACGGGTCCAGAATTCCGTCGTCCAATGGTCCATGTCTGCTGGCAAAGGTGGTCAGGAGGCTCATCCCCATGCAGAAAGGGCATGAAACACATGATTAATGCTTCAAAGTCATCTGTGTGTGTCTCATCAGGCATCTCATTACTTGACCATGTCAGAGAGTCACATCACAAATCACACCATCAGTCCGTCTTTCACCTCCAAAGTGTGGAACACTATCTACAGCATGAATTGCAACAAGCACGTGTACAGGAAAGATATGAAACATACTACACAATGCATAGCAATCAATGTCCACATTAATCATGACACACCCCATCTAGAAAAAGCTGAACAGTGGACAATGACACCTATATCATCCCCACTAGGGGTGTCAACACAAGTCACACAGCACCAGACATGCCACAGATATGACAGTCCAAAGCCCTTGTGTAATATTCTGGAACACCGAACCAAACTTGCGAGCCCATGGATAAGGGAGGCAGGAGTGGAATATGTGAGTCAAGGACCCCAAGCAGCAAACACATACACAAGACAACCATGAAGGGCCCAGCTGGAACAGACAGTGGATGCCTTCAAAGCCACAAAGCACCGCATCATCACATGAAAGCACAATAGACTAGCAATTTTAAACTAACTCAACTATTAACTAATTACACTAATTATGGAAAACCTACATTACCTATTTAAACTAACTATCAAAAAGAAACTTAACTAACTAAACTAAAAGAAAAATCTAAAATGGCCACATACAACCTGGGGGGGGGGGAGGCACCCAGGAGGGGGGAGGTACAGGGTGCTGCTCAACATCCACATGCGATGATGCTGAGCCAAAAAAAAAATCCTCCATGGGCTCAACGCCTGCACCGCACAACCTATGTGGGAGATAGATGGTCGTCCGAGTCTGGCTCATCCTGTAAAGGAGGACGTGGCGCAGTAGCCTGGCAACGCCTAGCCGCAGCTTGCCCCTCGTCAGCAGCAAGTCTGCCGGACGGGTGAGCCTGGTTCTGTGTGGCGATGTGACATAGGTCTGCATGCAGAACCTCACGTGATACACGTGCTTCCTCTTGTAAGGTAGCACCTGTAACACGGAGTTCCTCCTGCAAGGCCTGGCTGGACAACCACTGCACCTCCCGGCAAGCCTGTAGCTCAGCCGAGATGGTACGCTCAAGCTGTGCAAACCTCTCCTCTGCCTGCTTCCTCTGGGACATCATAAGGACACCCAGAGTGGATCTGAGGGAAGCATACTCCTCCCTCAGGGCATCTATGTGCGCCTCTGCTTGAGCAGCAATTGCTTGACGCAGAGACGACATTTTAGCCTGGCGTGCCCTGTCTGAGGCCGCCATGCCCAGCCTGAGCGAGCGGGCCGTGGACCGTGTCGCCTGCTGCTGGAGAAGCACCTGCCTAGCAGGGGGGAGCACAGATCGGGCCACACGCTCCATGCTCTCAGCGATGTTCTCCATTGCTGCCCCCTGCCGTTCGGAATTGCCAGTCATGTCTTGCTCCCACTCAGTATACAGCGGTTGCGCGCAGCGACCGCATTGCCGGGCTTGGCCCCTGCGGGACCCAAGGACCGGGGGTCCTCGCTGTGTTGGCACCGCCTGCGGCTGCACGACTACATGCCCCCGTCGACGTGATGTCCCAGGCACATCAGTGACTGGTGTGGAGGGTGACCCTGCGTCCCGATCCACCACGGGCGGAGGAACCAAGACTGTCTGATCCCTCAGTGCAGGTGTCGCAGACAGAGGAGTGTCCACATCAGAATCACTCACCCCTGACACATGGACTTGATGCTCATCCAACTCAACATGGACGTCAGAGTCGTCATCAAGGCTGGACTCATAGGCAGCCAGAGACAAGATGGACTGCAGCACTTGGGGTTTTCGTGGCCTACCACCCCACGACCCCCACTAGTGCCGCGTTGATGTGGTGTTACCAACCCTGTGTCTGGCATGACAACACCATCCTCCGCCTCCATTGCGTCATCACCTGAAAAATAGAGAGAAAAAGGTCACTACACATGTCAGAAGCACACGACACACACACACACCGACAGCAAAGGCATCCGGCAGACATGTGACACACAACATATGACCTGGCATGCATGCTGGGTCTACTTTGAATAGCTTCTGTGATCAGACCTGTTGAAAGGTGGCAGTTTCCATGGAAGTGGGTCTATGCAGTGCAGAAAATGTGTACGCCACTCACTACCTACATGTACAAGCACTCATGGTGTGTGCCAGGAAATGTGAAGGCAGTGCAATGTCAAATTCAGACATCACGTGCATTGTGCATTCAATGTGTACCATGTCTAGAAGCCAAGCACCCCTCCACCCCAGTACCAAAGCAGGGATGCCTAGCATGGTATCAAAAGGCTGACCAAACACCTGTGTATTGACAGGCAGTGTTGACTGGCATCAACAGCTTAATGTGATTCAAATTACAACACTGCAAATGATGCTGTGACAGTGGGCAGGACACATGATGAAAACTCCGGAGGCCGCCCACGTGTGAAGAAGACACAAGAGTTGGACAGAGTCATTGGCCATTGAACAGGCTGAGGCCTGTGAGCCACACAGATTGTCAGGGCCTAAACATGTGTGCAACGCAGGACTGAGCCACAGTTGACATGGGGAGGCCGATGAGATGGCAGGCAATGTATGTAACAAAGGACTCATATTACAGTGATCATCCAGTCAAGGACACATAGGGGCATGCGTGCAATGCACATGGAGCATGAATGGGCACTCATGTCCCTGCGGGACATCTGACCCATGCACAGTACAAGTGAGATACCCTGCATCGAGTACTAAGGCTGTACCACACGGCATATGTCTGGCAGTTTCTACGCTGGAAGTTAGCATCTACACAGGACACATGAACAAGAAACTACACATTGGCAAGATTGAAGCAGACCAGTGCAAAGGTGGAACTGGAGTGCAGAGCGGCGGAGGAGGGGCAAGGGAGCATGCCCACATGGAGTCCCGCATGCAAGCAGAGGAGACATGCATGTCGGTAGCATTGCATTACTTACACATCAGAACCATGTACTCGTCATATGTAGCAGCAATCATGCACAACACATCCCACAAGTGAAGCACACACGTCCTCAACAAACACGCATCAACACTCACTGGACTGGGCATCAAAGTCCAGCATCTCTCCCATTCCTTCGACCAATTCAGGTGGTATGAACTCCGCAACGAGAGCCTCATGCAGAGTGAGTTCTTCCTCCTCTGGTGCAGGCCCACCGCCAGTCACCAGAGTCAAGTTGTAATTTGAGGCACGCTTGGCCTTAGTGCTGCGCTTGATGTCATTCCAACGCTTTTTGCACTCCTGCGCCGTGCGCACCTCATGGCCGAATGAACTGACATGTTCCGCAACATGCTTCCGTTGCGTGTCACGTTGGGCAGCCGTAGTCTGACTATTGGCACCCACTAGCATGTCACGGCTGTAGTCCACGAGGAAGTCCAGTTCCTGCTTACAGAAAGGCTTCTTCCTCGACGTGCAGGAGGTCGTGGCTGTGTGTGGGGTCCCAGCCTGTGCTGCAGGTGCAACCTTCCTCCTCTTGGACTGTGGCGCAGACCCTGGCTGGCTAATGCCGCCCTGACCAGTATGGCCAGTAGGTTCGGTGGATTGAGCCAAGGGAGTGGCAGGTGGAGGGATGACCAAAGGCCTGACTTGTGTCAGTGGCAGCTGGGTGCCCACTAATGGACCCTGCGCAGCAACATCAGCTGTGGCAGGGTCATTGACCGCAACGGTCCTGGTTGGCAGACTCACAACCGGGATGCTGTTGGGTGCATCTGCCCCTGCACTTGCCAACACCCAGCTGTTCGGGGCAGCAGATGACATGACTGCGCCAGGGACACGTGTCTTGGTCTGAGCAGCCCGGCGTGCCCCTATGGTTTCCCCCCTGGTCTGTTGGAGATCTACCAAGGGCTCTTCAAGTGCCAACGCAGCCTGCGCTGGCAGACCCTGAGCCTGGGTGGCGGTGTCCATAGCTGCACCTGCAGCTACCACTACCCTTGGGCCCATGGCAGTCGATAGAACGGACTGCCGGGTCATACGGGTGCCAGTGCCAGATGCAGGAGCTGCATCCCCCGGAACCACAGGGGGTGGTGGCATGGCTGCACCGACACATGGCACAACATTGTGCTCAAGTGGCGCACCCCCGCCTCTTCCCCCTCTGTGGCTGCCCTGGACACCCTGGAGTCCCCCTACTCCCTGGTCACCACGGCCACGTCCCCGACCACGCACGCCACGAGGAGTATGCCCAGCTGAGGCACCCCTCACCTTTGGTGGCCTCCCAACCATGGCAGAGATGTAGTAGTGCTGGCACAGATGGAGTGGTGCCAATGGGAGGTGTACACCACAATTGACCTGGGCAATTGGGGTGAAGGGGGTGGGAAGCAAGATGTTAACAGTCTCCCTGCACCTGCAAGGCTGTATGTGACCCCGGTGATGTGTTGATGGGTCACGCAATGCTCAGGCACCCCAAAACTGCAGTAAAACCATGCACGCAACCCTGCAGCCTACGTGCGTGGATTCAACCTCCCGCAGTACGTGGTGGCACCCAGTAACGCGAATAATGCGTACGCGTAGGACACGCAGGCTACTATGACATCAAAAATGGGTGCGATACACAGGAGCACCCGCAGTGGGAAAATGAGCGTGTGCGACTCACCGTCTGACTAGCGCGATGTATAAAAACACGCGTAGCCAATACCCCCGCCAAAAGAAGAGATACGTCATTGATAGCTGTGAAGTTGTGATGGCGCGCAAAACAAAAGGAAGCAGCAACACACGTCTGTCTCCATGAAAGGCACGTACAGCGAACTGCTGGGCCCGCTCACCTTTAACCCGTGCTGAGGGAAACGCACGTGCGCGTCACGTCACTTACGCGCATGGGCCCTTTCCTTGTATTACACTCACATGCGGACGTGCAGTTTTCCACGCGCGCTTACGCACATGGGCCCTTTCCTCGTATCGCACGCGGACTTGCAGTTTTCCACGCGGGCTTACGCGCATGGGCCCTTTCCTCGTATCGCACGCGGACGTGCAGTTTTCCACACGCGCTTACGCGCATGGGCCCTTTCCTCGTATTACACGCGGACGTGCAGTTTTTCACGTGCGCTGAAATGGCCATGCACGTCTGTACGCGTCACGTCACGGGGCGCTTGCGCTTGAGGGGCCTTCTGTCCAATGAAAATGCGTATGCGTGCAGACGCGCTTACGCGCTAAGGGCCTTTCCTCGAATTACACGCTAACGTGCAGATTTTTCATGTGCCAAATCACTCTGTATCAAGCTGGCCACGGGTAAGCACACGGAAGACCACGCTCCTGCCCAGAAGGCCAAACTGCTGCCCCCCAGAGCCCCGAGCACGCTCCCACCTCCCATCTGCTTTTGCCTGACTGCCTGCTGCCCACGTGCCCTGCCATTTGCTGCCTGCACATCAGCCAGGGGTGCTGTTGCTGTGACCACCCCTGCTGGAACCGAAGACTCCCGACTGGGATTCCATCGCTCCACAGCCCAGCCCCAGGACCCAGTTGCCCACCCACTCCTGCCTTTGGGGTTGTCATGTCGGGGCAAACACCATCTGAGACCACTGACAACCCCCAGCCAGAGAGGCAGAGGGGCACCAGCTTCAGTGCCACCGAAGTTGGTGTCCTGGTGGAGCAAGTCCTGGGGCAGTATGATGCCCTCTTCGGATGTTCCCGCGCCGACAAGGAAGGACGGACTTGGATCTGGACTGACATCGTGACTGCCATCAACGTGGAGGGGGGGGCAGTTCGCGATTTACAACATGTCAAGAAGTGCTGGGAGGACTTCAGGTCCAGGACCCTGAACAAGGCCCGGCACCTCTTGAAGGCAGCGGATGCCAAGGGGCGCCGGGGCCACTTGTCGGAAGAACAGATGAGGGTCCTGGAACGCATATCCCCAGCGCTCCACGTCCAGGTCCTTGAGAGGCAGACCCGTCTGGAGTCGAGCGGTGAGTGTACATGCATCCTGATTGTGAGCAGTGCGTGTGGTGATTATTCAGTAGTGTGCAGGTTGCACATCTGTTTGTATGGGGTCGAGTATGGGTGGGGGTGTACAGGGCCGTGGGGCTAACACATGCGAGGGCTGGAATGTGTGAGACATGGATGGTGCTTGTGTGTGTAGGCTTGCATGCCAAATGCAGTTGTGTGGGCACACATGTTTGGATGAATGTGTATGTAAGTAGACATGTCTGTGATGTCACGCATGTATGTTGTTTTCGGCTGCATTTATCAGCACTGTGTACATGTGCATGTGTGTGTATTTGACAAGGGTGCAACAGTGATGCAACATGGATGCATGTGACAGCGGTATGTGGAAGCCTGATTGGCAGATGTGACATGGATGCCCGTCTGAACACTGTGGCACTTGGCAGAGGTGTACACATGCATGCAAGTGTGGTGGTGGGTGTACATGTGTGGTGCACTTCCTGTGTTGCATGTGATGTCTGGCTCACCTTTCGCTGCTCATGCTGTTGTATGTGTATGGATGTTGCTGGCAGTTTCGATATGGCTGTGGTATGGCTCATGTGTGCGAGTTGAAATGACATGTGTGTTGGGGATTGTGATGACATGTCTGAGGTTTGCCAATGCCACTCATGTACAACTGTCATGAGTGTATGTGTCCATTGTACAGTGCCCTGATGCCTGTGTTTTGTTTCTCCCTGTCTGCAGCGTCAACTGATGAAGAGGGCGGAGAAGGTGCTGTGGAGCACAGTGGCGGGGATCCCACCGCCAGCCGGAGACGCAAGGCCAGGCTCCCCTCCCATGTTGTGCTCTCGTCGGGGAGTGAGGAGTCCGGTGGGGCGTCCCAGGCCGCAGCTGCCGGGGGGAGGTCCAAGAGGCGGAGGTTGGAGTTGGACTCCTCGGCAGCAGAAGGGGCAGCTGGGACCCCACAGGGCCCAACAGGGGAAGATGGTACGGAGTCATCCAGGTTGGTGGGGGGTTTGGTGGAGGAGGAGGCCGTGCAAGCACCAGAGACGGGGTCTGGAGGTGGGGATCCCACTGGTGCTAGTGGTGCAGTGCAGGACCAGGGACAAGAGGCAGCACAGGCCGCTGCGGAGGTGCCTGTGTGCAATCCTGTCCCTGATCCTGTCCCTGCATCATCTTGCACCAGCAGGGATGCCTACATCCAGACCCGTTTTCAGGCAGGGGATGAGCTCACGTCAACTGGCCTTCCTCTGCCTGCGGACGTAGCTATCCGAGTCCGGGTTGAGCCTGTCCTGGCTGGTGTGGCGTTGCATCAACGGGCCATGCGAGGAGACCGGCAGTCTTTTCATGAGGAGACTGCACGTCATCTCGAATGGCTCGTTGACCACGTCAGCCTGCTGGGACAGGTCACCCAGGCCGGATTCCTCCGTCTGATGGGGCTTGCTACGACCCCCTCCTCAACTGGATCCCCTACGTGCCAGTCGTCCTCTGTGCCATCTTCCCACCCATCAGTCACCTGGGTGCCCTGTGGAGCTGCCTCTGACGGTGCGGCCAGGCTGGTGGAGGAGGCATCCCTGCCGCAGTCGGGAGTCGGACGTCCAGAAAGGGTGGCCACATCTACGACTGCACCCCAGCCGGCGGAGGATGTGCAGGCAGCAGGAGGCAGTGCACGGGCAGAGGCACAGCAGCAGCAGCAACGTGGTGGGAGCCATGAAGGCTCGGGGCCTTCAACATCGGAGGGGCAGGCATCGGCCGGAGGGCAGGAGGACCCAGGAGAGAGAGTGTCTTCCGTGTGACAGCGGTTGGGCCACGCCATAGATGCGGAGCGGCAGCGGGCGGAAGAGGCACAGCTCACAATGGTCAGGGCGGAGATCTCCATGCGGAGGGCCTTGAGGCGGGCCGAGTGCCTCGAGGCAATCCGCAGGGGTTTGGAGGTGGACACGTCGACGGCCCTGCGGACCCTCGGGCCATGGAGGAGGACCGCCTCCGGGACATTGAGGAGGAGTTCGATGATGCCCTAGCCCGGACATCCACAAGTGAGCCGTGAAACTAGCCCGCTGCCCTTGTACATAGTTATGTAGGTAGTGTTAGGTTTCATTTTTGTTTTGATTTTATTTGGACCTTTCGGACATTGGCCACATTTTTGTATATAGTTTTTTTTATTAGTCAGTGTAGTTAGATAGGTTTCCTTTCTTTTGTTGGGATAATGGACCCTGGCTTGTTCCCATGTACATAGTTCACTGTTGGATTGTATTTTCTTTCACATTTTAACCATGGAGCAATGGCTTTCTTTTTTATTTCCCATTGGATTTTGTTTTGTGGACATTGACTTTGGACAACTTTACTTTAGATTTTTATTTTTGGTTTTGCTCTTTTTCACGGACATGCTTCTTTTGATTTTTGTACATTCACATTTCTGTTTCTTCATTTTTGATTCTATTTATGATTCCTTTAATACATATTTTTTTTGGTGAACTTCAATGTGTGGTATCTCATTGGTTTCATGCATTTCATGATATGTGTTTTGAGATTCACTGACACCCATTGGGTGTATGTGAGGGAAATGTGTTTGTTTCGGAACTTGCAATTGGTGTTCTGTGATGTAATTGCCAATTATGAGTGGGTGGATGCAATACTCGGGTGGGTGTTTTGCATTTGGAGGCTGACCATAGGGACCAGGGATTTAGATTGTGATGACATGTTGGCTGGGGAACATGAGTTGCACATGGGGGGGGCCTGCTGGCAGGTGCCCCACAGTGCTGGGGGGTGGGGGTGGTGGGGAACATGAGTTGGACATGGGTGGGGGCCTGCTGGCAGGTGCCCCACAGTGCTGGGAGGTGGGGGTGGTGGGAGACCTGTGTGGGGGCCTGCTGGCAGGTGCCCCACAGTGCTGGGGGGTGGGGGTGCTGGGGAACATGAGTTGGACATGGGTGGGGGCCTGCTGGCAGGTGCCCCAGAGTGCTGGGGGGTGGGGGTGCTGGGGAACATGAGTTGGACATGGGTGGGGGCCTGCTGGCAGGTGCCCCACAGTGCTGGGGGGTGGGGGTGGTGGGGAACATGAGTTGGACATGTGTGGGGGCCTGCTGGCAGGTGCCCCACAGTGCTGGAGGGTGGGGGTGCTGGGGAACATGAGTTGGACATGGGTGGGGGCCTGCTGGCAGGTGCCCCACAGTGCTGGGGGGTGGGGGTGCTGGGGAACATGAGTTGGACATGGGAGGGGGCCTGCTGGCAGGTGCCCCACAGTGCTGGGGGGTGGGGGTGGTAGGGAACATGAGTTGGACATGGGTGGGGGCCTGCTGGCAGGTGCCCCACAGTGATGGGGGGTGGGGGTGGTGGGGAACATGAGTTGGACATGGGTGGGGGCCAGCTGGCAGGTGCCCCACAGTGCTGGGCGGTGGGGGTGGTGGGAGACATGGGTGGGGGCCTGCAGGCAGGTACCCCACAGTGCTGGGGGGTGGAGGTGGTGGGGGACATGAGTTGGACATGGGTGGGGGCCTGCTGGCAGGTGCCCCACAGTGCTGGGGGGTGGGGCTGGTGGGGAACATGAGTTGGACATGGGTGGGGGCCTGCTGGCAGGTGCCCCACAGTGCTGGGGGGTGGGGGTGGTGGGGAACATGAGTTGGACATGGGTGGGGGCCTGCTGGCAGGTGCCCCACAGTGCTGGGGGGTGGGGGTGGTGGGGAACATGAGTTGGACATGGGTGGGGGCCTGCTGGCAGGTGTCCCACAGTGCTGGGGGGTGGGGGTGGTGGGAGACATGGGTGGAGGCCTGCTGGCAGGTGCCCCACAGTGCTGGGGGTGGGGGTGGTGGGGAACATGAGTTGGACATGGGTGGGGGCCTGCTGGCAGGTGCCCCACAGTGCTGGGGGGTGGGGGTGGTGGGGAACATGAGTTGGACATGGGTGGGGGCCTGCTGGCAGGTGCCCCACAGTGCTGGGGCGTGGGGGTGGTGGGGAACATGAGTTGGACATGGGTGGGGGCCTGCTGGCAGGTGCCCCACAGTGCTGGGGGGTGGGGGTGGTGGGGAACATGAGTTGGACATGGGTGGGGGCCTGTTGGCAGGTGCCCCACAGTGCTGGGGGGTGGGGGTGCTGGGGAACATGAGTTGGACATGGGTGGGGGCCTGCTGGCAGGTGCCCCACAGTGCTGGGGGGTGTGGGTGGTGGGGAACATGAGTTGGTCATGGGTGGGGGCCTGCGGGCAGGTGCCCCACAGTGCTGGGGGGTGGGGGTGGTGGGGAACATGAGTTGGACATGGGTGGGGGCCTGCTGGCAGGTGCCCCACAGTGCTGGGGGGTGGGGGTGGTGGGGAACATGAGTTGGACATGGGTGGGGGCCTGCTGGCAGGTGCCCCACAGTGCTGGGGGGTGGGGGTGGTGGGGAACATGAGTTGGACATGGGTGGGGGCCTGCTGGCAGGTGCCCCACAGTGCTGGGCGGTGGGGGTGCTGGGGAAAATGAGTTGGACATGGGTGGGGGCCTGCTGGCAGGTGCCCCACAGTGCTGGGCGGTGGGGGTGGTGGGAGACATGGGTGGGGGCCTGCAGGCAGGTACCCCACAGTGCTGGGGGTGGAGGTGGTGGGGAACATGAGTTGGACATGGGTGGGGGCCTGCTGGCAGGTGCCCCACAGTGCTGGGGGGTGGGGGTGGTGGGGAACATGAGTTGGACATGGGTGGGGCCTGCTGGCAGGTGCCCCACAGTGCTGGGGGGTGGGGGTGGTGGGGAACATGAGTTGGACATGGGTGGGGGCCTGCTGGCAGGTGCCCCACAGTGCTGGGGGGTGGGGGTGCTGGGGAAAATGAGTTGGACATGGGTGGGGGCCTGCTGGCAGGTGCCCCACAGTGCTGGGGGTGGGGGTGGTGGGGAACATGAGTTGGACATGGGTGGGGGCCTGCTGGTAGGTGCCCCACAGTGCTGGGGGGTGGGGGTGGTGGGGAAACTGAGTTGGACATGGGTGGGGGCCTGCTGGCAGGTGTCCCACAGTGCTGGGGGGTGGGGGTGGTGGGGAACATGAGTTGGACATGGGTGGGGGCCTGCTGGTAGGTACCCCACAGTCCTGGGGGGTGGGGGTGGTGGGGAACATGAGTTGGACATGGGTGGGGGCCTGCTGGCAGGTGCCCCACAGTGCTGGGGGGTAGGGGTGCTGGGAACATGAATTGGACAAGGGTGGGGGCCTGCTGGCAGTTGCCCCACAGTGCTGGGGGGTGGGGGTGGTTGGAGACATGGTTGGGGGCCTGCTGGCAGGTGACCCACAGTGCTGGGGGGTGGGGGTGGTGGGGAACATGAGTTGGACATGGGTGGGGGCCTGCTGGCAGGTGCCCCAAAGTGGTGGGGGGTGGGGGTGGTGGGGAACATGAGTTGGACATGGGTGAGGGCCTGCTGGCAGGTGTCCCACAGTGCTGGGGGGTGGGGGTGGGGGAGACATGGGTGGGGGCCTGGTGGAGTTTGCCCCTGCACTGCTGGCTGGGTGGGGGTGGTGGGAGACATGGGTGGGGGCCTGGTGGTGGCTGCCCCTGGTGGCTGGGGGGTGGGGGTGGTGGGAGACATGGGTGGGGGCCTGGTGTAGGCTGCCCCTGGTGGCTGGGGGGTGGGGGTGGTGGGAGACATGGGTGGGGGCCTGGTGGAGGCTGCCCCTGCACTGCTGTGGGGTGGGGGTGGTGGGAGACATGGGTGGGGGCCTGGTGGTGGGTGCCCCTAGTTGCTGGGGGGTGGGGGTGGTGGGAGACATGGGTGGGGGCCTGGTGGAGGCTGCCCCTGGTGGCTGGGGGGTGGGGGTGGTGGGAGACATGGGTGGGGGCCTGGTGGAGGGTGCCCCTGCACTGCTGGGGGGTGGGGGTGGTGGGAGACATGGGTGGGGGCCTGGTGGAGGCTGCCCCTGGTGGCCGGGGGGTGGGGGTGGTGGGAGACATGGGTGGGGGCCTGCTGGCAGGTGCCCCACAGTGCTGGGGGGTGGGGGTGGTGGGGAACATGAGTTGGACATCGGTGGGGGCCTGCTGGCAGGTGCCCCACAGTGCTGGAGGGTGGGGGTGGTGGGGAACATGAGTTGGACATGGGTCGGGGCCTGCTGGCAGGTGCCCCACAGTGCTGGGGGGCAGGGGTGGTGGGGCACATGAGTTGGACATGGGTGGGGGCCTGCTGGCAGGTGCCCCACAGTGCTGGGTGGTGGGGGTGGTGGGAGACATGGGTCGGGGCCTGCTGGCAGGTGCCCCACAATGCTGGGGGGCAGGGGTGGTGGGGAACATGAGTTGGACATGGGTGGGGGCCTGCTGGCAGGTGCCCCACAGTTCTGGGGGGTGGGGGTGGTGGGGAACATGAGTTGGACATGGGTGGGGGCCTGCTGGCAGGTGCCCCACAGTGCTGGGTTTGGGGGTGCTGGGGAACATGAGTTGGACATGGGTCGGGGCCTGCTGGCAGGTGCCCCACAGTGCTGGGGGGCAGGGGTGGTGGGGAACATGAGTTGGACATGGGTGGGGGCCTGCTGGCAGGTGCCCCACAGTTCTGGGGGGTGGGGGTGGTGGGGAACATGAGGTGGACATGGGTGGGGGCCTGCTGGCAGGTGCCCCACAGTGCTGGGTTTGGGGGTGCTGGGGAACATGAGTTGGACATGGGTGGGGGCCTGCTGGTAGTTGCCCCACAGTGCTGGGGGGGTGGGGGTGGTGGGAGACATGGGTGGGGGCCTGGTGGAGGCTGCCCCTGGTGGCTGGGGGTGGGGGTGCTGGGAGACATGGGTGGGGGCCTGGTGGAGGGTGCCCCTGGTGGCTGGGGGTGCAGGGGGACATGCGGTGGTGGCCAGTAGTGCAGGTTGACATGTGGGTTGGCTGGGGGTCATGGCCATGGTGGATGGTGTGCCTGCAGGACATGTGCAGGGTAGGCCCCTGTGGTGTGAGCCACCTGCAGGGGCCGTGGAGGGTGTAGAGGATACACCTGGGAGGACCCACACGTGCAATTCATGTGTGGTGCTCCCCACGCACCCCTGTGATACACGTACCCTGATGGAATCGCGTGTGGAACTTCCCGCGCACCCCTGGAATACACGTTCTGATGGAATCGCGTGTGGAACTTCCCGTGCACCCCTGGAATACATGTACCCTGCTGATGTCGCATGTGAAACTTCCCCCGCACCACGAAATACACGTACCCTGATGAGATCGCGTGTGGAACTTCCTGCGCACCCCTGAAATACACGTGCCCTGCTGATGTTGCGTGTGAAACTTCCCCCGCACCTCAAAATACACGTACCATGATGAAATCACGTGTGGAATTTCCCGCGCACCCCTGAAATACACGTACCCTGCTGAAATCGCGTGTGGCACTTCCCGCGCACCCCTGAGATACGCGTACCCCCAATCGTGTGTGGATATTCCCACGCACCCCTGAAATACACGTACCCTGCTGAAATCGCGTGTGGCACTTCCTGCGCACCCCTGAGATACACGTTCCCTGCTCGCACGGGCCCAATCGCGTGTGGAAATTCCTGCGCACCCCTGAAATACACGTACCCTGCTGAAATCGCGTGTGGCACTTCCCGCGCACCCTTGAGATACGCGTACCCTGCGGAAATCGCATGTGGAACTTCCCGCGCACCCCTGAAATACGCGTACCCTGCTCGCACGGGGCCAATCGCGTGAGGTACTTCCCGCGCACCCCAGTGATACACGTAGCCCGCTTGCCGTGCTGGTACAGGGTTAATGCAGACCTTTGCGCTGGATTGGGTATATTGATGGCTTTTCCCTGCGCGATAGGCGTTCTTGGGGGCGTAACTGGCGCTGCTGCAGGGTCGCTGCGCCACTGTGCGCCACGGCTGTTTTTGGTGGCTGGAATCCATGAATACGCTGTGCGCGGAAATGGATTTTAGCGCACGCGGCTGGCGCAGAGATTCGCACGCGCACACTGTGCGCCAGCCGCGTGCGCCACTTGTGCGCTGAATTCTATGAATTACCCGCCTAAAGTCAACGTTTTGTGCCCAAGTTGTTTCAGACCTGGTCCAATTCTGTCTAGTGGTTGGACTGTGCAGTCCAGCGATAATTGACCTCTTTTGTCTATGGGAAAATTAATGTGAAGTAGGCCGCAACTTTATTTTTGTTTGTTTTCTTAATACGTTTTTATGTTTGAACAAATATTTACCAAACTCTGCAGTCTGGGGAGGCCTGTGTGTCCATAATTGTCTTCACAATTTCGGCCAAATCCATCGTATAAGTCATAGGTTATTAGCAATACATTTTTTGGGTTTCCTATGTGACTCACCTTAACTATCATGTGGGCACAATATAGCTGAGTTGTGTAGCAAGTTCCATAGGAAAACAGAAATTTTAATTGCTGATAACTTTGACTTTCAGGATGGATTTGGCTGATATTTTGCAGACAAGGTTTGTGACGGGCCCATCCAGACTGGAACAGATGGGACAAATTTGTTACAAAATGAAATAGTTTTTAAAAAATCAAAAAAAGACTCCCATTCATTTTCACATAGAGAAAAAGTGGAAAAATAAGTCATTTGGATGTGGAAAAAGGATGAAATTACATCAAGCTAGAGGTGGGGATGGGGAAGAGGACACCATTTGAAATTGAGGAGTTGGGGGCGTTTAGGGGACAGAGTTGCAGTTCAAACATTTTTGCATCATCTGGGTTATGCCAGGGAATAACCATAGTTAACACCTGGGTTAGCCGAAAACGAAAAAGTGCAAAGAAGCCATGTGGAGAAGAAACAGTTATGTAATGGCAACATGCCAGTAGAGGGGAGGGTGGGAGAGGATAGCCTGTGAAATTGCAGATTCTAGGATGCAGCAGATAATGAGTTTTCCCAGAAGGAATTTACAATATACGCGGCTAAACCTAAAATGTGAAATGTAAGTATGTCAGAGGAAAGATTGGGTGAATATGAACAGGCAGTGCTTGGTACATTTTGGTGCACTTCAAATAATGGTGGTTATTGAAAAATGGGTCAAAATATAGGGTTGTAGTGACACATAATGTATAAAATTGATGATATATGGTTTATTAATCCATTTATACACTATGTGCCAGTTACATAAAAAAAAAGCCTAATGGCGGCAGTGTGGTTTCTAATTGTAACTGCCAACTCGTCTAAGGCGGCATCTCCCGCAGGAATACTGTTGTGGCAGATGGGGCACAATATCATGCAATCAGTGAAGGTTTGCCGCTGGCCGGATGATAGTAAGTTGGTTCTCAGGTGGTATTGCATTTGCCACGCTGGTGGAAGGCACTACAGCTGTGGTCCTGGATGTCACTGGAGATGATGGGGCAGTTGATGATGGTGGTGCAAGTGACTAGGTGTATGATAGCACTGTGGGCCTGTCTTCATGCTTGGGTGCCTTGGGCCTTAATCTTCTGTTTTTGGTGAGCCTGCCAGTAGGACTCATCTACCTTATCCCAGTGGACCCTCACCAGGTGTTGGGTGACGGTTGAGGTACCCAGGCTCTGGGATGGCACGTTGGACAGCCCCCATCACAGAACCTTTGGGAAGAAGGTACACTGCATCAAGAAATATATCAAGCTGTCTGATGCCACCTTTATGCTCTGCATCTCCTTGTGGTGGGTGTGAGGTGGTGGCGAGCCAGATGACATCATCATCTTGTGGAGGGACGATGACCTCTTGCATGTCTTCATCGATGCTGTCACTGTGTCATGATATTATGGTAAATGCAGGACAAGGAGGACAATTTATAAAAAAAAAAAGACTACACAAAAAAATACAATGCCACCTAAAAGAAAAAGTGTTAAAAAATGAAAATAAAAAGCTAAAATATCAAATAAAGAATACACAATACTCACAGGTGACAAGAGAAGGGAGAGAATTTGAAGTGTAAGGGAATGTAAAAAGGGATAGGGAAAATTAGGTTTTTGTTTGCAAAACGCATTTGCTGGCAGGAGTGAGAGGTGTCTCAAGACAAGACAAGCCCTATTGGGCTCACATGGGAATGGGAATAATGGGTACAACAATGTATCAGCCATTTTCTTAAATGTGTGATGTTTACTCATCTTTAATTGCAATTTTTTTTAATTAAAAATGCATAGGCATCATTTTGGTTTGAATTGTCATTCTGCTTGCAGAAACACTACTGTGCTCATACATGTTTTGTTTTTTGAATAGTTACAGATTTCATGGACTGCTTTCATTGAGTTGATTAAAAGGTTAAAAGCTGTTTGAAAGGAATATACATTGGCTTTCACTTTTTGGGTATTGAAGCTTAGAAATGTATGTGAGAAAGGTTATACTTTGCACTATGTGTGCGTCTATAAAGAGTGTTTGTGTATCGATGTGTATGGTCCGTTATCATATGAAATTAGACTGAGAAATGCATTTGCCAGGGCTACTGAAAATCCAAAACTGCTGGATTTTGTAATGCTTCCTTGCTGTTGGTGCTATATTACTATCAGTAGCACACTTTATGTTATACAAATACTAAGGGCCCGATTCATGGACATTTTTGCATGGTTCAAAGGTACTTTTCACTGCCAACACGATCCCATATTAATGGAACTGTACAACGTGTATTTTTGGGGTGCAACGTCAGTGCATTTTCATTATTGCTTGCTTACTACTGAGGGTAGGTTAGTATCATTAGCTTATTTGATCTTATGAAAAGACTAAGTCCTGTTAGTACCTCATGAGGTCTTAAGAACATAAAGCGAAGGTCACTCACTTGGTAGATCTCAAGCTGCAAGGCCAGTTGTCATGTGTGTAATATGATTGATGATTCGGGTCAACACCTATGCCTGGCTAAGCCTGCTAGGTTTCAGTACTTGGTAGAGTTGGTAGGGTTAGTCCTGCTCATTAACACTTAAGGTGGTTACTCTAGTAGAAGTCAATATTGTAAACTAGTTAATAAGTGCTTCATTTGATCTCTGTGATGCCTTTTCAAATCTGTTTTTTTTTAGTAAGGACCTCTGTATTAAAAGTTAAACAATAATTATACAAATATTTTTAATAATTCTACTAGTAATTTCAGTCAATAGAAGTTACAATTGTGTCTGCAAACATGATAATATCACCACAATTGTACCCGCACTCTAAACTCAACCATATAACAGGTCCTGGGAGGATAACTCAGCGGCAAAGTGCGCGCATTGGAAGCAAGACGACACAAACCAACGCAGATTTGAGCCCTGTGTCCGCGCTTTGAAACCTCTGGGTGTTTAAGCGTGTTATAAATACGTAATTCATAGATTTCAGCGCAGAGGCAGCGCACGCGAGCAGCACAGACAGGGAGCGTGTGCAGCCATTGAAATCCCCAATGCAGCACAAAGGGCCGCGCTAACCCTGGACCAGCTCACAGGGCCGCTACACTGCAATCGCCGAGCGGGGAACGTGTATTCCTGTGGTGTGCTGGAATTATCTCACACGATAGGGCATCAGCGAGCAGGTTACATGTATTACTGGGGTTTGTGGGGAGTTTCATAAATGACAGGCCCTGTGCGAGCAGGGTACGTGTATTACTGGGGTTCGCGGGAAGTTTCACATGCGATAGGCCCTGTGCGAGCGGGGTACATGTATGACTGGGGTTCGTGAGGAGTTTACACGCGACAGGCCCTGTGCGAGCAGGGTACGTGTATTACTGGGGTTTGTGGGGAGTTTCAAACGCGATAGGCCCTGTGCAAGCAGGGTACGTGTATTACTGGGTTGTGCGCGTAGTTTCACACACGATGGGCCCTGTGCGAGCAGGGTACGCGATTCACTGGGGTTCGCGGGGAGTTTCACACGCGACAGGCCCTGTGCAAGCAGGGTATGTGTATTACTGAGGTTTGCGAGGAGTTTCACACGTGATAGGTCCTGTGCCAGCAGGGTACGTGAATTACTGGGGTTTTCAGGGAGTTTCACACGCGATAGGCCCTGTGCGAGCGGGTACGTGTATTACTGGGCTTCGCTGGGAGATTCACACGCGACAGGCTCTGTGCGATCGTGGTACGTGTATTACTGGGTTTCGCTGGGAGTTTCACGTGCGACAGGCCCTGTGCAAGCAGGGTACGTGTATTACTGGTGTTCGCGGGAAGTTTCACACACGATAGGCCCTGTGCGAGTGGGGTATGTGTATTACTGGGGTTTGTGGGGAGTTTCAAACGCGATAGGGTTTGGGCGAGTGGGGTACGTTTATTACTGGTGTTCGCGGGAAGTTTCACACGCGATAGGCCCTGTGCGAGCGGGGTATGTGTATTACTGGGGTTCGCAGGGAGTTTTACACGCTATAGGGCTTGGGCGAGCGGGGTACGTGTATTACTGGGGTGCCTCAATGCGAATTGTCAGTGTGTGTCCTTCCAGGTGAGCCCTCGCCACCCTCCCCAGGGCCTGCTGGCAGCCCACACCACAGGGGACTACCCTGCACCCCTGGCCATGGCCCTTGGGTAGCCCATCCACCCTGGCCATGCCCCCAGCCAGGCCACATGTCACCATGCAAAAGTGACCACCGACACACCAGCAGTGATGGGTACCTGCCAGCAGGCCCCCACTCATATCCCCCTGTACTCCCCCACCCAGCAGTGATGGGCACCTGTCAGCAGGCCTGACTCATGTCCCCCTGCACCCCCCCACCAAGCAGTGACGGGCACCTGCCAGCAGGCCCCGACCGACTCATGTCCCCCTGTACCTCTCCCCAGCAGAGACGGGCACCTGCCAGCAGGCCCCGACTCATGTCCCCCTGCACCCTCCTACCTAGCAGTGATGGGCACCTGCCAGCAGGCCCCGATGTCCACCCCAACACGTCATAAAGATGCACAGTCATGGCCCTCATGTCCACAAAAATCCCACAGCGCGCCACCCCAGTCTTGAGACGCAATGAATTTCCCAATCCACCCCACACTGACATGCCTTTCTCATGACACAAACTAAAAAAAATCAACTATGTACATCAACACATGTCCGTCACACACACACACACTGGGTGGCATTGATTGTATAAACCCACATTTTGACATGCATGAACTCAAAGAGCAAATTCCACACATGGAAGTAAAATATCAAAATGTATTATGAACAAAATGAATGTCATGAAATGAAAGCATAAAAAATGTCAAACATGAAATGAAATGCATGTCCAAAACAAGATAAAATGAAATGTAGCACCAGTCCAAATAAATCCAAAAGAAAAATCAGCCAAACTCCCCGTACACCAAAGCAAATCCAAAGGAAACATAAAATGAAAAATCCATTGATCCATGGTGAATTAAAAAAAAAAGGTACTAATCAATCCAATGATCAACTATGTACAACGAATTTTGAAAGGGTCCATGAGCCCAACGACAGAAATGAAACCTATCCAAAAAACTACCTAAGAAATAACTAAACCTAACACTAAAAACTATATACAATGGCAGTGGGCTAGTCCAACGGCTCACTTTTCGATTTTCCGGGCCAGGGCAACATCGAACTCCACCTCTATGTGCTGGAGGCGGTCCTCTTCCATGGCCCGAGGGTTCGCAGGGAGGATGCCATGTTCAAGTCTAACTCCCTGAGGATTGCCTCGAGGCACTCGGCCCGCCTCAGCGCCCTCCGCATGGAGTTCTCCGCCATGACCATTGTGAGCCGTGCCTCTTCCGCCCGTCGCCGCTCCGCAACTATGAAAGGGGGAATGCAGTCCTGCAGCTTCAGGCAGTGACAGTACGGCAAGGTGCAGATCGCCTTGCCCCACACAGGTGTTGTGCCCACCAACGTGGTGGCCGTGCGCCACCAGGCAATACTGTATGGGAGAACTCCATGTACAGTATAGCAGCACGACAGGGAGCATTGTGTGAAATGATGGCTCAGGCAATGGATAGGGTGGCCACTTCCATTCTCCCCCCTGAAAGGCAGATGGAGCTCCAGCATCAGGCAACAGACTCCATTTGCCACTCACATAGGGAGGACATGTTGGCGTCCAACAGGGACCGATGGGCGGGACTGGAGACTCTGCGCGAAGCCATATCTGTAGAGTCACAGGCCCACAGGGAAGCCCTGAGGTTAGAACACAGGTTCCTCAGGGATACTCTGGGTGAACGTAAGGCTTCCCGAAATTTTAGGTCAGAACAGCAGCTGGAGCAGCTCACACGTTCACTCTCAGCAGAGCTCCAGGAAACCCGTATGGAGATCCGGGCATCACGCAAGGCCATGCAGGTACAAATGCGGGCTACCTGTGAGGTGCTGCATGGGGATCTCCGTACCATCATCCTGTAGAACGAAACCTTCCACACCCGCATGCTTGCTGCCATGGAGGACCATACCAGGGCTTTGCGTGGGCTGCCTCCCATATCACGGCCACCTCCTGATGTAGCAGCAGAGGGTGAAGAGAGCGACAGCAGTTCTCCCACTGTAGCATAGCCGTGCAAGCCATGAGCACATGGAGGTATTTTTTTCTCAACATCCATGCATGTGGGTGTTGGGGTCACCTTGTCATCGAACCTCCTGGGTGTTTTTACTGCCCTCCCCGCCCGGGCCACACATGGCCATTTTTTTTTCTATATATTTTTTTACAGTGTGTTGCTTTGTGTGGCTCCCGTGGGCATCCACTGTGTATTCCAGCTGGGAACATGCAGGCTTGTCCTGTCTTTGGGTTAGATGCTTGGGTTCCTGACACACACACCCCTCCTGCTTCCCCTTTCCATGGGCTTGCAAAGGGTGTGACCAAGTGATAGTAACTTACACAGTGACATTGGGCTCCCATGAGCTGTGTGGGCAGTCTGTAGTCAAAACTGTGTGTACATATCTAGTGGGGATTGTTGTTGGATTCTACACTGCATGGTGTATTGATATGTGCTTGTGCATCCATGTCTTTCTCCTTATTCACATGTACCTTCTTCATGTCTTCACAAGGCCGTCTCCTTTGCAGATGCAGTTCATGTTGGATCCAGTACACTGACACATTTGCCTGACAGCAACACTCTGCAGTTTGAAGGGGTCGATGTGCTACCTTAGTCAGGTTTCACAACCTTGCACTACTTTAATTTTAGACTGTCATATATTGCCACTGTTTTATCGTATATTGCTGTTTTGTGTTGCTGGTCAGTATTTGTTCATGTGTGCTGTTTCTTATTGATTACTGGGAGCATTTTGTCAGTGGCCTGTTTACATTAGGGACAGTGCACTTTGTGACACTTGTGTCATGTGTTGTGCATTAATTTGGTTGCTTTCACATTGCATGCCATGCCATGGTGTGTTGAGTGTGTTGAGTAGCTGAGATGGGGAGAGGTTGGGTGACATGCCACTATTTTCATGTGATATTTTGCAAGGGGGTAGTCATTCATGCTGCATGAATGTGTGTCTTTTTGTCACACAGCATTGGTTCTTTAAGTAGGTAGGGATGCACACAATGTAACACTTCCAGGTGAAAAATCTCAGGCTGGTATGGTTGTGACAGTTGACTGTCCCTTATGTCATCATCATTGAGTGTCAGCTGGTATGTGCCAGGGCTGTGTGCACTCCACAGGGCTAGGATTTTAGGTGAAGTAATTAGCAACCAGCTGGGTACGGGCTGCCTCACCACGTGCTCTTTCACCTCCCATGCGCAGCGGCCGTGCATGTGGTTGGGGATGTAGGGGCACCACCATGTCCACCCGCAGGCCCCGGTGGGTTGCAACGTTGTACAGGACACATGCTGCCACTATGATCGTGCACACTATTGGGGGCGCATATAGCAGCTGCCCAACAGAGCGGTCAAGGGAGCGAAAGCATGACTTGAGCACTCCAAATGTGCGCTCCGCTATGCCCCGGGTTGCAATATGGGCTGTGTTGTATCTTACCTCAGGTGGTGTGGTGGGGTTCCAAATTGGCGTCATCATGTAGGTGCTCAGAGGGTAGGCACTGTCCCGTGGGGAGGTGATGATGGGTATCATTAGTGGGGTTGTCACATTACTCAGTATCTGACATGCATGCATGTGCAGAGGCATTTATACTTACCAATCAGCCATGTGTCACCATGCCGCCCAGCTTCTAGGTCCCGGTTTAGAGGTGACATTCTGAAAATGAAACTATCATGCGTGGACCATGGATAGTTTGCATATACTGAAGTGATGATTCCCTTGGCACGTTGATGGAATGCCAGTGCTTGCGCTTTTGATAGATGTGCTCAGTTGCCCTGGGAGGACGTCGAGCCACATGGGTGCAATCAATGGCACCTAGCACTTTGGGGAAGTGTGCCACCCCGTAAAAGTCCTGGACGGCAGTCTGCCTTTCTGCAGGTGTTCTGGGCATGTATATGTGCATGCGGACTGAGGGGCCTGCAGTCATGATGGCCACCACCTGGTGTAGGCAGCGTGACTGTGTGGCCTGTGACCCCCACTATGGCACTTGTCCGCTGAAATGAACCAGTAGCCAAGAAGTGCAGTACATTGAACACCTTTTCCAAGGGGCTCAGTGCTTGGGAGCACAGGGTGGGTGATGTGAGGTCATCCTCCCACTCACTCACCAGGTCGAGTATTATGTGTGGTGGAAACCTGTACCTCCCATACACCTGGTCATCAGGCATCCCAAAAAGGCTGGTCCTTGGTAAAAAAATGTGGGGCCTGGCTATCCTACGGTGTCCCAAAACCACTGCTGCGAGGAACGGTATATTCATCGTAGCATCTGAGCTTGTTTGTTTTTTGCGTGCACTTTTATGCTGCGTGGGGCCGCTTACACCTGCTTCCTGCTGGCGTACGTGTTTCCGGATTAGCGCGTCTTTTTTGGCACACGCCTTTCACCTGTTTGATTTCATGAATACGTGTTGTTGGCGCGCGTGTGGGCGTTGCGAGCATTTACCTCCTGTACTTCCCCCGTAACGCCCACATTTTCACGCGTTGTTCCCCATTCCAAGTGTTACGCCCCGTGTTCCGCCCACTTTTGTTGTCTGCGCTGCGCTATGTGCGCTTTCACTGTGCGTGTAGCGCATGCCGTTTGATGACGTGTGCGCCCGTGTGCGCCCGTGTGCGCCCGCGTGCGCCACCCACCATTTTAGCACGCATCCCAGGATTTACACGCGTACTGAATTCCATGAATCGATGTGCGCGGCTTTGGCATGCGTGCGCTGCGATTTTCATGCTTGCGCTGCGATTTTCACACTTGCGCTGCAATTTGCGGTGCACATTAATTCCATGAATCGGCCTGTAAGTTACTTGGAACTTGGAATCCTAGAATCAACATGCAGAACAACTCTGGCCATATGCACGGACACCTTGTTCTAGTGAGAGTGATAGCAATGCAGAATTTGCTTTCACCTCAAATATACAAAATAATTTCGTCAACGTTTTGGAAACACCGATGTTAATATACAATATCAATCATTGCACATATAAAACACATTCGCATTCATTTTCTTCTGCAACATTAATTGCATGGAGGGGATCACTTTCGTTTGCCCTTCAGTGAAAATGTCTTCTTTGTGATCATTTAAAAGTAAAAATTATAATAACGACAAAATAGCCTTTATGCTTTTCCAAAATGTTTGTCAAAAAGTGTAAAAGCCTTCCAAAAGTAACGCTTGAAAAATACATTTATAACGCATTAGTATGAAATCCACCTGTTTGAACTAGCTGGTAAATTCTGGATGGTCCCTCAGGAATCCATTGCATTACCGCCATCATGTAAATCGCCTGCCACATTTGTCAGGCAGATGAGGAAAAGCACGAATACATAAGGCTGTCCTGTTCCTTAACTCACCCTATCAACTTGAAGAAACACCTACCGATCTGTAAAAATGCAGCTATGTGTAGCCAATCCATCGGCGCCCAGAACAAGACTCCCACTGACTGATATTTATTCTGCTGTTATGATTGTAACTACAACTTGGCTGATGCAGAAGTAGTTAAAGGCCATTGCGGCCTTCTCTGTAATTACAGTTCCCAGGAAATAGTTTTCACTGTAAACGTTTCGAAAAAGAATAACTTTCCCACGGTACTTGTGAACCTGGCAGATATCTGACACTTCTAAAAAGAATTTGCCAACATTATTTTGAATCCACAGTGGTATTTACTCATCCAGGTAGTCTTTTCTAGGGCATATACTCCTATGTTAATTGTTTAAAAATCCACCTACCCCCCTGCCCCCCAGTGTGCGTTTTTGGCATCGACAACATCAAAGTCGCTGCTGTGGTGTCTGTAAATCAAACCGCCTCGGTTGATGTCATGCAAGCCTGAAGACACAGAACGCTGCTGCCCTAATTCCCCATCCGATTTGCCAGCTGCCTATGTGTACATCAGTTACTGATAACTCCAGCTACTTACACTTGGGCTACATGAGTAATTGGCATTTCTCAGGAGGCTGTAAGCAAAGGAATTGAGAGCTTTCGACCTGCAACAAACTCTGTACACACATTCTCCCTCTCTCTTCCTCTTGCGTGCTGTTCTCTCTATAGACCTTACTAGAAATCAGCCTGTCTTCTGATCGTATTTTTTGTGAAATTGCTAATGAATATATGCTTGTTGGAAAATAGGAAATGTGTGGCAATAGGATGACACTTAGAAACACAGAATGAGAAAATATGTGCACTAAGCACTGTACATAGATATGGTATTTACAAGAAGTACCCACGCAAACTAATGCAATTTATAGCATCAACATGTTCTTTTTTAATTGTATACATTTGACATTAGCTATGTTTAAAAACTATATCGAGCAATATTGCAGAATTGGCCTGACTCACATTTATAGAAAGACAAAATGGAACATGTTGCATTAGTGGTATGAGAAAGTTAACCAGTTTAATATGATTAAAAAGCAATTGGACTAGTGTACATATTTTGCAAAGAAAAAAGGACTTTACACGTACCATAAATTGCTAAAGAAGGTGTTTAGACAATTGTATATGTGCTACTACTTGCTTAACAGCTTCTTTAATGATCCATGGGATTTTTGTGGGATTTTCGTGTTATTTAAAGGCAGAGCCGACTGAGGATTGGGCAAACCGTTGCCGTCATCCTTCCGAGCACTGCCTCAAAACAACTCTTAGTTTAACACAAGCATGTATTTTCATGCTGCCGTTAAACTAGTGAATTTATGTGGAATACGGCTGCCAGTTACATCTAGTAAATGCAAGCGGATTTCATAGGAATCCTTTATACGTGTCTCCCGTAAAAATGTATTACAGGACTCATTTACACTTTTTCACAGGTAAGGTCCAAATTACATGTTGCTCGGTAGCCATTTTCCAGGGAGTTCGAACCAGAGAAAAGGTGTTATCAGTGGAAGTGAACCAGACAAAAAGGTGTTATAAGTGTCAGTAAACCTTTACAGACACTTGTTCTGATCTGCAGATTTTTCTTTCATTTAGTAGGTGGTGTTGGGAACAACCACTGGGGAGATGAGTCGTGGTGAGGATGGGGTGGAATATGCCCAGAAAAAGAAACACAATCGTTTTTTCTCTGAATATTAAAGGTTTTCATTAGGGCAACTTAACCATTAAATACTTTAACAACGTTTTTTCATGGAATATATACATATTCAGTGAAAAAACGTTGTTAAAGGGACCTTATGGTTAAGTTACACTAATAAAAACCTATGAAATTCAGTGACGTTATGGGTTCAAGTAAAACCGAAAAACCCTTGAAATTCACCATGTATGGTAAGCTAAGCAATAACTCATGCCACCACAGTGCACTGCTAAAACTAACACCAAGGACATGAACAATGGCATCACAAATATCATTTATTGGATCACTGATGACATAAACAATCTAGGCCACTTGTTTGTGTTCACTGACATGTCTAGGCCAGTTTTTTTTTTTTCTTTTTTCAATAACAGCATGGATTATAAAACTGAAAAAGTGCCTTATATCTAGATGTTAACTTTGTCCTATGCTGTTAAGGTACTTTCCTTAGGGTTTGGTCTCAGCTCATGGTGCTCATACATGGGGAATAAGCATGGCTCAAACACACAATTCATGTGCATACATGATCATGAACTCTAATGTTATTGTCATTTTCTTGTGATAATCGTTGTGTCCTTCTTACTGGAGATTCAATGTGTGTGCCTCAGATTCCAATGTATTGTGTCTCTTTAAATGTATTGTTGGTACTAACACAAGTGTGTAGTATATCCTGTATTGTTAGCTAATAATTTTAAGTTTGACATTAAACCAAATTGTGATAGTCTTATATTCATTGCTTAACTGACTAATATTACCAGATTACATATATTGTTCTTCCGTGGTGCACACTGCACCCATTTACTACCTGTATGTATTATTAGGTTGTTTTAATGCCAAGGACACTCCAATGTAACTATTTCTTTAAATCAGTAAATTTTTAATACATTAAGTAGGTCATGAGAGGTCACCCGATTATTCGTGAGATGTTGATACCAACATTGTACAAACAACCCATTCTAGCAACTTTTCCTAATAAAATTCATTTGATATGTGATGGCATTAATGACATTATTGATGTCATCTTTCATGTCCAGAGTGTTAGTTTTAGCAGTGCAAGGTGGTGGTCTGAGTTATGGTTGCTTAGCTTACCATTACTGTCAAATTTCAAGGGGTTTTCAGTTTTACATGTAACCATAACCTCCCTTTAACAATGTTTTTTTCTCAGAATGTTATGGGTTTTTACCAGGGCACCCTCATTTGCTACAACTTTCTAATAGCATACTCACCCTCAATATAGCTGCATATTCGGCTGATCTAGGAAGATTTAACTAATAACGGGGCCATTCCCTACCGACTAGCAACATTTTTAACACTTCTATGAACTTTCTATAACTTTTTGCACCATTTTGCGTTGATGTTCGTGAACGTCTGACGTCATCACAGACTTTCTGGATAGTGGCACGTGACCACGCGCACGTGTTGTGTAATGACCTGTTCACAAACGGGTACTCGCTTTTTGAACAGGTCCGTGGGTCGCGAACATTTCAACACTGTATTTTCAGCCGATCTAGGAAGTTTCAAGCTGAAAGTTTACCCTTGCACAGCTACTAAACCTATTCTTACTGATTTTCCATTTGCAATCCAGGAGAGAGAACATACTCCAAAAAGTATTACCACAACTGCTATTTAACTTCAGAAATGGCATCAGCCATGTTCATTCCTCCTCCCCAGGTGCCACCAACACCACCACCACCAGCTGAAAGGCCTAGACAACGCAAATTAACAAGGGGGGTCCTGGGAGTCCCTCTGCCAGACATTAGTCCTGGTTACGAGAGACTTACCCAGAGTCTTTAGCTCACTATCTTTCACAGAGAAGAAATATCCCAATATATCAGTCTTTGTCCTGCCCTGGGGCAGTCCAGCACCGAAATGCTAGGCAATTCTCCTCTGAACAAGAGTACCAACAGCATCCCAGAAACGTGTTTCAGTCTGATTGGACCTCATCAGTAGGGAGGAGCTGTGCCTCTCTAAGAATAGTGAGCAAGGGGTCCACGTCTGGATTCCCCTAGTAACTTAGGGTGAGACCCAAAGTTATTTGTATATGCAAATTAACAAGGTGGTCCCGGGAGTCCCTCTGCCAGACATCAGTCCTGGTTATGAGAGACTTACCCAGAGTCTTTACCTCACTATCTTTCACAGAGAAGAAATATCCCAAACATATCAGTCTTTGTCTTGCCCTGGGGCAGTCCAGCACCAAAATGCTAGGCAATTCTCCTCTGAACAAGAGTACCAACAGCATCCCCAGACACGTGTTTCCATCTGGTTGAACCTCATCTGTAGGGAGGAGCTGTGCCTCTCTAAGAATAGTGAGCAAGGGGTCCACGTCTGGATTCCCCTAGTAACTTAGGGTGAGACCCAAAGTTACTTATATATGCAAATTAACAAGGGGGGTCCTGGGTGTCCCTCTGCCAGACATTAGTCCTGGTTACGAGAGACTTACCCAGAGTCTTTAGCTCACTATCTTTCACAGAGAAGAAATATCCCAAACATATCAGTCTATGTCCTGCCCTGGGGCAGTCCAGCACTGAAATGCTAGGCAATTCTCCTCTGAACAAGAGTACCAACAACATCCCCAGACACGTGTTTTGGTCTGGTTGGACCTCAACAGTAGGGAGGAGCTGTGCCTCTCTAAAAATAGTGAGCAAGGGGTCCACATCTGGATTCCCCTAGTAACTTAGGGTGAGACCCAAAGTTACTTATATATGCAAATTAACAAGGGGGGTCCTGGGAGTCCCTCTACCTTGTTAATAGGCCTAGACAACGGAAAAAGCACAATGATGCAGAGAAGAATCAAGAGGACCAGGAAGATGAGATAGAGGAAATTCCTACCTCTAGCACACAGAAAGAATCATGGTTGTGGCAGTTCTTTACCACCTTTCGGGGTGTTCAGAAAGCTCAGGCTACCAAGGTATAATGCACTGAGTGCAACTTTGTGTTCAGTCATCAGCAACCTGGGCAGTACTCCTACGGAACCACCTCCATGCACCACCAGACCAAATCCAACCACTGAGATGCTTGCAGAAAGGCTGTTCCTTTGTTACGGAGTAGTAGGCTGTCTTCCTCTACTTCATTTTCCTAAACCGATACTACCACCACACGGCTACTGTTATGATTAAGAGTCCTTCAGGCAGCACAGGTAAGGCAGAACTAGTTATTTTATTAAGTTACAAAAGTAGGCACATACGATGACAGGACAAGTGTAGGAGCAGGAAGGAAGCCTGCTGGCTCCCACTACCCAGGCTACATGGTTTCAACTACCTTAAGTGGAACACTCACATAAGACAACATTCCAACTCTTCCAACATTCTACAAATGACATCACTCAGTCACTGACATCATTCAAACTCTGCACACACTCAAATCCCCTCATAACACACTCAAGTCCAATCATAACAGCTTATCATGTGCGGCAGAAGATCCCACCAGCTACCTTGTAAGCCAGAAAAGAGGCTGTTGATAAATATATCTCTAAGATAACAGTACTCTGTATATACTGCAACACATTGCTCTGCAGGGGGAGCAGTTTCAAAGTGCTTTAGAGCCAGCAATCAAAGAGCATGAGAAACAAAACCCCCTTACCTTAAATATAAGGCACACCAAACATGTTCTCCTGTCCCCCTGCCCCTTCATATAAGTGGTTGATGCCCCTTCCTTCATTATCGTCCCCCACCTTACTTCCTGCACACATAAAAAAGATATTTAAAACAAAAAACAAAAAAAAGCTGCCTTTTGGCGCCACATTATACTTTTAAAAAGTAGCACTAAATAAAATAATCTTATACGTTCTGTCTATTTTACATTTTTCCATAATGTAGTAAGACTCAATAAGATTCCCCAACATTTCCATTAGCATGTTGCACTATGCTATTGGAAATAATGGAAAACTGTATAGTAGAGAAGAAGAAAACAGGAAAGACATAATTTCCAGCCACAAATACTTTTCTATAGCATAAATCAAAACCATAATCAATGCACCTTTAACTATCCACGGTCTCTGCAGTCCTCTTTCCAGATCAGGCATCAGATAGCACGTGCATACCATCACACAAGACAGCCCGTCTACCCTTTTCACTTTTATGTTTGCAACACTCTCTCATTGCCTTCTTTTAAACAGTCACACATCCATCCAGAAATTACTTACAAAAACCTTACATGTAACCCAATCAATATATTAAACTTCCACACACCAACTCTCACTTTACAATTTTCTACAAATATTTCTCATCTGCATTTCCCTTACTTATATGAATACACTGTACACAGTACTACTATACATGTACATATGCATTGTGGAGTAAGTAAGAGCAGTGTATTGTTGAAAGGGGATGGGCAAGTGCTGATGGATAGCCTGGAAAGGAAGAACCAATGGGTGCCAATGTGGAAGGCCACTACCTAAGTGCTGGGGAGGAAGAGTTCCAAGGGTGGGATGCACAGCCCCCAGGAAATGGGCCTGCAAGGGCAGTGCTGAACGGGAGAGCTACTGGTGTCAACTAGGTATAGTGCCTGTGAAGTTAATGAGGCACCAGTTGAAGGGGGTGATTGTGTTAAGTAGGTATATTGCATCGAACCTGTGAAGTTAATGAGGAACCAGGCTACTACTTTCAGTGACAGTGGGATCAGTTAGCAGAGACAAAAGCAGAGTTTTTATTTATTTATTAATTTTACATATTTAAAGCGCTTACACAGCCCGCGGGCATTGAGGCGCTGGTACAGGAATTGGTTTCTGGTTGCATAATTTTTTTTTGTCTTAGTTGCATATTTATAATGCGCTTAAATACCCAGAGGTTTCTATGCGCGGACCCGGGGATCGAACCTGTGTTGCTTCGTGTCCTCTTGCTTCCATGGCGTGCACGTTGCTGCTGAGCAATCCTCCCGGGAAGTTTCCAGAACTTAAGGAAGTCCAGCTCAAAGTCTAAAAGGGGCAAGTACACTGTTCCAAAGAAAGGCACCAGCTAAACAGAGAGATCTTCCTCTCACTCTCTGGAGAAGTGTTTCCCAAGCAGATAATTGGAGTTAGAAAAGCGCAAGGCTCTATTGGGGAGTATTTCGAGACAGAGACAGAAATGAAAGACAGCGTGGTTGCAGGCCGTTATCTGCCTACACAATATGGCCACCATTTAAAAAATTATAACAAACCTCACGTTTTCAAACATCCAATAAAACATTCAATCATTGTGTGCCTCTCTGCAAAGTTTGGTGACCATTCGTCGAATGGCGCCAGTTATCAGCACCCAAAAAGTACTGTTTCTAAAACTGATGCAGAGAAGGCTAACCAAGACCAAAAAGAATACATAGAGGAAGTGCCTACCTTGAGCGCCCGCAGACAATCATGGGTGTGGCGGTTCTTTAAGACCATAGGGGGTCCAAAGGCTCTGGCTGCCCGTGTTGAATACATTCAGTGTGGAATCATAGTAAGTCACACACAGCACAGGCAGTACTCCTTCAAGACCACCTCCATGCATCACCACACTAGATCCAACCAGCCAGGTGCTCTGAGAAAAGTTGCTCCTATCACAGAGAGAAGCAAGTTAATATCCTCTACCCAATCTTCCTCAACCACTCCTTCCACCACACATCATACTCCTGTAGGGCAGAGCATCCCACCAATTGCCTTGCAGACCATACATGAGGCTGTTGACCTTACCTTTTGAGGGTTATAGATTTCTGCATGTAGTGTAACACACCGCTTTATAGGGCGAAGCAGTTTTAAAGTACTTTTGAGGGTTTGGTCAAGGAGGAGGAGAAACACTGCCCCCTGCCTTACATTTAAGGCCTGCACAACATCCTCCCCTGTCCACCTGCCCCTCCATATCTATGGTTGATGCCCGTTTCCTCCCTTCCCTCCCCTACCTTACCGCTTCACCTCTCCTACAAATAAAACAAAATCCCCCCAAAAATATAAAAGCCAGAACCCCTCCAAAAGGTGTTCCTTTAGGAGTAACCTTTCATTAAAAAATAGAATAACAAAACAAAATCCACAGGACTTTTTGCAGCATGTGAGTATGACAGGCTGCGGACACTAGAAACATTTCAAGAGTGGGATGGGGGAATTAGGTTTTTAATAGTTTAATAGTTTTATGTTTAAAAAAGGGTGGCTCTTAAAAGAAAGATTTTGTTCATGGGGTTTATATACTGGACGAACAAATGTTTAACTGAACTTATTTATTTTTTCCAACTTTCAGAAAAAGTACTTCTAATTTTGTTTCTGCTTTCTTTTTTATTTACTAAAAGTACTAAAAAAAAAACTTCACAACATATTTCACAAGTTCACAAACATTGTTTCAGTGCATTTTGGATATAGAAAAGAAAAATCTGATCCGACATCAGCCAAATTCACTCCACCTCCTCGAAAATGATTTACATCATCCAACTTGATATTTTTGTTGTGAAAAGAGGAATCATCCAAAAAGACAGAGAATAAACATTCTACCAACCCAATTTTTCGTTTTTAGGCAATACCAAAAGTTCTATTGATAAAAAATTGTCAATTACAATAAAAAAAATCTTACCAGTTTTTCTCTAATTCTTCACCTTGAATCTTCTGTAATTAAAGATTTTAATTATAAAATATGTATTGGTCTAAGAAATTCTATAATTCAACCAAATGTAATGTTTATTTACAATAAAGTATATGTTAGCGTGTGTTTAAAAATGCATTTAATTGCAATGTCGATGTTTGCCCACTAGATGGCATTATTTTTTTTTTTTTCCATTGTGAATATATTAATGCAATTACATCCAATGACGTTTTCCGTTTATGGTTTACCAGCGCTGCCATCTTTTTGAACAGCGGTTCTGTTCGGTTGGTGGACGCGTCCGATCTTTCGTTTCTCTGTAGATTTTTCAGATTTTTTTGTTGGGGGCAATTTTGACCACGTGTCTTGGAAGGTTTTTTTTTCTCATGGTTTTCTTTGCATGCTGCAATCGTCTGGTCCTACATTTTGCCATGGATTTTGGGGATTTTTTTTCTATTTTTCATGCTTTTGGATTACGGTTCTTGGATGGATTTTTCTATTTTGATGGATTTCGAAGTCCTGTTCATGTTCTTCACGTGTCCTGTTCTTCATTTTCCATGGATTTCTAGGATTTCTTTTCTGTTTTCATCAGATTTGGATACTGGTTCATTAGATGGATGTTCTTGATTTTGAAGGATTTTATTTTTGCACGGTTTATGTTCAGATTTATTTGGGTGGAAATGGCATATACATGGTTTCTGGATTTTTATTTTGTTTTCCTTGGATTTTGTGGTAATTTCTAGGGACAACATGCTCTGTGAGTAAATATTTACTCCTATTTTTTCTAATGAACATTCTAACTAGTACTAACATGTTTTTATATGTAAATTGAGTAGTTTATTCCAATTGTTTTAGCATTATGGTTCTTGATATGCACTTTAGAAGAATACAAAGATTATGTTGAATGTCATGCCTGTTATTTAGTCACTTAATGTTCCTGTTCCAACATGTTCTGCTCTTTCTCTAAATGTATTCATGGTTTGCTCACTTTTTGATGTTCTTTTATCGAGATTTATGCCACTTTTTTTTTAATGATGCTGTTTTCCTGCATACCTTGTTCATTCTGTATTATTGTTATACATTTCCAAAGGCTTGGTTTGCTATTTCTCATTGCCACATTTAGCCCAGGGTGCCAGCCCTCTAGTTTTTTTATTCGGTTTTGGTGTTTCCTCTAAAATGGCTGTATAGCAATTCAGGTAGTTTATTCACACTTTTGGTTGTTCCCTCTCAAATCTAGTTTATGTCCCGATCCATGTCTCCTCAAAGTAATTTAAGAAACTTTCCAGTTGGGTTTCATGGAGTTGATAATAGCTCTCACTCACTGTTGACTTGTATGCATTTATTTATTAATTCTTTTTTCAGAACAAACATTATTGCGCATAGTTTTCTTTAATATAGAACTGTAATTCACTGTCTAAATGGTACATTTGCTGTAGTCCATGTTTCTGTATATTTCACCATAAAGCCTGATTATAATGAAAGTAACATACCTGGATTTCAGTTTTTTTTTAAAAACCATTTTCATGGTGTCAATAGCCAATATCTCAAAATCCATGTTACATTTTTTAGCATTCTCGCAGCGATCAGGCATTTTTTCCTTTATTTTTTCACAAACCTCACAGTAGCCTTTCTCTGTTCTGTTACACATTAGGATGTATACAAGATGAAATAACCCTTTCTCTGTTTCTGCATGAATACTGTATAATTGTGCAAAAGGTTTGGGACATTTAAAGGTTCCATCCAAAATCCACTGTTCGCTTTTCACTAACCTTTGCAGATTTTGTTCACTTGCAAATATCAGATATTTGTTGTCCATATTTTCACTTTCATGGTATTAAAACATTTCTCCATGTAGTGTGCTTTTTAGATTTTCTGGTATTTTCAAATCACTAATGCTTTTTGGGATTTTTGTCACATTAAGTTTTGAATTTCTCTGGTAAATCACCTGCCTTTATAACAACTTTGCACACAGTATTTCTGCAGCCAAATGCAGTGGTATTTCACCCAATTTCTATCTAACTATTTGGCCACTGCTTCCAGCATCCCCTGTTGCCTTTCTTTTGAGTTTAGTTATTTATTTCCTAATTTCTATTTTCAAAGTATTAGGTTTGTTGTTGTGCATTCTTATGTATTCGAAATTTTCATTTACTGTGCACGCTCTTCCTCTGCAATCTAACTTTCGATACTCCACACATTTCCACCAACTTTTTTCTATACTCGTTCTTTCTAAATGATATATAACCAGATTGACACAGTTGCTCTTTTCCATTGTGCAAAATCATGTAATTTGCCTTCTCCATTTCTTTTGTTCCTATATCATTAAAACACACATTTTAACCATTGATTAATTAATTTCCATATGTTCCTTACGTGTTATAATTATTTGTTTTACATTATGCTTTTAAGTTGGTCTTTCTTACCTGAAGCGTATTAATTTATTCACTAATCGGGTGCTTTTTTTCCACTCTGCTTTCATTATAATCGCATTATCGTAACTTGTCTCCTCACAATCACTATGTAGATGGTTTAACAGACTTTTCTCTGAAACGATTCTTCTACTCTTCCTGTAACCTGGGTCTCACGTTATTTATTATCCAATCAGCTTGCTCGTATATTCTCGTGTTTCAGGAAGTGCTTGCACATACTATGTGTCTTCAATCACCTTCCTATTAATAGTAAAAACTCTCATTTTAAACCCCCTTCTTTATTCTTTATAACTCAATATATGAATAAATCTCATTATTCAGTACATCATGATACTATCGAAAAATGTCTATGGGCGAACAATAAATCTACGGTCTTTTCCATTGCAAACTATTCAGCCTTGGTAAAACAACCCCAATCCGTGAAAAGATGCCATTCCTAAAGCATATAAAAAGGAAGATACACCGCCATTCACAAGCTGTCTACCTGCTTCCATCTGAGGACAAAACAAATGTGGATGTCTCCATATTTTTCTTCAATTGATTAAAAACAAAAACAAAAAAAAAGCTTTGCAGCTGGAAACTGCAATAGGCTTCCCAACATATCCTTCAGTGCACTGTGATTATCCTGGAGTCACACAGCCCAAACTGTTGCCTCCACAATGCACAACAATAATATCTTGATGTTTAAAGTGAGCCATCCTCTCACAGAATGATAATAAGGTTACCCACTTTAACGAACATTCTGCATACCACAAAACTTCCACTTCGTCCAATCCAACAGTAGCAAAGATGCCACGAGATTCACTATAAATCTTCAATTAATGGATCCAGTAACCTCCCACCATCCACACACTCTGCTTCTTCACAGCCATAGCCATAGCCATCTTCACTACACACAACAAAGAAATCAGGTCCTACCCTCTACTCCTGTACAGTTCAACTCCTCCTCAAGATCCACATAACCTAATTGGCTAATCCCTATTAAAAGACCCAGACGGTCCACGAACAACCACATGGTCTGCAGACTCAGCCACACCTGGAAACCCCCTTTTCACCTATAAAAACAGCTCCATGTCAAATGTATTCTACTCCCCCATCCTGTCCATGCCCTCTTTTGGCCATGAAATAACCCCAAATGTGTTTCCCAGACTTCCTTCTCACTGCACTTTCTGCGGTCAGCAGGGATGTCTGTGGACTCAGCGGCACCTGCAAAACCCTTTTTCACCTATAAACACAGTTCCATGTCAACTTTTTTTGACTCCCCCACCCTCTCCATGCCCTCTTTCGGCCGTCAAATAAACCCAAATGTGTTTTCCAGACTTTTCACCCAACAGACAGCTGTCCGTTGATCCAACATGGCGACCCTTTAAAAAAATATGACACACCTTATGCTTTTGAGCATCCAAACAGCGGCCGCATATGTCTGCGGACATCTTGCCGCTCCCTGATTGGTCCAGACATGTCAGTGGGCACTGAATAGGGGATTGAGTATGCAGACCGGTCCCAGATATCACTAATTTCTTTTTACCTACTCTTTGGCCATTTGACTACTGGACGGACTTACATCAAATTTACAAAAGCATGTTTTTTTATATACCACCCAAAAGTGCTCTTTTTATGGGTTGAGCAACTTAACCTTAACTACAGGGCTGCTACCACAGGACCTGTAATGTATTCACTGATTTTTGTTGTTGTTAAAGATTAGTTAATTTTACCATATTAATTGCAACAAAACCTTTGAATTTTTTTGGATGTGGGAAGTCATGACCGGCTAAACATGGCACACTCCGTTTGATGTCTCCCATAATGCTATGTTCCCAATAATGCCATTTTGAATGTCATTGCAACTTCCTTCTCTTATAACATGTATGTGTTCATGGGCTTTGCAGCGGGAAAGCGTCAAGTCAAGTTAAACCGGTCATGACTTCCCACATCCACTGAATTACAGGGGTTTACAATGGTTTTGTTGCGATAGATCAGGTCAACTTAACTAAACTTTAATAACATTTCAGTGAATTTCAAGGGTTTTGTTATACAATAGTTTTGGCTGTCTTTCCATTTCTTTCGAGATGGTCCTGGCTAGTGAGCATGGCCTTTGACTCTGGCCACTCTATATTTTAAAATACTACTGGCCCACTAGCCATATCCTTTGGCTGTGACAACTTCACATGTTTCCCCCTCTCTTTTGGGACCATGCCCACTGTATGTTTTTAAACACTTTCAGTCAATTCAACATAGCCTTCAGCCATGGCCATTTACCATGTCTTTAGAGCAGACTAGCCCACTAGCTATGGCCTTCAGCTATGGCTTTCCCATAGAGTGACTTATAACTTTGGCATCCTTCAACTAGTACATGCAAAACTTTGGTGGGTTTCCAAGGTGACTTTCCAATTCTGAAAATGATCTCAGCCTTTCTGCGGCAAATCACCATGTGTGATATTGAAAGGTTTCTTGGGAGCAGGGGGCACCCCTTAACCATCAAATACTTTAAAAACTGCTGGATCGATTTGCCCCAAACCACCAAAAGGCACACCTGCATTGCTCTGTTTCAAAGTTGTTACATATTTGGTGCAACTTCATCCAGTCTTTTTGACGCCATGGGTGTTGAATCAAATCACTTTTTTCTCTACAGGAACATGAATGGGACTAGGCAAAAGAGATTTTTTTAATTTTCTTAATAATTTGTCCACCTTTTAATGAATTTTCCTCAAAGATTGGAATATAGAGGAACCAGTGACATGAGTGATTGGCAGTGCATTTACGTTAGATATTATTTTCTTGGAAAATCTCTGCTCTCCTGATTTGCAGAAGCTTCTATTGGGCTTCTAGGCCCAGAGACCCAAGCAACACTTTACCGATTACACCCAATGATGCTGTAGCAAGTCTGGGGTTGCTTGTAGTTTCATGCAGAAGGGATGTGCCATAAAGGACTGCCCCTTTTGGGGTGTGACTCAACCTGATTTGCATATGGTCCTCCCCATTCTTGGATTGCTTGGCAGACAGAAAAACAATGGTCTGGAAGTTATGCCCTTCGTTATTATTTATTGAACACCTTTCTGCTCTTTGGTTTTGCTTAAGTCACCCCAAATAGGATGAGTCTGGCTAGATGTCGGTCCTGAGTCAGTTAGGCATAGCGAATCAAAGTACACCTCACTGATGATGCACAATCTTTTTATTTTGTATTAGTGAAGTTTGGTTAAAACATAGTCAACCTTAACAATATCATACATAAAACAAATATAAAATGTCTTAGAACAGCAATCACAGAGAAACACATAAATAATGTACAGTGAATTCTGCAATCCCTTCAATAAACAAAAGAAACAATACAAAATGACACAATCTCTTAATGAGCAAGAAATGAAGAAAGAAAAAAAACAAGAAATAAACTTTAATTCAACTCACATGCTAAAATAAATGACATAATTCATACCTAATAGAGGCACTACATTGAGGAAGACTCCCCAAATTCCAACCAGTAAGAAACCCAGTGACTGCTAAAACCATAGGGGTTGAATTGCCAGCAAGACACATCACCACATTTTCTCCGGATCCAAGACACAAGACAAATTATTTCAGACACGCCTAAAGAATAACATGCAAGACCCTTGAAGATTGGGACAATAAATTATCAGATGCTTCAACGGCTCATAAGTATTAACATTATTTCAGAATCTACAGTGACGTTGTGACATCTTTCTACAAATCAGTATTTCTTTAGTGAGAAGCAAGCTCCACCTGAACCGTAGGAAATTAAACATTGACAAAGATCTTGGACTCATCTGTAAATAGGGCGCTAGGGCTCTCCCTTTTTTGTGCTCCTGTACTAGCTGACGCAGAGAATTAAAACTGCGAACGTCATCGACAGTGCGACACCAGTCACTCATTTACATGAGCTTTTTCACATTGCCTGGATCATATAATTAATCTTACAATTCAATATCTGAAGCCAGCAGTATTTTATGACAGCAGTGCACAAATCCATTCAATGCAGACTTATAACCTGACTCAACCACAGTTCCCAGGTCCTTATGGGAGTTCTCTACAGGTTTCAAATGTTTGTAGTAAAGGTGGATATATGTCCACCTAACACGGGCCCCTATTGAAATGAACCCTGTAGGTGCCTTTCCCCATCTTACTACGTGTGAGAGAAAAAATAAAATGGCAGACAACACCCCTTGTCGGGGAAAGAGGCACTGAGACCCGGCTGCAAGAGTTCAAAGGATGGTTTATTTCTCCAACTAGGAAATAACCCAAAAAACTCTAACTCATTAACATCAATGCCAGCATTTATATTAGTTAAAGTAACTCTAACAAAAAATACTAAGTGGATCCGATTGGCCAGACGGTGTTGTGCTGTAGGTGTGGGTAGCATCACTTCCTCCTGGTTGGCTGAGTAGCTGACGGACGTCAAACATCTTGTGCTCCATGCAGGTCAGGGTCCGGTCACTGTGGTCACTAGCTAAGCTAGTATTGTTTCATACTAAATGACAAATTATTTAAAACATTTTATGCTACTTGTCACATTTCTACATAAGTTACACACAATGATTATTGTCGGTACAATTGGGTCATTTGTGGCTTTAATTGAAGGCCTTGACCTTTATTGTGCATGTAAAAGAATTATCTCTTTCTAGGTTTCAAATTCATTAGTGCAAGTAAAAGCATATATAATAATAATGTTTAAGGTTAGTAATGGGTGTGTTGGGTGGGTTTTGCAGCACAGGCGAGGGTCTGGCACTTGAAAGAAATACCTTACAGGGGATGCAGGGTCAGGATGGCAATAAATTGTTCTAATGGGGGTGGGTGGCTTGCACGTTTATGAGGACGAATTGAGCAGAAAGTGCTTAGCTAATCTTGGTTCACATGCCGGTTCTCAGATGAACAGTGATCTCAGAGGAAGAAAACTGTAGCATATTGATTGTTGCAACTTTCTCCAGCATCAGCGTGAGAATGGAAGCGCAGAGCTTTCCTTCACAGGGGGAGTGCAAGGGTGGGGGCCAGCCAGCTGCCTGGGCGCCTTGTGTGTGTGTCTCTGTCCTTGGCTGCTGCAGTGAAAAGGGGAGCTGAGCATTGCTGTACTATCGCAGTGAGGCCTGTTTACCCAAGATGGAGTCGAAAAGGGGCACAAAAGATGGATGCCCCGTGTCCTGCTCAGTAGTCCCATCTATGCAGTAGTCAACCGTAGTTAACTTTACATAAGGGCAAGGGGCAATTCCACTACCGGAGGCACGTGGTCCAAGCTTTGTACTGAGGAGCGTACGACGTGAGGGGTCCTGAGGACCCCTCGCTCCCATACAACCCCAACTCAAACCGAATGGCTACGGTGGGCACTATATTAGGAATACATATAACTTTTCTCCATAAGTGCCCTTCCAGCTGGTCCAAATAATCCATTACCCAAAACTACAAAGTTTCAAGACCATGGACCTCATTACCAATTTGTCAGTAACCCGCTGGTGCTACCAGCGGGTTGCCGCCGAACTTGTAACACCGTTCTGTTGTCTGATATCCCACTGCCACAGGGACATTACAAGTCCCAGCGGCCCGGAATGTCAGGCAGCGGAAAGGTGTTATGAGTTGAAACACTTGTGTATAGGCGCGTTATAAATACCATATCATATCATATCATATCATATGTAGCCAAGCTTCTCTAATATTGGCACTCATAATGCATTTCCCCTCAGCTACATTTGGATCAAAGACATGCTTGTACTTTCTGTGTTTCGGTTTAGTACCCATGTACAATTAAGCAGAGTCATTCATGTGAGTTGTGGATCAATCACTTATTGGCTTTATAGCTGGGTTCAAGTATAATGTCTAACACTACTGTCTGGTGTAACCAAACCTTTGGTAGTCACTGGTATGAGTTGAAGCACCCTCTAACCAGTAGGGTGGGCCTCTCTGGAATATATGTGGGATGGGTTCTTTGGATAAATAAAACAACTGCTGAAGGCTGAAAGAATGTGTTTAGGCTGATTTTGAGTGGTCTTCAACATGTGCAATTATGCCGACTTTGTGGGGTTTTACCCTTGACCCCCTGTGAAGCCACTCCTCTAAACACCCCAGCCCCACCACACTCAACTATGTCTTTGTCATTGTCCTTCGAGTGGGTGTCAGATTGCCAGCAAAAGACCGTTTGTCTTTAGATGGGGGCAGAGGAGATTTTGTGTTACATGTTCTGTTAAAATACTTTCTACAAGGTAACACTCACATTGAAATTAACAAATTGCATTTTAGTAGAATGGTATTGCAGAATTATTTGACAATTGTTGCAGAAGTATTGCTTTGCCCAGTGGAAATGCATGGGATGTTGGTTCTGATGGAATATTATAATTTAAACATGTTTGGTCTACATACCAAAAACAAATGGGGGATTAACTGAACAGACATTTGCATTGGTGACGCTCGGAGACACAAGACATAAAACTGTGATTTTAAAGATGTTTAATGAGAGAGTTTCTGAAATGGATTTGAGATATGGTTAGATATTCACTTTGCTGAGTTATCTCATGTGGAGAATCGGATGATAACATGTTTGCTGCTTCATGGGAAGTTTTTCTAATATTAGGCCTGGACCAATCGGGCCTGGGTGAGACTTTAAAGCATTTTCCTTCTACCTTTATGTTAGTAGGGAATAGAGGATTTGTATATTACAGTGGACAGACAAATACATGTAGAAGATGTCGTGAGTGGTGAGGAGGGTCATTTTGTGTCTGGATGTTACAAAATAATGTGTTCTCATTGATAACCAAGAAGGTGGCTACAATTAATCTAAGTTTTAAGTCTACATTTCATGGGGCCGCCAACAAGACAGGCTAGTTGCTGGCCTCTCATTTTAAGGTACTGGAGATGGCACTAAGGTAGTTGCAGTATTTAACCATATTTATTTAATTTCCTATGTTCCATCAGGTATTCTCTATGTTCCTCAAGGCAGTCTAATCTAATCTGTCCTCCCATCAACTTCTCTGTTTCGCCATCAGCATAGATTGGATTTTGGAATGTCTAGTCTGATTGTCATAAGTCACATTCTATCCTTAACCTCTTTTTGCACTCCACATTCCAATTATTTTGTTTCAATGAAATCCAAATTAATTCTTCCTATGATGTTAGCCTACAGCTGTCTGCTCACTGTTTACACGTTGCTCTCATTCACCTTGTCCTTATGGCAAATGCGAGAGTACTGGACTTTTCATTCTCTGTGGTCCTCTTCTTCATCTCCCTCTGATCTCTCTTCCTTCTCTTCTTTTAAATATATTTTGTATCTCTTTTTCAAAGCCCTATCCTCTCATTTTCTTAATTAGCTAGCGTCCCCCTAGACTTTCTCTACGTTCTGTCATGATCTTGACTCTCTTCTCTCATCTCTTTCTCCCTTGGACTGTCCCTTTCAACTTTCTGGGGAATTCAAACTTCATCTTTTTTATACCCATGTTTTCTCTCCTTTTTACTCTGCTCTTTTCTCCTATCATGGCTTGCCTATTCCTCTGTATTTCCTAGATTTGTGGTTGCTCCCTTGATCACATATTTTTCTCTCTTCCTTCTAACTCCCCTAATACCACCTTCCACAGCTATGTGTCTTTCCTATCTACTATAAATAGATGTGTTCCTACTCCTACTTGTTTTCATCATGAATTACATAACTTTGACATTGCTTCATATTTGTCTGCTTTCTACTCTCATTTTCCTCCTATTTTAGAATACTTGTCCATTCCCGCTGACTATATTCATAATTCATTTCTCCTTTCTACTCTTGATCTTTCACTTCCTTTTCCCCTTGCCATCCCTCCCAGAGACCTCCCCGCATTGGCTTGCTTCAGACATTGTCCCTTTTTAGTGCTCTCTCAGCTGTGCTGAATGATGCTGGAAGGAAATACAATTTTGTTCATGAAATTGCCTATCTTCCTTCTGTACATGCTTCCTATGAGACTTCCCAGCCCAAAGTTAAGAAGCAATATTTCTCTGACTTTGTACTCTCAATGTACTCACATCCAAGATCCTTATTTTGGCTTTTAAATAGCACTTTTCCTCCATTGTGTCCTGTTCCATTTTGATCCACTTCTCTTTCCTCTTCTGACTTTTTCCAGTATTTTCTTTACAAACGTTGCTCTTTTGTAATCTGCCTTTTCCCTGTATGCTTTGTCCTACCCCCTAACTCTGCCATCTTTGTCTTCTCCTCCCACCATTTCTTTCTTCATTCCTATCTCTGATACTCACTCTACTACTTTGCTGGCTCGTGCCCACCCCACATCCTCTCCTTGTGATCTTCTACCCTTTCTCCTGATACCAAAAGTCTATCCTAGTGTACTTCCCATCTTTACCTCTCTTTTCAACACATCCCTTTGAACTGTTGTATTTCCCTTAGAGTGTAAGCCTGCTACTACTCTTTCTATTCTACAGGAATCCCTTTACCCATTCTCTGCCTGCCATCTTCCGTTGTCTCAAATGTGCTGGAATGGGTTGTATAATTTGAAGACTCTTCTTACCTGGACTAGCACTCTTTACTCCTCCCACACAAATCAGGCTTTCGGCCACTGCATTCCACTGAAACAGCCATATTCCATGTATCCAACACGTTTTGTCCATCATACCAAACTTGTTTATATTGTTATTCTTCTTGATTACCTGGTGGCTTTAAAAACTGCCACTCACCCATTTCTTCTATTCTTCTACTTGTCCTCCGGGGAACCATAGTCCTACTCCGTGTCCTGATTCGGAAAGTCTTCTTTTACAATTCAGTGTTCTACAGTGTTCTTTCCTAGGCCCTCTCCTTTTCTATTGCTATAACATTCCCTTCACTGATTTCCTCCTTTAATCTGGCCTGTCATTTTTATGCTAATGATTCACATATTTTGTGTGTGTTTTTCTTCTCTTTCTTTCTTTTCTGATGGATCCATGCTGCCCTTTCAAATTGTAATATGCCTGCCCAGGCCTGGATTAATTCTCATTTTCTTCAGGTGAACCTTCTTTCCTTTCTTTCCCTCTCTGCTCTATCCCTGTCTCATCATCAGCCAGAAATCATAGTGTCTTCATTGACTCTAGACTTTAGCTCTCTATCTCCGCTACGGCACATATCTGTCATTTTCAGCTCTATAATATTCACAGACCTCACTCTTGTATGTCCTTATATGCAACTAAACTTCTTCAATACTCTTTCATTTTTTACCATCTTGATTGTTGGTAGGCCTTCCTGAGAGGTCTTTCCACCTATCAACTTGCTCCCCTTTGTACAATGGCAGTAAATAGCAACAGCATGATCCATAAAAATGTTCATATGACAGAAAAATGCATCAAATCAAGGAATAACATCTTGTGGAAATGCAGACCACAGAAAATTAGATTCATGTAATTTCTTAATTTTGGTTCAATTCACACAGGAATCAATATTCAAGGGAAGAGCATTCCATAATTTAGATAACAAGAGTTAAAATAATGGGAAAAGAGAGGGTGCACATGATGTGCAAGGAAAAGAAAGAAGCTATTTAGATGGCTGAACAAAAAACCCTTTGAAGGATGATATACAGAAACCAAAGAAAACAGATAAGCAGGATCCAAGGCATAAATGCATTTAAAATCCAAACAAATAAACTGATATCAAAATCTTAATTTAATAGGAAACCAAAGTAATACAGCCAGAAAGGGAGAAAAACTAGAGGAGAAATGAAGACCACACAAAATCCTTACAGAAGAATGCAGCACAGAGAGAAGAGGAAAATGTGCATATAAGTAACAACAATTAAGATTGATGAACAACTAGTTTGCAACAATGTTTTGGTAGAACCAAAAATTTAAAAATAACAGATTTTCTTATTATTAAATAGATGAAAATGACAAGAACTCGGGAGACAGTCATGGCCTGTAAACTAAAATAAGAAACAAAGATGAATGAGGAAAAACAATAAGAGAGGGGGATACAATAGCGGAAGAAGAAGGAAAACAGGAAGCAGGTGAGAAAATAATTTACTTTTGTTTTAGAATTAAGTCAGAGAAAGCAGAAAGACATCTAAGGTTTAACAGCTAAGAGCTGTCAGATATTGCTTACGAATAGCAGCATCCGAGTTAGTAAACGAAAGTAAAATATGAGTATCATCAGAATAGAAGCAAGCCGAATAACTCTGTTTAGAAATTATTGAGGTGAAAGATGGAGTGTATAAAGTAAATATAAGTGTTCCCAAAACAGAGCTCTGAAGAACACCATATGAAAGAATATAATAAGGTGAGCTGGAACACTTCTGTGAAACTGAAAAATAGCAATTAGATAAGAAGAACACCACTGAAGAACTGTGCCAAAGAGCTCCAAAAATGAAAGACTAGAGAGCACTGTTGAAAATAGATGACCATCTAAGATGACCAACATGAAATATAGAATTAGAAAAAAGAAAGGAGCAGGATCTCAATAGAGTGACTAAGACGAAATCCAGATTGATAAGAAGGATGCAGATTGTGCATATTAAAATATGAATGAAGCAGAGATTAGAAAATATGTTTGAACAATTTAGACAAGTACAGAAGTAGATATATTTGAAAGCTCTGTGGAATCCAAAGAAGGTTTCTTAAAAACAGGAATGACATTAGCAACCTTAAACACATTTTTTATTTTTGCAGACGATAAAGAAAGATAAAGGAAAATGGACCAGAGAGAAGCAAATAAAGGCAAAACTGGCTTATTAAAAGAAGGAGTTTAAACAAAATAATGAGCTAGAATTTTAAGATACAGATATCAGTGAGAGTGTCAGATGTAATGAAAAAAAATTATTCCTTCAAACTTAGACAATAAGGAATTATCAAAGTCATAATAAACAAAACTGGAAGTAGAAGAGGGATCCGGTTATAGTGATGTTAATAGTTTATTCATGGTAAAAATGAGAAGCTTGGAAGAGGAGGCCTTTGACATTTGCATATCACTTCTTCATATTTTATTTTCAAATGCATTCACAGACTTGCCCCTCAGTATCTTGCCTCATTGATTTCTCCCTACTCTCCCCCTGATTCCCTGACTCAATGCTCAATTTCTTCATATTGTTCTCAAACCTTTCTGTACCAATTCTCATTTTTGCTCTTTTTCTCTCCTAAACTCTAAACATTGACACGTTCTGCCACTTGATATTCATGTCTCCATTTCTGTAACTATTTTCTGCTCTTGTCTAAAGTCTTTTCTTCTTATGCCTCATTCCTATTTACTGTTTTTAATTATTCATCACGTCCTTTTTGGTCCTCATGCACAGGGCTTTGGCTAAAGTGCTATATAAATTACAATAAATACAAATACAAGTACAAAAAAAGGACAAATATATATTAAAGATGAGAGACGCCAGATATTTTGCAAACTTTTATAGTGTTCTCTATAGCCCTGAGTCACTGGTTTCTGTTATCTATAAACTGTAGATGCAGTGAAGCATGACCAAAGGTATGAGTGGACCTAACTCAGTGGGGGAGACCCATTGGCCTAGATGAAATAGCACATACCATTAATTTCTTTATTTGTTTAGTTTCAAAGAAACTTTGCAAAACATATAATACATAAAACATAACACTGTATATCAAAACATTATTAAAAACATACTCAACATCATACACTTTACCAAAAATTCAAATATCCCTAAATAATGTTAAAATCTTTAAAACAACAACACATTTACTTTATCAATGATTACGTATTCTTGTAACACTATCTATGCATTTCTTGATAATTAACCACAACTGATACATGGCGATATGGACTTTTTGGCTCTGTGTATTAAGGCAATATGCCCAAAAGTCATCACTCTTGATATAATCATACCCATGTACCAATGGGTCCTAACAGATTCATATATTCCGGACCCAGCATTCTACATTCCATAAAAATGTGTTTAACTGTCTCGGGATGTACCAGGTTCTTACACATACAATAGAATCTGTATTTTTTGGGAATTCCAAGCTGTGAACCAATTAGAGTGAGAATTTGAAGCTGGTTTATCCTTAGCCTCAATCGAAAAGCCTGCATTCCAATTTTAGGGCATTGTCTGAGGTACCCTTGGGGCTGACGATAGTTATCCAGAACACCTGCTATATGTGTATAGCTCTGAAGAGAATCTACATAACGGTAATTGGCACCCCAGTCCCATAGTCTGACTTTTCTTGTGAAGACTCTGTTCATGGTCTCATAGGATGTACCCCTAGTAAAACCAGGATACCATCCTAGGTCATTAAACAGGTCATTTACCAAGCTACTGAAGCTATCTTTACCCTGGACGGAGACAGCCATCAGACTAAGTAGTTGGCATCTCGGATTTGTATAGGTTTTAACATGTAACAAACCTCTTCTTCTCAACAGTTCCCCTGTTAGAGAAGCCAGGCCAAATTCTAGTCTGATGTACTGGATTGTTTAGGAGAGCTTGAGTGTCAGCAATTGCTTCCAGAAACAGCCCTCCAAAATATCTGGCCTGAATAAGTCAGCCATGGCCAGGGCTTCTAATCCATAGAGCACTGTTGGGCAAAAACGTTGTTTATACAACAACATTATTCCCTTGAGGGAATACCCTGCTGTGTCCCTGGCAAATTTCCAAATTGATTAAATCATCCTTCAGGCTTTTATCTTTTTTGTTTCAACAATTTGCCAGTATGTTTTGGAACTATCAATGTCCAACCACAAATATGGGTAATGGTCCACATATTCGATTATTCCAAGCTCACATTTGAGTGTTGGCCTTTTCTCCTTCTTTGCAGATACCGCCAGAACTTTGGTTTTTCCATGTTTATGGTTAGATTATTAAGAGATGCATATTTGCATAGTTCCATAAACATGGATTTCACCACAAAAGGGTGTAGTTCAAGAGAATTAGGTAGTCCGTGTATAATAAACATGGCAGAGGACACCCCCCCTACCTTTGGACAGCACCCTACCTCTGTATATAACCAGTCCGGCACATCAGACATATAGAGATTATGCAGAGTCTGTGCCAAGGTACAACCCTGCTTGACGCCCTTCCAAATTTCTACCATTTCCGTAGTCATACCATCCTCTGTAAGTCTGATGACTGCCTTAGTGGAAACGTGCAAGCCCTGCAAAACACTTACCAACCAAGTGGGACAGCCTGCTTTAATGAGCTTCTCCCAAAGTCTAGGCTGCTCCACTGTATCAAACGCAGCCTTAAAATCCACAAAGATAATATATAATGTCTGATTTCCATTTTCCAGGATGCCATGTATTAATGAATATAACACCCTGAGATTGTGGCACGTACCAGAACCAGCCCTAAAGCCAGTTTGAAAGAAATGTAGAATTTGTATTCCTCTAGCCATAATTACAATTTCTCCAATATGAAGGATGAAAATAGCTTCCCCGTCATGTCTAATAAAGACAGTAGTCTGCAATTTTCCGGTGTCATCCTATCACCATTTTTATAAACATGTAATAGGATGGATTGATGCCATGTGTCGGGATGTGCTGGTTCTGACAGACCTTTTCAATTGGACCCTAAGGACAATAGCCCGCTGTTTCGGGTTGCTCTTTAGCACTGTTTGTTTGTTTGTTTGTTTATTTATTTATTGTGCGCACCGGACCCTGAGGTAGAAGGGCGCATTTGCGAAGAGGGCTTACAACTTGGTTACAGAAGTTACAATATACAGAGCATGGAAAAAACAAATGTTCTTAGCTCCACAGGGTGAAGGTAAGGCAGTAAAGTAACTATACAAAATGGTTGCAAAGGTTATAACAGTACGGAGCATGGTAAAAGCGATTCTCTTAGCTCCACAGGTGAAGGTAAGGCAGTAAAGTACATATACAAAATGGTACACAGACAGCAGGTCATCATATAGCTGACGTTTACAAGATAGCAACTCTTTATCAGGTACAGTACATGTTGTGGGTGCGTGGGGAGAGTGCGGGTTACATAGCATTCTCAATGAGCCATTTTATTGTGTCCTTTCTGAACTTGTTGAACATTTGGTCAGATCTGAGAGCGTGAGGTAGGGAATTCCACAATTGAGCTGCCCTGACTGGGGAGCTGGACCCTCCAATAGTGGTCAGTTTAAATCTAGGCACTAGAAGGCAGTTGGGACTGACTGTTCTTGTTGACCTAGTGGAGATTTTTCTGGTAAAACTTTCTGTTAGGTAACAAGGGGCTTTGTTATTGAAGCATTTGTGCATGAGGAAGGCAGATTTGAGGTTAATATTTTCTTGGGTAGAGAGCCATTTGTGTTTCTGTCTTATTTCAGAAATATGTGCTCTTCTAGGAATACTTAGGGCCGCTCTGAGTGCATTATTTTGGAGCACTTGTATTCTGTTGATAGTTTGTTTAGTTGCCCCTATGTAGAGGGAGTTGCAATAATATAATTTTGATAGGATAAGCGCTCTGGAGAGGATTAGGCAACCGTCATCTGATAGGAATTGTTTCCCAGCTCGTATTAATTTACATGTATAGGCCGTGGTTGAGGCCAGTGAGTTTACCTGTTTGGTGAGGGATAGGGTCGAGTCAAGGTAGAAACCTAGCGTTTTTACTTCTCTGGCGACTTTGATAGTGTTCCCATTGATGATGAATGCTGAGTAATTTGGGTTGAGTTTAGAAATGCGAGCAGCGGTGCCCATGATGATAAGCTCCGTTTTGTCATTGTTCAGGCATAGGCCATGGTTGGCCATCCATGCCTGAACGATGCTATATACCCCTGTCACCAAGGCCAGATCTTCCCCATAATCCCCAGTAAGTGGTAGGAGAATCTGGGTATTGTCCGCGTAATTGGTATAGGTGATACCCAGATTATCAAGATCGTCAAAGAGTGGCTTGGTGAAAACGTTGTAGAGTGTAGGCGAGACACAAGATCCCTGGGGCACTCCACACGTAATGGGTATTGGGTCTGCTGCCGCCAAGGGGGAGAATACCCTCATGGTCCTGTCACTGAGGAATGACTGTCTCCAGACTATAGCCTCCCCTGAAAAGTGGGACGCAGAGTCCAGGTGATTACACAGGACTCTATGGTCCACCAAGTCAAAGGGGGCTTAGAGGTCTAGTAGGAGGAGGAGTGCTAATTTACCCTTGTCTCTGAGTGAGTCTATTTGGGCCTTTAAATCAATGAGGGCAGTCTCTGTACCATGTTGAGGGCGGAAACCATATTGGCAGGCGCCAAGGAGATGGTTCACCTCGAGGAAGTTCTGAATTTGGGTGTATTTTAGTAAGAATGTCGCCGTGGTGATGGGCCTATAGTTAGTGGAAATGTTGGGGTCCAATGTTTGTTTTTTGAGAAGGGGGAATACACAGGATTCCTTTACGTTGCGTGGGATGGTGCCAGTAGTAAAGGAGGCATTAATAAGTTTGGTGATGAAGGGAGCTAGATCTCTAGCAGCGTCCTTGATCAGTTGTGCTGGGCATTGGTCACCTTTGCAATTGGATGGTTTAAGTCCAAGAATGGTTTTCTCTACTTCGATCACTGAGACCTTCGAGAAGTTGAGTTGGGTGAGTTTTTTGGGTTTATGTATTGGCGTTTTGTTCGGGGGGATTTGGGTTTGGGATGATAATGAGGCTTTTTTTGAGTGAGGTTGGCTACTTTGTTGGTTAGTGCCAACTGTATGTTTGTGCTCCAAGTTTTATCTTTAATGGAGTCGTCCTGTACTGCAATAGGGGTTTCCAATTCCTTTAGAATAGAGAAGAGCTCCTTCATGCTGGAATTGGCTGGATAATCCTATTGTTATACGTTTCTTGTTTGGCCAGGATGATGTCCTTTTTGTATTGCGTTCAGATATTTATTAGATTAGTTTTATTTTCTGCGGTAGGATGTAGGTTCCGTACTGTTTCGCATTTTCTTTTCTGTAGTCTTAGGTTTTTTAGGTGGGGTGTAAACCAAGAGTTAAGATGCTTTTTTGGTTTACTGTTCCTAAGTTTAAGTGGAGCAATGCTGTTGAGGGCCGTGGTCATAGCTTTATTGAATTCCTCCACTAGAAGGCCTGGGTCAGTATGGTCTGGTAAGGAGTTAAGATTCGGTAGGATATGGGGCAAGATATTGTCAGCTGTCATATTTTTTTTGTTTCTAGTTAATGTAGGTGTGGTGAGGGGGAGTGTTAGAGCGGTGGGTCTTTTAGTATGAAGTTAGAGTGAAGGAGATTAAGTGGTGGTCCGTCCATATTTGGGGGGCGATGGATGTAATGGAGAGGTTGCAGTTGTGGCTGGCAATCCAGTCAAGAGTTCTCCCTTTAGTATAGGTAGGCATATTCACTTTCTGCGTGAAGCCTAGTTCTGCCAGGATATTGGCTACAGCGGTGGCCTGGTGATCATTGATATCATTGTAGCCTAGGTTAAAATCTCCTAGCACTAAGGTTTGTGAGGAGTTTTTTAGCTTCTCAGAGATAACAGTGGTAATATCTTCATTGAATGTGCTGATTGGGCCAGGGGGTCTGTAGAGGAGATGGATATTTAGAGTTTGAGAGTTGGCCGTGGGTAGTTTAATGGAGAGAGATTCGCAGGCTTTGAGGTTGGGTGTAGAAGTGACTCTCATGGAGAGATTTGTTTTTGCGATGATCGCGATTCCACCACCTCGTGCGTCTAGTGTATCAGCTATAAGGATAGTATAGTTGTCTGGGACTGCTAGCGTTAGTGCTGGACCTGCTGCCTCGTGGAGCCAGGATTCAGTAATGGCGATGCAATCAAGGTCATTTTCCTGGATGATGTCTGCTATGTCAGTAGCATGAGCGACTAAAGATCTAGCATTGATTAATGCACCTTTCAGGTCGGGTTCTAGCTGTGGTGTAGGATTCCGGTTAGCGGTGGCAGGTCGGTTGGAGGTGGTTTTATTTCTTTTAGGGAGGGGTTTGCGGCTGGGAAGAGTGGTAGTTTCCAAAGGGCATTTTAGTCGAAGGTGATCCAAGTTAAAGTTGTATTTTTTAACAGGTTTGTTTATTTTGGGTAGTCGTGCCCGGAGTCTATGGTTTCTATGTGCTATGCTACAAGGGGATATATAGATACGTTGCATATGAGAGGCTCCTGCACCCTCTAGGGGCAGTGTGAAAGGCATGGTGATATATACAGTAGTAATAAATAGAGCTATTAAGTTAGTGAGTGATGCTCGATAGACTGGGGAAGGCAAGTAAGAGTAAGAGTACATAGTGTTATGACTAGTCGAACTAGAGTCTGCTAGAGCAAGTATCAAACAAATATTAGGCAGCATAGGGATAGATAATGGGCAGAGTAGGCTGAGTATTGGGCAATGTGGGCTAAATGCAACAGTCAACTATAGGGCACAAGTAGTGCATCAATCGCCTATAGTACAAAATATGCTAAATGCAGCAATCAAATATTGAACAAAAAAGGCTAAATGCGGCAATCAACTGTAGGACAAGATATGCTAGATGCAGCAATCAACTGTAGGACAAGATATGCTAGATGCAGCCATCAAATATTGAACAAAAAAGGCTAAATGCAGCAATCAGATATTGAGCAAAAAAGGCTAAATGCAGCAATCAACTATGGGACAAAATATGTTAAGTGCAGCAATCAATGAATGGACAGGGTACTGGTGAGGAGTTTGCAATGACATAGGATGATTCGTGTAGGTAGTTGGAGAAGGGGTACATAGATGAGGTATGAGAAGGATAGAGTGTGGCTGGGTGCTATAGTCTAAAGGCATATAGTTTGTCACAAAAATTAGTTAGGTACATTTAGTGTTGTACTTACATCAGCTAGGCAGGTATCTGTGACAAAATGGATGCAGAGTAAGTCCGTACAGATAGTGTCAGAATAAGTTTGCTGCGTTTGCAATAGATATACTGTGAAGGGGTTAGCTGGTAGAGTAGGTTTTCAGCAAGTGGGTGAAAAGGGGTTGGCCACGCCACGCTGCATGTGCGTAACAGGCGCTGAACAGGCCTTTTCTTCGGAGGCCTTCTCTGAGGGAGGCCGGCTTCCGCCTGCCGGCGGGTGCTTTGTGAGTAGATTTAGAAGCTGTTGCTTGGCAACAGCAGGGGCAGCCTCACTTTCGTGCCGAGATCCAGGTCGGCCATTTTGGGATCAGGCGTGTGGCTCCGGGAACAAGCTGATCACAAGCTGCGAGCATCGGCAAGGACTGGGCAGGGACTACTGATGTTGCGGCGGTGGTTAGCCAACCCATTTGGGCCAAGGGCTCTAGAGTTTTTCAACTTTAGAATTGCCTTTTTACCTCCTCAATAGTGAAGGTAAGTGGCCACCCTCCCTCCGCAATTGCAGGCATTGTGTTGTGTATTGGATCCCCTCCTCTATTCTTTATGTAGGCCTTCCATATGTGACGGTGTATGTGGTTGGCTATGTGCTCTCTTAAGTCCCCTTTGGCTTTTTACAATATCATCCATGTTGCCCGGGTACAATTTCCCCGTAAGGTTTTGATCATCAACTGCCAGTTAGCATTACAAATTGAGTGTTTCCATTTTCTGTACCAGACATGATATTTTCTACCGACCTCTCCAGAGGGTTGTCGTCCCCTGCATTTACCACCTTTTGCCTGTAACATGCAAATTTGTCTATGCATAATTCTCTTTTTATCACAGATATTTTTGTCATAGCCATGGTGACGTTTATTGCAGATAGCCAGTCCCACCTTTTCCACCTTGCCCGCCTTTCTAGTTAATTGATGTATCCATTTCTCTATCTCTACTTCATTCATACTATCTATATTCCGAGCTAGGAAATTCACTGAGTATACCATCTAGTTTCAATAGATTATTTTCAGTCCACCTCACTGTGTTTCCAGCGTGGTCTGTTTGCAAATTTGTATCACCACACTTTTCCCCCTCCTGTATAGAAATGTCAATTTCCAAAATAACTGGGTCATGATCACTATATTTAGTGTTGATTACCGAATAGGATTTCACTCTTTGGAGGCATGCATTGTTACCAAAAAAAGGTAATCCAGGGTTGCCACACAGTTATTGCCTCTCCAGGTGGAGGCCCCTGGTATATCCCCCACCGTTCTCCCATTTAACATCCACATATCACACAGGCCCATAAACGGGATCCGTTTCCGCCCTTCATTATTCCCTGTCCCTTGGAGCATAATACTTTTTGGCCGGACATTTCTATAGGTGCGTCTAAGGGTGTTGTTAACGCAATGGGCATTCAAATCCCCACCCACCATTATCAAATGGTTCTCATCATCATCGATATTAATGAGGTGATCCTCTATGCTGTTTAGGATCTCATGCGGCCCAGCTTTACCTGGCGAGGTATACACATTGGGCCTCATTACGACTCAGGCAGCCATGGAATGAATGGTGCCGGTAAGGGACTGGCACCGTTCATTCCGGGCCGCCCTATTGTGAGGTCTGCAGCGGATCCCACTAAGGAACGCCTGGTCAGACCAGGCATCCTTAGCGGGACTCGCTAGCAGACCAGGATACTAGCAATGGGTCCATCATTAACGGGCCCATTATTAGCATCCTCCCCATTCCCATTTGAGCCTCATAAGGGCTCAAATGGGAATGGGGATGTACCGGGTCTGGGTCCCACAAAAGGGATTTACCTGGCCCTCCAAAGTCGCAATGGGCCGGTAAGTCTCCTTTTGCGGGATCCGGACCTGGTACCTGGTATGTGGGTAGCCATGGCTACCTCCATAATCGTAATGTGGCCCATTGGCTATTAACAACTCCCATTCAGACTTCCCCTCCTGATCCATGACCACTGCCATTAGGTTTCCACTAACTGAGTCCAGTGACACTTTCTTAGAACGGAACCTGTTTCTAACTGTGATAACAAGTCCACCAAATGGTCTGCCACGTTCCCCCTTGGTGGCGAGTTCTTGATATACATGGAAGCTGTCTATTACCAAGGGGAAATCAAGCCATGGGCCTCATTACGACCCTGGCGGTAATCGCCCGTCATTACCGCCATGGCGTAATGAGCGTTTACGCCGTGGGACGATGGCGTAAAGAGCGCCACATCACGACCCATCGCACACGAGCATTACGCCATGGCGGTAATGCAATTAACGCCTTTGCGGAAAAGGCCCCTACCGGCATCGTTAAGCGAGCAAGGTGCACTTCCGCCACCGTAAGTAGCGGCCACAGTAAGTAGCGGCCACCGTAAGTAGCGGCGGCCGTAATTAGCGGCGGCCGTAAAAAGTCGAACCGGAAATAGCGTCATCGCCCCGGAACTGGAAACAGCCCGTCGGCCATCTTGAAAAACACAATCCATCGCCATCCTACCAAACAACACCAGACCCAACCCTGACACCTGTCCCAACCAACCACCCACCCATCCAAGTACCCGAAAATGCCCAAATCTGTGAAAAAGGCATGTGACCGCCAGCGCCAGGAGAGATTCAGCCGGGAGGAACTCTGCATGCTTGCGGAGACCCTGCAAGACAACGCAGGTGTCGTTTTCTCCCCGGACATGACCAGGACAGCGATCGGGAAAAAGAAGGCCATCTGGGCCCTGGTGGCTGAGCGCGTCAGCGCGGTGGGGACCGTACCCCGCACCCCACAGCAGTGCAGGAAGCGCTGGGATGACCTACGCATACGGGTCAGAGCCGTCATCTCAGCAAACCGCAACCTTGCCCTGGGTACCGGTGGAGGGTCGGAATCCCCCCTGAAACTCCAACCGTGGGAGGAGATCTGTGCAACCACGATTGGCATGGAATCCATTGAAGGCGTCGGAGGGATGGAAAGGGGAGCTCCGACATCAGGCGATGAAGGTAGGTGCCTCAAACAAGACATGCCATAGTCACAGCAGTCCAATCATGTGTAGCACAAGGTTGCCCTAGAGTGTAAATGCAACACATATCAACACTGCCCATAGCCACATGCGAGCACCACCCTGCATACACTGCTGGCACCCGCATACCTGCATCCACATTCCACACCAAAAGGAGACAACCTGCATGGCACTGCCTGAAATCTTCCTCATCCACTGACCACAATAATGTCAAACATTTCATTCCAAAGTACGCAGACCCATCAATAACGCCCTCCCTCCTTTGCTCCACCACAGGCACAGATTCACACCCAGAGGACCAGGACACCCCTGCGCCAAAGAGAGCCAAGAAGGCCATCAACAACGGCCCTGCACCCTCAACCTCAGCTGCAGTGAGGCAGACCCCACAACAAGCAGGTCCCACTGCAGGTATACCGGAGGTCCCACCGGAAAGCACCCCTGTTGGCAGCAGGCCAGCAGCAGCTGCTCCACCTCCACCGACATTGCCTGCCACAGGAGGCAGGGGGTCAGCGGCCAGCAGCAACATCGGGGAGACAGCTGCAACAGCTGCATGTTCAGACTCGGACATGGAGCACGAGGTCAGAAGCCCCACTGACCTACTACATTCCCCCTGTTTCTCAGACGCCAGCCCCCATGAGGGCCACACACAGGGGCACACAGAGGTAGAGGAGTGGCCATCCACCCCATGCCCTGTCCACACTCCACAGGAGGGGAGCAGCCCCTCCATCACTCCACCAGCACTGGCCATGGGCCAGCACGGCCAGCAGTCCCTCCAGGACATCACTCAACGGCAGCATCAACTGTCCGCAATGCTGGATGAGCATGCCGCAGAATGTGTGGGGGCTAGGTCTAGCATTGAACAGGCCACGGAGACCCTAAGGGCCGAAGTGGCGCAGAGCACTGCCACCCTGAGGGATGCCATGCAGGCCATGTCCAGGGACATCTGTGCAGAACTTGCGGCCTTGCGTCGTGCGGTCACTGGCCTCACCCACACACGACAGGACGTGCATGCACAGGGGCAGCCAGGGACATCCTCCACTGCCAGTTCTGCGCAGAGCAGCCCCGTGCGACGTTCCGGTCGTAACCTGTGCTCCACAGCCAGGGGTGCCCCGGGGGCCGGGAGAGGGGGCTTGTAACAGCCTGTGGCCACTGTCACAGGCATCTGTTGACACCTAGAGGGTGTGTGTTGGGGTGTGCAGGGGGGAGGTGGGAGGGGGTGTGTTGGGGTGTGCAGGGGGGAGGTGGGAGGGGGTGTGTTGGGGTGTGCAGGGGGGAGGTGGGAGGGGGTGTGTTGGGGTGTGCAGGGGGGAGGTGGAAGAGGGTGTGTTGGGGTGTGCAGGGGGGAGGTGGGAGGGGGTGTGACACGACATTTCATGGTTTCAATACACTTTATTCTTTAAAAAAAAGTAATGTGTGGACATTTACATTGCGTATGTGTGCTTTATTGGTGTACAGTCCACAGTGTGCATGTCCCAGAGACACACAGTGCCCCAAGTGCAGTCTCCATGTGATAAACACCAGCCGTGTGTGCTAGAAGCAGTGGTCGATGATACTTTGGCGCATTGCACGCCCCTCCTGTGCATCGCCTCCTCCATGGGGTGCCACCCCATCTGCACCCTCCTCATCCTCATCGTCAGGTGGTTGCAGTTCTGCGTCAGGGGGCAGGGGCACATTCCGTCTGACACACATATTGTGTAGCATGACACATGCCATGACGATCTTTGCCACCTTCTCATGGCCATACAGGAGTGCGCCACCAGACCTGCTGAGGCTTCGGAACCGTGCCTTCAATAGTCCGAATGTCTGCTCTATGACCACACGAGTACGTGTATGTGCACGGTTGAAGTCCTCCTCGTGCTGGTTCTGCGGGTTCCGGACTGGTGTAAGGAGCCACCTCTTCAGGGGATAGCCTGCATCACCTGTATGTAGGCGAGAATGTATGTGTCAGTCATGTTGTCTGATCAGGAACATGATGTTCCGCCATGGCTCGCATCCAACTGTTACTTTGGCTCACTTCTACATGCACTGATTGATTCACACAATGCAACCAGTATATGCTCATGGCTCCCATGGCCTGTTTTGCATGCCATCACCCAATGTATGCAGAGGGGTTGTGTGCATTGTGAGTGCACATCCGCTGTCTCCGTTCTCTGTGTTACTCACAGCCAGGTGGAGTATGCATCACCCCCCCCCCCTTTCTGCCAGGTGGAGTATGCATCATCCCCCCCCCCTTTCTGCCAGGTGGAGTATGCATCATCCCCCCCTTTCTGCCAGGTGGAGTATGCATCATCCCCCCCCTTTCTGCCAGGTGGAGTATGCATCATCCCCCCCCCTTTCTGCCAGGTGGAGTATGCATCATCCCCCCCCCCTTTCTGCCAGGTGGAGTATGCATCATCCCCCCCCCCTTTCTTCCAGGTGGAGTATGCATCACCCCCCCCCTTTCTGCCAGGTGGAGTATGCATCACCCCCCCCCCCCTTTCTGCCAGGTGGAGTATGCATCGGTACGTCATTCACCTGCCCACTTCCATGACATTGGACTCACCGAGTAGCCAGGATCTTGGGCCTGCATGTCGCTCCATGTAGCGTGGTATTGTGGAGTTCCTCAGGACCATTGAATCATGGGTTGATCCGGGGAATCGGGCACAACAATGTGTGATGATCTTGTTGGAGTCACAGACCATTTGCACGTTGATTGAGTGGAACTGTTTCCGGTTGCGGTACGGTACCTCCATGGCACGTGGAACCACCAATTCCACATGGGTGCAGTCGATGGCACCAATGCAACCGGGTATGCCGGCTAGTGCATGGAAACCCACTTTGGTGTTTGCAATCTCCTGGGCAGTCCGTGGTAATGAGATGTGGTCGTCTGTGTGCTTGAGGAGGGCATTGAGCACTTGGATGAGTGTTCGTGAGAATAATGGTTGTGAAATGCCATGCAGGTGCCCCACTGTGTGCTGGTAGGTGCCTGTGGCCAGGAAGTGGAATACAGACACTACCTTCAGTAGGGGGGGGATGGCGGTTGGACTTTCTATCATGCTGACGATGTCGTTGTGTGTCATGTCTACGATGGCGGTGATGGTGTCCCGGTCCAAACGGTACAGGGTGTGGATCTGCTCAGCAGTGAGGTTGAATGGATTGGCTCTGATGCGTGGGATTGGGGGCTGCCTGCGTGGTGGCACTGGCTGTGCTGGTGGGGCTTGCTGGGCCTGCCTTGCCCTCCTTCTCCTCATGCGTCTCCTCTGTGCTGCCTGTTGTTGTTGTTGTTGTTGCTGTTGTAGCACATGCATTGCTATCAGGTCCTCCAGCCCCAACATTGCTAGTCGTATTGGCATCATTGTGGAGTGTGACTGGGTGTGGGAAGGGGTGGGGTGTGCTCTTTTTGTGCTTCCCTGAGTCTGTATTGCCTTCACCTGTGCTGTTTCTGTGCACCTGTGGCAGCTGCATTCACTTAACATGGCCCTTTACGGTTGGTTCGCGATGGCGTTATTTGCACCATGGCGGTAAGGTACTTAACGGGCTGGGTGATGGCGTTAGGTGCATGTCCGCTTGGGTCGGCATTTGCGTACCTTTCCGCCATGGCGTTAAGTACGGTGTGGCCGGTCGCGTGCGCGCACCCTTGGCGCTGTTAGCGCCAGCGTTAACTACGATGCCGCTAATGGCATCGTAGTTAACGGTCACGGGTCATGGTCGGACCTGGCGGAAAACGATGGCGGTAACCATTTACCGCCATCGTTTTTCACTTAGCGCCAGGGTCGTAATGAGGCCCCATGTCTCCTGCAACATGAAGACATTGAATGATATAAGCAGATGAGAGAGACAGTTATTCAGCAGGTGTTTGTGCCCTCATGTTTTCCAGCTAATTAACTTCAATGGTCAGGTGGTAGACCCCAAAGCTTGATGTTTGGCTGTACACATCGGTGTCTCCCATGTTAGGGCAGCATAGTTTAAGACACTCTGAACATTATTTTGGCTAGCTTTAGTATATTCCTTGAAATGTCTGACCCCCCATATCCAACAGATCTTGATTGTATACTCCTATGTTGCTCCCTCCCTTGCCAGGGCCTAGCTCTTGTCCCACTCCCACCTGCAGGCCGAGTTTTAATAGTTCTCCAGCATTTTCACGCAGTATATCTGCTGTTATTTTATTTTGAAACCTCAATAGTGCCCAATTTGTCAAGCTACTCTGCCTGGGGAGCTGAATCTGTGCAATATCCTTAGTTGTAATTAATGAAAGCCAAGGAATATTAGCCCATATCTGAAACAGCCTGGTTCTATTCAAGAATGGGCTTTCGTCTGTGTTAGACATTTCATCCAATCTAACCAAAAATTCGGATGGCAAATTTTTGGGACCTATAGGTCTCCCTCCACCTAAATGTTTACAACTACTTGGCTGTGTTAGTTCTTGACATACCGAAAGCTTCAAACCAGCTTTTAACAGTACATGGGCATTGTCACAGGGAGGGCTATTGCAATTTTGTTGGACATACAAATCTGGACCCAGTTGGTATTACTGCCATATTCAGGGAGCGTGATCTGTGCTATGTCCTTTGATGTTATCAATGAAAGCCATGGCATCTTTGCCCAAAGGTTCAACAATACTGAACGATTTAAAAATGGGCTCTCGTCAGTGGTAGCAATTTCATCCAGTCTGAGCCTGAGCCCAAGTTCATCGAGATCGACTTTCGACGGTGCCCGCCTCTTATCAAGTTCATTGGTCATCTGCACCTCTACTGTTGTCCTCGGTTGAACAGGTGGGAGTACATTAGATCTTTTTATCTGAACACCCATCGTCCCAGAGCAGGTCTGTGGTTGGATTTTAGATATCCAATTTTACAGGTCCAATTCAATATTACAGGTTCTGCCCCCTTGATAGAGAGGCACTTTAGGGCCCACTAGGGGCCATGTCTCAGAACCCATTTCCTGCTCTAATGTTACCTGGCTAATGACAACTTGCCCTCCTATAGGTAACTTTTTCGATTGGTATTCCTAGGTTTTAATCTTAGGTGTCATTACCTTTTGTGGTACATGTTGTTTCACCTTATCTAGATCTTGAAAATTGATCCACTTTTCCATAGGATAGTTTAATTTTACCGATCTAATAGAACCATCCTGCTGCTTCCTTCTAATTATGCGAGGACACTCTACTACACCTGGACCACAATCTTTCAGCGGAAGTCCATTCTCCTGAACGTCCAGTATAGAGGACTGGAGACAGACCCCTTGCTGTAGAGTGTTACCAGCAGTTGAACTAGATACCTCCCTCAGAAAGGATATTTCTGCACAAAGTGCATCAATTGCATCCTCCTTTGAGTTTGCTGCTATGTTTACAGAGCCTTCCAACCCACAGGTGGTGTTTTGTGTGTCTGATATTGTTATAACTTCTGTTACACCATCGGCTATCTCCACAGGCCATACCATACTTGAGTTCTTAATATATTTAGGGTCTGAGCTGCTAGCCACTGTCTTTATAACACACCCACTGGGATTACTAGGTTTAATGGACTCAAAATTTGACCTTGTCCCAATATCATTGTGACAGATCAATTTAGATGTCAAAGAATATAATCTTTGTTGATCAGATGACATCGCTGAACACCGTAAGAACAGTGCAGACTACAAGATGCATGTAAACATCTTAGAATTCAGGGTTTATTGTTATATACCTCAGCGATGGAAAAAGAGCAGAACAAATGTGTAAATGGTAGCGTGGCATCTGCCAATATGAGGATGATTTTTGAAGTTTTAGTCGGGGCTTCTCCTCCTTCCAGGAGCCTTTTCCTCTTGGGTGCCAAAAAGACTTTCAACAGAGTGTATTTATGTATTTATTTATATCATGCCAAAATCCCACAAGCATCAGGGCGTACATAGAAACTCTAGACATAATATCAAAGACAGGACAACAAGGAAGGGAAGGTCAAGCTAGTAGGCAAGAAAACCTTTCAAACAAAAATGTTTTCCAACTCTTCCGGAATTGAATTGAGTGCTGAAGATTCAAAGGCAAGGCATTCCGAGCCCTAGGAGCCAGGGTACAAAAAGATTTGCCGTTGCCATTGACCTATCTTATTCTTGGGCATGAGAGAAACTAAGCACTTGTGGACCTTTGAACTCTTTTAGACTTGTGCGTGGGCACATTTGTGGGTCAGCGTTAGTATTTTAAACTGCACCCATGCTGCAACTGAAAACCAGTGCAGCTAATTTCTTATTTCGGAAATATGAGATTTCCAGGGCAGATTTTTAGCAATTCGGTTGGCATCCTTTTGAATGAATTGTAGTTTATGAATGCAGATCGTATTTGTGCCCCCCAAGAGAGCATTGCAGTAATCAATTCTCAGGTGAATTGTGGCACGTCAAAGAGCTATACAATTTTGTTCCCAGATGAAAGGTTTTATCTGTCTAAGGAGCTTGAGGTTATAGCACACTTTTTTTAGATGTAATTGACATGTGTTTCCCCATCCAGTGATGCTTCCAGAAAAACACCCATTGTTTTCACTTTATCGAGAATGGGGATAGAACAATTATCGATAGTGAAGCTTGAGCAGCTGGGAGAAAGTTTTGTCCTGGATTGAGAGGACCCGAATATCAACAACTCTGTTCTGACGTTGTTGAGGTATATCCAGTGGGATGACATCCAATGCTTGATAGTTTGGTAGATATATTTCATACAATCAGCATCTGTTTTGTATGTCCCATCAAGCTCGAAAAACAGTTGTGTGTTGGCGTAATTAGTGAACTGTACACCCATGTTAGCAAGAATTTCACAGAGTCATTTAATATAGATGTTAAACAGCGCCAGCAACAAACATGCACCTCGAGGGACCCTGTGGAATGCCGGGTCTGAAGCGGATGTAGCGCTGCCCCAATGAACGGTGAACCTCCTGTTGCATAGAAATGACTGGATCCAGTGGATAGCAGTTTCTGAACAGTTTCCCACCATAGCTATAGTGGTTAAAAGGCGGTCATGGTCAAGGAGGTCAAAAGCTGCTGAGAGGTCGTGTAAGATCAACTGCTCTGATTTCCCTCTGTCCAGAATGTTCATTATGTCATACCATAAGTCCAACAAGGCGCTCTCAGTGCTGTAGTGTGGGCGAAAGCCAGATTGCTTAGAATGTAAGATGGTAGCTGCTTCCAGATACACTTGACATTGCATACAGGCTATTTTGTCAACCACGTTAAGGAAAACATGGGAATTAGTGATTGGTCTGAGGTTAGCAGTGTCTCTCGGGTTAAACCCTGTTTTCTTCACTAATGGAGTCACTATGACCTCCTCAATGACATTGGGTAAACTATTGTATGCGAAGGATGAGTTAAAAAATCCTGTGAGCAAGGGAGCAAAAATGTTGATGTTCTCTAGAATCACTTTCACAGGAATAACGTCTCCAAATCAAGAAGTGGGAAGTAATTTGCCCAAGACATCTACTATTTCAGTCACTGTGATAGGATGGAATGTGAATTCTAAGTAACAAGAGGTATTTTTTACTTCCTGGGAATTATTACTCAAGTCTGCAAACTGTTTGTCCGTATTTGCGGCTGAGTTAGCACCCAAGTCCTTCTTGATTTATTCTCATGCATTGATGATTTTGTCAACGAAAGCCTGTTGTGCCCTTATGCAATCAGTATTACAGAGGACACTTGGATGTACTTGGGCCTTAGGCTTACCTAAGCCCAATGAGAGGATAGGATAGCTGGAGTTCAGTCTTCCACTGTACCTCAACATTTCAGCAGATTTACTGCAGTGAAATGAATGCTTGTTAGCTGGCTGTTTCTCATAGAAACATTAGCTTGTCATGTGATTGGTCTAGTCTTGAATTCAATGATGGAGATATTTTATACAGACCCAAAGATGCAGATTCGGTGTCAATTGGCACTCTTTGCCAATTTATTTATTTAACAAATGACACTAGACATGGATACCCTCTCTCAACTCGATGTGTGCCTTCTTTGGAGCCCTTACTGGAAATGGTTAGGCGTGTTAAGAAAAGTGCAAGCACCAAGGTGTGGGCATCAGAAGTAAAACTGTTGGCATATGCAAACATTTTAGTGAACCTCAGTGATCTTGGCACTTCTTTCTGTCATCTTTTTGAAGCGCCTGATGGTTTCTTTAAGGGGAATGGTTCTATTCTGAATAGAGACACATTTTAATTGATGCGTTTGATGTACTACAGCACCCAGCAGGAGTTGAAGGTGTTTGGCACAGTATGATCTCTGACCCAAATTAAGTACCTGGGAATTCGGTTTGCCAAAGATATCCTACATATGGTAGATATAATCCAAAAAGAGACACGTGCTAAGGTTGAGGACTGCCCTAAGTTATGGACATCACTAATGGTATACTGATGACAATTATGTTATACCCTCTTAGTATGATGTAAACAGATTTCCTACATAAATATTTGAAAGTGGTTGATGCCAAATTCTTAACGTTCCTTTGGACTAGGAAAACATGTTAGTGGCATTATCCCAGCATAGTAGGGGTAAGATTCTCAATATTTAGGGCCTCATCACAAGTACCTCAGTGCAGTTAATTTTTGGTAGTAATTGTGTTACCGACAAAGCCCAAGATTGAAAGTAAAATGGAGGATTGACCTCCAGCATACAGCTGGAGTTCAATCTTCCACTTTACCTTCAAACTTCAGTCGATTTATTGCAGTGGAACTACTGCTTGTGCCCAGAATGTGGATCAACACTGCTTTATAATCATTTATAATCTGACTGAGTGGTTGTAATGTTAAACAAGATTTGCAGTAATTATGGGGAGAAATTGTATTATTGCTACCATACTTGTAAAGCGGCACCTGACATCAGGCTTTGGATATTCTATGATCTTGGGAGAATATTTTGTCTTTTGGTAGAATCAATGGATCAAAACAGGTAAGGTTTCCCTTTATTGGCAGGATTGGTATGCAAAGGGAGTTTGCATGGTTGGTTATTTATGCAAGGGTTGTAGGCATAGGCCCTCAAAGAGCTAATATCAGACTATAATTTGGAATGTGCTGCTTTTCTTCATGACCAGCAGCTGACACATTAAGTTTGAAAGGAGCCCTCTGAACGGACTGTCTAGGATTATTTTTTAATTTATCACTTGGCTTTACAATTAAATCCTCTGATATTTACAATTCAACGTAAATGTAGTGAAATTCAGTCTTACAGGGAGGTAGATGTGGGGCTATCAGTTGAGTCATGAGTGCACTTCACCCCCAGAAATTTTAGTATGATTCAAATCCTTTACTTTGTCCTAGATAAAGTGTAGTTGATGCTGCAAATATTGAATGTTTTCTCTCACGACAAATGAGTGACATGTTGGGCAGGTAGTTTATAGAATGCTTAAGATGTTTTAATGAACTTTTGTCAAGCAATTGTGTCTGTAAATTTGTGAATATATGTTTCAATTGCTAATGTTCTGGGGCTTTTTTCAAGAAGGTGAAAGATACGGGAGGCCTTGCACGGGAGAAGCATTTGAATGTATTGATTCCTTTAGCTCTCCAAATGATTTTTAACAACTGGAGGCCAACACATGTTCTGTCATTTATAACATTGTGGAATATACTCTACCCAAAGCACAGACTTTCTCTAGGAGAGGACATTGTTCACATTGGGCTTATTATACATCTATGAAAACATAATTTAAATGTTACTCAATTTAATGTTTATACAACTTAAATATAATCGTGTAATAGGTTCATGGTCATGACCCTGCCGGGGGCAGATATTTCTCCCAAACTGGGGCAGGGGGCTCATAAGGACAAAAGCCAGAGCAAGTCCTGTCCCAGGTGTGGGAGGGGGAGTTTGGCCCAGTCCCTGAGACCCGCTCCCATGTGCCATGAATGTCAGTAATGGCACCTTTATTTGTCACATGATGCCTCTCTTTCTGGCCTGTGTTATCTCTGTACTTTTTCCGCACTACAGCTCGCAGCATGCACTTGGGCACCACCAAGAAAACAAAGACTGGAGTCTGGGGAACAGTATCAACTTCTGAAAAGAAATGTACTTGAATTCCTCTTGTATAACAAAGAAAAGACATCAAACAACCAACCTAATAATCTCAGGTGGACACCAGCAAATGGTGAGGCAGAAGACCATATACTGGGAATGAGACGAGATTGCAAGGGAACAGGAGAGACACTTGATTCACCAGCACAGGGGGGAAATGAAATTCCATATCCACAGCAAGCAGAGAGACCACCAGAAATTGCAAACACAACCATGTTGTAAAAGTGGGAGGGGCTTAGATATTGTGTTTAAAGTTGAAAGGATTTCACCTGTGTGACCCACAACTAGGATAAAAGAAAGCTGCAGACTGGCCATTAGAGTCAAGTGAGCTCTTGAGCTAATGGAAGGAGGGGGGAGGTTAGAAGCAGAACACACACAGTATGTAAAGCGAGTTAATGAAGGGCAGCATGTGGGTTGCCATGATGAGTTCAAGAGGTGTGGAGGTGCACTGCAATTCCAGGTGGAGGGCAGACACTGTAGCAAAGTGCTAAAGAGATGGTGGTGGAATTGGAGCCGAGTGCAGGTCAGTCATTTCAGAGAGAGAGGGACCAGTTCTGTATAGTGTAGTGTGAGGATGAGAGTCTAAAAGGGGAGCGAGAGAGAGGGAAAAATAAAATATAGAGAGGAAGCGAAAGAGAGAGAAGTGTTGGGGGAGTTAAAAAGAGAGTGAAAGTGAAAGAGTGTTTTTTTTGTGGGAGATGATGAAAAGAGTGCAATGTGGTAGTGGGAGTAGTGGTGATAGTGGAGTGAATTAGGGGGTGATGTTCATTTGAAGAGATAGGTGGAGACAGGGAGACAGGGTGGTAAGGTGTGGGAAGGTCAGGGTAAAGAGGTATAGAGAGGGGATTATGTGTAGTAGCGAGATGAGAGAGAGAATGTGGTTAGTAGAGTAGGGGGAGCAGGGCATCATATCCCTGGAGTGGGAGGAGGTCATCATATCCCTGGAGTGTGAGGAGGCCACCATATCCTTGATGGTAAGCATGACACCATATGTCTGTGAGGGTGAGCAGAGCATCACATGCCTCAGTAAAGAAGGAAAGGTGAGATTAGTGGAGTAAGGAGGGGTTTAGAGTAGAAGAGGGGAGATTGGTGAGAGAAGTGTTAAGATCAGTGAGAGGAGAAAGGGAGTGTGTGACTGAGAGATCGAATGGACCATTGCGTCTGACACTGGGATCAACTTGACTACCTCATTTGACAACTGTTGGAAAGGGTTAGGGAGCCATTAAGATGTCCTGGAAGACACCAAATAGATAAGGATTCGTGTGTATGCCCTCACTGATAGCCAGAGAAGATATTCGATTGCAGGCGTTGCCAATCTCAAGAACACATCACCCTGGAGGATTAGGGAAGCCTGGATTATAGTGGAAGGAGGCCACAGAATAGGAGCGGGAGGGACACCTTTTAGAGTGACCCCATCACATGAGATCAGTCTTTTATTTATATTTAATAAAAACCCTTGAAACACCTCCCAGACTCTACGAATTATTTAGGACATCTGTGAAATAGGTTCGCTGGATCTAGGCTTGTTATTTTCAGCTGCAGGGTGATTATCTTTGCAGGTGATCTACTCAGACTGTGCCCTTGTTCTTTAAGATTACGTTTTAAATAATTACTGTTCCAAGTAGTTTTATTTGTACAGAATGTCGAACTTATTATTCCTCTCTGCAACTACCTTTCCCTCTCTCAATGCTCCTCCTGCCTGCCCTCGGTTTGTGTATATTTGGTTTTAAGATAATCAGTATCTGTCACTGTGGGACTGATACAGTGCTTCTGCAACACTGGGAAAGAACTATTGGATGAACTTACTTTGCTAAACCTTCATGGTCAATTAATCAATACTAATGTTGGTATGTATAGTACATGCAATTTGATTGAATTATCTTTTCATTGATATGTGTGCAGTACATTTTGTTATTTCCGGTGCTCCTCATTGTAAGAAATAGTAAAAAAAAAAAAGGTGCATTTACTGACCGGATAGTAATGGGGCCTGGAAGCTGAGGTCTGCTCTGATTTCCATGCATTTTACCAGCCAGCGTGAACAATGTAAAAAAATCCAGCTGAGCGCACTAAATGAAAATTGGCCTGTGAGAAGTAACATGTAACATAACCCATGATGATCAGTTATTAAACTCAAATGTGCATTGACTTCTTTGTGTTGCATTTTATTTCCGAATCAAGTGTTTTTCTTTTCTTTTCCTATTCAAGTGAAACAATCATTAGTATTATTCATGAGGTTGTATTAATCGTTTTTTTTTATACATTTATGTCTATGTCTTCATTTCCATACAGCATAGACCCCTGTCCTTCATTATTAATGCAAAGACTAATGGAAGAACAAAGTGCCTTGGTGTCAGGGAAAGTCCAACTGTTTCATATTAAATCTTTAATTTGCTATTACCAGCCCATCACCTCAATCATAGATTTCACCCTTCAGTTCTTTTTTGTAAGAGTCACAGCATACAGTTTGCTTTGATCAGACATCTTTTGTGAAGATGTGTATTCAATGAGGATGAGATTCGATTTCACTGAAACGCTCTGGGTACCCAAATGTGAATAGACACAAACTATACCATTTATTTAAATGATTATTAATGTCCATCCCAGTAAAACAACATACAGTATAGGCAGTGTGTTATTAAATCATTAATGGTGTTGTAGAAAATACATTTTATATGGCCTCATGTGTTCCAGGAAACTTTACATATTTTAAGGAAAATGTAGCTATTGGTTCATAAAAGGAAATGCACATATTTTAATGAACAAAACCAAATACATTTATCAAAAGCGGTAAAGCCAATAATAACAAAATAAAGACATATATATGGCATTAATTTGCGTGCCTGTTCAGAGACAGGACAGCATAATCATAATTATTTGAATTGAACTAGATTTAACTTGATGGACAGTTCTATGTTTTACAGATTAGGAGTTGTAAAGTCCATGTACTTTTTTTGTGTAATGTTTTAAACAGAAGCAGCAATTAAAAGTGATTAGTAAAATTATCTTCTAAACTCCAGCTGCGTGGAAATCATTAGTTCACACATCAATGTTACTCTATATAGTCACTGCCTTATAAATGTGGTAGTGGTCTTGTCTCTACTGCATTATTTACTGCATGCGCTTTCTGATTATTAACACAATCTTAGCAATACCACATGTCTTGAAATTGTGCAAGGTTTTATTTTCATAATTACTTTTTTAATGTATGCTCATTGAAGTTCATTGGAGTTTACAGCAACATTAATTTAGCATAGTGTTGTAGAAAATGCTGTCATATTTCTGCACACCAATGATACAAAATTTTAATACTACTACTACTACTAATAATAATAATTTAGTGATTAGATGGTTAAATTATCCACTGATAGTAGTATATTGATCAACATTGGAAGTTCCAAGAGCTGACGGGGGTTTTAAGGATTAGATATCAAAGCAAGATGAGATATGTTATGTGGTGACACATCTAGTACATGATGAAATGACTGTGGAGAAGAAATGTGCATACTAGTGTAAAAATATTATGCATTCATTGGATACTAATTTAACATGCCATCTGCCCTCAACAAACATCCTATCATTCTCACAAATGTAAACATGTAATCGACTATATCCGTATGGACAAACGTAAACTGTGGTGGTGCTTGTTCATGAATGATGGTAAATGTCTGGACCAGTGGACAGTGCTGAATGCAGCACTAGAGTCAATGGGGATCTTTCTGCTATTCGTTTTACTTTAAATTAAAGTCCAATGTTCCAAGTTGTTCTGTAGGAGGATACAGAGCTAATCATGGTTTCTCAGCTCACAATATCATATTTAATGGTACCACATCAATTTGGCAGATCGAGTGGGATAATGCATGTGCCGAAATCAGGGATTACCTGCATAAGCAACTGAGAACTGTCTGAGGTGACATACCTCAGTCCTGACATGAGGCGTTGAATGAAGCTTAGGGGGTGCTTTCGCCTATTTGCTAAATTTTGGAAAATGTGGATGTTTTCCAGCTGGCATTGTGAGCTTAAGGTTGCCCAGTATTCCTTCTCTGACACTGGGGCCATCACATGAGTGTGGGCCCCAACCTACCAGATCCCAGTGTTTCATCAACAAGGTGCTGGTAGGACTGGATAATCCATACAGATGCCTCATAGATCAAAGTTTCCAGGGAGTTCAATCACTGTAGTTTCTCCCAAAATGAACTATGATAATTAGGTCAGAACTAGAACTGAAAGGACACAATAGGCATTGTGGAGTGTGTTTCCTGTTCAACACCCGCCTCTTGTTTTCAACTTGTGAAAGTCACTAGAGTATTCATTATTTTTGCCATCCTAAATATATTTTGGAGCAAGCAAGCAATCACAGCTGAATACTTTTTTGATCATCTAGCTGTCATTCTTGATTCATTACTCCTGGACACATTGTTGTCCCACACTTTCATCATCGGCAACCTAAATGTACACTTGCTTACTAATGATTCTAGGGAGCCCGCCGGCGAGGAAGCGAGATGGTCTCAGATGATGAATGAAAGGGGTTTTGTAATGCTTAACGGTGCCATAGTGAGTGATATCCCCCCTACCCCACTTGCGGTAGAGGGACCCAACAATCGCTTCTAGATTATATTTTTGTGAATGTGAATTCCCTGCACAATGTGGCATCACTAAAGGTGTTAGTTTCTGATCTTAGTGATCATAATATGCTGCAACTCCATTGTAAATTTCCTGTGTCACAGAATAAGGCCTGAAAGAGTAGTCACATAACTAATGTAATTGTCAACAATAGTGAAACTCGCCTCCGATGGAACCCTCGCAAATTGCTTCTACTCAGAGATCGCATTGATCAAACATGTGTCTCCCCTCGTCCAGATGGTTCTGACTGTTATGTCCATCTGATGCAGCTTTACAAGGAACATACATTCCCTGATGCTAGCCGCATAAGTAAACATCGACCCGCCTTTGATCAAGAATTACAACAGTATAAAACTCTCCTAAGGCAGATGCTTTGTCACTTGAAATATCATTCAAAGACTGATAAAACTCTGATGACTAAACTATTGAAATTGGCTTATAAAATCTGGCTAAAAGAACTGAAAATGGTTCAGTACCGTTGTGATAATGAGCATATGCTCAAACACATTTTTTCAAAATACACAAGTGGCATCTGAGCCTGTTTGAATTCGGCCACTTCTAAATCTCAGGGTGCCATGCAAATGAATGCGATCTCTAAGTCGATATGGCAGGGCTATTTTGGTAATCTTTACACCTCTCCATTCATAGACTTTGAGTGGAGCATCAATGCTCAAGTGGCCTTGCATGCCTTTCCTATAGAGGTGAAAGATATCCTTTGTTGAATTACCACCTTGAGTAGATCAAGGGCAGTTGGGCCTGATGGCCTGCATAATGGTATGATCAAGGACAATCCCCAGGAATGGGCCGAAATACTCATCAGATATTCCGGCATGTTTTTATTGTACGTTGTATTCCCAGTTCATGGCGAAAGTCTATCATTCTCCCCATCTTCAAAAAGGGTGACAGAGGTGACCCTAAATCATATCGCCCCATCGCCCTTTTGGATTGCCCGGGAAGCATTTTTGCTTGTCTAATCTTGCATGAATTTAATCAATGGCTGGACTCGAATGATTTGCGTGATCCTTTTCAAATTGGATTTTTGCCAGGCATTGGCACGGCTATTAACATTATAACCGTTAATAGTATTCAATCTCAAGCAAGACTTTCATATGGGTGTTCGATGCAGTGCCCCTTGAATTATTGTACAAGAAGCTGATGGACAGAGGTTGTCCATGGCACATCTTAAAATGGGTCATTGATTTCCACTCTAATACTTCAATTCAGGTTAAACTATCACACGATGGACTGTTATCGGATCCCATATGGACTGCCCGTGACCTTAAGCAGGGTTGTCTTTTGGCCTCGGCCATGTTCAATTTTATTATTTCAGATGTCAGGGGAATTTTTCATGGAAATTAACGCTGATCCTCCATTAATTAATGGAGTTATAGTGAATTTTCTCCTATATGCTGATGACATGGTCCTAATTTCAAAGACACCCAAAGGCCTTCGTGGTCTTCTGGGTGCTTTAGATGTGTATACAACAAAAAACTGTATTACAATAAATGTCACGAAAAGTAAAATCATACAGTGTGGAACACAGAAACAACGTGCAGTCAAGCTGTATTGGCCATTGCAACATGTATTCCTGGCCCCTGTATCATCATATATTTATCTAGGTACTCTTGTGACAAATCAACCAGGTCCCAGTAAATATGTAATGCACATTAAAAGCTAATTAGATACAGCTCTATCGCAAGCCCGCATTATCAAAGCAAGATATTGCAAATATTCGATTGTACCCCTACTCACTAATTATAGACAAAAATTGGTTCCTGTGGTTTTATATGGTTCCGAAGCTCTAATAGAGAAAACTTATCAGTGTTGGTCAAACTGGAAGGCAGGTATTGGAAATCAGCACTTAATCTACCATCCTCTGAACCTATCTGTCTAATAAAACAAGAATTAGGCTTGATGTCCCTATATGCATCACATAAATGGAAATTGTGTGGCCTTTATTGTAAATGTATTATGGCTACAACTAAATCTGGCCTCTTGTGGTTAATAGCCGAATATCTGCTGAAATCACCGGACATTTTTCCTATCAGATGGCGAACACAAGTGCAAAAGGTAATTGAGAATACAGGATTTCCACTAAAGTTATTATGCAAGAATCCAGACAAAGCGACGACTCGTCTTTGGGAACTTGATTGGATTAAGACGCGACGGGCCTGTTCTAAATATCAGAATTGTATAATTAATCCATTCGCACTGAAACATTATGGAAATGTGGAAAGCTATCTTGTTTCCTGATTCACGGCAGAGGAATGATTAGCTACGTTTTCATTTCAATCTGTGGTCCACTTTAGAACTGTCGTATATACGTAAACTGATTACCTTAAGTGAAGCACAATGTTGTTTCTGTAAGCTGGTGACGGAAACCTTACAACTTCTGTGTACTGAATGTGTTATGTTGTCTACACAACAATCCATAAATTTGAAACCCCTTTTTGAGGACTATCATGAGTTAACCCAGATGCGAGCCTGGGAGCTCTTATTTCATGCCTCCAGGACAGAGGTTAGATATGCGATCCTTAATTTTGTATATGGCTTAGGACAAATGTACCTCAAATGTCAGTCCTATCAATTTTCCTAAATAATCACTTTAGCCATGGAGAAAGATCCCCACTTTCTTGAGTCCACAATTAATTTGGCGAATGTTAAAATGATCTGGTATTGAAACGAGTTACAAATGCCAATTTAATTCTGCTGAGTGAATTTTCTGGTTTTAATTATGGTGTCTTGTATTATCTTGCCTTAATTCCATTTTCATTGTCATTGTTGTTGTTAATTTTTCTTTTCTTTTTTTACTTTTTAATCTTACTATACCTTTAGTTGTTTTCTAAAAAAAATGTTTAAAGGAAAAAGTGAATATTTTTCTTGTTTTAAATTGTATTGATGTTTTGTTGTAAAATCAAATTTTTCTTTATTAAATCAACGATAACATAAAATTAAAATGAATATCTACTGCTCCAGTTCACAGACAGGCTCAGAAGTGGCCAAGTACCAACTGTTGTAGGATGAAATTGCTGGGATTGTGAAGTGGAAGGAGTAATGGCCAATGCAACAAGACTGTTTACTTCAAAGGATAGATGCATCCACCACATTGCTGTGAGATGAGCAATTTGTGCTTGATTTTCAGACTGAGAGACATGAGATATATGGGACTGCAGAACTGAAAATCCAAATACACTTTCGGTATGTATTTCAGTTTGACTGGGCTTCCTTGGTACCACAGCAATTTGATCATTTAGTAGGCTCTCTAACCCAGTTACCGCAGATTGAGGACATTAAAAAGGAAATATATGTTTTATAGGTGACATATGAAACTGAGGAGACCCCGTTCAAGTTAGCAACACCTTTGTTACACCACAATATATATTGTGACATGTCACCCAACATTCGTTCAACTAAAATGATGAATTTGGGCAATTTATATAGACACTATGAAAGCTAATATATTGCCGTTTTTGTTGGGATGGGGTCGCTGCCAAAGAAGTAATTATAAAGTATTGCATGAACAGGCAAGCAGATGTTACTACATGCAGAAGAAGGGGGTGAGCCCAATGAGATTACCATGATAATGAATATTTGCTATCTGTGATGAAATGTTAATTAAATTCTCTGATTTAGAATTAAGGCTCAGTTAAGTGTCCAGATAGGGAAATAATGCTCTCATGTTTGTAACAATTCTACTACAAAGAAGCACAAATATATTTTAACAAGTGTCTGTACCACAACAAAATAGGGAACTGTAGATGTTGAGTGAATATTTAGTGTTTTCCTGCAGGCACTGGGCGCATGGCTTGCCCAGAACAGGGCAGACCAATATCCATGAATACTAATATAATGCAACACTTATCCATCAATGTCTCATTAAGTATGGTGGAGTGATACATCATCATGGGGGTGGCAATGTCACATGGTAGGCAACTAGAACTGTACAGGAAAGAAATATGTGTGGTTTTAATGGCCTAGCACCCAAGGTCAGGGGTGTTTCCACTAAGGAAGTGTACTGCATAAACATAACTGACTAAATACATCCTACGTTCTTGTGTATGATGTACAGTGTGTGCAGCCTTAAACTAAATCCAGACAAATCTGAGTTTGGGGCCAATTGTGTGCACACGGATAGTCTGATGGTTTCCCCCACTATTTCTCTAATGCTGTAAAGGGAAAACACGTTCTCTGCTACCAGCTGTTGTCTTGTACCAAGTTTTGGGTTTATTTGCAACTCACACAGGATAATAGGGGTAAAGCACTTCTGTAAACTCTATTGTTTAGTAATGTTTGCATGCTAATTTGGCAAGGCCCCTTAGATTCTGCACCCTACACATACATTTGAGGAATCAAGAAACGTTATATTGTGTTTGCTAGATATGAGGATTGTTCTCCCAATAGTAGATTTCAAATTATGGATAGGCCAAAAATGGACCATTTGACGCAACTCTGGTCAATTCACTTTAACCATTGCCATCTTAAAATAGACTATTTCAGAAAACCGTAGAGACTAGGAGAAATAATTGCATTTCTTGATCATATTCATGCTCAGATTCTGGCAAGTCCATTTCTTTTTTTTTCAACATTGATATTTTATTAGTTTGTTAACGAGAAAATAATTAACATCAGCATTAGCAAAACATAATATAGCACATTCTTTGCATAGTATGGTGCTCTGACTATTTGGGGATTAGAAGAGTAGAAATGTCCCTCCTGGGGGTGTTGCAATCTCTTCCTGGTGATAGTTCTTCGTCTCAAGGTCAGTCCAGCCAACGGGTGATTGGAGGCCTATGTGTAAGTCCGGGGAAGCGTTCTGCGTAGTCCATGAAGGGGGCCCATATGTTCCAGAAGGGGTTTGGGTTGCCCATGCGAAGTGCTTTGATCTTTCCCATTGTGACAATGTCCCAACACTTAGCCCAACATAGATGTATGGAGGGTCCTTCGGGGTGCTTCCAGAGTCTGACGAGGGCTATCCTGGCCGCTGTTAGCAGTTGAGTACACAGACAGGCCACGTTCCCCAACAAGGGCATGCCCCATCCCCGTGCCCCCCAGTAGAATCATTCTGGGATCCCATGGGATGGAAAGACCTGTGATTGCCTGGATATGGCTCAGCACCCCTCTGCAGTAGTGTGCTGCTTTCGGGCATTCCCAGAGTGGATGGAATAGAGATCCTTCTTGGGGACATCCTCTCCAGCAGTTCGGGGAGGGGATGGCGCTGGATTTGCACAGCTGAGCCGGCGTGATATAATACCTGTAGCACACCATATACCCTCCATCCCTGTTGGTGATGCATTGGGTGCCTCGCCTATATTCTATTCCATGCCTCTGTGTCCAGAGGGCGCCCCAGGTCTTTTTCCCAGTTGAACATGGATCTTTCCTTTACTTCTGGGTTTGATTTTTCCAGGAGTTTGTAGAGGGCAGAGGGTTTTCCCTTTGGAGGATAAGTTGTTAGTGTGAGCTCTAGGAGTATTAGGTTTCTAGAGCCTCGCTCTTTAATGACTTGTTGGGAGATCCAATGGCGGATCTGTGAGTATTGAAATCTTTCCTCCTCAGGGACTTTGAACTTCATCTTGAAGACCTCGAACGAGAGGGTCTGGCCTCCCTCCAGGAAGTCTGAGATCGTACAGAGGCTGCCAGCCTTCCAGATAGCAAAGCTGCGGTTACAGAGGCCTGGGGAGAATCCTGGGTTGTCCCATACTGGTGTCAATGGGCCCAATGAACTCGTAATTCCCCATTTCCTAGCGGCTTCTTTTCAGCTTTCCATCATGTTACATGTTGCTGGTAGTGTATTTAAGGTAGGGGGGCTTTCCAGGATTGGATATGTGGTAAGTCGGTCAGGGGTGGCTTGCACCATGCTTCCTCTAGTTGCAGCCAGCATGGGCGGTATTCGGTGTGGGCCCAGGCAAAGGCATGTGATAGTTGGGCCACTCGCCTATATCTGGATATATCCGGGACTCCCAGTCCGCCCAGGTGACGGCATCAGGTTATAATTTTCTTTGCGATGCAGGGTCTTTTTTCCCTCCATATGAACTTCATGATTTCCCGCTGTAGGGAGTTGAACTCCCCCTCTGGAATGTGGGTTGGGAGTGCTAGACATTGATAAAGCAGCCTTGGTAGCAGGTTCATTTTTACTGCCGCTACTCAGCCCAACCAGGAGAGTTCCTGCTCATTCCAACGCTTTAAGTCTGCCTGGAGAGCTTTGAATAATTGTGGGAAATTGTGATTGTAAATCAGGACACTGGCTTTAGGGATTTGGACCCCCAGGCATTCAATCATGGACCCGGCCCATGGGATAGGGAGTTCAGGACGGAGGATGTCTCTCTGTCGCTTTGTTAGGTTGATCGGTAAGGCTGAGGACTTATCGTAGTTCACCCTAAACCCAGAGACTGCCCCCAATGCGTTAAGGTCCTCTAACAGGGGTTGCAGAGATGTGTCTGGATTAGTGATGGTTAGGAGGACATCGCCCGCATAAAGTGTGGCTTTGTATTCTATCCTTCCCACAGTAATCCTCTTGATGTTTGGGTTTTGTCAGACCCTCTCGGCGAATGGCTCTATAAACAGGGCGAACACCAGGGGGCATAGCGGGCAACCCTGGCGGGTGCCTCTGGTTAAAGGAATGGCCACTGACTCTGTGCTATTGATTCGAAGCTGTGTAGATGGGATTGTGTAAATCGCCATAGTCCATTTTCTGAAGTTGCGGCCCAGTCTCATGCGTGTGAGGGTATTTCAGATGTAATCCCACTTTACCAAGTCAAAAGCTTTATGCGCGTCTAGGGAGATGATCAGTAGCTCTACCCACATTTGCAAGTCCATTTCTATATAGATTGAGTGGTGAATCAGAGATGTAAATGCTTTCATTGCTTTGAGGATAGTAGTATTGTCATCATGGATTTCAAAGATTTGTTTTATCTGATTAAAGTAACAGTATACATATTGTTTTCATGTATCAAGAGAAAAATTAAGAACTGTGTTGTACCAACATAAGAGTTTTTTTTATGAATAATGCAATTCTAGGTAAACATCCACAAGGAGATGTTGTAGAACCTCACAGAAACAGTACATTGAGGTTGGTCTTTTTAAGGGAGAGGGATCCATTCTGATGTAAAAAGCAGGAAAAAAAAACAAGCTAATATTTAAAAAATGTAATTAAAAAAAACATTTTATTATTAGTCACTGGAATGAGATGAGAGAGATCATAAACAAACAGGATACAAAAAATATTGCTCGTATAGATAAACACGTGATTGTGGCACATAAGAGCAAAGTGCAAAGTTTTGGACTAAGCATATTAAGATGTGTTTTGTAACAACCCAAGGTGGTCGATGAGATTTCTCTTGTTTGGTCTTGTTTAGGAGGGGTGTTTGATACTTCCGTATTTACCTCAGCATTAAATCTGGGAGCCCCATAATAAAATTGACAGCATGTTTTCATGTGTTCAAGGGATTCACCCTATTTATAACAGCACCATACAAAATGTGCTGATTGTTAGAAATCATATTACAATGTTTTAAAAAGTTCTAGTGCCACTCATAAAACTGTGCCTATTTTCTGCAAAGGCAGTGTTATCATCCCTATATGTTAAAAAGGAAATACATCTAATTCCTCAATTTCTAGTATTATTGCATCACAGAATGACCACTGGGTTTGCCTAGAAACGTGTAATCCATTAAAACAACTGTGTGACTTCTGACGGTTAGATCCTTTTTAGCTAATGGATGTTTGGGAGGCTTTTGAAATTCCATTAATTGACTTTTTCCCTTTTAACATTTGAGGCAACGTGCATTCATACACCTACACTTTAATATACTTATTAGGATCTCTGTAAAGCTTTTGTCCATGTAAAAATATAGTCCTTATGGACAAATTGCAATTATCGAGCAGTGGAGGGTCTTAAGCAAGTCTATAACCTTGTTCCATTCTTGTGTAGTTTAGATGTGTCATATTTGAGTCTCTTCTAGAGTACACAGTATTCCCTTCACTAAAACCTGTTTCTGTGCATAGTCATTAACTGCCATATCCCTGTGAAACATTTTATTTGACCATATCATGATTGCATTACAGTTAGTCTTGAATGTATACCTTGAAAAAGTTCTCAGCTGATAAATTCAGGGAAAAACAATGGGCCTCATTACAAGAACAGCGTTGCAGTAATAAAACAGTGGTCATTTGACAGCAATTCCATTACCACCATTTCACTGCATCAATGTGCTACAGGTTTGGCGGTGAGGTGTTAGTTCTGCTGAAAACCCCATGTTGACTTACACTGCCTACCACCACTTGTAATCCTGCACTAAATCCACCGGAATAAGTGGCGGTAACAGTAATTTTATCTGGCAGTATTCTGCCAATTTTCCCAGTGGAATACTGCCAAACTTGTAATGACATCCATATGATGATTTTTACAAAATCGAAATAGTTCATTTAAATGGCTGTAGAATAATCAAAAACGTGGATTCAAAAATGAATATGCCTACCTAGGTATAATTATTTTTCAATGTATACTTACTTGGATATCGCAAACTATTTCTAAGGTGCTGGTTGCACCGAGGGAATAAGAGTGTTGATAATGTTTGATAAGCAATGTTATTTTCCCTCTCATCAAAATCAATCAGGGGACGATGACATCTGTCAAAAATGAAAAAGGATAGGGCACAAGCACCCCCATTCCCTGTGTCTCCTCTTTCTTCTGTTAGTTGCTTCATGCAGAGTAGCCCTGTCTATAGAATAGACAATACTGTGATGAGGAAGAGTAAGGAAGTGGATGGCTCCACAAGTACTGACACAAAGAAGAACAGGACAACCAAGAGCCCAACGCCCAAGGACAAACATACTGGCTATCTGAAGGTTACAAGCTGACTGGCCATAAAAACTGATGAAGGACTTTCCTCAGTGTCAGTCCTGCCCCAGAGGAACACCAAGTTGGGAAACTAGGCCGTGCCAAGAGGAGGATGCATTGCAGACCCGGACGCCTGGAGAAGGAAGCCGGTATCGGTGAAGGTGCAGGGATGCCTGAATTCACTTGAAGGCTGGGGAACCCGATGTCCAGTGGCAGAAAGCAGGCCAACCAAAAGGTCCAGGCGGGACCTGACTTACTGGGTGAAACCAGCATGGTGGAGCCATTGAAACCCGAGAGATGACCACAAGAGCCAAGGGGAACTCAGAAAAGATTACCAGAGTTGCCGAGGACCGGAACCCTTGTGGAACAAGTTCAAAGGCACATGGAGGTTAACCAGGTAGGCGTTTGGAACCCTTAGAGGCTGTGGTTGGGAGGATGAGATAAACCATCTTCCTCCTCCCAGTGGGGCCACGCAGAGAAATAAAATAGAGATATAGTGGGTGAGAGAGCACCCCAATGAGAGCCAAAGAGCGAGAATGGTCTGGGACCTGTATATTGAGAATGCTAGTGAATTGTACATGCAATAGAATGCCTTGCAGGTTAGTGAACAGCACCTGACTAAGAGACAGCATACTCTTGAGAAGAGGGTCAGCGACACGCATTACTAGAAGGGAAGACATGGGAATGAGAGTAATATCCTTTGACAAAATTCAAGAGAAGACCATTGGAAGAGAGATATATCCTTTGGCAAGAGTGAAGAAAAGATTAGAGGGGAGGCGTATCACCTCTGGTGAAAATCAAGATCTCCTTGAAACTATTGAAGGAGAGCATAAGAAAAGAGAATGTCTGGGGGAGGTAGCCATTACCCCAACTTCTTTGTACTTCCAAAAATGGCTGGGGAAGGCTTGGGGAAAGAGAGACATTCTACCCACTTTCTTGTACTATGAAAACTGGCATAAGAGATGGCCTGGGTAAGGGAGACATTCCACCAACGTTCTTGTACTGTCAAAGCCAGCCAGAGTAGAGAAGATCTGGAGAAGTGAGACATTTCCTCAACTTTCTTGTATTATGGAGACAGGCCTAAAGAAGTGCAAACGAAGGAAGATATTCCCCCATCGTTAATGAACTGCCTAAACACCACCCAGAAGGAGGGAGCCATCTTTCTGGAACCAGTTGTCACTTAGTTTATGGTTTTCTTTGGAGTGTAAGGGATGGACATAGGTTTGGGACACAGGACAGTGGACTATTTGATTTTGATCAACATTTTGACATCATCAGTGGTTTATTTCTTTTTTGGAGGCAGTAAAATCCCTCTTAGATATAGGGACAGAAAGGGTTCTTCCTTATTCGTCTGTTAAATACATGTTTAATGCCAAAAAGCATACCACCTTTGTGTCCCGCTTCTACTTCTGCGCCCTTACATAGTTCAAAATGGATGTGTACCTGTGATTTTAACTACTGCTTTTCACACTGTATAGTGCAAATGCCAAACATGTTATGGTTAGGACCCATTTTCATTTAAGTGCAAATGTAGGAGGTCCCTCCCTGATTATTTTATTTTAGACTAGGAAGATGTGCCCCTTTACCATTGCATCAAGGCTTTTACCAACAAACAACCTTTTCCCGTTACCTGTGATAACCCACTGTCTCTATCAAATGTTGGTGATATGTTTTGCCATTTGATTACCCACATATTGTTTACACACATTGTAGAATAGTGTATTGCTTCAGGGTTCCTGAAAAATGTGGTATATTATTGATTCAAGTTTGTATTTTTAGTTTGTGAGGAGTTGCCATCTGGCAAAGGTATACGAGCCCAGGATTTTTTGATTTGTATTAAATAATTCAATGACACAGTTGATTCCCTTTGTGAAAAGGAAGTCTGCTGACCAGATTCCCCTTTCATAAGGGCCAATGTAAAAGCATTGTATGTCCTTGTGTCCTGCTGCTCCTGATTTGCAGACCTGCTCTACCAGTGGCACAGAGCAATTCCAGAGGTTTCAAAAACTGCATAACTCTGTGGATCTTGTCCTGGTGACACAGTCAACTGTAAATGTAAGTAAACCCTGAGTTATGATATGGATGCTAGCACTCTCATAGTTATCCTAGCCACATTAAATTGATATCACACATGTGTCAGCCCTGTGGGACCAGTTCATCTGTGTAAGGGTTATGTGTATTCAGTAGGCACAATGCTCCCCCTCGCCACTGACAAGACTATTTCCTTGGGGTATTGCCTGTCTTTGTAAGAGCAGGTAAAACCCTTTCCCCTGAGACAGCCACTCCACAGGAAGCTGACCTGGGAACAGGAATCAAAGGGCACACACATTCAGCAAGGACTAGGCCTCACCGGGCTGTTACATTTCTAAAGAGCCTTTTATTCTGTTGAGAAGGGAAGGGGTGGGGATTAGTCTAGCAAGAAGGAGATCTGCACGCATTTTGAAAACTTCTGCCATCTTGTTTCTCTTTGCCTCTCTTTCTCTTTCCTGTCCCCTCCACATCATTTTGCAAAAAACACTTTGTGTGTGAAGTCTGCAGGGCAAAGTTCACTCATTTCAAGAGCAGGGATTGGACCCCTAAATCAGGCTAGCCTTAGTCCAAGCATCTGTGAACATGTACTTTTAAAAAAGAAGACCCACAGCACTTCTTTTAATCACCCTTTAGACTTGAATCCTGAATGACAATTTTATTCATCCTTGCCTGGAGAGCAGTCCTTTCTAGAGTCATCCATTTGTGAGGTTAAGCCAGGCATGCCAAGACAGAGGCAAGCTCTGTCCTCTAACTATCCCCGGGGACCATTGGGGGTGACCTCTGTTGCTGGTCCCTGACCGCATCTCTGCCAACCCTACTGTTTCCTAGTACCTCACTGTTTTGTGACCCCTGAACGTGTGTGCCAGCCTCCCCAGTCTTTGGAAGCCTGAGAACGGATCTTGAGACTCTGGAGTGGAACTGGCAGCAGCTAGGAGCCAGAACAGCCAAGACTCCTGTTGTCAACAGCGACCAGCTGCATGCTGTGATTGAAGCACATTCAACACAGAGTGAACTATCAGGCTCCTTCGACGCTGCCTGAGACAGTAAATTTTCTTTGAACCGCCATTGCTTGTTTGCTGCCTCACTTGTTCCACTGTATTGTCTGAAATGCATTTGTACTTCAGCCCGAAACAACAAAGCACGGCTGCCTAGCATTCCACGAGTGTCTGTCTGAGGCATCAGCTCAACATTGCCACTGCTGTAAGTCGATTGCCTTGACCCTGGAACCTCCCAAACTGCAATCTCTGAGGCCTGCATTCAATCGATTTCTTTGCACATCGTGACCCAGCTTGACCGCTGTTGAACCTTCGACTGTTAAAATGAACCTGGTAACTGCCCACACTGCACAGCTCTAGATGCCTTTAGATGCCTTCCTTCAATCCCACTGGATGCCAGCTTGCCCCTCTGCCACCACTACTGCTGCATCTTCAAATGAGAGAGAGCCCATGATCGCCTCCAAGGAGTCTGGTTTGACGCCATCAAAACATCAAGACCTTTGCAAAGGTTTTATTGGCTGGTATGTACCTCCCTGGTCCATTATTGGGCCTTGGAGACTTGCTAGGTCATTTTATTATATTTTTTGAAAGCTCAGTACATATCCTTTGAACATTGAAATCTTTTATGGTCTTTTCTCTCCATGTCCCATTACCAATGCTGTATCTTTTCTATCTTTGCTTATTCTGCGTTCTTACACAGGGGTGGATTTTTACAGTGTTTTCTAATAATTCTAGTTTGTTATTATTTGTACATGTTGTGCTTGATTAAAGTATATATTTTTCATAGAACCTTGATTGGGCATTCCTTTATTTTGGACTGCTTGAGTTGCTACTAAACCACATTCACACCACTCTTGAGAGTATAGCCTTCCCTCAGCCCACCTTACCACAAAAGGCAAAGGAGGTATTTAGCTTGACTGTGCCTGTTTACCATTATGATTGTGTTGGATCTTGGTTTGTAGATGTGGGAGGCCTTAGTTGGCACGTTATACTCCACTCATACTTGTACTCCTGAAAAGCAGAGGTTAATATGTCACAATGGTGCCATCTGGTGGGATTTGGAGCAGACTGTGTTTACAGCCTAGTCAGCCAAAACAAGAGTGTACATTTAAAGTGAGATTCACTGCCAAGGTATATATTTTAAGCGCTACAATGGGACTTGACATGAGCTCTCCAGATACCTTGTCAGTAGGTGAAATGCGGGATCACTTTCAAGTTAGGGGACTCCCCTATGGAAGTAAGGTAAGCAAGCTGAACTGTTGAAAAGATGCCAGGCTTTTTAGGAAACTAGGGGGTGGAAGATCCACCCCCTTAGCAGTACTCAGCATCCAGCTCAAGTTCCCATTTCTATGGGGGAGTGGAAGTAGACAGGGAGAGCAACAGCGATAGCGGTTCCCACCATTCCACCCAGAGAGCAGCTAGTGTAATCTCTCAGGGATCTCAGTGGTCCCAATGTTCCTAGGCCTCGATAAGGGTCAATATTTGTTTTAGGTCACATGCTTCTGCTAGGACTAGGAGGAAAGCCCCTGGTGCAAACCTAGAGAAAAGGAGGTACCTCCTATAAGAAAGCAGAGTCGTCTTCAAGGAACAGAACCAGAAGGATGCAAGAAAGAAAAAGAGAGATTCTGTGCTACTGCACACAATGGCACGAGAGGATCTGAAGAGGTTGTGCAGTAGAGAAAGGAATACCCCTAGTAGTGGCAACCAAGGGTAGCATGAGTGCCACATTCCCAAGGACTTAGTCCCTCCTTATGAGATGGGGAAGAACATAATTGATTGGTTTAAGGGACTGGATTTGCATTCCGCATGCAGGATGTGGAAGTAGATCTGCTTTGTGCAGCTCTTATAAGCCATGAAATGGAGTTACACCAGCATCTAGTGGACAAGAGTATCACAGACCCAAGATAGCATGCAAAGGCAACTAACAGGTATGTGATCACTTGAGTCCAGAAGAAGGCTCAGACAAAATCTAAACAGGTGACAATGCTATTGATAAAAGTAAACATAAGGAGGGCAATCGTACAGGCTCTCACCCTGCCAGCAAGAAAGGGCCCCAAAAGTACAAAGGTAAATCCCTGAAACATGGTTTGTCAGTACGCACAGAAAGAATTAGTGAGGGGACCACTTGCACTAGGGCACCCGACTCCACAGCCCTTAAAGGCTGCTTCGTATGTGGTGTGGGAAAGGTACTCACTCTCCGACTGAGGCTTTGGTTCCTGCTAAAACCGCAATGTTTTCAGAACATGTGTTAACAAAGGGGCACAAAGCAGCAGCACTTCCAGATACTGCTGCGAGTATCTCCGCTGCCGACGACAGTGGGTTCGTGATGACCAGATTCTACCTGTTCCTCCCAAGTTAATCAGGGGATTTGATGGCCTCACCAGTTGCCAATTGGCTATCATAGAATTTAGCTGGTGGGGTGAAACCACTCAGCTGTATGTCACAGTCAAGGATGCAATTCCAGTAAACTGTCAGTTAGGGAATGACAAACCTGAAGCCGAAATAATTGCTGACATCACATAGAACCACAACCTGGGGTGGAGGCTACAATAGTCTCAGACCTCAAGGTCCTACCACAGCTAAGTTAATAGTCCTTAGTCGAAAGTCACACCAGGGTGACATTTGACAGATGGAATGCGGTTGTCCAACCTTGGCAGATCTCATTGAGTAGCCAAAGAAACAGGCTCAGTGGGAAGCTCCTGGTGTGTTCAGGGTTTAGTTGGAGAATGGTTTCCTGTAGTATGACCTCAAGAATCTGGTTTCAGGGGGCAATCGGAGGCCAGTGGTGCCACCCTGTCACAGAAGGTTCCTCCTTGACTTGGCACATCCTTTGGTGGGTGATTTAGTAGTGACCAAGACTGCTGACAGTCTTTCCACCCAGTTCTACTGGCCCCAGCTGGGTGTAAAAATAAAGACGTTTGTAAGATTTGCTCGACTTGCAAAGCATTTGGTAAGTTCAGTGGGGCAACAAAGGCCCCCTTAATTCCATTAGCAGGGGTAGGGCAGCCTTCCAAGAGAATTGAAATGGGCATTGTGGATCTTGGATCCTCAGACCTCCTCAAGGAACCAGAATATATTGGACATGTTAGACCACGCCACCCGGTACCCAGAGGCTGTACCCTTGAGAAGCATCAAAATCTCCAGTGGAAACAAAATCTTTGATAGGGATTTTCTGTCATATAGGGTTACCCAAATAGGTCATTTCTGAAAGGGGATCAAACTTCATATTCACATATATGAAGGCAACGTGGGATAAATTAGATTCTTATTTGACTTTGTATTTATTTATAACATGCCCCAGGAAGGGTGAGCTGTATTTGGGCACAGATCTTAATTATAGAGTTAATAGTTTAATAGGTACATCCACAAGGCTCGGTCACTGAAACATATAGGTCTTGATACCTTTCCGGAATAGAATTAAAAAGGGCATGTTTCTTATTTCAAGGGCCAGTTAATTCCTTAAACATGGATCATATACTGAAAATGGTCTATCGCCCCCAAGAACACACCGAGATTATCGGACCTTGTGTAATTTCTTGTCCTCAGATCTAAGTGATCTGCTAAGGCGATAGTAGGAAATCTTGTCAACCAAATAGGAAGGTGTAAAGCCATTTAGACATCTATAGACCAAGCATTGAATCTTAAAATTGATCTCTTGATCCACTGCTAATCAGTGTAAGAACCAACAAAGGTTAAAGACAGGAGCACATTTGGATGTTCTGAAAACCAGCCTAACTGCTGCATTTTTGTGCAACCTCTAGTCACTGAAGCTGGTACTTTGGGATGCCTGCCAGAATAGCATTAGCATAATCCAACTTTGAGTTTGCCAATGATCCTACCACTACTGGAATATCTGGTGAGGCCAGAAAGGGAAGGACTGGTCACAATAGTTGAATAGTTGTGGTGACTAAGAAGGAAGACACAGACTCACAGGTGACATTGTCAGGATGATTTATTAAAGTAAACTTTGTAAGTCCTAACTTTCCCTATCACTATGAACATTCCCTACCTAACTTATTAACTAACGTGCTTGTCAGTCAGTTGTGCAAGTCTAAATAAAGAGGTCTGTTGTCCAAAACTACCCTAACTGACCCTACCACTATGTAAATTAACTTAGGCTTGGAGAATGACTCTCTTTGCCTTTGGATATTTTTAGTATCGGTCTGTTAATTAGTAAAGAATTCTTAAATATATTATAGTTACTTCTTTGATCAGTCTCTGTAATTATTCCAATGGGCCTTGGAATTTTCCTCTCCCATTTGGGATCTCCTTCCTGGGTTTATTACATGTTCACTTTCTTGACTGTAGCTCTTAATGTACTCTTGGTTATATTCCTGCTTTGGGGTTTTTATTCCCCTTACTTTATTATGGTTCAGTTCAGTTTGGAATGTACAACCGTGTATCTGTTGCACTGTTTGCCCCAAAAGATTTTCTTTCTTCCTTCAGCTTTTTAATATCTTGCACTTTTGAGTGGTCACACTTTGCATTCACTTTAAATTATTTTCCCAGGTTATGGCTTGTACTTTCAAGCTATCACACTTTGCATTCACTTTAGATTTTGTGTCTCCTTTTCCCAGGGTATTACGATCATGAGTTCTTCTCTCTCAATATTGAGCTTGTCAATAGTTTCCCCTCTTGGCCTTTCACTCTTTCTCATGACTTACTTCAAGATTAACTGTGTTTCCACCCGCCATTCGCAGGTGCCAGATTTTTTTCACAAGTTTGTAGGTAGCCTGCCTGTATTACAGGCAGGCTACCTCCAAACTCGTAATGAGGCACAATATCTAAGTTCACCATATCAACGGCCACAGAAAGCTCTAGCATGATTAGCAAAGTCATTGCTCCTTAATACGCATTTTTAAAATGTCATCCCATACAGTAACCAGTCCTGTCTCAGTTCCATGTAAGGGACAGAATCCAGATTGGTAAGTATCCCGAATGTGATATTTCTCTATAAGGGTTTGCAATTGATGCGTTACTACCTTTTCCAATACCTTAGCTGGCATGACAATTCTGCCATCGGATGATAATTCTGGAGAATTTCTGGATCTAATGTAGATTTATTTAGGAGTGGTGTCAGTGTGGTCATGTTTAGTGTAAATGAGATATATCCATTATCCAGCAAAAAGTTGAAGAACGCCATCATGAAATCTCTCAAGTGTAATGCATTGTTCCTTGTCACATACAGGGGTCTTCCGTCAAATGATAGCACATTAAGTTTGAGTTTCTTGAGTAGTACATATATTATTTATGTGGACACCTCGGAAAATTGAAAGGATTTAACCACACATCTCTTGTTGAATGGTTTCTATCTTCCATAGAAAGAAATCATTAACATTGTCAGCCATTAACTTAGATGGTGCAGGACAAACAATAGTACTTAAAGGATTGAGAAATGCCTTTACTGTTGCAAACAGTTCTCTAGGTTTGTTTAGTGCTTGTTCAATCTTTTTTTGGAATAGCTTAAGATTTAGCTATACAAATTGCATTTTTTGATTTTGTTAAGGCAGCATTGGCTGCTGTTTTATCTTCAGGATCTCCATGTTTCCTCCACGTTTTTGCTTTTAGTCTATAAGCTTTCTGTAGATACTTAAAATCAGATGTTAACCAGATGTTGTTATTTTTCTTGTGTTGTGTACATTTTAGTGGGGCAATTTGATTGCATAGGTCCTCCAGTTTGTTGAACCCATTTACAAAGGACTCCAGGGTCAATAACCCATCCGGGTCAGTGGCAATGCCTAGGCAGATCTTGTCTCCTGAGATAAGATTGAGCTCTCTATTAGCCCAAAACCAGGATCCTGTTGCAGAGTTATCTTTGCCTTTCTAAGATGCAGGTATATCCAATTAACAGAAACCATTTCTTACAAAATGATCTGACAATGAATGTGGACTTACATGTTCTCCAGAGCATTCTCACCCACAGAAAAAAAACAGACTTGCTGAGCAGTTCAATAAGACCCTAAAGAGCCTGATAGGTGGATTGGAAGAGCACCTGAGAAGAAAAATGGGATATGCCTTCTTTTTGCCTTCCAGGAGGTGCCACAGAGATCTGTAGGGTTTAGTTCATTTCAGCTTCTGTTTGGCCATCCTGTTAGGTGTCCAGTAAGCCTGGTGGTGGAAGGATGGGGGCAAATGCTTGGTCTGAGATGCAAGATGGTCAACTGCATAAATCAGAGCAATCAAACTCTGAGGGTTAGCCATGTGCTCTTGGAGAGCTGACATGACCAGAAGGCCACAGTGACAGAGTACACTTCTGGACATATGGTATGGATTATGGAGCATGCCAAACCCAGTGCCCTTTTTAATAAGTGGAATGGGCTCTATGTGGTGCTTGACAAGATCAGCAAGGTTAACTAAATGATTGCCACAAAGACCCCAAGGAAGATGCACAGTGTCTTTCATGTGAACGGGCTAAAGGCTCATCATAGCAGGGAGGACATGGTGATTGCTCTTGTGAGACAGTTCTCCTCCCAGACTTGTTGAAAGCAGAGTCTATCGAAGGGTCTATAGAGTCTGATCAAATCTCCCCAGACCTGAGTTAACACCAATTGCGGGACTGCCAGCGGCTGCTGGGCCAGTACACAAGTCTGTTCTCGTGGATTCGAGGTAAAATTGATTGGTGCATCCTTGATATTGGGACAGTAAGCCAGTGAAGAGAAGATTTCACTGGATGTCCGAAAAGTTAAAAGGCAGGATGCACGAGGAGGTCGCCAAGATGAGGGTCTTAAGGATGATTGAGCCTTCCCACAGGCACTAGCCTAAAAAGTCGATTAGTGTGAAGACTGTGTGGACTACAGGAGGTTTTGTCACAGAGTTGTACTCCCACTTGACTTTATTCTACGTGTTATGACCCTTGGCAATACATACATGCCTTAATTACTTATATAATAATCTATATTTGTAGCACTGTGTTGGTGATGCAGGATGTTGTTTAAATTTGGTGAATTGGATTCTATTGAATACGTAATGCACCGTTTGAATGCAGAGGTGGATCAACAAATTAACAAGCTGGTGGGAGGGGTTGAGGATGGTGGAAAGGTTCATTTACCATGCAGGGGGACCAGTAATGGCAGGCAGAGTCACAGGAGGATAAGGTGTGGGCTGTTGCTTGGTAGTCTGGATGTTGCGGGTATGCTCTTTGCACAGAGAATGAAGCGGGTGTGAGTGGGAGACTGAGGGGCCTACACAGGTGTGCAGGGAGTTCTATTCAAAAGAGCAGAGTTGGAAGTCTAGCAAGCCCATGAAAAATGATTCCCCACAGCACCAAAGCTGGACCCTTTGAATCATCAAAAATGACTTGTGCAAACTCTCATCAATCGTTTATGTTTAGAGTGTATTTGCGTATTTAATAGTCTGGTGAAACAATTTGTCAGTGTCCTCATTGCAAATAGTGTTACGCAGATTTAAACTGAATAAAAATAAAGTATGTATATGTGAAAGCTAATATGTGAGGGAAGATCTGAAAATTGATCCAAAAATTGTGAGCAATATTTCTTGGGACAATTCAAAAAATGAAATACTTTGGAACATTTTTTAGAAAAACATAAAGTGCCATTGGCTCAAATTCTAATAATGACTCATTTGGCAGTGTAAGAGCAGCAAGTAAATTCAGACTCAGTTGAAGCCGGAAGCGGTTTCTAGAATCAGATATATTTATTTACAGCTTCAGGCAGACTGGGAAACTGCCAGAGCATGCAGTGGAGGCTGGTTAATTTTTTATAACGGTGCAGTATAAATGTTTACACTGAATATATGTGGAGTGACCGAGAGTAGCGAAGGAGTAAAAACCAACTGAAGGGGTTTCAGGGTTATTCTTCCCCTGAGAAATGTTTTAAAATGCTGGGTTACAACTGTTCATTTTCAGCACAATTGCTATGAAAATGTGGGTAAAAAGCCAACGTTTGTAATGGGTTTTGCAGGGTAACCTATGTCAAATGTTCATGATGATGCGTTTACCCACAATATATGTCACTATAAAAAAAAGGTTTTATTTCTGGCTGTGCACATACATGTCAAAGGAGACTGCACCAACATATGCTATTATTACAATATAATCACCTACTCCTGTTGGATTTACCAGTACAAAATGCCAACCAACAGTAAGAGAATAAATATGTTAGGACTGAACCCACTAAAGTGGGCCACTATCATGGATGAAACCTCAGGATTTATATATACTGAATGTGTTTATATACCATACCTGCCATTCCTACTATGTAACAAACACTGTGATACCCCAGAGTGTGGCCGTTACAAAAATGTATACATAAAGACACATGGCCAGACTAGACCCACCAATGTGGACCAGCATCATGTAGGATAACTCATTATGTTGCCTTCTCCCTTCATGCACATTAAAAAATGGCAAGCCAACATGAAGAAACATGACCACAGTGTTCCCACCACTGCGAGTTAAAACCATACAGCAACATCCATCATACTGCCTAAACCCTTGATGCCCATTGGAAAATGCCAGGCAACAGTAAAGAAACATGCTCAGACTGGGCACCCAAATGTAAGGAAATACTACCTAGGAACACTCTTCACGCTGTCTTCACTCTTGCTGCCCAGTAAAAATTACATGTCACAGTAATGAAACATGTCAAGACTGGAGCCACAAATGTGGGCCACTGCTATGTAGGACAACTCATCATGTGTTCTTCAACCTTGATGACCAGTACAAAATGCCATTTCAAAGTAAAATAATATGAATATGTACAGAGTGGCCCCACCAATGTGGGACAGTAGCATGCAAGAATACTGATCATCACACTTGATGCCACATAAGAAAATACCATGACACAGTGAATATTTGTCCAGCGTGGACCCATCAATGTGGGCCAGTACCACATAGCAACACTCATTATGCTGCCGTCACCCTTAATGGCAAGTAAAAAATGACATGTCACAGTGGGGATTTATCCAGACTGCCCCACCAAGGTAGACCAGTTACATGTGGGAACATTCATGATGCATCACCATTGATGCCCATTAATGAATACCATAGCACAGTGAAGAAATGCCCAGACTGTACCCACCAATGTGAGTTAATAACATATAGGAACATTCATCATGCTGCCTACACACTTGATGCCCATTACATAATGCCATGCAACAGTAAAGAAACATATTCAGACTGGCCCCACAAATGTGGGCGAATACAACCAATCTTCACTCTTGCTGCCCAGTAAAACATTCCATGCCGCAGTAAAGAAACACATCAAGAGTGGAGCCTCATATGTGGGCCAACGCCATGTTGGAGCAGTGTGTTCTACAACCTTGATGTGCAATACAAAATGCCATACCAAAGTAAAATAATATGTACAGACTGTCCCCACCAATGTGGGTCAGTAGCATGTAAGAATATTGATCATGCTGCATTTACACTTGATGCAAAGTCAAAACATACCATGACACAGTACCGATTTGTTCAGACTGGACCCACCAATGTGGGACAGTACCACATAGGAACACTCATTATACTGCCTTCCCCCTTGATGCCAAGTTAAATAAAAATGGCATGCCACAGTGGGGATTTATCTAGACTGCATCCAGCAAGCTGGGCAAGTAACACATGGTAACATTCATGCTGCCTTCACAATTGATACCCATTAATGAATGCCTTACCACAGTAAAGAAATATCAGACTGTACCCACACATGTGAGTTCCTACCATATACAAACATTCATCATACTGCCTACACCGTTGATGCTCATTAAACAATGCCATGCAACGGTAAGGAAACATGTCTAGGCTGGGCCGTCAAATGTGTATGAATACTACCTAGGAACACTTTGCACACTGTCTTCTCTCTTGCTGGCCAGGAAAAATGCCATATCACAGTAATGAAACATGTCAAGACTGGACCCACAAATGTGGGGCAATGCCATGTAGGAGAACTCATCATGCGTTCTTCAAGCTTGATGGCCAGTACAAAATGCCATACCAAAGTAAAAACACATGTCTAGTCTGGGCCCCACCAAGTGGGCCAGGACCACATACGAATACTCATAATGTTGCCTTCACCCTTGATTCCAAGTAAAAAATGTAATGCCAATTGAAGAAATATATCCAGACTGGAACCACCAATGTGGGCCAGCACTACATAGGAACATGTATAATGATGCCTTCAAACTAGATGTCCAGTAGAAAAAATGCAACACCACAGTGAGGAGTTGTCCGGACTGCACCACCAATAGGAACAATCATGCTCCCTTGACGATGGATGCCCAATTGAAAAGGCCATAGCTCAGTAAAGACATGTCCAGACCGGACCCACCGATGTGGGTTATTACCCTTAATGTAGAGTAAATACAAACATGCTATGGCACAGTAAGAGCTGCTGTCCACCCCCACCCCCTGACACCAAGTCTCCCCCCCAATGAGAGGCCTGCTCTCAAGACCTAGCACACATGTATCAACATTCACAAAACATAATGTATTCCTAATTTACTCTTACAGTCACACAGAGTCAATCACATTCATAAAGCATTGATTCTTTATTCACCCAAATGTATCAGCATTCATACTGCATTCATTCTTCATTCACTCACATTTACCCACACTCTGCCTCCAAACAGCATTCATTTTCGCTCTCATTCACATGCACACCCAAACTACATACACCCTTTCATTCACACACCCACTTACAAGCACAAACCCTTTTATACATGCACACACAGACACTTTTTTTAATGGTCTTATATGGAGGCCCACTCCAGCCTAAAGTCCTCTCGGCAGCTCATTAGGCATACATGCAGGGGTACTATTGAACTGTCAAAGGGAAACCAAATTTCCCTTTTTTACTTCAGTTAAAGCCAGCCCAGGAGGGTTCTCAAACTAGGTGAGTGTTGTGTGTTTTCACTGGGCTGCCATGGCCACTGCATAATGAGTGGTGGGTTAATGACCCAGTATGGATGAGCCACCCCTAAGAGACACATTCTCTTGAGAAATTGGCCACATAGCTCAGGTTTGACAGTGTTTCAATGGTTGGTACTAAATAAGGTTCATATAATGAACAGTAACATACATTTGCTACTAATTTGTTTTTTTTTATTTCTTTGTATTTAATCAAAAGATTTTTACAAAAATAGACTTTTTGTCATGCTCTTGTCATGCTGAAGAGAGAGAAGAAGAAAAATAACTTGACTCTCTAAAAATGTGCCAATCTCTGCAAATTTACGGCTTCCAGTATTTTATATGTAGCTATTTGCCATTGCGTTTTCTCTCCTCCAATCAAACGAAACCAACATATTTCTTCGTCCGAGATGATGAAGTCCGAGAAGATTGACCTTAAGAATCGTTCTCTTATATGTTGGTTTGCGGCACATTTTAGGAGTAAGTGACGGATTGTTTCCTTTTCTTGTGTTTTGCAGAAACGGCAAAAGTTGGTTTCCGACTTGCCTCTAATGGCCAAGATCTCATTGGTCAGCAATACGTTTAAGCGGGCATGTAACAGCATGTCTCTCCCCTTCCTTGATGGGAACTTCTTAATGTATTCTGGGAGTTCATTTATTTTCTTCGTATTAGGTGGCAGGTGTGTAGTTAGTTTGTTCTTTCCTGCTGTTTCCAAGGTAGATATCCAGTCGAGCTCTCTAATTTTTGTAAGTATTTTTGTAAGTATTTTCTTTGGGTTCTTTATAAGTAAATCTTAATCGGCCTGTATCTGTTCCAACACTCTGATGTTTTCTTCTTTCCAGTTTACAAGCCGTTTACTTGTGTTTCTTTCTATTTCCTGATTGACGAGGTTGTATATTGACAAAGACTCTGCCATCCGGCATTTCCTGTACAACATTAGTGTTGATTGTGTCACTGTACTTTTGAGGGACGGTAAACTGAGCTCTTGAGGGATCAATGCGATCGGGGTGGAATTTGGTAGCGTTAGAACTTTCCTCCCAAATTGTGCCTCCATTTTTGCCCAGATGTTGTGCTGGCAGGTTGATCATTGCGTCTCCGCCATATGTAAGCGTTGGCATCATCTTTTTCTCATAAAATTCTAGTACTGGGATTAGCGAGTATCTGCCAAACCTTTTGTCTATGGCCCTGGCCTGGGCTGCCATTTTGTTGACTTTCATCATTAGTGCTAGTTGCATCTCTTTATCCTGTTTTGAAGAGTCCGAGATCACGCCTAGATATTTGAAATCAGGTACTCTTTCAATTGGTGTTCCTTCCAGATTTAGTCTCGGTTTTTCTTTTTTCCTGATAGATGTTTCTAATATCAGGAATTTCGGTTTTTTTACATTTATTTCCAATTTGTTTTTTTGCATGTATTTTTGTAGCTTTGTTAGTTGACGCTGAAGTCCTATTTGCATCTGGTCCAGTAAGACCAGGTCGTCAGTGTAGAGAAGTCTCGTTATGGGAGTTTTGCACATTTTTGGAGGGAATGATCGTGTTTCAGTGTCTTCCTCATTTATGTCACCAATAAATGCCAGGAATAAAGCTGGAGCAAGTGGGAAGCCCTGTTTCACACCTCGTGCTGTTGGAATAGGTGATGACAACAAACCACTTTGATCCAGTCGGATGTGCATACTGGTGTCGGTGCACAGGGCCTTGATCGGATTCAGTAAGGCCGATGACCAGTCCCAGGCTTCCAGTTTTGACCAAAGGCTAGACCTGTCTATGTGATCAAAGGCCTGAATGAGGTCAATGAAAGCGACAAAGATTCTTGTACCCCTTTCCAATACTCTGTTTTTCAGCACGTTTAACATGAAGATGTTTGCCGCCGTGCCCATGTTTTTCTTGAATCCCGTTTGGAAGGGGTCATTGCAAGGTGAATTTTCCACCCAGATCTTAAAGCGGTCGAGGAGCATTGAACCAAACACTTTCCCCATTACATCGAAGAGAGAAATTGGTCTATAATTTACTGGGTCCTTTTTGTCTCCTTTCTTGAAAATAGGAACCACCGTAGCTGATTTCCAAGAGGACGGTATCATTTTCAGGTTCGAACATCTTTCAAAGATTTTACTCAGTAGGCTAGCCCACTCCTTTAGGTTTGTTTTTAAATCCACATTCGTAATCCTGTCGGGACCTGGGACTTGTGAGTTTTTTAAGCCCGAGATCTTTAATCGAATTTCCTCTGGGTCGTCCACTTTTACCCATGGCTCCAGGTTATGCTCTATTGATGCCCCTGTTTGAGTTGTTGGCGCCAGGTACATGGTTGTAAAGTGTTTTGTCCATGTTGCCTCTCCAATCTCGCTTATTATGGATTTTTCTTGCACGTCGTAGGTGGATCTCAATGTGCTCCAAAATTCTTTTGTATTTCTTCCGCTTATGGTTTTTAGAATATTTTCGGCATCTTGCTGGTAAAGAGTCAATCTATATCCTTTTACCCATGATTTGTAGGGTCTTGTTGCCACTTCCGCTTCTTTTACTGCTATAAGTGTTCCTGTAAGTTTCGCTCTGCGCTGGGTTTTTCGAAGATCACAGCGTTTCTCCGCCAATGTTTTATCAAACACATGTCTTGGAGGATTTCCACCTTTCTTTTTTGAAGTTGACATCTTTTTGTACTTCGTCAAAAGGGGGATGTAATCCGTTTTGTTTGCGCCCATTTTCTCTGACATAGTATTGAATCTATTTTCTATGTCAGCAATGGACTCTTTTGACAGTTTCAATTGATTTCCCTGCGCGTTTGTAGTTACGTTGAATTCAATGTAGTCGTTCGGGGGGCTTGTTGACTCACAGATGGTTGACAGGGGATTGTGATCACTAGCTTTTACTCTTGTTATTTCGAAGGATTTGGTTATTGTCAGGATGGGTTCAGTGACAAAGATGTAATCTATTGTTGCCGTAGATTTGTTTCTTTCCCACGATGCTGGACGGTTTGGATCTGGGAAAGCTTTGTGCAAGTTGTGTAGGTTTCTTGATTCCATCAGTTTGGTCCATAGTTTACCTCGTTGTTTACCTGTCGAGCGTTGGCCTTGATTCTCTCCGGTTTCTGCCACGCCCACACAGGTAACGTTCAAGTCGCCGCAAATCAGGAAGTGTTTTGCCAGGTGGTCTGCCAGAGCCTCGTCTATTGCGGCCTCTATGTTTTCTCAGTAGACGGATGTCTCCATGCTAACTAGGTTCCAATAGGTGTTAGCTATTATTAGAGTGGATTTTTCGTATCCAGCTTTATTTGTGTTCTGGCGGGTCCATGATGCCTTGACCATCAATATCGTTTGATTGCTAATCAGGATTTCTTCCAGTTGATCCCACAGTCGTTTTTGCAGGCGATCAGTAGGCCCGAAGAAGGTCTTCCTAGACGCCCTTGTTTGGCCAGTGCCAGGATAAGTTCAAAACCCCTCATTGAGGGTGATTCAGTCAGCCAAGTCTCTTGGAGGCATATTAAGCCGTAAGCCTCCAAGTCCATGTCGCTAGTAGTCAGTAAGTGGTTGTGTCCTCTCGTGTTCCACGAGCGCATTTTTATCATCTGCTTTTGGTGAGTCAAACAAGGTCTTTCCTGAGAAATGTGCTTGTCTCTGCTGCATTACTATATTTGCTTTTTGTCCCTCAATGCTTTTGGCAACCAGGACCATATCCCTTTCATTGGTTCACATTTTTTTTGAAGTTCGCGTTCAGTTTGTCGATTTTGATCTGATTTTAGGGAAGTTGTCCTGGCTCTGTTGGTCTTTCTTATATCTTTTGTCTTTATTGGATTATCGTAGTTGTTATTTTGTTTAAGGGCTGGCTGATTTCCCCCTGATCTCTTTTCGGGCTCCCGTTCTTTAGCTCTTTCCTTAGTATTTGTAGAATTTTTCTTCCTTGGAGTTGTTAATGTATCATGTTTACGATTTTTCGCTGCTTGTTTTTACCGGAACGTATTGTATTCTTTGCTTTCTGCATCCCTTTTGTTATTTTCTGTACTTGTTGTGGATTGCACTTTTAGCTCATATCCCATATCTTCTAGTTTCGTTTTTCTGTTAAAGAAAAGGTTTTTTAGCGTAGTTGATGCTATGTACAGCACCGTTTCGGCCTTGGTGTCTACGTAGCTAGGCTCTACCACTAGCAGGTCTTCTGATTTAATATGTGTCAGCTTTTGAATATACTTGGAGAGTTTTAACACAGAATTGCAGTTCAATATTATCGTGTCTCTATTTTCTTCCACTTGTATCAACTTTATTCGCCATTTCGCTTTGTCCACTTTTCTAGATTTTTGCTTATACTTTTGCGTCTTGGATCTATAGCGAAAGACCGTTTCCTCTGGGCCCCTTGGGGAGCAGGATCGATATTTGTTGTTATTCCTCATTTTAGCATTCCTAGATTTAGTGCGAAGCCGAGTTGGTGTTTCGCTTCTGTAGCTTTTTCTGTTTCTTCGTTGATCCTCCCGATGTTTTCACAATCCATCTGTTTTGAGTAAGTGCGATTTTGCCCTTTCTCTCGATATCTGGGAGTCTGCTTATCTGGGGTTCTTGATCTCCCCCTTTCTCTTTCTCTTTTCGTTTCTTTCATCATAAGTTTTAAACTTATCTGTCTTGCTGTTTCTAGCGACCGGGTGTCCATTTTGTTTTGACTTTTCTCCTTTGCCCTAGTTTCTCTCGCTGCATTCTCACAACGCTCTTCCTCCTTACTCTGTAGTGATTCTGATTTACTCTTTTCCCCGCTAGTTTGTAAGTTTGTTGATTCACTGAGTCTGTCCAGCTTTGAGGTCATCGGGTCCTGTTCTGTCAAATGTTGGCTCAGGTTCATCAGTTCTTCTTTTTCGATAAAGTCAATTGTTGTTGGTGATAAGCTGGTGTTTCCTTTTTCCGACATTTCTTGGTTCTTTGTTTGTTGTAAGTTTACTACGCTGTCTTCCATTTGTGAAGTATCTTTTTGAGTTACTGGACGTGTGAAGAATTGAAAGATACCTTCTGCAGTTTGAGCTCCAGTTTTGTTTAATCTAGGTGAAGTTATTTTTATTTGTTTCCTCATTTGCTAATTTGTTTGTTGTTAAGTCAATAGTTGCGTTGTGTAGACATTGGCCGCTCTGTTGCCTTTAACTCTTCCTGCTGAGATGTTCTTTTCAGTGTTCTATGCGCTTCATCAATAATCTCTTTTTTATCTTTTTCTGAGTGTGAGGCGGCTGCCCCCATTGGTGATAGTATATCAGGAGTTGATTGGAGGAGACCCTTGTATGTTTCTATTGGTGGGCCGCTGGCGACATCAATTTCATCCATAGTGTGGCTCTTTTTCTGAGGGTTGTTTTTTTCGCTTTGAATGACTGCTACTTCCTTCACTGTTGCACAATCTTTGTCTGAATTTTCTCCTTGGAGATGTCAAATTGGGTGTCTCCCTGTCTACCCTCTCTTCTTCATTTGGTTGATTTAGTGTCTCATTTCTCACATCTAGGGCTGCGCCTTTTTTTGAGGTCGGTTTTTCACTGACATTGTATTCCAGTCTTCGCAGTTTGGCCACAGGTAGACATTCGTTTAGTGCTTCCTGTATTTCCAGGTCCGAAAGTTCCATGAGATGGAGCCCATTTACTGGTCTTTGTCTTCCATGAGCCAGAAAATAGTTCCTTATAGAATTTTTGAGTGCCCCACCCTCCCCTCGCTTAGACTGATTTTCTTTGTATTTAACCGGCATTGTCTTATATACTTTATTGGTCATGGAAATTGTTCTCTGTCTTTTCTTTGTGTTTGTGTTATTTCTCATCTGCTCGATGGTTTCAGTCGTTTCATTTTGATCTTGGACAGCTTTAATTTCTGCATTTTCCTCTGCTTGTGCGTGGAATAGCGCCACCACCTGTACCTGCACTGACAGGGCAGGCTGCTGCGGCAGAGGCATGAGCGGTTTCTGGTGGAGCTCCCCGGCCCCACTCTCACACGGGCCTGCGCCCTCCTCCATTATTTTCTCTCTGTCGCCCATCTTTGCTCTCTTCTCGTCCCTCCTCCACCCCTCTGCAACACCCACTGACGGAAGCCCTCCTCCGAGAGCTGCCGATGTGGGGTGGGGAGTGCCTGCCGGCCCCCTGAGGGGGGAGAACTGGAGGGAATCGGCTGTTCTAGCTCCCGGGCCGGCGTTTTCGTCCTCGTCGGCCTCCTGGACCTCCCTGTCCCGCCACCCCAACCCCTCCCCACCTTCCCACACGGGCAACCGCCCTCCTTCGAGAGCCACTGCCGTGGGGTCTGGCGCTACTGCATTGATTCTTCATTCACCCAAATGTATCAGCATTCATACTGCATTCATTCTTCATTCACTCATTTACCCACACTGCATACAAACAGCATTCATTTTCGCTCTCATTCACATGCACACCCAAACTACATACACCGTCTCATTCACACACCCACTTACAAGCACAAACCCTTTTATACATGCACACACAATGTTCTTATCTGGAGGCCCACTCCAGCCTAAAGTCCTCTCAGCAGCTCATTAGGCATACATGCAGGGGTACTATTGAACTGTCAAAGGGAAACCAAATTTCCCTTTTATACGTCAGTTAAAGCCAGCCCAGGAGGGTTCTCTGAGCTGCTTGCTCAAACTAGGGGAGTGCCGCGTGTTTTCACTGGGCAGCCATGGCCACTGCATAATGAGTGGCGTGTTAATGACCCATTATGGATGAGCCACCCCTAAGAGGCACATTCTCTTGAGAAATTGGCCACATAGCTCAGGTTTGACAGTGTTTCATGGTTGTTACTAAATAAGGTTCATATAATGAACAGTAACATACATTTGGTACTAATTCATAGTAATAAGGTAAACACTACAGAGAACATCAAGACTTGCTTCAAAGGTTTAGGTTAATTTTTATTTGCCTAACTAAATTATCATTATCAGCAGTAAGAAATAGCAGACTAACATTTAAATAAATCCGCTAGCTAAACTTCATTGTTTTCAAAACTGTGTAACCCTAGTAATTTGTACCTAATTATGTTGGATACTACCTAACCATGTACCTGGAACACTGACCACGGTTTAGCAACAAAAGGGATTGGTTAAACAAATTATGAGATAGACATTTTACATACCAAAATGCAAGTTAGCACCCTGGCTGGGGGAGCAATATGATGCCAATCATGTGGCTATGAACGCCAGCTTGAACCGGCGATGAAAACCTGTGTTCCATGCCACCTGATGGCCAACTCCCCAACCACCATCTCTACCCCACCCGCCGACTCCTTATTATTATTGTTATTTGTTCTCACTCTCCCACTTACTTTATTTCGGCCGCACCTTCTGCTCTTCTCCCGGTGGCAGTTATGAAAGGGTAAGAGGGGCCCTGCCTTCCCTTTCCATGGTGGCTACCTTGGAACAGTTTTTCCGTTCTGTGAACGGGACGCTGCAAGGCACCCCATTCAAAGAGCGAAATTACTGTAAATGAGCCCCGTCCCAGACCATGGGACAATTGCTAATGGACTTATGTACCTGTTCCACGGGCATCAAAGTGGAATAATGGCCCGGGGCACACAATAACTGCCTTTGCTTCAATCGGGCCGTTAACACGGGGCCCAGGCCATTATCCCTGGTGATGCCAGTGGTACGGGTACATAACGCCACAGTACTTCCATTCAAAATGTATTAAAAATGATAGAAATGAGAAGGATTCTTGGCAGTAAAGTGGAATTAAGGTCAAAATATAATACAATTTTGTCCATGCAATGTTAAGTTCCCCATCGGGAAATGCTTTTAACTTCACATCCATCATTACAGTTACACAACCGCTTACACAACCGCTAGCATTACCAATGTCATCACATAACGCATCACTACTGTTACATGCCCTCGTATCTAGCACACACAGTGAATCACTGAATAACATGTCCCTGTGTGCACAGTTTATTTCAATGAAAACATAAATATGCACATACGAAAATATATATTGGTTTATGGGGCGTTTATGGGTGTAAAATCACTGTTTCTCAGGCATATGATGGCTCTGACTACACGTATGAAGCCGCATTTGTCTTATGATGGCAGTACATTGACGTGTTATATGGGACATTGAATACAATGGCTTTACCTTTTGCATGTTACAGCCTTTCAAGGAATGCAGTGACATTAATGGGCTCAATCTTGTACTGTTGTTTCTCTGCATTCAGATGTACCACGAGTAATTGACATCCTACATTTTCTTATATAAAAGGGTTAACACTGGAGCATACCATATGTGGCCTTAGTCACATCCTCTTCACCACCTAGAGTGCCACATGTCCGGATAATAATCAGCTACATCTCAAACTACACCAGAAGAACAGAAGACCTAATTTCCCACCAGACAGCCTGAGGCATGTAAATGCATGGATGAATATGTATTTATTTATTGTCATATGGTTTACAATAAACCTTTATAAAAAAAAAGAATAAAACACTTAAAATATTTAGAATCAATCATCTACAATGTACAATAAAATTCATCATTTCTCCTTACAGACAATTCATAATTTCACAGTATTTAAGTTACATATACTACAAAACGGAGAATAGAAAACAGGTAGGACATAAAACACAAATGCATTTATAATCATCACCTTATCTAATCATCATAAAAATCACCTAACTGCAAGAATCTAATTACAGTCAATTTCGGAGATATCTAATACCCGGTTAACATATTCTGCCACAAAATATCTGATTCCATATAAGACAAATTGGAAACAAAGTTCTTAAAACACATCATTCTCCAAGGGAGCAAAGTAGGGCAAGATATAAGCAGATGATGCGCACTTTACTTTTTATTAAAAACTTTACAAAATCTACAAAAGTACAGTTCCACCGGAAGTTGCTTTTTTATGCATTGCATTTCCCATGTTAGCAACAAATTGCATCTAAAATGCATACATTTATTCCTAAAACTGTGTGCAGGGAATTTCTCTAACTATCTTCCCATATTACCCAACTTTATGTCTAAAACTTAAATGTGCGCAGGGAGTAGAGTAAACAACATTTTCTCTAGTATCACTCCAATCTCTCCTTCTATTAATTTTTTTCACTTTCAGAGGATTGGTAATCAAGAGATCCTCAGGCACCTCGAGCTCCCTCAAGATCTTCCAACAGTGGTCTCCAAAACCCCTTAAATGTGCTTTCAGATTAAAACCTATTTTCCCCAAATCTACACATAATGAGTGTGACAGAGAAGTTAAACATTGAAAATATAGATTTAGTTGTCTCCACCACACTCTACCGCATAATGATTGAAGACCCAATTCATGACGGATCATATAAACAGACGAACGCTGTGGGATAAAGAGCAGATGTCTTCTCCATAATACAGCTTCACAGCGATGCAGTTCATCTAAAATCCAGAATGGAAAGAGTTCTAATCCATAGATAAAATTAGGAACTACCTTTCCCAAATAAATTTTTAGTGCTGGATGCGAAGAGAGCTATCCAAATTCTCCATCATGCCAAGGCGGCTAATATGCACTGTGTCTCAAACTATTTTGTGTAGGGATTAGTTTTGACATTGCTCCCTCATTATTCAATCTAACTTGAATTGATGTGTCCTTATATAAGTGGATCAATATGTTGAACAAAGCTTCCGGTAAACCTCACATACTCAATTTGGACCATAGACGTTGCCGATCTACAAGGTCAAAAGCTATAGATAAATCCATTTAGATCAGTGAATCTTGGGTTTCCCATGCTAAATTATTTATTCAGGACATCAAAAATCCCCTCCATCAGTACCCATTTGTCTCCTAAAACCTATCCGCAATGTACTTTATATATTCATTTCTAGTGACCTTAATTCAATTTTTTCAGGTAGCAAAGCCGAGCATATTTTGCAATCTGCATCTATTAGAGTCACAAACAGTTTATCTCCCGTTTTATACATTGGTATCAAGAAAGCTGCCTTCCACAAGGTTGGGTCCTTCCCTGTTGTCACTATAGTGCCTGGATGAATATCAACAGACTCCCTATAAATTGTTAAAAACACAGTTCTAGCAGGTTGACCATGTGGGCACGGTATCAACCTGCCTTATTTTGCAGCTGCCCACCTGTTCTCGGTCTGGCCCCATCAACAAGCAGTAAAAAGGCATCTTCAGAGACACATTGGGCCTCATTATAAGTATACCGGTCCAGTAACAATGATGCCAGTAAGCTACTGGCACCGTTGTTACTGGACCGTCATACTTTGAGTTCTGCAAGCGGATGCCTTTCCGCCCGCCAGGTCTGACCACTCGCAGACCTTGACGGATGCACCGGCACCGTTATAACGGTGCCAGTGCATCCGTCCTCCCCATTCCCATTGAGTTCTATGGGACTCAATGGGAATGGGGAGTGATTTTGCCCAGACCCTGGCGTTGGGGAATTACCGGGACCGCAGGGGCTGTAATGCCCCGGTAATTCCCCATTGCCAGGTGCCAGAAAAAATTCACAACTCTGGCGTCATCTGCCATTTTTACCAGCAAGGCTACCGCCGGGGTTGTAATGACCCCCATGTACTGCAGTATTTTCATTAGTGCACATGTTAATGCATTCATCAGTTGTCATTCTGGCAGCTGTGCTATTACATTGGATTTTCATCCTTATTCAAACCGCTCACAAATTAGTCTCGTTTTTGCCAATTCCATGCCATGACACACCTTTTGGCCATGCAGAACCCCAACATATGAACCTTGGTGATTTGCTGTTCACTGATTAAAACATTCAGCAAAGCACAAATTTTCATGGTTCATTTGTTATTAGGAACCCCTAAAACCAGCTATTCTCTACCACTGTACCCTAGGGCAGCAATCCAAGTAAGGTCAAGACGTTTTTTCTATTCTCAGAACAAGAGTGCTGGAAATAGGATTGTTATTAACAACCCCGACTGACTTGTGTTGGCCTGCCTGTCCCCAATATGTTAGTGGGACATATTAGAGGGCTTTCTGGAGGTCGCAAAAGATTCCATTCCTTTACAGTGATGTAATGTCTAGCCCCAGGTGGATCCTTAACTTTTTCAGACGCATCTGTGGAAATGTTGAACAGTTTGTGGGACTATGAACCACCCGCAATTCTGTTAGTTCAATCCATACTGCTAAAATCAGCATTCCAAAACTTTCTGGTTGGCTGCCATAATATGAACAATATTTGTGGTGATATATTATATAATAATAATTATCTAAATTGTATGATTACATTTTATGATGAAATATGGAGGTTTTGTATTAGTTTCACAGGAGATGTGATATGTTTTAATGTCTGTACGTATGATTGCATAAGCTGTTTGTAAAAGTTTGTATGAACTAATACAAATAATAAATAAATAAATAAATAGATACATAAATAAATAAATAAATGACACGTATGCCAAGGCTCTTCCGTATGGCAGAATCTCCACCAAGTCTGACATGTAGCAGAGTTTTTGCAGGCCAGAACTTTGGTGAATAGACAAAGCAGATTCGTCTCTCTATACTATAGTGAGGCATCGGCTGAGCTATCATTTGAACTCATTCACGTTTCTCTATGCAGTTATCCATTCCACAACCACCCCCTTCCCCAGTTACCCCAACCAACCGAAGATATGGACCCTCTCTGAAAAGTTTTTACTGGCATGTGGCACATAACCAAAACTGAAAATGATGTTACATGATTACACTCTATGGCTGCATTCCCCACATTTGCTGACAGCCCCCGAGTTAATGTATGTTTGATAAGTTCATGCAATTTTTCTTAAAACCTGGAATTATTTGTATTTTATCTACCTTCTCTTCAAGTGGCATGACTATTTGGGCATGTTGAATAATGGACAGACGATTTCCCTTCTGCTTTCCCTGCAATTTTGGAAAACTGAATTCAAAGCCATTAACATATAGTAAAGAGAGGTGATAGAAACCTCACGGCTGTCTTTCAATAGCATAGAGATGACTGCACAATAAATCAGCAGTGCGCCCAGTAAATGTTAGGACTGCAAAATGTTCTCAATCGTGACTATTCCAATAGCAAATCATGCATAAACCCCAAACCGTCCCGTGTAATGGAGGCTTAAACTAAAGATTTGCAAAATGCGGATGTCTTATAGAGTTGTTGTTTATCAGAATCCACTTGCTAAATAACAAATGGCAAGCTGGAGAGCATTAAAGTACGCTATGCCTTGCTGTCTTCCTAACAAGTGGCAGATAGTGCAGCCAGCTGGTCGGAAGCTAGGGAATAAAATGTCAATGCAGTGACAGGATTTCTTGTTTTTCTTCCTCTGGAATTTACTGTAATCCTCCTTTGTCATTAAAGTAGAAATGAAGTCGCTGTTATCCAATTAAGTGGATGCACTATTAACGGTACCAATTAGTCAAGATCCCAAAAGGCAACAAGCCTTCAACATTGAAAAACAGAATCGCGATTCTTCAAGCTGCTGCTGCAGTTCAGATTACATGTGATGAATATGACCAAACCAAAAAATGGAGTTTGAAGTAGGATGATTTTATGTAGCAATGTTTGTAGATTAATAATGTCGGTGTAATACAGAAAGCTGGCAACTTTTGACTTTTAGGGACCATGTTGTAGTGCCCAATACCCACAGTGTAGCTCAAATATTAAATTATATGTAAGGAGTTGTGATCCGTCTCCTGGTTGCAAAAGCACAGCATGCCATGCTGTGAGATGGTCACTGCCTGCATGACTAACAGACAGATGCAGGAGACAGGGAGCGGCCAATGTCACATGGAACAGGCATTCAGAGAGAATGTTCACATATCTGGATGTGGTAGGGGATGAACATATAAGTAATGAATGTAGAGTTGCCCCAAGTCAGTGTACAAGAAGAATTAAGTAGAGGGCCAACCTGTCAATCAGGAAGCAATTATCCCTGAGCACAACAACGGGTGATGGATGGTGTGTTTTAAAGCAAACTGTTCACTGAGCAGTGTTCAAAACTATAAAGCTATTCATAGAAAGACAAATATAAGATTCTAAAGCCAATTTAGCTACTTGGTAGGGGCATGCAAAATGTGTACGCATAATGGGAGACTAGTATTTGCCAACATTGGATAAAATCTCCACAGCGGAATGTTTATGCAGTATTAAGCTTAAAAAAATAGTGATAGCACAAAGGGGTTTCTAAGATTTGGAGAAGCTTGATAGTCCCATGAATGTTACTAGTGAACATCAAACATTGTGCCATGCAATTGAACCCAGAACCAGTACTAGTACTAGTAACCATCAGGACAACTGACAGAAAGCCACACTGACTATTCACTGCCATTCCTCCAACAACCCCATACATGAGTATCTTTCCTTTCTGTGACACAGAGCTTGGAAATATCAAACAGTCTGTAGTTCGTTAATATGCATAGGTCATAAGAACATAGTATTAGATCCAAATGTAAGGTGTCACAAAGTCACTTTTTCCACAAAAGACAAGCCAGATGAGGGACGGTGTATACCAGAGGGAGCACATGATCTATGATTTGGTAAATGGACGATTTAACAAAGTCTCCAGCAGTCCCCTCTGGCTGTCAAAGTAATCTTAGAACATGCTTCTTTTTTATACATAGACAGACATCGACACAGTGGAATACAAGCAGGTTCGAATTCAAAGCGATTGCAGCAGTTTCTAACACTGCACATAAACTTCATTAATCTAGTAGACGTGTATCCATTAGAAATGCTGCGTGTAGCTCGAAAGTATAGCAGAAAAGGGTGTTGCAGAGGCTATTTACCAATTTCCACTATAGGGAGGCCCTGCAGATTTTGTAATGGTATGGCATGTTTTTAAAATCAATCTCAGCATAAATGTACTCCAATGGAAGATGACCAGGCAAACCTAAGAGTGACTGGAGGCATTACCCTTCCAACTTCCTAAGTTTGTCCACACAGTCATTCCCCCATACTTCCACGCCATACAAAAAGATCGGACCAATCTTTGCTTTATAAACTGCTAAAAACAAAGGCAATTGAGTAACCGCTATGCTCCTTGGCGAATCTATAGACAATTTCCAGAGCTTGTATGCCAATCATACAGGAGAACTTCTGCGTTTTCTTCTTCCTCCCTGCATTGAATATCATTATTTTAGTTTTATGCACATTGATGGTAAGCCTATTTTTAGCAGTGTATTGACACAGCTTATCAAATTGTTGCTGTAGCCCTTTGGCAGTGTAGGCCAATAACACAAGATCATCTGCATAGCCGCGGCATTGTATTCGGGTAGGTCCTTATTTGGCCGCCAAATTATTTTCAATGTTTAATTTGTGTGTTAAGTTTGCAAGGTACAGATTAAATAACACTGGAGCCAGTATACATCCTTTTTTGATGCCCACAGTGGTTGGTATAGAGTTTGAAGTGGCTCCCAAAGCTGTTAGTCTGACTTTGACACTAGTATCAGTATAGAGCGATAGATATGAACATTTCTAATAATCCCTTAGGGATGGCGCATAATGTTAGCTTGCTCCAAAGGACCTCCTGCTGGACAGTGTCAAATGATATACTAAAGTCAATTTAGGCTGCGTCGACAGTTTGATCTAAAACTTGCCAAGCGTATTCAACAATAGAGGTTAATGCCAGCAGGTTAAGGTGAGTACCCATGCCCTTCCTGAGGCCCGTCTGGTTAAAGGGGATGATGATATTGTTGCAGGAGAACCAGAGTTTTAAGTCTACTAACAAAACTGTAGCAAAGCTTTTTGAGGGAATTTCTAGCATAGCTAGGATACAATTGTTTTTTGGATCACTACTTTCCCACCCTTTTAAGGTGAGGATAATGATACTTTTGTACCTAAATGCAGGGATAATACCAAATCTACCAATTTCTAGAAATAACATCTGCCGCACCTGGGCCCACCAATAGGTGTTTATTTTTAGCAAGATATTACAGACCCCATCTGGACCAAGAACTCGAGAAATGTTTAATGATTTAATGATATTAATAAGTTCACCAATCTCACCTGTAAGACACAACTGCACAGATGAGTCCTGGGGCTCCTTCTTCATGATAGCTAGAGCTCCAATCATATCCCCTATACATTTTCCCAGGCTCCTTGGGAGCCACCCCATAAGGACAGAAGAGAAGGATGCTAATCTAACTAGTTTCCAGAATCCCTTTCAGCCATTAGCTCTAGAGAGCATGATCAAGACATGCCAGTGGTTTAATTTTGTTGCCTTGTTATGGGAATGTAGCCATTTAGTTGGAGTGGCCTTTCTGATTTCAAATTCATGGCAAAGAATATCACCATGCTTCAATGTGTGTGAAAGTGACTGCAAGTCTCCTCTTAATACTCTTTTAGCATTACGTATTGCCACATGAAAGGCATGCCTATTATTATAATTGTCCCTATGATGCAAAGTGGAATTTTTGTGAGCTTTATACAGGGTATCTTTAATAAGATCAGAGATAGTTTGCATAGCACCTAGATAGCTAGCAATAACAGGATTAAAATGTTGCAGCTAGATAGATGTACCAGGGCCTGAGATGGTGCAAAGGCCCCTATACTGATGGCACCCAAATTGACAGGACTGCTGTGAGTTAGCTTATTATTGGTAGGTGCTGGCCAATTTCGACGTTGTGAGAGTTGTAGACCAATGGCTGGCAAGTATAGGTTAGACTTTGTCAGGTTTCGGTCTGGCCAGGCAATCCTATTTTGGCCAAGGTTAAGTAGAATCTGCCCTACATTGCCAATGTAGGCCCTGCGTTAAGTGTCCCTAGGTGAAACAAGCATGAAAATGTGACCTTTAAAGTGTTTTTGACACAGGCCATTTAACATAATCAGACCAAAGAAATCGAAGAGCTTGACACAAGGTAGTCCAGGTGAATTATGCACAGTTTGCATAAGAATTGATGTTGGGTAGCTTTCATATATAGGAGAGTCCACAGGAATGCTACAGTAAAAATAACCCACAATGATGATATGATGGGTCATGTAATATCTCCATGTAAGATCATCTACTAGCTGAAGAATAGAGACATCATTTAGGTCAGACCAAGAGCCCCTTTGTTGGCCAGTATCTGTAGCATGCTTCTACCTTCTGAGATCAAATCATCAGCAATCCAAGTTTCCTGTAGAACCACACTATCACATTAATCACATTCCGTAAGTAGTCCTCCTTTGCTAACTAAGTGTGTGAAGCCATGTGAATTTCAGGAAACTAAAGTAATTAGTTAGTTAGAGGTGAATGGCTGGTTGATTGAGATAAAAGAAGCTCCAGCCGCTCCCATCGACATCACCATTTTCATTAGTAGATGTCTCAACATGTACAGTTCTTGTCCTCATCCAGTTAGCAATGATCATGATATTTTCTAAGTCTTCCATGAGCCGAAAACCCCCTTACTTTATTTATTGCTTATGTGTCTTAAGAAATTCCCATTTCCCTTATTGTGCATGATATGCATATACCCAGTAACTTGATGACTGCTGCTCTAGAAATTCATATTTTCAATGGAACAATAACCTAGCAATGTGAGTTCTGCTTCATGCGGCATAACAAATTCCAAAACATTAGCAGAATAAGTATGTATACGAGGAGCGGCGAGTTCGTTATCTTCCAGGAGTTTAACAATCTCAATGTCCTCTGTAGTAATGATGTGATTTGGTAGAATTATGTGAAATAAGTGAAGAAGCGCTGATCGGTTGAGAAGACACATATTACTATGACAGAATAGGCTCTGTATTTGTAACGCACATTGTGTGGCCTCAAGTGTATTATGCAATCACCCAGTGCATCTAATTTGTTTTAGCTTATGGGCCTCATTACAACTCAGGGGGTAAGGGGTTTACGGCGCCGTAAACAGCGCCGACCCTTACCGCCTGAGTATGAGGTCCCTTAGCGCCATGGAGATTTTAACACCTGCTTTTAGCAGGTGTTAAAATCCATGGCACTAAGGGGCCATCGAGTTAATTACGCCACCGTAATTTACGGTGGCGTAATTAACGCCTTCCCCACTCCCATTATGCCCTATGGGGCAAAATGGGAATGGGGAAGGGTAAATGGGAAAATGGGGATTTACCGCCCCGCCAAGGTTGGAATGGGGCGGTAAATCCGCCAACCACCATGGCGTAAACGTAGTTTTCGCCATGGTGGTAAAGTCACGGCCCAGGCGGTAACTTACCGCCTGGGTCGTAATGAGGCCCTATGTCCGCTACCAGTGGCAGAGTTCTTAGGTTCATTCACAGGACTTGTTTGCATCGTCCTATGAGAGACAAACAGATTCAATCTCAATAGTAGTATCTTCTTCTGGGGCGCATCTTTGATTAAACAGGAAACGCCTGTTGTCGCTTCAAGCTTTTCAATGTGAAATCAATTCTCCAAACCATTGAGGGCAGGAAGATCGTAAGTAGGGGAGGATTCAACTTTCTTCAGAGTGCAAACTTCAAGACTTAAATCCTTTACATTAATCCCTCTGTCCGTTTTGATTGGTAGATAACGTCTAATATCAATTGGCAGATTGTCATTGTCAGAACCAGTAGATGTATTTGAGAAGATAAGATTCTTCTTGTGTACCGTTTAAGCTCCTTCCCTCGCTTGGTATTTTTGTTGGAATGGCCAAAAGATCATAATGCCCATGGTCATGTGTGATAATTGTAACTTAAGAGTTAGACTGATTGATTTAGCAATTTTAGGTGGGTTAGCTGGTTATGGTGTGACACTTTTCAAGTTTATTTTGTGTAATTGCTTAAAGACACAAGCAGTTTCCCCCTTCTGACATGGTAACTATTGACCTTATGTCTCTGCTATTATATTTGTCCACTGGATTTACAAAATTCTCATCCACAATGATCGTAATAGTGGGTGCATCCAAAGGATAACCATTATTGACAATTTCATTGGAGTTGATAGCTGATTGTTGCAAAGCTCTGTTGCTACTCACAGGAGAAAAGCAGTACTAGGGAAAGAATGAACTGAGTTAACCAGTGTGACTTGGTCCTGATTGATGATATGGGATTTGACGCATGATACATTGCTCAAGGGTCGTCGATGAATCAATTGCTCAATTATGGTGTTCTGTAGTAATATGTGGGCAGAGGTATTTCTGTGCAATTCTTCACACAACCTAACCAGCAAAGTTAAGAGATAATCAACTGCCATCAATTGGGGCTGAGTAATATTTATTTTGCCCACTGTGTTCAACAATCATTCACTGCTCACTGTGCCATCAAGATAGTTGTTTTCCAATACGGTGTAGTGTAGAATGGGAAGTTGCGGCGAAGCCAGTAGGCTTTTCTTCAGGAGGACAGAGTTTGTTCAGTGCACCATGATATCGTCAACTGCCACAATTATATTTGCGGCAGGACGAATCTCCCCTGATCAGCAGGTGTTGCCAAATGTTTCAAAGGAGAGCAAAACACAGTGGGGTTCAACATAACATTGCCAGTATCCTGGAGGTAAATCTGCCAGGATACTCAGAAATGGTAATACCATTACTGGCACTTAGTCTGGCAGCATTACCGCTGGATTACGAATGCCGGTATGGGTTGTAAATCCCCATTCCATGGAGTCCCATTGGACTCTGTGGGTGATTTTTCTGGTATTAGCATCAATTTTTGCCGGTAAGGCACCTGACTTACCTCCAGCTTGTAGTTGGCTGGTTCGGAAATATGCCGGTATACAGTAGTACCAGCACATTAATTCTGCACTGGCCAACTCGTGTTGAGGGCCATGTCTCTAGCTATACTTGTCTCTGGAATGCTTGGGGTTGTGTTGTGGCCATTTTCTTTATCAGATACAGGCACAATTACAGTGCACTCAGGAGTTGAAACAAATTGATTGGTGTTATTCTACTATTAAAGGTATGTCCTTTGGCTCATTGACAGTTATAGTATCTCCATTCACAGGATCCGCTAACACCCTGTAATTAGTAGCCACTGTCCTTGCTACAATAGCAGTAAGTACCACTGTATGTATCAATTTGTTGCCTAAACACAAAAGAGAGCTTGTTAAACACTCCATGAAATCATCATCCCTTTGATCTAGTTTAGCAGTACCAGCCTGAGCAAAGTAGTTGATGATCTTTTGTTCATTGATGTCACTTTTAGCATTGACACAAATGGATTTTCCGGATCTGAGTGTTTTGACAGATCGCACAGGCATCGACAGATCTTTGTCAATAGTAGCAGACAGGCTTAAACAATTTACATTTAAAGTTCTGGAGTTCATATGCTTCACAGACCTCCACAGGATGGATCATGGCCTGCACCAACAAAGCTGCCCTAGTCTGCTCAAAGGGTCACTTAAGCAGCAGCAGGAGGCAGGCAGACTGCCCAAGATGAGCTGTTAGCAGCACTAAATGCAGTCAGTCATGGATATTTCTAATCCCAGGGCTGGTCATATCCTTCAATGGTATGTCAACTTCTTGACCTAATTTAGGTAACATAGTTTGTCATCATTTTCACCTGTCAAATAGAGCAGTCACTAGCTCAAGTAAGCTACAATGTCAAATCCACCGCCAATGAAAACATTCCTATCAAAACCTGAACCTTTTGAGAAGTTTCAGTTCATGTCCCTCAATTGCTAAACTATTTGACGGAGGAATCACAAACAGAAATAATGTTTACACCATCCAATCCCATCAAATTAGGATTATACCATAATAGCCTTGAGAAAAGGCTGTATAGCACAAAACACACGCAGGCTAGTTGGATATATGGCACCAACAAAAACCTTTTGAACTAATTAAAGGACTACATAGTGTTTACACATAAAACACAAAGAATATTTCCCTACTAATTTGAACTTGATGACTGGACTAAACAGAGTGTTTGAGCCACTAATGAGCTTGAAAAGTCCCACTCTTAATGGCCATTAGGAATTAAGCAGGCATCTTAAAACGAGGTCAAAAAGGCATAGTAGCACTGTTTGATAATTGTTTAGCAATCACACTACAAAGTAAAAGGAGGGCAGTGCAACACATTTCTTATGCTCTTCCCCGCTCACATTCTTATTTTGATATGCCATTTATGTAAGGTACACTTCTTTTAAAGTAGCACCCTCCGTAATACATAACATGTAGGTAGGGCGGTGACAACCTCCCCTGCTCAACCACTTTGAACACCCATAAAAACTCCAATTCAGGAGATGGAGGGAGGTGAATGGAGCAGAGGGAACTATCCCTCCCTCTGCACCATTCATTTTTAGGAAAACATATTACATTTCATCATATTGTGTTCTCTATGTTTTACTACACATGTTGTACTTATTCATTAAAAATGTAATCTAATACTTTTACTTGTCATTTCGATGAATCGCTGTCATGTAAGGTAATAAGATCAATTGAGTAGCCATACTAAACATATATTTTAAACAAAGTTTGACTGAGGGTTCGTGAACAAACGATAGCAAAATCTAATTTGGCATTCACCAACTAAATTAATTGGGACTGATACTCCATTCTGGAGGCTGCTTAAAGTCTTGGTTACTTAAAAGGGGGGATCGTCTCTGATAAGCACAGGGGCCAGGTTTCTCTTGTTTTCAGAGGTTCCTGAATCCTGGCATTACAGGCATTCATTGATTCCTGAAGCCTTCTCTCATTATCAGCCTTAACCTTGGATTGTAGGGTTTCTGACAATTTTTTCTTTTTTATGTACAGTATGTACATTTGTCCCCAGCCTGCTGCTTTCATTGGGCTCCACTGAAGAGGGAGAGAAATAACTGGAATTTCTACACAAGATGTTTATGCCTTTCCATCAGTGATACCTGTTTCTTGGGCTCCTGTGTACTCTCCTTATTCACCAAACTCTGCCACACCTCTCTCTCCAACATCAACTTCTTCACCTTAACTCAGGATTCTCTCTCCTAATACCCACACCACCATTCTGAGCAAGTGTGATTGTATGTAGCCATGTGCCACCTGTTCTGCTAGACTCTGTGTATGGTTCTTCCTAAGTACCCTCGAATTGGTGAGGGGGTATGATTGGTTGCTCCTAGAAGGCTTACATGAGTTTACTGTGGGCTTAAGGGACAGATTACCTTTAGGAAGCCAGCACTGCATTTTCGAATCGACTTCCCTTTTCCTGGTACTGCACACCACTGCCAGGAAAGAATGCAGCTCTTCTGCTTCCAGAGTGTGTGAAATTGATTCTGGTAAATCTCTTAAAAGAACCCTGAATCCCCCAGAATGTGAAAGGAAGGCTTGCTTTGGGTAACATTACAATGTTGTATCACATGTGAGTGTAAACTCTGCTTGCAGACAAAGGATTGGTAAGATTGTATCATATGTTCATGAAAATGTTGCCAGTAAACAAATAACCAGCAACATTGTACCACTCATGGGAACTCACGAGTCTGAGAGAATTTCTCAGGTCCTTTGAAGTAAGGTATTTAACAGGATTTTAAACAACAGCAACAGTGGGGGATCTGAACGTATGAATGTTGATGATTCTGTGTGTTTATTTTTTCTCTTGGCAACTTTGGGTCTTGCTAGATGGTTACTGCTCATCAGATTACAGCGATGAGTAGTGACTAAACTGCATATTTAGACATACATGCCTACTAAACATGGACGGATGAGTATAACTCCTTCTCCTTTTGTGGTAACATGGGCTGAGGAACGGTCTTACTCTCCAAGAGGGGTGTGAGGGGATTGCAGTAGCAACCCAAACAACGTACATACAATAGTCCAAAACAGAAGAATATCCAGTCAAGTTTCAACACAACTATAGACTTTTAATTAAACAACACAAACACAGTCAACTAAATGAAAAAACCACCCCTGTAAAGATAACACAGAAACTTCAAACTGGTGTACTATGACATTCTCAGTACTTGAGAAGGGCTGTTCAGGCAAGAAATTGCACCTGTTTCATTGTTCAAAAAGGATAGGTCTTAGAAGAATAAAAGGGAGTTTACAAGTCACCATGCTCCCAGAAAGTGGAGCAGCAGTCAGGGTCTCTTAAAATTACATTATTCCTGTCTCAGGAAACCTGAAAGGGTTGAATCAGGCTTTTTGGCATTTTAGCTGCATTCGAGCAGAGGTCAGGAGCATTCAAGCCGATGCAATCACATTGCCAGTCGACATTAAGTCTGTTTGATGGTGCAATCTCCCAAAAGGTCAAGTTGGTGTTCGAGATGACAAAATGATGTCTTCCATTAGTGTGAGTAGTAGTTGATTTGGAAGCAAAATGATATCTTCTGCTGGCTCTAGTCTGCCAACATCATGTGTGATGGATTCCAGTCGATCAACCAATGCTCAAATCGATTGCTCCACTGAAGGTTGAGACAGTGCGTAGAAATTGTTTGAACCAGTGTGTGTGTGGCTTGAAAGGCAGCAAGCAGCAGCCAAACTCAGCACTTCAGATGCTGTGGTAGCTCAAAGATGTCGGGCGCAGTTGAAGCTGCCCGAAGATGGCTCAGAGTATTGAAACAGGATTGTTTTTGAGCTTTTAGGCTTCTTTGAGTTCAAGTCCAGGGGCTCTAGAACAAGGTGGGTCCTTCTGATGCACTCCCAGTCTGCAGAGATTGCCTGGAGCATACAGGGGCTGCTTACCCTGCATTGACAGGGTCCTAATTACTGTGCAGCAAAGTGAGGCCTTGGCCAAGCAGCAGTTAACCTACATGTGCCCTGGAGATGGATAGAGAACAGAGCAATCCTCTGCCTTGAATTAACTTCTATGAATGGAATGGACTGCACTCTCAACAGAGGTCCAACAGCTTATTCTCCTTCTCCAGGTGTCCAGCTATCAGTGAGCCAAAAACGGAGTAGGAGAACCTTTCCTTAAAAAGGCAAGGTGTCACATAGTGTTGGTCCAAAGCATGCCCGCTGTAAGGATTGCAATCCTTGTTTATGTAACAAGTGATGCTTGCCATTGAACACAACATCATATCCAGATTACGGTATCCTGCATGAAATAAAGTGGACTGGAAGCAAGAGAGGGCTGACAGAAAACAAAGATGGTGGGGACCAATCTCATGTAAGCCTTCCCCGGTCTGGCTACTGTAACTCTGCCATTTTCCAAAGTCTGTAGACTTCAAAGTCCCTTTGGTGGGCAGCACCCTGTTGTGAGACTGTTATTGTCAGTGCAGCCTTTGAAGCCCCAACTCCCAGGAGATCTCTGACAGAGATATCCTTGCCTTTGAGCAGAGGTTTTAACTGTCCTCCCTTTGATTCAATAGAAGCAACATCCTGGCTGGTGTCCATTATATTTGAGTGCAGACAGCCAGGCTAGCCCGGTATACACATTGCCCTTACACAGCTTGTGCCTGGGCTCACAGAGTTGACCCTTACATGATATTAAATTGGTGTGACTCTTATCAGTCATACCACAAAGGGCCATGGCTTATTTTTAAGGATTACCCTGAATCAGACTGGTTAAGGCACACCTTTAATATCATTTAGATCAGAGGTGCAGAAGTTAACATGCTATTTCTTCCTGTGAGGAAGTTGTGCTCAATAGCTGTGAGGACAGTTCCATGTAATATTTTCGAATATTGAAGTCCTTGTTCCCAAAAGACCGATTTTTTCATCCGATTTGGCACAGCCCTCAAAATGTATGATTATCACTTTTCGGGGGAAGGGTCACCATCCCAGAACCCCTTACTAATCTGTCCCCCACCTGCTCTTACCCGGTAAGACAGGGTGTTACACCTGCCAAACACCTCTTTATTCCCTTTCCCATCCCCGCCCGAAACCTTACTCTGTGAACCCCCCTCCTCTCCCGTGACAAGCAGGCATATACATACACAAACACACACATACACTTATTCGCTCTCCCGCCCTCTGCCTTGCAAGCAACAAACACTCGTCCTGACAAACACTTACACTTCCCTTCTCCCCAGCCCCCATACCCTTCTCTTCTTGCTACAAAAATGCCCCCCAACATATACACAGACACATACAGACACTTACTTCCCTGACCCACCCCTCCTGGACTGTCGGTGCCTGTCTGCCCCTGCGCACACTCGTATGCGGCCGGGGGTGTGACAGTTCGATCCAGAATTACCTCCCTGATTGGTCTCAGAGCAGTCCTTCTAGATCAACCTTTTTAATTCATAAAATAATAAAAGGTAATATCACTCCACACGGTGAGGACTGTACATGTGATCATTGCTTTGAATCCGCACTTTGCCACTGAAAAGCAGGAGCTGCTGATGCCAGATGACTGTGCAGCAAAGACACAGACATGCACTATAATGTTTGCATGGAGCATATTGAAATGTGGGTTTGATTAGCAGACATCCCTTTAAGAAACTGAATTACCCACATCATTTCATATCAATAAAAATCAAAAAAGCTAGCGCTTTTGCACCCTTACCGATTGCAAATCAACATCAGAGAGACTAAGGGAGATTGACCAGATTTCCTCCCCAAACCATCCTGGGTACACCTTCCTCTAGCTTGGGGAGACACACATCCCCCTTGGTTTTGACAGTAGAAGTCCCACGGTTGAGACAGGTGACTTTGCCACATCAGTAATACAATGATAGATTGGAAAGATACCAAACACATGTTATAAATGTGCTTCGTGGGTGTGGGGCACAGGACCTGCATATCAGGTCACAGGCAGCACATCATCAATGTGGCACAGCATGGTTTTCCAAAATCCTGCTCCCATGCATTGTGTTCTTTGCAGAACTACAAAGAAAACTCTTTGAACACCCAGGTTGTCCCATCTTTGCTACGTCCCTGTGTTTGCGTGGCGCCGATTTGCCCACAGACTTTCGGCGCCTAATGAATAAACAAATAAAATAAAATAAAGAAAGAAAGGTACACAAGTACCAGAATAGAATTAAAATAGGACGGCATGAGCTTTCTTGTTAAATCTCTAAAATCAATCGCTCACTATCTGCACTGGGGTGGCTGATGAGAAGAAAATGACTAGGTCATAGGGCGGGCCATATATGCTCATATATTATGATATTCAAACATACATAAGTGCATGTCAAAGATCAGTTTTGTTTCTTTAGATATTTAGCAGATTTAGTTTCAGGGGTGATACATTGTATTGACAATTTTAGAAATAATTACTAGACTTGTTAGTCTGTAAACACTAACATATGTGTCCTATCTCTTATAGAACCCATTGTGGAGTGCTGGATATGAATACCAAGCTGTCTTTTGCAATGTTCCCCTTTCCTTGAAGGGTGGCAATTTACCGAACACATTTTCTCTGACCTTGAAAACCCAGCCTGCATTCTGTCTGTGGTGTTTTGGTTGTTCAGTTGTTCAGTGTGGGGTGGGATGGAAGTGCTTACAAGTTGGATTCTGACTTGAGAAATAATGTGCCTTTTTTGGGCAGTTTCGTGTCAATTGCTGCTTTTGCTGTCACTTTCATTCCCCCTCCAACCCTTTCCCCTGACACTCCCATTGAAACAGCACTCGCTGATCTTCATCTCTCCATCTCTAACAGCCTGACATCTTTGCCCCTGTCATGAGTATCCGTTTGAAGCCTGCCCCCAAAGATAACAGCTTGTATGACTCCAACCTAGCCTCTCTAAAACGTAAGTGCAGAGCTGCTGAATGGAAATGGCATTCTTCTACCACATTCACTCACAAACTGGCCTGTAACCTGTTCCAAAGGCAATACCATCTCTCCATCAGCTCCAAGAAATAGGCCCACATCCAAGCTCGCATCACTGGGGCCACCAACAATTTGGCTGAACTCTTCAAAATGTGCAAGGAACTCACCAATTCTACTGCAGTCTCCACCTCCCGCTTCCATCCTAGTCCCTCTGTACAGCACTGGCCTCCCATTTCTCATCCAAACCAAGGACATCCTGTCCTTACTCTCCTCTACCCCCTACCTACTCCCCCTCCTGCCTTCAGGCCTCCCTTGGCCCCCCTCTCTCCCTTCTCTACACTATCCACCTCCCCCCTAGCACCAGATGAGGTCTCTAAAACTGTCTACTCTGCGAAAGTTTCCTCCAGACAGGTGTGCCCCTGCTCCTCTAGAACTATGAAGCACAACATCGCCACTCTCAATTCTGCTTTGACTGAATTTTTTAACCATTCCTTTGCCACTGGCTCTTTCCCACCTTCTCTTAAGCAGTCAGTTGTGCACCCTCTCCTAAAAAAGCTGCCTGCAAACTCCTCCTGCCCGGCCAACTACTGCCCTATCTCCATTACCTCCTTCCTGGGCAAACCTTTGCAGAAGCTGGTCATGTCCCAATTGACAAACCACACTGAATGCGATGGCTGCCTCCATGACCACCAGTCTGGCTTTAGAGCCTCCACGGGCATGGAAACTGCTCTCCTGAACACACTGTGAAGACCTGCTCTCAAACCCTGACTCCAATAGCCCTTCTGTTCTCATACTTCTTGATCTCTCATCTGCCTTTGACACTGTGAATCATGCCACCCTCATATAACGGCTTCATGACACCCTTGACATCACAGACCTTGCACTGAATTGGTTGGCCTCCTTCCTCTCCAATTGACCTGCTCGTGTGCAATTGGGCCCCTTCCTCTCCTCTACCTCACTCTCTACCTGAGGTGTTGCTCAGGGCTCTAGCCTATTGCTGTGGTCATTTACCATCTTAACAGCCCCTCTGGCACACCTGATTTCCTCCTTCTCTCCTCATTCCATTGTTATGCTGATGACACTGTGCTCTCCTTTAAACACTGTCCTTTATCCCCTCTTCCTCCTATCTCGTTCCTGACTGCCTGACTTCTATCCGGACATGGTGCACAGCTAAGGATCTCTGTTTTAATGCCAGCAAGACTCGATCCTTCCAATCGGAGCAGGGACCCCTGCTCCCTGCTACCCTCCTTTTCTTTGGCTGCCCCCCTTGGGTACTGTACCTTCTCCAACCAGTGAGGCTAAAAACCTTGGTGTAATCTTTGACTCTTCTCTCTCCTTCTCCCATTACATCATGGACCTTCTCAAGAACGCCCACTTTAGCTTCACCTCCTCCGAGGCATTCTCTTTTTTCTTAATTTCCCCCAGAAACTCAATGGGCCTCATTACGAGGTTGGAGGTAAGGGGTTAACGGTGCTGGTAAATGTGCCGGTGCCGTTAACCCCTTACCTCCGCATTACAAGGTCCTTTAGCTGGTCGTGCTAAGGGTGGCAGGTTTTACAAGGCACCCTTAGCGGGCGCCGCTAAAGGACCAGCATGCTAATTACGGGCCCATTATTAACGGGCCCGTTATTAGCACGTTCCCCATTCCCATTGAGCCCTGTGGGGGCTTGAATGGGAATGGGGATGGGTTCCCTGAATGGGGAAATACCGGGTCCTCCAAGGTTGGAATGGCCTGGTAATTCCCCATTCAGTGAACCCGGACCCGGTGTGCGGTAAGGGGGTAGCCATGGTACTAGTAGCACCATGGCTACCTCCAACCTCGTAATGAGGCCAAATGTCTTATCCTTTTTCCTGAAAGTAGATTAAAGTAACGGCTTCTTCTCTGATTTCATTTTTGTTTACTGTGGTTCACTGTTATTCATGCGATGCAGTCTCATAATGGTAGGGAGCTGGAAGCTTTTGAAAATAGGAGGTGCCAATGTTTGTCTGCAGGAGAACACGCACTGGTACCATGCCAGATGGAAATCTTCAGAATCCTGATCCTGAACGTTCCATCCATTCAGATATGGTTATTGGTTATACCCACATATGACATGTATGTGTTTATATGTAATCTCCAAATAAATTAGGCTCAGGATAACTTATTTCCTGAGTAATAGATGGTGCAGGGTGTGCAGTAGGGATTCTGAGGCCATACCAGTGCCCTTGGCATTTGGTGTTCCCCAGGGAGCTTGCCTGTCTCCATCGCTATACAATGTGTTTGCAGTACCGTTTTCTTATCTTCTTGAGGAAAATGGTGTGGCTTTTACAAACTATGTGGATGACACATATTGGCCCTCATTACGACCCTGGCGTTAACCAGTGGCGCTATTAGCGCCATGGTTAACGCCAGTAATTTACCGGATCCGCCATAGAGAGATGGGGAATTACCGCCCCATTCCAAGGTTGATGGGGCGGTAATTCCCCATTTACCATTGGCCCTTCCCCATTCCCATTTTTGCCCCATAGGGTTCAATAGGAATGGGCAAGGCGGAAATTACAGTACCGCAAAATGCGGTACCGTAATCACCTTCAAGGTCCCTTTGCGGGTCCTGACCTTAATGGCTGGTACAGACCAGCCTTTAAGGTCGGGAACCACAAAGGGACCTCGTAATCAGGCATTAAGGGATTACCGTTACCGGTACCGGTAATCCCTTAATGCCAGGGTCGTAATGAGGGGCATTGTCTCATCACACTAACAGGTATACACTTGGAGGATGAAAGTACTATCAACAAGGTGTATGACCTCATTCAGACTTGGATGATACATAATGGGCTAGCACTGAATGAAGTAAACACTGAGCTAATGGTAGTAGGGACTGGGTTTAAAATAAGACAATTAGGGCCAGACTATGGGCCTCATTACGACCGTGGTGCTAATGGGTTAACGGTGCCGTAAAAGGCTGCGGCGCTGTTAACCCATTGGCGCCTGATTACAAGGTCCCTTTGCGGGACCCAACCTTAATGGCTGGTCTACACCAGCCGTTAAAGTAGGGACCCGCAAAGGGACCTTGGTGCTAAGTACGGTACCGCAACGGTACCGCACTTAGCGCCTTCCCCATTCCCATTGAGCCCTATGGGCAAAAATGGGAATGGGGAAGGGCCATGGAGGAGGGGGGAATTACCGCCCTGCCAACCTTGTAATGGGGTGGTAATTCCCCCTTTCTCCATGGCGGAGTCTGTAAATTACCGGCATGGACCATGGTGCTATTAGCACCATGGTTTTCCGCCTGGGCCGTAATGAGGCCCTATGATTGTTTTTCCATCGGTGGGTGTGATATCAAAAGAACTCTGATATCTGCAAGGGCCATTGTGGGCTCAAAGATAGATTATTGCAGCAGTCTTTTATTTGGCATTCCTAAATCAGAATGCAATTGCCTTCGTGTTATCCAAAACAGTGCAGTGAGAGCTGTCACCGGCCTCAAATGGAAGGATCACATCTCCGATGACAGACGTAGCTTACACGGGCTTCCAGTGGAGGCGAGGATTCATTACCATGTATTTTTAATTACCCAGAAATGTTGTGCTGGATGAATGTCAGCTTACTTGAGTGAGGTCCAGTGTAAGGCTCCTCAGGTCTAACAATAGCAATCAGCTGAAGATACCAGTGTGCAAATCCAGAATGACTATGAACTGTGCATTCACAACTGCTGCACCAAGGGCATGGAATGCCCACCCCCCTGATCTTAGAGAATTGTGTTCAACAGCAGTTTTTAGAAAGAGGCTAAACGTTGTTATTCTTCTGATTACTGCTACGATCCAACGACCTCTGACTAATGTATTTGACTGCATACCTTGCTCTCCCTAGGAATGTTTTTTTCTTTTGTCCCTCTGTTTTTATATGTTCTAGTTTATGTGCGCCCATAACCCTCAGGGTCCTTGGTGCGCGTTATAAACTGAATAAAGAAAAGTCAAGTAAAGTGTATAGGGGGATGCCTGACCCAGCACAAAAGTCATGGAGTGGACCAGGAGATCAGTGCTGATTGAGGGGTGCTGGTTTAAAGTGGTCAGGGGTGGCTGGTGCTCTGTATAGTTCATAGGTGGATCAAGCCACCAGTCGCAGTGGCTGGAGAGGGCATGTTAGCAAGGGAGGGAGAGAGGGAAGGAGGGAGAGAAGAGGAGAGTCTTGTAAAGCTTCCCCAACTTAGGTAGATCTGGCTCAAGTCTGAGAGGGGCAGGGAGACCATTCCAGAGGGAGTCACTTGCTGAAGAGAGAGATCTACCCCCCAAGCTCTGCTTAGAGAAACATCTAATCTGCAGAGAGTTGGAGCTAGATGGTCAAGGGGTTCGAGCAACACGGTATTTAGGGATAGAGAGTTGGATGTAGAGTGCTCAAAGGCCCCAGAAGGACTTGTGGATGATGCATAGGGTCTTGAATTTGATCCTTGCAGCTGCTGGGATCCAGTGGAGAGATTTGAGGGCTGGGGAGATGCGGTCCATGGGCTTGAGACCAAGGATAAGTCTTGCAATCTTATTCTGGAATAGTTGAAGGGGGCAAAGAGTGGAAAGAGGTAGATTGAGGACGAGTCTATTGCACTAGTCTAGCCTGGAGAAAACCAGAGCATTAGAGACATTGGCCCTCATTCCGAGGTTGGTGCTAGTCATGACGCTATTAGCGCCATGACTAGAACCAATACCGGTACCGCCACCGACTTGGTGGTATAGGGACTTACCGGTCTATTCTGACCTATGCTGGACCGGTAAGTCCCCATTTGAAAAAGAAAACATTTCCCATTCCCATTTCACCCCCCATAGGGCTCAATGGGAAGGAGGAAGGTGTCAATAACGGTACCGCAAATTGCGGTACAGTTATTGACCCCGCTATCCCTTCACGGGTCCCATCCATAACGCCTGGTAAAAGCAGGCGTTAAGGGAGGGACCCGCAAAGGGACCACGGAATAGGGCGCAAAGGGATTACCGGCACCAGTGTCATTACTGGTGCCCGGTATCCCTTTGTGCCCAGGTCGTAATGACCCCCATAGTCTCCTTTTTTACAAAAATGAATTACCTACTTGCCAAAGCAAGCACTGTATACAAACACATATTTTAATTAAGTACCATGATTTTCATGATTTCTATAGGTGAGAACTATTGAATGCTTTGGAAATATAAAAGGGAATTACTACAAGAAGAAGAAAGAGGCCTTCCCAATAGAGCTTGCAGGATTGCACCTTCGCTCTTTCTATGGATTTCACTTCCAGATTCACCAAAACCAATTATTCTTTCGGTCCCTGCTCACAGTGGGGTTGAAGATTCATAAATCTATAAACTGGGATGTATTTGGTTGAAAAAGTCCTGTAGGACAGAGACATAGGGCAGAGACAATGTTGAATTATAATTGATCTTATGGCTACAATTAGAGGGCCAGTTTTGGAAGCGGATGTTGTATCTGCCACTGGGGGTCCTGAATTCTATGTTACGTTATGTGTTAGATTTAACTTACCTTGCTGCCATTGTTAAATGGAAAATGTTATCCATCTTTAGAAAAATGGATGTGGCCCTGGAGTGCCCTCTTTGGTGGACATTAAATAAACTTTGTACTGATAAAAATGAGAACATATTTAACAATTGGCTTCTGTACTGTGAGAATATATTGAAGGTGCTGGGAGTTACTATTAAACAGTTCAGCTCTAATCCTGTGAACGTTAAACATAAATGGTTGAGGGATGACTGGATTGGGACCATTGGGAATGTAAAAGTTATACATTATTTTCCCATATAACAATGACTGAAAAATCATTAAATGTGATCCCAGTCTATGTGCAGAAATGGCCAGATGCTCAGTGGAGAGCCCAGTTCCTTAGACTCTGGTTAAATCTTTACCCTATGGACGAGATTTTAGGAGCATGCAACAAATAGAGAGATGCTTGAGACATCTCTGTGGTTTACCTAATGTCATTGAAACCCTATTCCACTTAGTGGTGGTCTGTCCATTTTTAAATAACCTTCAATTTAAGACGTTTGGCCATTCACTGCAACATTTTAGAGGTGTTCCTTGTGATGCATTTTGGCTCAAGATTCTGTTGGGCACACACATTTCTTGGGAACTTACTGCTATCAGGTTTCGAAATGAGTGTCCTTAAAAGGATGCTGTAAATAGTAAATCTTTGAGTTTATTTTGGTGCTAGTGTATTTGGGTCTTGGTTTTTCTCTATTTTATATACCTTCACAATATTTGCTGTGGGATTGTCTTATTGTCACTTTGGTATATGAATTGTTCTTTTTTGCTATTTGATTGTTCGGTTTTTATATTAAATTGTGTTAGGTTCAATGTTGAGCCAATTAACAAATAATAAATATATAAAAGAAACATAAAAAATAAAATAGGATTTAGATTTCAAGTTTTCCCCATGAGCCTTGCGTCTCCTTCCAATGTGTTGCGGTAGAATAAGGTATGTTTCTGCCTCACGAGAGAGCATTACTCTTTTGCAGTTAGAGAGCATTAAAAAATCTGAGCTCCTGGACACAAATCAGCTTCTCTTGTCTGAGGTCAAAACACCTGGCCATACAATGAAACCCTTCAAACATAGAAACATGGATTAAAAGTGTAATTAGTGCCAGATTACAGGACAGTCCCTTCTAACATCCTTTTCAAACAAAGCATACAGTTGACCATATAATGTATTTTTACATTCTTCTTTAAAACACTGAAAGTTACGGTCTCCCTTAACTAACGTGTACTGCCACAGGGAGGCTCACAGACCATCCACCCAAGACCCATTATCCATCTCTGCAGCCACCTAAGGGGGCCTTTTTTGAAATGTGAAATTATTTTATTTTATGCTAATTTTGACTGACAAGTTGCACAGGCATATGAATCTTTAGTTTTCTCATGTTTTAAAGTTGATGATTGTTTGTTTGGCATCCTCTCATTATTTCCCTGCCTTTCAAATAATTGGAATTGTATTTTAAAATAATTTATTTGTATTAAAAATTGATCATGCTCTCTAGTGTGTTTTGCCATGTCTGCGTAAAATGTTATGACTTTGGAGGAGGTCTATTATATTTGTCCATCTTACCTGGAGTGACAAAGTTGCAACATCTTGTTAAGGGATCACTCCAGCATAGCTGCACGTGAGAGCAGTTTCCTGGATGTTCCTAGATTTTCTGGATTCACCCACACATCTACACGCCTTTGCTTCACTCAATTACCTTTGTGAGAAAGTTAAAATGCTCCTTTCTGTATGTGGCTAGCAATGGGCTGTTGTTTCATTCAGCTTTTTTGTGTCCAGGTCTTCACTCCTGCAGTATCGCTGCATGACAAAAGGGTCTTAGATTTGGTGCATGACTGGCATGACTGATGTGGTGCAGTTCTGGCTCAAGAAAGCGCAGTTTGAAACACACAATTGAGTGAAAGGTTAGTGAAAAGTGGAGAGCTGGTTGTCTTGGCTGGCTAGATTGCTCTGCTGTGAACGCTCTGTGATAGTGGCCCTTTTATCAACTTGTCACTTGATTTTTAAAGAATTTTGGAAAATCATGAAGTAGTTTGTCTCATGACTAAATGTTGGCTCCACCTTTTGATCAGAGTTGGCATTGTAATACTGCAACCACCCTTCCCCAAAAGAACAGCCTATAGATGCATTTGCTCTGCTCTCATTTCTTTGCTCTGTACTGGTCTAGTATGGTAACTGGTTTCACTCTATTGCCACCCAAATATCATTTGCTGCCTGATTCCTTCGCACTTATGGATAAAACCAAACTGGCATAGGTCTGGTCTCAATGTCCTGGTAGTGTTACATGGTTGAATGAGATTTGGAGTTGGGAGGCACATTCAAGGATGGTTCACAGAGCTGCTGGTGCGGGGAACTGTGCGCAAAGAGAAGACGCAAATATTTTCTTTAAGAAATTAATATTACACGGATGAGAAAATGTAACGATCACACGGATTGATACATGTATTGATAAGCTTTTAGCTTTTGTCTCTTTATAGTTTGTTTTAGTTTGTTTACATGTTTTATGTGAGGAAATTATATGCATATGTGAAATAGTTCTTATGAACTAGTACCCACATTAAATTAAATGAAAATAAACATCATAACCCCCCAAACTGTCATTAGTGTATCACAAACCCCTTTTGAAGATGGCCTTTACATATTCCAGTTAAGTCCTTTGCCCCACTGATTGCCCATAGTAGGATGGAACCCTGTCATAAGAATTGTACATACTTATTTAAGATAATAGGTATTAGTGAGCAGATGATGACCACCACACACCACACCCACCCACCCCAAAAAAAGCAGAGATGAAAGAGATTGGACTGAGGAGTTAAAGTCTCCTAACAAAAGTAGTTTAGAGACACAAAAATGTCTACAATTGATTCTTGAGAAGGAGGGAAAGGCTACAAGAAGATAAAGAATTAAAGGTACAAAATGAAATAAAGAAACCAAAAAAAACAGAAAGTGAGAACAATGGGGGTCTTTCAATGTTAGACATAGATGTCAAGTGCAAGCCATTGGGCAGTAACAGAAAGGCAGAAGGTGGTCACCAGGAATTTATCAATATGGTACTACAGACAAACATATTCCTGATGTGACCACTTTTAGTCACAAAGTTAACCATGATTAAATAATAGTATTGAAAATAAATAAAATGTAAATAGTATTGTATTACCGTGCAAAAACCAAAGTCCCTAGGACAACAAAGTTCTGATAGGGCCACGTGAGAGTCCATCAATACCCAAGGTGGTGGCTTTCAGCATCAAGAAAGCTTTTGAAATCTCAGCATGGGCCCATAAAAATGGAGCTGGAGCAAACAGCTGGGAAACCTGGAAAAAAGAAAACATGTTTGAATAAACTGAAGAAAACAATCCGGTGAACAGTTCTGTACCTGGAGAATTGCCAGACTTGAAGAACCCTCAATTAAGTGACTTGGGTGACCTAGAAGAAATGTTACCAACTATGCAAGGAGGCAGTGCATATAGAGGCTCTCCAGTATCACGCACTCTGAACATGCTACAGAATTGAACTTTGGAAATGGGAAGGAACCGAGAAAATATCAGACACATTTAAAATTAAATGAAAAAGTTTGACATAATCCAGCAAGTGACATCAGCACCATCAGAAAAGGTGGAGGAAAGTATAGGAGAAAGGGGCAGGAGATGACAGAACAAGATTGATGTGAAGAAAAGAGATAAAAGCAAGCGAAAATGAGGAAAGACCCAAACAAAGTTAGAATTGGTTGAACAAGACTCAGGATGATAGATCTCATATGGCAATGAATGTTGCAGTAGAATTGTATGGAAAGAACATCGTTCTAATGAAGGGACTGCTAATATTAAACATAGGCTGAGTAGAATCATGCCAAAATAAAGCACTGTTGGAGAGGTTAATGTCATCAATACATCTATAGCAAGAGCCACAAAAGGAAAAACGATGAATGGGAGAGCAAGGCACTGGCATGATTAGAGGTGGAATGGAAAATAGCTCAAAGGAAGGAGAAAACTTTTTCCAACCCTTGAAAGAGGACTAACAATAATTAAGTTGAAAGTCTATCTGAAAAAACACATAAGTGAATAAAGGGAGTACCTGTATGATTCAGGCAAAGAGAGCATTGATTTCACAACACAATGCACTGGTAATCTTTGGCAGTACCAAATACAAGACAGAGAGAAGGACACAATCCCACCAAATCAAGGGAGAGTAGGGCCCAACCCAGGGTATTGGCCATGGCCCTGACACTGTACAAGATGACATCATATTCATGGTGGCAATTATATGAAATGTAAAAAAATATTAGATAATTTATCAAAAGGTATTTTTTATTGATAGTTCCAATGTATTTTTATCCATATATTCTTCTCATTTTGTTTTTTTAGGTTTTTAAGTGATCAATCTTTGATTGTCTTTGTATTGATGAAATGTTTAAATTGTGAATTCATAGCTTCCACAGCTATCTTCGTCTATGTATATATAGAAAGCCATGCTGGCTGTGAGTTTATCAATAAACAAATAAATAAATACATTTTAAAAAATAAGATTAATGAGGAATATGAACTAACCTGAGTATTAGATTAAGCAGGGGCAGTAGACTGGAAGCAAGATCAGTAGACAACTACACTGCCCGTCAAAAACTATCAAATGGTTGTACGACCTCCTACAAATTGCAAATATTGGAGTGGCAAATCTAAAATGGGAGAGCAGGAACATACCTATCAGATGTGTAGAAAAACACACATAACCATTGTCAAGAGAAACCGTGCAGAGAATGTGATTGGTTGGCTAAGAGAACAGGAGAAAGAAACCTCTTGAGAAACGACATCAAAACAGTGGGAAGGAACCACATACAAGAATGGTCACATTTTGTAAATGTCATTATCATGGGCAAAGGGAAGTCACATCTCATCTAGTACTTGCTGAAGTGAAACCCCCTCTCTAGCCCATGGACGCAGACAAACATTGTAATCTCAAGAAGACCCCTGAATCAGGGCAGAGGCATGAATCTGGGATTGTAGCTAGAGGGCACAAAGGGGGCTAAGTAACAGGCCAGCAACTGAGCAAGTATTAGGACTACATGGTGCCCCTAGAGTAACATTTATGGCTCTGTGATAACTAGTGATCTTTGTAGGATTAGATGGGTAGAGGATGTGAACCCAGGGCTCACACTATTTTTGTCTACTTATGTGCAACTATACAGAAATAGAGCAGCAGTCATGGAAGTCTTGTGTACAAAAGGTAAACTCATTAAACAGAATAGGACAGGACAGTCATTATAAATAAATTACTCTGATTTCCTTAAACTGCTAACTTCATTTAAAATTGTCCCTCTTTACAAAACATGGGCAGCGTATGGCTGTGATTTAAAAAAGGATACACACATTTCTCCAATGCAGCTTTACGAAATAAAGTTTCAAGACATTCATGGGAGTGGGAATGAATCATTTGCAGAATGCAAATCTGCCTAACACTCAACTGAGGGAGTATTAAACAGATGATAAAAACGCTCAGATCAAGGATTTCACCATCCTAACTAATATAAATAGTGTGACTAATCAGCACAATTTGAAGACCAAGACATTTGAAGGTGTTTGAACCTTGTCTGTGACTAGTGGAGAAGGCATTTACAGTCCCAACAAATAACCTGATGATTATCTTCAGTGGCTTCACGGATGAATGTGGACGAGTTGTGTTGTGGTGCCATCCATTAAGAGCACTGGAAAGATCCCCACACTTCAACACTACAATAACATATTTCCCCAGGAAGTATCATAGGGGGTTAAAACTGGAGGAAGAAGACCTCTCATCATCTAGGGATTCATATGCAAACTTGTGAAATTCAATGTGAAGTGAACATAAGATAGAATGAGGACATGTAGCTGGAAATTCAGAATGGTTGGGAAAAGAAGAGTCCAAGTGGCTAAAAGAAACAATCATACATATAAACTAGAGGACAAGCCATATGCCCCACTTCCAGTGGTCTACGTGAGCAGGAGCTATCAGGATCAGAGTATCACTACTTTTGTTTATCATTATTAACAGTTCCACTACCTCATACAACCATTTTCACTAGTCTGGAATGGTTCTTTTTGTAGTTTAAACATACCTCTTCATGTTGCCACCCTACAGCAGTAACAGCTAAGCTGTAATTATTTTAAATACATTCACAAAGCCTGAATGACATCTCAGCCTGAATAAACTCTATCTGTTTTCATCTTAATTTCTGGAACTTGGATGATGTTCTGCTAACACTCAGAAATGATCCCTCACAACACCCCATGTTTCCCTAATATTTGGAAAACTTTGCAAATTCTAATCTCAGATTAAATGCTGATGTTTCAGTTGATAAAGGTACAGGACATTTCCATAGTATTTTATTTTAACATTAGGTGGCTACATAGGATTTGCCGGATCAAGCCACTGGACAAGTGTGCAGTTATTGTAGGATCCTTAGTGACCAGTCAATGGGACTACTGCAAAGCACTCCTGAGGGATACCTTCAGGAACACTATTCATCCCTTTGACTCAGTCAGACCAAAGGAGATAAAATATTTTTAATATTTGGATCTAGGTTTTGTAATACATTACCATATTGTAGTCATGACATATTTTTTTTTCTGGTTCCAGGCCTCTTTTGAAGCAGCTGTTGTTTAGGAACATGTGAAATAGGAGTTCCAGCAGGCTTAAGATCTGCAAATAGAGCCAATTGATGTCACTGACCAACTGATAAAAAAGAATGAAAACATTAGAGGGCCTCTTTTTTCCTGCTCCACCCACTTGGCTGTCGACCAGACCTATCCACTACCCCTTGAATCATGTGTTGCACTTTGCTCCTTTCCCCACCTACCCAGTTACCCAATGGAGTCACAATTCCACTACTTTTTTAGGCACACTTCTACCACTGCTCACTCCTGTGACAATCTCATTAAAGCACTTTTGCCCATTGTGAATAGAGCTGCCACCAGGTAGTGAGTTACAAAGGAGTTGAGAAGAGTGATCTGGTTGGGGAAATGGACTGCATGGCATGTTTGGGGATAAGACTGAACGTCATAAGGAATCCCATGGTCACATTATTCAGACTAATATGACCAGTGAGAGCCTATCCCAGGGCTTGCAGGAGAACATTGAGGTCAGTGAAGAATTAAAGCAAACAGTGCAGGGGACTCATATAAGTTAACATAATAAAACATTCAACCTAACACATTGAATGGCACAAGGGAAGATAAAGAAAGAAAGAAAATGGTTTCTGGACAGTTGTTAGTAAGGGGCTTGGAACTGAAATACCCACCCCATAAGTCAGCGTTAGGATCTGGATGGGTGTCATTTTTACATTTCACAACTCAGGGCCTCACGTGGATGGTGAGTTTGATGTAAGGTATGACCTTACATTTTCATATTGAGCATAAAACTTGTGGAGAAGCACCAGCGGGAGCGCTTCTTCAGTTGTTGACTCACCAGGAATAGCCATATTTTCTTTCGACTATAGCATCTTCTCTGCAATAGCTGTAACTAGTCTACGTGTATGATGATGCCCTCTTTGCATGGGCATGTCTGTCTACTGTTGTGTCTTGCTACATTACCATAGTTGCATATTGCTGCAAATACTGGTTATCAAGCATTGCAATCTTCACCTTGTCTTGAGAGAGTGATGGACCTTTTGTATGGACCTGTAATATGTGCATTGCTGGGAGTTACTCTCCTCTCTTTGACAACATTCATGACCCTAAGTAATTGCAGCTTGAAGGCATGTTTTAACATCATTTATGAGGCTACACTACATGGCACAGAGATCAAAAACATTGTATTTGTGCCAGTTGCAGGATGCTTACGCTGCATGCTATTTGCCTCAGCTGCTGATGTAAAATATTACAAGTATTTAACCAGCTACCAGTGGTTAACATCTCCCATAACGATTGTCATCTGATGATCTGATCCAGCCATTCAGTGAGCATACTCCTCCAACCAAAGCAAAGAGAATTAATTTATATTTAACACAACATTGATTTAAAACGTGAAGGCTGATGTAGCTTGTGAGTATTGTTTTCTCATATGTTTTTTTTTCATTTTTATTCTTATACAAAAAAGCTTTTCTGGACAAGCGTAATGCATATCTTCAAATCATGAAACCCAACCAATATCAAAAGGGACATCATAAAACTGTGCAGAGCAGAAGTGAAAGCTGCAGTGAATGTGGAGGGTGGAGAGTAGGGCCTGGGGTAATGAAGGGTGCAAGAGCACAGCAAAAAAGAGGAAGCGTGCCTGGGGGAATCGCACCCATTCCCCAGTGGCAACCCCATTATTCGCTGGCTGGTGTGAGCCATTCCTCTACTCTCAAAGGGGATGATGAAGCATTACAAATAACAATATATAATATCAGGTCAAGGTGGGCTTAGCAGCAATACAGATATCTGAAACCTCAGCTAAATTAACACTGAAGTGCCAACAAATTGAGTGTCATTTCAAAACAAGTTACAACACAAGGAACGACCTTTCAATCATCAGTTTACCTTCAAAGAAAAGTAAACGACGTTAGAACACGTGAACAACTATGACATTCAATTAATGTAATGTATTGAATAAAAGTACCAGTGATAGAGCACGATGAGCAAACTAAATTATGTGTTATGTTATGTTTACCCATTCCATGCATGAGCACCTCGAGCCAGCTCTGCTATTTGCTTACAATTGGGGAGCAGGTGCAAGTGGATCTAGGTCACCTGGATAAGCCCCGCCCACCTTGTGCCTTCCTGCCTGCCGCTCTTTTTTACCACTTAGCAAGCCCCGCCCACCTGGTGCCTTCCTGCTTGCCGCTCTTTTTCACCACTTTTCACTCTCTGTTCTCTCCTCCTTTCCCTTCCCTCCTTTTTCTATCTCCTCCCCTTACTTTCTTCTATGCACTCAGAATTGTCCCTGGACCTAATATGATAGCAACCTCATCTGTTTCCTCCACCCTCCGATCACTGTTTTTTTTTTCCTCCCCACCCCCCACCCTCAGCACTATCTGAAATGTCGTCAGGCCTAGTATAATAGTCACTTGTTTTGTTCCTCCCATCCCTTTCTGCACCCCTCTCCCTCACCTTTTGTTTTCTCCGGCTCTACCAGAAATGTCATCAGGCCTAGTACGGTAGTCGCCTGTCTGTTTCCATTTCCTTCCCACTCTCCCCCTCCCTTCCTTATCTATGTCTTAGCTCTTGCTTGAAATGTCGTCAGGCCGAGTACGATAGTTAATTTCACATCCTTACTGTTCATGCCCAGTAAGAATGTCATAGTTTTTTCCCTTGTTCCCTCCCTTGCCTTGAAGCGCTTTGAAACACATTGTGTATAGGCGCTATATAAATAAACTATCATATTGCATGCTGGAACTTGTAGTTCCTTTTTTCCCATTGCAAGGGTGGGCATGCAGTACGAAAAAAAAACATACAGGACTGGCTCAAAGAGTTCACATGACACTGAGAAACGTGGCTACTATGTGTTGGGGGTCTCTGGGTGCCCCCACGCGTGCCCGTGAGCCCCTCCACCCACAGACTCAGACCGGACACGTCTGTGTGCTTCGGGCTCCCCGGTCGCTCTGCCGCGGCCGGGAACGCCCCGTTTATTTAAGGCGCACGCGGCGACGTGCAACGTCACGTCGCCGCGTGTGCGTCTCCCTCACGGGGCAACGCCACACTCCTCCTTTTTCCGGGAGGAACAACAACAACAGATACTTCCAAAAATTGCACTGCACACAACATAACAATTGCAAACTCAGAGCCCATGCCCCTTTTATGTCAGCCTCCCGATTCCCCTTACTCCGGACCACAGACAATCGTCCCCAGCACATAGTCTCCGAGATAGGCAGGTCTCCCTCGCCCAGCCCTCTGGGGGTACCTCCCGCCTACCTCAGCCGCAGGAGTCCCAGCTGCTCCAGTGCCTCGTTCTGGCGACCCCACGAGTTCCCCCCGGGGGGTATCTTCATCCGGGAGGACAGTCTCATCCGGGTCAGGCGGGAGCTCAGCTTGAGAGTCCCCCAGTTTCTTAAAGAAGCTGACATTCCGAGTGACAGCCGACTTCCCGTCCGAGGCCGTTACCATCGATCCCTTTACTGCCACCACGTCCAGCGGCTCCGGTTCATATGGGAGCGAGAGCTTTCCGTGGGGATGCCGATTCCTGATCAGCACTTCGTCGCCCGGTTCCAGCCGCTGCGGACGAAGACCCCGCCGTATGTTCTCTTGATGTGTCCTTGCCTGTCGCTCCGCCTCCACCCGTTGGTCATCTATTACGCCGGGTTCCTTTTCATGTACCTCCGGGAGGAGACCTCGGGGGCACCTTCGGAACAGGACTTCAGCCGGGGCCACCCCCGTTGAGGCGTGTGGGGTGGTGCGGTACACTCTCAAGAACTGGTATAGCGCCCGCTGGAGGGGCTGGCCCTGTCCCTGGGCTATCCGGAATGTTTTGTTCAATGTCCTCATCAGCCTCTCCGCGTCCCCGTTCGCACGGGGCCACAGCGGGGACACCTTCCGGTGCGCCACTCCACAGCTCTCCAGAAATTCCTAGAACTTAGCGCTCTGGAATGGGGACCCATTATCCGAGCACAGAGTCACGGGAAACCCATGGGTGGCAAAGATTTTCTCCACAGCGCCCACCACGTGCTCAAATGCCACCGACTCGACGAATTCCACCTCAGGGTATCGGGAGTATTCATCCACAATGGCCAGGAAGTGAGTGCCTACGGCCGTGGATCCGAAGTCCGCATGTACGACCTCCCACGGCCGGGTCCCTCGTGGCATTACTTCGATTTCAGGCTCCCGCTGGACTGGGGAGGCCGCCTGGCACCACACACAGGCCGCTACGAATTCGTCCACTTTTTTCTCTAGCTCGGGAAACCACACCTTCATCCTCAGTCTCGCCTTCGTCTTGGCGGCCCCTTGGTGTCCCTGGTGTGCCAGGTTGATGACTTCATGGATCTTGGAGCCCGGCACCACCAGGCGATCGCCCCGCAGCAGCAGGCCCGACTCCATGAAGGACAGTTCGTCCTTTACCTTCCAGAGTTGCTCGAGGGTCACTTTAGCCTCTTGAGTGCGCCCTGCCACCAATTCCAGCACGGACTTCCAGGACCCCGACCGCATCGAGCTCCTCAAGATTCGGAAACACTCGTCGTTGGCCGCAGCACTCTCCAGTTCGGGTAGCGGCATTGCGTTGGGGGTGGCATCCTCTACCACCATCCTGACGTGGTCATCGGCTTCCTCAGCACACGAGTCTTGTGCGGGTCCTCCACCGCCCACCGGGTGCCTGGACAGGTAGTCAGCAGCATTGTTGGTACCCGGCCGGTAGATTAGGGTGACGCTATATTCCAGCAGGGCCAACATCCACCTCTCGATTCTGGCTGGTGGTTTTGAAGATGATCCGGCCATGATCGGAAGCAGCGGCTTGTGGTCCGTTACCACTGTCACGGGTCTCCCCAGCACATAAAGCCGAAAATGCTGACAGCCCCACAAGACAGCCAGGTCCTCGCGTTCAATCTGCGAGTATCTCTGTTCGGTCTCGGAGAGGGCTTTGCTGGCATATGCCACTGGCCTTATCCCCCCATCTTTGCCCACTTGGGTGAGCACAGCACCGAGGCCAAACGGGCTGGCGTCCACCACAATCTCGGACTCCAGGGCGGGGTCAAAAAAAGCCACGGTATCATCTGCTGTCAGGGCGCCTTTGATGTCCTCGAACGCCGACTGTTCCAACGGGCCCCACTGCCAGGTGGTATCCTTTTTCGTCAGGGCCCTCAGAGGCTCCGACCTCGAGGCTAGATTCCTGATGAAGCGCCCACAGTACGTTACCATTCCCAGGAAGCTCCGCACATCTGACGCCGACTCAGGGGGGCGCGCGGCCCTGATGTCCTGGACCTTCCTGGGGTCCGGAGATACACCGCCCTCCTTGAAGATGAAACCAAAGAACTCAATGGTCGGGCGGAGGAACTCGCACTTGTCTCTGTGGAGAGTGAGCCCCAGCGACTGCAGCCTCTCAAGGGTCTTGGCCAGACGTCTCAGATGTTCAAGTTCCGTCCTGGCAAAGACCAGAATGTCGTCACTAATGTTTAGGACGCCCTCCAGGTCTGCGAGAGCGCCTCGGATCAAGTTCTGAAATACCTCGGCTGCTGACGACACTCCGAAACTCAGCCGCTTGTATCGGTAGAGCCCCCTGTGGGTAGTGAAGGTTGTAATATATCGGGACTCTGGGTGGAGGACAACTTGGTGGTATCCAGCTCGTAAGTCCAACTTAGAGAAGAACCGGGCCCCCTGCACTTCAGCAATGATGTCATCGATTGTCGGTGTCAGGTGTCGTTCTCTCCTGATGGCCTTGTTGGGCAGCCTCATGTCCACACAGATCCGGACGGAGTCCGGCTGTTTTGGTTTCCTCGCCACTACGATAGGGGATACCCATGGTGTGGGGCCCTCCACCTTTTCGATTATATCCAGGTTCACCAGGTTGTCTAGTTCCCTGTCCACCTGGTCCCTTAGATGAAACGGGATCCGCCTGTGTTTCAGAGCCACGGGCTGCACCGACCCATCAATGTGGAGTCTCACGGGGTCACCCTTCATTCTCCCAATCCCTTTAAAGATGTCAGCGTATTTGTCCAGCAGATCGTTGGTGTCCTCTAAGTAGACTGAGTATGCGAAGCTCACTATGCCAAGAGCCTCCGCGGCCGCACAACTCAACAGGGTGTTGCTGCTCACCGGAGTCACGTAGAAGCGGGCCTTGATCTTCGTCCCGTCATGCTCCACCTTGGCGACAAACGCACCGTCCAGTGGCAGGGGCACCCGCCCACCAAATGCAAAAATGCGGGCTCTCGGCGTCGCCAGCCTCGGGGGTGGGTTGAGCGCGGCATAATGTCCTCTCGCCATTACGTTGACTGAGGCCCCCGTGTCGACCAGCACCGGGACCGGCGAGCAGTTCACCTCCACGACGCATCTCGGCTGTCTCCTGCTCCTCCCCTTGAGGACTTCCATGCTGGAGACGAAGAAGATATTCTCTTCATCCTCTTCCTCCACTTCTTCCGCCGGCGTCTCCTCTCCCGCCTGTTCCACCTGAGCTACATTGGGCGGGCGGTTTTGGCGAGGGGTCCACAGACGGGGTTGTCCCCTCGGAATCAGTACAGGCAGGGTCGCCCTGCACACCCTCGAGAAGTGGTCGGGCACCCCACAGCGTCCGCAGATCTTTCCTATTGCCATGCACTCAGATGAGTGGGGGAGGTCATAGCCACACTTCTGGCATGACTCCACTGGCTTACCAGCTCTGTCTCTGGGAGCCCCACCGGGCCTTCGCACCCCTCTGTCGCCTCGCCAGACAGCGCACGCCTCTTCCGGCCTCGCTGCGCGGTATCCGGCCTCCATCTTGTTGGCACGGGCCTCCGCCACCTCATGGCACCGCCCGAGCTCCAGGATTCTGGGCAGGGTGAGTCCGGGCTCTCTCAGGACCTGTCGCCTCAGCTTGCCAGATGAACATGCCTGGATTAGCATGGTCCTCATCATATCCTCCGCATCCCCCCACGCACACCCTTGGGATAGGCGGCGTAGGCAGCCATAGAAGGTGTTGAGCGTTTCATCCTACTTTTGTCTGGCCGAGAGCATGACGAACCTCTCATAGTCCACGTTGGCAAGGGGAATAAAATGCGAGAGGAGGGCGGCTTTGGCTTGGTCATAGGAGTTGTCCACCGGAGTTAACGACTCAAATATCTCCTGCACAGCTGCTCCGGCCGAATACAGCATCGTGGCCACCTTGCTGTCATTGTCCGTGACCTGGGCGGCCCGAAAGTACATGTCCAGCCGTCCAATCCATCTTCTCCATCGGGGGCCCAGGCTGGACGGAGGACCCGTAGCGTCAAACTCCGGAATGGGCTGCAAGGCCGCTTGCGCCCTGGCTTGGGCCATGGCCAGGGGTGGTGGTTGGTTCGGGGGAAGAGCGGCACCAACCGTGGGTGTAGGCAGCCCCGACGTCGCCGGACGTGGGGTTGGCTGTGGGGGATTCTGTTGAAACAAGTCCGCCAGGCTTTCGTCCTGCGAATCCTCCGAGGCCGTGGCAGTCGCACCCTCCAGGGCGCCGAAATCACTCATGGGCCCAAGCGCACAGGCGCCCTCGTTCTAGTCCTGAGGGCCGCAACTTGCACCTCTCTCCACACTGCCACCACCCTCGTGATGATGAAAGGGTTAAAGAAGCTACCTTGAGGCGTCTCGTTCCAACGTGGATCTCAGGAGCGGGCATGCCATCACCCACGTGATGATGAAGGGGTTGAAGAGGGTCCTTGAACCAAATGTTCCAAAAATTGAGCTTCAAAAATGGAGTGGGCTGAGAAGGCCCAGCCACCTCAGTCCATCTTCCAGCTACCACACGACATTACAGACTGAAAATTGGCCAAAATATCAAAATTCAGGCATGGGCCTGCGGGTTAGGCTGCCCGCAGTCAGCTAATCCAAAAATTGGGCTTGGATGGCCTTCCGACTCCAAACCGGAGCTTTCGGAAGTTCCTCAGCCACGTGCGCAAGATGGCCGCCAGCCGCGTGTATGGTCCGCGGCCACAGCGTGAGACGAGACATCCGCGGATGTTTCGTCGTCGGAGAAAAATAATCCGGGATCACTCTCACCGCCGGGCCCGGGCATCCAACACTAGTCGCCACTGTTGGGGGTCTCTGGGTGCCCCCACGCGTGCCCGTGAGCCCCTCCACCCACAGACTCAGACCGGACACGTCTGTGTGCTTCGGGCTCCCCGGTCGCTCTGCCGCGGCCGGGAACGCCCCGTTTATTTAAGGCGCACGCGGCGACGTGCAACGTCACGTCGCCGCGTGTGCGTCTCCCTCACGGGGCAACGCCACACTATGCAACCGATGCAAAACGATATTCCTGCTTGTATACATAATGTATGGAAGGCACGTGTTTAAGGCAACACAAATTATGGAATCGTGAATCTATTGGAATAATGGAAGTGATATGATGCGACTGAAACATACACTGAAGAAACAATCTAAAGCAAAGAACGCTTCACGTCTATTTGCAAGCTAAAGATGCACCTATGCCGAGAGCAAGATGCATTGACATATTAAAGCGTAGATATTGTATGTCAGAAATGCCTGTGTATGAACATTTCATTATTCTCTGCTAATGCGAACATTAAAAAAAATACAATGTTTATCTGCCAATTTGACGTGTCTCGTTTTCACTCTCCTTCCGTATGATGCTGACTCCGCAGAAAAGCCTCTCTTGAGCTTTCCCCGCTGTCCATAACTGAAATTACTATGATGGATTGTGATTTATTTTGCACTAAACATGCCGTCCCAAGTACCCCTGCATGCTCGCAGAGGTTAAGCTGTATTCAAGACGAGTTACTACAGAAAAGAAAAATGTTTACTGTGGTTATAACAAGAAAAGCTGCTATTCATTTGCTGTCAAACTCAGGTGGACTTTAAAGAGCAGAGAGAGCAACGCGCCATCAGTCCGCACATGCTGAATAATCGCGCGCAGGTGTGCATTGATATTCTGAACATGTTCATAATTCCGTGCGACAGAAGATAATACGATGTTGTTGACATAAACAAAGAAACGCATTTCAAGTAACCCGGTTATTAATTATCACATTCACTGAACGTCAGATTGGTCAGAATTGAAAATTATGTTTTCGTAGGTTTTGAATCACAGTGGATTGTGATATTTGAAATTCTGTAGAAGTGTGTTCATTAAAGGAAACGCCCTATGTTATTAAATTAGGTTGAAGTGCGATCCTCTCAGGAGTAGTAAACGGATCGGGACCAACACATGCTGGTAGCATTAATGCCGGAATCATGAGTAGATAAGCCCGTTTACTCCCGTCTCCATATGAACAAAGACATTTCAAGGCATCTCAAACCACCGAAATTCCATGGACTATGTTTCTCATTCCAAATTCTGCTGATGCATGTTCAAACGTTCACCATCAAGCATCCACACAAATAAATGGAAAGTTAAACAATGATTAATTTATTTGCAGATCCCAACTGTCACATAGCACACATCTGTGAAATCATATGGTCGGGGTGGCCACCTTGGTGCACATGGGACCAGCAGTTCACATTGTGGCATTGTGTCCTTCGCTCACACACCATACATTGACAATGAGCATGGGGTACAAAGGAAGAAAATATTACTGCTCAGTTAGACTACAAACTAAGGGGGTTATTCAGAGTTTTTTTTTTTTAAATGAAACATCGCTGAATAAAGTTTCCACCTCTTTGATCTTTTTGAAAATCCAACAAATTCTAAATTTACCACCAGTGGAAGTGATATTTCTGAGATACCTCCTGAGCTATTTCAGAAATACCATCTCCACCCTTGGTAACATAAAAAGGTCTTTTTATAACATTTTTCCAGCCATTTTCCCCATCAATGTGAAGGTAGAAATAGCTTAGGTACAGCTTATAGCTTGTGTGTTATGACTCATGGCCCATGCCACTACTGCAAATATTGTTAATGCACAAAAGTCAATTCGGACCCTTTTATGCATTACATCGGTATGCTGGTGATGGGGGGGGGCGCAGTGGTGTAGACCATTTCACCCCCTTAGCATGGTCCTTTGCTAAACAAAATTCTCTCTATTCAAGGACAGCGCCTGTGCCTCCCTTCTGTAGAATAAAAAGAAGTTGTACAAAAATTGGATGGAGTTCAAAATAGGTGAAATTTCGGCAGAAAGTGCTGTTAAAATACGGCAGCCGGTATTCCCATGTAATACCGCTGATTGTATTTGATCAAACACTGAATTGAGTGGACAGTAAAATAGGCTGCATTTACCCAATGCTGTCAATTTACTGTTGTCACCCAACTCTGAAGGTCCTGCTAAGTCTGTGATAGTTTTTTACTGTCTTTTCCAAAGCACTCCTATATTATGCGACCCAAAAAAGACACACATGCAGATCAACAGATTCAAATAGATAGATACAAAGTCACAAGAACACACATATATATCCTTCAACCTATACTTTGAACACCAGTGGTCTAAGTGGGTGGGAGCGGGTGGGAGCGGTGCTCCTCTAATTCTTTTAATCTTTTACTTCTCCTATACTTTTATTTGTAAAAGAAACTGTTCCAGAATGATTTACTTTTGAAATAAAAGTGTAGGAAGAGGTTTAAACTTGCACTGCACTGAAAATTCCCTTTAACAGTGGGTGTGTTTGTTTGAGGATTTGGATTCCACGTGCGAAAGGGCGTGACAATGGGGTTTGTGGGGAGCGGGGGCAGGCCAGCAGGGAACATATTTCCACTACTTCTTTTCGAACACTTTGACCACTGTTACACACTCACAAATACACATAAATGCATCACCACAGTCACGGAAACTGAAACACAGACACATATAGACACACATAGACACACACAGACACACAGACACACACACACACACACACTTCACATTGCTTGAAAACGCAAATAAATATAATGGGTCGCCCTTGCTCCCTCTTCATCACCAGATCATAGGTGAATTCATCTGGCAGTTCCCTCTGCTTCCATTCATTACAATATGCAGTCCTCTTTCCAAATAAGTGCAACTTGGGAGCTCAATAACAACCAAGTATCCTCAGCATCTTTCACTCTGCATTGTTCAACTGCAGACCCCATAGCTGCAATTACCAGAAAAACCCAGACCATGACTTATTGTGGTGCTGGCAGATGCTGACTGGCAAATCAAGGTGGCCTACTGTCTACATATGAGCCAGAGAAATGGAAGGTGGTGAGGAGCAAGGAACGGGCTGCTGTGATGGGTAAATAAGGGGGTGGGTGGCAAGAAACGTGTGACTGAGCAATGTTGGAAAATGAAGGGTCTGCTTGCAAGGTAAAGGAAGAGGACTGGGTTTTTTATTAATGGACAGAGCACAAGGGAATCATTGGTCAAAGTTCATTTTAATGAATGGGTCATCAGAAATGTGAAGCAACTGGAGGGGGATGGGTAAGAGAAATAGGGTAAATCAGGCAGAGGTATACATCTGAAAAGGTAGGTCATCACAATGATTGACTTTTGTTGAGGTCAGAGCCTGATCTGCATACCACTGCACCCGATATTGGAACTGGCACAACCATTTCATTGTTCTGCTGAACTGATGCATACTTGCTTCATGAACATATTTTGCATTTAAGACTTCTCTTTTTCAGGCTGCTTCATCCTGTGACTGTGCTTTTTGAAAGTACACACAATTGTACAGACTAGGATTATAATTATAGTGGGCTTTCATTATAATTATAAATGTAGTCTGTACAATTGTGTGTACTCTTAGATGTATTTCCATCATTATAATGACGATTAAGAGGCATCCCTGTTGTTGGTGCTTTGAAAGCCAGATTTGTTGAACATTATACTGAATTATCCTTTGAATAATAACTTTACAGAAATCATTTAATTGGTTCTAATATTGAAGATCGGATAGGAGAAGATGAAAGATGAAGTCTCTCCTGCTCTCTAAATTGGAGACTGAGGAATGTGGAAGACAGGACTCAAATCTCCACCTAACACACGTTCATACACTAAGTGATCATGAGCAAATCACTGTATATCGCTGTTCCTTATTTTCCTAAACTATCTTTACAGCAAGTCTTTCTAATATGGATTAATAATCTGTAGTGTTACTCCATAAATAATTATAATTGTAACAATTTGTTGGGAGGCAGGATACCAAGTGTTTTATGGTGTGGTGGCTGAGTAGACATGGTGCCTGGTATGGGTGTTGTGTTGTGGTCAGGGAAGGCAGGAAGCCAGATATGGATTTTCTGCTTTGCCAGCTCAGGTTTGGCTCTGAGAGCGAAACCAGACCCACCAGCAATAACTTGGATGTACCAATTAGTTCTCTAGCTTCACCACCTCTTTACATTGGTCTAAAATTAAAGATGGAATTGGATAGAATGGATAGAGATAGCCTACTGGCAAATTGCTTGTTTACCATGTTGGTTTGTGGGAGACTGTCCTGGGGGATGGGTCTCTGAGAAACCACAAACATAAATGAAAAATATGTTGCATAAAAAAGAAATCAATCAAAATCATGTCTACTATACATATTTCAGAATATGTGAGGGGGGTAGAGGTTGGTTTGAGTGTACTTGTACTTTCCCCACAGGCCAGATATTGCCAGTCCTCCCCTGGAATAGTGTCTAACTGTGGACATGCATCAGAAGCAGTCTGTGATGCAAGCTTTTTCATAAGTCCTTACACCCCTCTTCTGCCCATGTATCCACCTTTTTTGATGCATTAGTGGCAATTACATTTTAAAACGCACAGAGCAAAAAAACAAGGGTAGGACCATAATGCATCCAAGACACTGAATATTTGGATTTCACTCCATGTCTGGTCCAGGGATATCTGAAGGAGTGAGCAGCAAAAGCCATACAAAACATTGCATGTGTATTGATATCTTCAGAAGTGATGTCACAGAAAAGAATATTACAGGAAGGGTCATCGGTCTTTGTTATTCGAGGCCATCATAGGAAGTGACAAGAAATTGCTATGAACAAGCCAAGAAACAAATAAATGTGTAGTGTAGAATTTATGAATGGTCACCTTCATGAAGCAACTATAGTGTCTAGTAAACCATGAGTAAGGTTTCTATAAATTAAATGTAAGCTGTGAACCAAATTGTTTAAGGGGGAAACCACATAAGGAACAAAGGGGCCGATTTAGAACACATTTTCTGCCATGCAAAGGAACATTGCGCTGAAAAAGTGCACTTTATGAAGCATGCAATGACCGAATGCAATTCACAAAAGGCATTTTGCGCTAACAAAGCACCCTGTGTGCCCTGCCCAAGAGCATCGACTCCCCTGACCACATTAGTGTAAAGAGGGACTAATGAAAGGGCGGAGAATGGGTCAGAATATACATGAAGCCTCACTACATCAGGAAACAGTGGAATGGCATGGTTATGGGCAGGGAGGAAAATGACAAATACACCCACCAACGTGCAAAACAAACCTAATTCACAAATAATTTAGTGCTCTCCTACAAACACCAAATGCCTTAAAATGTACTACCTATCTGGAGAAGGTGCAAAGTTTAAATGCCCCGTGCAAGCATAGTGAAACCCAGCAAAAGAGTCTGACCACACATTTCACAGCAATTGCAAGGAGGAGGTGGAGGAGGCAGCCAAGGGTCTTCCGCCACTGCACCTCCATTTCTGGAATTGAAGATGAGGATGTCTGTGGCACCCACCAATTTTCACCACATGTCATCTTGACGTGGTCATGGATTGGGAGGCTGACTTGACATCACACACCATGTGTTTGCATGCTGTATTGCCGCATGTGAACATGTTAGCAACCCTTAACCCTTTGGCTACTGTTTCATTCCACAGAACTACAGCCTTTGTGGGGGGGAATATTCCAACCTACACAAACCTGGTGCTTGCTTCAGGTGTTGCAGTCCATCATTGCGTGCTTGTATAGCCATGTTGACATGCCCCACACTCTGCAGGCAAGGTAAAGAGTGGCCCAGGAGTTCTATGCAATGACACAGTTCCCCCATGTCCTCAGAGCCATTGACTGCACGCATGCAGTGCTGCAACTCCCAGAGAAATTCAGCACATACTTTAGAATCACAAAAATTGGACTACCACAATGTGTTGTTTAGCTGTACACAACACCAGTGGTATTGTTGGGCATTTTATAGAAAAACAGGAGGACTACAATTAACACAATGAGATTTGCCTTCTTGGCAAGAGCAAGAGAAATAGGCTGTCCAACATTGGTGCTTATTATGTATTTTTGCCTCTTGCTTGCTGACATGTTAAAAAGGCACAGACTTCATAGTATCAATGTACAGTGACATATTTGCTTTCATCCTTTGTGAAAGTGTGTTAGAAGGATATTTCTATAAATTGCTATTTTGAATATGTGTTATGGAGTGCCTTCTTTGTAAAAGGGTTAGTTCTGGTGAAATCCTGAGCCCAAAATGTCAAGCACATGCTATGTGCATTGGGATTCAGCTTTCAGAAGAGAGAACTGCAATTTTTGAATTGGCACTGCTTTTCTCTCCAAAAGAGAACCAGGCTGCATGTGAAAGGAAATGATGAAGTTGTTTTGCAGGGAATACTGCAAGCCATGTAATCAAAAGATCATAATTGGACTTCTTCATGTGTTCTTAAAATGCAAATAGCAAATGTCATTACAGAAAAAGTTTTATTCTGGTCAATATGAGAATTAATATATAAGGTTGTACTTTATCTTGCCATGTTATTAAATCATTTCAATCAATATTGTTTAAAACTCAATAATAGGAATGGAAATGCTTATTTAATGTTGTTTTGCTATGTGATGTACATTGAAAAGACAGGTCTGCATTATGGGACACATCTGGAGAGTTTGTTTCTTCTTTTCCAGGGTAATCCACCCCCTTTGAGGTTAGGGAGATGAACACACTATGTAAAACCTTCTCTAGGTGTTTGGGATAGCCGGACCTAACAGGGAGTTACTCCACCCATGGGTTAATCTCTTAAGGCAAGATATCGTCTGCCTACATAGGAGTAAGTAATGCTGGCAATACATCTGTGTGTTGCTCTAGATAATATTGGCAATACTTCTCTGTATTTGGCTCAATGTAATGTGGAATTGTATACCTGTTTGACAACCGGCGGTGAACAATATGCACCTCTCGGTACAGGAACAAGAATAAAGGACCAATGACCCTTGAGTAGAGGAGGAGACACAACACGCAGAGGCAAGGCTCCAATGTGAGTATGTCAGCAAGGGAGAGAGCCGCACTGCATTGCAGAGCATGCTGTGGTGCAGAGAGCGGCCAACCCCTGAAAGATGATGCCACTGACAGATACAGAGATGGGTGGGACCACAGTAAACAAGGCTGCCCAAAGTGAAGCTTATCTGGAGGCATGACCATGCAGACAATGTGATGGACCCGGTGCCTACAAACTGGTGCTGAAACCAAGAATAAAGGGAGGAGGGAGTACTCTGCTTCCAACTAGAGAGAAGCAGAGTGGCAGAACATCAAAAAACTGCGTGTATCCAGTGCAGAAGAATGGCAAGCTATCCCTCCAGCGCTGAAGGTACATGAGTTACCCAGACAGAGGGAGGCAGAGAGAGGAAAGATTGAGAGGGGAAGAAGGAAGGATTGTCCTAACTCCGTACCAGGGTCAAAGAGGCTGAGAGATAGAGAGAGACTGAATGACGAAAGGAGATGTACACAACCCATAGAAGCCTGAATAGGATAAACCTCCAGAAGGGTCACAGAAACCCACAAGAGCTAGGAAAGCCACAAGCAGAGAGTGGTTATCAACACCCCAAAGAATGAAGAGAGACATTGGGACAGAGAAACCCACGGCAGCCAGTGGGGCCCAATTAACAAAGTGTAGAACAGATAGGAGGGGATCATGGCGGCACCCAGTACCTGACCCAAGTGGGGAGAGACTCACTCAAGTGGTGGATAGAGATCAGGGAAATATCGATCCATCTAAAGACATTTTGACATTTTGTTTTTGCTAAAACGTTCGACTTTTTGCTGTTGAACTTTCAGAAACTTTAAGGTATTTAGGATAGACTGACATTAATTGTTGTCGTTGAGAACAACTGTTACTTACTTCTTACCACTGGATTTAGACCCAGGAGAGATTCCTGGAACAAACAGAGACAACTTTATGGGAGCCAATAATACAGGAAACTTCCCCTATTTTCTTTCACGTTTTGCTTAGTGGTAGGGCCAGTTTAGTGGATACGTTTGGACCAAGGACTACTTTTGATTTTGGACTATTGACAAGCACCTCAGTTTAGTTTGATAGGAAGGGAACTCCCATTTAGCATTTCTGACTTGCTACAATTCATTAATAAAGAAATTAATCCCAAAGGAGACCGAATGAAATAACAGAATCGAATATCCACTCTGTTACCACGTGTGGCATACCAAAGACAACAAAGGTCTCCATTCTGGTGGGAACTGGAAAGAACATAAATAAAGGTTACGGTCAGGCCAGAAGGCTATGTAAGACCACCCAGAGATGCTCCTTGATTGGATTCAACAGAATCTTTCAAGGCATGAAAACACTATTCATTTTCTTAAGGCATTCCATCATGACACCACACATGAACTCACAAATCAAATCCATTAGCTTATGAAAGGTTAACAGGTCAGGCCACTGGAAATTAGATGCATGGCACAAGCAATCTGCCTGGATAAATCAAGGTGAAAGGTCATTGAAGGTATGCAAAGCTTAAGAAAAATGTTTTCTATAGGATAACATGGAGAAGGAATATATAGGTAAGGTTTTGTCTCTGCCCTCTTGTAGGGAACCACTTCAATGCCACACCAAAGAAATCCCAATGCATTTACATGAACAGAAATCTAACTTAAAATGTGTAAAAACAAAATTAAGCCTTGAATCACCATGCAAATTCTGGTTAATCTGTGTATTTTGTATGTTGTAGAGAAACGTAAGCTCAATCAGAATCTGGAAACAGAACTATATGTTGTCATTTTGGAAATGGTTTGGAAATGGCAAAAAAGTTTTAAATCATCATAGCTTAGCAGTATTTCATCATATAACATATCAAAATGTTTGCCTCGACACACCAAAATTAAAATATTCCTTTTTATCAAGGTCACATAGATGAGTACAAAATTAGAGCATACAAACCAAATTACTACCACCTTTTTGGTCATGTGGAAAACAATGTACTCCTCTACCGCAAAATATGGGTGGAATTAGGGATATATATTATGATGCCTAATCGGAAAGAAGGATAGAATATGGAATATTGGGTGAGGAAGAAACAGGATGGGACCCACTGGAGATTGCAGAGCAAGATAACTGTCTCTTAGGAGATGGCAAACCAGACCATGAGACCTGATTAAGCAGAGAAGGAAACAAGAACAGCCCATAGAGGGATGACCAGCCTGCACTTGGTGATTGATTCCAAAAAGGCTAAGGAATCTAGGGTTTCCTGGCCGGATGCTGTCTAGTTATCTCGGTCCCTAGTTAGTTTTCGCTGAACCAGAAATTACATCTAAAAAGGTAAATCAACCCCAATGATCACATTGTCCAATTTGAAAACTGGGTTAAATCTGGGAAGATAAAAGAACTGGAAATGCGAAGGAGGTGCACTTTAAAACAAGAATACAGGTATTAGCACTCCCAAATGCAATTCCAGTTCAAGCTATTAGAGATGAACTGGGATTAAATTCACTTTATATTGTGACCATTTGAAAGTCCTTGCCATTATTAAGCATGTGTTAGACAGCTCAAGAAGAGAGACGGTTGTTGGTCTTGAGAAGAGCCTTGGAGGCTAAATCAGAGCCTCTCTTAGACTTTTGGAAGGAGATCTGTACCTCGAAGCTGAAAAGTGTCAACTCCACCTTGGACGATCTCATGAAGAATACAAATTTAGTCAAGAACAAGTTGCTGGACCTAGAGTGGAACAAGTCAATGGAGGAAAAAGATGGCTGTAAATTATATGGCAGGGCGATACCAGAAACCAGGGCTAGCGGAACTCTTCCTACTTACCTGGTGAAATTTCCGGACCATCTAGCCTGCTGCTAGTTTATGCGATTCCGATTGAACTTGTACCCGACAAGGGAAATTTAAGAAGTGGAAAAACCAAGAATCGATAGAAATTTCTCATATCGACTCTGCAACCTGGAAAGGGAAACACTCCAACATTTGGTCCTTAACTGCTCGGCACTTAAGGATTTGAGAACACAATTATTTGGAAAAATGGTGATGAATTTGCGCACATTAGATTTAAAAGACTGGTGGTCACTACTAATTTCAGGAGAAAATGTGTCCTTGACTTTGGCCCTTTTGTCTTTTTTGCAAGTTATTTTTGATCTATGTCTAAAAGATGATAGTGTTAGAGTGTGAGGTAGGCCCCTAAACTGGTTAAATTGGTTAAAAAAACAGTGAATTAAGGACAAAGTCACAAAGTTACTAAACACGTGGGGTCACTTGGTTATACTGTAAATGACAGGTGACTGTTAACCTCATCCTCAAAAGGACTTTGAAAAGGGTGGAGGTATAATAGAGAAATGTATGAATAACTTTTAATTGTCTCTGTGGTTTTTAAACCTTACTGTCTTATTGTAGGTCAAATGATATTTTGTAATTATAATGAATGTAAAAATATCAAGTGAAGGTTTGATTTCAAACCATATACTTGAATACAAAATAAAAAAGATGATAAATGTAATCCATGTGTAGTTCCTTATCTATTGAATGAAGAGTGAGTCATCGTTCTTTAAAGATCTGATTGACATTGCATTTAAAAACGAAATGTATTTTGTCTGCCACTTTAAACTAGGATTGCCTGTGTAAAGTAAATATTATTTGCAAATATAGTTTGTGGTTATATTTGGTCTTGAATCATGGTGGGTCATAGTTCAATTACATGCACTGTTGCCTGGGATGATATTATGTAGTTAATGCCACAAATAGAGACCATAGTATAGTCTGGATGTCAAGTGACCATAGTATAATCTGGATGTTAAGTGGCCTCTACATAGCTAAAATATTCGCTATCTTCCACCTACACAGAGGAGTTGGTGCATGGATATATTCAAATGTAATGATGTAAATTTCTCCAGCACCATACTTGTTTTGATGTCAGAGAAAATCAAATCCTGTTAACCCCATTTGCCATATGTGAAGTGTTCCATTGAAATGTTATACCAAAATCATAGGAATGTTCATAGAGAAGCCCATGCTAAGTAGAATGTTAGTATTCTTATTGTTTATTCGAATATAGCATATTTATATGGAGATTGTTGTGATTGAAAGTGGATGCCTTTGTGGACTTATAATAGTGAGATTCATATTGACAGGTAATGTTTAATTTTAAATACATTTTCTTTTTTTAATACCTCACTGTCTGTTCCTTGCCCTGGATTGTGGAGTGGGAGTGTATAAATGAGGGTATTATATCAGTGGGCCATGTGTGAGTGAACCACCTGCCAAAAATTATAAAAGAAAAAAAAACATTACATGCACTGCTTGTCCAGGATACTAGGAGTATGACATAGCTGATGTGCAAGCATTAATGTTTTGAGGAACACAGAATGTGCACAGAGACCACATATGTGTGAGAGATTTCACTGGTGCATGGAATTAGATGGTCCCTGTTTGTAGTACCATATAATGCACAGTGTTGGTGATTTTGCATTTTAAAGTGAAAGTGTAAAATTTCAGTTTTTTGGAAAATATATTATTGTCCATGCTGATTGAATAGCAACGATGTCACAGAATCTGAGAGCAGACTTGGATGTAACTATTAACCATGCAATAAGCAGTTATTTATTAAACGACCAATGGCAGGCACCGAATTTTGAAACATGGAGGTCAGAGATGAGGTCAAAGCGAGAACCCTGATATGTGGGCAGAACAAGTCACTCAAGATGAGACCCTCCAGAAATTGTATATGACCTCCAAAAAACCTTAGGAAAAATGGAATCTTGCAAATTATTCTGCCCACCTTTTCTTTTACATTTTTTTACCTTCAGACAGTGGAAAATAGATTGGCAGAGAGCTCACATGAATTGCACTGTGTCTTACTAAATACACACAAGGACTTTGCAGAATTATCATCATTGCAAGAAGCCAACCAGCTCTTAGAGGCCAAATTCGCAAATTGTAATGACATTCACAACAGTGCCTACGGGACATGAGTAATTAAAGGACAAAATAATGAACCACACCATTTATACTGAAAACTCAAGGGTAAAATGCAAAACTATAATAAAGCAGGATGACTCACAGACAGAATTTGATAAGCTGTACAATGATATTAAAATCATTAAAAGGCAAAGATCTCAGTTAGCTAGAGAACTTGCTGCTATTTAGCAAGTCAACCAGCTTACCTTGAAACTGACACACAAACACAAGATGTTCAGCGTAAGGCGGCTGCGCAAAAAGTAGTGCAAAATAGACGAAAATGAATAATTGAAAGAAAACACTTCTATATCAGTGAAAAATCATGATGGCACACAGTCAGAGATTGAATACCTGAAGAAATAATTATTGTTTTTGGTTTATTTGGTTTCTAGAGAGCCTTTGCCAAAACGAAAAATAACATGAATGAATTGGTACACAGAATGAAATGATGTAAATGAATAGCACAGAAGAAGGAAAACAGAGAGAAAATAAGACATTAAGAAAACCAGCAAGACAAAAATAGCATTAATAATCTGTAAAACAATCAAAGTGTCCAACAGTGAAGTGAACAGAAGCTGTCAGACAAAATAAGTAACCCCCAACACATAACAGTGGGAAGAAGCACACCTCAAAAAGATGAAAAGAGCAAGACACAGTCAAAATACCTGGCCTGGTCAATGGTCAGTGTACAAAGCATGCATACTGAAGGCACAAAGTGCATGGAGTGGACAGTACATCAATGCAGAGGTAGGTCCACAATGACACCACGAGATAGTTGACTCAATCAAGATAGTCAGCTGGGAAGAGACCAAGGCAGTGGACAATGGATGGAGCTGAGAATCCAGTTGTAACAACCATCAACTCTGCAAAGGACGTCTGCTTCAACAGCAACAACGCAGGAGGACGCATCAATCCCGGTCGAAACACGTGTCGGCTGTTTTTGTGTGTTTTTCTTGGAATAATTGGATTAAAGACTTCAACTGCTACACAGGATTTCTCATAAGACTTTCAATTGATCATCACTAATTAGGAATTGCGCTTTGGACTTGCCTTCCAATCTCATTGTTCAGTTTACTTTTCTGGTCCTACTAGGGCGTCCCAGTGAAAGTGAACCAATGCAGCAGACCTCTCAAAAGAATTGTGTATAATTTTTGTGATTTTCTTTTATACTATTTGGCGGTACTTCATAGCGCACTGTCCCTTCTATGATCGCTAGACGATAATTTCGTTGATATTATATGCATATTTGTTCTATATGACACATTATTATTGTTTGGCCTTGGACGTCTGCCTGCATTCACAGTCATTTGGTAATATGGGCCTATACAAACTAATATTAATGATGCATATGGGGATCCATTCTTGTTTGAAATGTATGTCACTTTACAGATATATCGTCACCCCTTTTTAAGTAGTGTACTTATAAGCAATGCTATGTAATACCACTTCCTGTTCTGTCAAGGGGTGAGAGGCCATTTTCCATTGCTTTCTGTGATGTCACTCAGGGTGGGGTCAAATGGTATCACTTCCTATGATGTCATCAGATGTTAAAGGTTGTGTGATGTCACTTCTGCTAACTGTGGCATTTTGGTAAAATGATGTCCCTGGGTTTTAGTAGGATACAATTTACTTCAGTGGATTTTGCCTCTGATAGATTGCCTGACCCAGGTCCTACACTCGCTGCCCGATTAAACTAAATAGAAGTGCCAACTATATGAGTGTGAATGGCACATGTCATTTGAATGAAAAACACCCTGATCAAGTAGATTCATTTCCAAAACACTCAAGTCCCAAACATCACTATCATATCTGTGAAAGAACAAGATTGAAGTGAATAGACTTCTACTGAACCTCTGCGGATACATCTACCTCCAAACAATGATTGGTTCTCTGCTCTGCAATGAAATACCCTGAAATTCGATCTACGGTAGACCTACAGTGCGGACCAAAGTGAACAGGAAGATAGCTCAGAAAACAGAATTAGCAGTTTAGGTCCACTCCAAAGAAAAGGGGATCTCATACTCTTCCCCATTCAAATGAATGACAGTAAGGATGTAGCCTGTACATGAAATTCAGTTTAGGCCAATTAAATTTGGCATACTACACAAGAAAATGGGATACTGCTGGAAATGATTTATGCCTGGTGTGTGGTTTAGCTAGGGAAACCTTGGATCATTTTCTTTTCTTTTGTCAGGGCTATCATGTGGCTAGGACTAAATATTTAAAGACAATGGGCCTCATTACGACCCTGGCGTTAAGGGTTTAACAGCGCCGTAAAAGGTGTCGGGGCTGTTAAACCCTTAACGCCTGATTACAAGGGCCCTTTGCGGGACCCGACCTTAATGGCTGGTTTTACCAGTCGTTAAAGTAGGGTGTCCCAAAGGGACCTTGGTGCTAAGTACGGTGCCGCGATTTGCCCTATGGGGCAAAAATGGGAATGGGGAGGGCCCATGGTGAATGGGGAATTACCATCCTGCCAACCTTCGGAATGGGGCGGTAATTCCGCCATTCACCATGGCGGACCCCGGCATGGACCATGGTGCTAATAGCACCATGGTTTAGCGCCGGGGTCGTAATGAGGCCCAATTTGTAAGACACACGGCATACGTCAAACAAGTAAAGCACTTGTGCTGTTCAGGCACTGTAATGACATCAACACAGTATACTTTGTAGCTAATAACATTCACCAGGCATGACACACAGCGAGAAAACTGAACATTGAGGAAAGCAGGATCTAGTTTTGTAATAGAAATGCTGAATATGACAAACCCCACATTGGTATCAATAATACATAAGTCCTTTAGAAATGCAATTTCTTCTGTGTGGGATGCATATGTACTTTATTGTTCCTTAGCACTCTAAAATGTTGCTGCTAAAAGCCTATAAATGTGCTCGTTGCAAATTGCATATTTTCCTGGAATTGGCAATGTTATGAATTATTTATTGACTGTATGGACTAACAGTGCTTTGTGTATTTCTCTTATGTATTTGATCACCCTCTCTTTTTTGCTGTCAAAGAATCTGGAAATGTATTTCTGAAAGTGGAAGCTGTCAAGGAAATAGACTATTTTTGATACTTGTACATCTTGTGTGCATTTCAGTTCATGATAATGTTTTGATAAAATGTATCACCCTGCTAGAGGAGCTTTATAACCAGAATATTGAAATCCTTGTAGGCCAACACTTGTTCAAATGTTGTGGTGCCATACGTGGTGCATAAGTATTAGCTGCCCATCTCTTGCATAACTTTGATATACAATGATATGTGCACCTTTCATTCCCCCTATGTATGACCTTGACAATACTAATCTAAACATATGTATCTTATGAATTATGGAGTTGTCCAATAATGATTGTATGTGTTATTTGGAAAATGACGAACTGTCAAAAAAAGCTATATGATGATGATGGTGCACATGTCAAAGTGGCTCTCGTTCTCATATGGATCAGTGCTTTGCACAGATACAGGGTTCAAAAGTATATACTGCCCTTGATTAGACTAATCGATCCTGGAGTGTCTTGCTTGACTTGTTTGACTTGTTTGACTAATGGATCTTGGAGTGTCTTGGTACTCCATGAACACTAGCATTAACTTGCCTTTAACTTTGGGGGGCATCAATATGCATTGACCAGAACTCCGTTTGAATACATTAACAGACACAATTAGTTCAATATCTTTTTAGGTAAAGCCATGCCTTACCTTGTTGAAAAAGGGAATTTGTCGTATATCAAACTGTTGATGAACACCTAAAGGAAATCCACTATGTGTTGACTCAACTAAGAAATGCAGGTGCAAAGTTATCACTTCAGGAAGCAGAGTGGTGCAAAACTTAAGTATACTTTCTAGGCCATAAAATCACAGCAGAGGTTCTTTATCTTCAGAAGAAGACATCTGAAGCACTGATCAAATCTATGATAATTGCTTACTAACTGTAGTTGTAAATCCATAGAGGATTACATTAAAAACACTCAATAATTGGTCCATCTTTTGAAATGGGGATCAACTGGTAGTGGGGGGAATCTGAAACTGGAGAGTTGGAACAACTGCAAAGAAGTTTATCCAAGCTCCATGTGTGACTTATCCCATCAAAAATAAGGAGTCTTTCCCAGAAACAGGATCTTCTAATACCTGTTTAACTGCTGTCTTTTATCAGAAGCATGCCCAGGTCATTAAAGTGAATTCATACTCGAGCAAACTTTTATCACCTGTGTATGTCAAATTTAATGATTGCGAGAAATCACTCCTGGAAATGGTATGGGCATTGACAAACTTCTCTCTGTTGATGCACGGGGAACATATAATAGAGGAGACCTCCCACCAGCCTCAACAGTATTTGCATAATGGCTGCATAAGAAATGGGTATGCATTTAAGGTAAGGAGTACTTCCTAGATTCTTTCTATGTAAGGTTACTCTCTATACATCAATACATCAGACATGGTTAAAGCAAAAGATTACAATGGCAAAAGAATTAGCTGATCTAAATGATTGTGTGCAAGACAATAATATATAAAATGAAGAGTTACAAACCACTAAATATAGGCAGGCGTATCTAGCTAGAAAGGCTATCAAGGAATTCCTCTAGTTTACGTGGATGATTTTCCTAACTTATTAACGAAATGTATGAGTAAGAGTTAGTAGCTGTTGCTGGTAATGCCTGGATGAATGACATGCCTGAACCCACAGTCAGTTATAATAATCCCCCGGAGTGGTCAGGTGAAAGAACTGATAGCAATATATTAAGCTGTCCTTACTGACGTAAATCACCAGCTTAATGAACTAGCAATCATAACTGATTCTACATACAAAATGGATGTGTTGATCATTCAGTGAACTGGAAGGTCGAAGGCATAGTTTGTACCAACAACAAAAAAATGGAAACACTGGAAGTGAATCCACACGATATATGATTTAGTACCATTAAATAATATGACCCTATACTGGAAGAAATGAAAAGGTCACTGAATTGTTGAAGGCCCTAAAAAAATAGGAAATGGTTTGGCAAACCAACTCTCCATTGGCATGGACCATCTCCTTAGAGAAATATAAGTAACAGCAATGACTGGATCATAAACCCAAGTTGAACATTAACATTCTATTCTACAATGCAGTGGGGATGCTCCACACCAAGATTTAATTACCACACAAAAAGATAATTCAGTTGTAGAACAATTCTATCAACATCTAGATGACCCAAAAAATCTACTCTTATCTGAACTAGACTGGAAGGGAAAGGAGGATCTTTGAATTTTGAGGAGATTTGAAAAGATGTTGAAAATTAAAGAGAGCCTTTTGGTTAGGAATTCCCATTATGGTTATTATCTGTGGGCTGTACCTCCCTCATTCGTATTAATTAATTTATTTACTGATTTATAACGTGTCAGTTCCCGAGGGTAACAGGGCGCAGATATAGACATAGGACAACACAGAAACAGGACATGAACAGAGTAACAGTGAAGAAAAAGAGGGTTTACTCTAAGAGAAAGGTCTTCAGTATCTTTCTGAAGGTTTTGATGTTTGTGTCTAACCGCAGAGGTAAAGGAAGCGAGTTCCACGTTTAAGCTGAGGAGCTGGCAAATGATCTGACTAGCCCTTTGGTCCTCTTGAATGAAGGGCAGTTGACCAGTCTTAGGCTAGTTGATCTAAGTGACTGTGGGGGCTCAAGCCAGGACACTAATGATTTCAGGTAGCTTCGGGATTTCCCATAAAGGCATTTATATAGTAGGGTAGCTGATTTGAATTGATATCTGGCATCAATTTTTTCATCCAAAGGTAAGCCTCTGAGGAGATCCGGAAGAGCTTCACTCTCTTCTTCTTCCTCGGATGATGCTAGAAGCAACGCTCCTACATCAGGTCGTGAGACATACGCTTTGAGTCGGTTGGTGTGGAAGACTGTCGGAGCCTCCTTGGGATTGCCCAAGTACACCAGATAGTTGACCTCTCCGAGTTTACCCACAACTCTGAAGGGTCCCATCCATTTGTCTTGCAAGGCCCTCTGCCTTGTTGGGATCATAACGAGACCGAGCTGGTCTTGAGCGAACTCAACCATGTTAGCCTTTTGATCGTGCCAGTGCTTGACCAATGCTTGTCCAGCTTATCACTTGCTTATGTCATCATGTGCAACATTCTCCTCTGGAGACCTATCACATAGTCAGTCACTCTGATTGGCTTGGGGGAAGGAGCACTCTCCAACCCCTCCTTAATCAGGGCCAGTGGACCTCTGACGGGATGACCATAGAGAAGTTCGAAGGGAGAATAACCTACTCCCTCCTGAGGGACTTCTCTATAAGCAAAGAGAAGGCATGGCAGTAGAAGGTCCCACTTACGCTTAAGGGGTTCCTCTAAAGCACCTATCATGCTCTTCATGGTTCGGTTGAACCGTTCTACCAACCCATTGGTTTGTGGATGGTAAGCTGTTGAGAACTTGTAAGTAACTCCACAGGTTTTCCACATGGCTTTCATGTAGTGGGACATAAAGTTTGACCCCTTGTCAGAGATTACTTCCTTAGGAAACCCGACCCTGGTAAAAATACCAAGGAGGGCCTTAGCCACAGCCGGAGTGTTAGGGAGAATTCTCTGTTTAGGCTGAATTGCCGTACTTGTATGGTTCTACTTTTGTCATTCAGACTGACCACCAACCCTTGAGATGGTTAATGCAAATGAAAGGGGAAAACCCGAAACTATTGAGATGGTCGATCTGCCTGCAAGGGTTTGATTTCACCATTGAGCACAGGTCAGGCACCAAAATGCTGATGGTCTCTCTAGGATGTGTGTCATCGACTAGAGGTATGAGAGTCATCCAGGAGTTGATTAAATCCTCCTGTCCCTTAGTCTGGGGGGGGCGAGTGTTAGGGAGAATTCTCTGTTTAGGCTGAATTTCCTAACCTAGTGAGTCCCCCAGCAGCTTTGCTGGATTGCTGGAGTTTGTTTTTTCCATCCTGCCAAGAGTGAGACTCTTTTTCTCTCACTCTTGGACATGAATGTGTGTAATTCCTTTGAATATAAATGTGTTCTATGGGCTATGGGGTCTTTTACTCCATAGGGTCTCATATGTTTTTCTATGTGTGTTACACCGCACCCTATGTGCCGTAACACTGGGGCGTCCTAGCGGACCTCCATCATAGACTCCATACCAGGGGACTGACTACTGTCTCCCCGGGCATGTAAAGTCACCATTGACTTTACTAGACCTAAATTTACTAACAGAGCTAGTACAAACCATCCTAGTGTGGACACACTAGTAGGGGTAATTTGATAACTCCTAGGTCTGTTATTCGAGGGGGCACTGTCCCGTCCCCCCTCGTCGAGTTTTGGCTGGTGGCAGTTGAAACTACTTGTTATATTCGACCCCGAATATAACCCTATGGGATTCTTCCCATTGTTGGAGATTAATACTTTTTCTCTGGTTAATCTCTAACATACCACCGATTTACTTATCTTAAATAAGTCTATCGGATGGTATTTTCTGCCAGAACTCGGTTTTTAAAATGGCGTCTGTGTTCGTCTCTGTGACTCCTAAACCAAAGGTTGAGCCCTTTGTTCCACTTTTGGCGGGCTTCTGTACAGATACCCTCCAAAGTGGTGCCATTCTGTCTGGGTTACCACAGGGGTGTGGGAGGGGGTTTAGGCACCCTGGACTGAGTTGCCTTGCCAACTATGGTCGCACTCTAGTGTGATTGGCCCAAGTGGTGAGCCACCCCGCTGACCACTTAGCGTGTTTTGATTGACAGCTAGGCTGAATGAATGGGGGTTTTCTGCATAAAAGCAGGGCTTTGGGACTGGATCTTCAGAAGTCGCCACAGGACCTAAGAATCCGACGAGGGTAAAGCTGAGCCGACCTGCAACGACGACACCTCCGGTGGAGCCCTGCTGAACCGATTCACCACTTCCCGACGACAGAGGAGATCTCCCTGCCGGAGAGTCTCTTCCCCTGACTGGTGGGAACAACCAGTCCCCTTTTGCTTTTTCTTCGCCTCAGGACGCAGTGGTTAAATTGCCCGTGCAGAGCACCTCGGCAACCGGATAGCCACTACCCCTGTACCACGACCAAAAGGTGGTGCCTTGTGACGGAGCACTCCGCGGCTGGTCTCTTCCCTGGTGGTGCAACGATCTTCAACTTTCCTTCGACGACGAGATCCTCTCTACTCTTGCCAAAGACCGGACGTGCATCCACCACCAGGAACAACTGCCCCCGCCGGAGCTGTCTCACCACAAAAGAGGTACTGTGTCCACCTGTCTTCCCTGTGTGCCGGATAGAGTGAGGTGTCTTAAGCCTTGCCTTTCCATTGGGTCGCCTCCAAGCTTTCTTTAACGTGTTGTTCTGAACTGGTCCAATCTTTCCATAACAATTTGTGATAAAGACTCGAAGCGCATTTCCACTGAGACACTTTTGGGACATATCACCTTGCCTCTCTCCGAGTGGGCCTGGCCTCTGAACTTTGTGATCTGCAGTAGACCCTGCCTTACTTGCCTTGAATTTGTCCGTAAGTATTGGTACCGAGTTGATTTCATAACCTGCCTTATTTTTCTCTCCCGACCACCGAATACTAGAGTGCCATCTAGGTTAAAGCATACACCTCTGTCTGCAAATAAGTGATGCCGGTGAACCTAGACTTGTCGAACTATTGTTAGGGGGATTGATCTCTTTCTTCGTATAGTAATTGTGATTGAAATAGTTTGCCGTATTGAGTGCCAGAGTGTTTTCTATAGATGTGTTCTTATAAATAAATAACTATATATCTTTACACCAAAGCCTTGTTCCGTGTTTGCTTGTTCTACTGTGTAGGTTGCCCTATATTGTATACTCCACATACTGCCTAATTCTTCTTGAGGGAAGTCTGACTGCTCAGCCACAGCTACCAAGTGAATCTGTGGTACAGACTGCTACCAAGTGGGTTTACTGCCAAACACCTGTAGTCCTAAATCTTTTGCAGTGGTCCCAGAGGGAACTGCACAGGTTTCCGCCTAACACTCCACCAGGCCCCCATTCATGTCCCCCTGCACCCCCAGCCCCCATCACTGTAGGGCACCCTCCACCAGGCCCCCACTCATGCCCCCCTGCACCCCCACCCCCCAGCACTGTAGGGCACCCTCCACCAGGCCCCCACTCCTGTCCCCCTGCAACCCCACCCCCTGCATCCAGGGGCACCCTCCACCAGGCCCCCACTCATGTCCCCCTGCACCCCCACCCCCCAGCACTGTAGGGCACCCTCCACCAGGCCCCCACTCCTGTCCCCCTGCACCCCCACCCCCCTGCATCCAGGGGCACCCTCCACCAGGCCCCCACTCATGTCCCCCTGCACCCCCACCCCCCAGCACTGTAGGGCACCCTCCACCAGGCCCCCACTCCTGTCCCCCTGCACGCCCACCCCCCTGCATCCAGGGGCACCCTCCACCAGGCCCCCACTCATGTCCCCCTGCACCCCCACCCCCCAGCACTGTAGGGCACCCTCCACCAGGCCCCCACTCCTGTCCACCCGCACCCCCACCCCCCTGCATCCAGGGGCACCCTCCACCAGGCCCCCACTCATGTCCCCCTGCACCCCCACCCCCCTGCATCCAGGGGCACCCTCCACCAGGCCCGCAATCCTGTCTCCCTGCACCCCCACCCCCCAGCCGTGCGATTTGCCTGGGTACGTGTATTCCAGGGGTGCGCGGGTAGTCTCACACGTGATTCCTTCAGGGTACGTGTATTATGGGTCCGCGTGAACTTCCACACGCGATAGCAGCAGGGTACGTGTATTTTGGGGTGCGCGGGAAGTTCCACACACAAATTTGCACGGTACGTGCATTTCGTGTGTGCGCGTGAAGTTCCACACGCAACTGGGCCTGTGAGAGTGGGATATGTGTATTCCAGGGGTGGGCAGGAATATGTACTCGCGACTGGACCAGGGAGAGCGTATTACGTGTATTCAGGGGTGGGCAGGAAGATTTACACGGTCGCCTACAACGCGCCAAAAAATAAAAGGTCCAATCCTGAAACACGTACGCCAGCATGAAGCAGGCGCACGTCCCGCGCAGCATAAAAGAGTGCGCAAACAACAAACAAGCTCAGACGCCAGGATGAATATACCGTTCCTAGCAGCAGTGGCCGTGGGATACCGCAGGAGGAGGAGAAGGATAATCAGGGCCAGAATCTTCACACCCAGAACCAGCCTATTTGGTATGCCTGATGACCAGGTGTATGGGAGGTACAGGTTTCCACCACACATAATACTCAACCTGATCAGTGAGTGGGAGGATGACCTCACATCACCCACCCTGTGCTCCCAAGCACTCAGCCCCCTGGAGAAGGTCCTCAATGTACTGCACTTCTTGGCTACCAGATCATTTCAGTGGACAAGTGCCATAGTGGGGGGGTGTCACAGGCCACGCAGTCACGGTGCCTACACCAGGTGTTGGCCATCATCACTGCACACCCATCAGTCCGCAGGCACATATACCTGTCCAGAACACTTGCAGAAAGGCAGGCTGTCAGCCAGGATTTCTACAGGGTGGCACAATTCCCCAAAGTGCTAGGTGCCATTGATTGCACCCATGTGGCTCTACGTCCACCCAGGGCATCTGAGCACATCTATAGAAACTGCAAGCACTGGCATTCCATCAACGTCCAGGTAGTATGTGATGCCAAGGGAATCATCACCTCAGTATATGCCAACTATCCAGGGTCCACCCACGACAGCTTAATTTACAGGATGTCAACCCTAAACCGGGACATGGAAGCTGGGCAGCATGGCGATGCATGGCTGCTTGGTGAGTAGAAATTCCACAGCACACGCATGCATGACAGATACAGAGTAATGCCAATACCCCACTAATGATCCCCATCACCACCTCCCCAGGGGACAGTACCTACCCTCTGATGGGTCCGCGTGAACTTCCACACGCGATACCAGCAGGGTACGTGTATTTCGGGGTGCGCGGGAAGTTCCACACACAAATTTGCATGGTATGTATATTTCGGTGTGCGTGTGAAGTTCCACACGCGACTGGGCCTGTGAGAGTGGGGTATGTGTATTCCAGGGGTGGGCAGGAATATTTACTCGCGACTGGGCCTGGGAGAGCGTGTTACGCGTATTCCTGGGTGGGCGGGAAGATTTACACGGTCGCCTACAACGCGCCAAAAAATAAAAGGTCCAATCCTGAAACAGGTACGCCAGCATGAAGCAGGTGCACGTCCCGCGCAGCATAAAAGAGTGCGCAAACAACAAACAAGCTCAGACGCCAGGATGAATATGCCGTTCCTAGCAGCAGTGGCCGTGGGATACCGCAGGAGGAGGAGAAGGATAATCAGGGCCAGAATCTTCACATCCAGAACTAGCCTATTTGGTATGCCTGATGACCAGGTGTATGGGAGGTACAGGTTTCCACCACACATAATACTCGACCTGGTCAGTGAGTGGGAGGATGACCTCACATCACCCACCCTGTGCTCCCAAGCACTCAGCCCCCTGGAGAAGGTCCTCAATGTACTGCACTTCTTGGCTACCGGATCATTTCAGTAGACAAGTGCCATAGTGGGTGGTGTCACAGGCCACGCAGTCACGGTGCCTACACCAGGTGTTGGCCATCATCACTGCACACCCATCAGTCCGCAGGCACATATACCTGCCCAGAACACTTGCAGAAAGGCAGGCTGTCAGCCAGGATTTCTACAGGGTGGCACAATTCCCCAAAGTGCTAGGTGCCATTGATTGCACCCATGTGGCTCTACGTCCCCCCAGGGCATGTGAGCACATCTATAGAAACCGCAAGCACTGGCATTCCATCAACGTCCAGGTAGTATGTGATGCCAAGGGAATCATCACCTCAGTATATGCCAACTATCCAGGGTCCACCCACGACAGCTTCATTTACAGGATGTCAACCCTAAAACGGTACATGGAAGCTGGGCAGCATGGCGATGCATGGCTGCTTGGTGAGTAGAAATGCCACAGCACACACATGCATGACAGATACAGAGTAATGCCAATACCCCACTAATGATCCCCATCACCACCACCCCAGGGGACAGTACCTACCCTCTGAGCACACACATGATGACGCCAATTCGGAACCCCATCATGCCTCCCGAGGTAAGATACAACACAGCCCATATTGCAACATGGGGCATAGTGGAGCGCACATTCAGAGTGCTCAAGTCACGCTTTCGCTCCCTTGACCGTTCTGGTGGGCAGCTGTTATACGCTCCCCCAGTAGTGTGCAGGATCATAGTGGCAGCATGTGTCCTGCAGAATGTTGCAACATGCCGGGGCCTGGCTGTGGACATGGTGGTGCCACCACATCCTCACTGTATTTTAACTTCTGTTTTTGAAGGAATTTAACTATTTAATATGTCAATTTAATAAAATATTGTGTCGATTTATATTTACCTGGTGGTGTCATGTATTAATATGTATAACTTTCCTTTTTTGGTGAATTTCTAAGTTCGTAGGAGGTCTGACATGGATGTTACGAGATTCCTTAAGTTTTGAAACATTCGTAGGCCTGACTAGGGGGGACGAATCTCGTGGCATTATTAAGTTGCCCTTCTGTCTTCCATTTGTTTAATATTGGTACGAGCGGAGTTTTCCGCAAGACCCAGTTTTTAAGTGGTAATTGCAGCCCAGAGGGACATTAATTCAACGCTTTAGTTGTGAGCATCACGAGATTAGCATTTATTCTCTCCATAAAGAAAAACCCTTTTGTTTGGAGGTAAGTAGGTTTAATAAGCCATCTTCTGCCTATTGTAATCTTGATCCATGATGGCAGCCGAAAGGACAAAAAGCTATGATGATAAATATGTCCTAGAATTACTGGCACAATCTTCATTGTTTTCCGACGAGGGAGAAGGGTCCCTTATAACAAATTTGAGTAATTGGGATGAATTGTTACAGCTGAAGAAAAGACTGATTCGGACAGAACTTCACGGATCTATTATGATTGAATATTTACGTTCAGGCACCCTACCACAAGGTCTCGTGGTTCGTAATGAACCCCGCTTATTTTTGGATAATAGGGACTTCATTTTGCAATGGAGCTATATTGCTAACAAATGCGGGAGGGACTGGACCATACTTATAATAGATACAGCCCGTGCGATGACAATTAAGATTTCAGGTGATCTTGAAAAAATGGAAGAGGAAATAAAGAAGCTAGTTCCTCTTGACACCTATAAAAAGCGCCTAGATGAAATTTTGAAAGAGATTGTTGATTTCAAAGAGTTCTGTACACAGGATCGCATTACACGTATGAAGAAAGACCTTCTACAATGTACACACGAGAATGCGTTTCGTTACACCAAAGAAGGTTATGATCCTTTTGCCAGTCAACAGCCAAATGGACAAAAACATGGCGGACAAAGACGTGTCAATTTCGGCAATACTTCCTTTAGCTCAGGAAGCTCTAATAATAGCAGTAATTCCCAACAGAGAGGCTATAAAGGTTCTCGGAATCGGGGGAGGAACCAAAGGAGAGCAGGACGTAATGCACGTAACTCTCGCAATAGGAGTAATTTTTACTCCCCGAACCAGAGCAATCCCGCTGGTGCTCCCCCACAACAATTACAACAACAAGGTTTTTTAGATCCGCGCCAGGACGTAGATCTGTGGGACGAAAACCAACGTGTACTCCGCAGCAACAGACCCTATTAGTCAATCTATCCTCTTATAGTCCTTCTGCAGAGGAGGTCTCTGTGATTAATAAGGGTTTGGGTTTTGTCCCAACTGTCCAGTATGACAAGTTTCGTACACGAGTGGAAGTGGAGCAATTGTTGCGCAAAATACACTTACAACAATATTTTTTTCAGAATAGCTATGATAATCAAGATAATGAAAGTGGTTTTCGCGACAAATCTTCATTTAATCCTCCAGCTGCCAGTTACACTCCTGAAGCGATTGTGTTCACAAAGAGAGTGTGGCACGATCTCAAACTCTTTGAAAATCAACAATCAAAACATCCTTTTCAGAATATGAGTAATCGAGAACGACTAGCTGTTAAGAACTTGGCCAGCCAACCAGACATTATTCTACGTAAGGCAGACAAAGGAGGAGCGGTTGTTATGCTAAATAGAAGTGATTATATTGACGAATGCCTCAGACAGTTGAATGATAACAGTTTCTATCAACCCATCACCGAAGATCCTACTAAACGTCTAGCCTCACTCATTACCAACAAAGTTGAGAAAGCACTTGAACGTGGTTGGATCTGTCAGCAAGAGTGTGATTTCTTACAAGTGAAAGGCCCTACCGTACCGAAATTTTACATTCTTCCGAAAATCCACAAGACAATGGTGGACCCTCCGGGACGTCCGATTGTATCAGGTACTGGAGCAATTCTAGAACCACTCTCGCGCTTTGCTGACAAATATCTCAAACCGTACGTTGCAGCCATGTATTCGTTTGTACAAGATACTACTGAAGTGATTAACATGGTCGAAGACATGCAATTCGATCCTCAACAACAGCTATTGGTCAGTTTAGATATAGTGTCACTTTACACTTCTATCCCACAGCAAGAAACATTACAAGTGTTGGAAGAGACCCTTTTAACCAAAAGAACAACGAGTAAAGTACCCAACAGTTTCATTCTGTGGTGCGCCGACATGGCCTTAACCGAAAACTATTTTGGATTTAATGGCCAGTTATATCGCCAAGTTCACGGTACAGCGATGGGCTCGTCCGTTGCCCCCTCAGCAGCAAATTTATATGTAGAAAGCTTTGAAAGGGGGATCATCTATAGTCCCACAAATCCCTTTTTTGATAATTTGGGTTTGTGGCGACGCTACATCGATGATATTTTAATCATCTGGAACGGTACTTTAGCCCAGTTTGAAAAGTTTGTTGTTTGGATCAATACACAAAATCGGTATTTGAAATTTACCTCTACCCATAGTAATAAGGAACTTAATTTCTTGGATGTTACGATTTGGGTTGACAGCGTGTCCAATGTTTTGAAAATCAAACCTTTTCATAAACCTACAGACCGCAACTCACTACTTGACTTTGGCAGTTGCCACCCTCGGCATACGAGAGAAAATTTACCTTTCGGCCAATTTCTGCGCCTTAAGAGGAACAGCTCCACACGGGACATTTTCCGTCAAGAATCTCTAGTTCTGGGGTCTAAATTGGAAGCGCGTAGTTATCCTAAAAATATCATTAAGCGCGCGTACAAAAGGTCCTCGAATAACGATCGAAGCGCGCTTCTTGAATATCGGGACAAGCCCACAGATAGCAAAAACTTAGTGTTTGTGAGCACTTTTAATCCTTCAGCCAATCATGTTGTCAAAATTATTAGAAAGAACTGGCACATTCTGCAAGGAGGCGATTGCCCGGTGGACCCCCCTTTGTGTGCGTTCAGAAGAGGACCTAACCTTAAAGAGCTCCTCACGAAGAATGACATCTCTAGAGGCCAATCTCGGCAAAAGAGTGTTACCGAAATGTGGGGCCTCTCTAAAATGTCGGGTCATGCACCATGCGGTCAGTGCACTAATTGTAAGCTTACTAGCAGAACCTTGAAGGTTGACATCGGCCTCAAAAAGTTATGGTCCCAAAATACCTTCACCAATTGTAACTCTAACAACGTGATATATGCGGTCTGGTGTCCTTGCAAAAAGATGTACATAGGTATGACCAAGCGTAAAATCAAAATAAGGATTTCCGAGCACAGAAGTTGCATAAAGAATAAGGTGATGTTAGCTCCTATGGTAGGTCATTTTGTTGCTATGGACCACAAAGCAGAGGAATTGAGATGGACTGTGCTATTGCACATCTCTGCAGGCACGGAAGGCGATTCTGTTACTAAGAGATTACAAACCAAAGAAACTTGGCTAATTTTTTTGTGTAATACTACAGTAGGAGGACTGAATGAAGCTATCGATTGGAACAGCGTTTAAAACTGCAGTTACCTAGCTACTATAATTTTTACATCCTTTATTGCTGGTTGCAGGCACCATCTGTTAACCTTGTTGTGTACATGTACCTGTAGAAATACCAGATGCTTCTGGCTTTCCAGCCCAGTTCAGAGCATGTCATAACGAAGACGTGACCTGTGCACCTACTTAGGCTCGCACTGCGCATATATGGGTGTTTTTTTACTTACTATACAGCCTGCCACGTCGTGCACAGAGGTTTTGTGTTAATGTCTTCAGGCTGAACAAAGCCGTCGATCGGAACAGTATTTTAATACCGTAGCCATATAGCCTACATGATCCCTGCACCTTTTTAGTGCAGGTTTAATCAGTAAAACGTGCCGTGAACAGTTACCCGTAGCGATACTAATCACTTCCAGCTTTTCAGCTCAATTCAGACCTTGTCAACATGAAGGATGTTACTAGTGCACCAATTTAGCCTTGCGCCGCGCACATATGGGTCCCTTCTCTCTTAAATAGGCAGCCTGCCACGTCGTACACAGGTGTTCCCTGTTAACACTTTCACTATTATAGTCCGGCCTTTTTTAAGCCGTCATATCCGTCGGCAAGACTGCCTAGCGTCATTGTACGCGACCCTGGAACAAGCGCCTGAGAGCTTCCCTAACGGACACAGAAGTAAGTACCTATAGTGCTTTTTTAACTAGAGAGTTGAAGTCGGCTGCAAGTATAGCACGACCTGAGGGTTTCCCTTTCCTTTTTTGTTCTTAGATAACCTTTTTTAAGAATGATTTCAGATAAGTTTTTGAGCCGTATTTATACGGTTACTACGGGCTTAATGGGTATGACTGTGTGTTTTTTCATTCAGGAGTCTACCCACGAAGACTACAATGAACGTCCACTACGCCGATTAGGCTGTGGATTAACCTAGCGGTACCAAGTGTCTTTTCCAGCTTATTTACATCAGCTTTGGGAGTCGAATTCCACAGTCTTAAACCTTAAAACCCAAGTTTGGTTTTCTGGCGAAAAAGAACGAACATTTGCCTCGGACCTAAGGTAAATACTGACATTTGACCTTTCTTTTAGACGCGGTCATTTAAGCTTGGGATAAATAGGTGCCTTTCTAGATTACAGTTTAAAACTTTCGAACAGGATTTAGGTCAGGCGTATATCAAGATGTCCTCAGTACAGCAATTACTCACTTGGTACTATAAGTCATTATGCAGATTGTTTAAGACGTGATTATAAATCCATTAATATGAAGGGTTGGTGCTAGAATGCCTACCATTATTCTGCCCTAAAATAATACTTTTTTCAATATGTATCTCGCGATTAGCGATTTCTCAAGCGTTGTTTTATTGTTACCTCTAGTTCTGCTTGTATCTACAAAGAAGATACCTTTACCCACCCGTCCCGTCACAGTCCATGTGTTAGTGTTGACGGTAAGCTCCCAGAAGATGTTAATTGTTATTCCTTTTGGTTTTCGAGTTTAACATAGTGTGTACAGCTTTCACTTACAGCTGTCCCCCTTTTTTCCATGTTTTTCCTCCTAGGCAAATGAGGTTCACCACGAAAGAACCCAATCTGAAAAGACCCGAAAAGATTTTTTGGAGCTTTTGCAATCTAACCCCAATCTTTGGTTGTTGTTGTTGTTGTTTTTCTGCTCTACCCCTGATGAATTTCTCATATTTACATGATTTGGTTTGAGAATGAAACATGTAGGGTTTTGTTTATGTTGTACATTCACCAACATTTAAATATTAAAAAGTTATATTTAACTGTTTAGAACCGTCAGCTATTTCATAGACGGATTCATCAAATTAGGCATTCGATATAGAGAGTTGGTACCCTGCCAGTAGGGACCATCCTTTAGCTCAGTATAAAAACAAAACTTCCTTTCTCGAAATTGGGTGTTTTTTCACTCTGTTCTTACAACTTGTCAATGAAGTTAGTTGTCTGTATCAAAACGTCTTAAAAGTTTCCTGATTATTTTAAGTTCATTTTGCACTTTAACACGTGCACGAAAGTTTTTGTGATTCCTAATGTGGTTTCTATCTGTCAGTGATATTCACTGTATTTTAACTTCTGTTTTTGAAGGAATTTAACTATTTAATATGTCAATTTAATAAAATATTGTGTCGATTTATATTTACCTGGTGGTGTCATGTATTAATATGTATAACTTTCCTTTTTTGGTGAATTTCTAAGTTCGTAGGAGGTCTGACATGGATGTTACGAGATTCCTTAAGTTTTGAAACATTCGTAGGCCTGACTAGGGGGGACGAATCTCGTGGCATTATTAAGTTGCCCTTCTGTCTTCCATTTGTTTAATATTGCCACCACATCCCCAACCACATGCACGCCCACTGCGCATGGGAGGGGAAAGGGCACGGGGGGAGGCAGCCCATACGCAGCTGGTGGCTAATTACTTCACATAGAAAGCACACCCCTGTGGAGTGCACACAGCCCTGGCACATACCATCTGACAATCAATGATGACTCAATCTGACAATTCTGATGAATTAAGGGACAGTCAACTGTCAGAACCATAGCAGCCTGAGATTGTTCACCTGGAAGTGTCACAATGTGTGCATCCCTACCTACACAAACACCACCAATGCAGTGTCATCAAAAGACACACTTCCATGCAGCAAAAATGAATACCCACTTGCAAAATACAACATGAGAACAGTGCCATATCACCCAACCCCTCCCCGGCACGGCCACACAACACACCATGGCATGTCATGCAATGTGAAAGCAAACAAATTAATCCCCACAACATGCCCCAATTGTCACCAACTACAGTGTCCCTAATGGAAACTGGCCACACATGAAATGCTCACAGTAATGCAGGACCAACAACACACATTACCAAATACTTACCAATAATACCAATCACCAACACAACCTCCAACCTACCATAAACATGACAGTACGGACTTCAAAAATTGGTAGCCTCACTACCTGATAATGCCAGCACTTCGAACACTTCCAACTATACAGTGTTAGCGCCACGCAAGAGTGTAGGTGCACTGCTTGCAACATGGACTCCAGTTCCAAAGTAGACCGCCTTGTGAAGACATGAGAAATGGACCTGCAAATTAGGAGGATGAGATGGATGCAGAGGCACATATCAATACACCATGCAGTGTACAATACAACCACAATATGCACTAGGAATGTATACACAGTATTGACTACAGACTGCCCACACATCATATGGGAGTCCAACATCACCGTGTAAGTCAATGTCACTTGGGCACACCCTTTGCAAGCCCATGGAAACGGGAAGCAGGAGGGGTGTGTGTCACACAAACCCAAGCATCTGACCCAAATTCAGGACAAGCCTGCATGTGCCCAGCCACAATACACCGTATGCCCACGGGAGCCACACAAGGCAACACACTGTCAAAAAAATCAAGATTCAAAAATCCAAAAAAAAAAAAATCAAAAATGGCCATGAATGGGCCCGGGGGTGGGGGAGGCCACCCAGGAGGTCCGAGGACAGGGTGCACACCAAAACCCACCTGTGTGGATCTTGCGAAAAAAAAAACACCTCCATGGGCTCATGGCCTGCACGGCTACCCTATTGTGGGAGAATCGCTGCTGTCGCTCTCCTCACCCTCTGCAGCTGCATCAGGAGGTGGTGGCACTATGGGAGGCATCCCACGCAAAGCCCTAGTCTGGTCCTCCATGGCATCAAGCATGCGGGTGTGGAAGGTCTGGTTCTGGAGGATAATTGTGCGTAGGTCCCCATGCAACAACTCACGGGATGCCCGGACCTCCACCCTAGTTGCCTGCATCTCAGCTGAGAGCGTACGTGTGAGCCTCGTGTTAGCTGAAGCCTCAAACTCAACCAGAGTTGCCCTGAGCTGACGGAGTTCCACCCTCAGGGCTTCCCTGTGGCCCTTGGACTCAATAGAAATGGCTTCCCGCAGAGTCTCCAGTGCCGCCCGCCTGTCCCTGTTGGACGCCAACATGTCCTCCCTGTGTGACTGGCTAATGGAGTCTGTTGACTGCTGTAGTTGTTCAATTAGCCTTTCTTGGGGGACAATGGAAGTGGCCACCCTATCCATGGCCTGAGCCATCATCTCAGTTGATGCTGCCTGTTGGTTTGCCATACCGTATATGGATTGCTCCCATGCGGTAATGCCAGGTGGCGTACGGCCACCATGTCGGCGGGCACCACACCTGTCTGGGGCAAGGCGAACAGCGCCTTGCTTTGCCGGCACTGCCTGAGGCTGCAGGACTGCATTCCCCCTCTGATCTGCTGGCCCAGGAACAGGATCAGATGTAGCGGAGTGTGACCCTGCATCCGTAACCACCAAAGGCGGACCTACCAACACTGACATCCCCATTGAGGGTTCTACCCCTGGTGCAGGTGGGTTGGACAGTACAGAATCCCTCCCAGAAACACTTACCTGCGATGGCACATAGGTCTCATCATCTGAATCGACACCTGAATAGAGCTTGGGGGAGGTGCACCCAGAGACACCCCTTGAGATGACGGCCTGCAGCAAGTGTGGGTTCTCACCCACCACCATACCACGTCCCTCACTGGTGCCCGGTCGGGCCTGAGACCCCTCGTGGGTCTGCACCATCTCCACAACCCCAGCATTATCAAGTGCGTCATCCCCTGCAAAGACATTAAAGAAAAGAAATGGGAAAAGGCATTAGCAACATGGAACACAATTAGGGCTGAGAAGCAACAGAAACAGTACTTCATTGACACATGTACCACATAACTATAACCCTCCCATGCATGCACTGTCACTGCGTATGAAGGGGAGGCAAATGGCACACATTGATGACACCAAGATGGAAGACCAACACATTTGCTTCATGCTGCCTAGCAGTGCCATCACACATTGGCCTGTGATTGGCATGTCCACTACACATACATGACACATGCCATCACACAGATGGCATGTACCCTAGCCATGTCACACATGTGACAATAGGACTGAGAAATGCCTAGTGAAAGTGGTGGAATGCAGACAATCAGCCTGAATGAACACAGAATAACATGCAACTATGTTGTGGCAAGATGACAATTCAAGGACAACTGGCATGAGGTTGAGCTGAATGTCTACTGTTGCCAGAAGGGATACTGCAACACCCAAATCCTGGTGCGCAGAATGTATTGGATGAAGCATATGGATGACCCAAACCACTCAGGCACACACCCCCTCACCTGGCACTCAATCAGAAGCACTCACACACACACCATGCACATGGATGACACACACATGCATGTGCACTCACCGGACAATGCGTCGTAATCTGGCAGGTCTCCCACACCTTGGATCTGTTCCTCCGTGACGTAGGTCCCAGCAAAATACTCATGTAGAGTGAGTTCTATGTCCTCTGCCGGAGCCCCACCTCCAGTCACTAGAGTTGCGGCATGACTTGAGGCCAGCTTTTTCTTTGCCCTGCGCTTAAGGTCATTCCAGCGCTTGTAGCAATCATTAGCTGTACGCCTCACGAATCCAAGGGCACTTATGAGTTCTGCAATGGTCTGCCAGTGTGCCTGACATTGTGCAGGTGTGGTCTTGCATCCTGCAGTAATCACCGTTTCGCTGTCATGTGCGGACACATACTCCACAAGTGCATCAAGTTCGACCTGATTGAAGCTGGGCTTCCTTGGTGGGCCGGACTGTGTAGCTGTGTCTGGGGCATCAGCCTGTACTGGACGAGCACTCTTCCTCTTCCGCTTGGAAGGTGGTGGTGATACCGAGTGTCCTACGCCGCTCTGGACACTAGGGGCAGGAGCCCCGGTGGACTGTGGACTAGGAGTGTGGGAATGAACACTCACCATGGGACTTGGTGCAGGCATTAGCTGAAGTGTGATGTAGTCAGGGGGAACGTCAGCAGGATGGACTAGGATCGACACTGTCCTGGCTGGGACACTCAGAGCTGGGGTGGATGGAGCCGCAGCTGCCCCTGCAGCCTCCCCACCCTGCCTACTCAGGGCAGCAGATGACATAGCTGCCCCTGATCCACGTGGGCTGGTAGCACCAATGTGCACCTCCACACTTGGCCTAGACCTGCTGACCCGGAAGTCAGCCATGGAGTCACCCAGTGCCAGGTCTGGTGCCACAATGGGCTGGTCCAACAAGGGCTGAGCAGGGATGGTGTCAGCCACGTTACCCTCAACCAGGGGGGGGGCATGGGTGTCCCTGACTGGTCACCCACATATGGGGGCTAGGGGCACCCTGCAAGTCCTGGCCACATCCCCTACCGTATCCACTACGGCCACCTCTTGTGGCTCGCCCACCTTTGCTACCCTTACCGTGTGCTCGCCTCCCAACCATGGCACTGATGTTGTTGTGCGTATGGGAGTTGCAGTAAACTATTGTCCTGGGCGATTGGGGGTCAAAGGGGTAGGGTACTAGATGGAATTCGTACCCTAGTGCTCTAGCAAGGCTGTATGTGGCCCCTGGGGGAAGATGACGGGTCACGCAACGCCCAGGCACCCCGAAAAAGGGAGATAATGTGCATGCAACCCCTCCTAGACCACGTGCGTGGAAAAAAAAACCTGCACTATGCTGTGGCACCCAGAAACACAAAAATGAACATATGCGTGTCACATGCAGCCTAGACTGACCTCTGAAGGCGTAGGCAACACACGGGGCAAGCACAGATGTCAAATACGTGCGCGACTCACCGTCTGCCAGGAAAATTCGCGTGAAAAATATGCGCATGTGCGCATTGGCAACACCCCCGCCAAAAGAAGAATTGTTCGCTGTCTGAGGAGACAGGACAACAGGAGAAGTGAACGCTGTTTGAGGAAACAGGCCCAGGAAAAAGACAAGAAGACAAAAAGATGTCAGAGGTAACAGGGAGTACGAACTTGGAACGCCGTGAAGTAAATCGCGTGTGAACCGACAAGAAGTACAGATTTCACCCACTCGCTCTCCACAAAAAGCACGTCCAAGGAAATGGCGTTCTACACGTACCTTTTAAACATGCCCACACGTCCAGCGTCACTTCCGCGTGTATGCGCTAAGGCCCCATCCTCCAATTACACGAGCTGACACTCTGACGTGCAGTCATTGGACGTGTAAAATGCACCCATGTACAGGGAAACACCCGCGCACGCACGTCACAGACGCGCATACGCGCTGGTGGCCTTTGGGCCAATTAATTTGCATACGTGTGCTGACGCGCTTACACGCTAAGGCCCTTTCCTCAAATTACAAGCAGACATGCAGCATTTTCACATGCCAAATCACTCCGTATCAAGCTGGCCACGCGTAAGCATACGGAAGACCACGCTCCTGCCCAGAAGGCCAAATTACTGCCCCCAGAGCCCCGAGCACGCTCCCACCTGCCATATGCTGCTGCCTGATTGCCTGCTGCCCACGTGTCCTGCCATTTGCTGCCTGCACATCAGCCAGGGGTGCTGTTGCTGTGACCACCCCTGCTGGAACGAAGACTCCCGACTGGGATTCCATCGCTCCACAGCCCAGCCCCAGGACCCAGTTGCCCACCCACTCCTGCCTCTGGGGTTGTCATGTCGGGCACTGCAACATCTGGCACCACTGACAACCCCCGCCAGAGAGGCAGAGGGGCACCAGCTTCACTGCCACCGAAGTTGGTGTCCTGGTGGAGCAAGTCCTGGGGCAGTATGATGCCCTCTTCGGAAGTTTGCGCGCCGACAAGGAAGGACGGACTTGGATCTGGACGGACATCGTGACTGCCATCAATGCGGAGGGGGTGGCAGTCAGCGACTTCCAACATGTCAAGAAGCGCTGGGAGGACTTCAGGTCCAGGACCCTCAAAAAGGCCCGGTGCCTCTTGAAGGCAGCGGATGCTAAGGGGCGCCGGGGCCACTTGTCGGACGATCAGATGAGGGTCCTGGAACGCATATCCCAAGCGCTCCACGTCCAGGTCCTTGAGAGGCAGACCCCTCTGGAGTCGAGCGGTAAGTGTACATGCATCATGATTGTAAGCTGTGGTGATGTGCCAGTAGTGTGCAGGTTGCACATCTGTTTGTATGGGTCCAAGTATGGGTGGGGGTGTAGAGGGCCGTGAGACTAACACATGCGAAGGCTGTCATATGTGAGACATGGATGGTGGTTGTGTGTGTAGGCTTGCATGCCAAATGCAGTTGTGTGTGCACACATGTTTGGATGAATGTGTATGTAAGTAGGCATGTTCGTGATGTCACACATAGATGTTGTTTTCAGCTGCATGTATCAGCACTGTGTACATGTGCATGTGTGTGTATTTGACAAGGGTGCAACAGTGATGCAACATGGATGCATGTGACAGCGGGATGTGGAAGCCTGATTGGCAGATGTGACATGGATGCCGATCTGAACACTGCGACAGTTGGCAGAGGTGCACACATGCATGCAAGTGTGGTGGTGTGTGTACATGTGTAGTGCACTCCCTGTGTTGCATGTGATGTCTGGCTCACCTTTGCCTGCTCATGCTGTTGTATGTGTATGGATGGTGCTGGCAGTTGCGATATGGCTGTGGTATGGCTCATGTGTGCAAGTTGAAATGACATGTGTGTTGGCGATTGTGATGCCATGTCTGAGGTTTGCCAATGCCACCCATGTACAACTGTCATGTGTGTATGTGTCCATTGTACAGTGCCCTGATGCCTGTGTTTTATTTCTCCCTGTCTGTAGCGTCAACTGATGAAGAGGGCGGAGAAGGTGCTGTGGAGCACAGCAGCGGGGATCGCACTGCCAGCCGGAGACGCAAGGCCCGGCTCCCCTCCCAGGTTGTGATCTCGTCGGGGAGTGAGGAGTCCGGTGCCATGTCCCAGGCCACAGCTGCCGGGGGGAGGTCCAAGAGGCGGAGGTCAGAGTTGGACTCCTCGGCAGCAGAAGGGGCAGCTGGGACCCCACAGGGCCCAACGGGGGAAGATGGCACGGAGTCATCCAGGTTGGTGGGGGGTTTGGTGGAGGAGGAGGCCCTGCAAGCAACAGAGACGGGGTCTGGAGGTGGGGATCCCACTGGTGCTAGTGGTGCAGTGCAGGACCAGGGACAGGAGGCAGCAGAGGCCGCCGCGGAGGTGCCTGTGTGCAATCATGTCCCTGATCCTGTCACTGCATCATCTTGCACCAGCAGGGATGCCTACGTCCAGACCCGTTTTCAGGCAGGGGATGAGCTCACAACAACTGGCCTTCCTCTGCATGTGGACGTGGCTATCGGGGTCCGGGTTGAGCCTGTCCTGACTGGTGTGGCGTTGCGTCAACGGGCCATGCGAGGTGACCTGCAGTCTTTTCATGAGGAGACTGCACGTCATCTCGAATGTCTTGTTGACCGCGTCGACCTACTGGGACAGGTCACCCAGGCCGGATTCCTCTGTTTGATGGGGCTTGCTGCGACCCCCTCCTCAACTGAACCCCCTATGCGCCAGTCGTCCTCCGTGCCATCTTCCCACCCATTAGTCACCTGGGTGCCCGGTGGAGCTGCCTCTGACGGTGCGGCCATGCTGGTGGAGGAGGCTTCCCTGCCACAGTGGGGAGTCGGACGTCCAGCAGGGGTGGCCACATCAACGACTGCACCCCAGCCGGTGGAGGATGTGCAGGCAGCAGGAGCCAGGGCACGGGCACAGGCACAGCAGCAGCAGCAATGAGGTGGGAGCCATGATGGCTCGGGGCCTTCGACATCGGATGGGCAGGCATCGGCCAGAGGGCAGGAGGACCCAGGATGGGAAGTGTCTTCCGTGTGGCAGCGGTTGGGCCACGCCATAGATGCAGAGCGGCAGCGGGCGGAAGAGGCACGGCTCACGATGGTCAGGGCGGAGAACTCCATGCAGAGGGCCCTGAGGCGGGCCGAGTACCTCGAGGCGATCCGCAGGGAGTTGGAGGTGAACATGTCGACGGCCCTGCGGACCCTCGGGGCCATGGAGGAGGACCGCCTCCGGGACATTGAGCAGGAGTTCGATGATGCCCTGGCCCGGAACATCCCAAAGTGAGCCGTCAGACTGGCCCGCTGCCCTTGTAAATAGTTCTGTAGTTAGTGTTAGGTTTCCTTTGGTTTTGCATTTTTTTTGGACCTTTTGGACAATGGGCCACATTTTTGTATATAGTTTTTTTTATTAGGTAGTGTTATTAGATAGCTTTCATTTCCTCTGTTGGGATCATGGACCCTGGATTGTTTATCTGTATATAGTTGACTGTTGGAGTTTCTATTTTTTTTTTTATGATTTACCCATGGAGCAATGATTTTCGATTTTAATTTTCCATTGGATTTACTTTTGTGAACTGTGACTTTGGACACCTTTCCTTTGGATTATGATTTGTGGTTTTACATTATTTTACGGACATGCTGCTTTCTTTTTTTTAATTCCCATTTTCGTTTGTTTATTTTTGATTCAATTTAGGTTGCTTTTAATACATATTTTTTCTTCAAACTTCAATGTGTAGTATCATCTCATTGGTTTCATGCATATCATGATATGGGTTTTGACATTCACTGACACCCATTGTGTGTATGTGAGGGACATGTGTTCATTTACAAACTTGCCATTGGGGTTGTATCATGTAATTGCCATTTCTAAGTGGGTGGATGCAAAACTCGGGTGGGTGTTTGGCATTTGGAGGCTGCCCATAAGGCCCAGGGATCTAGATTGTGATGACATGTTGGCTGGGGGACATGTGTGGGGGTCTGCTGGCAGGTGCCCCTGACTGGTGCGGGGTGGGGGTGCAGGGGGACATGAGTGCGGACCTGGTGGAGGGTGGCCCACAGTGCTGGGGGGTGGGGGTGCTGGGAGACATGAATTGGACATGAGTGGGGGCCTGGTGGAGGGTGCCCCCACAGTGCTGGGGGGTGGGGGTGCAGGGGGGCATGAGTGGGGCCTGTTGGAGGGTGCCCCACAGTGCTGGGGGGTGGGGGTGCAGGGGGACATGAGTTGTACATGAGTGAGGGCCTGGTGGAGGGTGCCCCACAGTGGTGGGGGGTGGGGGTGCTGGGAGACATGAGTGGGGGCCTGGTGGAGGGTGGCCCACAGTGCTGGGGGGTGGGGGTGCTGGGAGCCATGAGTGGGGGTCTGGTGGAGGGTGCCCCACAGTGCTGGGGGGTGGGGGTGCTGGGAGACAGGAGTGGGGGCCTGGTGGAGGGTGCCCCACAGTGCTGGGGGGTTGGGGTGCTGGGAGACATGAGTGGGGGCTTGGTGGAGGGTGCCCCACAGTGCTGGGGGGTGGGTGTGCAGGGGGACATGAGTTGGATATGAGTGGGGGCCTGGTGGAGGGTGCCCCACAGTGCTGGGGGGTGGGGGTGCAGGGGGACATGAGTGGGGGCCTGGTGGAGGGTGCCCCACAGTGCTGGGGGTGGGGGTCCAGGGGGACATGAGTAGGGGCCTGCTGGAGGGTGGCCCACAGTGCCGGGGGGTGGGGGTGCTTGGGGGCATGAGTGGGGGCCTGGTGGAGGGTGCTCCTGGATGCTGGGGGGATGGGGGTGCAGGGGGACATGCGTTGGTGGGCAGTAGTGCAAGGTGACATGTGGATTGGCTGGGGGGCATGGGCATGGTGGATGGGCTGCCTGCGGGACATGTGCAGGGTAGTCCCCTGTGGTGTGGGCCGCCTGCAGGGGGCGTGGAGGGTGTCGAGTGAACAGCTGGGAGGACCCACACGGCCGATTCAGGTGTAGGACTGCCCGGCACCCCCGGAATACACGTAGGCTGCTGGATTCGCGTGTGGAATTTCCCTTGCACCTTGGAATACACGTACCGTGCTGAAATTGCATGTGAAACTTCACGCGCAACCCGAAAATACACGCACCACGGACAATCGCGTGTGGAACTTCCCGCGCACCCCGAAATACACGTGCCCAGGGCAATCGCGTGTGTTACTTCCCGCGCACCTTGGAATACACGTACCCTGCTGAAATCACGTGTGGAACTTCCCGCGCACCCCGAAATACACGCACCACGGAATATCGCGTGTGGAACTTCCCGCGCACCTTGGAATACACGTACCCTGCTGAATTCGTGAGTGGAACTTCCCGTGCACCCCAAAATACACGTGCCCAGGGCAATCGCGTGTGCTACTTCCCGCGCACCTTGGAATACAGGTACCCTACTGAAATCGCGTGTGGAACTTCCCGCGAACCCCGTAATACATGTACCCTGCTGATATCGCGTGTGGACGTTCATGCGGACCCATAATACATGTACCCTGATGAATTTGCGTGTCAGACTACACGCGCAACCCTGATATACACATACACAGGCGAATCGCACTGCTGGGGGTGGAGGGGGTGGTAGAAAGGAGTGGGGGCCTGGTGGAGGGTGCCCCTGGATGCTGGGGGGTGGGGGTGCTGGGAGATATGAGTGTGGGCCTGGTGGAGGGAGCCCCACAGTGCTGGGGGGTGGGGGTGCAGGGGGACATGAGTTGGACATGTGTGGGGGCCTGCTGGCAGATGCCCCACAGTGCTGGGGGGTGAGGGTGCTGGGAGACATGCGTTGTTGATCAGTAGTGCAAGGTGACATGTTGCTTGGCTGAGGGGCATGGCCATGGTGGATGGGCTGCCTGCGGGACATGAGCAGGGGTGCAGGGTAGTCCCCTGTGGTGTGGGCTGGCTGCAGGGGCCGTGGAAGGTGTAGATGGAACACCTGGGAGGACCCACACGGCCAATTCACATGTAGTGCTCCCCGCGCACCCCTGAAATACACGTGCCCAGATGGAATCGCGTGTGATACTTCCCGCGCACCCTGAAATACACGCACCATGGACAATCGCGTGTGGAACTTCCCGTGCACCTTGGAATACAGGTACCCTGCTGAATTTGCGTGTGGAACTTCCCGTGCACCCCGAAATACACGTGCCCAGATGGAATCGCGTGTGATTCTTCCCACGCACTCCTGAAATACACGTACCCTGCTGAAATCGCGTGTGAAACTTCACGCGCAACCCAAAATACACGCACCATGGACAATCGCGTGTGGAACTTCCTGCGCACCCCGAAATACACGTGCCCAGGGCAATCGTGTGTGTTACTTCCCGTGCACCTTGGAATACACGTACCCTGCTGAAATCACATGTGGAACTTCCCGCGCACCCCGAAATACACGCACCACGGACAATCGCGTGTGGAACTTCCTGCGCACCTTGGAATACAGGTACCCTGCTGAATTTGCGTGTGGAACTTCCCGTGCACCCCGAAATACACGTGCCCAGGGCAATCGCGTGTGGTACTTCCCGCGCACCTTGGAATACACGAACCCTGCTGAATTCACATGTGGAACTTCCCGTGCACTCCGAAATACACGTGCCCAGGGCAATCGCGTGTGGTACTTCCCGCGCACCTTGGAATACACGTACCCTGCTGAAATTGCGTGTGGAACTTCCCACGCACCCCGAAATACACGTACCCAGGGCAATCGCGTGTGGAACTTCCCGCGAACCCCGTAATACACGTACCCGGCTGATATCGCGTGTGGAAGTTCACGCAAACCCATAATACACGTACCCTGATGAATTCACATGTCAGACTACACGCGCAACCCTGATATACACGTACACAGGCAAATCGCACTGCTGGGGGGTGGGGAGGGTGGTAGAAAGGAGTCGGGGCCTGGTGGAGGGTGCCCCTGGATGCTGGGGAGTGGGGGTGCTGGGAGATATGAGTGTGGGCCTGGTGGAGGGAGCCCCACAGTGCTGGGGGGTGGGGGTGCAGGGGGACATGAGTTGGACATGTGTGGGGACCTGCTGGCAGGTGCCCCACAGTGCTGGGGGGTGAGGGTGCTGGGAGACATGTGTTGTTGATCAGTAATGCAAGGTGACATGTGGCTTGGCTGGGGGGCATGGCCATGGTGGATGGGCTGCCTGCGGGACATGAGCAGGGGTGCAGGGTAGTCCCCTGTGGTGTGGGCTGGCTGCAGGGGCCGTGGAGGGTGTAGAGGGAACACCTGGGAGGACCCACACGGCCAATTCACGTGTAGTGCTCCCCGCGCACCCCTGAAATACAAGTGCCCTGATGGAATTGCGTGTCATACTTCCCGCGCACCCCTGAAATACACGTTCCCTGATGGAATTGCGTGTGATACTTCCCCCGCACCCCTGAAATACACGTACCCTGCTGATTTTGTGTGTGATACTTCCAGCGCACCCCTGGAATACACATGCCCTGATGGAATCGCGTGTGTTACTTCACGCGCACCCCTGATGTACACGTACCCAGGGCAATCGCGTGTGGAACTTCCCGCGCACCTTGGAATACACATACCCTGCTGAATTTGCGTATGGAACTTCCTGCGCACCCCGAAATTCACGTGCCCAGGGCAATCGTGTGTGAAACTTCCCGCGAACCACTGAAATACACGTTCCCCGCTTGGCGTTTGCTGTTTGGCAGCCCTGTGAACTGGTCCAGGGTTAGCGCAGCCCTTTGCGATGAATTGGGAATTTTGATGGCTTTTCCTTGCGCAAGGGCGTTCTTGGGGGCGTAACTGGCGCTGCTGCAGGGTCGCTGCGCCACTCTGCGCCACGGCTGGTTTTGGAGGCTGAAATCCATGAATACGCTGTGCGATGAAATGGATTTTATCGCACGCGGCTGGCGCAGTGTATCGCACGGGGACACTGTGCGCCAGCCGCGTGCGCCACTTTTGTGCGAAATTCTATGAATTACCCTGCTAGTATGTATTTAAGGAGTTTCAAGTGTGTGCTCAGATTCAACTGAATTGTTCCACTCACTGGACTTACATGGTCTGATCATCAGATCAACTTTATTGGTCCTGTGACACATTCTTTACATGACAATACATATGTGTTGGCTGCTATGTTTCTCTCCACTTAAAGGGTTGACTGTATTCCTGCTCTGAATGGCAAAGCAGAGTGGCATATTTGTAATTAATGAACCACTTATTTTCTTGTTTAAGCCTGCCTCAAAACATTGAGTCGGACCGAGGTAGTCATTTCACCATTTCACCATTGAGGTAATGACTAAAATGTCCAAACCACACAGCAGTGAATTGCCATTTGTCAATGGTGTCAAAACGCTGGCTTTTTTATGTTTATTAATTACGTTCTGGACAAATCATGTTCCATTTATTCAGTCAACAAATGGACAACATTCAACCATGCCCAACCACCCAAACCAACCCAACTTGCCTTCAACTCATCTGGCCTTATATATCCCTCATGGCCGGACCCACCTCTACCACAGTGTGATCCACATCCCCTACTAAAAGCTAAATGCATTTCAAACCCAGCACATGAAGGCCACCACGGTGCTTTTCAGGCAGAAGACACAGGTAAAATAAGGTTTGGTTCCGAGCATGAACTGTTGGCTGTAACAGATGTTCTGCCAGTGTTAACTTTGCCAAAAGTCAAACATGTATTCATTAATGTACTTTTTCAATTTTAAGTGGTGTATGTATTGAACACAATCCTATGGGAAAATGGAGTACGGTTTAAGATGTCAGATTTTACAGGCATACATTAGATGGTTACCAGGGGCAACAGTCCTTACAACTTAACATTTATTACCAGCATACCATTAAGGATACCTGCATAGGTTAGAATTTACTGTTAGTGGGGGTCATGCCACTGCACATGTCAGACCTGCATCTCTCCCCTCACTTCCCTTTTCTGATTCTCCTGCTACCATGCGGCGTGGAGGTCTTGGAATCCCCCCCCCCCCCCACTACCACCAGCATTAAGGTAAGCCTTCCGGGCTGATAATGGGGGATTACTACATTTTGGAATCACCGCCCAGAATTGCACTTTAGTTTTGAAATAAAGAAAAATGCACAGAATTGCGCTTTATTTCGAAAATGAAGAAAAATCCATTAATTAGTGCTCGTAGCCTCAGCAATTTACAGCACCTTGTCTCCAAGATGTATTCCACCACGTTGCTGGGCCCACACCGACCTCTATGACCTCTATCATCATGGCCGATGCCTTTGTCTGTTGCGACGTTTGCTTCTCCTGCCCCTCGCCAGGCTGCCTGTGATTGGTGCTTGCCCACTTCTTCTCCACCAATCAGGCGAGCCGACAGGTGAATGCCCGCCCGCCCCTAAGGCCCACGAGGTCGGCCCTTCGGACCTGCATCTCTCCCCTCACTACCTTGTTCTGATCCTCCAGCTACCATGCGGCCTGTAGGCCTTGGAATCCCCCCTACTACCACCAGCATTAAGGTAAGTCCTCTGGGCTGATCATGGGGGATCCTACATTTTGGGATCGGCGCTGCCCAGAATTGCACTTGAATTTTGAAATGAAGAGAAATCCATAGAATTGCGCTTTATTTCGAAAATGAAGAAACATGCATCAATTAGTGCTCGTGGCCCCTGCAAGTTACAGCACCTTGTCTCCAAGGTGCACTCCACCACGTTGCTGGGCCCACACCGACATCTATAATCATGGCCGATGCCTTTGTCTGTTGCGACGTTTGCTTCTCCTGCCCCTCGCCAGGCTGCCTGTGATTGGTGCTTGCCCACTTCTTCTCCACCAATCAGGCGAGCCGGCAGGTGAATGCCCGCCCGCCCCTAAGGCCCGCGAGGTAGGCCTTTCGGACCTGCATCTCTCCCCTCACTACCTTTTTCTGATCCTCCAGCTACCATGCGGCCTGTAGGCCTTAGAATCCCCCCTACTACCACCAGCATTAAGGTAAGTCCTCTGGGCTGATCATGGGGGATCCTACATTTTGGGATCGGCGCTGCCCAGAATTGCACTTGAATTTTGAAATGAAGAGAAATCCATAGAATTGCGCTTTATTTCGAAAATGAAGAAACATGCATCAATTAGTGCTTGTGGCCCCTGCAAGTTACAGCACCTTGTCTCCAAGGTGCATTCCACCACGTTGCTGGGCCCACACCGACCTCTATCATCATGGCCGATGCCTTTGTCTGCTGTGGCGTTCGCTTCTCCTGCCACTCGCCAGGCTGCCTGTGATTGGTGCTTGCCCACTTCTTCTACACCAATCAGGTGAGCTGGTAGGCAAATGCCGGGCCTCACCTAAGGCCCACGAGGTAAGGCCCCTGTCTACTCCCTGTCCACTACCGGGACACAAAAGGGCGAGACGCCACAGGTCAGTTAACATCCACACTCTGACCTGCCTATTTGACTCTTGTATCTGTGTGATGCTGCCACCCTGCAACATGGGGTAGGCTCCATGCAGGTTCCTGCCAACTTGACTCTTGTATTTGTGTGATGCTGCTGTCCTCCAACATGGGGTAGGCTCCATGCAGGTTCCTGCCTACTTGACGCTTGTATCTGTGCGATGGTGCCACCCTGCAGCGTGGGGTAGGCTCCATGCAGGTTCCTGCCTACTTGACTCTTGTATCTCTGTGATGCTGCCGCCATGCAACATGGGGTAGGATCCATGCAGGTTCCTGCCTATCTTACTATTGTATCTGTGTTGTACGCTGATGCCACCTTTCAAGATGGGGCTGTGCATCATGCCTGTGCCACATATTTTGACACTCTGCATTGTATGCTGATGCCACCCTTCAAGATGAGGCTGTGCATCATGCCTGTGACACATATTTTGACTCACTGCTTTGTATGCTGATGCCACCCTCCTAAAGAGGTTCAGACAAAATGTATTTCTTTGCAAGCACTTCTGTAACTAAGTTTTCTCACACGCACTTATGTAACTAAGTAAGCCTTCTTAACAGCGCCACGATGCCAGAGGGCAGTTGTGCGCTATATAAATGCAAATAAATAAATAAATAAAATGCAACAGTGCTGAAAAGATACGTTGCTTGGAACAGGGGGGCTGTAAAGGGCTGTCAGGAGGAATACTAGGCCGGATATTTTCAAGGGTGTGTGAATGGGCTCCCTGAAGTGGACAGTTTTTATTTCTTTTCTGAATTGCTTGAGTGTGCGGAGAGAGTCTGATGTTGATGGTTGTGGGGTTTCCGGCTATTTCTTTTTTCAATTTCCGATTCTCTACTCTGGCAAGGTCCTTCAGTCTGGTGTTGTGCAGACTGGCAGTGATGGCACATTTCAGGTAGGAGGGAGCCTGCATGATGAAAACGTTGCACATGGTACAGATGGCTTTAAAAATGATACATGTTTATAAGGGTTGCCATTGAAGCTAGATGTGTGTGAGGATTGTGTGATTGATTTTATGTATATAAACTTTTCATTGCAGTAAAAACCATAAATACGGTAAAACCAATCTGTTATAACAAACTATGTGATAACGTAAAATACTACAATTAGAGGTATCGTCAATAATAAATACATAACAGGTAACCATAGAAATATCAAAACCTAGAGCAATAAAAAAAACACCTCTATTCAATCCTGATTCTAAGCGCATTTTTAAAAGCAATCGGGCTACTTTGGGCATGAAAGCAAATAATGTATGTTTCTTGCCACTATGTAGAGAACCGGCAGATAGATACTCTACCTCTTACTTACCCTTACAGATTCACCTTGTGCAAACAGAAGAGGCTCAAAACTGAATCTTATACGCCAATTCCTTTCAACAGATTCTGTAACCCAACCAGGTAACTGTGCTTCTACGAGCAGGCCTTAATAGTAAAGTGTCATAAGGGAGATATTTGATCAATGGAATCTTAATCAAATGTTTTCTAGAGCAAGGATTGAGAGTGAGGTGTGTGGTGTTATCCAGACAGAGAAACATATTAAAGCCAGTCTTGTTTCAGCTGAAACTGAAATACAGTTTTGGTCCAGTTCATTATGTACAACACATTTAGCAAACTTTAGCAAATAAACTAAATAGACCAAGTAGTCACTAAATAAAATGCGTTCTCATTTACTTGAATCTTGATGTAAATCCCATGCCCTAAAATTGCTGAACCATAATGGCAGATCGCTCATGACCTGACATTGTAAACTCACATTATAGACCCTATAGATTGGTTACACCAATAGTTCAACGATTAGCTAACATCCCTGTACGTCTGTGCCATAACTGTAGCTTGTTTGTATATGTGCAAACAGTGATTGGGTGGGTACACCCTTAACCCATAGGCACCTGGGGTAAATCTAAAGGCAAACAACATGGATGATGTCTCATGAAAACAAAATATATGACACGATTTGATACAGTTAAAAAAACATTGTATCCACTGCATCTGCCTCCCTCTGGAACAGCCTCCCTGCCTCTCTCCAACTTGAGCCGGATCTCCTTAAGTTCCGGAAACTCTTCAAGACTTTCCTCTTCACCTCCATCTCCCCTGCTAACCACCTCTTTCTGCTCTATCACTCTCTCTCTTCTACTTCTGCTCTGCTGACTGACTGCCCGGTGTACCTTCCTTGCCAATCTCCTGCACTTGAACCTGGGCCTTGCACTTGCCTTGCACAACTGCACTTAGGTTCCGACCCATGAGAGTGGTATCTCTCTGCACTTAACCCATGTTCTGACAGGATCTGGTGCTCTTGGTCCCTAATGCCCCCCATGCACTTCCTGTTCTGTGCACCTGCATGATCTGCATGTACCATGCCAAGTAAGATTGTTTGTCTTGTCTTCCTTATGTCTTCCCCTCCCATACATGGTTGCGCTTTGAAACACTTGTATATAAGTGCATAATAAACAATCTATCAATCAATCAATCTATACAATCATACAGAAGAACAGTGGGAAAATAACAGCAACAACATACATTCATCAAACAATCACATAGAATTCATTTTTTTATAAGACACATATAACAAAAACACATACACAAAACCTAACAGGTCAATAAAAGCAATATAGAACACATAATGCTACAAAGACCTACTAACATAAATATATATTTAAAGTGCCAAACATTTATTTCACCCTACCTACATCAACATGAATATACAATGCTCAACACATGTTGCATCCCTACCTACATATACATTATTCATATACAAAATACATTTCAAACCAAGGAATATGTCAATGATCACCTTGGACCATACACTAAAACGCACAAAACTAGATAGGAAAACATTGTTCATCACTTGGTAACATGTGGTGCATTTCCAGGCTCAAGACCTTGCCCTCAGTTTTCGCAGTTGCAAATCTTCACTCGTGAGGATCCAGCATCTTATATGTCCTTGCTCATTCACTGAAAGGAAGAATCTTTGCATGAATTTGAAAAGGTGTTCGTGGCAGAGCAAGGCGAGTGGACGAGGTAGACATTCTCTTGGAACTTATTTTAGGTCATGGTAAACTCCCCCTGCAGCCTGAAAAGTAGTGCCATCATAGTAACCAGTGCCCCGTTAGAAATGCATTGCTCCATCTGGTAACACAAAACTTTCTTCGCCAACACAATGCTCTATCAAAAGTCTATCACATATCAGTGCTACCACAGCGTTCAACACGCGTTTAGCTGTGAATTGCACTCGACAACAGATCAAATATTTTTTAGACGTTCTAGATAAATAAGCTGATAGGCAGGAAAGATTATGCACCTTGGCTCTAGGTGACTGTGTGTCAACATTTTTTGGCCAGAACAAATGTATATTGTTTGCAAACCTGTTGATAAAACATCGTAGAATGTATTTGAAGCAAGGGAATACATTGAGTGGCTTTAACCGAGTCTGCAATGTGACAATTTCTTGTGGCTAAAGACAAGTGACAGTTTTAGGTGCAAATATTTCTAGAGTACATAAAAGTGGAAGTGAAAGGGAGGAATGTGTAAAACGTTCAGACCACCATGTGACAGAAGTGGGAGCAGAGTAACAGCTTCTATCCATTGATGTGCCGGGAAATACACGATCATAGGTTCAAGGATGTGGAATGTCCCTAATCTCCTCTGCTATAGAAGCCTAACTTCTGCTTCTACAGTCTAACAACATCCACCAAGAAAAGTGAACATGATCCGATCCTTTAAACTGCAATGGGAAATTCAGTGTTTCTGATAGACCTGTCAAACAGAACCAGTCCTCCAGAAAATGAGAGGTTGTTTCAGACACCATAATTGAGAGCCAAGCGAGTCGTGCAGGTTCCTGCGTGAAGCATAACATTAAAGGGCTTATTCTGATAATCTCTACAAGCAGTGCAGAGTGTACCCACCCTTTAATCAACAGTCATACATTCTGGCCGCATGCATGGGTTTACATAACAGGAGAAAGTCAATTACAAAAAAAGATTTCTAGAAAAACCTGTATTATTGAAAATGATAAACATTTGATACACAGGAAAGGGGGGTACCAGTTCCTTATATTAGGGTTAACAACTGTTAAAATGATGTGACATATTGAAAATCCAGCAAAGTTTAGAGCGAGATGTCAGTTAATATTCTAAGTACATTTTTCAATATTCCTTTGCAAATGAATATGTAGACATACATGCAACCAACAAATACTTACTTGTAATACGAGTCTTAAAGTTCCCAGACAAATCAAGAAAGTTATTTTGTAAACATGTCTGACTAATTGTGGATTATCCTTCTTGAATTTATGCGAGATGCACTTTATAAATATTATCCTACCTTAATTACTTTTCACAGCTAAAGCAATATGCTCTCATGTATATTTCTAAACCATATAGTGTTACCTTATTAAAATAACATCTGTTCTAACTTAACAACAAAAATAGGCTCTTTGCTACATTAGCATATCACAATCAATGCTTTGTTCTAATCTGTGTATTTAATTAAAACTTTTATAAACATGTATTCTACTTGCAAGTTTCCTTTTTAGGAATAACTGTTTCGGTGCATGCACTGTTTCTTTTATTTTATTTTTAAATAGTCCTGTCGCAAACAAGCATTATTTTGCAGTGTCCTGATAATATCTTATTGTGTTGTGATAATACTATTTATTGTTTAATATATTTAAATAGGGCCTAACTTGGGGTTTAAGGCACACTCACACATATTGTTTAGGAGAAGAGAAACGTATCCTCTCTGAACATGATGTTGCAAATCGTGTACCCCATGGGCACCCTGATACCAGCCACTCGTATTGAGAACAATGGCATAACAACACTCTATATCATATCATTCATCAATATCCAATTGACAAATTCTTCCCTTTTCTCAAAGACCTAACATTGCAGTTACCTGACAGTATCTCCGTCAAGTCATGCTGAAACATATTTAATCTTCTCTTCATCAAGATAACAGTGCATCCAACCACCAATGTCAACCACCAAGGTACCTGTGATTCAACCAAATCCATTAAATCACACAAACCCGCATTCAAAAGTCAAAATAAAAGTTGGTTAAGCATGTGTTTTTTTTTTTGTTTCACCCCCAGAATCTACAAGATTCTTTACAGCAAATGTTACTATATTTCTTCATTCGCCAAGCCAAGGAAATGAGATGCTAGTGTACAACCAGCACCTTCTACACTCAGTCCCTAACCTATCTCCCCATTACCTAGCATCACACTCAAAACAACACTGCCTTCAGCACTAGCACACTGATCCTAGAATGCCATCCTGCAAAATGCAGACCTCAAAAGCCATGTACTGCATTCTTCCATGGAGTCCCCATACTGCACCTCTCTTCATCTTCCAATTACCAGATCATTGTTGTACACAGTACACAATGTGTGTGTGTGTGTGTGTGTGAGAGAGAGAGAGAGAGAGAGAGAGAGAGTGAGAGAGAGAGAGAGAGAGAGAGAGAGAGAGAGAGAGAGAGAGAGGGATTGACTGTGGCAAATTGAGAATGTGTAATGGCAGCTGTCTGCAGGAATCAGTGGTTGGAGTGTGGTGATGAAACCATTCTGCCTTGCCATGGTAGGCTTATGCATGCTTTGCTATGACTTCCACTGCATTGGTATGCCTTGTGATGCACTTATTCTACTTTATTCCTTGCACAGCACTGCTCCCAGGTGCCCCACTGTAATTCAACCTGCTGGGACGTGTTCCATTGTGCCCCACTGTACTTTTGCTTGTAATTGTCCCACTGTACTTTTCCCCCTGTAAGGTTTTGAACCCTGGTATGCCAATGTGATTTGACCACCGGAGCCGAACACAAATAGTTCCCCACCTTGTTATTCATTTTGGTTGCACAATGTATTTTGAAGGATTTACTCTTAGTTATTGCTCATTGACTTCGTAGTATGCTAAGTTGTTTCTTGGAATCTAACCAAGGCTCTGCTCTCACTTGAATACCCTCACTAAAACGTGGAACCATTCTCACCTGCTCTCTACTTGGTATCCAATGCTGCATTCTTCTTATGGTTTCCACTCTTGTCTGTCCACTTCGTACTGATTGCTTCTGCTAATGCTTGATTTCCCCCACTCTGATCCAGGACCATAGATGTGCAATGCCCACTTCCAGAAACACCAGCCCACGCAATGGTGCCTCAGGAAATACCCTCACAATTACCTTACCTGTAGGACACCCCCTACCAGCACATTTCACAAGGGAGACCTCTACCGAGATGTTGCTATGTTCACACCAAAAGGATGCTTTGAGTTGCCTACCGGGCCAACCACTAACCGCCCTGCACTTACATTTACAAACTCTATCCTCAAAAAAACTATACACATACCAATTAAACCACTCATATACAGCAACTGAATAATATGTATTTGTTCAGAGTAGATTTAGAAGGCTCTACCTCGGAATCTATGTAACTGGGGTACTAGGATAACCCTTCCAAAAGACACCAAACAACATATTGCTACACCTCTACAATAAAATTACACATCACAGGCCAGGTTAATTTACCTTTGCAATTATGGCACCGAAAATTCCTATCTAGACAAAAATGCTTCTGTGCTCTCAACACATGACTTAGAAACAGGCCATCATGCAAAGCTCAGTGTAATTCCAGTTTGCATGCTTGAGCACAGCAGAAAAGCTATCTTGATTCTCCCTCTCTACCCTCTAACCTAATGCACTTCCTTTTCTTTCAGATCTTACAGACCACCTAGAAACCACGCAAATTACAGTGGTTCAAGGTCTACATCCAACTAAAATAACATGTATATTTGACTAACTTGTGTGAAAAGGTTATTTTAGCTAGAGTACACTGAATTAAATTAAAATATAACATAGCATAGTAAATACTGTAGAATTATGAGTTGAAACACAGCTCAAATGTTCCCTTAACTTCTACCTGCAGCCGAGAGAGAACCATACACATTGTAATACCATCACAGTTTAAAGAATGTTTAAACAAGTTTCCTTTAAGCAAAGGGAAACACTAGGGTATCCCTTTGATGTATTGCACATAAATCTCTTGAGGGGGCACACCAAGTGGTTAAAGCACGAGGTTATCAAAACCCACTTTATCACATCTCATTTAATACAGGTTTAGTTTAGTTTAGTTTAGTTTAGTTTATTTATTTGTAACGCGGACCGAACCCTGAGATAACTGGGCGCCAAAGTAAGGGCGTATAGTTAATGGTATAGCCGACGTATATTCTGCTACTATGATCTATCCCCATCCCTCAAACAACATTGAATGCACATTTTCATACATATTGGTTGGAATTTTACAAAATAAGCATCTGGTCCTCGTCGCCATTGTTGGGGGTCGCCTGCCATGGTCATCCGGCAGGCGCCCCTGGGCGCTATCTCTGCTAGCGCAGTGCAGTCCCACTAGGTGTGGGGGTGGGGGCCTGCCACGGACATCCGGCAGGGCCCCGGGTGCCAGGGCCTCTGGCACCCTGGCGTGGGGTCACAGCCTGCCAGGCCTCTGACCGAGGGGACCTCAGCTGCCATCCTGGCATGCGGGTCCCTCAGTGTCTGGGCGTGCAGGCCTGCGCCTCCACGTGTAGGCCTGGGGCCTACATTGATAATGAGACACGGACTCAGTCGTTCCTCTTTGGGAGTCTGCAGCCGCTCTGTCTCACGTGCCTGCAGGAGCTCCTTTTATTGACTTGGGCCATGACACAGTCATGGCCCCTCTTAAAGGGGCAACACACGTGGGAGGAACACATCCCCTTAAAGGGGAAATGCACATTGGGAGGGTCACCCGTAACACTGTCGATAGTGTGATGAAGTCATAATGCATTGACCCCAAGATTGTCAAATGTGTCCATGACAATGACTGCATGTAGAAATCCGAGCAGACAGTTCACAATAACACAATGAGCTTCTATGCATTTGTGATTCTGGAGAAACGTGCACCTCCCCCCACCTTAACTAGACATCTACTTTACTAACATATCTATTGTGCAACGCTTATGGTTAATTCGACACTCACACTCAAATGCATGTTTGTAAATAACATGTATCCATTAGTGCAAATATACCTTTTTTTTGTGGTTTTTAGTCCCACAGAGAATAGGCTCCGTCTTCTTTCAAAACAGTTTTAGAGACCCTAATGATAGTTGTACCACGTTTTACTACCTACCTAGGTGGTAAATATTTAGATGAACATCTCATGCTAGCGATGTATTCATCACGACTCTCATCCCATTCAATAAATGTTCTCATTTGCTATGCCGTAATTGTCAACATGCTGCATTCCCATCTATCTTGGAATCTGGCTCCTGCCTAGATAATTCATCTGTATGGTGAATCCGCATAAACAACAGACTTGGGAGCGCTTTATAGCATATTGTAATGTGTGCATGCATGTCTAACTATCTACAGTTCAAAAGTAATCAGCCATGTTTAGTGATGTCTTGCTGGTCTTTTGAGAATAAGAATTCACGCAAAGATCAATACAAGTACACTTTAACATAAGTGCACTGTCAAGAAAACAATCGAATCAAACTGAAATGCTAAACTGAAGGTGAACTCTGGGTGAACTAAACTGGCATTTTAAATTCCTAGTCTGTGAAGATAAGCACATTTAGTAAAGGGAAACAGACATTTGGCTTAAAATATAATACTAAAAAAGGATTTCTTTACTTTTTACATACACCTCTACGACACAATGCACACAACATCTATGTTGCTGCTATAGTTTATATTCATGGTGATGAATGGACACGTGTGAATCAGAATTGCACAAAAGCGTAGACTTTCACATTACCAGGCAAATCACCAGAAAACAAGCCATGTATATATATGGGCTATAAACTGTGCCTCTTCCCCTACCTCAAAGCAGCACCTGTGTACCCTGGCAAAACTGCTCCTCGCCCCCCTAGCTCAAACTAGCATGCACAAACCCCACAAAACAGTGCCTTGTCACCCTGAAGCAAAGCTGTACCTACGTCCCTTGGTGAACCTGCAACTCGTCTCTCTAAACCAAACACCATCCACAAGCCCTAGAAAACTGCACCTTTTCCCCTTAAACCAAAGCACTGCCTGCAAATTCCACCCTCCTCCCAGTACCCCCACAGACCTCTGCTCCAATATCCCAATCCAAGGTACCAGGCGTAGGTTTGCCCGCCTCCCAGTACTCCTACTGAACTCTGCCCCAATACCCAACCCAAGGCATCACCTGAAAGTTCGCCCTCATCCGAGTACCCCTACTGACCTCTGTCCCAACCCCCAACCCAAGACACCGCCTGCAAGGCCACCCTCCTCCCATTATCCCCACTGACCCCTGCCCTGAGCCTGCAACTCAAGGCACCACCCCTAAATTTGCTCTCCACCCAGTACCCACACTGATATCTGTCCTAACCCAGGCACAGCCACAAGTTTGCCCTCCTCCCAGTAACCCCACTGACCTGTGCCCCAACCCAGGCAGCACTCGCAAGTCCGTCCTCCTCCCAGTACACCCACTGACCTGTGCCCCAACCCCAGGCAGCACCTACAAGTCCGCCCTCTTACCAGTACCCCTACTGACCTCTACCCAAACCCCAGGCAGCACCCGCATGTCAGCCCTCCTCCCAGTACCCCCACTGAACTCTGCCAAAAAACCCCAAACCAAGGTACCACCCTCAAATCTGCCCTCCTTTCAGTAACCCATTGACCTCTGCTTCAAACCCCCAACCCAACGCACCGCCCACAAGTCTGCACATGCCGAAGTCCATTGTGGAGCACCAACCTACTTCAGTTCCTATGGCTTGGATCCACCATGAAGCACACCTGCCAGATATCCTCCTCCAACATAAACACCTGGGACCACTGCTGTTGAATCCAGGACCATAGACACTTCCATGGCTCCATGCGGGACCACACTCAGCTGCACACCAACAGGACACCATACTGTTGCACCAGCTACACCTTGGCCACTTGATGCACATGTGACATAGTGCACAAGTGATGAACATAGCCCACTGATCCACAGTGATGCCACATCACAACACAAGACCTACAACATAAAATAGCCATACCTGTGAATGAAGTATGGGCACAATCACATTGAAAAGCAAGTGCCAAAGGAACACCGAAACATCAGTGTACCAGAAAGGAACTAACATACAAAGAACTGAACCTCCAGTAGCGAATGGGCAGAGGTGAATGAGCTGTCACCAGATACAACACGCATCTAAACCATGTGGAACATGAAGAAGTGAGTACCCATCCCCAATGAGAGACACCAAACACCATCATGAAAGATCTCACCCATCACCAAAATCATCCCCACATTTACACCATATCACACACTCCAAAAATGTTTCTCAAACAACACTGACACACCGACATCAAATATGCAGTGCCCCTTCACAAGGAATGGCATCAGACAACAAGCACAAGTCAATCAAGGCAAATATTCTTTCATACACTTGGCAATGCTAGACTTATCGAATGCCTTTGACACTGTCTTTAGAGCCAGACTTTGGGCAAAACTAAGGAATTGGGGTATTGATGAGGGCCTGTTGAAAATAATGATTAAATTGCACGAAGACACCAATGTCCAGGTTAGACTAAACATGGAGGGTAGTCTATCTGAAAAAATACCCACAAGCAACTGTTAGAAGCAGGGGTGAATTCTTGCCTCATGCCTTTTCAACCTATACATTGCAGACGTAGGTTGCAGCCTCCATTGCTCTGCCTAAAATTGGAAAGATGGACGTTAGTTGGATGTCTTACACCGAAAACTTTGTGCAATTGGATCGCACACAAATGGGACTAGGTAACATTTGGTGGCTTTTGAAGGTTTTGCAAGAGTTAATAATTTCAAAATAAATTCCCAAAAAACACAGCTGATGTTATTTGCCAGACAGGCTAGCAAAACAACATTAAGCTGCATTGCGAAGGGGGTTGCCCTAGAGAGGGTAAAGACAACTGTTTATCTTGGTATCCAATCACAGGTTCCTTAAACAGAGATTTCCTCAGGAATCACCTGAGGGTAAAAGTAGATTACCTAATTTCTCAAATGAAAAAAATCAAATCACGATACTGCAAGTTTACCTTGGTCCCTCTAATTAGATTGCTTGAGGGTAAAATCAGATCGAAATTGTTATATGGCATTGAGCTACTGGAAGATTGGGCCCTGGATTATCTCACTCGGCTTGAGGGTGTGATTTTGTGCAGGGTCCTAGGTGTTCCAAACTCAGTACCAGTGAGTGCCATCAGACATGAACTTTGGTTGACGTCTTTGAAAGCTAAAGGCCAGTGGCGTCTTTTGTTGCTGCATGCCAAATTTTGCAACCTCGTGAAAATACCTTTTATTTGGCAATTGCTGAGGCTATGAAATCTGCACATGAACCATCATTGGCAAAACTCCCAAATCACTGTGAAATAATATTGTGTAGGCTGAAAATGGGAAACAATGATCTAACCCAAAATCCAGAAACCCTGTATACAAACACTTGCCTTTCACATTTGCAAAATGAGCATAGAAGTAGAGGGGCAGCAATATCCTACTTGGTGACATTTCCAAGTGTTAAGATCAGGGATACACACCTGCGGGTTTGCTGGGACCTTCTCTTAACCAAAGAGGTTCTGTTCAAATGGAAAAGGCTTTTGGCCACAAAAACTAAATGAAGAATTTGTCAACAGCCAGGTATAACTGAAACTCTATAACACCTACTCGCAGAATGCACCAGACTAAGAAGCAGGAGGTACTGTTTGCAAAAATATTCTGACTCAGTGGCTTGCTTGGATCAATAATCTTTTTGGAGAAAATGAATTGAGGGTATGCAAGTGTCAATGGTCGTCTCAGTAGTCACCTTTATTGACAGCCTGAACTTAAATACTCCTGAATAGCATGAGCTGAATTGAACGTCTCCTACTCTTGAAGATACATGATCAAGGTCTTGTGGTTTGGAATTCCGTTTGCATCATTATTTGTGTAAGAATGTATTGCTGTTTTGTTTACATCGTGCTTGCATATGTAATTCTTTTTATACTAGTTTTTATATTATTATTAATCTTCCATATGATTATTATTAATTCACATTTAAGGATTTTTTTTTCTCTTATTGAAATGTTTTGTTAAGGTTGAACTTGTTTTTAATCAATAAACAAAAGAAGCAAAAATAAAAAAATAAACAAGCCCTGACAACTTCCAGCCATTTAATGGTCCCTCCCCTACATGTGAAACACATGTCCAATTCAATGAAAAGAAGGCCGCCATGTCAAGCACTACAACACACAACACCACTAAACACCCATGAACACACATGTTTCTCACACCCATGCACACAATGGGTCTCCTCCTCTTCCATTAATGGTGGCACTCGCTGGGAAGTTCTCATGGCTTCCTTTGACTCTCTCACTCCCTTGAAGAACTAGGCCTTGATGTCCTTGGTCTTAATGAGACATGGATCACGGCCAGCACTGTCACGTGCTTTGACACTCTCCTCCCTGATGGCTACAAGATCCTCTACGCACCCTGATCCTCTTGGTCCGCTAAGGGGGTAGCCCTGATCTTTCCTGAGTGGATTCCTGCCTCTATCATTCCCACTCAGACCTACTCCTCTTTTGAATGCCTTGTCTGTAGGCTTTCTCTCTTGCCTATCAATTCTCTTACTGTGGCTACCATCTACCGGTCTCCTGGTCAAATCACCTAATTTCTCTCTGAGTGGGAGGACCTCTCCTCCTCCCTCCTGGCCTCTACCACTCAACTCTTCCTCCTCGGTGACCACAATATACATTTTGACTCTCCTTGTTCCTCCTCTGTATTCTTCCATGACCTCTGAAACTCCCTCTCCCTGTCCATCCTCCCTTCTGACCCGCCTCACTCTGCAGAGCACACACTCAATATCTAGATCTCCTCTGACCTCCCCTCTCCATTGCGGGATGATTCAACCCACTTTTGATCTGCCATGCAGCATCCCTGTGTTTTGATGGCGCCAGAAACATCAAAAGGGCCGCAAAACCCTTGTGAAAATAGCACTTAGCGAAGCACAAAAAGATGGCTGCTCAATCTACAACGCATGTTGTCAGTGGTGGAACAGAGATCTCACTCCTGAAATATGTCACTGGGCTCCACAACAAGTTAAAATGGAGTACAGATGGAAAAGCAGTGCTCTGCGAAAAGATACCCCAAAATCTTGCTTTCAATCCTTTTTGTTTCTTGCTGAAACTGCAAAATGCCGGCACAAATCACCCGTAAACATCCAAATTCTTACTTTGTGCTACAAATCACTTAGTTCAAGAAATCATTGTGAACATACAATATCATGAAAAGCTGAAAGCAGTAAAGAAACATCCACAGCAAAAGTTGCCTGCCTGTGGAATGTGTCAAAATCTGGGCACAGAACCATCCGTCGCCTGAATGACAGCTGTCAGAAGCCTGATTAAAACTTTAAAACCTGTATAAACTGAAATCAAATGTTGCAATCTAAGTGGCCTGTTGCTGAGAGTAACCTATATTGTGACTGTTTTTATCCCATGGTTTAAAATCTTGAATAAGTATTCTAGCTGATATTTGGAAATCACAGGTTTGTTTTAAACTCAGGAAAAATACAACAGAAATAACATTTGAATGTAAGCCTGGCTAAAACCACCCAAACTGGAATAACAGCTTTCCTCACAAAAGTAGGACATTTCCCCCCAGCTGAAACTCACGGGGAGGTTTGAATTGCTGGTGAGCCCAGAAGTAAACAATGGACATCCTCCAGCTAAAAGAAATGCTAATTGTGAAGGGTCGTAAATGTCCTCTGCCAGGAACAACAGGGAGGATACTGCTTTTGAACTGCAGGGAGACAGAAAGAGGCGGACCCCACCAGCCATCTGTGACTAAACATTCACAAAGAACATTTTGTTTAAAGATATATAACTTGCCACTGAAAATTGTCAAAAACACAAAAATCACAGAATTGTAAATCTAATTGTTGGCTGCACATTTCAAGAGGCGGCAAGATCATGTGACATGGTGTGGAAGGAAACGGCAGAAAATGTGAATTTACACCAAATGTATTTCTGCTAGAAGTATGAAACTTTATACACTTATGCCCATGTTATACACGCACACTTGTAGAAATGTGTGGATAAATGGGACATTGGGCCTCATTATGACCCAGGCAGTCTGGAAATAACGGTGGCTGTAAACCCGCCGCCACCGTTGTTTCCGGACCGCCTGAGTCCGACCCCTGCAGGCGGGAGGTGATGTTCCCGCCAGGTCTGACTGGCGAGTTTAACACCTCCCGCATGCAGGCGGACGAGGAAACACCGGCAGCATTACAAGATGCTGCCGGTGTTTCCATGATCCCCATTTCCATCGAGTCCCATAGGACTCAATGGGAATGGGGATTCACACCATTCCACCCCCGTGATTCCCGGAAAACCGGGGTTGTAATGCCCCGGTAATTCCGGGAATCACGGAGGCGGAATGGTAATACGAGTCTGGCGTTAAACACTCGGTTTTACCGCCTCGGTTAACGCCGGTCTCGTAATGAGGCCCATTGTGTTCCTGATGAAAAGGGCGAAATTCTGGTAAAAGCAGACACACGATCTTACAGTTACAGGGTTTGGAAGAGTAGCTGCTGTACAAAATATGTAATCTGTATATGTGGTTGTTATAGAGGTTGCACATGTGGAAATATGTATTGTGGCAAAAGTAGATTTTGTGTTCAACAGGCCACGGGTGGACTCTAAGCCTCATAAACCCACACCATAAATATGACACACAGGTTTTCTCCTCCTATCAAGGCTGAGAGGAGATCCTGACCAATTCCTGTTAAAGGGGCGAGCTTAGGCTAAACCAGCATACACACACCCTTTATCATAAGCATAAATAGTGACAGCTCAGCACTCAGAAGGACACACAGATTCACCCACCATCCTGATTCTGGCAGAGCACCCTGCTGCAGAACTATCCATCTTACTTGCTCCAGACTCTAGAAACTCGGCAAAGCAGAAAGGCTCATTGCATAGCTGAACCATTTTCAGCTGGGCCTTAAATTCCAGAACCAGAATCCCACTACCTAAGGGGAGCATCATATACAGCCGGGCTGCGCTGTACTGCTTGCCTGCTAAAATAATTATCTTCAGAACCAAGAAGGGCGGTTCAATCCAATCCTGCGCCGTGCTGTGACTAGAGTACATTACAGATCCAGTCCAGTCCTCCCATGCGGTGTCCAGAGCGCATTGACGCTGCCAAGATCCGATGTACCCCGCAGTCTGTCCTGACCAGAATCCTTGACCAGAATCCCTGACCAGAATCCCTGACCAGAATCCTGACGGTTCCATTTGAAACATATCTAGTGAGTATCTATAGATAGAACTGTGTCACTAGAATATGTACCTTGCTTAGTCCAATCCCTATCTTAAATCCATCCTATCTTGTATTCAGAACCTGCCTTGTTAGGAGTACTTTTGAATTGCCTGAACTCTCTATCAATCCCTCCTATGTTCCTCCTGTGCTAGTATTGTTAAAACTATATTTGCGCTGATATTTTTCATCTGTAGAAGGCGGGACCACTGCAGGCAGTCGCTCTGATCAAGTGGCTGTGTTCTTGTGTGGTATCCGTTTATTCATAGTCATCTCCTAGTGTAAGAAATCCTTTTTTGGTCATTTTAAAAGTGCACTCCCGTTTTCCCATTCTTGGACCTATCTCGAAAAACAACCTCCACTAAAATGTCCATAACTTCCTCAGTTGTTGTGCTAGAAACAGAATTTCAACTTCTGTTTGTAGCTAACATCCACAGATTTAATAAAACTGCATCCCAAATCCATACGGTTCTCCTGTAATCGCAATTACCGCGCGCTGTAATGTTTGCCACAAATTTCGTTTTAGTGAACTTCGGACATGTCTAAAATAGCTTTTGATTGCTTCTGACCGTAATTTTAAGATTTCACATTGTTTCTTAGTATCACATCATTGCTAGTGTTTGTGTGCAACTATCCAAAGCGGCTCCCAGAAGAATTTAAACAATTTCCGCAATTTAAACCATATTTAGTGTTTGGACCCAATCCATTATCATGATAACTTTAAAACCATTTTGACCGCATGCCAATCAATTCTATTTTTCTCTTGTGTTGCTGGGGGGAATTTGGAATTGTTATTTTGTTAGAATTCTGCCATTCCTGAATACCTGCTCTCTCCTCCTATCTCTTTTCATTGCCTATTGCGGGGTTGAGGGGTGTGCAGGGGAAACTAGTAACCACATTGCTACTTGATCTGAACACACACAAAAGTATTATTTCTGTGCTGAATTGTTTTGCTCATTATTACTCCTTGTGTATTAAAGAGATTATTTAGTGTTAGATCACCCCATTGGTGATCATTGTGTACCCATTAAAACATAGTGTGATTAATTTGTAAATACATAAATAAATATTTTAACTTTGCAAACCAGACTGATTCCTAGTTCAGTGGGGGGGGCAGGTTCCAGGAGAGGGGCATGATATGAGTGGTACATCGTTCAGAATAAAATAACTTTTAGACACAAATAAGTAAGGATTTCTGTTGTGCATTACACGCTAGGCGTTGACTTAGGTGTGTGCCGGATTGAAATCACTTACACCATCCCTCTGACCAATCCTCTCGCCTGGAGCGATCACTGACTCCTGTCCTCTCATCTCTCTCTCTCTTCCCCCCAAGCCAAGCCTACCCAAACACTGCCACCTACCTTCTCGGACATCCAGCCCATGAGGTGTGTGTCAGTTGAGGCTTTTGCCACCACTTTCTCTCACCTCCTCCACCTTTGGCTGTCTCACATCCTGACATAGCCCTGTCTCTGCTCTACTCTTCAATTTCTGATACTCTTGATGCTCTTGCCCCTGTCATGAGGATCCGTTTGAAGTCCAAAGCCAAGTGCAAATCCTAGTAGGACTCTGACCTAGCTACACTTAAACATAAGTGTAGGGCAGCTGAGAGGAAATGGAGGGATTCCTGTTCATTCTCTGACAAACTGGCCTTTCGCCTGCTCCAAAGGCAATTCCGACTCCTTGTCCTCACCAAGAAGAGAGTCCACATTCAAGCTCGTGTCTCTGTGGCAACCAACAACTCGGCTGTACTATTTAAAATCGGCAAGGAGCTGGCCAACCCTGCTGCAGTCTCTACCCCTCCTGTTGCCTCCCAGGCTCTTTGCAATGCCCTTGCCTCTCACTTCATTTAAAAAACCCAAGACATCCTGTCCTCCCTCTCACCCCTACCCCTGCTCTCCCCTCTCCATCTGTGCTTGCTGACCCTCCTTTAGCCACCCCCCACCATTCTTCTCGTCCTTTCCTCTTTTCTGCCCTGATGAAGTCACTAGACACGTCCGATCTATGAAAGCCTCATCAAAACAGGTTCATCCCTGTTCCTCTAAAACCATCAAGGACCACATTAACACCCTTGCTCTGGCCCTTGCTGATTTTTGCAACCACTCCTTTGCCTCAGGATCCTCCCCCTCCCCTCTGAAGCACTCCCTTGTGCATCCTCTTCTCAAGAAACCCACAGCTAATCCTTCTTGTCCAGCTAACTATCGCCCAATTTCCATTACTCCCTTTCTGGGAAAACTCCTGTAAAGGTTGGCCATCTCTCAGCTTAACCTTCCTTCCAATTCTGTTGGCTGTCTCCATGACCACCAGTCTGGCTTCAGATTTGCCAGAAGCACGGAAACTGCTCTCCTGAACATCCTACAAGGTCTGCTCTCCTACTTGACTCTAACATTCCCTCTGTCCTCATCCTCCTCGATCTCTCTTCTGCCTTCGACACGGTCAACCATACCATCCTGCTCAACCGTCTCCGTGAAAACCTGGGTATCACTGATCAGGCTCTGGCCTGGCTGATCTCTTTTCTCTCAGATCGACCCTCCCAGGTCCAACTTGGGTCCTTCCTATCATCTATCTTTTTTCTCTACCTTTGGTGTTTCCCCAGGGGCCTAACATCTCACCCTGGTTTTTCAACCAATACCTGGCAACTCTCGCCCACTGCATTGACATGTTCTGCTCAAATTTCCAGTGCTAAGCTGACGACACTCAACTCATTTTCAGGCTGCCCGCTGCCACCTCCTCTCCCTCTCTCATCTCTGATTGCCTAACTGCCATTCAAGATTGGTGTGCTGCCAATGATCTTTGTCTGAATGCCAGCAAGATGGAGATCCTCCTCATCGGCACACATTCATCATCCTTTCCCCTCACTCTCTGGCCAGCTTCCCTTGGCCCTCCTCCTATGCCTTTGCCCACCTGTGAGTCTAAGAACCTCGGGGTCATCTTTGATTCCACCCTTTCCGTCTCCGCCCACATCTGTGAGGTCTCTTAAAAAGTCAAATTTCCTACTACACCTCCTCAGAGGTACTCTGCCTTTCCTCTTCTTCCCCCAGAAGCTAATGCTATCCCAAGTTCTGGTTCTCTCTAGGTCTATTTTAACAGCTTCTTTCTAAATGTACCTGCCTCTACTCTCCGCCCCCGGCAACTAACCCAGAACAGGACTGCGAGACTTGTCCTTGGCCTCAAGCCCTGGGATCGTATCTCTCCAGCTCTGAAACCTCTCCATTGGCTCCCAGTGGATTCAAGGATTACATTCAAAACCCTCTGCATTGTCCACAATGATTTCTGTGGCCTGGGTCCAAAATACCTTCAGCTATCCCTCCGCAAATACCTCCCCTCTCGAGCTCTTTACTCCTCTACCTCTAACTCCCTCAGGGTCAGTCCTTAAGTGCCTGCTATACCTTCACTGCCTTTTCTTCTGCCTCTTCATGGGCAGGCTCACCGACAACCTCTTGAGCCATCTTCCACTTCACCAAGGGACACTGGCATCCAGACTGTGCAATGGTGGGACTAGTGCACAAGAGGCTATGGTGGTAGATGGCATGGAGGCCTCAGTGGAGTAAGGCTGAGGCATGGTTGAGGAGGAGGGGGCCATTGCAGTGGCCAACCTAGAGAGACCAACAGAAAAAGTGCTTCTGCCAATTGTGCCAAGAGGTGGCACATCTGTGTATGATGCTGTACATGCAGCTCACAAGATGCTTGCACAGCATCATGTGTCAAAGCCTGCCACTTCAAGGTTCCTATCAGCCAGGGCAGCACCTCATCCCTAATGGTCATCTCCGCTGCAAGTGTCATCTCAGTCAGCGTGGAGGCATCATTAAAGGTGGTTAGAACTGCTGCAGATGGCCCTAGGACAGGAGGTTGTGCTTACCCACCACGGTGGACTGCACATCCTCCTGTCTCAGGGCTAGGTGTGCAAACTACACACCCCATTTGGTGCCCAGCCAGACCCTGGGGATGTGTTGGAATGGCCTTCTCCTCCACTACCTCCATCAACCATGATGCCTCCAGCAAGGCCTCTATGCTTTTCGGCCCCTTTGTGGCAATGTCACCACCATCCTGTCCCACCACTGTCAAGGTATCCACCACAACAACCTGATACTGGGACACTGTAAGAGGATTCAATTCAACACTACAGCTAAGTCAACGCCTAGTCTAGAATACTGAATGAAAACCCTTATTGATATACCTTTATGTCCAGTTCATGCGTTCTGGATGACTACCCCTATATAACACCCCTCTCTTGGAATCCTCCTGACCCCACTGAGCCAAGAAGTAGTTCTGTTTTGCAAGTTAAAAGGTTTATTTGATAATTTAAACAATAGATATATATATCACACTTTATAATAAATTAATAATTGAATAGCACACTTAATCTGATATGATAAATATTAACAACGGAGAATCTGGCACCAACACGCTTCTCTATAATCAATAAGGAGTTGACATGAAATGGATAAGGTAGCACACTGGTAAATAGGGACAGAAGAATAATGTGGAAGAGAATGTTTTATAGGGTTCAAGGAAATGCAAGGTTGAATGAATGAAATGCAGTATAGAAAATACTCAATATGATTTCAACAAAACAATGTAATCACTTTTCTCTGGCATTTCACTCCCCCCCTCTTTATGCAATGCAAGGAAATGGGAGGAAAGCACACAGTTCTCAGAAATGCAATCAATGTAATTCAGTTCAATCCCCCCCAAGCACGCTTAAAGAAAACAGATAGGAGTTTTGAAAACACAGGCAAAATGCTTTGATATGTGCTGGCAATGAAGAAAAAAAAAAAAATATATACTAAAATGCTTTTAATTCCCTCTAGAGGTTCAGGGTGAGTGAAATCAAGTTAATATTAGTCCAGGCTCACTTTAGCAAGGATCTAGGGTGTAACTAGCAGGTTAAACGAATTTTGGGCAACTGGAAAGCAAGCAGCTTCTGTTTTCACACGTGAAGAAATTTGCAAATCGCGGTAAAATTCGCGAATGCGTCTGGTGCGATTACAGAGGAACTACAAGGAGTATCACTATCGTTTTGGGGTCCTAAGAAAGCCTAGGATCTCAGCTTCCAGATGAAAGTTACTGCAAGTCTCTAGCACAAACGGTCGCGGAGATATGAGCGATTAAATAAAGGTCGTTTTTCAGATTTGAAATTTTAAAGTTCAAAAAGACAAGTGCAGCTTGCAACTAGAAAATGACAAGTGACAGCTTTACAAATGACAGTTGACAGTTAGGAGACAGTTCTACTTAGATTAAAATCGGATTGAATTATATTATTTTAACTAGGAGATTGGTTCTGCACAGTTTTCTAGGTACTCACACTATATTCTTGAGTGAAATGGGCCTCGCCATGGATCTGGTCAGGTTTTAGACGGGACTCTGGTCTCTGCACTTCACAGTGATCTGGGTCTGCTCTCTCTCTGGATTCTGAAGATTGAGGGATTTAAAGTCTGGATCTTTTTGCCCAGCTTTCTCTGGAGATTGATGGAGGTAAAGTATGGATTTTCCCGGCAGAGCTTCCAGCTGCAAATGGATTTGAAAGTCCCTATCTGTCCTGTCTGTCTGCTTTTATGTGTTTAGAATGTGGGTGTGTTCTAGCATCACTGACCCTACCTCTCTCTCAGCTTCTAATTGGTCAAACTTCCATTTCTCATTTGATTGGGGGAGCTAAGTTGTGTCAGAGTGATGTCATTTTATGGCTTGCAGAGAGTCCACTCCTCCTGTCAACTTACACACAAATCTAGATTTGAAACAAATACATATTTGCACAGGTAAACATTGGTTTAAAATTACATGCACACATCACATATCACAGGAGATATACCCTGTCCAAACTTTGCTCTTCCTGGGGGCTTGCATTCAGAAATGGCACATATTTCACTTTTTAACTGGTTTGCAATTCCGGACATTACCCCAAATTTACACACATGTGCGCAAGGAGTATGGACATTAGTTGATGAAGTGTCAGATTTTTCACATGCACACATTTTGAGTAATATCCTCTTTTCCGCTAAAACCCCCCTGAACATGCCACCGGTTCGAAAAACCTCTTAAAATGTGGGCAGAAAAATCACAAGAATTATGGTATCATTTAAATAATTTTCACAAGTCCGTACTATGAGTTATTCATCTTTTTAGAGTTATGTTCTGGCCCCAAAGGGGTGTGGTTTTCCTCCAGCACAAGGTTGAATTTCTTGTTTTCCCAGTTCTGCCAAGCCAGCTTGCTCTCACAGGCAGTGCCCCTCCCCTGTGCTTCCAGGAGAAATCTCCATTTACGACTCTGCCATAAAACATTTGCCTGAGTCAAGGCAGGGCTTTGTTCAATTTCCTGCAGAGCCCAGGTAATTCAATCAGGGAAGTGTCATATCCCTTTTGGTGTGAGCAGCAAAAGGGCAGCTAGGCCTGGGAACACAGCTGTGACTCAAGTTTCACTCCTGATGGGGGTAGTTGCCAGGCAAATTGGAATCTCTTTAAGCTGTCATTTCTGTTCCCCAGTTTCTGCATTCAAATAAAACTAAACATTTTCACATATGCAGCTAGAAGGCTGATTCTAAGTTTAAAACTATGACATTTAAACAATTGCAACCTATGTGACACTCAGAAATAGGTCACTCATTTCTTTTAAACATTTAGATTTTTAGTGTCTTTCAGTCCACATTTACTTAAACTGCTGAAATCACAGCTCAGCCAGTCTTGTTATAAACCTTCAAGTCACTTCAGAATATAACTTTAGATTGTATCCACCTCTCAGTAAGTCTTTCTTTGGCTTGCCTTGGGTTCACTTATTCAGTTTTACACAAAAAAGTAAAATCTGGTGTTGTTTTAAAACGCCGGCTTTTGGATAGTGGTGAGTACTGGTACTGCACCCCTTTTTGGGCTTTAAGAAAATGAATTCCCAACAGTTATGGGTTTGCTTTTGGCAATCAGCATTGCCATTCCCAATGGTTTCAGACTACTGTGTGGGTAGTCCAATGGTGGTTTTAGGCAGTGTCCTTCTGTGCCCATAACATCGGCAAAAATGGGTGGCAGCCTATTCTTCATGCATTTCCCTGTGCATTTTCTGGGAAGCTCTGGCCATCATGAGGTTTTCCATGTCAGTACTGCACAGTTTTGAGGTAGGGCTCGGATGCATGGGTAAATACATCCCACAAGCCCCCCTTCTTGCGATGGCCATTCTATTTCACAAATGGGACTCGCAAGACCTGGGATGTTTCCTCATCTTCTTCCAATAGATGGCACAGTTCAGCATCTTTTCCTCCATCCCGTACTGATCGATCGGTTCTCCTCGCCGGTCCTGATGGGAAGATTGGGCGGTACCCCGGGCCCGTTGTGTCTCTGCTCCCGGTCTCCGGATCGCCCTCCTTGGCCCGTCTCTAGGTTTTCTTTCTCCTAGGACGACAAGGGAAGAGCGGCAATACCTACTCATAGACGTCTTTCCACCACTGTTGAGATAGTGGGGCAGCATATGCATTTCATCATACGAAACATTACATTCTTATTTTGAGAAAAAAAAACAGTATAACTAAGAGACAGTTTCATGCAAATCACAATATTTTAGAGAATAGATGTGGTATGTTTTATGGTTGGAACTGAATTAGTCTGAGACAGTACCCGCTAGGATTCAAGAGGATTCCTCCATTTGTTGCAGAGTGTGCCTGGGATGGCAACATTTCAACTGGTTTATGTGGACCCACTTGTCTTCCCCCGCTGCCAAAGGACCTTTGGGGATGTGGATTTTGTAGGCCACAGGGGAGATCTTGTCGATGATCTCAAAGGGTCCCTTCCATGTAGGCAAAAATTTGTGCTGCTTGGCCTGGTTCCTTTGGAAGTTGTATAGATAGACCCGGTCTCCCACCTGATATTCCTTCCTGGAAGTTTTCAGGTCATAATGGGTCTTCATGCTATCAGCTGATCTTTCTAGATTCCGCTGAGCATAAGCAAAAGCATGTTGAAGGTGTTTCCTTAAATTCTCCACATACTCATGAGTAGTGGAGGCATTTATCAGTGTCTGCTCTTGGGTCCTGTAGAGCAAATGCTGAGGAAGCACCATCTTGCGCCCAGTCATCAACTCAAATGGTGACATTTTGGTTGCAGATGAAGGGGTAGATCTGATGGCCATTAGGACCAGAGGTAATCGGATATCCCAACTTGGCCCAGAATCTGCCACAAACTTCTTTAATATGCTCACAATTGTCCGGTTATATCTCTCTACTGCCCCAGAAGAAGCTGGTCTATAAGCAATATGCAGCTTTCTCTTGACCCCCAATATCTCCCACATCTTTGTCATTACTTCACTGGTGAAGTGGCTACCTCTGTCTGATTCAATCCTTTGCGGTAGACCAAAACGGGAAAAGATGTGGTTAATCATCAAGGCAGCTGCCGTTTCTGCCTTGCAGTTTGGGGCTGGGAGACATTCCACCCACTTGGTGAACAAGCATGTGACAGTCAACATGTACTTATTCCCCCTAGCAGAGCGAATCACGGGGCCTACAAAGTCGATTTGTAAATCTGACCATGGCAGTGTCATCCCCCGCTTTTGGAGAGGCGCGTGGTGCGTGAGGGATAATGGCTGAAATTGCGCACACACGAGACACCCCTTCAAGTATTGGTCGAGGTCCTGCCCCATGTGTGGCCAGTATGCAACCTCTCTTAAGATTTCCAATGTTGTGTGAAACCCCCTATGACCGGCGGTGGCCGCATCATGGGCGTGACTTAACATCAGGCTTCGGAATGAGGTAGGAACCACCCACTGATCGTGGCCAGCTTTGGATTTCCTTACCAGCAAACCGTCTTGGATTCGGAACATTTTTGGACATTTCATCAACACTCTTAGGTCCTCTTTCCCAATGTAATCGGTATCCGTCAGGGGAAAGTTCTCAGGGTCCTCAAGGTGCTGGTAAAATTTACCAATTATTGGATCCCCCTTCTGAGCTGTAATCAAATCAGCATCAGGGGTCTCCTTACTCCATTGTGCAATTGAAAGGTCGTTGTGAGCATTTGTCTGGGACCTAGTGATAGCAGTGACCTGGATTTCCCCCAACAGGGACTCAATCTCAATTAGATCCCCTTGGATGGCCCCGGTTTTGGCCAGCTGATCAGCTAAGTCATTTCCAGTTTTGTCTGGTCCCTCTACTTTGGAATGACCCTTGATCTTTTTCCAATAGATGGTCATCTCATTCGAGGTGACCAGATCATCAATGTTTTGGATCAACTTCCCATGTTTCAAGGGTTTGTTGTTAGCAAATAACATGCCTCTGGTTTTCCAATTAACCAGGTGCTCCACGAACCCGTTCCGTACATAATCCGAATCTGTGATTATGACCAGTTCGTGGAGTTGATGCTGGACAGCAGTGAGGATGGCCTGATGCACAGCCATCAATTCTGCCACCTGACTACTTCGGGGACCAATTTTGTATCCAGCGGAGGGTTCTGGGAACTCATTCACCCATGCATTCCCTACGCCGGCCACCAGTTCTTTCTCCCCGTTGTTGTCAACATGGTAAGAGCATCCATCCACATAGACAGTGGGCATTCCCTCACACTTGTCCTCTTCAAAGACTTTGTGTGGGGAATTAAGGTATGCCTCCATGTTGTCCTTTATTTTTAGACTTTCGTCCTCGAGACAGTTTTCTCTGGCACAATCATGCAAGTCAGCCAGACCTTGCGCGAGGGGACTCTTCTTGTTTTGGCCATATCGGACCTCCACAGGAAAGCCTTGCATTGACAGAATCCAGGAAGTAATTCGGGAATTACTCACATTTCCGGCCCGGATTCTGTCACTTTGGAGGTATTGCAGAGGCTGGTGTGGAGTATCCACTATGATGTGTTCCCCCTGGATAAACGGGCGGTAATTCTTCAATGCCCACACCGTTGCCAGGAGTGCCTTCTCACAATCGTTGAATTTTTCCTCCACAGAGGATAAAATTTTGCTCGCATAGGAGATTACTTTATTGACCTTGTCATGCTTTTGGTATAATACTGCTGTCAAGCACGTATTAGAGAACCCTGTCTCCAGGAAGAACTCCTTGTTTCTGACAGGGTAAGCTAGGCAAGGCGCTTGTGAGAGGCTTCTTTTGAGTTGTTTTACCGCCTCGGCTTGTTCTGGACCCCATTCCCACTTGACCCCCCCCCTTCAGGAGATGAATCAGGGGTCTGGTGATCTCTGCGTAGCCCTCAATGAACTTTCTGCTGTAATTAGTCAGTCCAAGGAGGCTCCTTAGTTCTCGCAGAGTTGTGGGGTCTTTCAGTTTCTGAAGTGCTTCCACTTTCTTTTCCTGGGGACAGAGGCCCTGAGGAGTAATCTCATGCCCCAAGAAATTAACACGGGTTCTACACCACTGTGCTTTCTGAAAGGAAAGTTTTGCTCCGGCGGCCCTCAACTGTGTCAGAACATAACGGATCTCCGCTATGTGTTCCTCCACAGATGAACTTTTGATGAGGACATCATCTACATAAGCCAGGTTACCCCTCGCACCGAGGTCGGGCATGGCCTTATGTAGGAAAATGTTGAATTCATTGCCGGAGTTGAGGTATCCGAAGGGAGTCCGGGTCCATGTATACTGCTGGCCCCCAAAGGTAAAAGCCAGTTTGTATTGGTCCTCCCGGCTGACAGGCACGGTCCAGTACCAATTGGTCAGGTCTATTGCTGTGAATACCTGTGACCCCTGGATCTGGGCCAGCCCTTGGTCAATGCAGGGCAGAGGCCATCGGGAAGTATGGACCCGTTTGTTGAGCTCCCTAAGGTCAGCACAGAGTCTCCACTGGCCGTTCGGCTTCAATATTCCCAGCACCGGGTTATTGAAGGTGCTGTGGACTGGACGGATTATTCCCCGGGACTCAAGGTTCTTAATTATTTCAGTAAGGGACTCCATTGATGCGAAAGGCAAGCGATATTGCTTCACAAACACAGGAGTCATGCCAGGGTCCGTGGGGATTGTTGTTGTGTGGATGTCGGTGCGGCCACAGTCATATGAGTCTACCGCAAAGAGATCTTGGAAATCCAAGAAAACTTGTTTCAACTTTTGCTTTTGTTCCAGAGTCACACAGGCATCAGCTAGGTTGACTCTCTCTTCCACCATCTGCCTGAAGCCTGGAAAGACTTCTGGTTTGGCTATTTCAGCGGCCTCCTCCAGCTGGGAGGAGAAGTCCCTGGTCAGAGTGCTGATTTGGACTGGAGGCTTCAGGTGGGAAAGGCAGCCCTCATGGACCTGGAAAATCACCTCATCCCTCCTGAAGTCACAAGTCACATCTTCCTTACCATAGGGGCAGGAAGTGTACACCAGGAAGTTCCCCCCATGCCGGGTAAAAATCCTGTCTGGTGTTGTATTGTCCTCACTGTCACTGTCAAAACAGTCCTTGGGGATTGGTCCTAACAGTTCATTTAATAAGTCGATGGAAAAATGTCGGTCATCAACCGCCATTCCAATAATGGTGCCTGCGGCTAGAGTAATACTCTTTAAGTCGCTGTTATCCACCTCTATTGGAATGGTGTCATGTTCTATGTTGACTAATGGAGTTGGGTTTACCCCCAACCCTTGCTGTTGGAGAGAAGCATTTAGATGTATGTAAGCCTCAGGGTTTTGCAAATATTGTCCTCTTTTAACTTTCACTTCCAGGGAGAATTGTCGGGTCCTTTCTGGGATGGTGACTTCCTCTTTAACCTGAATTTCAACTGCATAAGGTAGCAATTGAGCTGACCTAAATGCTTTTTCTGGATCATCAAAGCTCATGAGATTATCCGCTAATCGGGACCAAGCTTTGCAGTTTATTAGGTCCAAACTAATGGCAAAGCGATTGAGAATGTCACTGCCTAAGTAAAAGGCGGCAGGGACGTCTCGCACGACCCAACAATTGTGGACTATGCTCTTGTTGCCAATGGAGATTTTGAGCATACACCTGCTTGGCAGGAGCTGTTTGGAATTAGGTGCTTCCAGGTCCATTTCCAATTTGTCTATCAGTTTGAAGGTGGGAATGGCTGGATCTTTTGGGAGTTGGCGGAACATGGCTTCGCTGATGAAGCTCTTATCGTTGTTCACACACACTCGAGCGAGAACAGAGTCCTTCCCATCATTTAATTGGACAGGGATGAACAACTGCTCTCCAATTTGCTGAATATCAGCCAGGCTCTGAGCTGATTTCACATCTTTCTGGACTATAGGAGTGGGAGTTTCTGATTGTGGATTAGTGTAGAATTTCAGGGTGTTTCCTTCCAGCGTGGAGTACCACTTTAGACTGGAAGGGAGGTTGATTTTCAGAAATAGAGAGGACCCCCCATCATCAGTCTGTTGTCCTACTGCTATTACTGTCACGTCTGGAATTTGGTTATTCTGGAAGTGAAATTCTACTTGGTCAGATTTTTGTTCAACCATGTGGCAGGTGCCGTTTAAACTAACATGGTTGACACTTTGTTTTAATTTTATTGGTCGGCTAGTCTGGGTCCAGAGGACCTTGTTTACGCAATCTATTAGGGGTGACAACCTTCTCAGGAGGTCATTCCCTAGTAAACAAGGGGTGCCCTCTGGGGTCACAACTATGACCGGGTGTTTCAACTTGTGTCGCCCGATCTTAATGTCCAAGTCTGCAGTCCCCTCAACAGGAATTTCCTTCCCGTCAAAGTTCTGCAGTTGTCCAGGAAGAGAGGTGAGAGGAATTTGGTAATTCTCTCCCCTTCCTGCATTTAGTTCGTCAAAGGCCCTTCTGGACAGAAGGGTAGCTTGAGATCCAGTGTCCACCAGTGCCGAGATTGTACCCTGCCCCTGTACTTGTACCGGGGCATAATATCTTCCCTCCTTCTCCTCAAGGGGGCACAGATAATGTACATTTTTGGACAACTGGTGGGCTAATTTTCTGGTTCTGGACATCGCGAGAGAAGAATTTTGGGCAGAATTCTGTGGAGAGCCTTGGGAATCTGAAAGAAAAATTTGGCAACTGGAGATCAGAGCCATTGTGGGTTCCCCTGGTTCCGGTTCTGGGCCACCCCCCCCTTTTTGGAGGCAGTCACCAGGATGGGTTTGAACCAGGGGATTTTCTTGCTGTTGGTTCTGGGATGAGATGGTGGGCGGCGGTAGCTCAGTCTCCACATCTCCCCAGTCTGGATTTGCATCCCTAGGGACCCATTTTTCTTTGGGAGGAGTTCCCCCCTCTCTGAAGGAGAAGATCCTTTTCCCAGGATCCTCTGAGGATCCCTCTCCCTCAAATTGGAAGATCTGTACCTCCTCCTCAAACTGAGTCTGTTTGGGTCTTTTGTTTCTCCTACCCCCCCTCTGCTCCTTAGGAGGCAGACTTTCCGGTGCAAGAGATTTTGTTTCCGGTTCCTGGGTTTCCAGGGGCTGTTTACAAGTGAGGAAGGAAGCTTCCTCCAAGGCTTTACACCCCCCTTCCCTTTGTGCCTCCTCCCTGGGAACCGGTGAGTTATCGGGGTGCTGCCCCCGTCATTGTTCTGGAGCACCAGGTCCAGAGTTGGGTGCGTTCTGCGCCGGCACGCCCATCTGAGGGTTCTGCTGAGCCCTCAGTATGTGACCCAGATCCCGCGCCATGTTTTGAACCTGGCGCTCTAACTGGGAAACCCGCTCAGGCTGATACGGGGCCCTGTTTTCTCCCCTGGGCTGATCCCGGGAAGGGTAGCTGTCCCTCCTCTGGTAATACCCCGGGTTGGGAAGATTTGGGTACCCCTCCACCCTTGGCCTCCCCTCTCCCGGATTCAGTGGTCTGGGCTCAGGGAATTGGGGAAAGAAGGATGGATGGTTTTGGGGCTGAAAGTCGGGTGGATATCTGGGGAAAAAGTTCTGCCCAGGGTTTGGTAAATTTCTGCCCTCCTGTGGGAAGTTTGGAGGGAAGTTCCCTGGGTTAGGTGCTTGGCTGGATCCCCCCCCTTGGGCTGGAGGAGTCCACACATAACCCAGGATGGGTCGATTTCCCTTGTAACGGGGACTTACATAATCAGGAGAGCGAGGGACCCCATTTGTGGGGCTGCCTCCTTGGCTCCCTGTCTGTGACTGACCCGAGGACCTCCTGGGCCTAGCATTATTAGGTGCAGGTAGGTTTTTAGGCCCCCCATCTCCAAATCCAAAACGGGGGTGACCTTTACCTCTGCCACCTTGGCAGCAGCAGGGCTGCTGTTGGCTTTGGGGTTTTTCTGGGCATTACTTTTGCTATCTATCGGTTTCTGCACCTCATAGATCCGGGTAGCCTGTTCAATGACCCAGTCTAAAGATCTTTTCTCGTGAAAATCCCTCACAAGCTGGGTCATGATATATTTGGGCAAGGCATGGAAAAACGTATTTATAAATTCTCTGCTATCCGTGCGCACCCTTCTTGTGGTCTGTGCAAAAGCACGCTTTAACTCCTGCACAAATTCTTGTGGGGCCTGATCCTCCCCACATTGCAAATTGTAGGCTGCCTTGCGAGCCTCTTGAGGATTTCTGTGAACAGAAAAATGTTTCAAGATGGCCGCCTTATAGGTGGACCATCCTAAATGATTTTGGTCCTCCAGCCCCGCAAAGAAACAGGAGTATTCCGGGGAGAAGGTCCACTTTACATATTGAATACAGCTTTGGCTGTCCTTCAAATGGAAAGTCTCCATCATTTGTTCAAACAACTCTAAGTGCTCCCAAACAGAATACTTAGCGTTCTTATGGTAAGGCGTGATGACGCTCCTGATCGCCTTAATCTGCTTTAAGGGGTCCTTAAGCAAGGCCCTTTTTGCCTTATTGGCCTTTTTGGTTCGGGTAACCCTTGTCCATTCGTCCTCGGACTCAGAGGCACTGCTCCCAGAGGTTCCCGTCTGTTCTTCCAAGTTTTCCCGGATTCTGCGAGCCTGGGAATGGCTGGCAGAATGTGGGGACCTGGTCTCCTGTGTCCTGCGCAGTTCAGAGGAGTCTTCAGATTCCTCCTTGCTGCCAGGATTTGATGGGTACCCCCTCCACTGACCTAACTGGGCAGAGGTTTTCAGGATGCCCTTAATGGGCCTACTCTCCTGGGGTTCCCCATTGAACTGTACTGTACTTGGGTGCCCATACCCGGATGCCCACCCCTCCATTCCTGAGTGGTACTGGCCTATGAGCCCCATACTCTTAGCTGGATAGTAATCTGCCATCCCTGTGGCCCTGTGCTCATGTGCGCCAGGGGACATGGGGGTGGTAGAGTCCAGGGACTGGCGGAGATGAAGGCCCCTGATGTTAGGGCTCCTGCGGTTATGGTCAGGAGTCTCTCTTTCCCAGCGGACCTCATCCCTATCCGCCCCTGCTCCCTGTTGCAATGCAAGAGCCTGCATTTGTGCTTTCAGTTCCTCAGTCAAGGCCTTACTAGACTCTATCAGTCTCTCCTGCATTGCTACCTGTTGTTGGAGCCTATCATTGTGTTGACAGAGGGCCTCATTTTCCCTCTGTGCTTCCTGGTTGGTCCTGGAGAACTGGGCCAGTCTTTGCTGCAGGAGGTTTACCTCCTGAGTCCCATCCCTACCGGCCTGCTCCTTTCTTGCCAGAGCATCTTCCACCCTTCTGGTGTGCTCTACCAAGTTCTGGTTTTCTTTTTGGAGGTCACCCAGCCCCTGGAGGGCCAGGTGATTTTCTTCAATTTCCTTTTTTAAGTGGCAGACTTTCTGGCCTAAAGTGTCTCTTTCCTGACTGAGAGCCTGCATCTGTGCTGCCAGGTCGTCCCTTTGCCTTTGGAAGGCACCAGCTTTCTGGCGCTCCTGATCAAACTCTGCCTGGGTGTCCAGGTCTTTCAGAATTAGTTTGTTGCTCTCTGCCTTCACTCTATCTAGGTGGCCTTGCAGGGTGACTACCTGCTCAGCACATACCCTGTTGAAGTCCAGTTGTTGCTCCAGCTTTTTCTGGCTTTGCAGTAGGGAGTCCAAACCTTCTTGGTGTTCCTTCTGCAAGGCCAGAAATCTGGTATCCTGTTCTGACTTTTACTTTTGCAGCACATCCATATCCTCCTTTATTTTAGTGATGTACTGCCTGGTCTCATTTTCTGACTCCTGGCTCCTGTGCAGCCTTTGCTCAGAAGAGTCCAGATCAGATTGGGCCTTCTCTAACGCCATCTGTTGTCTTTTTGCCAGATCATGGCCTTCAGCACATTTATTCTGTATGGCTCCCATATATAAATATAAATATGCCGCTATCCTAACAATCTTGTCGTGTTCATCTTTGGCCTTAGGAGCCATATATAGTTCACTCAGGGCCATATGTAATGGACCCTGATTTCTCCATAAGTCTGACCCTGTTTCAGTGACCTGTCGCGTGATGGCCTGCAACCAGGCATCCTGGCCCTGCTCAGCCCATTCACCTCTCACAAATAGTTTATGTAAGAAGTGCTCTCTGGCTATTTTCATATCTACCAAGGTCGTCATTCTAGAGATTGGTCTCTGTCCTGACTTACAGAAGTTTGTATTTTATTTTTGCAGAACAGAACTTTTCTTGGAGTGTCCCTTTTGAGGAATGCTTCACAGCGTAATGCAGCGTGGTGATCCGACTGGATATGTGTATCCCGTCAGTTAGCACACTGTATTAAGCCGCACAAGTGGTATTCTAACCCAAACGTCCGGCCCGAGCCCCCAATTTGTAAGAGGATTCAATTCAACACTACAGCTAAGTCAACGCCTAGTCTAGAATACTGAATGAAAACCCTTATTGATATACCTTTATGTCCAGTTCATGCGTTCTGGATGACTACCCCTATATAACACCCCTCTCTTGGAATCCTCCTGACCCCACTGAGCCAAGAAGTAGTTCTGTTTTGCAAGTTAAAAGGTTTATTTGATAATTTAAACAATAGATATATATATCACACTTTATAATAAATTAATAATTGAATAGCACACTTAATCTGATATGATAAATATTAACAACGGAGAATCTGGCACCAACACGCTTCTCTATAATCAATAAGGAGTTGACATGAAATGGATAAGGTAGCACACTGGTAAATAGGGACAGAAGAATAATGTGGAAGAGAATGTTTTATAGGGTTCAAGGAAATGCAAGGTTGAATGAATGAAATGCAGTATAGAAAATACTCAATAAGATTTCAACAAAACAATGTAATCACTTTTCTCTGGCAATTCACTCCCCCCCTCTTTATGCAATGCAAGGAAATGGGAGGAAAGCACACAGTTCTCAGAAATGCAATCAATGTAATTCAGTTCAATCCCCCCCAAGCACGCTTAAAGAAAACAGATAGGAGTTTTGAAAACACAGGCAAAATGCTTTGATATGTGCTGGCAATGAAGAAAAAAAAAAATATATACTAAAATGCTTTTAATTCCCTCTAGAGGTTCAGGGTGAGTGAAATCAAGTTAATATTAGTCCAGGCTCACTTTAGCAAGGATCTAGGGTGTAACTAGCAGGTTAAACGAATTTTGGGCAACTGGAAAGCAAGCAGCTTCTGTTTTCACACGTGAAGAAATTTGCAAATCGCGGTAAAATTCGCGAATGCATCTGGTGCGATTACAGAGGAACTACAAGGACTATCACTATCGTTTTGGGGTCCTAAGAAAGCCTAGGATCTCAAACGGTCGCGGAGATATGAGCGATTAAATAAAGGTCGTTTTTCAGATTTGAAATTTTAAAGTTCAAAAAGACAAGTGCAGCTTGCAACTAGAAAATGACAAGTGACAGCTTTACAAATGACAGTTGACAGTTAGGAGACAGTTCTACTTAGATTAAAATCGGATTGAATTATATTATTTTAACTAGGAGATTGGTTCTGCACAGTTTTCTAGGTACTCACACTATATTCTTGAGTGAAATGGGCCTCGCCATGGATCTGGTCAGGTTTTAGACGGGACTCTGGTCTCTGCACTTCACAGTGATCTGGGTCTGCTCTCTCTCTGGATTCTGAAGATTGAGGGATTTAAAGTCTGGATCTTTTTGCCCAGCTTTCTCTGGAGATTGATGGAGGTAAAGTATGGATTTTCCCGGCAGAGCTTCCAGCTGCAAATGGATTTGAAAGTCCCTATCTGTCCTGTCTGTCTGCTTTTATGTGTTTAGAATGTGGGTGTGTTCTAGCATCACTGACCCTACCTCTCTCTCAGCTTCTAATTGGTCAAACTTCCATTTCTCATTTGATTGGGGGAGCTAAGTTGTGTCAGAGTGATGTCATTTTATGGCTTGCAGAGAGTCCACTCCTCCTGTCAACTTACACACAAATCTAGATTTGAAACAAATACATATTTGCACAGGTAAACATTGGTTTAAAATTACATGCACACATCACATATCACAGGAGATATACCCTGTCCAAACTTTGCTCTTCCTGGGGGCTTGCATTCAGAAATGGCACATATTTCACTTTTTAACTGGTTTGCAATTCCGGACATTACCCCAAATTTACACACATGTGCGCAAGGAGTATGGACATTAGTTGATGAAGTGTCAGATTTTTCACATGCACACATTTTGAGTAATATCCTCTTTTCCGCTAAAACCCCCCTGAACATGCCACCGGTTCGAAAAACCTCTTAAAATGTGGGCAGAAAAATCAAAAGAATTATGGTATCATTTAAATAATTTTCACAAGTCCGTACTATGAGTTATTCATCTTTTTAGAGTTATGTTCTGGCCCCAAGGGGTGTGGTTTTCCTCCAGCACAAGGTTGAATTTCTGGTTTTTCCAGTTCTGCCAAGCCAGCTTGCTCTCACAGGCAGTGCCCCTCCCCTGTGCTTCCAGGAGAAATCTCCATTTACGACTCCGCCATAAAACATTTGCCTGAGTCAAGACAGGGCTTTGTTCAATTTCCTGCAGAGCCCAGGTAATTCAATCAGGGAAGTGTCATATCCCTTTTGGTGTGAGTAGCAAAATGGCAGCTAGGCCTGGGAACACAGCTGTGACTCAAGTTTCACTCCTGATGGGGGTAGTTGCCAGGCAAATTGGAATCTCTTTAAGCTGTCATTTCTGTTCCCCAGTTTCTGCATTCAAATAAAACTAAACATTTTCACATATGCAGCTAGAAGGCTGATTCTAAGTTTAAAACTATGACATTTAAACAATTGCAACCTATGTGACACTCAGAAATAGGTCACTCATTTCTTTTAAACATTTAGATTTTTAGTGTCTTTCAGTCCACATTTACTTAAACTCCTGAAATCACAGCTCAGCCAGTCTTGTTATAAACCTTCAAGTCACTTCAGAATATAACTTTAGATTGTATCCACCTCTCAGTAAGTCTTTCTTTGGCTTGCCTTGGGTTCACTTATTCAGTTTTACACAAAAAAGTAAAATCTGGTGTTGTTTTAAAACGCCGGCTTTTGGATAGTGGTGAGTACTGGTACTGCACCCCTTTTTGGGATTTAAGAAAATGAATTCCCAACAGTTATGGGTTTGCTTTTGGCAATCAGCATTGCCATTCCCAATGGTTTCAGACTACTGTGTGGGTAGTCCAATGGTGGTTTTAGGCAGTGTCCTTCTGTGCCCATAACATCGGCAAAAATGGGTGGCAGCCTATTCTTCATGCATTTCCCTGTGCATTTTCTGGGAAGCTCTGGCCATCATGAGGTTTTCCATGTCAGTACTGCACAGTTTTGAGGTAGGGCTCGGATGCATGGGTAAATACATCCCACAACACCCTCAGCAGCTTTGGATAAAGCTCACCCAGCCACATCATCCTCTGAAGAGGTGGTCACAACAGGGGGTAGCTGCAGTCTGCACCTGAGTGTGGAGGCTTTATCCCTTGCTTTCTGCTCCACAGCACTGCCTGCACCCGCTGCGCCAGCCACAGCAACTGTGTAAAAGGGAACAAAGAACAGAGACCTCGACTGCCAAGAGATGGCCTCCTTGAGACAATCTCTCAACATGCAGTTGGAGACGCCAATAGTGAGCATGCATAATGACTCTGTGGTCACTCACGATGCACATCACCAGGACCTCACATCGATTGGAATCCTCATGCACGCATCCCTCTCATGAGTGGCTGTAGCCAATGAGGCCCCGGCTTTGGCACTACGTGGTCATATTGCACCATCCCAGAATCCACCACAGGATGGCAGTCCCAGTCAACCAAGCAGGTGTGTCCATTGGCCATGCCCACACACACCCCTATCCACTTGTCCACGCCACCTCTTCTTCATGTTCCCTGGTATCTATGTGCCTGTGGAGGGGGTATGCATTTTGATGTTGTATTCCTTTACATTTGTTGACCCCGCCCTTACAGGGTGGACTATTTGTGTTCTTCTTTTCTGATTGTTGCTCCCAATGACTCTGTTTTCTTTATTTTTCCCTCTTTTCAGGGCCATTGCCCGCTTGAGGGCATTTTGAGTCAGAGGACTGGACATGCAGCGATGAGCAGTGGGGTAAACTGACATGGTGTTGTGGACTGCTTGTTTGTTTGTTTGTTTATTTTATTTGTATGGCGCTCCAAACCCGGAGGTAGAAGGGCGCTTAAGAATATGGTTACAGAGTTGAGAAGTATCTGTGTGTTGCATACTTCGTACAGGTTTATAATATATACATATATATACAGTGGTTAATAAACAGAACATATGCAGTGCGTACAATATACAATTTTCAGAATAATTACAGTGTCTAAACCAGTATCCACACGGGTCTAGAGTTAGTGGTGTTATTCTTTGTTTAGCAGCCATCTGATGACCTGCTTCCTAAAGATCTGGAAGGATTCGACAGTTTTGATGTTAAGCGGTAGGGAGTTCCAGAGTTGGGGGGCCAGCACTGTGAAGCTTACCCCTCCCGCTCTTTTTAGGTGGAACCTGGGCACTAGTAGGCAAAGAGTTTTGGAGGATCTGGTGAGTCTGGTGGCAGGTTTCAGGGTGAGTTTATTAGCTAGATAAGGTGGTGCTAGGTGATTGAGGGCTTTGTACGTGAGGCAGATGATTTTTAGATCAATTTTTTGGCGTATGGAAAGCCATTTGCAGGCTTTCCTAGTGGCAGAGATGTGCTCTTGTCTGGGAATGTTGAGGGCTGCGCGTAAGGCGTTATTTTGTATTACCTGCAATTTATTGAGTACGGATTGATTATCGCCTAGGTACAGGCTGTTACAGTAATCCAGTTTGGATTGTATTAGGGCCCTGGCAAGGGTGAGGCAGCTGTTGGGTGATAGGAAGGGTCTGCTGGCCCTAATGAGATTGCCGGTATAGGCAGCGGCTGAGGTGATCATATTGGTGTGTTTGCTGAGGTTGGAGTTGGCATCTAGATAGAAACCCAGGGTTTTTACGCTTTTGGCTATGGGAATGGGATGACCATCGATGGTGATGTTATTATAGCAAGGGTCAAGTTTAGTTAGAGTGTTGGGGGAGCCGACAATTAGGAGCTCTGTTTTCTCATCATTCAGGCAGAGACCATTGGGGGCCATCCATGCCTGAATGATGGAGAATATTTTGTTGATCCGGGCGGAGTCTTCTTGGTAATTACCAGAGATAGTGAGGAGTATCTGGGTGTCATCTGCGTAGTTTACAGCTACAGCCTCCCAGATACAGGTGCACATCCCAATCTTCATTTATCCTAATGAGTGCAGTCTGTATGACTAACTTCTTTAGCTGGTCCAAACCAAGGTCCTATGTTGTTAGAGGTATCTTGCCTCATCCAGTGCCCACACTCCCTAAGAGGAACAGTCAACACCCTGTTTCCACCCTAGTCACCTCCTATACTGCACACTAGCCCTCCTATACCAACACAGAGAGAGACAGTGTTATGTTGAGGAGGTGATGGAGTCACATCACTACAGCGGTACCAGCAGATTAGGTTGTGCACTGTCAATCTGGTTCATGGCTGGTGATGTATGCACCCCAATAGTGGCATGCCATTAAACATATAGGGTTTGCATGGATGATGTGATTTAGTGATGTTTGGGTGATGGTCACTGTTGCTGAAGATGTGAGTTTGCCTACAGCCTGTGTGTGTGCATGTCTCCTTCATCAGCAATGTATGTGCTTTGGGTGCATGCGATCTCCTGACATGTGTCCTGTCCAGTGTCCACTCCATGATCAGGGGTGAACCTGCCAATTGTGTACTATGGTGAACTCACAGTAGGCTTCTGCACCATGAGCCGTGTTTGTGTGGTGTTTCTATATTTTCTCATGGGGATCGCCTTGCTCTTGTAGTTGAAGTGTGATATGAGGTCACTCTGGGTAACATTCCCATGGTCTCATTTGGTTCCCGGTGCACCCCTGCCAATGTTGCATGGGCATGCAAAAGACCTGAGAGCCTCTTCCTACATAGATGGTTGATCCAGATGGCATGGATGAATATGGGTGATATGTGTAATGTGTGGTGCATTGCTGGTGAGGTGCAGGTTTTCAATGCCAGTATATTCTTCTCATGTGTCATGTGTCCTGTTGCTAATGTGTTCTCATTAATATGGGTACACCGTCCTTATAATGAACATTTTATATCGAATGAATATATAATGAATATTATATAATGCAAATGTATGTGGTAAGGTTTAAATCTTGTAGTGAAACGGTTGGGGTGGGTTTTTAGGGCTTGGAAACTGGGGCTTGGAGCCCCCCCCCCAAAAAAGAAAAAAGAAATGGCTGTTATCCTTTGTCATTATATAATGTTCGTTATATATGCATGTGTTATAAAGTGATTCATTATAAAGACATGCAAACTTTATATTGTCAATGTATGTTGAGAGTGAGGGGTGCGTTACCTTACCTTTTCATTCATGTTTGTGCATCCGGTGGTTGGCTAGTTTTCACTATGGTATTCCTGAAAAGCATCTCCATGATTGGACGGGGACATGTTGAGGTCATCCGAATAATGCATGTGGAGCGGTTGGGTGGGCAGCGGTTGATTTTACCCATTTCAGGAGCATGTACATGTCTGTTGTGTGTGAAGGTGAGCAGGTCCAGCAACAATGGTGCTGAAGGAGACATCACAAAACCTCCCCACCCACTCGCATAGGCATACAGTGTGGAATGAAACAAATCCTCCATGGAACTTAAAAACCTGATAGATATGGTCTCCCTAGCAGCACCCACAGGCGCCCGTTCCAGCACAGCTCTAATGTGTTTAGCAGTTGCCTGCCCAGTCAAGGGCCACACAGCCCCCCCCAATCTCCCTGGGTGTTGCTTTCTGGGGCCATGCAGTGTGAGGGTAGTTTTGCCAGGGTACCATTGCACTACCAGATGGCTGATCTCTGACCTCAGCAATCTGGTAGTGGGCAATAATAATGGATGGAAGGACCATATGGCCAGCCTGCACTGGAAATCCAGATGGGTGTCTATTACAAAATGTACTCCATTTCGGTCTGTAAGTAGGCTGGAAACGTTTGCCAAACCTCCCCCTCTCTCACCCAGGGTACACAGAGAACAGGAAAGCTTAGTCACCTTCCCCAGGGTACTGTATGCAGTGTGAATGGGTCCATCTGTGGTACACTTGGTTCTCACTGGCCAAACCGGGCCCCATGGTGAATCCATAGTACCCCGGAAGCCAGACAAGGGCCACAACCCAGGCAATGTCCCAGCATAGCTTGGTCTGCTAGGGCCGCCCTACCTGCCCACAGCAGTGGGAAAACTAAAGCCTTTGGTGCTTTTCCAAGAGTCCAACTTTTTTACAGCCAGCAGGGTGCCTAGTCGAAACTAGAACTTCAGCTGACTTGAATGCAGACAGCAGGGCACCCTCCTCATGTGCCTCCTTGCACTCCATGGGATCTATTTGGCGCACTTGGTCTGTCTACGATTGGACTGCTTGGCCAGACTTGGCTGTTGTTTTAAGCAATTGGCTTCCACCCACCTTGGGACTGTGTCTCTGTAAAGCCACCTTATGTGGGTGGCTACCCCTTTGAAGCAGAGAAAATTCCACACAGCCTGGCAGCACACTAGTGGTCAGATCAGAGTGGATGGGCTAGGGTGGTGGTAGCCAACCCCACCTGTCAGCAAACTTATGGTTATTTGTGGAGACACTTGTTAGGGAGAATTCTCTGTTTAGGCTGAATTTCCTAACCTAGTGAGTCCCCCAGCAGCTTTGCTGGATTTCGGGAGTTTGTTTTTTTCCATCCTGCCAAGAGTGAGACTCTTTTTCTCCCACTCTTGGACATGTATGTGTGTAATTCCTTTGAATGTCAATGTGTTCTATGGGCTATGGGGTCTTTTACTCCATAGGGTCTCATATGTTTTGCTATGTGTGTTACACTGCACCCTCTGTGCCGTAGCACTGGGGTGTCCTAGCGGACCTCCATCAAAGACTCCATACCCGGGGAATGACTACTGTCTCACGGGCATGTAAAGTCACCATTGGCTTTACTAGACCTAAATTTACTAACAGAACTAGTACAAACCATCCTATTGTGGACGTACTAGTAGGGGTAATTCTATTACTCCTGGGTCTGTTATTCGAGGGGGCCCTGTCCCGTCCCCCCTCGTCGAGTTTTGGCTGGTGGCAGTGGAAACTACTTGTTATGTTCGACCCCGAATATAACCCTATGGGATTCTTCCCATTGTTGGAGATTGATACTTTTTCTCGTTAATCTCTAACGTACCACCGACCTACTTATCTTAAATAGGTTTATCGGATGGTATTTTCTGCCAGAACTCGGTTTTTAAAATGGCGTCTGTGTTCGTCTCTGTGACTCCTAAACCAAAGGTTGAGCCCTTTGTTCCACTTTTGGCGGGCTCTGGACAGAGACCCTCCAAAGTGGTGCCATTCTGTCTGGGTTACCACAGGGGTGTGGGAGGGGGTTTAGGCACCCTGGACCGAGTTGCCTTGCCAACTCCGGTCGCACTCTGGAGTGATTGGCCCAAGTGGTGAGCCTTCCCGCTCACCACTTAGCATGTGTTGATTGACAGCTAGGCTGAATGAATGGGGGTTTTCTGCATAAAAGCAGGTCTTTTGGGACTGGATCTTCAGAAGTCGCCACAGGACCTAAGAATCCGACGAGGGTAAAGCTGAGCCGACCTGCAACGACGACACCTCCAGTGGAGCCCTGCTGAACCGACTCACCACTTCCCGACGACAGAGGAGATCTCCCCGCCGGAGAGTCTCTTCCCCTGACTGGTGGGAACAACCAGTCACCTTTGCTTTTTATTTGCCTCAGGACGCAGTGGTCGAATTGCTCGTGCAGCGCCCCTCTGCACCCGGATAGCCACTACCCCTGTACCGCGACCAAAAGGTGGTGCCTTGTGACGGAGCACTCCGCGGCTGGTCTCTTCCCTGGTGGTGCACCGGACTTCACTTTTCTTCGACGACGAGATCATCTCTTCTCTTGGCAAAGACCCGACGTGCATCCACCACCAGGAACAACTGCCCCCGCCGGAGCTGCCCTCCACAACAAGGTACCATGTCCGCCTGGCTTCCCTTTTGATCGGTTCGAGTGAGGTGTCTTAATCCTCTCCTTTCCATTGGGTCACCTCCAAGCTTTTCTCAATTATTGTTCTGAACTGGTTCAATCTGCCGATAACAATTTGCAACAAAGACTTGAATGCATCTCCACTAGAGACTTTTTGAGGACATCGCGCCTTGCCTCTCTCCGAGTGGGCCTGGCCTCTGAACTTTATGACCTATTGTGGTTCTTGCCTTCTTACCGTACATTTTGCCCGTGATGTATTGAACTGTGTTGATTTCGTAACCTGCCTATCTTTTTCTCTCCCGTCCTAACTAATATTCGAGTGCCATCTAGGTTGAGGTATACACCTCTGTCTGTAAATAAGTGGTGCCGGTAGAACCTAGACTTGTCGAAATATTGCTAGGGGGATTGATCGTTTCTTCTTCGTAGAGTAATTGTGTTTGATTTTTTTGCCGTGAAAGTGCCATAGTGTTTTTCATAGATGTTTCGTTATAAATAAATACCTCAATATATTTACACTAAGCCTCGTTGCGTGTTTGCTTGTCTTGCTGTGAAGGATTGCCCTATTTTGTATACTCCACATACTGCTCAACTCTTCTTGAGGGAAGTCTGACTGCTCAGCCACAGCTACCAAGTGAATCTGTGTGGTACAGACTGCTACCAAGTGGGTTCACCGCCAAACACCTGTAGTCCTAAATCTTTTGCAGTGGTCCCAGAGGGAACTGCACAGGTTTCCGCCTAACAACACTCCCCCCTGTTGTGCCTGGGCCCAGCCTCTCCCCTTCTACGCCCCTGCAACCTCTCCCCAGGTAGGCCTGGCCACCGGTACCCATGTGGTTGACCTATCCTTCTCCCAAGTGTTGGAGAGGGGCATGCGCTGATTCTTGGCTTCCACAGACGACCCTGAAGGCATGAGGGTCAGCCTGAGGCAGTTGTAAGGCTCCCCCCCCATTGCCACAATCCAGCAGGTGCAGCTACTGGGTGGAGCCTGCCAGTGGAATCTGCTTGTCTCAAAGATTGAGCCATACACATGTAAGTACATACGGCTGGCACAGTGACACTGCAAAAGGCTCATTGAATTAATGATGGTTCCTTTGATGACTCTGTTACTTGGATAAATGTGGTAAATCTACAGCGAATACATGCTGACAAAACGCTGACCTCCGGATATGCAAGCATTTATCAGACCAAGCCCAATCTGGCCTTACACAGCCACTTCAGTGACTCTAGTTAAGCTTGGTCAGATCACATTTCCCCTTGACAGTAACAACACATTCAGATGTCTGCCCTACCAAATTCCGATGGTACTTCCTGTGCCTACTATGGTGATAACAGGTAAGGGGGAATCAGGATTCAATTCCAGAGAGGGAGCCTGTGAAACTGCTACCACATTCAAGGAAGGCAGCAGGTGGGTAAATTACCCACTTCTGATTCGTGGAGGTAATAACAGAAATTAATGATGAAGGACTGTTTCGAGGCCCTTAAAAGGATTCATTGTAGAACAAGTCTAGTGCCAGCAGCTGTGGCAATTCTAGCTCCAATAGTGCATTTTAAATTTGCTAAACTTAAAAAGCTCATAGTTGTATCTTGTGATGGAGCTGGAAGTCTAGAGCGAGACGCTCTAATGCTTGTCCCAGCCCCAGTCTCTTGGCAGCCCCATGATACTCTTGACTTAGTGTCCTGGGGGTCCAAAGTCTTTATTTGAAAACAGAGTATTCAAAGCAGGCCGGTCAACTGGACACTTCAGCTAGGAATGATGTAATAGGACTCCAATTGCATTCTGTTTGTTTTTGTAACAGGGGCCATGATTAAGAGGGAAGGCCGGGGAGATTTGTATTTTGCAGCAAGAGGTGATATTCTTGGACTTTTGTACTTCTAACCATAAACAATGCCAATGAGAGATGCAGCAGCGTTATTCTTATTCCCATGATCTACGGAGCAGCTTCCTCTAAAACAAGGTCTTTGGGTTCCATGGGGAGTATGCTTTCTAAGCTGGAACTGAAAAGATTTGATGGAAGGTCACCACTAGCAGTGAAGCCTCTGGAAGCAGGCACACTTACCTCATATTCAGATATCTGGTGCTCAGTCCTGTGTGGCCGGGCTGGGGTTTCAAAACTCTAACAGTACCTCCTAACCCTATTCTGCCACCTCCAGCCCTCCTCTCTGCCCCCCGAAAGGGAGTAGGAACTCACAGTAGCGGGATGAGCAGGTCCACCAGGTGGGCTTGCTGCGCAGTGGCCTGCCTCCATCACTGTGAGAAGCCCCATTGTGCTGCCAATAGGACAGCGGTGGATTTCATGGGCTGAGTGACTCTTAACAGTTTGTTATAAATCACAATGTTATTTCTCAACTCCCAATCGGGAAGCTAGCCAGGACATGGGTCTGTCTCACCATTCAGGACATGTGGCACTGCCTTCCCCAGCCTCCCCTGCACTGTAGTTTCACGCCAATATTGGGATAAATGAAAGTTGTCTGTGACTCTTGTCCATTGATCACTCGCCTTGCACATTGATGCTTGTGTTTCTGTGCAGAGGGGACCTGGCCTAGCAGTTCGGGCTGGGCTGCTACCATTGGTGGCAGTGCCTGACTGATTTGCGTATGGCTGGACCCCTTTTGCAATGGCGCAGACTGGCTAAAAACAGTGGTGTGGAAGGTTGCCCAAAGCAATGCCAGTGGTTCAGATTCATTCAAAACCTTCCACCCATCACTTTTGTGGTCACAGTTTGTCTCACTATGTGTGAGAGCGTATGCCCAGACGTGGGTCCCTTGCTCGCTGCGCCATAGGGAAACAAGCTGCACCTCACTAAGGAGGCCCAACAAGGCCAAAACATGTCTTTGGTTACTTGTGTTTCCATGCAGAGGGGTCCTGTCCTAGCAGTTCGGACTGGGCTGCTACCATTGGTGGCGGTACCTGACTGATTTGCATATGGCGGGACCCCTTTTGCAATGGTGCAGATGGGCTAAAAAATGGTGGTGAGGAAGATTGCCCAGAGCAATGCCAGTGGTTCAGATTCATTCAAAACGTTCCACCCATCACTTTTGTGGTCACAGTTTGTCTCACTATGTGAGACAGGGTATGCCCAGACGTGGGTCCCTTGCTCGCTGCGCCATAGGGAAGCAAGCTACACCTCACTGAGGAGGCCCAACAAGGCCGAAACATGTCTGGGGTTGCTTGTGTTTTCATGCAGAGGGGACCTGGCCTAGCAGTTCGGACTGGGCTGCTACCATTGGTGGCGGTACCTGACTGATTTGCATATGGCAGGACCCCTTTTGCAATGGTGCAGATGGGCTAAAAAACGGTGGTGAGGAAGGTTGCCCAGAGCAATGCCAGTGGTTCAGATTCATTCAAAACGTTCCACCCATCACTTTTGTGGTCACAGTTTGTCTCACTATGTGAGACAGGGTATGCCCAGACGTGGGTCCCTTGCTTGCTGCGCCATAGGGAAACAAGCTACACCTCACTGAGGAGGCCCAACAAGGCCGAAACATGTCTGGGGTTGCTTGTGTTTCCATGCAGAGGGGACCTGGCCTAGCAGTTCGGACTGGGCTGCTACCATTGGTGGCAGTACCTGACTGATTTGCATATGGCGGGACCCCTTCTGCAATGGCACAGACGGGATAAAAAACGGTGGTGTCGAAGATTGCCCAGAGCAATGCCAGTGGTTCAGATTCATTCAAAACCTTCCACCCATCACTTTTGTGGTCACGATTTCCCACGGGTGTCATAAAACACGGAAGCTGTGGGTATCCAGAGTCACCCGCAAGGGGGAGAGCCATTAGAGTCTGTCAAGGTGCACTGTGGATGTGTTCATCATTAAAGCAGTCTCAAAATAGACAGCCTTTAATTTACACCACAAGTCTCACTATGCTGATTCACTTTACTGCTCTTGCATGAAGTGTCTACTACTCTGGGGGTGTTAAGCAGGTATGGCACATCTTGCACACACATGACAGTCATAGCATTCTTTGGTGGTGCATGACAGGTTAGGTCAGGTGAACATGTCATTCTGTGTTCATTGGACCTGTCCTTGCTCCCATGCATGGTTAAGGGGGGGATTGTTTACACGTGGATGTCATCTGTGTGCATCAATTGATGGGTTGATGTGCATGGTTGACTGGTCACATGCAATGTTGATTGCTAGTGTTGTGTCCCTCAGTTGCAGTTAATCGGGATGAGCTCTCATGCATGGCAATGAAATGAATGCCTTGAAATTGTGTGCACCCCATGGTATGAATTGTCATTGGTGGGACGTGCCCTCGTTCCTTACCTAAGTCCAGCAGCACGGCCAGGCATCCCATTCAAAGCTCATGCTAGTATTCAGACTGCTCTCATGTCAATGATTTGGATGCGTTGTTCTGCTTACCATGGCCAGTGACCTTGGTGATCATGTATGTTGTCTGTCATCTTTGCACAGACAATTCATTGTCTATTACTGTGTGAGGAGGCCACTTATTCTAAATGGTAGAGAGAGGTGTGAACCAATATGTATGTAAAAAAGCTTAACAGAAGAAGTTTGAACCCAGAGTCGCATGGTGGAACGTTAGGAGATGGAACCGATTAAAGACGGTTTCAACGGGGTTAATTTAAACTTCATTTGAAGTATTACTAGAGGGCAAGCCAAGTCTTAGAAAAAATATTGTAAAAGATTTTTGTAACCGGTTGAGTTTGTTTATTTCTTTTATGTGGATTTTGTGTATGATGATGTGATAAGTGGAAAATAATATTTGATTGATTAGAATTGAACCTGAAGGTTATTTTTAGTAAGATTAAAGTAATAAATTGTGGCTAGCAGGATTGGAGCTTGCGACGATTGGTGCTCACTCATATTATATAATTTTTATGAAACATACCTTTTAAATCTGTGATTGTAAAAACCAAGTGTTACACTGAGTTAAGAATAGATGAGTCAAGAATGGAGGATATTACTCCACTTGTGCATCTCTGTAAGCAGTTACCAAAGCATGCACCTAAGCTCCAACAGTATAGTGCGGAATGGGTTAAAGGAACCACAGATAAAATGTTTATGCCGTGGCCCCAAGGAGGTTCACTATCGAAGGCCGTTCTGCAGCATATGATGACATATCTGCACGCAGCATACACGGGGAAGAAGCTAGAGAAGCGATTAGCTGGTTTAGAGCTTTGGAAAATGTATCAACAAGAGAAAGATGAGGAGCCTCCTATAGAATGTATACTCAATATATGCAGAGGGGTGGGGAGGAGCCTTCTGCTCCCCCTCACCAGCTGAAATAGGAGACGAGAGCAAGAAAGACGATGGGTTATACCCATTAAAGGATCTTAAAGGAGCAACAGGATATAGTAACCCGGCATATGAGTCACCTGTGCAAAGCAGCGATGAGAGCACAGAGAAAAATAAAGAGAAAGATGTAATCTCTAAAGACCCGGAGACAAGGAGAGACACGATAAGGAAAGAAGTGATCAAGCAAGTACATCTCTAGATATAGGAAGAGAGATAAAATGATGGAAAGGAGAAAGAGACAAGGCTGCTGAGACATCGCTTTTACAGAATGAATTGATGGGCGGTCACATTTTATTAAAACTCGATGGTAAGAGCATTGAGCATATAAGACAACGGGAAGATCAAGGCAAACAAGACAAAAAAGATAAGGAAAGAGAAGAATGATTGAAAGATGAAGGAGTGAAAAGAAAGGATAAACAGAGACGAGAGCTGTTATACCAAGAAGAGCAGTCAAGAAAACAAGAGAAAGCAGAAGAGCAAAGAAAACACAATAATAGACAGAGAGCGATTGATGAGCAGGAAAGGTTAGAACAAAAAAGAAGAGAAGCAGAGAAACAGAAATTAAGGGATGAAATAATAAAGAGACGAAAGGATGAGGAGATACAGAGGGCAAATGAGAGACGGGATATGAAGAAAAAAAAGAAGACAGAGTCAGAGAGGAAGCAAGGAAACAAAGAGAATTGGATGATGATATGGAACGTAAAAGAAGGCAGAGACTATGCAATCTCGATCACCTGGAAAAGGAGATAAGAGATCCTGAGCCAGAAGTAGCATGGGGTGACAGAGGAATTCTTCCCAGAGTACGAGTCATTAACAGGCTCGTCCAGAGTAAATCTAGAAGACAAGTTTGTTTCTAGGAGCATTGGAGAGGCAGTCGATAAAGTATATCATGAAATGAATGCCCAGAAAGAGTTAAAGGCAAAAGGAAAAAAATGATCGACTCAAGAGTACTCAGTTATATGACACAGAAGGAGCCTCGTGTAGTACAAGGCAGAAGGAGCCGTCTCTAGATTGACTGACTCTGAGCAGAGATGATGAGGAGAGAAGATGCACAAGTTGGGGGCAGGAAATGTGACACAAAGACAGAGACACCATCCATGGGGAAGGCAGAAGGCACGTATGTGGCCGTGAGGCATGTTTTTCAATGGAGAACGAAGTCAGATGGTCAGATTTAAACGCACCTGTAACAAGGGTGCCAGAACCACTGACGCAGTCAGATCGACGCAAGAAGCAATTCCACAGTGAAAGGGGAGAATCGCCACCTTATGTGAGCAGATTAAGATCGCTACCTGGTAGAAGGCGATGTGGTAATATCGTTCCTGCATTGGACAGACAAATGATGAGAGATGAAAATGAGTTTGGAACATCACAGTTCCCCTTGTTAGAGAACAGAGAGGTCAGACCGCAATATATACCGTGGCCCCAAATGGATAAGAATAATTTAAGGTGTAAACTCCCTTGTTTAACTTTGTGCACTGGAAAATGGACACATAAGTTAGAGAAAATGATGGGAAGAAACATGTTGGCTATAGGGGACATTAAGAGTCTCCTCATCGCCATACTTGGTCAGAGAGCTGATGACGTGTGGACAAGGGCAGGGTACCCTGGTGTGACTACAGTCAAAACAGCACCATTCAATAACTGTAGGGTGGCAGTCTGGAAAGCACTTAGAGGACTGTATCCAGACAAGTCCGATATGGGAGCTATAATGACGAAAAAGATGAAGGACGTAGATGATCTGTTGATTTACTTATACAATTTTCAGGAATCCTGGGATTTGGAAATGCGCATGTCTTGGGAAAAATCCATACCGGTATTCTATCATATAGTATACCAAGGGCTGCCAGAACCAGTAAGCAGCCCAAAAAATTAGCGCGTATGGAAGCCAAACCGTGGTCAGAGATACAGCTGACCATTGCGTACTATTGCAGGCTCTTGCAGGAAAGGAATTGCAAAAAAGACTATGCCTGGAAGGGCGAGGAGGCAACATTAGTGCAGAAAAACTGTCTAAATATGCCATTGAAGGGCCAATGTTGACGAGAGTAGATTGATTGAATCTACAGCAGAATGCAAGTATGCCACAGGTGAATGCCCGAAGGCAGTTTGGCCAGAGTAGTAATCGTTTTCTCCGCGTGGAAGGTGCAGACTTCGAGGAAGGGTTTTCAGAATAATCAAGGAAACTGGCAGAATAATCGGGGAGGCTTTCAGAACAATCAAGGTGGATTTCAAAATATGCAGAATGGTGGTCAGAACATAGAGGATGGGTAGATTAGGGGGCCACCTATATGTTGGACATGCTGGATGACAGGGCAGTTTGCTTGCATGTGTAGAAGTCAAGGGTTTGTGCAAAACGACCAATTTTCAAGACGGGGGATATCAAATCCACCTGCATATTCGCATCAGTACAGTGATGGGTTTTTTCAGAATCAAACGATGCAGGAGCAGCAAGCGCAGAGAGTTCAGCAAGGCTTGCAGACACAGCAGGTAGCAGTGTCTCCGCCACAAGGACAGTCACAGAATGCGCCCATACAGATTCAGCAGAGTACAAGTACAGGGCAGTTAGCGACACCTAAGATTGTGAGTGTCACAGTTAGTGGAGGGAATCCATTTTCAGGTAACAGAATGAGTATGTACCCACAATAGGACAGCTCCCTAGGAGACATGATGTGTTCAGTCTTAACCGTGACGCTGAATCCACTTGAAGAGCCAAGGGTAGACGTCACTATAGGGGGTGAGAATTTTTTGTTTTTAGTAGACACGGGTGCAACGCGCTCATGTACATGTGAGGGAACGTTTTTAATGTCTGGCACCACCATGAATAGTCAAGGCTTTTCAGGAGATACAAGCAGAGTTCCTTTCACTGAAGAGTTACCAGTCTCTATAGGAGAATGTGACATGAAGGTGCCTTTGCTATACTCTAGGCAGACACCTGTCAATATATCGGGTCGAGATTTGATGACGAAGCTCAATATGATGATCTTTTTTACCGATGAAGGCATAGTGTGCACAACACCAGGAATGCATCACTTGAACGTGTGCAAAATAATCAGAGCATTTGCAGGACAAGTAGCCATGAGAGCAATACCTTTACAGCCAGAAGTTTTTCATATGGAGTACGTGTTCTGTTGGCATATCTGCCCGAGCAATGATAATACCTGAATTTCTGTTTAGACCAAAGATACCTATGCATTCAAAAGAAGGGCACGTGTTTCCCTTAGAGTTACAAGCAGCCATAGTACAAGGTGAAATGGCTTTGCTTGATGGGAATGATGACAAAGGCAGAAATCGGTGTGCAGTGATTGCCAATGGAGAAGGTTACAGATTAACTGACGTCACTGATGAGTACATATTTGGCGATCATCCATCTGATGACAAAGTGATATTTGAGATGAGTATTACTTATTGGGTAAAGGCAATCAAACGAGATGTACCTCAGAAAATGATGATAGCACAGCAACGTCCCGAGTATTTTGAGGAAGACATGGCGAAAGTGCCAACTTCATTATGGACCACAGGCTCCTATGACGTAGGCCTGTTGAAGAGGGTCAGAGAAGTGAAGATTAAACTGAAACCAGGAGAAATTTTACCTCGAGCACGACAGTATCCCATGTCTCGAGAGGCAGATGCAGGTATTTTCAAGACATTTTCTGGCAAGATGGAGCAGGGCATTTTAGTGACGTCACAGTCACTGTGTAATACTACTGTAAATCCTATCAAAAAATCTAAGGGAAGGTCTTGGAGACTGATTCAACATTTAAGGCTGATAAACCAAATTGTAGAAGCTGAGTTCCCTCTAGTCCATAACCCGTCTATAATTCGATGTAATATACCTGTTGGAGCATGATATTTCACTGTGGTTGATTTTAAAAATGTGATTTTCTCAATCCCATTGCACAAATACTCACAGGATCCGACTTCATTTACGTTCAGACAAACACGACTGAAAAGCACTAGTTTGCCCCAGGGTTATTGCGAGTCTCCATTGATTTTCAATAGAGTCCTGCAGATTGACTTAAGCAATATTGATTTGGAAAGTGTTGTTCTGCAATACGTGGATGACATTCTAGTTTTCAGCACTTCCGAGGAAGAGTGCAGATGCGATTCTGTTCAGCTAATGATAATACTTGCTGACAAAGGATATAAGGTTTACAAAGAGAAGTTACAGTATTGTCAAGTGTTTCAAGGCCCAACGAGGCAAGGGGGGGACAAAGGGAGGATGGACAATGATCCTACAAGGCCAGGTGTCATTCAAATAGCGCAAGTGCATGGGAGGGGGCAGGGACAGTGCAGAACATGAGAAAGGTAACAATAATAAGTACGGCCAACAAGTGGCAATGCAATGATAAGTGCATACATCACGTGTCAAAGGCTGGTAGGGGGACTGTGGGGATACAGAAACAGTCCCCTAGTGTGGGTTTTGCCAGGTGGGCATTGCAGGTATGTGATGCTGGTGGGTGGCTGGGCCCGAGATCAGAGGGTGTCCAGGTCACCAGTGTAATTCCGGTAACAGCCAGGAGGTCAGCAAAGGAGAGGAGAAGAGAAGGCAGAAGCAAAGAGAAAGGTTTGGAGGTGCTTCCTTGAGTTTGAGGGAGGCAGGGAGGCAGGGAGGCTATTCCAGAGGGAAGCCCCAGCCGAATAAATGGATCTACCAACAACTTGTTGCTTGGAGAAGCGACTGACCCTGAGGGAATTGGTGGTGGATGAGCGGAGAGCGCGAGAAGGAAGATATTTAGGAAGATAGAGTTGAAGGTATTGAGGCCCCAGGCCCCAGAAGGCCTTTTGGATGATACAGAGGGTTTTGAACTTAATCATCGCAGCCACTGGGAGTCAGTGCAGAGATTTCAGTCCTGGAGGGATGCGATCCCTGGGCTTGAGTTCAAGGACAAGTCTTGTAGTCCTGTTCTGGATAAGTTGCAGAAGGTGGAGTGTAGAAGCAGGCAGATTTAGAAAGAGGCTGTTGCAATAGTCCAGCCTAGAGATAACCAGAGCTCTGGAGACAGTGAACTTCTGGGGGAATGAGAGAAAGGAAGAATACCTCTGAGGAGGTGCAGCTGGTAATGTGACTTCTTAGAGACATCAGAGATATGAGGAGAGAAGGAGACATCAGAGATATGAGGAGAGAAGGAGAGTGTGGAGTCGAAGATGACCCAGAGGTTTTTAGCCTCAAAGATGGGAGTAGGAGGAGGGCCAAGAGAGGTCAGCCAGAGAAATTGCAGGGAAGGAGGGAGTGGGTGTGCGGATGAGGAGAATCTCAGTCTTGTTGGCATTAAGGCAGAGGTCATTGGCGGCACACCACTCTTGGATAGCAGAAAGACAATCAGAGATGAGAGAAGGGGAGTAGGAGGCCGAGGGTAGCCCGAAAATGAGCTGGGTGTCATCCGCATAGCACTGAAAGTTGGGGCAGAGAGTGGCGATGCGGTGGGCAAGGAGTGCCAGGTATTGGTTGAAAAGCCAGGGAGAGAGGTTGGACCCCTGGGGGACACCACTGGTAGAGTAAATACAGCAGAGAGGAAGGACCCAAGTTGGACCTGGGAGGGTCGCTCAGAGCGAAAAGAGGTCAGCCACTCCAGAGCCTGACTAGTGATACCCAGGTTATCACGGAGACAGTTGAGCAGGATGGCATAGTTGACAGTTTGAAAGCAGCCTATAAGGTGATTTTATAAACATAAGAGTAAAAAAGGGTAGAAGGGATACTTTGTGCTATGGATGTCTGTGGACATCGTTGGATTAGACCATAATGTTTCCTGATTGTGGTGTACAAGAAGACAGGGTAGCAAGAGTTATTTTTGTTGTGTGCAGGCAAGATGGCTATGGCTTTGACTTTGAGGAAGAAGAGTGTCTGGATGTTGGGTGATTCTTGAACCCATTGGTTAAGGGTGTACTATGTGCAGTGTGCACTATTTGGGAATGTTGGATTTCAAGAATTTGAAGTTTGATGGTATGGAGTTTGAGGATTTGAAGTGGCTGTAACTGCTCCCATTTTGTGAAAGTTTGGTTACTTTGATAGATCATAGTAGTTCACTGTGGAAGCAACATTTTGGGCTTGTCATTTGAAGATTGTTTTTCTCAGATTGCAAGAGCGGCCACGGCTTTCAAGCATATCTTCAGCAAGGGACGCGTACCTGTAAAATTACAAACTGATACTGCTAAGGATTTTTCAAATAGACCCCTCCAAAACTACACGGCATGCATCATTTTATAACACACACAGAGGTTAAAGCAAAGGTTGATGAATGTTTTAATAGAACCTTGAAATCTAAACTATGGAGATATTTCACAGCCTATAATACGCAGCGCTATGTGGATATATTATAGACTTTTATACTTGTGTATAATGACAGCTATCATCTGTCTATTAAAATGACTCCAAAGGCTGTAACGACTGAAAACTCATTAGACGTGTGGGGAAACCTGTATGCTGGCAGGTTATCGGAGAAGATCAAGAAAACAATCGTACGCGTGGTGGACCACATCCAAGTATCGAAGTTAAAAGGTATCTTTAGAAAAGGTTACCACCAATTCTTTACCGATTAAATGTTCATAGTGGCAAAAGAATCAGTGAAAGAGGGTGTATACATATACAATTTGACTGATTATGCTGGTGAAGTTGTAAGTGGTAATTTCTATACCGGGGAGTTACAAAAGGTGGTCGAGGATCCCCAGCGTCTTTATAGGGTTGAGAAAATTATTCAGAGTAAGGGTAAGGGGTCTAAGAAACAGCACATGGTAAAATGGGTGGGATGGCCTGAGAAATGCAAGTTGTGTCAACACAGCTTCTCTATAGGATCTAAAAAGTAGAGGAGCTCCTTGAGAAGAAGATGGAAAACAACGGCTTTTATATCAACTTGCCCAGTAACTCCTCTTCAGATATATTCCCCAACAATGAAATAGCACATTATTCTGTTAAGCTGGCTAAACCCGTTAATTTACAAGGTCAGTTGGCAGCGGGACTGATGGAGATTCAGTACCCCCATACTTTGGACACCCTGGACAAAAAAGGTTCATGGTATACCATCAAACGGGGAGAACCTGCTGAATTGATAAACATGGGTTTTCCTAACGGCTTCTACCTCACAATACAAGCACTGCTAGATACTATCAACAAATCGATCGCAAACCTCGAGCGCTATGCAGATATACACCTGTATCTAAAAAACTCACGGCGGAAAGTATTTGTAAGATCACCGGATCTTACCGTGGAGTTTATATGTAGCAGGAAACTTGCTATGGTGTTGGGGAACGTTTAACATATCAAAAATAATATTACAAATATAGACAGAACACGTGCAGATATTGATGGGGGATTTTACAGCCTCATGATCTACAGCAATATAGTAGAATACCAAAGGGTTGGTGACTCATATGCCCCCTGATGAGAACCACGCAAGTCAAGGGTGAATATGAAGGTATCGTTAATATACAGTACATGAAACCTGATTATATTCCTGTTTGTAAGTGTCATTTTGACACCATCAACATACAGATAAGGGACGATCAGGGTGATCTGGTATCATTTAAATACGGGAAGGTCCTAGTGAAACAACACTTGCACCCCAGATGGGAGAAAGACAGTTATAACATGGTAATCATGAAGAATTACGGGGAGCTGCATGCTTAATGGGATTATTACCATAGATATGCCGGTTATGTATATAAGCCCTACTTCCAAAGAGCATTGGCAATATATGGTGGGTGTCTAGGAATTATTTTCAGAAGTCTTTTTTCGAAGAGCCATGCACTTCCTGCGCAAAGGGTTTGAATTAGCCAAGCCGCATATGAAAACAGGTGCTACAAACATTGCTAAGGACGTGGTGTCTACTGCAACAACTTCCATCGCAAATCGTTTCAACCAACTAACACAAGAGGGTTCAGGCCTGGTTTACGTGGTTAAAAGCCTGTCAAAAAGTAAAAGGCGAGCTTCGCACAGACGGGGGCCTTCGAAGTCACATAAAAAATGAAGATCAACAACTAGCGCTGCTCAGAAGAGAAAACACACACCAAAAAACAGACGGGGCAAGCACAATAAAAACAGACCCAGCATCAATATTTTCTAAAAGATGGCCTTTATCCATTGTGCTTCGGGGTAATATGTGAAATCGGAACTAGACCTGTTGATGGTGAATGGTGTTGATCTGAAAATAAAACTCTCTTGAGAAAAAGATGCCTTCTGTCTTAACAGTGATGATGCAGAAGCCTACAAGCTAGTAATAGTATCAGCGAGTTTATTTATCAAAAGGGTCAATGTGTCACCGACGGACAAACTCGCTCATGCTGACGCTCTACAAGTATCTAATTTGGAATACACTGTGGAGAGGACATCATTGAAAATCTTCAGTGTACCAGCTGGCAGTCGGGTCACCAGTGAAGATAACTTATTCCTGGGACAGCAACCTAAAGTAATCATTATTGGTTTTGTGGATAACAATGCTTTTTCAGGGGATTAGCTGAGCAATCCTTTTAATTTTAAACATTACAGCATTAACTATGCTGCTCTTTTTAAGGATGGGGTTGTCATACCCGCCAAAGCCTATAGTTCCAGTTTTCAACTTAAAAATAAGATTAGGGAGTATCTGATACTAGTTTCCATCATGGCAAGCATATGCATGATAAAGGATTTGTGATACCTTGTGATGACCATGACGGCGGTCACACCTTGCTGGCTTTTGATTTGAGACCCAATAATGTAGCAGCAGGCCATTATAATGTGATTAGGAATGGTAATTTATGAAATCGAGGTATGGTTTGCTGCACATTTACCAAACACTGTGAATCTTATTATTATGGCTCCATTTGACTCGGTCATAGAACTCTACAATCAGCGGCAGCTACTGTACGATATGTAATGGATACCTACCAGATCATGCGTTTCCTGCATAACAACATGCATGCTTTGAAAACCTTCCGGGGGTGTATTTGTGTGTTAACATTCCAAGGGATAAACCTGGTGAGCGGCCCGTCAGCTTTGTGGTGAACACTGATCCCCAGCATCAAGAAGGCACACAATGAATAGCTATGTTTATAAACACTTGTGCAGTAACTGTTTTTGATAGTCTGGGGTACTAAAACATATAGCACCCGTATTACTTTATAATTGAGCTCAGGTGCAGCATACTGAAGCTGTGACATGTGGATAACATGCTTCTTAATTTGTATCTAAAATGTCTGAGAAGCAGTCATTGCAGGGCTTTATGCAAGCCTATTCACTTGATCTCAGACAAAATGATCAAAAGGTTGCTAATTTTGTCAACACACGCCTCCTGTAAATGTATTTAGCTTTTGTTAGAAATGTATGCTTGTTACTAAATAGTAGATATGTGTACAGGTCTAAATGAAAAAAAATGTACTTTTAAACAACAGTCTCCTTCTTATTTGTGTATGGTTTAATTCATATTTTAAAAAAACAAAAGTTTGTGCTAGACATGCTTGAAATAATTAGACGCAAAACACTTCTTTGGTATAAATAATCAGTGTATTTTATTACAAACTGAACCTTTGTTTATACAGTTTGAAGGGGTATACATATAAAATAATTTACATAAACACATATTTTATTACAAACAGTACCTTTGTTTAATCAATCAGGCTGGGTATACTTATAAAAAACATTTACATAAACACATATACAGATGCATATTGCAAATATTAAGCCTGATCCTTAAAATAAAAACAAATAATAAAAAAACACACACAGTTACACACTAAACCAGGCCTCACATTTGGGTTTCTATTTCTTTTTTCATTTCTTTAAGGAAATATCTAGGGAATCAACATCATCTCTCAGGGTTTTAACACCAGAGTCTTTCAAGGTCTCGAGCAGCTCCCGATGACTCATATTTCCCACTAAAGTAGTATGGACGTTTAAATCTGCAGCGGATTACTTGAACAGATGTAAGCCGCTAGGTATTTTGTGTCTTCCAAAGGCCTGAGGATTGGTAAAGCTGGAAACTAAATCATGGACGTTTGAACCTTTGACATTCTCCCCTTTATATACAAACTCCCCCTTTGCATTCCAGGATACCACCCCCTTGTCATTGGTCATCTTGTTAAACATTAGTTCAGCATTTCTACAATAGCAGAGGCTAATGGTGTTCAGGATTTCCACCACCAGGGATCAGAAACGAGGTATCCAGGGTTTGGGTTGCCGAGACTTGTGGACTCTTCAGGGGGCATGTACAATCTTAGTTTGTTCTTCTCATTTTTGTTTTGTCTAAAATGTGTTAAGTATTTTTGGAGAATAGTTGAATAGAGAGTAACCTTGTAGTCTGATAAATCATGATGTCGTAGGACCTCTTGAATTTCAGAATCAAACCGTCGGGTGGCTGATGTTTAAATATCAGTTTTTTCAAAGTTTTGAGTTCTCAGACCATCGATCTGTTGTTTGTCAACCAGATACATCTTCTGACTGCTCCATTAACTGGCCCCAAGAAGCCAGGTCATCAGAGGCAATGCAAGGCCTTGTAGCAATCCTATGAAACCTCTGGATTGTTTTAAAATGTTTCTTTTAGCTTTTAGGGAAGCCCTCTTGTTACCCAGTTTCTTGAGGATGAGCTTTTTCTCTTTTAAGGCTCCTAACTGGCGGCTGGATTCCTGAACGTTCCCCCTGATGTTGTTGAAGGCAATCTCGGCTATAGCTGATACTAAATCATCAAAGCTGAGCACAGAATGGCCTTGTGGTGGTGCCGTTACTAGCATTTTAAGGAGAGACTAGTTCCTACGTATACGTGCCGTCATGATTTTCGGTCGCGGGTACTAATGAGGGAAGATTTTCTCCTCATCAGATTTTTCTTGAGTCCTTTTGTATGTAAACAGTCGGTAAATCAGGATAGAAAAGACCTGTGTGCAGTCTGCAGAGCTCTAAGGTGTTTGTTTTTAAATCCACCAATAAGTAACCATAAGGTTTCTGGGTAGCATCTTCAAAGGCCTCCATGAAAATACGCTGATTTATCCAGATACATCTGTCTTACTAGAACAGGGAGTTGTTGTTTATCTCGGGGGTTCTTAAACAGAATGATATAGCTGGCATTTAGCATTATAGAATGGTTGCCCTTCCCCTTGTAGAATACATTCTGTACAATGTAGCAGATATTAAGGTTATGATCAAGTGAATACTGTGTGAATGCTTTTTCCAGTTTAGAGCTATGCCCACCCTCCATAATAAGATCATGTACGATAATCATATTAAGAATGTGTATGGGAGGATAGGTCCAGGAGACCCCTCCTCCCCGACATGCCCCACCTACGTGAGGTTCATGGCTCGTCAGGGGCCCCCCTGTCACCAGGGCCCAGGTGGCGGGGTGACTACTGATCGACACACAGGACTGATCGTGTTGTACTGTAACAGACCATGGACACCATTTTGGAAAACATCAGGACTCCATTTTAGTTAACGGCAACCTGAATCCCTACGAGACAGCCTGCCTGCGAATGCTGCAGCTTGGCCCCCACTCACAGAGAGCCATGCCCTTCCCCTGGCGCCTCTGCTCCATGGCAGATCCGCTGAAGGCCCGTTCTCACGAGCAATCAGACACAAACAAGTATCAGAACAAACACTGTATCATTTACCTTCCGCAGTACATCACTGCCCCCGAAGTGACCTGACTTGCGGTTCAAGTCTGGAAAATAACAGAAAACCATCCTAATAGAACAGGCCTCGACCCTGCATCTAACCCCTAACATGTAAAATATATGGTGTCAATACCCTCCTTGTATGAACCCCTGTCGATGTCCAACCACACTCCAAAGCCTGACGATTTATAAAGATTGCTATATTAAATATAAACATCAGTGTTTGGGAAAGGGATAAAAATTCATAAGTATTGGTAAAGCAAGCCTGGCCTCAGTTCATATTCGATACCATGTGCCTAGAAAACGTCATGGAAATTGTTACAGACCACCCAGTGCTAACTAACGAATGCTGCTAAGTACAAAGGAAGGCAGAAAAAGCATTACTACGAGCATGTGTGTGTTGCACAGGGGGACACATTTAAATATACAAACCAGAATGAAAATGTATTATCGCCTCTGAATATATTGCTTCTATGCTCCTGAGTACACCACCAAACCTAAATGCTACCTCATGTGTTATTCAGCTACTACCGTGTGGGATTGCTAAAATGTAGTCGTCCGATGTTTAGTGATGTATGAAACACTGCCAAATTGTCATAGTCATGTATGAGATACAAATGCATAGACATTAGAAATGTGTGATCACTCTACTATTACTAACTTTATTAATCTTCTCCTCGTTTCGCATAGTGTGCAGCCCAGACATGGAGAATTGCTCACACACACACACACACACCCAAGGCCATATCCCCTCCTGCCAAGGCCTGCCAGGACTAGCTGGTGCACGAGCAGCACAGCCTCACCTCCCCTCATCCTGCTGGACCCGCTTCAAGTATTTCACCTCCCCCATGTCCGAGACCGCCATGGTCAGCCAAATGAATTATTTACAACCTGGTCCTAAACTCCACCGCCTCAAGGGGCCAGAGGTACACCCTCGCTGATCCATTGGTGCTCCGGTTCACCCCAAGTTAATGGGCCTTGGAGAGCAGATATTTAACCCTGTACTAACATATCCTAAAGTAATTCTTCATTATATCTAACGAGACCCAAATGACAGGGCAGCTCACCTTGTGCCCTCAGACCAGGCACCCAAGTTTATGACATGTGGTCAACAGATCAGAAGTAACAGTGCCCTGATGTATTGGTACAGCTTCACATTATATGCATTTCTCCTGTGTCCTATTGTCTCTTAGAAATAACACATTGTAGGATTTACAGGACAACTGGAATCGTTTAAACGGATGAATGTTGTGTGTGTAGCCACAGGGCAGAAAGTTAGGGCAATCATCCATCAACGACACTGACCGTGCCTGGCCTGGCAGCCCCACCCCGATGAGCCCAACTGACCCGTCCGCCCCACATTGGCACCATGCTGATGTCCACCAATCATGGAGCTGCTCGTTACTACTTCGCCTATAGTTAGTCGACGCCACCCAATCCCCAAGACTATGTACCCCCCATAGTGTGTAGGTTTCATGACGAAGTTTTGTAATAAATAAGACTGTCTTTGCTATTGTCAGACAGAGAGCGCTTTCGGAGCTTGCAGAGTCCTTTGCATGCCATATTTGTTTCGATAAAGATATTTTTACATTTACCCGCACTTGGTCTTGGCCTAATTCCCTCTCAGGGGGTGTCCATTATTGCCACTCTTTGCGGGGATGGTAATGCCTTTTGGGGACACTTGCATTTTTTATTTTTTCATCGTCCCCTCTGGCACGAGAAATTCCGGGCGGCAGTGGAGACGCACGGTGCACCCGCTCAAGAGAGCTGCCGCCATCGGCAACTGGTACGCTTAGATGTTCACACGGAATAAAACAAAGGGTACGGGGTCCCGCTCCAAAAAAAACATTTTAGTACCGCTCGCCGGAGCCGGGGGGAGGCTTTTGAGTGTGTGGCAGCGCCGCCTGGATGGACCCAGTCCGGAGAATCTTGATTCAAGACGGGCATGTGAGTATTAAGTGCGAGTGAGTGTAAAGGGTGAAGGGGAAGGGGAAGGGAGTCAGAGTACACAAGGTCATTTAAAAGGGTACTTTCAACTATTAATGCCATTTGTATTTACTTTACTTTCTCTGCATATGGCCATTAGGATAAAAAAGGTGAAATAAGGGAAGATAAAAGTCAGAAACTCTGCAAGGGGGTAGAAGGCGGCGCCGCGTAGTGCTATCTCAACTAGTACTGGGAATAAGTGAAAAAGTGGAGAATAGTGGAGAATAAAATAAAAGTGTCTGAAAAAGAGAAACACAGTGTATATGTTAGAAACTGCTACTTTCTTTTTCTTTCTACTCTAGTCGGGGTACCTTAGCATTGATCAAACGATAAAAGGTTTTAAAAAGTGTGGGGACAATTGATGATCTAGGGAACGAGGACCTTACCAGGGAGAGAAGTACAGGGCAAGGGAAAAAAAGGCGGGGTAAATGTTATGTGTTGTATGTCAAAAGTGTGTTAAGTGTTTGTCCCATGTTGCATATGTCAAGTTAACACTGTTTCAATGAGTTACAAGGAAATGATGTTGAATTGATGACATTATATAGCTGTATGGTATGGTCATCGTAAGTGTGACTCGGTAAGATCTGAAGGTAATAATATTGTGAGCAAGTGTTTCTTTTTGTGTATGCCCAAGAATTGTTTAAGGTAAAGGTAACACATACACTTATAATACACAGCGTCAGATACAAACTAGTACAAGAGGACAAAAAGCTGAAAATACAATATGGGGGTGGAAACACCCATGGCCCACATCTGTAAAAGTCTACCTGCTTATGATGAACAAATAAAAAAGTACCACAATCAGTGGGTCAGAGAACTAAAGGGAGAAGGACTACCCCAAGTATGGCCAGAAGGGGTATCGTTTGATAAGAGTGTCCTAGATATTAGCCACATGCATATTCATGAAGTATAAAGGAAAACAGTTTCATAATAGAAGAGAAATACTAGACTTATGGAGGTTATTTGAGGAAGTGCCTCCTCTTAAAAGGAAGGAGTCAGTATCTAACCTGCCCTCCACAGTTGATACTCCCCTACTCATACCTGAAGTTGGAAAGGAAGACATAGAAACAGAGGGATCAATTGAGGTAACACAATTGTACCCCCTCCTAAACAAACCAGTTCCAGCAGAAGGTTATAGTGATCCCACATATGTGCCCACTGCAGAGCCCAGAGCCACCCCATGACCAAAATCACCACCACCATACGAGTGCCCCAGACAGCGCGGACAGGTAAACACCCCTGCAGTAGATATAGAAACATTGACGGAGGACCTAGATTCCAGGCTCTCTTTGGCAAGTGATGAATTATCTAGAATAAGAAATATATGTGGGAAGAATGGGACTAGTGTTGTTAGACATGAGCAAACACATAGAGCACAGTCACTTGACAAGCCATCTGAAGCGGGATGGAAGAAAGGGGAAATGCTGTTCAGGATCCAGGAAGAGCCAACTCGAATAATAGAAGTGAGGCCACAGGAGATGGATGAAAATACAGGTGATGAGGAAATGGCTACCTTGGGCATGGAAGAATTGTGGTGCGATATTGAGGACGATGAACAGGAACGTGGGAGGTTGAGTGTGGCAATGGGAGGAGGGTCAGGTAGAGGAGAGGGAACATCTATGGGAAGGACAATGGAAGATGAATGGATAGGAAGGTTAAGGAATAGAATGGGAAGAATGGCACCGTGAGGAAGGAAAGGATTGAAGGTGAGCACTGGCAGAACGGCAAAGGGCAAACTGCAACTCCCATTAATACATAGGGGGAGGTGGGGGGCCTAATTATATACCCTGGGCCAAGATAGACAAAGCCAATTTGCTAAAATCATTGCCCCCGCTATCAGGAGGGGCAAGTAAGTGGATATATGCGTTTGAAAAGCATACTGCGGGTGTGCCATTAGCAGTAGGAGATGTCAAAAGTCTGCTAGTATTGGCAGTGGGTGACCAAGCAGATAGAGTATGGGCAAAGGCTGGCTTCCCGGGAGTGACATTGGATTGTGATCGCCATGATGGAGCATCTTTTAACACAGTGCGTGCGAGGGCATGGGATGCATTAAGAGAAACATTTCCAGACACACCAGATTTACAATCAGTAATGCAGTGCACAATGGATGATGGGGAGGATGCTACGGATTACATTTTTCAGGTGCAGGAGATGTGGACAGCCGAAATGGGCACGCACTGGTATCAGTCAACATCCCTATTTTACTTTATAATAAAGAGAGGACTCCCAAAAGAGGTACAAAAAGCACTTGACAAAATAGCAGGGATTGAAGCGAAAGGGTGGCTGGAAATACAAAGCATAATAGTACACCACTGCAAAAGAATAAAAGAAAGGGAGAAGGAGATTGCCCAAAAAAGGTTGGCAGATGAGGCCAAGTTAGTACAAACGAAGCTGGTGAAGGTTGCTGCAGCTGTGGCGGCACTCCCCCATGACAGGGAGGGGGAAGAGGAGGAGAGGCTGGTAGCGATACAAGGGAGGATGGCAGCACAAATTGGGCAGGCAACGGGCAGCCACAGTGGAATGGACAGGAGCAATACGGAGGTCCGCAGTGGCAGGAGTGGGCCCCCCGCAGAGGACGAGGTGGGTACAGGGGCCGCAGAGGGGGTGGTCAAGGGTATGGGGGAATGGAGGGCATGGAGGACAAGGTCCAAGGGGGGTGGAGGGGAACTGTTGGAATTGTGGGAGGTGGGGACATTTCTCACAAGAATGCAGAAGCAGACCAAATAATGTGTATCAAAATAATGAACAATGTGGTCATCCTCACCCGGGGAGCCCCTGTGGATTACCCATGGGAAAGTACAAGGGCAGCCAGAGTGGGGATATGTAGAGCAGCGATGAGAACACCTTGACAATGTACAACAACATCCACAAAACAACGACCACATGCAGTACACACAAGGTAACCCCTTTGCCACAACTGCTAACGGTGCACCTGCCCCGTATGGCGGAGTGGCAGTGGTATCAGGGAATGCCTTCAGTCAAGGGGGGAACATGAGACATCCAGCAAAGGACAGCCCACAGGGAGCACTTGCATGGCCTGTTCTATGTACGACCTACAATGCAGCAGAGGAACCATTGATAGGGGTGCAGATAGGGAATAAACAGTTCATATTTATGGTGGACTCCGGAGCTGAAAAATCATGTTTACGTGAAGGACTGTTTCCGCTATCTAATAATAAATTGGAGACACAGGGGTTCTCTGGGGCTGTTGTTGAAGTTCCTTACACAGAATATTTAGACGTCACAGTGGGGGATACGACAGTGAGGGCACCCCTACTATACTAAGAACAATCCCTGATTAACTTGCTCGGAAGGGACCTTCTCAGCAAGCTTAATATGACTATCTGCTTCACTGAGAGAGGGATAGTTTGCTCCACCCCAGAGATCTGTCCTTTGCACGTAATGCTGGTGGTGCATGCATGAGCAACAGCACCAGAAGTGTGTGGCACACCGGTGGATCCCGATATGTTTATTCAAGGACTGAAAACATTGGCACGGGTAGTACCTGAGTTGAAAAAGCTCGAATGGCGAGTGCCAGCAGAATTCATCTTCCGACCCATAGCACGCCCAGAGATTGTGCCAGGAACAGTGATATCCCTAGATTTGCATGAAGTTCAAATATTAGCTAAAGAATTGCTGTAATTGAAATGGATATACATGGCTGCGAGTGGCACACAGTATTGTGCATCAATGCTGACATTGCACAGGGACCGTATCTCTCCAGGACTGAAATCACTACACTGGCTCCCAGTGACTGCGAGGATCAAGTTCAAAATCCTCTGCATTGTCCACAAGGCCGTCTGGGGCCTTGGGCCAAAATACCTTCAACTCTCTCTTCCTAAATATCTTCCTTCTCGAGCTCTTCGCTCATCCGCCTCCAACTCCCTCAGGGTCAGCCGCTTCTCCAAACAACGAGTTGGGGGCAGATCTCTTTCCACTGCAGGGGCCTCCCTCTGGAACAGCCTTCCTACCTCCCTGAAACTTGAGGAGAACCACCTACGGTTCCGGAAGCACCTCAAAACCTTCCTCTTTGCCTCCGCTTTCTCTCCCCCTCTCCCCTGCTAATACTACTGAAACTGCACTGAATCTGCAACTGGCCCATTCACCGTTCTCGGCCCAGCCACTCTCCTCTGCACTGCCTCCACGGCAACCCCTGCACTACGGGACTGTGTCTGTATCCATACAGCCCCCCTTCCCAGCACTTGTTTGCACTTACCTCGCACTTGCCACCAGCTGGCACTTGTTATTTATCCTGTATGCTGTATGCTAATAACCCTGTACTGCACTTTCCCCTCTCCCTTTCCCCCATGCACTTTTCCCTTCCCCTCTACCATTGCACTTGCGCGATCTGAATGACACCTGACTTAGTAAGATCGTTGTCTGTCTCCCCTTGTTCCCCCCCTGCCTCGTTGCGCCTTGAAACACTTGTGTATAGGCGCGTTACAAATGCCTTATCATATCATATCATATCACTGCGGGATCTGTCAGATGAAGATCTTTTCTCAGACTCAGAAAGTGACGGTGAGATAATAATGGAAATAGCAATAACCTGTGACATCATGATACAAGAGAGGCAGGTGCCAGTATCAGATGATGATATGAAATTAGTGCCCAGTAATCTGTGGACTACAGGCCCCCATGATGTGGGATTATTGCATGGAGTCACCCCAGTCAAAATAAAACTCAAACCTGGGGCCATTTTGCCCAGAGTAAAACAGTACCCCCTGTCCCAAGAAGCAGAAGAAGGGATAATAGAAACAATCAGTGCATTACTAGCCCAAGGAATAATAGTTACTTCAAATTTGCCATTTAACACTTGTATCTATCCAATTAAAAAAGCAAAAGGTGGGGCATCGAGGATGATCCAAGACCTATGCCCCCTTAATGACGTCATTCAAAAAGAGTTCCCTTTGGTCCCTGATCCTGCATCAATATTGTGCAGCCTCCCGAAAAATGCCTCACATTTCACAGTAGTTGACTTGAAAAATGCCTTCTTCTCCATCCCATTGGCAGAGGAGTGCAGATATCTAACAGCCTTCACACTGGGGGGAAGAGATACAAGCATTGTAGGTTGCCCCAAGGATACTGTGAGAGCCCCAGCATATTTAACCGCATCCTCCATGAAGATCTGGGAAACTTGACAGCAGAGAGTACGATTATTCTACTCTGCGCACAGAATGAAGAAGAATGCAGGAAGGATTCTGTCAATCTCTTGACATTGTTGGCCCACAAAGGCTACAAGGTCGACAGAGGGAAACTACAGTACTGCCAACCAGAAGTGTTGTACCTGGGACAACTAATATCAAAAGATGGCAAAAAGGTAATACCAGACAGGGTAGCTGCCATTACAGCAGTGAGGAGGCCAAGTACAGTGAAGGATATGCAAACATTTCTAGGCATGTGTAACTTCTGCCGAGCATGGATATTAGATTACGCAGAATACACAAGACCGCTATTGCAGGCACTCAAAGAGGCTCAGCGGGAGAACAAAGAAATTCAATGGTCGGTAGAAATGAGTGACTCATTTACCTCACTCAAGGAATTGATTTCAAGCGCACCAGTACTCGCGAACCCAGATTATGAACGCGAGTTCTACCTATTCTCCCACTGCAAGGGGATCCTCATGACAGCAGTGCTGACACAAAAAACATCCCTAGGACACAAGCCACTTGCTTACTGCAGTGGCACATTAGACGCAGTGATGCAAGGACACTTTGCTTGCGAGCAATCTCTCGCAGCCGCAGCGTTCGCCATTGAAAAAAGTGCAACAATAGTGATGGGATGCTCTGTGACACTATTTGTGGAACATTCCCTATTCGCTATATTAGAAAGATCAAAATGTACACTGACAAAACAAAGAGCAACGGCTTATGAAATAATATTGTCCAGTGCAAACATACACATAGTGAGATGCAAGACAGTAAACCCAGCAACATTCATTACAGAACCATGCACATTAGAAGACATGCAGGAACACGACTGTGCCACTTACAAAGGAGAGGAAGGGGAAGGCCCGGTGGTAAGTGAAAATGCCCTAGATGGAGGAGAGGTTTACTTCATAGATGGCTCAGCATCAATCAACACTGACACAGGGGAAAACATGTGGGGGTGGCAGTTGTGAGACCGGAAGAAGGTGAGTATGAGGTAATAGTACAGCATCGCCTGCCATCCCATTACTCAGCCCAAGCAGCAGAGCTTGTAGCACTTATTGAAGCATTACGTGCAGCAAAAGGGTGCTCAGTGACTATTTACACAGATTCCGCGTACAGTACATGGCCGGTTGGCAAAGTGGGGACAAAGAGGGTTCCACAGAGCAGATGGGTCACCAGTACAACATGCAGAGCTCCTGAAAGAACTTATTGAGGCATTGAAAGAACCTACTATGGTAGCAATAGTGAAGTGCCAGGCCCATACTTCCAATACGGATGTTATCTCTTTGGGAAACTCTGCAGCAGACGCTGCAGCCAAGGAAGAGTCCTATTTAGTGAAAGAAATAACAGGTGTGTACCTAATGCACCAACAGGTATTGGAAGATCTCCCAGATGGATACAACACCATGCCTGTGTCACAAATACTTGAGTTACAAGAAGGAGCAAGTGAGGAGGAAAAAGGGCTGTGGGAAAAGAGAGTGTGTAGTCAAGCAGCAACAGATCTTTTGTGGTGTCAGAATAACACAGGGAAGGCGGTAATGCCCCTCAAACTGTTCGAAATAGCATTTCAACAACTACACTTCCCAGCCCACAAAGCTAAACAACACATAGCAGTAGAGATACAAGAAGACTGGTTTGTGCCAGGCCTCCAGGAACATATATCAAAACTAGCAATGGAATGCACAACATGTCAAATATACAATTCAGGAATGACACTAAGGACACTCCGAGGAACAATACCCAAACCAGTTGGGCCCTTCAGAGAGCTGCATATTGATTATTCAGATATGGGAAAAGTGTAATGGGGACGGTATATGATAGTGGTTGTCTGTGCATTCTCCAGATGGGTTGAAGCAGGCCGTGCGCACGACCTGATGCCAAATGCGCTGCAAAGTTCTTAGTGAGGGAAATATTCCCGCGCTGTGGAATTTGCGACATGATTCGTTCAGATAATGGCACTCATTTTGTTAACGACATGTTTAAGGAAGTAACAGCCCTGTTAGTAATAAAACATAAACTATGCTCGATTTATCATCCGCAAAGTAATGGCGTGGTTGAGAAGATCAACGGTCTCCTAAAAGGTAGGCTGTCAAAATTGTGTTTTTCCCTTAAAAAGAACTGGGTCCATTGCCTGCATCTGGCCTTGTTCGAGCTGTGAAATCAGCCGAGCAAGGAGCGCCATTTGTCACTGCACGAGATTTTGACGGGAAGGCGCATGAACAGCACACTCTCCACTCCGCAGGCATTCAGATGCACACAAAAGTGCCACGATACTAGGAGAAGAGTTTACTGATTATCTGACAAAACTCACAAGAGCAGCCTGCATGATATCAAGGTAGCTAGCACCACCATTTAGTCAAGAAGTAGGGAGTGAGGTAGTAACATCTGGTAGCAAACGGTTGTCATTCAGAGAATCACGTAAGCCCTCATCAAACTTCATGTGCTGTATTTCAGCAGCCAGGTCATTATACAAGGGTTACCAGCAATAATAAAACTGAATGACATTATCAGACATAGAGGTCATAACCCTGGGGGCATTTTCTAGGAGCAGTTTGATAAAATAGCTTTTACCGCAATTGGAAGGACCGGCTAACATGCTTAAAAAAAGGGTGTTGAAATAAGGAGTCCATCTTAAGTGATGCTTCCTTTTCAGTAGGTGTAGGGTAATGTTTTGTCGTCATTTTTACAGGTATGCGTCATTTTTTAACAGTGTTTGAGGATGTGCGTGTATCTTTCAACACTACCAGCGGTGTCTTATGCTCTATACTTAAGTAGGAATTGGCTGTACCCAGCCTGGGGTCCACCCCTGATCTTAAAGGCTCGGGGGGGTCTTCACAATCAGGACTGTGCTGTATATGCTTTTTTAGCAACCATTTCTTTTTTTTAGTTTATTTTTAACAGTTAGGGTTTTTTTATTTTTCATATTTTTTATCTGAGGTGTATTGAAAAGGATGTGCTTGGCCTTAGACACACGCTTATGCATAGCTGCTAGAGCTTTTTTTTGACAGTGTCTCACGCTACAAGCTTGGCGTCATAAGCTATAGTTGTTAAGCGGCCTTAATAAATGTTTTTCCTTTCTCAGTTTTTTTAAACCTGAGGGCCGAAATAATTGTTTGAATCTCAAATATTTACAAAGCAGTTGTATGCATTAAGATTCACAGGCTTTGGGAATTTTAAGGGCTGTATATTATGCTCTGGACAATAAATGACGGTTGTACGGTGCTGTTTGTTTACAGGGTTGGGACCATAGTAGGAAAGATCAAGGGGTTTTAAGGCATATACTGATCCACATATAACAAAGGCATATACAAAGTCTTTAGACTCTATTTCTAAGGAGGGGTGTGAAATAACTAGGACCACCTCTTTTATGGGTGAACCAGTAATTGTCATAATAGGTTCAGAATCTAAGATGGCCCTAGTGATCGGGTGAACCCATAAACGTTCTATAGCTTCAGAATTAGTAACATATAGCTCATGGTTGTGGCTCAGTGGTGAGAATGCATGGGGTGGTGTGATCTCGCCACAATTGTGGGACCACGTCAGGGGGCAACCCGAACCTCTGACGTTGGGGCTTGTTGTTGAGTACACATGGGGAGGCTAAAAGGGTTTCGGAGCTCACTACAGGGAGCCTTGGGTCCTGTGTAATGACACCACCACGCTGTGTCTCCTGGGGAGGTCTAACATTCACATTTGCTACAACAGGTGTGGTATGCACAGGCATGCAAGGTTCAACAGACTGGGGTATATGGATTTTAGGAACAATAACACATTGCAGGTTAGCGGTAACTAGACCATTTGCAAGCCCTTGAGACACACGCCCCTTGTTAAGCGATAAGTGTCGCCTTTTATTTAAAATGGTCTGTACAGCCCCATCTAACACACAATCAAGACTATTGATTTTGTACAATGGGTGTGTATGTGGCTGACCTAAAGATGGCGGGGTGAGCTAGGGTGCGGTCTGTTAGAGACAATTCTCCAAAATGTGTTAATTCCTACCAATTTAGAGACCTGCAGCGAATTTGCTGGATTTTGAGGACTTCATTGTTTTACCTGGAGAGAGTGTGACCCTTTTTTCCCACTCTCTCATGGATTTTAATTTGTGTTTTACCTCTGTGTTTCTTTTAGTTATGGAATCTAACAAACTCCATAGGCATCATCTTTTTCAATTGTGTCACACAGCACCTTCAGTGCAGTGACATAGGGAAGTATTTTAGATTTCCCAAGGTTTAACTACCTTCTCTGGGATCAACTACTGTTTCCCAGAACAGAGGAGTGAAATTGACTTCACTTAGTCCTGTAAAATTCTAGACCCAGCACACCCTATCTTAAAATAACGTGCAGGAGGGATTACTTAGTATCCCCTTTTTTCTAGTTGCTCATGTAGTATGTATATGTTACCCTTTCCTCTCAGAATGGCTGGTGGAGGTGGTTTTGCAATGAGCTACCCTGATTTACCCGGACCACAAATTGTTAGAAGCTCCGGTAATGTTAAATTGCGGGAGCCATGTTTTTCAAAATGACACTGAGCATCCTTTGTTAAAATGGTCCCGGTCTTATTCTTTCGCCATTTCTTTGTGGAAAGGTTGTTCTCGAGTTTTTCTCTGCATGCCAAACCACGTTTGGTCTCTTTGTTAATTCGCCTTTGGCAGGCTTAAGGGGTGAAACCTGCCTCTGGCTCCAGAGTGTCTGTGGTAGGCAGGAAGTGAGGGAGGTGCCCAAAACTCCCTGTGGTTAGTCTCCTTGGAAACCCAAATGCACTCTGTGGTGATTGTCTGGCTGACTGTCTGACAAGGACAGCCACCCTGCTGGATGAGTGACAGCTAGGCTGGAATGAATGGGAGAGAACTGAATAAAAGGCAAGTCTTTTGGCTTGGCAGGCAGAGTCGACTACTGGATGAAGGAACCGAAGAGGAGCTTGAAGAGGACGGCTGCTACAACTCCTGGACCGTTGGTTTGCCCAATGAAGCCCTGCTGCAGGTCCAAATCGCCAAGTTTGCATCGACAGAGAAGCCCTGCAAGGACGACTTCTCGTTTTGAGTTGATGGGACCAATCAACTCCCAAGTAAGCCACCTGGACACGCATCTCAGAGCTGGTTGTATTTTCTCAGCGTTGCTGCAGGAAACCGTAGAGCCAGGGAGAGGGACACCAGATTGTGTGTTTTGCTTGTAAGCTGGCCTAAAGCTTTTGGAAGATCCTCCAGACTCCCATGAATCAGGACTGACCAAGCCTGTCCCCCATCAGTTGAGTGTGCGGGACCTCAGATGTGAGGAATGTCCACCTTGACAGCCAAGAACCACGCTTATCGTTGTACGGCAAGGAGCTGAAACGCAAAACAGTTTTGACCAATACAGTGCAGGAGTCCCCCGACGTCCTCTCTCTTGTCCCCACGACTGAGGCACAGGAACAGTAAGATCTGCAGAGCTGTACAGGAACAGAAGTCGTCAGCTGCATCTTTTTCTTCTTTTCTAAGGTACTGTAAAACTGGCCTAAAAGAACTTACCTCTTGCTGTGGAAGTGCTTGTAACTTCTGTAACTCACACGTCTAATCAGCTTGTGGCCCTAGATTTGATTCTTCTTTTTATCAAAGACTCCTAAGAACTCGTGCACAGAATTTTCCATTTACTTACATGAAGTGCTGCATCCTATACACAGACCTTTGCCTATTGACTTTGGCTTAGCCTATTGAATTGAATGACTCTTCTAAGTGCTATCTGAATGTATTTGCTCTGCTTATGAATATTTGTAACTTTGTGCGTTCTAATAACCTTTGCCTTTTACAAACTATTGAGAGTATTCTGTATGCCAACAGTAAGGTATTAATGTCACCATCACCCTTGTTACTGAAGTCACTTTGGGTGTAGATTGTGTCTGTGGGCCATCCCAAAAGGGCCTTTTCTGATCCAGAAATTCAAAGTGTATAGTATTGAAGTATATTTGTGTGTTACTATTCTATTGTTCCCTTCTGAAGAAGGCTTTACAACTGACTGATAAATACATTATTCATTGTTTATGTAAGAAACCTTGATTGTAAGAGTTTATTTGAATACCTGTAACTGTAATCGTTGTGTAACTCCACTACAGCTCACATTTCCCCTCTTGTGATAAGCATGGCTGCTCAACACGCTACCAAAACTGTGTAGTACAAGCTTTTACCAAAGGTTGGGTTGCCTATACCTGTAGTCATAGTTGTTTGTAATGTTCCAGAGGGTACTGCATACAAACCTTGCCTAACAAGGTCACAGAGGTTGTCTGCACCATGACTTCTTCCGATCCCGCAACACAAACCCCTAGAATTAAACAAAAGAAAAATCAGTTTTAACGTGGTATTACAGAAAAAATAGGCCAGACAATACTTTTAAATCAAATGCTAGGGTAAACCTACGGGTAACAAAACCATATTAAAATATTAAAGACCATAGTTGGTAAAAATAGCACAAACAATACTCTATAATGACATGAGCAGACTGGTCTATGGTTTTACAAAGACACCCTGATATATTAACGTCCATCGCTGTGGAAAAAGGGGTTTGTTGGATAGTAGTCCTACAAAAGTACAATGTGTACCCCCATCAGATTGTTTCCTCTTTAATGACGGGACAGCCGATGGGTTTGGTCCTCCAGCGTGTGAGCCGGTCGGGGCTGCCGCTGACGTGGGTCCGTCAGCATGGGCATCTTACGGGGCAACCGATGTTGATCCTCCAGTGTGTGAAGCTAAAATAAAATCAAAGAAAACATTTACCAGCATGCTCTACACCAAGGATCCTCATGGTTTTCATCTGCTTCAAATGCATAACCATATTTTACACCAAAGACCCAAAGCTTGAAAACCAACCGGTACCAAATAAAAAACATACAGGCTTTACAGGGATTGACCTTTAACAACCATATCTAGAGAGTCAGCAGCCATTACCTGCTACAGCTGCCTCTCTCCCAGCCTCAGAAATGCCAGCAACAAGCTGTTGATTATCTGCGTCATTGCCCTTGTCATAAGTATGGTCACGCGTCACCGCTAAAAAATAAGAAACAACACACATTATTGTAAATGTAAAATTAAAATCAAAAATCTAATTACACATATTAAATTGCTAATAACCATTATTAATAACCATTATTGATACAACATTAACAATTAATATTGTATATCCATGCCAAATAGTAATATGTATTAAAAATAACAATTAGTAATTTTTAATATCAGATATTAATAACAGATATTAATCCCAATACATTATCAGATAATAATACACACCACAAATCTCCATATTATCAAGTCCATTTTCCACCATGATCGCGATAAGAGTCTCTGAATTTACACAGATGTCGTCCAAGCCTGCCTCCGATGCAGCATATTCCCCTGCTAGAAAATATAAATAAACAAGCATAAACCTCTGGCCTCACATTCTGCAAATGACCAACCCCAGGGGACTCAGAAACCTGGTCTCACCCGAAACACAGCATACAATTCTGAGGCCCTTATTCGCTGGGACCATTAGGGGCCAGCTTGCTGGGTTACTTCATTATGAGGCTAATAGTTTTGAACTGCGTTGCTAAGTAGACATTCTTTAAAATGTACAAGTTGGATTTCATTGTTTAAAAAAAAAACCTCCTTAGGTGGTAATCAAACAGTGGCACAACATTCATGGATTACATTATGGATCTGGGGCACGTGGGGGAATTTTGATGAGTCACTTCACTAGAAGGCTTATAGTTTTGACCAGTATTGTTGAATAAATATTCTTTAAAAATGGACACTAACGGTGGGGAGTGGGTAGGTAAGACGCCATGCGGCTGTGTGTCCCTTGAGCTCTGCTCTTTGGCGCCCAAGACATGTAATTTTTAGCTGTTTTAAACTGGAAATTATGCCCGATTTTTGCACTCGGGGCAAGATTAAATACTGCCCAACAAAATCGGCAGATTTTTTGCAATAATCGTACCCTATCAAGAGCATTTTTGGCATGTTTAAGCCCGGCGACGACTAAGTAGGAAAATGGTGGCGCGCGCCATCAGCCGTTGGAACCTACTATCATCGGAAACGTGGCGCTGGGGCCCATCAGCCTAAACCTTCAGTTGTGCGGCAGGATAGGGGAAGCCTGATTGTCCCCTCCGGAGCCTGGCAGAAACTGTGGTGTGCACCTGAGTTGCCGGACTGGGAAGAACCTGTGACCTGGCCGCCTCGAAGAAGGGGGATGGGTGGCTCGAACATCTGCCACCCGCCTGACAGATCATCCTACCTGAATGGAGGCCGGAGGGCCTTGGACCGTGACAGTCAGTCCCAGAGCATTGGAGCGGTGGCTGCGCCGGAGGGCCCAGGGCTGCGGAGAGTGCTCTGCCTGCTGGCATGGCCCCTCGGTGCGCTCCCTTGGAGATTGGGTCCGGCAGGGCCAGCGGCCTCAGTTGGAGGACCCCCTCGCGGGCTGAGGTGCTTGCAGAGGCCAGGGGAGCTGGCGCCGGACCCTTACTGCCTGCAGTGTTGGCTGGTGCTGCCTTGCTCGACCCTCCTGTGGTGGAGGAGTGGATCCGGCCAGAGGGGCTGGTCTGTTGCCCTCTGAGGAAAGAGCACCCGTGTTCTCCATCTGACGGGCACCCGGTGGGAGAAGCTGGAATGAGGCATCGGCAGAGAAACCGTCCCGCTCTGTGGGGGAAAGGAGGCACACCGACGCCGGAATAAATACAGGGTGAGTGCTGGGGGCGCCCTGGATAAGGAAACCCCCTTCCCCCAGGGGAGGCACAATACGAACATCAATTCTGGGAGGGAAGCCGAGCGATCCCTCAACGGATTAACCACAGAGCTGGAACACAACAGGACAAGAAACCCCTCACCCTTTTAAAGCCTCATAGGGGAAATGTGAACTGTGATTCACGAATTTGGCCTCCATCTATACTGTGAGGCTAGTGGGATGATCCTCACAGTCCCTTCAAATGACATTTAAAGCAATTGTCAGAGCGGTTTCACAGTGGGCAGAGCACAGGTCCTTAACACAACAGGGCAGGAAGCCCACCATCTTATGTTAAAGCCTCACTGAATAATTTAAATTGCCACCCACGAACCTGGCACTGCCTGCACCATGAAAATAACTGGCTGACCCCCGTTAGCCCCCCCAAGGAATGCCTAAAACAGCCTTCAAAAAGAAAACACACGGCATACAAGCCTACCTGGTGCCGCAGCCTATAGATCCAACTGCTGCACGTACAACCGCAGCGGGAGTCCTCCTGGCTTCACCCCTAAACCTGGACTCTAACATGGCTCTCTCCAAAGAGGATCTGAAGGGAATGCTTAGATCCCTCAAACAGTACATCACCCAAGAGATCAAGAAAGAAATCAAGACTTTTAAAAACTCGCTGGCCCAGTCCCTTGCAGAATTAACCTCCCATCTGGGGGGGGGGCTTGAATCTAAGGTTAATGACCTGGAGGACATTACCGTCGAACTATCGCGTGGCAACAAAGTCTTAGCAGAAAGGGTGAAGGTCATTGAGGAGCATCTTGAAGATATATGGGCAAAGCAAGCAGACTTGGAAACCAGGTTGAGGCGAAATAATGTGCGCCTTGGAGGCATTCCCCAGCAGGTATCCGACCAGAACCTAGCTGAATACGTTGAGACGCTGTTCCAATCCCTCTTGGAACTCCCATCAGCCGAAGATCTAAAGCTTGACAGAACCCACCGGGTGTATTCCTCAGCCCAACTTAAAAGGAACCTGCTAGCAGATGTGCTCACTCGAGTACACTTTTTTCGCCAGAAAGAGGAGATCATTGTGGCAGCCAGGAATTCAGACTCAATACAGTTTCAAGGGGCGAGGATACAACTTTTTCAGGACCTGGCCCCCTATACCCTGGCAAGGAGATGGCGGTTGCAGAGGGTAACGACCTCGCTCAGGGCCAGGAAAATCTGCTATCGCTGGGGGTTTCCCTGCACGCTGGTCTTCAACTTCCACAATCAACACTACGTGATCTCCTCTGAAGAAGAGGTGAGGAGCCTGATGTCAGAAACAACTGATGGCGAAGGCTCAGGTCCCCACAATCAAGATCAGAAGGGGACTAATCTAGACCCTCTGCCAATCGGAAGCAGATCCGCAGCGGGAAACCAGATCAGAAAGCACAATCAAGGCCCTAGAGGAGACATCAACCTCAACCCCGTCAGAGGGAGAAGGATGGGCGGGCACCTGAGCTGAACATTGCCTGTATGGGTGATCTTCAAGGGGAAAATGAACTCCCCGCTGATCACCGCCTAAACTTGACTCCCCTGTGCAAAGTGGCCTGGCGAAACTGACCTGGAGACATGGGGCATTGAGCATGCCTGCCTTCTCTTCGCTGTCGCTAAACCTGGGGGCACCCCGCCTTCAATCCTGGGTTGGGGGGTCGGGGGTCCTGACCTATCTGAACGTATACCTGGAAATACTGCAGCACTTCCCCACTCCCGAATATCCCGCCGCCTTTAGGGCAATGAAATTTCCATGCATTAGCAGTCTTGTGCGCCAGAGTGGATGGTGCCCGACAAGTTTCATACTTGGTTAAAGTCGATTCCGGGACTAGGAATGGCGCAATTGTTGAAGACAGTAATTTGTTTATATCACTTCAGAGATGTTTGCTCAGTTTATTATTTTAAGTTTAACCTGAACCCGTTGGGTCGGTATTTTGCTCACACTCACCACAAACCAGTTATGGCTCACATTGTAATGACTCACCTGAAGGAATGTCCTACCCTGTTCTCCTTGATTGGGCTTACTTGAGGTGAAAACCTGAGTGACCCTAATATGGCAACCCTGAACCTCAAGTGGATTTCTCTGAATGTTCAGGGCCTGAACTCCCCCCTGAAACATAAAGCACTGTTTCACAGGCTGGGCTCCCTAGACACGTCATTTCTATTCCTCCAGGAGACCCACTTGCGACCGGATGAGGAGTTTCGCCTTAGTGACAGGCTATACCCCACCAAATTCTTTGCCTCAAGTGGAATGAAGAAACGAGGGGTTGCCATCCTGGTGTGCAAGGATATCGCCCTCAAGACTCTGGGGGTGCTTCGGGATGAGGAGGGAAGATTTCTGCTAGTGACTGCTATGCTAAATGGACATAAAATCATGTTGGTTTCTATATTAGTCCAAACACTAGGTAAGACATTTTTTTAATGGACTGCTAGAGCTTTAGTTGAACATGCACAGGGAGAGGTGATTATGGGCGGGGACTTGAATGCAGTGATTAACCCTCTGGTTGATAAGACATTGGCCCCAACATTAAACGACAGGAACAACTTCAGGGCTCTCACTGCATTGCTAAAAGACCACTCGCTAATTGAGGTGTGGAGGTATTGTCACCAAGAGTAAAGAAATTATACATACTTTTCAGCAGTACATGGGGGATTCTCTAGGCTGAATATGTTTTTTATCACAGACTCGTTCATTCAGAAGGTGCTGGAGGTAGATATACTCCCCGAGGCGCTTTCAGACCACTCACCGGTTTTAATGACAATAGCTCCTCTCCAAGCCACCCCACCTATGAGACCCCCCTGGAGACTAAATGACTTCTTACTAGACGACCCAATGATCTGCGCTCACATAAAAGAATCTATGGAACTATATTACAGGGAGAATGACACTACTGATGTTATCTGGGGGAAAATCTGGGATGCAAGTAAAGTAGTGATCAGAGGACACTTTATTGGGCAGGCTGCACAGTGGGGGAAGGCTAGGAGGCTACTGCAGGAACACCTAGAGAGTGAAGCCCTTAGATTAGAGGAGGCCCATAAGAAGAAACCCTCATGGCGAGCACTGAGAGACTTACGGATGGCTAAGAAAGCGCTAGAGGCACATCACATGGGGAGAGCGGCCTACTGCATGATGCACAACAAACAATTTTCCTACTCGGAAGGAAACAAGGCTAATAAATTATTATCAGCTAAGCTGGGGAAACAAGCAAAACAAAATAGGATTGTCTTCCTGCGGGATGGGACGGGCAAAGGCACTTTCTCAGAAAGGGGTAAATGCCGCATTATCGAAGCATTTTTCAAAGAACACGCAGCCCTGCACCGGGGAGACCCACATATGGTCAGTGATTTCATTACGACAACAAACCTCCCACTGCTCCCACAAACACTACATGAGCCTCTAGAAGACCCAATATCTGCAGAGGAAGTCAAATCAGCTATTAAATCACTCCCTCTCGGCAAAGCCCCGGGCCCATACGGGTTTACAAACAAGTTCTATAAAACCTTCTGTAAGGAGCTCTCCCCCACCTCACAAAACTATTTAACATCATATGGGAAACAGGCTCGGTCACACAGTCCATGGTAGAATCAAATACAACAATAATTCTAAAACTAGGGAAAGACCCGGCAGAATGTTCATCCTACCGGCCTATAGCCCTGCTCAATACCGACGCAAAGTTGTTTGGCAGGGTCATAGCGTGACGACTAGGAGAGGTGCTACCCTTAATCATAGATAGGGACCAGACAGGCTTTATTCAAGATCGGTCTGCTCACGACAACATTTGCACGGCAGTAGACCTAATATCCCTCGCCCCCTCGGTCCCAGGCCCCCTCTCGTTGCTATTTCTAGACGCCCACAGGGCATTCAACTGCATATCCTGGGACTACATGCAATCAGTACTAAAAGGTTTGGTCCGAAATTCTCCAGATTGGTCCTGTCGAACTTCCAGATCCCCTCCACTCGAATACGAGTAAACTCCCAATGGACGCCCCAAATATCCCTTGGTAAGGGGACCAGACAAGGGTGCCCCCTACCCCACTAGTCGTGGCGCTAGCAATGGAACCCCTAGCCCAACATATCCGCCTTCACCCGGAAATCCAGGGGTTTGAAGTGGGAGACCAGTGCCATAAAGTTGCGTTATACGCAGATTATGTGCTCTGTTTCCTGAAAGAGGCTCAGGCTCGATTCCACCACTTATGGGTCTGCTAGACCAATTTGCGCAGGTCTCAGGATTTACAATAAATATGGCAAAATCAACAGGCCTGAACTTGTCCAAATCCCCAGAACCACTAGCCGCCTTGCAGGAGACTTACTCTCTTTGTTGGCAGAACACCAAGATTTCATACCTCGGAGCGCACCTGACTCCCACCTACACGGGCATGTTAAAAGCCAACATTCCTCCCCTAATAAAAGAGGCTGAAGAATCCCTACAAAAATGGGCATTACAGGAAATCTCATGGCTGGGGCACATAAGCGCAATTAAAATGACTCTACTCCCTCGGCTTCTCTATGCATTTCAGGCTCTCGCTGTCATGATCCCTGAGCAAAACCTACTAGACCTAGAGAAGGAGATAAGCCGCTTCATTTGGCAGTGGAAAACACCTCGAATCCAGCATAAAATTCTCACCCGGGGTAGGCAGCTAGGCGGCTTGGGACTCCCCTCCATCGCTCGATACTACCGAGCAGCTCAAATCACCCCATCTTAAACTGGACCAACACAACTGACCCTCCCAAGTGGCAGGATATTGAACAGCTTTTCTCTCAGGTCCCTCTCTCTCACCTCTCTTTCCTCCCACATGAGGCGCACAGCTCTCAGAAACCTGTACTCCCGACTAAAGGGTCCATCCTTCGTTGCTGGGATAGATACTGTGCAACATGGGGATTCCCCTCGGGACTAGGCCGCCCTACCCCCGGTCACACAGAACCCAGCCTTTACCCCGGGGCTTCATCCTAACTCATACAAACTCTGGACAAGGGAAAGTCCCCTGAGACTGCAAGAGCTCTATGCGGACAGTGTCCCGCTGATCTTTGTCCAATGCAAGGAGAAGTTTAACCTCCCTGAGACTGATAGATTTAGGTATATACAGCTCCGGCACTGGATTACTAACCCAACTGTCAAAAAGGCTGCCATTAGACCCCCGACGGGACTGGAAATAACAATCTCAGAAGGGCAGAGCTCTCACAGAATAACGACCTGCTACTGCCTCCTGGAAAATGTTCCAGAAGATGAGACACTCCCTTACATGTGGGCATGGGAGAGGGAACTGGGGACTGAGGTACCCCGAGAAGCATGCCAGAGAATTTGGGATAGAGCTCATAGGTCCTCCAGATGTACGTCAGTTAGGGAGTGTGCACTTAAGATCTGCTACCGATGGTACATTTCAGTGCAGAAATTGCACGCGATAAATCCAGATTACCCTGACGCATGCTGGCACGGTTGTGGAGGGAGAGGAGACCTGGGTCACTTGCGGTGGCACTGCCCAATCATCCAATCCTACTGGCTAGAAATCAGATCGAAAATCAAAGATATATGTGGAACCCTACTCCCTATGGAACCTCTGATAATGCTATTAGGGGACGTACCAGATGACGGGTCCTACCCACTGTCTGGCCTGAGAGCTCAACTGATCACTCAATTACTCATGGCTGCCCGCTTTACACGTGCCCGATTTTGGAAAGAATTTGAGGGCCCTCACATAGCGTATTGGTGGGTAAAAGTTTGGGAGTTCCTTGGGGTGGACAAAATAACAGCCGCAATAGATGGTTCGACATCCAGATTCTCCCGCATCTGGGGCCCATTCCTGGACCACGTGGCAGAAAAAGAGCACATGTTTTTCCAGGCTAGGCTGGGTAAAACCTTCTGCAGCCTTGACATGACTTTGATGTGGTTGATGAACTCGCTAGACCGAAACCCGACTGGGGGGTGATGCGTCCTCCTGGAGGGCGGGGTCATGCAATGCTACTAATCATGGTGAGCCTTTTTTTTTCTTTCTTTCTCTTCTCAACTAAGAGCGCTACCAGTTTGTAAGCTGAACCATATCCTTCCTGGAAATTGTTGATTAAATCATACTTGTTTGACGAACAACAAAATGTTAAATGAAAAGTTGAGGCATTGTTTAAGAGACTAATTGATGTTGTAATAGTAATGATAAATGTGGAATCTTTAGTCTGTTCTTGAACATGTCGATGAAATTGGTATAATAGAATGAGTAGCAGAGCTGTCAAATGAAATGTAGACTTACTGCGCACGAGATCAATCAATGCTACAACTTGCAATGATTTTTAATGAAGTAATGTCTGCTCAACATTTCAATAAAATGATGTTGATGAAAAAAAAATGGACACTAACATTTTTATCCAAAACAGCCTCCTTGGAGCCTGTTCAAACCATTTCACAAAAGAAATGTATTCCCATTTGCACCGGTGGGCCACTTTTTGTTTTTTTCATTGGTGTGTGAGCCCATTTTATGCCCAGGCCGGCCCTGGCTCTGGGGCTCATAGTTTTGCCACGTGGGAATTTTTCTTCCCCCAAGTCGATTTTTCTCACATGTGTTCATGTTGCTTTAGTTTTCTGCCCAGTATCTTGCCCACTTCCTTGCCTTTTTAGTACAGTCACTAGCATTCCTAGCCTATCTCGTCTACCACAAATGTGAAATAAACTCTAAGGGCCTCATTACACGGTAGGCGGTAACCATGGCGCTATTAGCGCCATGGTTGCCACCTGTATTTTACTGTGTCCACCATGGCGGATGGCGGAATTACCGCCCTACTCCAAGGTGAGCGGGGGCGGTAATTCCCCATTCACCAAGGCTCTTCCCCATTCCCATTTTTGCCCCCATAGGGCATAATGGGAATGGGGTAGGTGCTAATTACGGTACCGCAAATTGCAGTACCGTAATTAGCAGCGATGTCCCTTTGCGGCACCCTACTTTAACGGCTGGTAAAACCAGCCGTTAAAGTCGGGTCCCGCAAAGGAAACTCGTAGTAAGGCGGTAGGGGTTTACCGGTACCGGTCCCCTTACCGGTACCGGTAAACCCCTACCGCCTACCGTGTAATGAGGCCCTAATTATCTAGTGGACTCTGACTGTGCCATTTTGCTCCTTTTTTTAAGGTTTTCATTTTCGTTTTGGACTCCCATTCTGAGATGGTAGTTCGAATTTCAAATCCGATTTTTCCCTCTTATTTCTGGCTCCTTGCTACTCCTTTACACCAACAACGATTTTGGTGAGCAGGGGTTTGGGGGAGTGTTGCAGGGGGCATGCATCACCCACGTACCATCTGTGAGTGTGACACAAAACGTGATCCTGCTTGGTGTGCCATCCCCGCACTGTTTTTATTTTTTTTTAATTTTATTTGGGTCCTGTAAGGGTGAACAGGGCTGGCTCAGCACTGCTCACCCTTATAGGGCCTATCACAATGAACAGCAGCCTCGCCACCCAACAACAGTGCCCCAGGCAGCAGCATTTAAATAGCCATGGCTTACCTTATCTATTTAAATGCTAATGTCTGGGCTGTGGCATATTTCGTTGGGCGGTGAGGCCTTTGTTCACATGACCTCAACATCAAGATGCCCGCGGCAAGCCGTGTGCATCTTGCTGCTAATGCCTGGAGCTCATGGAGACCTCAAATCATGCCTCCATTCTCGTCAGGCATTATCATCTTAATGCATATACAAGCCTTTTTTAAAAAGACATAAACACATGTATCTGCATTAAGATGAACGCGGCAAATCGCAGTCATTTTAATGCAGATACAAGTCTTTTTTTTAATAAAGAAATGAACACATGCATCAGCATTAAGATGACCGTGGTTTGCCGCGCTCATCTTAATGCAGATACAAGTATTTATTTCTTTAAATAAAGACTTGTATCTGCATTAGGATGAGGGCAGTGCAGTCACCTTAATGCAGATAGACTGCAGGGCATCTGTGACATCAGATCCCCCAACTCAGACACGCAGATGTCAGCCCGCACCAGTGGTAGAAGTGTACAAAAAGAAGTAGTGGAACTATGTTCCCGGCTGGCCTGCACCCACTCCCCACAAACCCCATCACCACGCCCCCTCCCACACACAATACAAACCCCCAAATTCTTGCACCTGCTGTTTAAGGGAACTTTCAGTGCAGTGCACTGAAAGTGCAAGCTGTAACGTCTTCCTACACTTTCATTTTAAAACGAAACCATTCCGGAACGGTTTCTTTTTAAAATAAAAGTATAGGAGCTGTAAAATGTAATTCAAAAAAGTAGAGGAGCACCGCTCCCAGCCTCTCCCGCTCACTTCGACCACTGGCCCGCACATTCCAATGGTGTGGGCTGCATCTGAGGCACCGGGAACAAAGAGCTTTAATGAATCTGTATCCCCAGGACCTCATAAGTAGGCTGTTAAAGGATAGTTCCGGGACTTTTTTTTTATTGTCCCTACGGTTCGGCCATGTGTTTTTAAGCATAACTCGGTAGATCGTAGAAAACTTTCCTATGGACCTTACCCGACTTTTCGTCCATTAACGCACTCGAAATCAGCCGCCATTTTCTGATAATCCTATCATTTCCCCCCATCGCCCTGGCTCACCTGCTTTTGCGGCACTAAATCAAATCCCCCGCCCCTGAAACAGACTTTATCAAAACATTCATATTCCCCGCCTCTATCCGTGACGTGACTGAGCTGCGTAGGCAAACGCGCCCAGGCGTCTTCTACGCGACTCCACACAGAACCCGGAAATCAACACAGATGAGCTCACACAACACAGCGCGCCACAATTGGGAATATGAAACTGTACTTTTAAATTAAACCGCAAGATTGTAAATTTGGTAAAGTACATTTATTTGACATCAAATATTCAGCGATTTGCATTTTTATTTGCTCACGTTCCAAAAAGTTCGTTTTGAGGCACGCGATGTTCCTTTGCTGTACACAGGGTCTTAGATCATCTCACAATACAGCGCCACAATTCGGAATATGAAACTGTGGTTTAAAAGCAAACGGCAAGATTGTACATTTGGCAAAGTACATTTATTTGACATCAAATGTTTTGAGAATATTCAGCGATTTGCATTTTTATTTGCTCTTGATCCAAAATAGTTCGTCTTGAGGCAAGTGATGTTCGTGTGCAGTATACAGGGTGTTGGTTTACGATAAAATAAGCTCTTCGGTCGCACTGATAATCGCATGGCTGTTCCAACAATGAGGCACTAGGCCACCACAATGGTCTGTATGTTGCATCTAGCCGTTAGTACCGCGTAAGGGCATACTTGCACTTGGCGATCGTCCCATAAAATGGTCAGGGTGGTAACGTTGTTCACGCGGAGAAGCAACTGGCGGTTAAAAAACCCATCCGCCGGTGTCTGGTACTCGTGACACATGCAATATTGGATGATGTACCTGTTTGAAAAACATAAAAAATGAAATTAGTCTCACCATCAGATCTTCATTAAAATTATTCATTTTATATATTAGGTCGGGAAATTATTTCATAGCTAGGACAGTGCAACTGGGTATTATACGTCAAGGGGGGGCTGTAGGATACTGAGACAGTCCCCCAGTGCAGGGGTTGACAGGGAGGCAGTGCAGGTGGAGAGTGGAAGGGCCCAGGACCGAGGTCGCAGACAGTGGACCAGTTGTAGCAGGGGAGAGGGAGAGAGAGAAAGCAGAAGCAAAGAGGAAGGTTTTGAGGTGCTTCCGTAAAAGGAGATGGTTCTCCTCAGATAGTGCGCGGTACAAAACAATATGCCACATAGAACGAACAAGTACAACTTAACCCGTCTTTAAAGCTACTGTATAGTAATTAAATTGCGGTATAAACTCATCTAAAGAGTTACTTCAATTATATTTGCATTTTCCATTGTGACTGTGCGTAGGGCAGCCCCGAAATACCACTCCTTCTATGCCAACGTTATTTCTTCTAATGAACGAACATGAAATGGCTTTCGTTTCTGAAATTATATTCATTATCGTTTCTTATGTTATTGCCCCACACCCCCAAAAAGAAGTCTTTCGGGATGGTCCCGGCCTGTCAAGGTCAAATAACAATAGAACCTTATACTGAGTCGTGGGCCATTCCGGCACCCGAGCAAAAAATCAAAGCAGCTGACCTTCACTTTGAACGAGCACACATTCCTAGTTAGCTACATTCAGTGTAAGGCCATCTCACAGGACTTGAAATTTACACTCCATCTTTGCATTTTGTCTGCATGCTTTGCAGCCCCAGAGAACCATAAATACGGAGACATTCTATATTTTTTGAAAAATGATTTATATTACTGTTTGGTTTAATTTAATGCGCAAATGAACAAGGTTGGATAGACACATTGCATGTACACTGAGCAATCACTTTTATTTACACATTACATAGATACACATATTCAATGGGCCTGCGACATGAGGAGACTCGAGAGAACAGACAATCAAATTACAATCATTTAAACCGTGATGTGTATTTCTCAATGAGCTCTTCTTTAGGTGGACATGGAACAGAGGCAATGTTGGGTGGCAATGCAGTTGTCCCCTGCACAGGTTCGTTCACAACTCCATTTATGTGCCTATCTAGGACGTCAACAATAAGTCTCTCAATAAACTCATATTGCATATCCTCAAACACTGGTTTGATCACCCATTGTTTACTTCTTTTAGTGAAGGCCTTATTGTAGCGAAGCGTCCCTAAAGTTCCGGTCGTCCTACTTTGTTGACGGCCAACCTTATGGTTATGTGCCAAGACCGCTAGAAGAGTCCGATTTATCATGCCCTCCATGCCAATATGCAATCGTTTTGGCCTGTACTTTAGGCACATATTGTGGAACACCTCCAAATCTCCTGTGTGGCAGAATTCCGTGAGTCCCCTCAAATCTCTTGTTATAGTTTTATCAAATACAATCTTTTCAATGGCTTTGTGAGTGGGTGATGAAGGAATCAACCACTTCTTCTTCCGTGCCTCCTCTGTGGACAAATGGCCATGTTCACAATTGTGGAAATGCTGGTTTGTGTTCCAACGGTGAACGTTGGTACAGTGTAGCATTACTGACCGCCATTTTTCCAGTAGAATTTCCAACGACCCTCCGCATGTTTTTGAGCTCCACCAAAGATGGTTGCTGATTGACTTGGACCACTGTGAAATACCTTGCATATCTTTTTTTTTACCTGCAGCCGACATTTTTTTATTGATTGTTTTTGCAAGATGCCAAACGTCAAATTGGTGATTTATATTTTTGTACTCTTCTCTCATTGTCTTGGCAATTGAAACGTGTCTGTCCGTGGCTATCAGGTCGATCACCATTCCCCGCGATTGTAGTTCTTGCAATGATGCTACAAAGCCAGCTTTCTCCATGGCCACTGAGGATGTACTTTGTGACACCTGCACGACCACCGAACTCACAATTTTCTTACTTTCCATGTCCTGAAAGTGGTAGGTGCAGTACTTGGCTGAAAATCCTGGGCTGTCGCACTGTCCATCACCGGCTAGCCTGAACCGTTTGCCCGCGAATGTACTATCAATAAACATTTTTTCCATTCTCCAAGCTTCGCTAATGGCTGGAAATAGATAATCGGTTTGGTATTTGTAGAACTGAGTTTTCGCAATGAAATGGATTCCCACAAACTGAAAGAAAGACTCTAACTTTTTAAAACTTGAACCACTAAAAAGTGCAGCCGCTGCACAAAGTAGATTGCCTGCTGGCAGTTGCCCCAGCATGGGTTGTGCAGACCATGAGAAAGGATGATATTTTGTACAGGTGGCATGTATTTTAAAGTTAGTGCCTCGAATTGCACGAGTCACATTAATCAATGGCTCCCCACATACTTCCCCACCAACCGAATGCCCACATTTCATCCGAATAATAATATCAATCAAACAACTATCAAATACAATGAATTTGGCCTCTTTCCTTATACTGTCATTCTGCATCCCAGCTGGTTCGGCCTGTAACGTTGAGGACATGTCACTCACATGAAAGGTAGAATCTCTGATATCGTCTTCCGCTATGTTCAGTGATATTGATGGTGTTTCATTGTCGTCCACTTCATTCTCTTCCATTGCAACATGTGTTCCTTCTCCGGCGATGGGTGAATAAGACAATTTCTTCAACTTTCTCGCGGTCTTAGTTTTTGCGGGTGTGGATTCTGTGAACTGATCTCCGACTGCATCCGAACTACCAGGAGGACATTCACTATCAATGGCTGGATGTGGTATAGCTCCGTTGTCAATCACTTCATATTCTTCCCATTGGCACGATGCATCTCCAGTCTCAAGTCCCTGCCAAAAGGTTTGACAAGCAACATCTCTCGTTCGCTTCACTGTCTGTGTAGATCTAGTTCGTACACCCACTCGCAACTAGAGGACAGATTGGAAAAGGGATGTTCAGTTTAAACACAACTTACAGTATTGAACTATTAACAGTGAAAAACAACATAATATAGTGACCAGGACACTAACCTTCTTTTGCTTTCTTTTCTTTGAAACTTTCTTGCCTCGAACTTCAACATCAGGACGCTGTTGCTCCGACTCGTGTGTGCATCTCTCCACTTCCTTTTGCGCTGCAACGACTACATTTTTATGATAAGCACATCCATCACGCACTGACGCTGCATCGACTCCCTGAAACATAGAACTTTCATTAGTATGTATAATAATATCGAAAACACAAAATGTACTTGGGGACCAATACCCACGTACATCTCAATAGCAAAACACGAATGAACGCTTTGTGTAGAACATTCAAACGACAATTATTCACGCATAGTTGATCTAGTTAGATGAAACTGTCAAGATCCATACCTCGGGCTCCTCATAGACTTCCATTGATGATATTATTGAAGATGATGCTTCAGTAACTCCCTGAAACACAGTAATTGCATTAGTATGGTTTTCTATTTTGATAAAAAGAACAGAAACTTTGTGCAGGCATCAACGGCTCATCTAAATAGACCTGCACAAATGATCAGTTGTCTAAAATAAATAATGGATATCTAAATATCATTCGATTTGCTCGATCGTTGGAAGTGTCACCACCCAGAGATCTGCATCAACTACTAGGGGTGATGTTCTTGTAGAAGAAGCTCTGTCATCTCCCTGAAACATAGTACTTGCGTTAATAAAGAAGGAATTATAGCGGATGTAATCACATCATATGATTTCGCTTGATCGAACTGTCAGGATCCATACCTCGAAATGCATAAGAACATCAAGGGACGATGTAACTGCGGTGCACACTTCTGCAAGCTGTTGCGCCGACCCGTAACTGCATGCTCCCCCTTCTTCTTGGACTAATGCTCCATCGACTCCCTGAAACATAGGACTTTCATTAGTAATGAACACAATATTGAAAAAAGAAGACACATAGGAGGGCGACGACAGAAGGACATATCAATGGCTAAAAACGAAAGAAACATTGTGTGTAACAATCACGCTACAAGAATGCAAGATCTGATGATCTCCATCGATGGAACTGTCTGGAAACGTACCTCGAGCATCTGAGTGACATCAACGGTAGTCGTCAATACGTTGGACTCCTCAGCATCTCCCTGAAAGACAGTACTTGCATTATTTTGGATAACAATAATTATAACTGAAAAGAAAGACTAGAGGACGAGTACAAGGGTGTACCATTAGGTAAAATAATTACACGATAAATTAAAACTATTGATTTACATACCTAAAACAAGTCAGTGGCAGAATAGCCAAGTAAGATTACCCGATAGGCGCTTGAAGTGGCTGATGACTGCAATAACGACACGGATGGAGAATCTTCCGCCTTCATATTGAGTGGATACATAAATGGGGAAATTATTGTTAGCTAATGCTACACACTACCGCAAGGCCGAGAGATAAATACGTAAACTTGACTCACCAGTGGAGGGATGTGGATGAATAGAGTGGGAATAGCGGTTGAGAGCAATTTTCGCCTCACTCGCGGTGTGTTCTTCTTTATTAGCAATGATGTGGAGTACATGTCAGAGGTAAAGTGCCTGCTGCAGATGCGGTATCGATCACCCCTCTTGTTCGCAAAGACTTCTAGGACTCTACTTTCAAGCTCAGACGGTGGATATCCGCAATATCGGACCCATTCTCTTATATGATCTATTGTCTTAGGGAAAACATGCATTATAGTACCTTCAGATTTATTATGGGTCTTCGAAGGGCAACCGCCAATGGAACAGGCAGGCATTGTTGAAAGTTCTGAAAAGTAAAGATCAACAATTCTCTATGAATACCAATGTAAACTCAGAACATGTGACTAGTTCCTTGACACATAAAAGGTTCAATGCAAGGTTTGTTTTGGTTCTTGGAACTATACACGTTATTCACATGCGGATAAGTATTTGAATAACTTTAAAAAAATAGAAAAATAATTTGACTAAACTCAGAACATGTGACTAGTTCCTTGCATGTACTGTCTTGAACGAAAAGAAAACATGGATGCAATTTGATGACTACTAGCAAATAGATATAAATTAAAAAATTGGACGCAAAATGATTATGGTACATGGCCTTACCTTGACGAACAAACAGTTAGATGCAGGGATCAGAGTAGTTTCTTGTCGTAGAACAGGGAGCAGTTCACAGGTTGCAAACTGACGAGTTTCCTCGAAGTGGTCACGGAAGTTCACAGAGATGAAGAGCAGATAACCAGCACCTTCACGGGTTGACTAGCAAAGCGCAAAGAAGTTCTCATTAGAAATATGAAGTGGGTTATAAAGAATTCGAAACAGGGGTGTGTTTGTGAATGAATGACGTGTATATGTCGTGGCATTATGCGGTTTGCAGGGGGGCGTCCAGCGTGAAGGGGGATGCTTGGCAGGAGACACGGGGTCTGGAGGTAGACATGGGAACAACAACCCATGCTCTATAGACCACTTTGAAGTGTACATGGTCTTTGGCACCTCTTGGCCTTTATCGCTCCCTGACAGCTCCACTTGCCAGCTCAAGTACCCCGGTGCGAACTGCCGTTGATAGGGCGGGGGGTGGATTGGGGCGGTGGTCGTGCAGACAAGACACAGGAAGACTCGTGAATGGAGACACACTTATGTGGATTGCAGGGGGGCGTCCAGCGTGAGCGGGGATGCTTGGCAGGAGACACGGGGTCTGGAGGTAGACATGGGAACAACAACCCATGCTCTATAGACCACTTTGAAGTGTACATGGTCTTTGGCACCTCTTGGCCTTTATCGCTCCCTGACAGCTCCACTTGCCAGCACAAGTACCCCGGTGCGAACTGCCTTTGATAGGGCGGGGGGTGGATTGGGGCGGTGGTCGTGCAGACAAGACACAGGAAGACTCGTGAATGGAGACACACTTATGTGGATTGCAGGGGGGCATCCAGCGTGAGCGGGGATGCTTGGCAGGAGACACGGGGTCTGGAGGTAGACATGGGAACAACAACCCATGCTCTATAGACCACTTTGAAGTGTACATGGTCTTTGGCACCTCTTGGCCTTTATCGCTCCCTGACAGCTCCACTTGCCAGCACAAGTACCCCGGTGCGAACTGCCTTTGATAGGGCGGGGGGTGGATTGGGGCGGTGGTCGTGCAGACAAGACACAGGAAGACTCGTGAATGGAGACACACTTATGTGGATTGCTTGGGGGCGTCCAGCGTGAGGGGGGATGCTTGGCAGGAGACACGGGGTCTGGAGGTAGACATGGGAACAACAACCCATGCTCTATAGACCACTTTGAAGTGTACATGGTCTTTGGCACCTCTTGGCCTTTATCGCTCCCTGACAGCTCCACTTGCCAGCGCAAGTACCCCGGTGCGAACTGCCTTTGATAGGGCGGGGGGGGGGTGTGGATTGGGGCGGTGGTCGTGCAGACAAGACTCGTTTGCCGCAGGGCCTCACCAAGGAGAGGCCATCTAACTGCATGTAAGAGGCAGGCTGCAGGATCTAGTACATGGAAGGCAGGGGGGTGAGTTTATAAATACCTCACCCTCCCAGGAGAATATATGGGTGTAGTTCACCCTGGAGACCCTGGATGCCTAGGCAGTTAGTCAGCAGCAGGCTGGCCTGTGGTGGCAAGGCGGCACGGGCCAGAGGGGGTCATCTCTGTACCCGGTGCCCAAAAGGATGATTATTATTATGATCAACCATATGGATTATTTACCTATAACCATGTTTTGTATCAATAAAATCCAACGGCCTTCCTTTTATTGCCAACGCTTGAACAAAGTGGTGTGGTAAGTATTTTTGGGGGAGGAGGCAAGGCCGGGAGGCTTGATGCCAACCCGCAAAATAACATATGTATGTCTGCTGCATATGGGTTCAACGTTTATGTGGATTGAAGGTGGGCGGCCAGCGTGAGGGAGGATGCTGGCCGGAGACATGTGGTGTGACAAGACAAGGCACAGGAAGACTATTCAATGGAGACACACTAGATTCATTTAAAAAATCAAAACAACCATTGTTAAAATATATGTTGGGTTTTATTTTAGATCTTAATTTCAATTGAACATAAATAATAAACATTACACATTGTAAAGTTCCGGTTGCAGCACATCCAGGGAAAATCCGCGGTATTGTCCACTGTCGCTGGGGAAATGTTGTCTAATGGCAAGTACTGCACAGGCAGGTATTACTCTCCGAACGCGGTGTCCGAGCCTCCCGTGAAGCCACCAAGTGAAGCAACGATAGGCCACCAGCCTGTACCACCTGTGAAAATGAAAGATGCAAACTGTATTAAAATGACAAAACTTTCTTATCACTGTCGATTCAGGTAAAAAATGTCATTCTGCTTTGAAAAAAAATGTATCTAGAAAATGCACAATATGGAGCCAATTTACATGCATTCGAATGATATGTAGATGTAATTTTATATGTGGGAGACGACCATGAAATAGTAGTGGCATCACTGACATCACAACCAGAGTATACTTACTCGTTACTCGGATTACAAGGACGAACAGTGCCGCGAAGTTCGTGCATAAGCACCATCATCATCCTCAACACGGTCCGTGAGAGGCAGGCTTCCCTGAACTCTGGCAGCTCGGTGATGCATTGCGGACTTGGCTCGCCTTCCGAAATGTAGGCGAAGCACCCGGAATTTTCACGGCAGCAGCAGTTCTCCTCCTCAGTTGGCATTAGCTGGCACCGATTGCACGTGCACCAGGTGGAGACGCCATCCATGCGACATGGTCCAGGCTCTTCATCCGTTGACTGGTCCTCCCAACTGCCGTCCGAATCCCCATCGTTTTCGTGTGCTTGACTTTCCAGTAGTTCTTCCTTGGTGTACTCGGGCTCGTACATATACGGCATTATTGTAGCCATTGTGTGGTAAAGAAAGTAACATAATTTACAGAGATGGTACAGGTGTTCACAAGGCCTAGAAGCGGCGAAGGTAGCTGACCAGAGCACAGAAACGAGTCACAGAATACTCACAGTAACACAGAGAGAGGAATGGAATCGAAAATCTGCTGCTGTGTGTTGTGAAACGGTGTGTTTATACTTATTGAGGAAAGAGGCGTCCTGCCATTTCCATGGCGACACTTCATTAGCTGAGGCGCAGCGATTGTTGACACGAAACGTGCTTTGGCGTTGGGAAATGGGCGGTACGCGTCTGCTGATGTCAGGCTCAGGGGCGGGGGATTTGATTTAGTGCCGCAAAAGCAGGTGAGCCAGGGCGATGGGGGGAAATGATAGGATTATCAGAAAATGGCGGCTGATTTTGAGTGCGTTAATGGACGAAAAGTCGGGTAAGGTCCATAGGAAAGTTTTCAACGATCTACCGAGTTATGCTTAAAAACACATGGCCGAACCGTAGGGTAAATAAAAAAAAAGTCCCGTAACTATCCTTTAAAATACAGTGCGCCTGTCGTATATATATTCAGAGGCTGGCCCGAACCTTCTGCTGGTATGGGTCTGCCTCGGAATGCATACGACAGGCCCACTGTGTTTTAAAATTCAGTTTATGAGGACCTGGTTAGGGTGCCAAGATTTAAAAAGTTAAAACCGGGACGGGGCAACTAGCATAAAAGTAGGCCTGGCTCTTGAAAGTGTCTGTCAAGGCACTACACTCAAGTAGCGTTTGGCGGAGAATGGGGTTTAAGTGTTACTGCTCAAAGAAACACATAATATAATTAATTCATCACAAACTAACACTATCCTAATTTGTAAAAAGCAGCATTTCTTATGTGCAAGATTGTGCATTCCTGCCTGCCAGCAGTGAAAACCTACTACAAAAAAAAAATAAAAAGCCTGGACCACTACTGTTTCCAATGGGCACATAATCTTGAGAAAGGGGGGACAAATCACCAAATACCAGGACTTGCCCCGCATAACAGTGGCATCTGGATGTTAGGCAGAATCCTGTGCAGTTCCCTTAGGGAGCACTACCGAAGATTAAGACTACAGGTATGAGCAATAAAATCCCCCTTGGTATCAGTCTGTACCAAAAAGATTTAGTTGGTAGCTGTGGCTAAGCAGTCAGACGTATCTCAAGAGGGAGATGAGCAGTATTCAGGGTTTACACAATAGGGCTACAGTACTATGGCGCAAGGAAACACTGACCAACGATTTGTATTAAAAAGAATATATATATTTATTTTACACACTTCTAGTTCAACACCTTAATCACAGTTTTTAAAGCAAGTTAAAATCAGTCAAGAAAAGTATACCCGACTCCCTAGTTAAAGTGTAGACAAGTTTGAGCAAGAGTGAAAACTGAGCAAAACGGCACAGTGAAAAACAAACACAAATGGCACTCTATCAATTTCTCACAGGGGAGGGAAAGAACAAGTTATACAGGAATATACTCTTAGGCACCCTAGTAACACTTCCCAATAAGTTTGTGATCAAGTTTAGGCAAGGAAGTACTGTAGTATGTATGATACTGAGGTGAAAACCAAGCAAAATGGTACTTCACAAGTTTAAAAATTGGGAAGGAAAAGGTGGTTATACGAGTTAGGTGCACCAACACATTTCTAGTAGAGAAGCAATCTAGAGAAGGCAGTTGTAACAAATTCAGCCAGAGTTAATAGGCCTGTGCCAGAGTAAATGGTACAGGGCAAAGAGCCCAGGAGCAAAATGTTCTTGTCGCTGCAGTCAAGTCTTTGTTAAACAATTCAAAAAGGTGGTTGCAGAAGGTGAAAGACAATGTTAGAGGATAGGGGCGGTCAACCCAACAGGTAGATAAGGATTTAAAACACCTTTAGCGCTACCAAACAAAAAGGGAGGCCTGGCGAAACAAAGTACCTTAATATGAAGAAGAGGCTCCTGCGGTGGTGGTTGTTCCTGGCAGTTCCTGCAGTTCGGGGATCCAGCAGAGGAAGAGAGACTCTCGTCGTGGAGGAAGGTTCGAGTTACTGCACTGCCCAGGGATGAAACCAGCCAAGGTGCTGCCAAATCTAACAAAAGGTTTGCTCCTTTAAATCGCCTGGCTATCCGGTCTCCAAGTGCAGGGCACTGGCGATTCGACCAAGGCAGGTCCTGGAAGGTGACTGGCAAACTGGTTGGCCCCACCAGCTCAAGGGAAGAAGGCTATTGCAGATGAAGATCTTCTCTCGTCGTGTAAAGAGAAGTAGAGAGACGCTGCAGCAGGGCTTCACCGGTGGTTCAGTTGTTGCAGATGTCTTTGGCTTCTCTCCTCTTTGGCTTCTTAGTTCCACAGGGGATGTCTTGCTCTTCCAGTCCTCAGGACCCTGCATTTATGTCAAAAGATCCCCATTCATACAGCCTAGCTGTCACTCAAACAGTGGAGTGGCCATCCTGGCGGGAGACCCTCCAGCCTATCAGGGCAGAGTGCGACATGGGTTGCTGAGGCAACCCTGTTCGGGGTCCTCCCACACAATGGATCCACCCCAGACTCAATGGCGTGGAAAGGAGGGCTTCTTGGCATAAACCCGCCAAATGGGCGAACAAAGGATCCCCGACCTGGATTAGGATTTTAGAGAAAGACACGAGAAAGAATTTATATAAAAGTTCTTGCAAATAAATCCTACCAGAGTAAAGTTTATATAAAAATAAACTGGTGGTATGTTAGAGGCTGTCAGTAAATGTGGTAGCCTCGAACAATGGGAAAATGCCACAGGGAAATATTTGCGGTTGAATATTTTTGGTAGTAACCACTGCCACCAGCCAGAAACTTTTGAGAGAGGGACTGTATGGTACCCTCTCAAAAATGAACATACGGGAAAAACTATTAACCCTTGCCAGTACCTCCATTGTAAGATGGGTTGTACTGGTTTTGTTCATAAAGATTGACTAGTAAAGTTAATGGGGACTTTACATGCCCTGGGAGACAGTTGTCCTTCCCAGGGTATGGAGTTTATGTTTGGGGGTCGCTACGACACCCCTGTGTCACTGCACGGAGGGGGCTGTGTAACACATGTGGATAAAGATGGTTCCTGTGGGGGTGAGATAAACCCCATAGACATTAAACACAAAAACACAAGAACAAGAACACACATAGCAAATATGCCTAAGAGTGGGAAAAAGAGTCACACTCTTAGCAGGAGAAGAAAAAAAAACCTTCAAATCCAGCAAAGCTGCTGGGGGACTCTCTAGGTAAGGGAAATTAGCCATAGAATGAGAATTCTCCCTAACACTGGTCACCTTTGCCTGGGTGCACGTGGCCATGAACACACAACACACAGTATTTATTTTTATTTTAAAAAGAAACTAGAGGGTGGGATTTTTTTTTTAAAGCTAATACCTGTCAAATGTGAAGGTGTCTTCAAAGCAGCCCATGGCACTGCATGCTTTAAACATAAAGACCCCAGCCCACATATTCCCCCAGAGCATAACAAATAAACATACGGGTACCTATGCACTTGTAACTATTTTAAATACATATAGTGTTTAAAACAAAGCATTATGTCAATATTACCTCGAACATGAATACATTTGAATTCATCACCAAATGAGGGGGCTGCATACTGGGTCTATAACCAAATTAAATAAAAACATTACCCTGGCTTTTACACAAAGCTATTCTATGCTACAACAATTCATAGAGTATAAAAAACTTACTTGAGAATCTGCCTGACTCTGCATGGTAACTCTAACAGTCAGGCTGGTTCCACACAAACGGCTGTACGGGGTTAATTCCTGAATAGTCATCTGTGAAAGATCTTGCAATACCTCAAAGGCTGTATTTATAGTGGGGTCTCAAAAGTTGCGGGATTTGCAGATAGCTATGAAATTAACCCGGAACAGCTGTTGTACCACCATGTGTTTCCACTTAAGTAATTAACCCTAGGGTTTTAGGACTACGCATATCCTATGTGCTGTATGCTGGGGGATGCTGAGGCATTTCAGCTTGAGCATGTTTCCAGCCTCCCCGGAAATTCAAGGGACAATACACTGTTGGGATCTAAGTATTTGACCCCAGGGCTTCAGGCACATGAATATCGTTTGTGCTGTATGCTTGGGGGATGCTGGGGCATTTCAGCTTGAGCATATGTTGTCATTTAAGTAATTACACAGTTGTCTTCAAATCCACGCACTTCCTATGCACAGGACTCCTGTGGAATTTCAGCAGGAGCAAGAGGCCGGACACCACATGCATTTCAATGGACACACCAGCTATTGTGATCTAGGTAATTAACCAGCTGTTTTCAGATTTAAGCACTTCCTTTGTGCTGTCTGCTCTGGAATGCTGTGGAATTTTCCCTTGGAGCATCACGAGACAGTTACCAACTGTATTCAAGTTGAAGTGAGAGTAACAAAAGAATAGTCGGTTTTCCAAAGCCAGGTAGTCAGCCTGTTCTTTGGAATAAAACCACGATGGTTGAGGGCACAGTTATTTCTCACAGAAAAAGAAACTACTGTGGGTTTTAACGCCCACAGGGGCAAGGCTGTGTAGGAAGACAGGAAAGGATAGATTTGAGTTCTAAATGTCCCTTCCTTCTCGACTCTTCTGTCCCTGTGTAGTGCTGCTGGGCCGCCTACAAAAACAGGGGATAGAATAAGAAGAGACACTAACTACTTCTAGATGTTATGTACCATTCAGCCTTGCATCAATGTGCCCGTCAACCATTCTCTCCCCCTATGTGTTAGCATGGGCAGAGACAAATACCCAATCTAAAAACAGTGTTTACGTGATGAGGCGAACATACATCCACTGGGTTGTGTACATTTATTTGCCCAAGGATTGTTTGTCACACCCCGTCCACTGTGAATTTTAAAAGGACTACCACAAAGTCAGGTTGCAGTCACTCTGAAATTGTGTTAGACCAATATCAAGAGATAAACAATACAAAACTCTCCACTTGGCCGTCTTCCTATTAGTATGGCAGGAGGAGGATGATAAAAAACTGCTCATGTATAGAAGGTATCTATCATATGTAGCAATTGCTGTCTACCGGTTTCAGCGACTCATGTTTGTTAAGGACGCTTTCTTCAGGACAGTCTTTTTCTATGTATTGGCAACACAGGGGTAAGAGAGCTACGTTCTGTACGTCCATGTGTAATTTCTAGTCGGGAAAAGTGGATAATAAATACTTTACCACCTCCTCGGTGCGGCAGGGCTGTAACAGACAGGTGACCTGTGTCGAGACAAAAGCATATGAAATACACACGTCACCATTGGTTGTTCACTGCCAGTAGATGGCTTGCAGGATTAGCAGGTTTCTAGTGCTAGTCCTGTTCTTAAAAACACTACGCTGAGCGTGGTGTGGTATACCTCTTAGCTTAGTTGTTACTCAATTATTGAACATATAGCAGAAGTTTCAAACAGGGGTTTCAAAAGGGAACCCCCGATCCCGTGGGGGCTTTGCGTGTATATTTTGTGGTGTGTCGAAATGGCCCGAATCGATCTCTCAAGGAATGCTGCTAAGATGTATTTTATTCATTCCCGGGTCATGCATATGCATGACCGGGGAATTAATAAAATACATGTTGGTAAATGTCCAAACCTTTGTGTTAAACACCTGATTTAAGAAGGGCATTCCCTGTTAACTTAATCATTTGCCCCCATATACTTTGTAAAGCATCACAAGACAGGACACATCAGCTGATTCTAACAGCTGTTTTTAAGATATATATACACATCATCCTGGGGGGCTTAACACTGTTTTCTACGGCTGGAATCCCTGCAGGAGCGGCTGTCTGACTGCAGAGTCTAAACATATGTCTCAGCCCTATGATGTGTCCCAAGGACACCCAGCATGGCCCTTGCAAAGAACACAGGCCTTGCTTCGACGCCTGGTGGGCTCAGGCCTAGCACCACCATCAGGGTTCATGAATATGCATATTCATATGAATTTTAATATGCATTTGTATATTATTATACAGAGCTCTTTTTTATTTTTTTGAATTATGAATTATATAATTATGCCTATTATATATACTTTATATACAAAATTTATTTATTTTTTTCTTAGTAAACCAGTCATGCTTTTCTTCACACCAGCCTTATTATAAGTGTAGCCACACAACCACCCAATACTAAAAACCCTCTTTAGCACAACCTGCCATGCCAAATACCCAAAGTTTCAACCTTATCTATACCTTGCTATAACTGTAGGTCTCGCTGCCGCTGTTTAAGCAGGGTTTCCCCAGGTTTTAGCAGTGGTTTGTACCACCAGCCCAAAACCCAGCTGTATATATGCACCCAGCATGCCACACCCTTAAAGATGGCCCTGCACAAATATCATCTTCAGGCGCCCCAACTTGCAAAACACTGCGACACAATTCCAGGTCATTGTGGGGGACATCCGGTGGAAGCCCCCTTGGGGGCACCTAGGGGCTCCATGCTTTGAGGGGACCTCCCAGCTAACCCCTATGATGTCACATCCTGTGGGACACACTCGCTAGGGCCACAGTTCCTTTTAAACACACCTACATCACTTCCTGGATATGATTTCTGCTCAGGCGGAACTTCCGGGGCACTCTGCATGACTTCACTTCTGCACCGAGACCTCAGATAGGGTTGGACATCTGGCCTAAAGGGGGGTGGAAACCTGTCAAGCTTAGTTTGATGACTAAAGGTATCATATCACCCTACTAATATATCCAAATATTTCCAGTAGGGCATGTTCCTGAGACATTTGTGTACCCATTACCTAACCAGGATAACAGACGGCTGAGTAGTGCATTTTGATTTAACCTGCTGGGGTACTTTGAGGTACTGGGAGCTTGAAGGGACAGTCCTTGCATGCGCTGGGCCTGTAGAATGTTTAAACAAGATAATACCATAGAGAAAAAAAGGCAATTACTAATTGAATGTTGTAGGATCAGTGAAAAAAGACCACTTGGGAATTGTTTTGATGCATTTCCATTTAATGAGGCCACAAGATTTTGGGCTAGATTCTAGACGGAGCACGAGATTTCCTTTTATTGATTTAATGGACTTTTGAATGAATAATATTGAGCAGGAACTGCCCAATTCTGGCGGTAATTCATAGAATTCGGCGCACAAGTGGCACACACAGCTGGCACACAGAGTGCGCGTGCGGCTGTCTGCGCCAGCCGCGTGCGCCAAAACCCATTTCAACGCACAGTGTATTAATGGATTTCAACATCCATAACAAGCCATGGCGCAGAGCGGTGCAGTGACCCTGCAGCAGTGCCAGTAACGCCCCCAACCCTGCCCAGTGCTCCAAAAACATCACACAAATCCCCTACATGGCGCAAAGGCCAGTGGACCAGCATACAGCCCCCAACCACGAAAATGCGTGGAAATCTCCCCACGCATGCTTCGGAATACATGTAACCCGCTTGCGCTAGTGAAAACGCATGGAAAACTCCCTGCGCACCCCTCAGAATACACGTACCCCACTCGCGCTATCGAAAACAAGTGTTAAAGTCCACATGCACCCCTCGGAATACACATACCCTGCCCGAGCTATTGAAAACGAGTCTAAACATCCATGGGTACCCCTGGGAATACATGTACCCCGCTCACGCCAGCGAAAACGCACATAAAAGTCCACGTGCACCCCTGGAATACACGTACCCTGCTCGTCCTATCGAAAATGCGTGTAAAAGTCCATGCGCACCCCTCTGAATACACGTAGCCCACACGCGTTATCAAAAACGCGTGTAAAAGTCCAGGCGCTCCCTGAGAATACACGTACCACATCCGTGAAGAGCACGTACAGAGCGATGGAAACTCACGTGGGACCTTCAACCCGTGGCGAGGGAAAAGCCTGCATGTGTTACGTCTCAGACACGCTTACGCACTAAGGGCCTTTCCTCGAATTACACGCTGGCGTGCTGTTTATTCACGTGCCAAATCACTCTGTTTCAAGCTGGCCACGTGACAACACACGGAAGACCAAGCTCCTGCCCAGAAGGCCATTTTCCTGCCCCCCAGAACCCCGAGCAACCTCCGACAAGCCATCTGCTGCTGCCTGCCTGCTGCCACCATGTCCTGCAATTTGGTGCCTGCAGATCTGCCATCTTCAGGGGTCCAGTGGCAGTGAACACACCTGCTGGAACAGAAGACTCCCGACTGAAGTACCATCACTCCACAGCCCAGCCCCAGGACCCGGTTGCCCACCCACACCTGCCTCAGGGGTTGAAATGTCCGACACAACACCTTCCGGCACCAGTGGCAACCCCCAGCCAGAGAGGTAGAGGGCTACCAGCGTCAGTGAAAAGGAAGTTGGTATCCTGGTGGAGCAAGTTCTGGGGCATTATGATGCCCTCTTCTCACCATCGCACGCCGACAAGGAAGGATGGAAGAGGATCTGGAAGGACATAGTGGGTGCCATCAACGCGGAGGGGGTGGCACCCTGCAATATCAAACACATCCAGAAGCGCTGGGAGGACTACAAGTCCAGGACCCTCAATAAGGCCCGGTGCCTCATGGAAGCAGAGGATGCAGTGGGGCGTCGGAGCCAGTTTACCACCCAGCAGGTGAGGGTCTTGGAGTGCATTCGCCCAGTGATTCACCACCAGATCCTCAGGATGCAGGCCTGTCTGGAGTCGAGCGGTAAGTGGCCATGCACTCACGTTTAAAAAAGGGCATGTTGCAGTGTGCTGGTAGTTAGATACTTGGCTGCATGTGTGACATGGGTCATGTTTGGATGTGTGTGTGCAGGGACATGATGGTGCCGCACGCATGTGAGTCCAGTCAGGCGTGACCCACATGGATGGTGTATGTGTTACAATGCATCATGCGGAGCAGCCTGTGGAACGCACACATGTATGCATGCCTGTGTCTGTACTTTGACCTGTTTGGGGTGTGAGAGATGTGTGCTTCTGTCATGGACATGCATGATGTACATGTCCGTATGTCTGAGTAGTGTGTGTGCAATGGATTCATGACACATGTCTGTGACTATGTGTTCATTTACTGATACAACCTAGTCATCCTTATATCCACTGGAGATATACCGGGCCAAATGCATGACCCTCCGGTGATGTGTGTGCATGTGACCAGCATGTCCCATGGTGGATGTGAGAATCAGCCCACCATTGGATGCAACTACGGTGCCTTGAACATGGATTCCAATGTATGTTGCATGTGCCATGTCTGTTCCTGCATGTGTGTTGCCTGCACTGACCCATATGTTCTGGAGGGACATGATGGAAGTGACGTTTGACAGTGCCACTCATGTGCCATTGCTTTGTGTCTAGGGGACTATATTTCAGTACCCTGATGCTTGTGTTCAATGTCTCCCTGTGGCGAGTGAAGAAGAGGGCGGAGACGGCGCTGTGGAGGAAAGCGGCAGGGATGCCTCAAACGGCCGGCGACGCAAGGCCAAGTCACCCTCCCAGGAAATACCATCATCCGGGAGCGAGGGTACTGGTGCCGCATCTGCCACTATGGCTGCAGCGGAAGGGGCAGATGTGTCCCCACAGGGGCTTGCAATGGCGGAAGACAGTGTGGAGTGATCCAGTTTAGTGGTGGTTATAGAGGAGGAGGACGCCGCTACAGAGCCCCACATGGGGCCTGGTGAGGGTGTTACCACTGGTGCAAGTGGTGCAGTCCAGGTGCAGGGGCAAGAGACAGCACAGGTCGCCGCGGAGGTGCCTGTACATGTATCTGTCCCTGACACTGTGACTGCATCACCATGCACCAGCAGGGATGCCCCGTCCCAGGCCCGTCCGCAGGTAGAGGGGAGGTCCACGTCATCTGGCACTCCTCTACCTGCGGACGAGGTGACCCGTGATCGGATGGAGTCTGTCCTGATTGGTGTCGCATTGCGCACACGTGACATTCATGATGATGTGCGTGCTTCCTGGGGGGACCACGCATGTCATCACAAAGAGCTGTGTGCCAACGTGGCCCAGTTGCGAGGGTCCATTGTCGGGGGTTTCCTCCATGTGTCGGCCAGTCTTGCGGCCCTCTCCTCCTTTGTGCACACCATACGCCAGTCGTTTTCCGTGCCGTCTTCTGGCCCAGATGCCACCAGGCCCCCCTGTGGATCTGCCCCAACCAATGCAGCCAGCCTGGTGCAGATCCCATCCCTGCCACTGTCGGCAGTCGGAGGTGTTAGGGAGAATTCTCTGTTTAGGCTGAATTTTCTAACCTAGTGAGTCCCCCAGCAGCTTTTCTGGATTTTTGGGGTTTATTTTGTTCTCCTGCCAAGAGTGAGACTCTTTTACCCTCACTCTTGGGCATGATTTGAGTGTGTTTCTTTGAATCTAGATGTGTTTAATGGTCTATGGGGTCCTTTACTCCATAGGGCTTCATGTGTTTTTGTGATATGTGTTACACAGCACCCTCAGTGCAGTGACACAGGGGTGTCATAGTGACCCCCCAGTATAGACTCCATACCCTGGGACTGAGTACTGTCTCCCAGGGCATGTAAAGTCACCATTGACTTTACTAGTCTTAAATTCTGAACAGAACCAGTACAAACCATCATATTGTGGACATACTGGCTGGAGCAATTCGATTGCCCCAGGGTCTGTTAGTCGAGGGGGCACGTCTCGGTCCCCCCTGATCGAGTTTTGGCTGGTGGCAGTGGATACTACTTTTTATATTCAACCGCGAATATTTTCCTATGGGATTGCCCATTGTTTTAGGCTACTATCTTTATTTAATTATTTACGCTAGCCTCGAACATACCGCCGGTTTATTTAATTAATATTAATTCTCCGGTTGGTATTTTTTGCCAAAACTTGATGGCGTTTGTGTTCTCTTCTGTGACTCCAACCCAAGTCGAGCCCTTTGTTCCACTTTTTGGCGGGCTTCTCCACAGAAGCTCTCCAAAGTGGTGCCACTCTGTCTGGGGTACGTAGGAGGGGTGGAGGGGGATTTAGGCACCCTGGACTGAGTTGCCTAGGCAACTCAAGTCGCACTCCGTCCTGATTGGCCCAAGTGGTGAGCCGGCCGGCTCACCACTTAGCATGTTTGAGTGACAGCTAGGCTGAGTGAATGGGGGTTTTCTGTATAAAAACAGGGCTTTGGGGACTGGAACTTCAGAAGTCGCCACAGGACCTAAGAATACAACGAGGGAGAAGCTGAGCCGACCTGCCACGACACCACCACCGGTGGAGCCCTGCTGGACCGTCTCACCACTTTTCCCAACGACAGAAGAGATCTCCCGCCGGAGAGTCTTCTTCCTTTGACTGGTGGGGATAACCAGTTTCACCATCTTTTCGCCTTCCCGACATACCTTGTGGCCGCCTTGCCTGTGCCAAGCACCCCGGCAACCGGAATACCACGTTTTACCACGACCGCGAAACAAAGGGACCACCTTTAACCGGAAAACTCCACGGCTGGTTTCTTCCCTGGTAGTGCAACGACCTTCATCTTTCCTCCAAGTCGAGATCTTCTCTTCCCCTGGACGACGACGCAACTTGCACCCACTACCAGGAACAACTGCCACCGCTGGAGGATCCTTCCTACTTAAGGTACCGTGTACCGCCTGGCTTCCCTTGCTACCGACTGTACGGGGTAGATTTAGTCCCCGGCTTTCGAACCTGGGTTAGCCTGGGACACCCTGGTTAAACTTTCCTAAGCCTCTCTAAACTCTTTCTGAACCCTCTGCAAGACTTTCAAAGCCTAGTGTAACTGTGTGATCTTGGGCGCATTTGTGCTCTGCTCTCTCTAAGAGTGGGCCCAGCCTTTGGACTTTGGCTCACCAGTGACTTTTTGCTCTTCTGCCTTGCTAACAGTGTTCCTGAATCTTAGAGTGGTGTACCTTTCCATATTCTGTCTTTCTCCCTCCCTTTCTTGCAAACTTATTGGAGTGCCATCTAGTTAAGCGCTCACCTCTGTATGAAAATAAGTGGTGTTTTACTGTGAGTTATCTGATAAGGGAAAAGGGGTGTATATATTACAATAGTAACTGTGTTTAGAATATTTTACAACAAGAGTGCTGGAGTGTTTCAAACTGTGTGTTTTTAAATAAATAATTATATACTTTGATACCAAAGCTCTGGTCAGTGTTTGCTTGTATTATTGTATATGGGTGCCTATTGTGTATACTTTGCATACTGTCTAACTCTTCTTGAGGGAAGTCTGACTGCTCAGCCACAGCTACCAGGTAAATCTGGGTGGTACAGACTGCTGCCAAGTGGGTTTACTGCCAACACCTGTAGTCTTAAATCTTTTGCAGTGTTCCCTAAGGGAACTGCACAGGTTTCTGCCTAACAGGAGGTCCAGCAGGAGTGGAAACCCCACCAACTAGACCCCAGCGGATGGACGATGTGCCAGCATCATCGGGCAGGACACGTGCAATATGGCGCCGGTGGATTCCATCATCCTGGATGCCGTTGTGGTGGCAGAGGCAGTTGCGTCAGAGTCAGCGGCAGGCTCAGCATGGGATGCATCATGGCTCAGGGCCATCAACATCACAGGGGCAGGCATCAGCCGGAGGGCAGGAGGACCCTGGATTGGGAGGGTCTTCCGTGTGGCATCGGTTGGGCCAGCGGACAGATGCGCAGCAGTGGCGGGCGGAGGAGGCACAGCTCACTATGGTCGGGGCGGAGAACTCCATGAGCAGGGCATTGAGGCAGGCTGAGTGCCTCGAGGCAACTCGCAGGGAGTTGGAACAGGACATGACTGCATCCCTGCAAGACCTTGAGGCCAGGGAGGAGGCCCGCCTCCGGGACATCAACATGGAGTTCGATGATGCCCTGGCCCGGAACATCAACGAGTGAGCCGTAGGAGTTGCCCGCTACCATTGTACATAGTTCATTAGTGTTAGGTTTCCTTTGTTTATTCTTTTATTTTGGAGTTAATGGACATTGCTCCACTTCATGTATATGGCTTTTCTTCATAGGACTTTTTTGTAGGTTTAATTTGCTTTCAGGGTCATGGACCCTTTGGACTTGGATTGTAGATAGTTGAATACTTGTACATACTTTCTTTTTCAATTAGGTTTAATTTGCTTTCAGGATCATGGACCCTTTGGACTTGGATTGTAGATAGTTGAAGACTTGTACATACTTTCTTTTTCAATTTACCCATGGATCAATGGTTTTCTTTAATTTGGATTATTTATTTCTAATTGACATTGGCAATGGACCTTTTTTTTTATTCAACATGACGTTCATTTTCGTTTTCATAGGATTACCATTTTTTTATTGGTCTCATCTGTCATTCTATATTGATTTTCCAGTTTTATGTCCTCTACGTTACTTTGTTATGTTTTTAATATATTTTTGCTAACTTCAAGATTGGTGTTGTGTTCTATCATTGGTTTTGTGCATGTCTCAATGAACATTGCCTCAGTCATGTGTTGCCACTGTGTGGCTCCGTTGTGCATTCATGCATGTGCATGGTGGTTCTTTTAAGACTGTCATGGCATGGATAATTTGGGAGTGGGCACAGTGGATGGTTGCGTGCTTGTACTGGGGGAAGGGGGGATTGTGGTTGGCATTAGGGTCATGGGTATGTTTAGTCATGACATGTTGTTTGGTGGGCCATGAGTCGGGCCTGCTGGCAGGTGCCCGTCACATTGGGTGGGTGGGCGACATGATTCGGGGCCTGCTGGCAGGTGCCTGTCAATGGGGGTGGGTGGGGGTGCTGGGAGACTGGAGTTAGGGCCTGCTGGCAGGTGCCCGTCACTGTGTTTGGTGACATGAGTCGGGCCTGCTGGCAGGTGCCCTTCACTGGTGGGTGGGTGGCTGAAATGTGTCGGTGCTCCTGAGTGCATGGTGCCATGTGGGCTGCCCACGGGGCATGCCCATGGGTGTAGGGTAGTCCCCTGTGGTGTGGGCTGCCTGCAGGGCATGGGGAGGGGTGAAAGGGCACAACCGGGAGGGCCCACACTGCCAAATTGCGTGTAAAAGTCCATGCGCACCCCTCGGAATACACGTACCCCGCCCGCGCTAGCGAAAACACATGTAAAAGTCCACACGTAAACCTCGGAATACGTGTAGCCCGCCCGGGTAGCGAAAATGCGTGTAAAAGTCCACGCGCACCCATCGGAATACACGTACCCCGCTCGCATTAGGTATAATGTGTGGAAAAAGTGAATTAAAAAAAAGTACGTCATATTGAATAAAAAAGTTGTCCATTGCCAATGTCAATAAGAAAAAAATAATCCAAATAAAAGAAAACCATTGATCCATGGGAACATTGAAAAAGGAAGTATGTACAAGCCTGCAACTATATACAATGGAAGTCCAAATGGTCCATGATCCACAAACAAAAGGAAACCTACAAAAAAGTCCTATGAAGAAAAAATTATATACACAGAGTGGAGCAATGTCCATTTTCAAAATAGAAAACAAAGCTTGCCTGGCCTTGAGGTCTTGCAGGGATGGAGTCATGGCCTGTTCCAACTCCCTGCGAGTTGCCTTGAGGCACTCAGCCTGCCTCAATGCCCTGCGCCTGGAGTTATCCTCCCTGACCATAGTGAGCCGTGCCTCCTCCGCCCGCGGCCCTCCGCATCTATCCGCTGGCCCAACCGCTGCCACACGGAAGACACTCACAATCCAGGGTCCTCCTGCCCGCCAGCCGATGCCTGCCCCTGTGATGGTGAAGGCCCCAAGGCATCATGGCTCCCACCCAAGCCTGCTGCTTCCGTGCATGTGCCCTTTTAGTCAATGCCTGCATGTCCTCCTCTTGCTGGGGTCCAGTTTTTGGGGTGCCCCCCCCCTGCTGGACCTGCGACTCCTGACTGTGGCAGGGATGTGTCCTCCACCAGCCTAGCCGCTGGTTCAGGGGCAGCTCCACAGGGTGCTCAGGTGATACTTGGGCAGGAGGATGGCATGGAGGACGACTGGCACATAGGGGGTTCAATTGAGGAGGGGGTCACTAGAAGATCCAGCACACGGAGGAACCCAGCCTGGATGACCTGTCCTAGTAGGCCGGCACGGTCAATTAGGTATTCAAAATGACGTACATTGTCCTCACGAGAACCCTGCAACTCATCCCGAATACCACGTCGACGCAACGCCACCCCAGCTAGGACAGGTTCAACCCAGTCCCAGATTGCCACATCCGCAGGGAGAGGAAGGCCAGTTGTTGTTTGCCCATCCCCTCCCTGAAAACGGGTCTGGACGAAGGCATCCCTGCTGGTGAGGGATGATGCAGTCACAGGATCGGGGACACGATTCCACACATGCACCTCCGTGGTGGCCTGTGCTGCCTCCTGTCCCTGCCCCTGGACTGCACCACTAGCACCAGTGGAATGCCCCCCTCCAGGGACGCGGCACCAGACTCCTCACTCTCAGAAGAAATGAGAACGTGGGAGGAGAGCTGGGCCTTGCATCTCTGGCTGGCGGTGGGATCCCTGCCTCTGTGCTCCACAGCACCATCTACGCCCTCTTCATCAGTTGATGCCGCACACAGGGAGACACAAAATACAGGCATCAGGGCAATGTACAATGGTCGGATACACATGTCAAAGTTGCACATGAGTGGCAGTGTCAAACTTCACTGATGCCATCACACTCCCGAACACTCATATCATTAGAACCCACACACATGCAGAATTTGACAGGATTTGTGCAGCAGGCAGCAGCATCCATACGCACACAACAGCATGAACATCCGAAGGTTGGTATGACATAACAAGCAACATGGGGAGTGCCGAACACATACACACGCTCCAACAGACAGACATGCATCTGTACATATCCACCACCTGTCACAGTGCAATCATCGGCAACTATGTGACATCTGCCAATGGGGTTCAGACATGTCTGTGTCACATGCATCCATGGCGTATCATAGTCACACACATGTCAAACACACACACGCACATGTATTAAATAAACGTACATGAAGGTAGAACCAGAATCCATGTGTCTCACCCCAACCATGCCATAGTACATACACAGAAATGCTAACGTGTGCATCTCCACATGCATTCGTGCATCATGCATTTGAACATATACACCATTGATGTATAACACACATGACAGGACTCACATGCAGCACGGTCATGTCCCTGCACATACACATCCATACATGGGCCTTTTCAGACATATGTCCAAGCTGCGAACTACTGGCACACCTCAACATGCACTGCGTCCAATAAGTACGCATGGACACTTACCGTTCGACTCCAGACTGCTCTGCCTCTCGAGGATCTGGCGGTGAAGCGCTGGGCATATACGTTCCAGGACCCTCATGTTGTCAGTGGTAATGTGGCCCCGGCGCCTCATTGCACCCGCTGCTTCCAAGATGCACCGGGCCTTCCTGAGTGTCCTGGACATGAAGTCTTCCCAGCGCTTCCAGACGTGTTGTATGTCCCAGACTGCCACCCCCTCCACGTTGATGGCAGCCACGATGTCCTTCCAGGTCCCCTCACGGCCATCCGTGTCAGCCCATCTTCTTCAATAGAGGGCATCATAATGCCCCAGGACTTGCTCCACCAGGATACCAACTTCTGTGGCACTGAAGCTGGTAGCCCTCTGCCTCTCTGGCTGGGGGTTTCCAGTTGTGTCTGATGGTGTTTCCCCCGACATGGCAAACCCAGAGGCAGGTGTGGGTGGGCAACTGGGTCCTGGGGCTGGGCTGTGGAGCGATGGAACTTCAGTCGGGAGTCGTCTGTTCCAGCAGGGGTGGTCACAGCAACTGGACCCCTGCAGATGGCTGATGTGCAGGCACCAAATGGCAGGGCACGTGGCCAGGAGGCAGGCAGGCAGCACCAGATGGCTGGTGGGAGTCTGCTCGGGGATCTGGGGGTCAGGAAAATGGCCTTCTGGGCGGGAGCGTCGTCTTCCATGTGTTGTCACGTGGCCAGCTTGATATGGAGGGATTTGGCACGTGAGAAAACAGCACATCAGCGTGTAATTGGAGGAAATGCCCTTAGCGCATAAGCGTGTATGTGACATGACACGCGCGGGCGTTTCCCTCGTCACGGGTGCTTGGTGATTCGGCACATGCAAAAAAATCACGTCCATGTGTGGATGTGTGTAATTCGAGGAAAGGCCCTTAGCGCGTAAGTGACGTTACGCGCGCGGGTGTTGCCTTCAGCATGGGTTAAAGGTGAGCGCGGGCCAGCAAAACACTGTACGTGCTGTTCGTAGAGACCGATGTGTGTGTTTACTCTGCTGGAATCACACGCAATTACTTCACAGCATCTGAAGTCCGTACCTCTTCTTTTTGTGGGGTGTTGCCTATGCGCACAAGCGTGTGTGTGTGTTTTTTTTTTCACGCAAGGCAGGCGGTGAGTCACGTACGCTTTTGTCCCACTGTGGTTCCCCCTGTGCATGCGTACCGTTTAGACGTCATAGTAGCCCACGTGTTCCACGCGTACGTGTTTTTTGTCTTCCTGGGTGCCACACCATACTGCTGGAGGTAAAGGTCACGCACGTGGGCTACCGGGTTGTGTGCACAACATTATTTTTTTCCCAATTTCCTGTTCTTGTTTTGTTTGTTTTTTTTAAAAAAATTTTCTATTTTTTTTGGGGGGTGCATGAGCGTTGACTGACCTGTCATTTTTCCCCAGGGGTCACCGACAGCCTTGCAGGGGCACTGGGGTACCTATTCCATCAAGTACCCTGCCCCCTTCTAGCCAATTGCCCAGGACAATTGTTGAGTGAACCGCCCACAGCCCATTTTCCATCGGTGCCATGGTTGGGAGGCCACCAAAGGCTAAGGGTGGCAAAGCTGGACATCCTCCCAGGGATGGATGTGGTCAGGCACGTGGGCGCGGAGACCAGGGAGGATGGGCAGTCCAGGGTGGCCAGGGTGGCTACAGGGGGGAAGAGGCAGGGGGGCCCCTCCAGGACGGGATTCCCAGCCACGTGCTGGTGCAGACATGCCACCACCCCCTGTGGTTCCGAGTGATGCAGCTGTTGCATCACAACCTGGTGCACATATCCCCCAACAGCAATTTACCGATGGTGGTAGCTGCAGGTGCAGTTGTGGACACCTCCACCCGGGTTCTGGGTCAGGCAGCGCATGTTGCGTTGTGTGACGAGGACTCCCAGGATGATTTCCATCTTGTCCGGAGGTTGCGCTCATGTGCTTCCACTGTGGCTGTGACTGTGGCACACATATCAGGGGCAGTTATGACATCTGCTGCCCCAAGCAGCCAGGTGGTGGTAACTGCATGTGCAGATGCAGCCAACACTACCCCGGCAGTGACTCAGACCAAGCCAGACCATCTGTCCTCATACCAACACCCACTGCCTTGGTCCAGTCATACCAGCGCCACTGCCCCCAATGATCAGGGCCACATTGCCCCCTCAGGGTCAGTGCCACTGTCCAAAAGGAGGAAGCGTGCTCCTGCACAAGAGGCTGGGACCCCAGACACGGCTCCGGCCTCCAGCACGTTAAGGAAGAAGCCTTTCTGCAATCAGGAACTGGACTTCCTTGTGCAACACCAACGCGATATGCTTGTGGGCCCACAGTGCCATACAACTCATCACCAGCGTTGGGTCCACTGGCAGGATGTTGCGGATGGAGTGACATCCATGGGATTCCAGGTGCGCACAGCTCAGGACTGCTACAAGTGCTGGAATGATCTTAGACGCAGTGCTAAGCAAAAGCGTGCCTCCAATTAAACCATGTCTCTGGTGACTGGTGGTGGGCCACCACCAGAGGAGGATGAACTCAATCAGCATGAGGAGATCGCTTCAGAGTTCATCCCGGAAGAACAAATACATGGAGTGGGAGAGAGGATGGATTATGATGCATCATCTGGTGAGTATTGATGCGTGTAACTCAATGACATGTGTGTTTGGCATATGTGACTCACCCAGCTACAAGTTGGCTCTTTCCTATCTTCAATCTCCCTCACCACCTGTGTTGTTCACAAGGGGTCTGACCTCTCGGCCCCAATTCATAGAGAGCAAGTGGCAGCTCTTGACTACTGCATTTTCTTTTTTGTACAAGTTCCGGTGCTACGCTGATGACAACCAACTCTTTTCCTGGCTGCCCTTTGCCACCTCTTGCCCCTCCCTTATTTCTGATAGCCTCATCGCCATTTGCATTCGGTTTACTACCAACGGTCTCTTCGGAATGCCAGTAAGACTGGCATCCTCCTCATCGATACACCTTTGCCATCCTTTGCCATCAATCTCTGGCCAGCCGCACATGGCCCTCCTCCTGCCTCCACCTGCAAGGCCAAGAACCTCTGGGTCACCTTTGACTCACCACATCCCTTTTACACACACATTTGTGACGTATCTTGAGATGGATTAACTTCTTGCTCCACCTCCTCAAGGGTACTGTGCCTTTCCTAACATTCTCCTACATGCTCACATTCTGTCAAGCTCTGGTTTATACAAGGTTGTGGTACTTTGACAGTCTCTTTCAATATTCGACTTGCCTCCACCCTCCACCACTAATCCAGTACAGGACTGCAAGACTTGTCCTTGGCCTCAAGCCCTGGGATCCTATCTTTCCAGCTCTGTGACCCCTGCATTGGCTACCAGTGGATGCAAGGATGTTACTTCAGACCTGCTGCATTGTGCACAATGTTTTTTTGGGACTGGGTAGAAAATACCTTCAACAATCCCTCTACCAATTCCTCCCCTCTTGAGTCCTTTGCTCCTCTACCCCACACTCCCTCAAGGTCAGTTGTTAATTGAATAAATAAGGTAGGAGCAGATATCTGTGTTCAGCTGGGAGCTAACTTTTGAACAGCCAACTGGCCACATTGAATCTTGAGGAGAGATATATCTACTTCTGGAAGCACCTCAACACCTTCCTACTTGCTCCTGCATTAGCCCCTCTTCTACCCAGCTGAACAGTTTCCTCTGTTGGCACTGTGCCCCTGCACACACTCTGTCCATCGGATCAGGTACCTGCTCACCCTGCCTCCCTGCTGCACTGCCTACAGGCTTCCCATATCAATGGGTCCAGTGCATGTCCCCATACAGTCGAGCACTCTTTGTCTGCACTCATCAGATTTGCCCTGTCCAAATCATCTTGCACTTGTCACTTGCTGGCTGCACTACCACTTTTTGAATGGACATTCTATCATTGGCCTTAATTTTCCTTCTTTGGTCTCCTCTGTTTGGCATGTTCCCCTTCTCCCCCTTCGTGGGTCTTTCTACCATTTATCCCTTCTCCATGCACTAGCGTGTTCTGTATGTCACTGTGCCCAGTATGATAGTTGTTTTGAATTCCTTTTCTCCCTTGTTCCCCTCCATTTGCTTGTTTGCGCTCTGAGCCACTTGTGTGCGAGTGCAATCTTGATGAGATGTCACATCATGTCACACGCATCCTTTGTCCTTGGTGCAGTGTGGCTCACTCTGAGTGTGCTGATGGCAATGGCTCTCCATGCACATATGTGCAGGATCATGTTACATTTGCATTCCATGTATGCCCCTAGGTGTCCTTGACCACCTGCTCATTGTTGTATTTGTCCAGGATGATCCAAGTGTCATCTGATTTGGACAGCCATGTCATGCTCAGTGTAGGTCTGTGTGTAATCATGCATGACTTTAGGCTGTGCACATCTGTATCATGGCCATGGCTCCCCCAGTTGCAGGCCCACAACTACTTTTCAACTGGTATTGTCTTCTACATGCATGGATGCACTATGGGTGGTTCCTCACCTCTCCTCCATCATGTCCACTTCTCATCGGCTGTAGTGACATTTGACTGATGAAATGCAATAAACGCACGCCAACACTGTCTGGCAATGCACAGTTCTGCGTGGAACATGTCATTGCCATACAGTGCCTCCCTGCTATTGTCCAGAGGGTGGGTGTTTCACGAAAACCATGCTACCTGGTGCATGCCATTTGCACATGATGGCTTCAATTGCTGTTACACTGCCATAATGTTTGAATATTGTCATCACTACGTACGTCTTGATGTTGTAAGTTGATGGGCTACACATGCACTGCAACGCACACACCCACTCTTGTGCCAAGTTAAGCCCTTCAATGTGCAATCATGATGGTGCTGTGTGATATTGACCTGACATGTATGTACCCATGTCCCTCCTCTCACAGTATGGACATGCACTAGTGTAGGTGCCTCCTATGACACATGTACTGTGCATAGTTGATTGTAGTTGAGTGCTGCACATGAACATGAATGTTGCATGTATCATGGTGTGTTCCGTTACATTTCTAGCTGTGTCTGTTTGTGTGTTCAACACATGCTTATGCTAGGTGCCGACTATTTGTTCCCATCTCTCACTTTGGCATTGGATATGTGCCTTCTAGAGGTTGTGTGTGATGCAGGTGATGTGCAACATGCAATACATGTGTTGCATTCACATTTTGCATACATCCTTTTCTGCTTTTGAGATGGACCTGCATTGCAATGCCACTGGATACATGTTGGGGTTTGAGTTGCCTGTGACATGGCTGTTTCATTATCTGGCTGTGAATGTTGTGAACTGTATGTGTATGGTATGTGTATGGTATGTGCTACTGACATGCATGTTCTTGTTTCTTTTCTTTATGTTGCAGGTGATGACGCACTGGCGGCAGAGGATGAAGATATCATCCCAGACACGGTGGTCAGTTCCCATGACCAACCAAGCACCAGTGGTGGTCGTGGGGTGGCAGCCCACGAGAACCCACAGGTGCTCCAGGCCCTCGTGTCCACAGCTGACTCTGTGTCAGGCTCTGATGTATCCTCTGACCACTAGGTTGAGCCGGATCCGCATCATGACGTTTCGTCGCTGGTAGGTGATCCTGTGTAGGATGGTTTTCTGTTTGCAACACCTGCAGTAGCGGGGCAGGCAGGGTTGGAATGTCCGCCTGTGGTGGTTACGGGTGCACGTTCACAATCAACACCAGTTGGCCATGTTCTTGGGGTATCAGGTCGACGGAGGGATGTAGTCCTGCAGCCGCGGGCGGCACCAACCCAGCAAGAACCACGGCTTCTTAGGCCCAGCAGGTGTGGTGTCCGGCAACGCGGTGGCCGGGGTCAACTGAGTGGGAGCGTTCCATGATGGCCATAGCACTTCAACATGGAGGAGCAGCTGAGATGATTGCTCAAGGTATGGAACGTGTGGCCCATTCCATCCTCCCCTCTGTAAGGCAAATTGTGCTCTATCAGCGGGCTACGCAGTTCACGTGCCGCTCACTCAGGCTGGTCATGGCGGCGTATGACAGGGCGCACCGGGCTGAAATGGTGGCTCTGCGTGAAACACTTAATGCTCAAGCAGAGGCGCACCGTGAGGCCCTGAGGGTGGAACAAGCCCTACGATCTACTCTAGTTGACCTCATGATGGATCAGAGTAGGCGGACAGAAGACAGGATGGTACAGCTTGAAAGAACCATCTCGGCTGATCTCAATGCAAGCCAGGAGTCACTCTGTCTGTCATGTGAGGCCATGCAAGCAGAACTCCGTCTCACTCGTCAGTCCCTGCAGGAGGAAGCACGTGTGACACATGAGGTAATGCATGCTGACCTCAGTGTCAATGCCCGCCAGGGCCTGGTTTACCAGACCTGCATATTTGCTGCCATTGAGGGGCAAGGCGCGGCTAGGTGTGGTGAGTCAACTGCACCACCTCCACCTTTTGATTCAGATCCAGAGGGTGACAATGAAATAGGTCGGGCCATGCAGGCGCTGAGCCCAGCAAGGTTTTTTTTTTACCTCAACATCTACACATGTGGGTGTTGAGGTGCACCCTGTACCTCCCCCCTCCTGGGTGCCCCCCCACCACGCGGGTCATATATGGCCATTTTTTTGTTTGTTTTTTTCTGCAAATTTTTTATTTTTTTTCTAAAAATATTTTTGATTTTTCATCCAAATTGTATGGTTTTGGTAAGTATGTTATTTTTTTATTTTCATTTTTCATTTTATTTTTTTTCCGTTATTTTGTTGTTCTTTTTCAATGATTTCACTTTGCTTTATATTTGTTTTTTTCTGGTTTTCTTCAGTTTTATTGATTTTGCTATTCTTTCTGTCATTACTCTTTTCATTTTTTTATTTCAATTGATTATTTGATTTAATTTGTATTTTTTTTAGAATTTTTTTTTCAATTTTATTTTGTCTATTATGCATACATGTGACAGTGTGGTGCTTTGTGGCATCGGAAGGCATCCACTGTGTGTTCCAGCTGGGCCCATTCAGGCTTGATATGATATGGCATTTGTAACGCGCCTATACACAAGTGTTTCAAGGTGCGACGAGGCAGGGGGGGAACAAGGGGAGACAGACAATGATCCTACTAGGCCAGGTGTCATTCAGATCGCGCAAGTGCAAGGGTAGAGGGGACTGGGAAAAAGTGCAAGGGGAAGGGAGAGGGGGAAAGTGCTGTACATGGTTAGTAGAATACAAGATAAATAATAGGGCCAGCTTGTAGCAAGTGCAAGGTAAGTGCCGGGAGAAGGGGCTATAGGATACAGAGACAGTCCCGTAGTGCAGGTAGGCAGTTGAGGGAAGAGTGCTGGGCCAAGGACAGAGATCGGAGAGTGGCCCGGTAGCAGATTCAGTCCAGGTTCAGTGTTTTTAGCAGGGGAGAGAGGGTGAGAAAGCAGAGGCAAAGAGGAAGGTTATGAGGTGCTTCCTGAACCGGAGATGGTTCTCCTCAAGTTTCAGGGAGGCAGGAAGGCTGTTCCAGAGGGAGGCCCCTGCTGCGGAGAGAGATCTACCCCAGCTCGTTGCTTGGAGAAGCGGCTGACACTGAGGTAGTTGGAGGTGGATGAGCGAAGAGCTTGAGAAGGAAGATATTTTGGAAGAGAGAGTTGAAGGTTTTGGCCCAAGGCCCCAGAAGGTCTTGTGGACAATGCAGAGGGTTTTGCACTTAATCCTCGCAGCCACTGGGAGCCAGTGTAGTGATTTCAGTCCTGGACAGATACGGCCCTTGGGCTTGAGGCCAAGGACAAGTCTCGCAGTTCTGTTCTGGATAAGTTGCAAAGGGCGGAGAGTAGAGGCAGGAAGATTTAGATAGAGGCTGTTACAGTAGTCCAGCCTCGAGAGAACCAGGGCTCTGGAGACAGTGAGCTTCTGGGGGAAGGAGAGGAAGGGAAGGATACCTCTGAGGTGGTGTAGCTGGTACTGTGACTTCTTAGAGACGTCAGATATGTGAGGAGAGAAAGAGAGTGTGGAGTCGAAGATGACTCCAAGGTTTTTTGCTTTGCAGGTAGGCGCAGGAAGAGGGCCAAGGGAGGCCGGCCAGAGAGCTGCAGGGAAGGAGGGAGTGGGTGTGCCGATAAGTAAAATCTCAGTCTTGCTGGCATTAAGGCAGAGGTCATTGGCGGCACACCATTCCTGGATTGCAGAGAGACAGTCAGAGATGAGGGAAGGGGAAGAGGAGGCTGAGGGTAGCCTGAAAATGAGCTGGGTATCATCCGCGTAGCACTGAAAGTTGGGACAGAGAGTGGCGATGCGGTGAGCAAGAAGTGCCAGATACTGGTTGAACAGCCAGGGGGAGAGGTTAGATCCCTGGGGGACACCACAGGTAGAGAAAAAGATGTCAGAGAGGAAGGAACCCAGTTGGACCTGGGAGGGTCGATTGGATAGGAAGGAGGTCAGCCACGCCAGAGCCTGACCAGTGATACCCAGGTTATCACAGAGACGGTTAATCAGGATGGTGTGGTTGACAGTGTCAAAGGCAGAAGAGAGGTCAAGCAGAATGAGAACACTAGGGGTGTTAGAGTCAAGGTTAGACAGCAGGTCCTCACGGATGTTCAGGAGAGCAGTTTCCGTGCTTCTGGCAGCTCTGAAGCCAGACTGATGGTCATGAAGACTACCAACAGATTCAGCATGGAGATTAAGCTGGGAGATGGCCAGTTTCTCCAGTTGCTTGCCCAGGAAGGGGGTGATAGAGATTGGGCGATAGTTAGCTAGGCAGGAGGGGTCGGAAGAGGGTTTCTTAAGAAGGGGGTGCACAAGGGAGTACTTGAGGGGGAAGGGAAGACTCCAGAGGCGAAGGAGTGATTGCAGAAGTCAGCCAGGGCAGGGGCCAGGGAGTCAATGTGGTCCTTGATAGTTTTGGAGGAAAAGGGGTGGACCTGTTTTGACGATACTTTCATAGATCGGACTTGTCTTGAAACCTTGTCAGCAGAAAAAAGGGGAAAGGCAGAGAAGGAGGGGGAGGGGTGGCTGCAGAAGGGCCAGAGGGAGAGCAGGGAATAGAGGGGGGGAGGTGATGGGAGGAGAGTGAGGACAGGATATCCTGAGTTTTTGAAATGAAGTGGGAGGCCAGTGCCGTGCAGAGGGCCTGGGAGGGGACAGGCGAGGTGGAGACTGCAGCAGGGTTGGCCAGCTCCTTTCAGATTTTAAAGAGTTTGGCTGAATTGTTAGACGCCGCAGAGATGTGAGCTTGGATAAGGGCTCTCTTCTTAGTGAGAACGGAGAGCGGGTATTGCCTTTGGAGCAGGCGGCATGCCAGTTTGTCAGAGGATGAACATGAAGCACGCCATTTCCTCTCTGCCACCCTGCACTTGCGTTTAAGGGTGACGAGATCCGAGCCATACCAGGAGTTACATTTGGCTTTGGGCTCAGGCGGATCCTCATGACAGGGGCAAGGATATCGAGGGTATCAGATATAGCAGAGTGGAGAGTAGAGAGGGCTGTGTCAGGGTGGGAGTCAGCCGAAGGGGGAGGAGGGGGCGAGAAGGTGGTAGCGAAAGCCTCAACTGACACGCGCTTCAGGGGTCGGATAACCGTGAAGGTGGGTGGCAGTGATGAGGGTAGCTTTGCCTGTGGGGTAGGGAAGGTGAGGTGGGAGGATAGGAGAAAGTGATCACTCCAGGAGAGAGGAGTGGAGAGAGGGACATAGAGGGGAAGGTCAGAAGAGATCAGAGCATCGAGAGTGTGCCCTGCAGAATGGGTCGGCCCAGACGGGAGAATAGAGAGTGAGAGAGAGTCGCAGAGGTCAGGAAAGAGTCCGGAGGGTGGACAGGAGGCATCGAGATGGATATTGAAGTCTCCAAGAAAGAGGAGTTGAGTGGTTGAGGACAGGAGTGAGGAGGAGAGGTCAGCCCACTGGGAGAGGAAGGCGGAAATTTGACCAGGTGGCCGATAGATAGTAGCCACGGTAAGGGAATGGCTAGGAGAGGGAGAGAGTCGGCAGACAAGGCATTCAAAGGAGGAGTAGGTCTGCGTAGGAGTGACAGTGGCAGGAATCCACTCAGGGAAGTCTTGTCTATGTGTTTTGCTTGGGGTCCTGACACATACGCTACTCCTGCTTCCCTTTTCCATGGGCTCACAAGGATGGCTCGGTGTAACAGCATATCACACATGGGCATTGAGCTTCCGTCATATCTGTGGCCAGCCTGCAATTCTACTTGTGTGTATACCCCTAGTGGGTATTCCAGATGGTTTCTCCAATGCATGTCTGCACTTCACTTTGGTGAGTATTATGCTGACTGTGCATTTCATCATGTTGCTTGAGATGTTTGTAAGGTATTGACTGTCTATGTTGATGCACTTTCTGCTGTAGCTGGTACCATGCACCCTTGGCTGCATACAACACACTGATGGTGGGAGGGGTCCATGTGCTGAGAATGTTGAATTGGGACAGTTTCCCCACAGTGATTTTGATATGCCACATGAAGGCTGCACGCTGAATTACCCCTGTCACCACACATTTCAACAACCACCCATTCCTTGCTAGCACCACTTTGGACATTTCCAAGCCCTGACTCGAGTTTGGATGTGACATCTGAGTTATGACTACATTGTTCTTGATTTAAATTTCCTGTTTGTGTCCTGGACCTGCTCCGCCCCTCCCACTGTTTGCGCTTGGCCCTTGTGACAATCCGGCCAACCAGGATGCTTGAGCCTGCCACCACTACCAAAAACCCACAAAGGTGACCCTGTCTGGACCTGTCAACATGCCTTCTCAGTCACTTGAATGCCCCCCTGTCGCCCATGCACTTGTCAGTGTCCCTCTGTCTCCCCCCCTTCATTATCACATCCATTGCGCCATCCATCCATACAAGAAACAAAAAAGATATCACCAAGGCCAAACTACTCCCCTTGATCTTGCCCATTCTCAATAATCCTGCTCTCTCACCCGATGACCCTACGGTCATGGTGGACATCTTCAATCAAACCTTGCTCAAAGCTATTAACACCATAGCACCCCTCAAAACTAGGAAACCCAAACAGCGTGCACATCTTAACTCTTGGTTCACGCCTTACCTTAGAACACTTCGCAAAGTAAAGCGGAGTGCCGAAGCACTTTGGAAAAGTCTACCCTGCGAGACTAACCAAGACAACCTCATTCTAGCAACCCTTAATTACAAGGAAGCAATCCTACAAGCCAAAAAAGAGACTTACAACCAACGTATTTCACAGGCTGAATCTAACACGAAGGAATTATTCAAATTCTTGAAGAATTAGAAAACCCATCCTCCACCCCAGATAACTGCATTAAGGACAGCACTTGGTGTGAAAACATTCAAAAAGCTCTCCTTAATAAAATTGTCACATTACAGGCTAAAATTAATATTAAACAAAACTGCCTACAAACACCTTCCCATAGCAATCCGCTGACCACTAAACCCAGAAACCCTCCATTCACGCACACTCCATTCAGTTTTACCCCCTGACCATTAATGAGGTGGAAAGTATCATTAGGAAATTGAAATCTTCTAATTGTCAAGGTGACTCCTGTCCTGCTCCTATCATCAAGGAATCTGCTCATGAACTGGCTCCCTTCATCACTGAATTTATCAACTCCTCATTGCTTTCGGGCATTGTTCCCGACAACCTTAAGGACGCCTGGGTTATCCCACTGCTAAAAAAAACAACGTTGGACCCTAGTATCCCCACCAATTACAGGCCGATCACCACGGTCCCCTTCTTATTGAAAATTCTGGACAGGGCAGCGTATTTACAGATTCAAAAATACCTTGACAACAACAACTTGGTTGGCTCAAGACAATCTGGCTTCCGCCCCAAACATAGGACAGAAACAGCATTACTAGATTTGAAAACCCAAATTGAGGACCTAAAAGATAACGGCAAATTAGCCTTACTATTACTTTTAGACCTATCGGCAGCATTTGATCTTGTCAACCATGAAATCCTCTGTGCCACTTGAAATCTGCTGTCCACTTCTCCGCTAAAGCTACCAAATGGATCAGCTCCTTCCTGGACAACAGGCAGATGAGGGTATTCTCACCCACCGCTGCTGCAGAACCCATCCCGGTGCCATGCGGAGTACCTCAGGGATCACGTACCTCACCAACGTTATATAATGTCTTCACTAAACCACTGTTTGACGTTTTTGATTATCTGGGTGTCACCTACACCAATTACACTGACGACACCCAGATACTCATCCCTATCACAGGAGACAACCTAGTGGATACAAAAGCCTTGAATGACATCTATCAAGTTATCCAAGCTTGAATGGCCCAGCACAAGCTATGTCTTAATGACGATAAGACAGAGCTCCTCATCCTGGGATCCCAACAACGACTGAACAGACTTGACCCTGCCTTCAAGACTTTCATCATCGATGGTAACACTATTAAAGTCTCGTCCGACACCAAAACATTAGGCATTTACCTCAACTCCACCCTATCACTCAATAGACAAACCAATTCAGTTGTCTCGGCATCCACCTATACATGTAACTTATTACAGCATGTCGCCCCTTCCTCACCACACTGAACTGTACTATCCTAGCCAGGACATTGGTCATGTCCAAACTAGACTATTGTAATGCTCTATATCTTGGGACTAGCCAACCTAACCTGAATAAGCTACAGGTTATGCAAAATAATGCAATTAGAGCTTCCTTCAACATATCCAGATCCTCTCACATCTCCGAGACCAGGAGAAGCTTACACTGGCTTTCAGTGACACAAAGATTTGCGCTGAAATCTCTTACGCTTACACACAAATGTCTGAACAACCAGGCCATCACCTATCTTTCCTCTCGCTTTTCACACTACACACCTACCGGTCTACTCAGATCGGCTCAAGCACACTGTCTGACCATCCCCAGATACAAACTGCAGAAAGCCGGGGGAACCAGCATCCCTGTCCTTGCGTCCAAACTTTAGAATTCGATTCCTTTACCTATTAGATCTGAACACTCTCCTACCATTTTGAAACAAAGCACCAAATTATGGTTAGCTCCTCTTGCTACTTGTAGATATTGTGCTTTGCACTCTGTAAAATTTTACATTTATTCTTTGACTGTAGATATTATTGCACCTTACATTGTTTAAGATGCATAACCTACTGTATAGACTGTGCTAACCTGCCATCTTAAAATGTAACCTGTACTGTATTATACACCTGTGTCAAGATATGCGCCCCGGTTGCCCTCGGGCCTGGCTGCGCTATATAAATAAATAAAATACAAATACAAATCCCCGACTCTCCTACACCTTCAGGTTTCCCTCTGCCCCCTGTGTGTGCTTTCTTTCACCATCTTCCCCATTAGTCATTAGGAGCTTGGCCCCCTCCTCCCTTCTTTCCTCCCTCTCCCTCCCCACCACCCTTTAGCCTCCTCCTTGCACTCAGGCCACAATTTTCAACCACTACCCCAATTGCCATCGGCCATGGTGATACGTAGGCACTTGTTCTTTGCAGACATTTGCCCTTCTGCCTCCCTCCTTCCACAGCCTACCTTCGCCATTTTAAGTATAGTTTTGCCAGATAATTTGATCATTAGTCTCTCCACCACTGATTACAGGTCATCTCTTCCCCCTCTCCCTTCTGTCTTTCTTCTCCCCCTCCCCAGCACTATCTTGATTCTTTGTAGACCTACCGCAGTTTGTCACTTGTTTTGTTACTCTCCTCACCTCTTCCCTCCTCTTACATCACTCACCTCCATATGTGACTCCTGCACTGCGACTATTGCCGTCAGGCATAGGAATGTTGATGCTAGTTATGTCATCCAACATTCCCTCCCTAGACTCTGCCTTATTGGTCCGGACACTTGTAATATGTACTTTGCTTTTCCAGTTCATTATCACACTGTGGACTGTTTGAAGGACATGTAGGAATGTACTGTTCTTCTCCCTTGTTCCCTCCCTCATTCATGCGCTTTGATGAAGTTTGTGTGTAGGTCATATTATGGATTTCTATGATTCAGTAATGGGTCACTGTCTGCCATTGCCGATGTGGGGTACTGATATGCTCTGCTGTTCAATGGCTGATGCAATGTAGTGCTTTATTTTGAGGTGTCAGGGGATGGGTGTGGTTTGACACACTGGGGGGTCCTTGGTGCTATGTTCACATGTTCTGTGTACGGGACACTGGCATTCACTTCATTTCACATGCATGTATTCTAGGCATGTCCATACGGACAAATACACTTAGGCAACACCCCCCCCAACTACATTGACACCATGCAAACGCGTGCACCCAGACAGCCTTCTCAAACATGCTGTGTCACGACAATCCATGTTCACTTCCGAGTCATTGATTGTGTACATGCATGACAGGGTAATATTTGGTTGCATGCCATTTTTTGATATGATGCAGAAGGGTTTTCACCAATGCAATGCACACTCACTGTGGTGTGCAGTGTGCTGTGGTTGATATGGCAATTTGCAATTGTCCAATGTGCATACCAACAGGTATTCTGACTTTTGTTGGTCGCACCACTGGTGGTATACATTTGTGCCACCGTTTTCAGGGTGCAAGGTTTTGGTCACTCCTTTCTTCCGATTCCATGTCAGGTATAATTGTCTGGTGCCTAGTTACATTTCTTAAGTGACACTTCATGACTATTGTGTCATGTGTTGTGTATATGGTTGGATGTTTTGCCATTGCATACCATGGTATGGTTTGGCAGTCGGGGTTCAGGAGTGTTTGGAGGGTTTGGGTGGCATACCAGTCGTTTCATGCCCTGTTTAGCAAGGGGCGAATGCCTTGCATGTGTTCCCTTTGGTCACATGGGATTGGTTGTGTTTAATTAGCTAGGGATGCACACAATGTGGCACTCCCGTGGACACATTCTCAGGGTGGTAAGGTAGTGACAGTTAACTGTCCCTTTCTCATCATCGATTGCGACCTGGTATGTGCCAGGCCTGTGTGCAATCCTCAGGGGTTGGAGTTTAGGTGAAAATTGTGGTCACAAGCTGGGTACGGGCTGCCTCGCCACATGCCCTTTCCCCTACCATGCGCAGCAGCCGTGCTTGTGGTTGGGGATGCGGGGGCACCACCATGTCCACCGGTACGCCATGCCGTGTTGCAACGCTGTGCAGGACACATGGTGCCACAATGATCCTGCACACTACTGGGGTGCATATAGTAGCTGTCCACCAGAGCGGTCAATGGAGCGGAAGTGTGACTTGAGCACTCCGAATGTGCGCTCGACTGTGGCCCTGGTTGCAATATGGGCTGCGTTGTATCTTACCTGGGGTGGTGTGGTGGGGTTCTGTATGGGCGTCATCATGTAGGTGCTCAGAGGGTAGGCACTGTCCCCTAGTAAGGTGATAATACTTGCCATTAGTTGGGCTTGTGTATTTGTCTGTGTGTGACATGTATGCATGTGCAGAGGCATTTGAACTCACCTAGGAGCCATGTGTCACCATGCTTCCCAGCTTCCAGGGCCCGGCTCAGGGCAGATATTCTGAATATGAAACTATCATGGGTGGACCCAGTATAGTTTGCATAGACAGAGGTGATGATTCCCTTGGCATTGCATACCACCTGCACGTTGATGGAATGCCAGTGCTTGCGGTTTTGATAGATGTGCTCAGTGGCCCTAGGTGGACGTAGGGCCACTTGGGTGCAATCTATGGCACCAAGCACTTTGGGGAAGTGTGCCACCTTGTAGAAGTCCAGGACCACGGCCTGCTTTTCTGAAGGTGTTCTGGGCATTTATATGTGCCTGCGAACTGAGGGGCGTGCAGTGATGATTGCCAACACCTGGAGTAAGCAACGTGACTGTATGGCCTGTGAGGCACACCCCACCATGGCAGTTGTACGCTGAAATGATCCAGTGGCCAAAAAATGCAGTACATTGAGCACCTTCTCCAAGGGGCTCAATGCTTGGGAGCACAGGGTGGGTGATGTGAGTTCATCCTCCCACTCCTTGACCAGCTCTAGGATGATACGAGGTGGAAACCGATACCTTCCATAGACCTGATCATCAGGCATCCCAAAAAGGCTGGTCCTGGGCAAAAAAATGCGGGGCCTGGCTATTCTCCTCCTCCTGCTGTGTCCCATGATCACTGCTGCGAGGAACAGGACATTCATCGTAGCTGTATATGCTTGTTTGTTGTTTGCACACACTTTTATACTGCGCGCGGGCACTTCCGCCTGCTTTTGTGTGACGGATGTAATTGTATGTGTGTGTGTGTTTTGACATGCGCAGGTTTTCCCTATTTTGTTCCATGAATATGTGTAGTTTGCATGTGTGTGGCCATTCCGTGTGCTTCCCAGCGGTACTTCCCCAGTTACGCCCTTATTTTCACGTGTTGTTCCCCCAGTCCGTGTGCTCCACCCCTTGCTCCGTCCCCCTTTTGATGTGTGCGCTGATGTTGTGTGCTTTCGCTGTGCGCGTTTGGGATGTGGACGTGACGTGTGCGCCGGTGTGCACCACGCGCAGATTTGGCACACATCCCGGAAAATACACATGCAGGGCCTTCCATGAATCGCACGCATGCGATTCGCACGCGTGAGCTGGCTTTTTCACTCTTGCGCCAGCTTGCGCCACTGATTTCAGTGCACATTTATTCATGAATTACCACCTCATTGTCGAGACATCTAATAATATATGATTGTGATTTGATAATGTAATTTGTACACACGCATTAACGTATATTTAATTGATACGTTTATTTTTTTCTGAATAAAAGGTTTTATCGTAAATCCCAAAAAATGCAGAATACAGACAATATTACTGAAAAATATGTTACAGAAGTTATGTCATTGTGCAGAATATATATGTTAATGCAAATGCTGTTACACCTAGTAATAGACATGAATTCAGTACAGCAACCTTGGTATATTTGCGTGCCATGACGAAAACCATATTTTTATTAATTCCCATCTTCTGAACATTTTCCAAAATGTACTTCCCTCTGTGAAACTCCAGTAACTTTTTTTTATACGCTGGCAGCTTATCTTTTGCAGTTTTTTCATGTTATCATTTTGCAAAACGCATTCACTTTTGCAGCACAATACACTTAAATGTTTCAAACAATTAAGAATAACACATTCAAAAGGACCAAACACTTCTTTCTTACGAGCCTAGGTATGTGATCCTGAAGTAAGAGCATTAGGCGTGCTAAATACACATTTTGGCTGTTCTTTGAAATACAAACCAAATTGCAACTAATGCAAAATGCTAACTGGCACCAGTACTGCCACAGCCATATGTATTAATGCGGTAAATGATATTTTCCGTATGATCAGTAGTTACAAAGGTCCCTGATAGATCCTACTCCACAGCCGATGCGTTGCATTGGCGGGACATAGGAGTTCTGCAGCTCCAGCGGGAGCAAAGAGAGACGCGGACACTCTGGTGCTGTAGTGCGCCCGGAACTGCCCTCGCGTAGCGGGAGCGGGGATTTTATTGATTGCGCCTTACATCACAGTGTGTCGGGATGTAAGGCGTACACAACATTCTTCCTTTTTTACAACAAGAACATTAATAAACATGATATCTTTCAAACAATGCTCCAAACAGAGTTCTGATGCCTCGCGGGCTGGGCTTTTACCACTCACAGTCTTTGAGTCTTTCGTGGGGTCTGGGCGCAGTTCTTAGAGCATACCGTCCACCCCTGGGGGCTATCCCTTTTCTCCCACTGAGTTGCTCACCTTCATTGTTTGGTTCTGCCTCCTCTGGTTCGCTCGGCAGCTCTTCCATTCCGCCGTCCATGGTCGCTTCTCCTTCCTGATGGTGACACTCCTCCTCGATTTGCAGATCTTCCTCTTCCACTGGTTGTTGCTCTCCATCCGTCCACATATCTCTTGGTACCGTCTTGAACCATGATGCGTTTCTTGTGACCTGTCTCTGTCCCCTCGTGGCTGTTATCATGGCCCCCTGCCTTTGTGCTATGGTCCATGCAACAGAGTCGTATTGGGTGTGCAAATAACAGCATGTCCATTGATTTCAGGACTGGTGGGGTCGTAGTTTTCTGAATGCAGTCATTGGCATGACGTTAACGGACGCCCCAGTGTCTATAGTCATCTGCGTTTCTTGGCCTTGAATAGCCACTTGGCATTTCTGTCTTCTCAGTCTTTTCGTGGGCGTCGTGCCTCCGTACTCCAGTGCTGAGACCTAGGTACACCTTTTTCTGTTTTCTCCATTGCTCGTTTGCTGCTTCTTTCTGAGAATTTTCATCATTGTCCCCTTCCTCATCAGTTGACGAGTTGGCAGTCTCGACTCGGCGGGCACTGGCTTGTTTCTTCTTCTTCCCCGTGTTTTTGTCTTGAGATGTTTGGGGGTGTTGGGGTGGCCCAGATGATCTGCATACTTTTGCATAGTGATCTTTTCTGCTACATTCTCTGCACGTGGTGCCTTGGGCCGGGCAATTCCGTCTTCCGTGGTGAGGTCCTCCGCACCACCCAAATTCAGCGGGTCCCGGGGTTCTTGGTTGCCACCGGGGGGGTGTTGTTGCCACTGGCCTCGTCCCTCGTGTAATGACGGTTTGTGATTTAGGCCACTGTCGCCATCGTTAGTGCTGGTTGGAGTTTCTGCAGGGTCGTGCCCATGTGCGCTGCGCTGGCATGTGACAACTCCGTCTGGTGCCCGAGTTCCAAGCCTCTGGTCAGAGATATGCCTTTTTCACTTAGCAACATTCTCCTTAGCTTCTCTGAGTGTATCCCATTGATAATCTGGCATCGGATTTCTTTTTCAACATCGGCAAATTCACAGGAGATCACAAGTCTCCAGAGCCTGGTGTGATAGGCGTCCAGTGTCTCGTCCTCTAACTGGATGGTGGTGCAGAAAATGAATATTTCATAGTCCGGATTTAACTGGGGCAGAAAATGGGCTGTCAGAGTGTCTTTTGTTTGTTGGTAGAGGTCGGAGCCATCTGCTATTGCCAGCAAGTTGAATATCCACAGAACCTCATCCCCAACATTAAGTAGAAGTTGTGACCTCATTTTGCGAGATGTGGTGATGTCTTTGCAATCCATAGCCATCTCGAATTTTTGGATCCACAGCTGCCACCGAGGACCAACTGAAGAGGGGTCGGTGTATGGGTCGAATGGGCAGAGCGCCAATGATGTCCCTCCTTGTGAGCGCGTGTGTGGCGTGGATGGCGAGAGGTTGGCTGCTATTCTCAATGGTGTGCTCGGCCTAGGAGTAGAGAGGCCTGTAGCCATTTTCCCGTGGGCCTAGTGGCTCTTCATGTCCACGTGCACTGAAACCCCCCACCTTTGTGGTCAAGTGGATGTCCAAGCTTTCCTTTTTTTCATGTGAGGTGCCTAACCTCCTGTTAGAGATCCTGTGGCAGGCGGTATGCTGTTGGTTCATCTGGGTGTTCTCATGTTCTCATGTTCATCTGGGCATCTTCTCATGTGCTCCTTGTTATTATATATATATATATATATATATATATATATATATATATATATATATATATATATATATTTTTTTTTTTTTTTTGGGGTGGGGAATGGGCCCCCCACCATGCATCCAAAAATGGTGCCCTTGCTGAGGGCTTGATTAGTTGGACGTTGCGTGCAACGTTTGATCCCGTTGTCTCGTTGCCAGTGTTAGATCCTACTCCCCAGCCGATGCGTCGGCAGGACGCAGGAGTTATGTGGCCCCGATTGCCAGGGCCTCGCTGCACAGCTCGGCGGGAGCAAAGAGAGATGCAGACACTCTGGTGCTGTAGTGCGCCCGGAACTGCCCAGCATAGCGGCAACAGGGCTTTTATTGATCGCGCCTTACATCACAACAGTACCAGCCACTGATTATAGGTAACATATTTTATACTGTCAACATTGTTAGGCCGAATCCTGTGCAGTTCCCTTAGGGAGCACTACAGAAGATTAAGACTGCAGGTAAGAGCAATAAATCCCCTTTGGTATCAGTCTGTACCACAAAGATTTGGTTGGTAGCTGTGGCTAACCAATCAGACTTATCTCAAGAGGGAGATGAGCAGTATTCAGGGTTTACACAATAGGACTATAATACTAGTGTACAATGGAAACACTGACCAAAGCTTTTTATTAAAATTAATATACATATTTATTTTTTCACACTTCGTAGTTAACACATTAATCACAGTTATTAAAGCAAGTTAAAATCAGCCAAGAAAAGTATACGCAACTCCCTAGTTTAAATTGTAGACAAGTTTGAGCAAGATTGAAAACTGAGCAAAACGGCACAGTGAAAACCAAACACAAATGGCACTCTAGTAGTTTCTCACCAGGGAGGGAAAGCACAAGTTATGCAGGAACATATTCTTAGACACCTTAGCAACACTTCCCATAAGTTTGTGAACAAGTTTAAGCAAGGCAGTACTTTAGCATGAAAACCGTGCAAAATGGCACTTCACAAATTTGAAAAGTGGAAAGAAGAAGGTGGTTATAAGAAGGGGGTTCACCAACACAGTTCTAGTTGAGAAGCATCTAGAGAAGGCAGTTCTAACAAATTCAACGAGAGTCAATAGGCCTGTGCCAGAGTCAGTGGTACAGGGCAAAGAGCCCCGGAGCAAAATGTTCTTGTAGCTGCAGTCAAGTCTTTGTTAAACGATTCGAAAAGGTGGATGCAAAAGGTGAAAGACAATGTTAGAGGATAGGGGCGGCCAACCCAACAGGTAGGTAAAGGATTTAAAACACCTTTAGCACTACCACATGGAAAGGGAGGCCTGGCGGAACAAAGTACCTTGAAATGTAGAAAAGGCTCCTGCGGTGGTGGTTATTCCTGGCAGTTCCTGCAGTTCGGGAGATCCAGCAGAGGAAGAGGGGCTCTCGTCGTGAAGGAAGGTTCGAGTTACTGCACTGCCCAGGGATGAAACCAGCCGCGGTGCCGCCCAAACAAATAAAAGTTACGCCCCTTTAAATCACTGTCTGGGTGGACGGGTGCCTGGCTATCTGGTCTCCGAGTACAGGATACTGGGGACTTTACATGCCCTGGGAGACAGTAGTCAGTCCCAGGGTATGGCGTCTATGTTTGGGGGTCGCTACGACACCCCTGTGTCACTGCATAGAGGGTGCTGTGTAACCCATGTGGATAAAGATGGTTCCTATGGGGCAGAGATAAACCCCATAGGCATTAAACACAAAAAATAGCCTAGAACACACGTAGCAAATATGCCTAAGAGTGGGAAAAAGGAGTCACACTCTTAGCAGGAGAAGAAAACAAACCCTTCAAATCCAGCAAAGCTGCTGGGGGAAAATATAGGTAAGGGACATTAGCCATAGAATGAGAATTCTCCCGAACAAACATTGATTTGCTAGCCTTTCTGCACCATTGACATTCGTGATTTTCTCTTTTTTTCTGCGTTCTCTTGTGTAAATAATAAACAACTCAGCAACCGCAATCCAGGGTAGGCTGTGATGCTCTTGTTTACGTGAATGTTCGTCCAATATTTTCAAATACTGATGCATTTTGGTAGAGAAAATGCAACATTTAGATTGCTATATACTTTTTACCTTTTTGCATACGAACGCATGTGAAGCCAAGTATAATGGAAAGAACTACTACTGTACGACAAGATGCATCCAGTTTTTCTCAACGTGGCTATCAGAGCAAAACAGAAGTAAAATACAATAGAAAGAGTGCCCTGCCGTTAAAATTGCAAAGTGGGAATCTTTACATATCCATATATTGTAGGTTTGCTATAATGTGCTTACCCTACATATTAAGGAAGGGAAGCAGCAAGAGGTGACATGATGAGGATGAAATTGGCACACAATGAACTGCTAACATATTCTCTTGCAGGAAAGCAGCCTGATTAAATTGGGCTCTGTTGATAAAATACCCTGATATTAAAATAGTTCAGCATACAAATGCCATCAACAGTCACGGCTATTAGCATCTTCAGAGCCTGCTGTGCATTAATTTACAACCATCAACCTGAACTTTGTTCTTGAGCAGACATGCTATTTTTTAATGTCCCCAGAGTTCACAAATGATGGGTGAAATGTCAAGATAATTAGAGAGTAGATGCCTGTGTAATCCCAATTGTAGTCGTTACACTTCCCATAAAGAACTCCCAAAGGAAGCCTCACAAATCTTTCAAGTTAAATATAACATTTTTTCTACATGCTAACAACAAGCATGTCCAGCACAGAAGAGGCCCTTACAGCATGAGATGCAAAGCATACTTCCCGATAGAGTATGTGCTAAGAGTGGCAAAACACGGTAGCTTTTAGTACTCGAATTTCAGCTCTCGGCTAATACCAGAAGAAATGATTTGCGGAACAATTCATAGTACACATTCATTTGCTCACCATTTTGTGGCTGGCCAATGTCTGCTTGGTCCAGAAACTATGAATGAGGCCACTTGCATTCAATCATTCACATAGATATGAGTGTGCAAACTGCATAATGTGTCTGCAATCCCTGCCCACGGATGTATGCAATGTATTGAAGGGATGGACAACAATTAGCATTTGTTTGTCTGCATGCCAAAAAAAGGTGCCTGTTTAGGAGTGGCACGGGCCAACTAAAGCAAATGAGGCCAATGCCTACTAACAAAGGGCCAAGCAATGAGCTCCTATAGAGCTGGGTCATGTTTCTACTCGGTGTAGGTCATTTCTAAAAGGTTTCACATATTTAATATTGTTTTCCCCGGTGAAATAAAACTCTGCGTGGTCCTACGTGCAACGTTTCCAATGTGCGGTCCCCGTATTAATGGAATACAAATCGCAAAGCAACCAGACCTGCAAAGAAAACGGAGCTGCTCGAGGAACGGCCACATAGCCCCCACGCAAACCAAACCCATAGCCATAGCCCAACTTTTGTGCATACCTCCTCATCCACCTCTAACCCACCATCCATCACCACAGCAACACTGCGCGAGGTCCCTGTAAGTAAAGGCTGCACCCCAGCTAAATGGCGCGAGGTCCTCCGTAAGTAAAGGCTGCACCCCAGCTAAACTGTGCGAGGTCCCCCATATGCAATGGTTGCACGCCTGCGATTCTGTGTGAGCTCCCCTGTAAGTAACGGCTGCACCTCTGACTTCCAACACAAGCCCCAGGCAGCCTCTCAGGTACTGACACCAGCCACCAGCCCCACTCACCCCACTCACCCCTGACACTATTCCCAGGGAACCCCAATACAACCCACCAGCCCCCTTCACCACTGACATTTCCACAGGCAGCCATGACACCACCCACAAGCCCCCATCACCTCCAACACTCAGTCCTGACACCACCAACCAGCCCCCCTCACCTCGGACACTATCCCTAGGCAGTCCCTCAGGTCTTGACACCACCCATCAGCCATTCCATCTCCAACACTACCCCCAGGCAGCCCCTCAGGAACTGACACCACCCACCAGCCCCCCTCACCTCTGACACAACCCAGGCAACCCCTCAGGTCCTGAGACCATCCACCATCCCCCCTCACCTCCAACACTTTCACCAGGCAGCCCGCCAGGTCCTGACAACACTCACCAGTCCCCCTCACCTCTGACAATACCCCAGGCTGCCCTGGCACCACCCACCAGCCCCCCTCACCTCCGACACTATCCCCAGGCAACCCCTCAGGTCCTGGCACCACCCAACAGCCCCCTTGACCTCCTACACCACCCCCAGGCAGCCCCTTGTGTCCTGACAACATCCACCAGCACCTTTCACCTCTAATACTACCCCAAGGTGGCCCTGACACCGCCATAAGCCCCCTCACCTCTGATACTACCCCCAGGCAGCCCTGACACCACCCACCATTCCCCCCACCTCAGACACCATCCCAGGCAGCCCCTCAGGTCCAGAAACCAACCATCGAGCCACCTTCTCCTCTGACACTACTCTGAGGCAGCCCTGCACCACCCACAAGCCCCCTCACCTCTAAAACTATTCCCTGGCAGCCTATCAGATCCTGACACCACCCACCAGCCCCCTCACCTCTGACACTATGCCCAGGCAGCCCCTCAGGTCCTGACACCACCCACTAGCCACCCTCACTTCCAACACTATCACAGCCTGGCCCTGCCACATTACACCTACCATTCCAATTTTGACCAGCAACTTACCTCAACTCCACTGGCCTGCCTCCAACATAAAGCACACCGGCCACATATCTTCCCCTAGCATCAACAAATAGGGGCACTGCTACAGAATCCATGTCCCTAGCTCATCACAGGACTCCCTAGTACATCACTCTCAGTTGCACAGCAACATGACAGGAGAATGTAGCACCAGCTACACTGTGAACGCACCATGTGCAAGTGACATATCAAACCATATCAAACCAATGTAAATCAATGTGGCGTATGTTTGTTCAAATGTGCCATTGCAATGACCTCAAAGCACTGTAGATGAATGACCTTAGAGGTCACAAGTCCACAACATCACTGATAGGAAAGAGTCACATGTAATATGTGTGTGCATTGTAGCATGTAAAAGTCAATGAATGAAGGGAGTCAGGTAAGAAGGCATATCTGTCAAAGTCCATGCAAGTAAGACAAGCAGAACAGGCATGTCTTTTGGTGATGTGAAGGCTGTCTGAGAGTGTGTGAGCCAAGGAGATGAATGATGTGTACCCCCAGACGTAAACAACTTGCATGTGAAGATGTAGCACTTGATTGGCAGATGTGCAGCATGACATGAGAGCAAACATCCACAGTGGGGCTCCCAACCCTCATGACAGTCACAGAAAACATGTATTTCAAAAACATAGGAAACCAAATACCGCACATAAACAAAGTGACAGCAACGACTAATTGATCAAGAAACTTAAATCTGTATTCAAAATATGTACACTACAACAAACAACTATGTGGAAGGGGGAAATGGCCAAGGATCAAAAATGAACAAAAGTCAAAAAAGAAAATCCACACACAGAACTATTTACACAGGCAACAGGCTCAATTGTCTCTCATGAAGTCCTCCAGGGCAGAGTCACATTCCTCATCCTCCACATGGAGACAGGCCTCCATTCTTGCCTGGAGGGCTTTCAGGCTCCCTAAACTCCTCCTCTCTTGCTCCTCCGCATCCCTGCAACCCTCATCCAGGATGGCTGTCTGCCTCAAAGTATGTCTCTCCACCACTTCTGCCCTGGCCCCAGCCATCCTTGCCTCTCTAGCCCGCTGCCTCTATGCCATCAGCTGCCATCTGAACTCCACCCGAATGTACACAATATCACAGAGTCTCCTCCACTGCTCCTGCCAGGTGTCAGAACAGTCCTGCCGGACTTGCCTCCTTGATGATGAATGGCCCTGCAAGGATTGGCTCTGGGAACTCCTCATCTGCTGCTGCCTGGCTGAGTGTAGTCTGCACAGGTAACCATGCCATCTGGATTTCACACTATGGGGTGATACTGCGCCGGCACTGTCCTGAGGTGCCAGATGCCCCACTGCTTCCTGTCCCTGTGTTGGTCCCGGAGCAGGCACAGTGACCACCTCTTCTGTAGTATGTGGAACTCCAACCAGAGGGAGGGATATGCCTGCCACCAGAATGGGCGGTGCGGTTGGGATTGGGGTAGATGGGGCCTTGATGGAAAATGGCAAGAAAGGCTTCCTGGAATATGACTGGGGCACAGAGGAGGGAGTGGAGGAAGGGGCAAGTTAATGTGCCAGTGCACAGAGACCACCTGAGAGTAGTGCACATGCCAGCTGGCCCAGGTAGAGGCATAACAAATGGTGATGCTGTGCCAGGTCCTCACAAGTAACTGTCACAGCATCAGAAATCGTGCCCATCCACCTTGGCAGGGCAGACAGCAGGGTGCACACCAACTCAGGGCTGGTCACCTTGTCACAAGGAGGTGCTTGGTCTGGGTGGAGGTATCCACAAGGTGGTCAATGCCACAGCAGATGGACCAGAGGTTGTGCAGCACCCTCCACGGTGCACTGCACATTCACTTCTGCCTGGCCCAGGGGTGCGGCCGGAACATCCTCCTGGATGCCCCCACGGACACTGTGTGCTGACCTTCACTTGCCGCCTCTTCCAACACCACCTTCATCTTCCTGCCTGCCTCCCGAGAACCTTCCTTCCTGGATGGCACCTCTGACCCTGCACCCAAGACCACAGCCACGGAGGAGTCCCCGACCACAGCCACCTCCTGGGATGTATCCATAGCAGCTCTGCCTGATGTTACTTGCGCTCCCCCACAATCTTCCTCACATGAGGTGGTGTCAACGGTGGCTGGCCGGTGTATCCCAGATATAGTGTTTTGTCTCTCATTCACTCTGCTGGGTCACACTCAGGCAACCAATCATCCAGAAGGGCATTCATGCAGGCAGGCAGCAAATCAGGCTAACAGCTTGTTCAGGCCATTATCCTCCCTCCAGAAACTCACAACAAGGAATGTGGATTGGGACACGCACCCATCCATTCAGCACTCCACACTGCATTCATACCAGTTTTGGGCAGAGCAATCTCAGTCGTTCTGCCACATACCAGAAACCAGACACCCATAACATGCAGTGTATATTGGTCATACACTCCATTCACCCAGGTCACACCCAAAGGGTGTACCCACAACATACAGTCACTGGGAAGGCTCCAGCCAGTCTAGCCTGGACTTCCCCACAGTACCATACATGGGACTCACACCCAACAGCCAGTCAGGTGAAGGGACAAAGTTAGGGCTTCCCAGGACTTTTGGAAAACAAGGTAACAGGCAATAGAAAGCAAGAGGCCACATGGGCCATTTTGTTTCCTATCAGGAATCAACTGATTCCAATTGTAGGGCCTGGGTATCCCAAAATGGAGGATACTCAGAGCACCTGTCAAATTCAGCATGGAGCTGCCACCAGCCCATACCCTGTTCTGTGGGCCACACACAGGTGCCCAAAAACATGCACTAGGGCTACAGGGTTGTACCCCCACCCATGGGTGCCATAAGGGTATCCCAAGGGTCTGTACACCAAACCAACAAGTGGAAAAGCTGCACTGTCAGGAGTCCCACATGGACTCCTCTGCAGAAAATAACACAGGACATACATGATAAAATGACAACAGGACACGGACAGGGAGGCCCTGTCCATCCAATGCATTTTCAGCATCACAGGCAGGGTATAGCTACCCGACATATAAGTTGCCTGCATGTAGCATTGAGGAGAGTCCAGAAAAGACCCCAGAAAGAGATGTGATCCCTAAAGTCCCACGGGACAAGGAGAGAAGTGATCCACCAGGTATGTCTCTAGATATATAGAGAGAAATAAAGAGATAGAAAGGAGAAAAAGACAAAGCTGATGAGGTAGCGCTCCTACAGAAAGAATGGATGGGTGGTCAGATATTGCTCAAACTTGATGCAAAGAGCATCGAGAAAGTAAGGCTAAAGGAAGATCAGGATGAACAAGATAAAAAAGACAAAGAAAGAGAAAAATTATTGAAAGAAGACGAGGCCACAAGAAAGTGTACACATAGCGGGGGACAACAGTATCAAGAGGAACAGTTAAGAAAAGAGGAAAGAGCAAAGAAAATATAATAACAGACAAAGAGCAATAAAAGAAATAGATAAGCTAGTAAATAAACGAGAAGAAGAGGAGGAACAGAAATTAAGAGATAAAAGAATGCAAAGATGCAAAGATGAAGAAGTGTGTAGGGCAAATGAGTTAAGAGAGGTGAAAAGACAAGAAGAGGAAATTGTCAGTGAAGAAGCAAAGAAACAAAGAGAGTTTTACAAAGAGATGGAACTCAAGAGAAGGCAAAGGGCATGCAACATTGATTGCATTGAGAAAGAGTTAATGGAACTGAATCCAGTAGTAGCATGGGAGGATATAGAATAATTATTCCGACACATGAACAAATGCCAGGGCCTTCTACAGCAGATCTAGAGGATAATTCTGATATAAGAAGCATTGGAGTAAAAGTCGATAAGGTTTATCATGAAATGAGGACCAAAAGTGAATAAAAAAATAAAAGAAAAAATGATTGATTTGAAAGTGCTCAGACACGAGGTAAAGAGGGATGTTTGTTTAGCCTTGAGAACAGAGCCTTGTCTTTGGACACACTGACGTTAAACAGAAACGAGAAAGATGGAAGCCACACTAGTTGGGGATAAGATATGTCAGGGGAAGACAGAGAAACCTTCCTTGGGGAGGAGGAAGCTAGTCCATGTGGCCCTGATGGGTGTTCTCTGACAGACAGAGAAGTTAGATGGTCAGATCTGGTCCTACCTAAACCGAGGATGCCAGAGCCCCTGGCATAGCCATATTGACCTAAAGGGCGATTCCATAGTGTAAGGGGGACTCGCCACCTTATATGAGCAGGCTAAGTTCACTACCGAGAAGAAGACAGTGTATAACCATTGTCCCTACTATGGATAAACCAGTGCGATTTTGGAATCTCAAAGTTACCGTTCTTAGAAAAAGGAGGAGCCAGACCACAGTATATACCATGGCCCCAAATGGATAGGGATAATCTAAGGTGTAAACTGCTGAGTCTGATGTCGGGTTCTGGAAAATGGATCTATGAATTAGAGAAAATGGCCAGAGGCAACACGCTGGATATAGGGGACATTAAGGGTTTTCTAGCAGATATACTTTGGGAGAGAGCTGATGACATTTGGTCGAGAGCAAGGTACGCAGGTGTCACTGCCCAGACTACAGCTCATGATGGAGCACCGTTTAATTATTGCAGAGTGACAGTCTGGAAAGCACTTTTAGTACAATATCCTGATACGTCTGATATGGGCGCTATAATGGCATGTAAGATGCAGGAAGGGGAGGATGCACTTGTTTACATCCAGAATTTCCAAGAGCAATGGCGCTTAGAAACACGTAAGCCATGAGGAAAATCTATCCCAGTGTTATGTTCTACCATATATTATGTCAAGGGCTACCAAACAAAGTGCCGAGACAGCAAAAGACATTGTTGAGTATGGAAGCAAAGCCATGGCCAGAAATACAGCTGACCATAGCGCATCATTTCCAATTGTTGCAGGAGAAAGAGAGACGATGGCAGGAAGATTGAGGAGGCTAAGTTAGTACAGAAAAAGTTTAACGAAGTATGCTATAGAAGGGGCAATGTTAACTACTGGAGTAACTAGTGGAGAAGGGTCAGTATCACAGCAACCAACATGTATGCCACAGGTGAATAACCAAAGGCAGGTGGATCAAGGAGGGAATGGATTTATACCATGAGGTAGGGGAAATTTCCACGGAAGAGGAGGCTTCCACAATAATCAGGGAAACTTCCAGAGTAACCAGGTGGGTTACAGCCTATGCAGAACGATAACCAGGGCATGCAGGGAGGAGAAGTCAGAAGACTCCCTCCTGTATTTTGAACATGTGGAATGACAGGACATATAGTACAAACAAGGGTATGTGCAGAATGGGCAGTTCTCAAGAGGCGGGACCGCTTATCCATCTGCATATAGTTCACAAAGTAGGGACAGGTTTGGCCAAGAACAAACAGTGTTTCTAGCACAAGCACCGAGAATACAACAGGCTTTGCAACCACAGCAAACACCATTTTATCCACCACAAGGGCAGTCGCAACATGCACCCATGCAGATATAACAGAGCGCAAATACCGGACATTTACAGACTCCTAGGATAGAGGGTGTCACTTTCACAGGCACAGGAATACGTATGTACCCACAATAGGACAGCTCACTGGTTAACTTGATATGTTCAGTACTATAAGTAATGCCAATTCCTCAAGAGTAACCAAGGGTTGACGTCGCAATAGGAGGCAAATTCTTTTTCTTTTTTGGTAGACACAGGTGCAACTCGCTCATGTATATGGGAGGGACATTTTTTTATTATAGGTTAATGCCATGAATGCTCAAGGTTTCACAGGAGCTTCAAGTAGAGTTCCTTCTACTGAAAAATTGACAGTCCCTATAGGAGAATGTGATATGTCTTTCCCATTGTTGTAGTCTTTTACTGATGAAAAAGCCATACAAGGAGTACCGCTAGAACCAGAAGTATTTCATTATGTGGTGTGCGTTTTGTTTAAATGGTTGTCTGGTCTAGTGGGTAATTGACTATGAGAATACCTGATCAATTTTTCTTTAGGCCAGAAATTCCCACGGAGGAAGAGGGGGGACGGATTTCTCCCTTGGAGTTACAAGCAGCTGTAGAACAAGGGGTCTTGGCCATGCTCATAGGATTTAATGATAATAGCAAATCATGGAGCACAGTAATTGCAATTGGAGAGGGTTACAGACTAACTGACGTCACTGATAAGGACATATTTAAGAATGACCCAACTGATGACCAGATAGTTTTCATAAGGAGCATTACATACTCGGTTAGGGCAGAAAGACACGAGGTTCCATGGAGGATGATGATAGTGTGGCATCGACCTACATTCTTTTGATGAGGACATGGCAAAGTGCCAGTTTCTTTATGGACTATGGGGCATTATGATGTAGGCCTATTAAAGGGTTTGGAGAAGTCAAGATTAAACTGAAGCCAGCAGCAATTTTACCTTGAGCACCTTGAGCACAACAGTATCCAAGGTCTCGAGAGGCAGGCAAGGGTATTTTTAACACAATATCCGCCATGTTGGATCAAGGCATTTTAGTGACGTCAGAGTCACCATGCAATACCGCAGATTATCAGGACAAAAAAAAGGGAGGGTTGTGGCATTTAGTGCACAACATGCACCCAATTAATCAGATTGTAGAGGCCGAGTTTCTACTAGTTCCTTATCTGGCGACTATAGTATGCAGTATTCCCCCAGAAGCACGATATTTCACAGTGATTGACTTGAAAAATCTGTTTTTCTCAATCCTGCTGCATAAAGATTCTCGTGATCTGATGTCATTTATGTGTCGTCAGACTAAGTTGAAAAGCACAAGATCACCTCAAGGGTATTGTGATTCTCCACCGATTTTCAATAGAGTCCTGCAGATGGACTTAAGTAATATTGATTTTCCAAGTGTTGTTTTGCAATTTGTAGATGATATTTTGGTCTGCAGCATGTTAGAGGAAGAGTGTAGACGCCACTCAGTTCAGCTAAGGATTATTTTAGCCGAGAAAGGATAGATAGTGGATAAAGAATAATTGCAATATTCCCAAGAAGAGGTGTTATGCATAGGTCAGTTAATTTCACATGAAGGAAAGAAAGTCACACCTGAAAGGACTGAGGCAATTTTTAAAACGGCAAAACCACACACGATAAAGCACATGTAGCAATTTCTGGGAGTGTGCAATTATGTAAGGGCAGGGGTATTTGATTATAGTTCCTACACATGGCCATTATTGCAGGCCCTGAAAAAACACATAACACAGCCAGGAAAGAGTGTATGTACTGAGGAAATGAAGGAATGGTTTGATGAGTTAAAAATGGCAAATTACATGGCACCAGTCTTTGGGATTCCTAATTATTCAGAGGAATTATTTTTATTCTTGCACACAAATGGAACAGTTATGACAGCAGCACTCACACAGAGAGCTATGTTTTGGTATAAGCCCTTAGCATATTACAGTGGGATTCTGGACCCAGTAATGAGGGGTCACTTCCCTTGCGAACAAACTTTGGCAGCTGCCAGGCTCGCTATTGAGTAATCTGCTATCATAGTAATGGGGTGTTCCATGAGATTGTTTGTTGAGCATGCATTATTTGCTGTTTTGGAAAAACCTAAAGGTACACTGATGTCTCAAAGAGCTTCTGCTTATGAGGTATTTATATTGAATCCAGCGATTGAAATAGTAAGATGTAAAACAGTAAATCCTGCTACCATTGTAGCTGAACCACTGGCAGAAGACAAGCATGTACAAGATTGCTAAAAATATGAGGAATTCTATGATATGATTACAAGAGTGAAAGAAAATGCTTTGGCAGCTGCAGAGATTCTCTTTATTGATGGTTCTTCAAGGATTGATGAAACTGATGGGCAAAGATATTCAGGTGCTGCTGTCATAAGGCACAGGGCTAATGGGGAATTTGAAGTAATGACAAGTGCATGACTACCATTTCACTTTTCAGCACAGGCTTCAGAATTAGTGCTGCTGATTGTCACACTCGAGAAACACGCAGACCAGGAAGTAACCATGTATAGTGACTCTGCCTATGTTACATCAACAGTTCACGCAGGATTATCATGTTGGAAAAGGAGGGGCTACCTCTTAGCAGATGGCACTCCAGTGTAACACGCTTCTTTATTGGACAGACTTACTAAAGCACTGCAACTCCCAGTAGCCATCGAAATAGTCAAGTGTGCAGCACACACTAAGAGAGCAGACTTTATTTCACTTGGAAACCAAGCCGCAGGCGAAGAAATAAACAGAGTTACATATTGAATTGACATAATGAATTTTGATACACCTGATGTAAATGAAAGAATGGTGGTGATGATGATAGTAAATTAAATCTTCAATAATTTATCAAAGGCACAATTGATGATAGTACAAGGTGGAGCCCCACAGGATGAGAAAGAACCGTCAACATGGGGGGGGGTGTTTTCATCCCCTTCTGAGGCACACTGGTGACAGGAGAGCACTGATAAATTGGTGATGCCTGTAGCCTTATTAGGGGTGGCATTTGAACATCTACACTACCCTGCACATGTCACTAGGGGAAGCCTCGCAGCAACTATTGCAGAGGAATGGTTCATACTGAATTTGTTAGAACATGTTGCTTTGTATGTAGTAAATTGCATCATATTTCAAAAGATTACTGCTGGGCAGACACTTGGAACAGTCAGAGAAGTTATACCTCGACCAAATGGTCCTTTTCAGCATTTACATATTAATTGTGTTGACATGCTGCAAGTTAGTAATGGTTATAGATATCTGAGAGAGGTTCCATGCACACACCCAGATGCCAATTCTGCTGCAAAGTTTTTAGTTCAAGAAGTATTTCCTAGATGGGGAATATGTGAGGTGTTAAGATCAGATGAAGGCCCACATTTTGTGAATGAAGTGTTTGAGAAAATTAGCTCATTTCTCAGCATCAAACATATGTTTTCCTATTCTTATCACCCGCAAGCAAAAGGGTTATGTGAGAGACTCAATGGTCTGCTCAAGGAAAGGATAGCTAAGCTAAAGTTAACATTGAAAAAAGGATGGCTGCATTGCCTGCCTTATATACCCTGACAATCAACTCATGCCCCATGAACTAATAACGGGGGGTCGAGTGAGAATGCCTCTCACTCCTCCATCGAGGACTGGAAGTGATGCCCAGACAACAGCATAATTGTCAGGAGATGAGTTAAGTGCCTACTTAACATGCATGACTACAAGTATCGCTGTCATTTCAGACCAAATCAAGCGAATGGGGTGTCAGTCTCAGAACGCAGATGAATATCACACAGCAACCGGAAAGTAAATAACTATTGTTGCCAAAATTGTTTCCCGGAGAACAAGTTTTCATCAGGAACTTTACCCGCAAATGGCACCAACCCTGATTTAACAGACCTTTTGTAGTAGAGGACATAACTCCATTGGCAGTGAAGGTCTAAGGGAGATGCGCTTGGTTGCACCTGGGAGACGTGAAAGTCTACGCTGAAGAGACCACCGCCCCATTCGGAAGCAAGCCACGGAGAAGAAGTTCAGCACATGCAGCCTAGATAAATGATGAGGAAGAAGGACACAGAGACTGTCCAGTAGACAGATAAAGAGTACATTGGACTGTGGTTCTGTCGAGGCACTCTTTGTAATTGCTAAGCAAGAAGTGAGAAAAAAGCAATTCTTTTTGAGCCACAGGAGTTTGATGAATATTGGACTGTGAAACATTGAGATGCAGAAGAAGAAAAATGACAATTCTTGAGTTCATCTTTCATGACTGGAAAAGGCAGCAGTTCCCCGATTCCTTTCTCACTGAGTTTCTCTTTGGATGAACCCATGTTAATGCCTAATGGCAACATTCATCGGATGATTCTTGCTGTTTAACTCTTCATTCTTCATTCATATCCTGTGCTGATTGGGAGAACTGTGACATTCCTGTGTTCCTGCAAGATCCTAACAATTGTCCATTCGTAAGGAGACTGCTCACAGCCATAATTGAGCAAATTCTCCACTTACCTGAGTGTAGTACAGAAAGTACCGTTGGTCATATCTGATGAAGATGCACACAAACTGCTTGGAATGGTCTTTCATTTCTTGATTGAAGAGCATCCTTATTTTGTTGGACGATAAACCAATCCTTGTGTATTTCTGAGAGATCCCAGGAATCAACCTGTAATAAATTGGCTGATAAGTGAAATTTGTGAGCAGATTAGCTTGCTGCCTGAACATCCTGTTAAAAATATGGATGGTACTGTTGAGTGATGACATTCACAATCTACTGGCTTTGATATTTTACTATTTGCTTGAAACTCATCCTCATGTTGTTTTTACGCAAAGGTAACACTTTTGTAATCATTTGGAATCCTGTCAATCGTCCTGTTAACAGCCAGCTTTTTGTGGAGCTTGTGGAGCTTGTGGAGCATATTCAACAGTTGAAACAACAATGTAGCAAACAACGAGAGAGCACCACGATGTGCAAGAAGCTATTTCAGTTTAAAATGTGTCATGTTCATTGTTATTCTTCTCTACCTCACGATACATACTTTTTACTATATTGATCCAAAGAGAGCAGAGGTTCCTATATATCGCCCTATGCAGCAGGAAGGTACAGCTATGGCGATTAGAAGACCGCCAAGGCCGCATGTGATTGTTCCTACACCAGTAGTACATGTAACAAGACTGATTCCACTGATAAGTGTCCTTATGATTCCCCCAGTAAGAAGGAATTATGCTGACATAATTCATGCAATGATTATAAGTGCTCATGAGGCAAGGACAAGACCCAAAAGAACTGCAAGGGAGGATGAGCATGATTTAAATGACTACCTAGATAGTACAGCACACTTGGGTAACAATATGTGGTATGAGCATATGAAAGAAGTGGGCAAACAAACCTCTGAGGAGGAATGCTATGTGTGTGCACTCCTGCCTTATAGTATGGGAAAGTCTAAGATATTCATAGCCATTGAAATAGATGTGCAGACAGCACACATTGCACTCTGCTGAACAAGAGGTCAGTTAATGGGCCAAATGGCTTCTTTAGTATGGGCAACAGAATAGAAAGATCAAGACGAAAAGGATTATGCTCAAGATACGAACACAAGAGCAAGATTTCACACTAGAAATCATGTGATAAGGTACGAACAGCCTGGAGTGAAAGGGGATGGAATCAGATGGGAAGTGAACAGAAGACTTGAGAGTACAGGAAAATCTGCAGAAGAAATTTGAAATTCTCTCTTTCAATACAGACAAGACTGAAGTCCAATTCTTTCCCTCCAACACTATTCCTCCTCCTTCTCTCCCTCCTTCTATTCACTTTCCTCCCACTAATCTTCCTCTCTCTGCCCATGCTCGTAATCTAGGAATTTACTTTGACTCCTCCCTCTACTTCACCCACCATATCTCTCTCACTTTCCGCGCATGTCGCTACCACGTTTTCAATATTCACAAAGTACGTTCCTCTCTAACCTTCCACGCCACTAAACTTTTAATCTCCTCCCTTCTCTTCTCTCATCTTCTCTACTGTTCTTCTCTCCTCTTTAGACTCCCTGCTTCTCATCTTGCCCCCGTCAAATCCCTCTACAAATCTGCCATTCGCACCCTCTGTCTTCTCTCTTCTCACGACTCCATCTCCTCCTCGCTCTCACAACTTGGCTGGCTTTCCTTTCATTCCCAACTCAAATTCTTCTTCCTCTGTCTTGTCTTTAAATCTCTTGATGAACATGCTCCTCCATATCTCTCCTCTCTTGTCTCATTCTACACTCCCCCCCGTTCCCCCAGATCTGCAGATCACTTCCTTCTCCTTGTTCCCCCATCCCCATGTGCCACCTCTCGTTTTCACTCCTTTCAGCTCCTTACTCCACTCCACTGGAACTCCCTTCCCTTCTCTATTCGTTACATACCCACTTATTCCTCCTTTTGTGTCTCCTTAAAATCTTTTCTTCTCCACACCCCTCCCTGATACTCTGATCCTCCTCCGCCCTTCCCTCTCCCCCACCCCTCTTTTATCCTCTCCATCTTGCCTCTCTCCCCCTGCCTTGTCTCCTCTTATGTCCCCTCTCCCTCTCTCTCGCCTTCAGCTTATCTCACTTCTTGTTCCCCACTCCATTACCCTCTCCACCCCTTCCTCCCTCATTTATCTCCACTGGTAAATTGTTCTAGTTGCTGTATTACTGGTTTGACTCATATCTTGTAATTGCTTCTACTGTTAATGTATTCTTGTTGTTATAATGTGCAGTGCTTTGGCGTAAAGCGCTATATAAACACAATAAACATAAACATAAACATAAGATGGAAAAAGAGAGACCAAATACAGATTTGGGGAACAGCACTTTCTTCAGACGGATGGGAAGAAGGAGTGGTTATCTTCAGAGGGTGGGTAGTAATTGGCTGCTACAAGCCAACCATTGACATTGTGGAAAACAAATGCAAACTGTTATGGCCAAGACTTGCTAAACTACTGACATGGGTTGAAGACAAAGGAGGTCCATTGCAGATAGTGCCTCTGGAAAATGCAAAGCTGTATTTCAAAAACAATGGCACGAGAAAACCTGGAGAGAATAAGAATTGGGGTTGAATCTTCGACGTACCAGTTATGAGCATTGAAACAGCAGTGATAATGGATCACTATATCTCTTGTGGATCCACAGCTTACATGAAGCTGCGCAGAGATTGGGTTGGACTGTCTTCTATGGTGGAACGTCCATGTTCCAGCATTGGTAATTCCTAAATGTGACCTGCAATATTGATGAGTTTACGAAAGCAGATGCCCATCTGAGGAAAAAGAGATCAGCTAAACTCCTGAATGGAATGAAGAGAGAAAACTATTTCTCAGCCAAGTCAATAGAGGCTTTTAATTCTATTCCATATAAGCATAGAATGTTCAGCAATACTTCATCGATATTCACAACAATCTTTATGCGCAGGATCCAGATGGATGCAAATACTAAGTGGTTACAAATAACCAGGTGGGAATTGTTGCAGAAGATTAACACTACTATAAAGCGATTCAATGCTATCAAAAAAGAGCTGTGAGTCATATGAATCTTCATAATAGATATGTCCTGCAAACAATTACAGCTATGGATTGAGCTGTTTGTCCCAAAGTTGGAGAATTGTGTTGCACATTCATACGTTCTCATGATGACGAGAATGGCACTTTGACAGAGGCCATAACGATGCTGACAAAGTTACACATCCAAATGATAGACGAAGTGGAAAACATTGCTAATGACAGTTGGGTTCGATCAATCTTCTCATGGGTTCCACAATGGATGGCAGATATGTTCAAGTTCCTTGGAGCCCTACACCAGCCGTTAAAGTAGGGACCCTCAAAGGGACCTTGGTGCTAAGTACGCTACCGCAATTTGCGGTACCGTACTTAGCGCCTTCCCCATTCCCATTGAGCCCTATGGGGCAAAAATGGGAAGATGGAAGGGCCATGGAGGAAGGGGGAATTACCGCCCCGCCAACCTTGTAATGGGGTGGTAAATCCCCCTTTCTCCATGGCTGAGTCGGTAAGTTACCGGCATGGACCATGGTGCTATTAGCACAATGGTTTTCCACCTGGGTCGTAATGAGGCCCAATGCATGCGTATGTCTTGGAATAAAGATGAGCATGTGAAAGCAGCAGGAGGCCAGAAATGAGATATAAAGATATGGGTCCCAAAGAAGCATTTCTTCAGACAAGGATGTCTAGATGTGAAGATTGATAAAAGAGTAGTCGATGAATCACCCAGAGGGGGGAGTGTAGAGGTGGAGCCATGTACCCCCATGCAAAGCTTCTCCCTCAAGTTGCCTATATGTTGGGAGCCAGAGTATGAGACACCTGCAGTACCGGTGAAAATACTGATACTGAAAAGGTTCTTGGAAGTAAGATTCCCATTGAGGAAGACATACAAGCATTCACGACAATATGATGGCCATTTGAATGAAATCCCGGAAGAAGTGTGAAAACTGAGCAAAAGAGAAGCCTGGTGACGTCATACAGAGCAGGGCTGACACATTCAGAAGAAGAGGCTGAAGAATATACACATTCTATAGAAACAAAGGAGGAGGTGTTAAAGATTAGCAACATTTCAGGCTCGAGATGAAGATGCTCATCGTACAGATATAACAAAGAAGATATCAAGTCATTTTACAAGTCTACAGATGAAGTAACGCAAGTAGATAAAGTATTCTTAAAGGCTAGCTATGTAGTGAATAGATTGAAGGGATGCCCCAACGTATATGCATAGGAATGTATGGACTATAGATGATTCCACAACGTATTTTAGCAGCGCTAATCCAATGAAAAAAAGGCTTTCAGTGTGTCGCAGTTGGAAAAGCAATCGACATTCAGAGGTGAATCAAGAGATGTTTGCTTGGACCAGCACCAGAAAGTCAAGGCAACCTTGAACCTGAATGTTCATGCAGTAGTTACAGAATGTGTGAAAAGAACAAACTCCTGTATTGGATGAGGATTGAGAACATTGAAGACATCAAAGGTTCATCATTTAATAGTATTTTAAAATACAGACAGACTCTGAAACATGGTTTGCAGTCACGTGGATGGTTGAAAATAGATAATGAGTTGAGCTGTATCAAAACTAAGAGAGAGTATGCCTAAACTTCCTCTTATTCTCAGGCACATAGAACATTTCCAAGGCCAAGTTCAAAGCCTTAATTGTCTGGCAGATTGCAACAGTTATGATTGATGATAGGCTAATTGGTGGGAAGCTATGGTTATGACCAGCCCACCAGCACCTGGATGTTAGCCTGCGTGCTGCTTGCACAGGTGGGATACTGCAGAGGGGTACATGGGTGACAACAAATTATGAAGGGCCACATAGTAGAGAGCCCTATTGTTTGTATAATCAATGGGACATTGTGTATTTTTTGACGTTCATAGTGACCAGTACTAGAAGAGGGCTTAGTTGCCCCACCCGATGATAGAGACCCAATCACCTTCCAAACAAGTATGAAACGTAAACCTAGAGGTTCCCTGTAATCCTATCACATACCTAAGTAGGTTTTTATAGTTTGCAATTTAGATTGATGTCTATGATGATGAGTTTTTAGTATATAAGCTATGTTTTTTATGGAATGCATTGCGTGAGAAGATTGAGCGAGTTTGTTGATGTTCGTTATACTCCGTGTTTTAAATAATTGATATTAAAACAGACACACTTTAACAACTTCCTGAGTTAGTTTGATTATTGATGTTTGAGTATATTCTGTATCCCCATCTATCTCAAAGTATTGTTGCCTCTTCTTAAAGGGCTTGTGTAGGTATTGAGTTCCACCCCATGAAGTTGCCCCTCGACAGGTGCACATCACCCACATGGCACACCTTTGTTGCATGCCCAAAAAAGGACACAACAATGCATTGTTATTTGCAACATTCCTGTGGCCTGTCTCTTTTTATTGCTCATCAGGTAGATGCAATATATATTGAGCAATCAAACCATTTGCTGCTGAGTTGCATGTTTAAATTGCCACCTGCTCCTATAGGATGCCTTGTGATGATCTGTATCAGAGCTGCCAGTCATGACACACTGCGGTGTGACCAGATTTCTGGGGTATCATTGCTCACAGACCACTGCCCAAGTAGCAGGCGTGATGTAGATGCAAGTACACTTGTATGGTGTAAGGGGTTACACAAGATTCAACATGGTGAATAATAGCTAATGGTGGGTCATCATGCAGAGGTTGCCATTCTGGCAATCTCAAATTGATGTGTCCTTAGACAGCCCATGTTAAAGGATATAGGCATTGACAATGGCAATGAGTGTGCCTGTCTGCAGACCATTTCATGCGTGTGCATGGTAGTTGTTAAAATATTTTAATACACTTCAAATTATAAGTACCTCTATGGCATGAAAAGCCTTGTCACTCGCATTGTGGTATACACTCGCACACTCATTGGCCTGTCTGTTTACTCTAGACATACATACTTGTCCACACTTGTGACATCCATTTGATATGGAAAGACATGCCAGCTTCATTGCCCACTCAGATGTGGCATTATGGCTCTGTTGCTCCTCCTGTCATGTCATTTGTAGTTGAGGAGGTGTAGGATCTCAGTCCGAGCATGCATGGTCTAGAACAATGACCCATTATTGTGTGATTATGTCCCTAGACAGGGACTGATGCCCAAACGAGAACACCTATACCTGAGGCATTCATGTAGGGAATGATTCTTGCATCTACATACTACTTCGGAACCATGTATGACCTTTAGAAGTATGTCTGACAAAGGTGGGTCAGGATATGTCGTATGGGCTCCACATTTGCACAGACATAACCTCCTCAGCATCATGGGTGAAGTGTGACCAAAAGAGCAGGTCCATGATTCTACTGACAGTTCTGGCATTTGTGTCTTCACTCAGTGGTGGCATGCAGCCAATGAATCCCATGTTGTGGCATTTTAGTATTGCATTTGATAAGAAATTTGTGGTTGAACCATGCTATTGATAGTGACTAAAGTAGGGGACACTTGTGGTAGATGCATATGTCAACATTCCCAGTGCATGAATAAATGCACAAGTGGCATAGCACTGGTGCAAGGGGATCCAAGTTGTGCGGATGCACAGAGCAAGGATAAATATGGTGCTCAAGAAACATGCATAATGTGCAGTGGCAGTTTGCATTGTATGAGATGGCAGTGGCCATGTCATGGCAGCGTCATACTAAGTGACAATGAAGGTTGCTCACTCACTCATGGGCAGTCATCGACTGACACTTCTCATGACAATGTCATGTGAAAGGAACTGTCATCGCACACAATTTAAATTGACAATGCATATTCATGACTTGTGCTAGGCCTACAGCGGGGGACTCCCGCCCATGTGGACGCCCACACAGGATGTGGGAGACCTGGTGTTGTTATTGATGTTACTCTCCACGCGGTAACAGTCATATGTGTTGTCATATTTATGCCAAACACAGAAAGGCCTTCAGTCAGAGAGTTGTGATTTTGCCGGTGCACACATCTTTGCTGCACACATATCACATCATTAATTGTACATGGACTATACAATGGCACGGTATCCAGTAAAAAAGTCACAGAAATATGGCCGTTTGTAAAAAGATTTGCAGCAAAAAGTATGTGGTGTGACTCGGTAAAAGTGTCTTCATTATACCGTACAGCAGGAGTGGAGGTTGTGGGGGTGTCCTCCGCTCCCCTTGAATGGTATAATGGTCCTGGAGTTGCGGGGTGTCCCCCAAATATTTTAGATGGACTGCAGTGTCCACAACACTGCCTTTTGCCACTATATTTTGTAAAAACTGCCTTTTTGCTGGTGAGATTTTCACATCGAAACCAATGAACCAAGGGGCTCTGCTGTCCTGGTTGGGATGCATGTGAAGCTGCTGCTTGTTTTACAAGTGTCTATGCATCTGTCTTCCTCTCTTGCCCACGTTCTCTCTGCCCTCACCCACTGTAATGTCCAACATATCTCTCCTCATCTCCACGCCAGCCAGTCTCTTCCTTGGACCGCAATTTACCTTACCCTCTCGCTCTCTCCACTCCACTGCTATGCATTCATCACTCTGTGTCCTGTCTCCCTCTTGCCCTCTGTCCTACTTCTCATAAGCTACCACACTTGTACTTCCACTCCCGCGACATCACCTCCTCACTTGGTATCATTTTCTGTCCCTGCATCCATGGGTGACCCAAAGGCACACATGACACCTGACAGTGGGCATGGAGAACGTGTATGCTTGCAATCAATGTCCCCACTTGTTCCCCCATCCCGGGGCTGACTGACACCTATTTCCAGGGTGCATGTTGTGTTTTGCTTGTAATCTGTTTGCTTTGCTGCCAGTGATTTCTATGTTGGTGATTTTTGCTGTTGTGATGTTGATAATTACTCACGCTTGGTTTTTTGTACTTCCAGACTTTGACACTGGGTGACCCATGGCTATTTCCTTGTTCATTCAGGAGTTGTCAAGGCTGTCCAGTATGTTTCCATTGATGCTGTGCATGTCTTTGCAAGTTCAAAATATAGTTTCAGGTGGGATGTTGTGGATGTGAGACAGGTGGGTGCCTTGTGAATGTAAGTCAAAGGCACTCAGGGTGGCACTGGTTTGGTGTCGTTGGTGGCAGGGAGTCTGCCACATTGTGTTTTGCTCAATTATTTTCCTTGTAATGAGGTGAGCAAGTCTGGCTTCATGGGTGTCGGGACACATTGTGATGGGAGTGTAGCAGTTGATTGCTTGCAGTTCATGCATGTGTGTTGCCTGCCACATAGCATCCTGTTAACTCAGCTGTTCATTTCACGTCTCGCCATGTTGGCAGTCCACTCTTGGTACTTCTGCCCCTTCTGGGGGATTTCAAAAAAAGGTAGCAAGCTCTCCTCTCCAGAATGAACATGGCATGATAACCTGTTCTGAGGTGAGAGTTTGCAGCACACGCTTTTTCCTCACTGTACCTTTCACAGATGGGAAATATCCATTTGCATATCAGTCTTTGTCCCGCCCACATGGGCAGTCAAGCACTGAAATCCTATGGCAATTCCTCTCTGAACAAGAGTGCAAACAGCAACCCCATACAGGTGTTTCAGCCTTATTGGGCCTCATCAGTTAGGTGAAGCTGTGCCTCTCTGAGCACAGTGAGCAGGGAGTCCACGTCTGGTTGCCCCAGGTAACTCAGGGTGACCAACCCCAAGTGCCTTGCACATATTTCAAAAAAAGGTAGCAGCTGCTCCTCTCCAGAATGAACATGGCATGATAACCTGTCTGAGATGAGAGTTTGCAGCACACACTTTCTGCTCACTGTACCTTTCACAGATGGGAAATATCCATTTGCATATCAGTCTTTGTCCCGCCCACATGGGCAGTCCAGCACCGAAATGCTATGGCAATTCCTCTTTGAACAAGAGTACCAACAGCAACCCCATATACGTGTTTCAGCCTTGTTGGGCCTTATCAGTGAGGTGAAGCCATGCCTCTCTGAGCACAGTGAGCAGGGAGTCCATGTCTGGTTGCCCCCAAGTAACTCAAGGTGACCAACCCCAAGTTCCTTGCAGATATTTCAAAAAAAGGTAGCAGGCACTCCTATCCTTCTGGGGGATGTGTCCCATGACAAATCCACACACAGCACAGTATTGCATGCCATTTGGGTGATGCCATGTTCACCAGAGACACCAGGCACACACCATTGGCCTGGTGTTATTGTTCGCCATGGGGACATGTTCCATGCACAGCACACCGGCAGACATTTATCTGCCTGTTGAATGGTACTTATTGCACCTTAACTCTCCCTTCAGTTCCCAGCTCATTGGTCCCTGGTCAGTTGAGTCCCTGTGAAATCTGCCTTTTGTTCCTTTTGCTTGTGTGGCAGTCTCATTGGCATCCATTTCTCATTCCTTTCTCTTGTCTGCATGTCTCTTTTATGCCAGTTGCCTCTGTGCCCTGCCTTCCTGTATGACTGCTGCCTCTTTGACCAGTTGCCTTCTTTCTCTTGTCTTCACGGCAATTGATGAGATTCCGTCGTCTTGGACTTTACTACATCAACTACCCTGCAGTGTTTACTGCACTGTCCTGATGCCACCTTAATCAGGGTATGCCATTTTGTAGCATTGGGATCTCTATTTGGGAGTCTTCTCAGTGTCATTCTGATTCAAGCTGGATCAGAATGTTCACAATGTCCCCTCACCAGAACAAGGCGTAAATGGTACCTGGCACTTCACTGCATGGCACTCTGGGGGGCAGTGTAAGGAAGGCATACTATCAAACAGTAAGACAGACACAAGTGATCACAGTTCAAGGGTGTTTATTGAACTTTAATTGGGTTTGAAAAATGCCTAGCTAATCCTAAATCTAAATATGGGAGCAAGCTACAACCATCAAATGATAATAACGCAGTCTTAGTTGAGTCTGTCAAAATAAAAGGGCCTATGCTAATAAACTCATTGCTAAACCTTACTTCTAAATACAAATAGTGTGTGAAGTAATGTTCAAGGAAAGATATGTCTGGATATTCAAGCCATTGGTGTCCATTCCCCATGTTTTCAGAACAGGACAAGGCAGCATATTTGAGCTTAGCATACACTCTGGCTTCTTTAGCAAAAGGATGGAGTTCAAAACCTCAACATCAAGCCCTTCTGTGCCAAAGTTTCTTTGTCATTCAAAGTCTCTTCTTTCAGAGGTGCTGATACAACATGAGAAACATTACAGTTATTTTCTTCTTATGATTTCACATATATAACTTCTCAGGTGTTTTTCTGTTCACCCCGGGCCACCCTTCACTGGGCTCAGACCCACTTTAACAGAAAATCTTCAATTGGTCTCCGTCCGCTCACACCAGGTTTGTTTACTTTTCCAAACTTTCCTTATTCATCAAAAATGAAGACTTTCGACTGCACTGGATTTTGCTTGACCTGTCGCAGGACCAGTTCGATTCACAATTACTCATTCTCTTCTTGATGTAACTTTTTTCTTACTTTCAGTTTTGCCACTTCTCAGCTGGCTACTTACCAGAGACCTTCGATCGAGCATTCATGCGGGGCCGGACCACTCTGTTAAAGGTAGTGTATCTAGCTTTGAAAGCTCTATCACTCATCAGAAGTTCAACTTTTCCTGTGTCTCTCCTCACACACATTTTAACAATGTTCATTCCAGCACTCATCATACAATGTCGCTGCTTGCAACCTTTGGCTTCAACACAGACCAGTCTTTTATCGGTTTCCCGAACTAACCAGCTGTGTTGATTTCATTGAAGCTGCTTTGTTCTTGGAGCCAAGAATCGTACCAAAGCTGCTGGTGCTTCTCCCCACCTTGATTATTGACATGGGGGGTCGACAGATATCTCCGACACACAATACAGGGTTCTTCTGCTTGGTTTCCTGGTCTTACGTTTTCTATTCTTGAGGTATCTGGAACATAACGGTACCGTCTTGAAAAGGTCAAGGCAACTTCCCTTCTTGCAATCACTTTATGTGTTGCTGTCTTTCATCTCTAGTTAAACATCCGACTTGAAATTGCTTTCCTTTGGTGCTTTGCCTCGCTCTGAGTGTGCTCTCAGGCTCTGCCTTTTATACGTATATATGTGGGGAAGCTCAATGGAAGTCAGGTGTGTGTGATAGTCATTAATTGCCTGGCCAAACCTGACCATTGTATTAGGACACTTCAACTGAGGACACTTATTCTTCTTTGCTATTAATTCATTGACTGTGGTGTCAGAGCTGTTTCTTCTCCCATGCGCCCCAAAATGTATCCATACTAGTTCAAAACTTATACAAAAGCAGTACTGTATTCAGGAATTAAGGTGTCTGACAACCAATTCCAATTGTTATACATTGCATTGGGAGACGTCAAGTATACTTCTCGCATGTAAGTCTGTTTTCTTTCATAGCGGGCTGTCCGTGAGAAAGTGTTTGTGTTGTAAAAGGGGGGGTGTAGTGTTCCTAAATATCCAGGTGCTACAGGGAAGTGGATACTGAATTTTACCATCCGGTGTCCCACTCCCAAAGACCCCACACCCAGGTGATCCTCCCCCACTGGTGCACCGCCAAGAACTGGATCCAAAAAGCGCTGGCTGTGTCCTGGCCACCTGAATGACAGATCCCCGGGGACTAGTGGGTGAGAGACCTTCTGGCTTCCCACAGCATACAGTGGATTTGTTGTGCCTGTTGAAGGTGTTACTGTGTGGGGTATTTCAATTGCATTTGCCTGTGTTGGGGCAGATCTGGCTGCATGGATGAAGGGAAACATGGCAATGGGTGGCTGGGGAGTTTTTGTTTGCATTTGTTGGATGGCACTCAGTGGGTCACTTTGGAAATTGATCCCTTTGATTTAGGGGCATAGTAGGTATTTGTGTTTTGCTGACGCATGTTGCTTCTGGAGTGTTTCTGAATTAGTAGGTCTATACATACTCAAGCAATAAGCCCAGAGCCACGGGTGTATTACTGAGTCAGGTTAAGACCTGGGGCCCATAGTTACATGCCCGAGCAGTAATGGCCCTGCAGCTCAGGGCTTATTGCTATTAGTACCCTGGTCCCCAATACCGGGGTAATAAAAGCATTGTTTTTCTGTTTTCTGTCCAGAAACTTCTGCAGCATTTCGGAACAGAAAAAAAAGAAAAGTGCAAAAAAAAATGGCTGCCAGGGAAGGGAAATCAGAGTCTGTTTTCCCTTTCAAGGTGGCCACTGAAAATCAATGTAAAAAAGTAAACAAAGAAAATGGCCACCATGGAAAGGGAGAAGGACTACATAGTTTCTCTTTGAAAGTTTATGTTCTCCAGACCATGCAAGGCCAGGGTGCATTTTGATTCCTCAGTTTGCATGACCCATTGGGCATTTAGGCTGGGAAACTGCACCTCTAAATGTGTGTAGGGGAACTACTGCATCTCCACCCACATTTAGATGTCCTGTAGCACTGACTTTGGAGTGCTATTGCACATATGGACAAGAACAAGGAACTCTTGTTGCTTCCTGTTCGTGCTGCGCTGGAGCCAAAGAGCTTTTGGGAGGTGCTGGTGCAGAGTCTTGACCAGTGTTGACCATAAGATATGATATGATATGGCATTTATAATGCCCCTGTTAACAAGTGTTTCTCGGCGCAACAAGACAAGGAGGGAGAAACAGAGGGACGAAAAACAACAATTGGCCGAGTGTCATTCAGATTGCGCAAGTGCAGGGAAGTGGAAGGGGGATTTGCTGGGTGGGAGCAGTGCAGATAACTTAAGAAATGCAGCCAGCGAGCGGATCAGTGCATGTAACTCAAAAGATTGCAACCGGCGGGTGCCTCATAAGTGCAGAGATAAGGGAGTGTAGGGTTGCAGATACAGACCACAAGTGCTGAGGAGCCAGGAGGCAGTGCAAAGTGCAACTGGAAATGCAGGAGCCTTGGCCCAAGTTCAGAGGGTTGCCAAGTGATCAATGCACGGAGCAGTCAGGACATCAGCAGGGGAGAGGAAGAGAAAAAGTGGAAGCAAAGAGTAAGGTATTGAGTTGCTTCCGGGAACTGGAGGTGGTTCTGCACAAGTTTGAGAGAGGCAGGGAGGCTGTTCCAGAGGGAGGCCCTTCCGAAGAAAAAGATCTGCCCCAGACTCTCTGCTTGGTGAAGCGACTGACTCTCAGAGAGCTGGAGGTGGATGAGCAGAGAGCTCAACAAGAGAGATGTTTAGGAAGAGAGAGATTGAGTTAGTGTGGTCCCAGGCCCCAGAAAGCCTTGTGGACAATGCAGAGGGTCTTGATCCTTGCCACAACTGGGAACCAATGAAGAGATTTCAGAGATGGAGGGATGCGATCCCTGGGCTTGAGGCCAAGGAAGTCTCACAGTCCTGTAATTGATAAGTTTAGAGGTTGGAGAGTAGAGACAGGAAGATTTAGAAAGAGACTATTGTAGTAGACCTTCCTAGAGAGGACCAGAACTCTGGTGACAGTGAGCCTCTGGGGGAAAGTGATGGAAGGAAGAATAGCTCTGAGGAGGTGCAGCTGATAGTTTGCCTTCTTACAGATGTCAGAGATGTGAGGAGAGAAGGAGAGGTTGGAGTCGAAGATGACCCCAAGGTTCTTAGCCTCAGAGGTAGGAGCAGGAAGAGGGCCCAGAGTAGGCGGCCAGAGAGAGAGAGAGAGGAAAGGAGGGAGCTGGTGTTCTGATGAGGAGGATCTCAGTCTTACTGGCATTAAGGCAGAGATCATTGGTGGCACATCATTCCTGAATTGCTGCCAGACAATCTGGAATGAGAGAAGAAGAGGCGGCCGAGGGGAGCATGAAAGTGAGCTGGGTGTCGTCCACATAACACTGAAAGTTGCAATGCAGTGGGCAAAAGGTGCCAGGTATTGGTTGAAAAGCCAGGGAGAAAGGTCAGACCTCTGGGCGCCTCACTTTGTGGGTTGCTCTGTTTTGGATTGCAGGTGTGTATATGTGTTTTCATACCGTCTCTTGCAGGGGTCATGTTAAAGAGTTGTGCACAGCTTGTTAATATGGAATTCCGTACATCTGCTCCAAATGACGTGGACAAAGGTGATCAGTGTTCTTCGTTAACCAGTTGTTCCCCGCCAACCGTTAACCTACCCTTGTGATCAATAGGATGTTATGAGGGGATATTACTTATTGTACCGAGGAATGTCGGTCAATTCATCCACACAAACAAACAGAAAGGTAATGGATTTTCTCGTGTGACAGAAGGACCTCATTCTGTAGAGAGTAGAATGAAGGCGATAAGGCGCAGGTTTAATGGAAGTTCATTATAAGTGATACGGCTTAACCAGAAGAACAGTTTAGCAATAATAAGAGACTATAGTAAACATTCCTTTTTAATGGGTATAAAGGCTGCAACCGCAGGTGATGTACAAGGAGCATAGAGGCACTGATGGTAAGGCTCAGCTGGCGCCTAACAAGGACTTTTGAGCTAATGAAGGGCACTCAGTCCTTTAAACAACTCCTTTAAGGACCTGATCATCATTACTACATGCACACAAACCCTTTCTACGAATTCATTGGCGCTGAACTGCAAACTGCAAGGGCAGGCAGAAGGGAACACATCCCTCTCCGCCCATGATTGTCTCATATAAATATATAATTTTCTATATGTTCACAAACCTTCATAGCAATAACTAAGCCCGTTTAACAGTTGAAATAAAATAAGCTTTACATGCATTCTCCATTCTGCACATGTGTCCATGTCTTCAATTAATATGGGGCACAGTTATGGTGGGCTGTTGAATGCACTTGTTATGATTCCAAGACTGCTCCGCCGGTACATTTCTGTTCCAGACAACATTTGCAATAACGTGCAAGTGAAAATAACCTTTACAGAGGGGAAACGAGAAAGGTAAAAGAAAGAAGCAAAGCCGCCAAGCTTGAAAGGTTTTGAAATGGACTTGAATTGACAATAATTTGATAGTTCATGCATGAGAGGTTTCACAATTGAGAATCTGAACGACTGAAAACTGCCTCACTAGTGTAATCATGTTGAGGTTGGCTTATACTTACACACCCTGTGACCTTGAAAGGGCTGTGCCACAATAGTAGCTGGACACACTGCTCACATCCACTCTGCCATCAGGAATGTTACTGAATTCAAAGACTGCGACATAATTCAATGTTAACGCCCATCTAAAATGATTAGCCGCAATAGACATCAATCGTGCCAAAGCTAAATGCCCCTTTAAATAACAACGGGCTGCAGAGTGCAGCCTATTTTTTGTTCGCATGGAACTTTCTGTGTTACGTGATACTCTAAATTCCTGCTGCTGTGAAGTTGGAATTATTATTCTTGTGCCATCTCTCCGAATGTAGACGGTTTTTGACACTTCATTCTCAGAATTATTCTTATTTTGTCTTTAAAGACAAATAAATTCCACTTTAAGTGTGAATCTATGCAACTTGAAAACATACTGATTGTTTGTAAATGCTGTTATTGTATATACATGCTACTATCGTTTGTGGGGCTATGTAATCCTTGTACGCTTTGTTGTAAACTTATTAATCACAATAATTAAATAAAAAAACGTTAAATGGTCGATACATCAGTTAAATACCGATGGAGAGTAAAGGAGGACCCTTTAGCAAGTTGCCCGCGAGGGGAAACGCCTGCCTGGGTCAAGAGGGATTTCGAAGAAAGTTCACAGTCTTCCAGGTTGGCAGGAACAAGAGACATATGAAACATTTTTAGAAGTACACGGAGATCAGGAAAATAAACACTATCTGTTACTCACACTGAAAAATTCCAAGCAAAAATGCTAAAGTTCAAATGCAGGAAGTAATATGAAGCGGTTCACATTGATGCAATAAAGGACAGTAGAACATGCTGCAGGACCATCTGCAGGACTCGTTCACCAAATGACCTACATCAAAACAAAAAGTCCCTTCAAAACATGAAAACAACGTATTCACTAGGTGCTTAATGATCCTCATTAAACAGAGCAAAATATGCTGACAAAAAATTCCCACAAGTGGAAGCCCTTAACTTTGTTAAATGAACAAGATACTCAGGGACGTCATTTCAACAAAATGCCAGGGATAGTGGAAGTGACATCACATGACCCTTGCCCTCTGATGACATCACATGAAGTGATGTTATTTGACCACGACCCGGAAGTGACATCATGGGAAGCATGAAACACAACCTTTCAACCCTTGACAAAATAGAAAGTGGCATCACATAGCATTTTCCTAATTACAGTATGCAAAATATCGTTACAATATCTCTATAATGTGACATACATTTCATACAAGAAATGGATCACCATATGTATCGATAATATCAGTGTGTATAGGCCCATATTATCAAATTACTGTGAATACAAGTAGACGTCCAAGGCCAAATGATAATAATGTGTTATTATATAGCACTTACGCTTAAGCACAAATATACATACAATATCACCCAACCTGTGTTGGTACTCATTAACCTCAGAAGGATTATAAGCTAAATTGAGGTGTTTAAGAACAGACAAAATTAGTGACTCACCCGTTGAAGTGTGCCTGAAATAAACCTTTAATGAGTCTAGCAATTATCGTATAGATTTCCAGAAAAACAAATGATGTGTTATTCCTATTCTTTCTTATATTGTGTCACTGCTCAAAGTGTTACACTTGTGGAACCCCCACTTTTTTTAAGATGCCTGAACAAGAAAGCCATCCACTCCAGAAACAAATAGCCACATGGTGCTGACCACAGCCCAGGAGATTACACCTAAAAAATAAAAAATTAAAAAACACTTTTTAAAAACTTTTTTTAGAGGTAGTCAAGGGAGACCACAGCATGACGATACTAGCGTGGTCCCAGAATGATTGTGTGACATCATTGCATTGAGACTAAATTCAATGGCAATGATAACATGCACCTATTCTGATCATAACACATGGGGGTAATTCATGGAATAAATGTGCGCCGAAATTACTGGCGCAAGTGTGAAAAAGCCGGCGCACGCGTTCGAATCACATGCGTGCGATTCATGGAAGGCCCTGAGCGTGTATCTCCCGGGATGTGCGCCAAATCCACATGTGGCACACATGGGCCCACACTTCACTTCCACATCACGAACGCTGTGCGCGACACGCCAGTGAAAAAGCGTGTGAAAGTCCATGCGCACCCGTTGAATACACATAGGCCAGCGAAATCGCGTGTGATATTCCACACGCACCCCTCGGAATACGCATACCCTGCTCGCGCCAGCAAAAATGCTTGTCAAAGTCCACGCGCACCTCCAGAATACACGTAGGCCAGCAAAATCACGTGTGAAAGTCCATGCGCACCCCTGGCAACATGCGTGTTTACCGCTGTGTCAGGTGAAATGCTTGCCAAAAGTCCACCCTGTGGTGTGGCCTGCCTGCAGGCCATGGACTGGGGTGATGGGCTGCCTGTGGGCCATGGACACGGGGTGATGGGCTGCCTGCAGGCCATGGACTGGGGTGATGGGCTGCCTGCGGGCCATGAACAGATGTGATGGGCTGCCTGCGGGCCATGGGGAGGGTGGATGGGCTGCCTGCGCGTATTTCTGGGGTGCGCGTGGACTTCCACATGCATTTTCACTGGTGAAAGTGGGGTACGCGTATTTCTAGGGGTGCGTGTGGACTTTCACACTCGAATTTGCTAGCCTACGTGTATTCCAGGGGTTTGCATGGACTTTCACATGCGTTTTCACTGGCGCGAGAGGGGTATGTGTATTCCGGGGGTGCACATGGACTTTCACATGCATTTTCGCTGGAACGAGCGGGGTACGTGTATTCCGAGGGGAAACGTGGACTTTCACACGTGATTTTGCTGGCCTACATGTGTTCCAGGGTTGCATGTGGACTTGCACATGCGTTTTCACTGGCGCGAGCAGGGTACGCGTATTCTGAGAGGTGCGCGGGGAGTTTTACATGCATTTTCGTGGTTGGGGGGCTGTATGTTGGTTCACTGACCTTTGCACTATGTAGGGAATTTGTGCAATGTTTTTGGCACACGGGGCGGGGTTGGGGGCGTAACTGGCGCTGCTGCAGGGTCGCTGTGCCAATCCGAGCCACGGCTGGTTATGGATGTAAGTATCCATGAATACGCTGTGCGCTAATATGGGTTTTGGCACACGCGGCTGGCACAACTGTGGCACGCACACTCTGTGCACCAGCCGCGTGCGCCATTTGTGCTCTGAATTCTATGAATTACCCCCATGGTACCTGAAACAAAAACATCTTAAAACCTGTTACTACATCAAAGGAAATAGATTAGAATGCATGCATTGTTTGAAATTACTTGAAACACATTCACTTTCAAGAAACTATTTTAAATAATTATAATATAAAAAATAAATGTAAAAAGTGCAAAGTTGAACGGATAATTGCTCCTTAATGTTCAAAACCTTAATTAACAAGTAGCTTTTGTAATATCAACCAACAATCATTCCCAGAAAAAAGAAAACAGTCAACCATGTTAGATGAATCACCCAAAAGGAAATACACTCACTAAATTGTTTTTTTTTTTTGTTGGAAAAAATAAACATTACTTAACATTTATGAAATACCAAACAATTGATAAGAAGCATTGGGAATGCCAACAGTTTTGGCTTTTGTGTAAACAAGGGAAAGGCATTTGCCAGGCACTGCCATATTGGTATTAATTGGCATTCAATGGCAGAAGCTGCAAAATGGTTTGAGTACCTGTACATATAATAGCTGTGCCTCAGAAATACCTAATTCTTCTACACAAAAAACTCTTGACTTTGACAATGCTTGCTTTTAACAGGACTTCACAGAAGGACATGCATAGTGCTTATACATTGAGTGGCTGAAGGCAGACCTGGTTGACATTTGTGTTACATCAGTAGCCCTTTTATCTGCTACAATTTAGTGAATAACTCCCAGATGACTGCTTTGAAAAAACACTGGCAGGCACTTCAAGCACAAAGATGGATGAGTAGACTTGATAAAGGTAGCTTAAAGAGTTCCTCGAAGGATGTGTTGTGGGTGTGGAGAGGCAAGAAGTGGGTGGGAATGGCCATGGGGATTCCCTTGGGCACGGGCAGTCAATGGATGGGTAAATACCTAAACAACACATAACATCTTTGTGTCCCTCCTGATATGCTATTTCTTCCTAGCTGTATTCTAATGCAATAGTTTAGCCTTATAGGTGGTTCAGGTGCCAATAATAGTCAAAACTAAATATTATCCTGAAGAAACATAAAGCAATACATTCTCAGAACAAGTGAAACCAATACATTGTTTTCTGCAAGAGAATACATACACAATCACAAACACGTAAATACATGAAGAAACACACGTCTACCATAGTGATCACACGTGAGATCAATTCACATAGCAGGACACACATTTTGTGATTTGTGTTCTCATTCAGACGAAGCAGTCGGCAAGAACAAAGCCTGTTTGTCCAGTAAGCCTCTCTATCAGAGTTAGATTAAGCAATCTCTATTTTTAAGATGAGAAGACGTTACTTTAATTTATTTAAAACAAAGCTGGTTTAAGGAACACGCCAAGAAATGCCATATTACAATGGATTTCATGTTGTGAATGTGCCTGTATGAAAGATGTTACCATATTATTTATTTCAGATTGTTTGCCCTATGTACAGTTTTCCAGATGGGTAAGTCACACAGTCACGGTCTTGTTTCAATGAAATATGTTCACCAGTAACTGGATGTGTCACATCGTCAAGTGCACAGAGGAATGTGTTAGCCAGATAGAAAAATCAAACAATAAGTATTAGTTTAAAAAGAAAGAAACAACGATAAATTAAACTTTACAACTACAGAGCTGAAATGGCAACAACATACTTCACAGTTAAATTGCAGAATTATGTGAACAGACATGCACAAACAAACTGGGATGTTATTGCACTGTGAACAAAGTTAATCCACACCCAAAAGGAGCCTTAACGTCAGAATAGTTGCAGAGTCACACTTACCCAGATGAAAAGGAATTGTCCACTGTGTGCACCACACAGAGTGGGGCCTCGTAAGCAGCTGCGGCTGTGTGAATGGTAGATATCCAGCTTGTCAGAAGTGATAACCTAAGCAGTGAAGCATATGCCTGGCCAACGTTGCTCGATGCTTTAACCCAATGTACCCCTCAGTATACAGGATGTGCGTGTAGACAGGGTTCTGGTTATCAAGCCAATCAAAGTTATTGAATTTCGCTGGGATTAATTTCGCTCTGATATTTGGTGTTCTATTTGAGGTTTGGGGACCCTCTGTGTGTACATGATCAATTTATTTGTTGTTTGCATAGTCTATATGAGCACATATCTATAGGGAAAGTCCTCAACTTTCATTTTCTGATGATTCTGAAAGAATGTGGTGTTCTGTCTTGCCAGGGCATTAGATGGTTCTTTTCCCCTCCATTTTCCCCGTCTAGTCTGTGTATATATTTGTTATGCTCCCTTTGCCATATTCGCCTTTTACCTTTACATTCCCTAAATAAACTCCTACACATGTTTCAGAGCACCCCCCACTTTTTGTCTCCTCAAAGAGTGTAACAAAAAGCTAAAAAAAATACCTTAAAGGCCTAGTCCTTTTGTAATCATACTCCATTTTGGCTGTGTTTATTTCCTACTAGTCCACGTGTGTCTAGGATGATAGTCCTTTCTAAGAGGAGGCAGAAAGGAACATTGACATGCAAGCTATGCAACACTTCACTGAAGTTGAGGTACTCCAAAGAAGGACGACTCCTTTGGGAGCAAGTAATTGCACACGCACATGGAATGGGAACAATGACTGAACAGTTGTAATGCTTGCAGGTCAGTATATGGCAACTGCAATGATGGAGTGTCCTCACAGGAGGACACACCAGTCCTTCACTGGTACTGGACACACCAGTACAAGATGCCTTCAGGTTTCCCACCCTCAAACCCTTACCAAGAAGTTCTGGCGAATGGCATACTTTCACATAATCGCCTACCACTATTATTGCCTTGTATCCACTGGCAGCACCATTTTCTACTCCAGTATAGGCTGCCATTATTCATGGCTCTTCGGGTGTGCCACTATTTGAGCAGCCACAGGGAAAAATAAAGATGTGCCAGGTGTGCATAGAGTGCCAGTATTCCTAGTGACCATTAGTCGCAGGGACCTCAACGCCAAGCCAGCCGTGCAAGCTGGGTGACAAAAAGTTAAGTGTTGCGAAAGGAGCTAAGCCAGATAGGCATGACATGAATGTACCAGATGTTGACCTGCAGAGCTGTAATATTTAGATGTGCAGCGACACTGCCATAAAATCCCCAAATGGCAGGCGTGCAACATGTTACAGGATAAAAATGGGTCCTGGTGGGATTCAATATGTCATCCCTTGCAGAAAAGTCAGCACATAGTTCTTGTATTGGAGATTTGTAGTGGAGATGTGTAGACAATGGCTTAAGCCACCTCTGAATTACATGTAAATCTGACTCTGGCTGATTAAACTAAAAGCCAACATTTGAAGAGGATGTGAGGTGCTGCGAAGTGATATGATAATATTCAGACATGGAAATAAAATAGCTTGAACTTCATACCAGAATATGTCTGTGAATGTGCTTTCTTCTTCACTCTGTCATTAATAGCCTGGGTATGATGGTGTATTTCAAATCAGATGCTCAGATCACTGCTATTGTGGTGAAGCTTACACACGTAGTTAAAGCCATTCTTAGATAATAAAAATGCTCTACAGCATATTTTTGCAACTGCAAATTGCATCACTTATTCCCAGTTGCCATGGTCTCATGACTAACAATGACTGGAGGAGGCACAACGAATGTTTGCAGCTCTCTTTTTACATGATACATTGACATACAATTGCTATGGTAGTAATGTGGGGCGTGTGGGAAGCTGGCTCTCTGTGCTTACAATGATTGTAAAGAAGCAGAACCACGAACATAACATCCCAAATAATAATGGTATTTATAACTCGGTGTTCAGACCCACTGCAGTAAGCATATTTTACTAAAAGCTGTGGTGCCCATCTTGTCACGCCATATAAGGCCAAGCTCACTTCCCGTTCCTTTGTGGCTTTTGCTAGGTGGTTAGGTAAGGTGTTACACAGGAAAGGTTCATGCTTGGACTAAGTTTGGAAGAGTTTTGAGTGTTTGAGCAGTCCTCTAAGGAGTTTGGAGCAGGGTTATCTGTTTGTTTTGGTCCTTTTTATAGTCCTTTGGTGTTTAGTGTTTTAGAAGCCATTTCTGTTCACCTTTGTCTTAGCGTGTGTCTAGTTTGTACTAGTATCTTGTGTTAGTTTCTTCTTAAAACATTTGGGATATACTGTGGACCTTCGCCTTGTGTGTCCCCTTATAAAATGTAAAGAAATCATCCCCAAAAAGTTTCACATTCCATTCTGTGTTTATGTCACCTACTTTTATGTATTGTATATGTTGTTGTTGTAGTTGTATTTGTAGTCATATGAGAAGGTTTGTTTTGTTTGTTCTGTTGAATTTCCACAGGGTAAATTGTGGTAAAGGTTGTTGTGCTGGTACTCCCTGGTGAAGAGGTGGGCCTTCCAAGAAAGATGACCAGGAGCCAGATATCACAGAAGATATGTTACTTGTTACAGGACACACATCAGAAATAAGCAGGATTCACGGGTAGGTACAATACAATAGGAAACATCAACCAGTCCCCATCTCTCTTCAGTCCTCACTCAACTGACACTCACAGAATCTCTGGCACACAGCGTTACATGACTCTCAGGCACACTCCACATTCCAAACACCCAGCCATACAAGGGAAGCAGGAACCAGGTACCACACAAACAAACCAAGTCACAACACCTGGTTTTGAAGGTATGCACTTGGGTTCTAGGGTTAACTATCAGTGAACTGTGCATGCGCAAATATGGTTCTCGCCATTGCCATTTGTGGCAGACACAGCACAGCTGTGACATAGGCAGGGAAAGGGAACATGCAGGGGAGGAGGAACCTTGTGATCTTTCTGGGCACAGGTTCACAGGCAAGGCCACAGAGTGCCATAGGTGGGGGTTAAAGGGGCATTGGAGCACACATCAGTAGTGATAGAGGATGTTGGACAGCAGCCGAGGCTCTACCTGCGACAAGCACACAGGCAGCGCAGGCAAGGACTAATTTGGGTACCTCCACAGAGGTGTTAGAGGAGCAGAAAGGCATGTTCTTCGTGTTGGAAGAACAGGAGGCCTCAGAAAGCATCCAGGAGGAGGTCTCTGGCATGGGCCATGACTGGGAGAGTGCATTTAGGAGGGGGTTGTCTCCACCAAGGGTACTACTGCAGATTAGGAGGAGGATTGCCAGCGGGATACCCAGTGGGACGACCAGGCTGTAGAATTCCTATAGCAGGAAGAGAGGAGGAAGGTTAGGTACTGGAATAGGAGTGGATGGAGGGATCTCTCAATGCTGTGTCAGAGGGTCAAGCCATGTTGTGCCCCAGGGATTGGTGAGTTCAACCCCAGCACACTGTCCAATCAGTCATGGGCAGTGGACCATTTTCTCTACCATCAGGGAACACCATCAAGGTGGAGGAGCCTGATGTTTTCTGAAAAGTGATGGGCAGTTGCAGGTGGGTCAAGCAAGGGCACAAGGTAAGTGTCAAGGGGGTCAAATCCTACAGATAACAGAGATGATGAACCATGTGTGCTGGTGGCACAGGAGTTTGTATCAGGAAACCATGTCCTCAACAGCTAGTTATTATGCAACCACCACTGCCCAGCCAGCAGTAGTGGTGGAGAGGGCCCCAGCAAATCTCAAGGCCGGGATACTGCACAACAGTGGCATCATGCATGCTCCATCCTTACCAATCAGCATCAATGTCACCAGCAACTTTGGTCAGGGAAAGGCCGCTTATGCCAGTTCTGCCCCCACAAGTGTGGGGGTGCTGCAAGACAGACAGCATGCATCTTTGAGTGTGATCCCTGGACCATATCATGCAACATGGGGGACCTACTTGCTCCAATGAGATGAGTCAGTAAGAATAGAAGACAAGAACCACATAGTGGTTGTTGGCAGCCTGAAGAAGGTTCTGTGGGGTAGTTGTAGATGGGCAAGGAATAGGGCACTCATTGGGGAGGAAACAGCCATGCAGGGGGACTGCTCTACCTACATCAGTGGAATCACTTTTTGGAATATCTATAGTAAAGGCACTTTTGGAGAGCTTGATAACTTTTGGGGGCAGTTTAAATCTTTGAAACTCTGTTGGCAGCTGCACTTTCTTGGAGTAGCCATAACCTTAGTAGGTAGTATCACCTTGTGTAAAAAGCAGAGAACCTCAAGGGATGGCTGCATTCTGATGAAAACCCAAAAACATTAGTAGGTGCCTGCACCCTGTGAAGCAAACAGTGAACCCTAAGGCATGGCTGTACCCTGTGAAAAATGCCAGGATCCTTAAAGGATGGCTCTGTCCCGTGAAAACGTCCCTTAAATCATTAAGGTGGTGGCTGTACTGGGGGGAAAACGCGAGGACATTAAGGGAGAGCATTGTCCTGTAGGAAAACATTAGATATTTTTTTACATATTTTGACAAGTGTGTGATCAGTATTACAAAACATTACTTGATGTAGAATGCATACAGTGGACGTTTGGGTACATGTCGAATACTGTGTGGCAGAAAACATTAAGGTTGAAAACCTAGAGTTTTGTGGCCCGAATGTCAACACAAATTAATGTGGGAAGGTGGATTAGGGATATAATTAATGTGGGCAGAATTTTGGAGGGGCGGAGGGAGTCGTCTCCCACATATACTTGTGTTGAAATTACCTAAAAGAAAAAAAATAACTTGAGGTGTTCGTGCTCAATGTTTTTTATTGTTCCATTGTAATCACACTAATTCGATCTTTGCATTCCTTCAGTTGAGTAGTAAATGAGAAAACCTAATACTAACAAGATGATGTGATCATGGGCACATGGAAGGTTATTATTATTTGTTTACTATTGTATTTCTGTATATCTTGAGGTTGTGTGTTTTAGTATGTTTCTTTAGTAGTAAAATGCAATGAAAATAAAATGTGGTCTCATCATGAAGTCACCCCTGTACTCCTAGGCCTAGTGTTATTATTTTTCCTTTAATCCAAGTGAACTCTTGTTAGGGTGCCCTTCAGGCTTTTTGGCGCTAGGCATTTCTGATTACTGCAATCTGAACTGTTAATGTGCACGCAATTTGTTGGGTATGAACATTCGGTCTGCATCGGGTGACTGGGCAAACACCACAGATTCTTTGCCTGTAGATCGAAAGGTCTGAACCAGCCCTAACAAAAGACTGTTTATCAGCGCCAGACATCGGCCTGGGGTTGAAGTCACTTATCCCCCCCCATTTGAGGAGGATGTTAGTGGAAGTATGGACACTCTGCAATGTTTCACACAAAAGTAATCCGCCACATGACATCTTATGGACGTGGATGAACGGACTACTCCCTCGAAACAATCATTACCATTGTGGCACTGAAGGAAAGGAATAGTTTGCCAGAAAGCCTAATAAGTATCTTTCGACATTTTGGGGTCAAGTGTCTGTAGTGAATTTAAGGAGTGAATAAGAGGACAAAGTGGGTACGTGGGATGGGACTGAGTTAATGCAAGGCTTTTGTCTGTCTTGCAAGAATAAATGTAATACAACCTTTTGCATAATTAATTGTCCAAATGAAGAGCAATTATTTATTGGACATTCACAGATTGTGTGAGTGAGCTACTGTCAAAGTCCTCGTAGTTATACTAGTGTCAGTGTCGTTTTCCCAAACAAACGCGCCATGATACAACCCCACCCAACTTTTCAGTACATCAGCCCCTTCAGTGTTTTCTTTTTTGAATATTGATAAGGCGCCTACACAGCAAATTGTGTTTCCAGGTTCCACAAGCCTAAAACGGAGGGAGGGGACGGGGGTTGGGGGCAGGGGAGATAATTGCAAAAACGATCCTACTGGGCCTTGTGACATTTGGATCGTGCAAGTGCAGTAAAGAGAAGAACATGGGAGTGGGGGATGGAAGGGGAGGGTGGGAGCTGCATACAATACAGGGGTGGAGGGGTCCAGGCTCAAGACAGGTGCTGAGGGTAGCCTGGGGGTAAATGCCATAGGGGATGGGCAAGGTGAGGACCACCGTCTAAGCGCGAGGGACCCCTGAGTCAGTCCTGGTTGGGGGAGTGTTGTAGAGGCTGGTAATGAAGGGCCTAGTAACCTGGGAGACTCATAAGGAACCAGGCTGCCAGTCGCAGTGGCAGATGGCGAAATTAGCAAGGCAGCGTGAAAGAGAAGGAAAAGTACGGTCTTGAGAAATTTCGAGAATTTAGGAGGTCTGGCTCAAGTCTGAGGGAGGCAGGGAGGCCATTTTAGAGTTAGGCACCTGCTAAAGACAGAGATCTACCCCCACTTTCATCCTCCAAGAGGTTTTGTTTTCCATATTCTTTCGCTATGAAGTTACTATTCATTTTTATAAATGTCACTTGTTCAACATAAAGCACTGCAAGGCTTCTTCTAGAGACCATATCCCTGGCAACACCAAAAACTCTCCCATTTCAACATGTCACTTCTGGAGGCAGTTTAGCGAATGTACAGCAAATCACATAATTGCTGCTGGCCACACAGAGCACTTCCTGTACCAATACTGGAACAGGTCCCTTTCGCGCAGGGGAACTGCCCAATATATAGGAAATGACCATCTGTATTGTTGATGGCCCGCAGTCTGTTTCTGTTGATGACCTCTATGTATTCAAGATTCCTGGATCACTAAGTAGAGTGGTCCACAAATATTTCAACCTGTTATCTGTGCCCACACTGCTCACAGAGCTATCAACAGGTGTCAGTGACACACTCTGTTGATGCCATACATTCTCTTCAGTTTGCCATGATGGGTGTAGTTGGAATAATATGGGCTGGTGGATGCTCTTCCTGCTGCCTGTGTTGTTTTGTTCATTGGTATTACAAATGCTACAGCAAAGCATCCTTCCAAATGTGTAGCCGGTAAGATAGCTCAGCAGGTTGATCGCTTGCTACTGTGATCTATGTGAAATCTGCAGGTCAAAGGTTCGAATCCCGGTATGGCCAACTCCCCCTTTCATCCTTCTGAGGCCGTTAAATGACTACCAACTTCAGTTAGGGTGATAAATGAATGTAAATATGTTCTCTGTAAAGCACTTTGGCTTAAGGCACTATATAAATAACAAATCATTATCATTATAGTGTTTACTCCGTAAGATGATTGGTGGCGGACATCTTCCCCTGAAATAAGCAAATGAAAAGAGGCCAAATTCACTTTGGAACACAAATCCAGAAGGTACTTCTGAAACTTAACTTTCAATCGAACAACCTGTTCTTTTTTATTTTTTCAATTTTTTTATTTTATTCGGTTTATACAAACCTTTAAAATCTTTTACAAACACATCAAGAAACAACATATGACATACATCATTCTACATGTTCCTCCAGTCCTCCTGATCCCTCCAACGTCCGTTTACCCCAACGCTCCTTTTAGTCGTTGCTTACTTCCTGGACAACAGTGACCAGACTTAACCGTACTTCAATTGTTCTTAAAATGTCAGTCATTGGAATTAACAACTTTGAATCAATTCCATTAAACATGTGGCCCCACCAATCGACCGCGGACAAGGAAGGATGGTTTGCGCTCCACTGACCCGAATATCAAAGTTCTTTCATTGCGAAGGTTATTGCAAAATAGAACTAGGTGCTTCAGTGTTTCTGGTTCCCTTGTGCAGCATCTACACCTAAGGTTTATAATTTTGTTGCCTTTACACATTTATATTTGCTCTTTGGTTTTAAATAAATTCATACAAAGTAACATGAAACATCTGCGTGCGCTGGGGTCTGGGAATAGACTGATATAACGTTGTGCCGTGTTAAAGGCACAGGCTTCAGCTGGTACATCTATCATCAATTTCGCTAAGGCTCTTTGGGTGCAGGTTCTCTCCCAATCTATGCGCCAGATTTTTGTTTTTGCAGCATTCAGATTTTCGTGGAGCATGTTGATCTTGATGTCAAATTCTACTAATAAGCTTTCACATCTTTGCATCCACATCGCGACTTAATTCAGACCTTTGTCCGTTGCACTATGGAGAATTTCAAACTGGAGGATGTTTTCTCGGGCACGGGTCTTTCGAAACAAGGACAACAAGTTCCAAGTGATTCTGGCCTGAAGTGAAATATAGGATAGTTTGTATCTAATGCATGATGACATTGTTCCTCTTGGAAAGCCTAGTACTTTCGACTACAATTGATTCTCCAAGGAGGGCCATACTTCATGAGTACAGTCCTGAGCGTTTTCAGCCCCATAGATCAATGCTGGAGTGACTTTCTGTTGATAAAACAACCTCACTGGTTCAAGAGAGAATTTCCTGAATTTCTTTTTCATAATTAAGGCTTGGCTTGCTAGCTGAGCACATTTCCTTTTGGTGTCAGCTATCCAGGGACCATCGTTGATACAAGAGCTTAGTACCATTCCCAGATATTTCACACTTTGCGTTGTCCTCAATGGTGCTCCACCCAGTATCCAATTAAACATTTTTGCTGTTTTCAAGGACAATCCTCTCAAGTTCTTGAATGTTAAGATTTCACTTTTACTTATGTTAATCAGCAGCCGATTCTCGCTTACGTATCTCTGAATGGCCTTGAATTTTCTTTGTAAGCCGACAAGTGTTAAGTCCATCACGCCACTGTTTGATAAGAACAAGCTAAATATAGCTGCACCATGCGGGAAACCTTGCTTTACACCCTTGCCTGTTACTACTGCCGTTGACAAAGTTCCAGCTTGATCCAAGCGAATCTTAATGAATGTTTCCGTGTGGAGCTCCTGAATGGCAGATATGAGGTCTTCCGGGCAACCCCACACCCGCAGTTTTGCCCACAGAAGGTCACGGTCAACAGTGTCGAAGGCGCTCGAGAAATCAATTAACGCCAAGTGGACTGCGGTATTAGATTTTATGGCCTCCATTTTTAGGGAACAGCCAACTTGTTTGACGAAACCAGCCTGCCTGGCGTCAACGTGTCCCGTTTTGACAGCCCACTGAACCAACTTTTGTTGCAGGGTGGTGGCATAAACCTTGCCCAGAACATCTAACAATGACACCGGTTGATAGTTTTTCGGGTTTGATCTGTCCCCTTTTTTAAAAATTGGTACAATAATCACTGTTTTCCATGATTTGGGAGATTTGCCCTTGATATTTATTCTTTCGAATAATGCTACATAAATCTCAGCCCAAATCTCGGGATGTTGGTAAATGGTGTAGTTCGTTAGGCCGTCATCTTTGCAGTATGCGAGGATTCGAGTTGAAAATGTTGGTTTGGTTTCATCACCCACAGTTTCATTACCTCTGTATAAGTCCTCAAAGTGAGAAGTCCATTCTGTTTCTGTCACCAGGCACGTTTGTAGCGACTTTTGCGGCGCCTGCATATTGTTTATGATTCTCCAAAACTCTCTTGTGTTTTTGTTCTTTAATATAGATAGCATTGTCTCTGCATCGTTTTGAAGAGTCAGATGTATGTGGGCTTTCAACCAATTCTTGTATGTCTGTTTAGCTACTCTAGTTTGCGTCTTTCTAGCATTCAAGTCTAATGAACTGGCCTGTCGAATGACCTGTCGCATCTGACGTTTGTGTTTCTGTATATCGGGGTCAAACCAATGTTTTCGAACCAAATTTACATTTTTCAGCCCCACGTTCTTGGCCTTGAATTGGAGCAGTAGCTGGTCATATTCTAGTTGGGTACTGTCCTGACAGTAAGTTGTTGCCAGCTGTGCGACCTCTTGTTCTTCTAAACGCAGTCTCACCCTATTTGCTGCGACCGAGGTGGTGTGTTGCCACCTCAAAGTGCCTTCCTCTAATGATGTTATAAGATTTGTTATTAACATGTTGTGATCGCTGTTTATTTGCTTCTTAATCTCAAAGGATTTTATTTGGGCGTGCAGGTCAGTTGACACAAAGACATAATCAATTATTGATGCTGAGTCCGCACGTTGCCACGTTGAGGCAGGTGGCATGTCCCCAATTGTGTTCCCGTTCAGCATTTGCAATTGCCTTATTTCCATTTCTTCGAACCAGTCCTTAGCAAGCGCCCTTTTGTCTTCTGTCGCAAGTTTAAAGAGGTCGATGTTCAGGTCCCCACATATGAAGATGTTTGCCCTCGCCTTCTCCTCGTACAGGACGTCCAGAATTTCTGTAATTTTCTCTATAAATTCCATTCTGCATGCTCTCTGGTGATTCCAGTAAACATTTAGGAGTGTTATTTCATCATCGTCCTCGAGATCCAATTTCTGCTTTGTAATTGTCGTTTCCTGAATGAATGGAGAATGGTTACAAGACTTTAAGATCCTAAAGCCCGAGGCCCTGTTTATCAGTGTTAGCAAACCCGCCATCAGTCGCCCTTTCGCCAATTTTATTGCTGAATTCAAGGCCACTTCAAAATTACTCACGAGTGGCATTTCAGTTAGCCATGTTTCCTGCAAGCATACGATTGATAGACCATCCAACCAATTTGTGTTAAAAAGATGTATAAAGCCTTGCGTGTTCCAGGAGGCCACTAAGCACTCATTCGAGGTTGCCTCTTCTTGGCGTTATTGTCGATCTTTCGTGTTGAGCGCGGCTGCCAGCCAGACCCAGTCACAATTTTCCTTGCCTTTACTAGTGCGACTATGTGCTTTAACTACTGGGAGTTGTGATCCTTGACTTCCACATATGGTGATTTTGATCTCCTTTTTGGGTACCTCAGGTACACTCATGTCATTGTTCATCTTAGTGTTATGTTATTTTTCCTCTGTCTGAGTGCCTTTTCGTGTCAGACTCAGGGGCTGGCCACCGTCTGTAGGCCTTACTTCAGTATTTTTGGATCCTGAAAACTCCTTTTTATTCAGTTAGCGCAACACAGTGTTCGATGCAAGCAACTTAACATGTCTTCTTTATCTCGTGAGTCCAGTTCATAGTGGCTCAGACTGGGTGATTCCAACATGTAAACTTCAAATCCCAGCGAAAATAGCACAACATTTGCCTCAGTAATTGTGTTGGCTATCAATGAAGAAGAGACATGAAGAATTACTTTATCGTTTCGATTTTCATTAGGAAATTCAACATTCTTTAGATCTTTAGACGTGATAGCACGTAGACTAGGAATCAAGTCAAATAGCCTAATAATGTTTGCACGATTTAAGATCAGCTTGTCTTTTGAATCAATCCTCTCAATCATCACCTTGAAAACCAGTTCCCTGTCGTTCTCTCTTTTGGCCTTGTCTCTGTCCCTTCCTTGGGAATCCACTCATGGATCAAGTTGAGTGTTTGATGAAGTTTCAGTTATTTTTTTGTTGGGACAGTTGGCAGCCAAAGCCAGAACTCCATGAATGTCCTCAATGTTTAGTTTCTTTTTACTAAACTTGCTGATTTGAAGAACCTCCCTTTCACCCATTTGTACACCTCTTTGTATGTTGCATAATTTCAACCTTTTCCGTGCATAGTCATGAATGGGGGACTTCCTAAGGTTTTGCGATCCGTCTCCAGAGTTGTGGGTTCGTTAACAAGGTGACAAATTCTGGAAACCTTGGCTCTCGCCATCTGTGGTGAAGCCGCTTGATCTAAGTTCCGTGTACTCATGCCTAGAACTATAGAGGAGTCTCCCTCTATTTCATCTGGGCATTAAGTGTGCCCTCTTGTCTGTTTGTAGAGGTTTTTTGAGAGCATTTTTTGGGTCCTCGTGTACCCTCCACTTCCTCCACTTCATCATATGTAGACATATTTAGGAGTTCTTCGGAGATATCGTCGGTATCGACGGTATTTCAACCTCCTTCGCTGCTTGGAGAGGGACAGCTTCCTTTGACGGCTCTGTGTGATGTATGCTTTCTTTCAGTTTGTTTGTTTGAGTCTTTCGTCACTAATTGTACAAAGTTTATATTCCTCAAAAATGTTCTTACTCCCGTATTTTTATTGTTTCTCTTGGTCAGTAAGTTCTCTGGTTTCTTAACCGTCTTTGTGGTTTTGGATTTGATTTCCACTGGATTCTTGCAATTTGCTGGAGTGCCTTCGAAAATCAAGAATACGTTTAGCTTCTCTGTGCCCTTGCTAGTGATTAGCACCTTTTCCTCTTTAATTAAATGTGGAGCCGTGTTAGACGTTGACGGCCTTTGGTCAACAAAGACCATCTGCCTCTTACAGGCTCTCGCCTGTGCAAAGGCCGTTTTGAATGAGACGTCGACAATTTTTTCACACTCAAGTGAGGTACTTAAAGCTCGTCCCCGTGGACTCGTCACTGCACCAGCCGTGTTCAGGTGAACGTGACTAACTTGAACGAGATCCTTAATATTGGTGAGATCAATCACGTTGCCCTGAACAGTTGACGCAGATTCTTCAGACCCATGACTTTTCTGTTGCATTTAAGGCCGCGTCCACACAGCCGCCAGTGTTCTGCGGCTTTGGCTGTAGGCACACAGTTGAAGGCAAGGTTGAACTTCTTTGTAATGTATTACTGCTATTTAATTTGTTATCTCGTTGTGGTCCTATATGCGTTAGACCTTCGTTTTTAAATAAGGCTAGTGCTTCCTGGGCTACTTCAGCCAAAAGTTTTTTGTCCATGGAATCATTCCTCTTTTGCTCACACAGAAATTTGAATGAAGCGTCCAGGCCTTTTAAGCCTTCGTTAACATTGCAGGACGATTGATTACATATTTGTTCCAAATGAGCTACTTCAGTGTTCAATAGCGCCATCATTGTTGCAGAGTCCTTCATTGAATCGTTCAGATTTTCGTATAGCTTCATGAAAGGGGCCATGGAGATCGGAAGTGAAGATAATATTGCAGCTTGTAGGTCCGTTGTTAGTCCAAATTCGTTAGACTCCACTTTCTTGGCCTTAATAGTACGCTTCTTTACTTTCTTTTGCTTGAGAATTCTGCCCCTCCTTATTTTCGGAAAAGGGCGTTCAATAAAGGATGAATCAGACGGATCACAATTGACCGATGAACTCATACTAGTAGACTGTGAGTTTTGCATGTTCAGAGGAGTTGATTCTGGTTCAGGCCGTTTGACTTTGACAGCTCTCTTTTGTGAGTTCATTTGATTGAATGACAAGTCGTGCGAGGAGGACTCACTTGTCCTCTTATTAAAGGCACAGACAGACTGCTTTGTGCGTTTATAGCATACATTTGCCCATATGTCCTTATTTGGCTCGTTTAGTTGTGTGTTCTGCCGTTTTAGGGCTACTTTTTGCATTTGTGTTATTTCATCAGGCAAAGTGTTACCCTTTTATAATTTACTGCTGCATGTTTTATTCATGGCGATCATGCTATGCAGTATATTGTTCACAACCTCTATCGAGTCGCGGCGCTTGTCTCGCCTGAGAGCCAACTGGTCTTCTGTTGCTAGTGATCTTAACTGCCATTCTAGTACACTGGGTCCTTTTGTCAGGCCAGTCGAAGAGCTGAATACTTCATCGTTAGGATCCTCCGAGACGCTCTCAACAGAACACATCTCAGATCCTAACTCTATTCGAGATGCCGACAAGCCTGATGTCAGACCCTTGCCCAAGGCCGGCACCCCACCCTCCGCCACACACGGAGCTCTTACAGCCGACTCCACCACACCAGCCGTGTCATCATCCGACGCAGGGGGGAGGAGCCTGTCCTCCCAGGCAGAGGTCGCTGCGGTCCCCGCAGTCCGAACAGCCTAAACTTCGCCTGCAAGCGCACCACACACACGCCCTCCACCATCCACAGGCGATGCCACTCGCGCTCCACCGCCGGCTCCGTCGCCGCCCGCAGCCACAGCCGGGACCACCGGAGGATCGGGACAGCAGACATCTCCATCCGCCCCAAGCACGAACCCGCCAACACTCAACGGTCTGCGCGGGCCACTCTGGACCGGTGACTCCCCGGGTAAGTGTTCACAGTGATTGAGCTCATGGTCGTCTAAAGGAGGGGCTTTTCCTTGAGTATGTGCACAGCAAATGTTACTGTTCAAACATGGGGCCATTTTCAATTCCCCATCTTCCCCGCTACTTTGAGGCAATTGATCACTCAAAGCACATGTGCGGTCCCCATTGACAGTGATGTTAGTGTTGTTGGTGTTATTAACAGCAACATTTTGCTCTTCACTCGAGGTGCATGAATAAAAGCGACTTACTTTTCTCACGCAAGTCTGATTTACAGTACTGCAAACTCTGTTTTCGCCATTGCTGTCAGGTCGTTCACGTTTCTTCTGTGCCCGTGTAGTGGACACGGGAGTGGCTATTAACTAATGGCGCCGGCGCCACTCGCCACAGCCTAACAGCAGTAAAGTCCAGCCTTCACCACAGGGTTTACGCCACAAGGGTGCTAGAGGCGGCCTTTTAAGGTCAGCTGGTCAGCTGGTCTTGGTTCCTTAAAGGCACAAGCACCTCTCTGTGAATAGTGAACAGGGTACAGGATACACTCCACTCACCACAGCCTAACAGGATACAGGAGCACTCCACTCACCACAGCCTAACAGCAGCAAAGTCCAGCCCTTTCATTATGCAAGGCTGACATTAGGTCTCTCACTAGCTTTCCCACATTGCAACGGCATGGGCCTTTGCTTTGTGTGTCAGGTTTAGCTCAATCAGGTACATCAGAAGCAGCACACCACTCAGGTATTTGTTGTGATGGTTAACCTGATTCATGGCCTCCTCAAAATGTCATAGAACATAGCAGGCCTAACACAGTTGCTGCCACTGGAAGATTGTTAAAATGCCCTATGTAGAGTTATGTTTTTAGTGTTGCAGTAATCAGTGAAGTTGTTGCTTTGCTCATGTCATATTTATCCAGCATGTGCAAATACAATGTCCTATGCATTGCCACTGAGGTTTACTGGTTTTGCAGTGCCAACTTCCGGCACACCTGAAGTTGGCACAGTTGATTTATTTCCTAGTAAGGCTGGCTGAAATAGATCTGGATTTTCTTAGCCACATCAATGATTTATTTGATGATCAAGCATATGACCATGACGTGAAGGACATGCACAACGTAGGTGATATGATTGGTTTGCTAATTCATAAGGTAGCTATGAGAAAGGACACAGGAAAATGAAGGGTCCTTCAACAATGTGCTTCCACCTCATTTAACATTTCCCAGATGCCAATACACCTGCGGATTCTGCCCTGAAGCACCTCCATGTTCAACATTATGCGGTGAAAGCCATGTAGTCAATACTCTGGCTACAGGTCGACATGCTTAGTGCTGATCAACCTATCCCATAAGGCCTCACAGTCCAACTTTTTTCCCAAATGCATAGGGCAAGTATTGCTAACATCATATCCAAGATATCTAGCAGGCAAGGTCTGTATTTGGACTTGTGATATTCATCTCCACACTCAAACACTTCTATAGCACTGCCCTGATGCAATTTTGGATAACGTTTACATTCCACTGGGTACAGTGACGAGAGCTTGGTGACCTAATCCAACTGCCAATCAGTGATAACGCTTATGCATTGTCAAGGGTAATTATGATGACTGGTAAGGTATATTGCGAGTCTGATTTGTGGCAAATCCAGGGAATTCATCCTGTCTTCCCATGAGGGAGCCATCCCATTTAGGACTAGGGAGATGAGCCCACTACACAAAACACTCCATAGGGGGCAGGGCAATTGGGATCTTACTGGGGATGACTCCCTTATGGGAAAAGGCATATCCAAACAGATTCATCCATACCTCCCTGTTCTGTTGACTTCCACATGTTTGGAGGATGTATGGTAGTTCAACCGTGTATAATATTTATATTTAGGGTCTTTTAAAGGGGATTGGCTTGGTGTCTAACCCTAGTATGTCAATGCCCCTACTTGAAGCCCTGGACCAATGGCATCCTCTCTCTCATTCCAGGGTGGAACTGAAAAGGCTTGGGCCCATGCAGAAGCAGAAAGCAGTAGCTGTTCTCTGAATCCCAGCAGTATTTGTTTGAACACAGAGGAGGGACAGTATCTCTTGCAGCAAACTGCTGGTGTTAAGTAAGGTAAATCCTAAGTACCAAACATTTCTTAGCGTAAAGGAACGTTTCTAACTCTTACTAAAGTTTGCATGAGGTTCCTAAGTAACATTCGCCTGGAGAAAAGCCTCAAAGTGCCAAACTTTGAACATTGTCGTCAGGCCGTGGCATGACAGATAGAGAAACAAAGACAGAAATGGGTGGGGGTCAGGAGCCTGCCACCAGAAGCAACAGAATAGTGAAAACAATGTACTCAGGACTAGTTACATTGTTTAGTTTTATTGGTGGGGTGAGTAAAGGATAGAATAGGTTTGGACAGAGGAGAGCATTTATCAATCAATCAATCAATCAATCAATCAAATTGTTTTTTCTAGAGCGCACTATCGCCGAAGGCATCATGGCACTAACAGGAGAGAGCGAGAAAAACAGAGAGGGAAACATCCTGAGGGGTACTGTTTGTTATTTTCCCTGCAGCTAGGGAATCTTCATCATAGATATAGGAATAGATGAGTTTTTATTTTCTTTAATAAACACGCTTGAATTCTTGTCCATTGCCTATGTCTAACTTACCATAGTTGGTAAACAGGTGGATGACCCACAGACCTTTTGGCATATGTAAGAACATCCACTTGATATAGATTCTAACACGTTTTGTAACACTTTTTCTTTTGAAACCTAAACTATGATTAGTTTTTTCCACTAATAGATGTTGCAGACACTACCAGTCACTGAACATAATCTACTCCTGCCTTGCAAGAATTATAAGACTTGTTCTGCACAACTAGTATTTGGTATAAGCACTAAAACACAGTACACTCAGTTACAGACATAATACATAATATCGCACCCCTACTAAGATTTAAAGACTTTTCCTACACAACTACTTACTAATATGTGGTTTGACACATACATATGACACACTCACTTACCACCACTGAATGTAATCTACTGCTACATAGAAAAAAATATAGGGCTGATTTACAAACATTTTCCAGTGGGAATTTCCCATGTTAATTTTTATTTTTAAATCAGTCCCATAATATGTTACCTCTGCAACAGGTATTTGGTATGGCAACAGCACACATAAGTACAGATACTAAATCCAATCTTCTCACTAACAAGATGTATGAGACTTTTTCTCTGCAACTGGTATTTTATTTACTAAAATATGATGGGCTTGGTTACAGAAAGTGAATGCACTCTCTTCCCATAATTCTAGGATTTGTTATTTGCTCAGTTACAAGCAATACGAATTAGCTCTGATCCCTGAAAGATGGCAGATTGACTTACAGGCACTGAACATAACCTCCCTCTGCGTACCAAGAAACATAAGACATTGGGTCTGCAACTACTATTTGGCCACTTTTTATTACCAAAACTAAATGGACTTTCTTTCCTCAAAATAATTCTAAGCTTTTTCAACGTGCAAGTTCCTAAGCTTCTATTTTGCCTGGTTTCTAACATATATCCCACAGATGTACAGCCACTGAATATGATATAATACCCATTAAAACAATTATGTGGCTTTCTTCTCCCCTCACTGACATTAAGGGGCCGATTCATGGAACAAAGGTGCGTCAAAATTCTTTGTGCAAGCTGGCGCAAGCTGGCGCAAGCGTGAAAAAGCAAGCGCACATGTGCGATTCAAGGAAGGGCCTGCGTGTGTTTTGCCCTGGATGTCCACCAAACTCCATGCGTAGCGCACATGGGCGCACACATCAGTGCAACATCCCAAACACCGTGCATGATGCGCACAGGGAAAGCACACAACGTCGGCGCACACACACCAAACGTGGCAAGCTGTCTGTAGTACTATGCCCCATGCCTGCTTGCAAAGGTTGTCTGGAGGCTCATTCTCCTGCAGAAAGGGCACAAAACATATAATTAACGCAGGAAAGTTCCCTGTGTGTGTCTCTTCATGCTGGTTGTGACTGAGCCATGTCAGAGACCTACATCAGAATTCCTCCCACCATCAGTGTGACTTTGACAGGCAAAGGGTGCCGGCCACTGTCTATAGCATGCAGTGCATCAAGCACATGTACAGCAAAGAAAATAAACATACATCACAATGTATATCAATTAATGGACACATCAATCATGAACCCACCCAAATATAATACAAACATGCTGTGGATAAAACCCCCACAATCCCCACTAGGGGTGTTAACACAAGTAGTAAAGCAGCAGACAGGCCACAGATATGACAGTCCAAAGCCCTTGTGTAAATGACTGTAACACCGAACCATCCTTGCAAGCCCATGGATAAGGGAAGGAGGAGTGGCCCATGTGAGACAGGACCCCAAGCTGCAAACACATACAAGAGACAAGCTTGCAGGGCCCAGCTGGAACAGACAGTGGATGCTTTCAAAAGCCACAAAGCACCACACCATCACATGAATGCACAATAGACAAGCAATTTTAAACTATATTAACTAATTAAACTAACTATAAAAAACCTACATTACGTAATTAAACTAACTATCAAAAACAATTTTAACTAACTAAACTAAAATCAAAAATCAAAAATGGCCACATACAACCAGAGGGGGGGGGGCACCCAGGAGGGGGGAGGTACAGGGTGCACCTCAACACCCACATGCGATGATGTTGAGAAAAAAAGCCCTCCATGGCTCAACGCCTGCACAGCCCGACCTGTGTGGGAGATATCTCGTTGTCCGCCGAGTCAGCCTCTTCCTGAAAAGGTAGAAATGGCACAGGAGCCTGACCATGCCTAGGCGCAGCTTTCCCCTTGTCAGCAGCAAGTCTGCCGGACGGGTGAGCCTGGTTCTGTGCGGCGATGACACGGAGGTCAGCATGCAGAACCTCCCATGATACGCGTGCTTCCTCTTGCAAGGTAACACGTGTAACACAGAGTTCTTCCTGCGTGGCCTGGCTGGACAACTGATGCACCTCCCGGCAAGCACGTAGCTCAGCCGAGATGGTATGCTCAAGCGGCGCAAACCTCTCCTCTGACCGCTCCCTCTGAGACATCAAGAGCACACCCAGAGTGGATCTGAGGGATTCACACTCAACCCTCAGGGCCTCCATCTATGCCTCTGTTTGAGCAGCAATTGCTTGATGCAAAGACATCATTTCAGCACGGCGTGCCCTGTCTGAGGCCACCATGCCCAGCCTGAGTGAGCGGGCCTTGGACTGTGCCGCCCACTGCTGGAGTTGCACCTGCCTAGCAGGGGGTAGCACGGATTGGGGCACATGCTCCATTCTCTCAGCGATGTTATCAATTGCTACCCCCTGGTGTTCCGAATTGGCAACCATGGCGTGCTCCCACTCAGTATACACTAGTGGCGCGCAGCCACCACATTGCTGGGCTTGACACCTGTGAGGCCCACAACACCGGCGTCCTTGTTGGGTTGGCACCACCCACAGCTGCAGGACTACATTCCCCCGTTGACGTGATGCCCCAGACACATCAGCAACTGGTGTGGAGGTTGACCCTTCCCGATCCACCACAGGCGGAGGTCCCACCACTGTCTGGCTCCTCAGTGCAGGTGTCGCGGACAGAGGAGCGTCCACATCAGAATGACCCACCCCTGACTAATGGACCCGATGCACATCCAACTCGACATTGTCGTCAGAGTGATCATCCGGGCTAAACTCATGGCCAGCCACAGACAAGATGGTCTGTAACACATGTGGGTTCTCGTGGTCTACCACCCCACTACCCCCACTTGTGCCGGGTTGCTGGTGTGATAGCAAACCTGTGCCTTGCATGACAACACCATCCTCTGGCTCCATTGCGTCATCATCTGGAAAGTGGAGAAAAATTTACATTAGTATACATGTCAGGAGCACATAACACACACACACATAGACATCACACAGACAGCCAACACATGAAGCAGACATGTCACACCCAAATGTGAACCTGGCATGCATGCCAGGTAACTTTGACATAGCATCAGGCAGGAAGTACGCATGTAGAACGGTGTAACACGGCTCTGAAGTGGGTTGATGCAGTGCAGAACATGTGTATGTTAACCACTATCTACATCATGATGTGTATCAATAAACTTGAAGCCAGTGCAAGGGCAAGTCCAGGCATCATGTGCAATGTGCATGCAATGGGTTTGGCATGGCTAGAAGCAAACCGCCCCCCCCCCCAAGTGAAAATGCAGAGATGCATTGCATGGCAGCGAAAGGGCGACCAGAGACCTGTGTATTGGCAGACAGTGGTGGCTAGCATCAATTGCATCATCTGAGTCAACTGACAACAAAGCAGATGATGATGGGACAGAAAGCAGGACACATGATGACCCCTCAGTAGTACAGCCATGTGTGCAGAAGCCGCTATACCAGTTGAATAGAGTCAGTGGGCCTGAAACGGGGGGATGCCTGTGCCCTGCACAGACTGTGACACCCTAAACATGTGTGTGATGCAGGACTGAGCCAGAGTGGGCATGGAATGGATGATCAAATGCAAAGAAATGTAGGTCTTCCTGGACACGTACTACAATGATCATCCAGTCAAAGACACATAGGGGCATGCATGGAATACACATCGAGCATGAATGGGAACTCATGTCCCTTCGGAGCATCTGCCATCTGCACAGTCCAAGTGAGGCACCCTGCATGAAGTGCAGAGGATGTACCCCACTTCATGTGTCTGGCAGGTTGGCTGGTAGAAGTTTGCATGTACACAGGAGACTTGTACGGGCCATTGCAGTACGCCAACATGATGCACACCTGTGCAATGTTGAAATTGGGGTGCAGGGCTGGCGGAGGGGCAAGGAAGCATGCCTACGTGGAGTACCCGCATGCATGCAGAGGACACATGCACGTCAGTCATGCAATGACATAGTCTCAGTGCTGAGAGGAAACACACCCCAGGCTACATGCAGAAGGGCCCTTGAGCTGGAACATGGACTGTAGGGGCAGCTGGGTGACTAGCATGTGAGCAGGGTGCAAGTGTGGTGGTGCGGACAGCCCCCGGTCTGCTCTACATGTCCACTATCCTGCACAGCGGGCATGCATCAGTGAAGCATTGCATGACTTGCACATGAGAACCATGTACACATGACATGCAGTGCAGTCAAGCACCACACATCACACTAGCAAAACACACATGTCCTCTACGAACAGGCGACAACACTCACTGGACAGGGCATCAAAGTCCTGCATCTCTCCCACTCCTTCGACCATTCCTGTTGGTATGAACTCCACAACAAGTGAATCGTGTGGAGTGAGTTCTTCCTCCTCAGGTGGTGGCCCACTAATTCCAATGCTTTTTGAACTTTTCCGCTGTGCGCACCTCATGGACAAATGCACTCACATGATCTGTAACTTGCTTCCAGTGGGTATCACGATGGGAAGCCGTAGTTTGACAATTCGGCCACACTAGCATGTCACGGTTGTGTTCCCGCATGTAGTCCACGAGGAAGTCCAGTTCCTGCTTGCAGAAAGGCTTCTTCCTCGACGTGCCGGAGGCCGTAGCTGTGTCTGGGGTCCCAGCCTCTACTGCAGGTGCAACCTTCCTCCTCTTGGACGCTGGTCCGGAACCTGGCTGGCAAATGCCGCCCTGATCAGTATGGGCAGTGGCGCTGGTGGAATGAGCCGAGGGAGTGGCAGGTGGAACATGGAGTGAAGCCCTGACTTGTGTCAGTGGCTGCTGGGTGCCCTGGAATGGACCCTGCGCAGCAACATCTGCTGTGTGCAGGGGTCCAGTTGCAGTGACCACCCCGCTGGAACAGAAGACTCCCGACTGGTGTTCCATCACTCCACAGCCCAGCCCCAGGACCCAGTTGCCTACCCACACCTGCCTCAGGGGTTGCCATGTCTGACACAACACCTTCCGGTACCAGCGGCAACCCCCAGCCAGGGAGGCAGAGGGCTGCCAGCTTCACTTCCGAAGAAGTTGGCATACTGTTGGATTAAATCCTGGGGCAGTATGATGCCCTCTTCACACCATCACACGCCGACAAGGAAGGACAGAGAAGGATCTGGACGGACATAGTAGGTGCCATCAACGTGGAGGTGGAGGCACCCAGCGACATGAAACACATCCAGAAGCGCTGGGAGGACTACAAGTCCAGGACCCTCAAGAAGGCCCGGCACCTCTTAGACGCAGAGGATGCAGTGGGGTGCCAGGGCCATCTCACCAACCAGCAGATGAAGGTCCTAAAGTGCATTCGCCAGTGCTTTGCCACCAGATCCTCAGGATGCAGGCCCGTCTGGAGTCGAGCGGTAAGTGGCCATACATTGCTGTGTATAACAGGGCATGTTGCAGTGTGCTGGTAGTCAGCTACTTGCCTGTATGTGTGACATAGGCCATGTGTGGATGTGTTTGTGCAGGGACATCATGGTGCTGCATGTGAGACCAATCATGTGTGAACCACATGGATGGTGCATGTGTTAAAATGCAACATGCGGAGCAAAATGCAGAATGCACACATTAATGCATGCTTGTCTCTGTTGTTGGACATGGATGGCATGTGAGAGTTGGGTGCTGTCAAGGACATGTATGGTGTACATATCTATGTGTCTGAGTAGCGTGTGTGTGACTTGTAAACGCCATGGATGCATGACACATGTCAGTGACAATGTTATGATTCACTGATGCAGCCTAGTCATCCTTGTCTCCACTGTGTCTGGGTTGTACACCAGATGGATGAAACTACGGTAATGTGTGTGCATATGATCAGTATGACCCATGATGCATGTGAGTTTCAAACCACCATCGTATGTTTCAACAGTTCCTTGGACATGTATGCAAATGTTCATCGCATGCGCCATGCCTTTTTCTGCATGTGCGTTGCCTGCACTGACCCATGTGTTGTGGAGGGACATTATGGAAGTGTGGTTTGACAGTGCCACTAATGTGCTATTGCTTCCTGTCTAGGGGACTATTTTACAGTTAATGAAGACAAAAGTGGTTCCAGTCTCTCTGCGCCAAGCAATTGAAATTTATTGGAGATACAAGGGGATGCCTGACACGTGTTTCAAGCTGAGTACAGCTCTTCGTCAGAGGCTTACATGATGCAAAAATGCAAATAACACAAATTAATTACATGATTAGTAAATTAATTCATACAAAAGCCAAGACACAAGAGAAAGGTAAATAACCCATGGCAGGTTGAGACCACAATTAGCACATGGATGAAGCATGCAAAAAACCATATTAGCAAAAATGTTTAAAGTTACCACAAATTGTCCAATTCCGTACGTAGCACGTTGGCAGAGTTGCAATTAAAAGAAGAAAGAAAAAAGGGGGGGGGAACAAAGCACAATTTAAAGTCAACGAATGACCTAAGCAGCGCAGTCAAGTACCAACAAAACAACTAGGTCTTGAGTAATGGGATCCATATTTGTGCCCATAATTATCTGTTAAGGATTTACTTTGGATTACAGCAAGGTCTTCATAATTTTAACATTGGGCAATGCCAGGTAAATGTCTGAAAGCAAACCCAATTTGTAATTATTGCTATAGATGCACGGACAAGAAAATAAATAATTAAATAAACAGAAGTGATGAAATTGAGTGACAAGCATACCTCAGACTGCCTCGCGATTGCAGAAGGCTATATTCACAAAGGAAAGAAAAGAACAAGAAAGAGAAGGGTCTCAGTTAAAGTTGCAAAGATGCGAGAAAAAAACCCTTTATCACACGACTGGAACACTCCAATAGACCCAGTAATTGCTTTAAGGTGCCATAATTATGTTGCTTACAACTAATTAGATAGACAGCAGACCATGGGGGTCTTAAATCTTCAGTAATTAAAGGGAGCATGAAAACACGTCTTACCGCGACGATTGTACGTATGTGTCTGCTATCGCGCAACGCGCAACATAGTTAAAGGACTAAATATACACAATGCTCGAACAACGTGAAGCGTGGGCAAGCGACAAGGAAGAGAAATTGAAATAAATGAGCTGCCATGTTGAAAGGGCAAGGGAATTGAAGGATTGAAGCCGTCAGAAGGAAAAGAGACATTGTATTGTCCCTACATTAAAAGGGGCCACTGTCCCAATGTAAACAAAACATATATTGAGCTAAATTGCACTAAACAGTATGTGAAACATATATTAAACTAAGATGCAACGATATATTTATAAACAAAATGGGATTAAAGTTAGCTACTTTTACAGGGACAGGTCCAATTAATTGTTTAGAGAGGAACAAGACAGACCACAAACAATTGGAAAAACTGCATATATGCAGTAATGGAAGCCAGGACGTGAGTGCGCTGCTGTAGGACAACGTTCAACATAGGAGCACATTTTAACAAATAATAATATATTAGAGTACATTGCACAGAATTTGAAAGAAGGGGGGACGTAACCCCATAAACAAAACATGTTATTGTGTACTTTGTATGCAATACCTATTCTGCATAAAAAAGGGGGGAAAAGTAAATGGCACTTGTCAATCACAATCACTATATGGCTCTAAATTATAAAAAGGTGGCAAACTCGTGATCCGAATTGAGCCCTAAAGAGACAGTACGATATTTGCAAATTAATTTCACCTCCAATTGACGTCATTTTAATATGAGGTTGCCACCTCGTGGGGGCAATGTAACCTTACACAGCCCCACAAACCAAATGTTGTTTTTACAATCCATTTGATGGAAATTTTGCCAATGAAGTGCAAGAGGATATTTGGCATCTTGGCTACTAATTATAGCCAGATGTTCACGAATCCTAATTTTAAGTGGACGAATTGTACTTCCTATATATTTGAGGCCACAAATGCATATAATGCAATACACAACAAACTTTGAATATTGATAAAGGACTTGATTGCATGTTCACCACGTGTACCAAATGTGACTAAGGATGTCTCAAATGTAAATTGACACATATTGCAGCCCCCACATTTATGGAAACCCTGGATTCTGGCAGCATGTAGCCAAGTCTTGGGTGTAGATAACGGACTCATAAATGAGGGGCACAATTTATTTTTTAAAGATGTGCCTTTGCTATAGGTCACATTTGCATTAGTGTCCAACCAATTAACAATGTCTTTATCGAGATGTAACAAGTGCCAATGCTTCTGTAAAATGCTGTGAATTTTATAGCTATCAGCATTATATCTGGTAATTAGCCTAATATTTTGGGATGAAGAAGATTTGGCCCGAATTTTTGGCACTAGTAAATCAGCTCTCTTAAACTGTTGTACTGTGGCTGATGCTTGTTCAACACAATTCTTGCGGTACCCTCTGTCCAAAAACCGAGATTTTATGAGGGCACATTCTTCATCATAATCAATTCATTGAGAACAATTTCTCTTGGCACGTATAAATTCCCCTTTAGGGATTTTGGCTATAACATGTTTTTTGTGGCAGGATTCTGCATGTAATGTTGCATTCACGGAGGTAGACTTGCGAAAAGTTTTGGTAGTTAAACCATCAGAAGTTAAGTCAATAGACAAATCCAAAAAATCAATATGGGTTTGACTGTAGGTTGAAGAAGTAAATTGCAAACCCCAATCATTATTTTTTAAGTGAGACACAAATTCAACAAGAAGATCTTTTGTGCCAGTCCATACCAAAATAACATCATCGATATATCGTTTCCACAGGTATATAAATGGTAAATATATAGAATTAGAAAACACACATGTCTGTTCAAAAAAATGCATAAAAGCATTTGCAAGAGCAGGTGCAAAGCTCGCACCCATGGCAACTCCGATCAATTGCTTAAAATACATATTGTTAAAGACAAAAACATTGTTTTGCAAAGTAAATAATAATAATTCTTTGACCATTTCGATATGTTGCAAATAAGAAGCAGAAAATTCTCGAAATAAAAAATCAACACCTTGTAATGCTTTAGAGTGAGCTATTGAGGTGTACAAAGCTTTAACATCTAAAGTACCCAACCAACAAGCTTGATCAAATATAAGGCGATCTAACATTTCCAAAATGTGCATAATATCTCTAATGTATGTAGGGGTCTGCAATACCTCAGGTAATAGAAATTCATTAATATAAATAGAAATGGTCTTGAGTATCCCACCACCTCCACTGATTCTTGGTCTCCCCTCTGGTATGTCTGAGAATTCCTTGTGAACTTTTGGAAGAAAGTACACAGTCGGCATAGTGGGCCCATCCACCATAAGGAAATTTCTTTCTGCATCGGTTAAGAGGCCTAATTTGTGCCATTTCGCAATAAGTAAATTCACTGAGCCATGGATTGAATTTAAAGGATTACTAGGAATGATTAAGTAGCAGCCAGCTGAATCCAAGTGATGCATGCCCATGGCAATGTAGTCACTCCTATTCATGATGACCATGTTGCCCCCTTTATCAGCTTCCTTGATAATCAAGTCTTCATTACTAGACAAATGATATACTGCTTCAATTTCAAGTTTATTCAAATTCCAGTTAATATAAGATTTGTGAACAGAGGCAGAATCTTCCAAATGGTGAATGTCCTTTAACACCGCCTGATAAAATGTATCAATAATATTATTGGGCGGGAGTGTAGCCGAGAATTTAGATTTCCTGGACAATTCTTTAATACAAACATTTTGTTGCGCTATGTCAAGTTCTTTAAGAACATCTGTGATACTCGTTTGAGTTTCGGATACTGCATCATCTAGAGTCATGAGTACATGAGTAGTAAATAAAGTTTGTAGTGAAATTTGGAACGGAATTGGTGCAGGTGGTGTTGGTTTATAGTTACGTACTTGAGCAGCAAAAACATTTTTTAATTTAAGTTTCCGTATGAACTTGTACAAATCAATTTGAATGTCTACGAAATTATTCATAGCTGTGGGGACAAAGGAAAGTCCCGTATTCAACACAGTCGTTTCAGCTGAAGAGAGCTGATATGTACTAAGATTAGTAATGAGATTCACGAATTGTGATTGGCTAGTTGTTTCAGTGACATGGCCCTGGTTTGTCTTCGTGGGGGTGGCGCGGGTCCGCTGCATGGGCCTGCCCCCCCTTGTGCCGAGGGTTGTATGCCTAGGGTTGACATATTTGTGGAAAGTGGAGTCTGAAAATGAACTTTTTTTGCTGCAGCTATTCTGTTGCCTTTTTTGTAATGCCTGAGTTGTTCCAAAACAGTCGAGGGGCCTGGTGGTGCAGTTTCTAAATCAACTAATTTATCTTCTGAGTGATCAAGTGTAGAAGCTAAAGAAGGATCAGTAGGTTCAACATTGGGTGTGCTGGTAGAAGGTATTTGAGAGTCACTATCAACCTCAGAACTTACTGGGGTAGATGCCAGACTACTAGTACGATATCTTGAGACCTCGTCATATTTAGCTTGATATGTATAGATTCTGTTCTCTCTGTAGTCTCTATCATCCCATGAACATTTCCTGGATTTACGTAGTTTGACTTCATCTTGGTGTTTGCGTAAAATTTCATAGAGTGTCTTGAAATTCTTATTAATAGTGGAACTAGGAGCCTCAAACAAATGAATCTGTTCCTTAATTTTATCGATTTCAATAACAATACGGGAATGCACACGAGTGGCATGTTCAACTAAGAGTTTCAACATTTTATTGGAACTAGTTGTGAGATTGTCTTCCCATTCTGATAGCAGATCAGTATCTAAGGGGTCCTCAAAGTCTGGTAATATTAGGATTCTGAGCCCCCTGGGTATTTTTCTTTCTTGAAGTTAGTGAGCCAAAGTTGTTTTCTCCCACAATTTGTTAATCTCCTTAATACTAACAGGGTAATTCATAGAATTTCGCAGAAAAGTGTCGCAAGCGGCTGGCACAGAGTGTCCGCGTGCGATTGACTGCGCCAGGCACGTGCGCTAAAACCGATTTCCGCGCACAGCGTATTCATGGATTTTAGGCTCCCAAACCAGCCGTGGCGCAGAGAATCGCAGCGACCCTGCAGCAGCGCCAGTTACGCCCCCAAGAACGCCCTCGCGCAAGGAAAAGCCATCAAAATCGCTAAATCATCGCAAAGGGCTGCGCTAACCCTGGACCAGTTCACCGGGCTGGCAAACAGCAAACGCCAAGCGGGGAACGTGTATTTCAGGGGTGCGCGGGAAGTTCCACACGCGATTGGCCCAGTGCGAGCAAGGTATGTGTATTTCAGGGGTGCGCGGGAAGTTCCACACGCGATCGGGCCTGGGGGAGCGGGCTACGTGTATTTCAGGGGTTCGCGTGAAGTTTCTCACGCGATCGGGCCTGGGGGAGCGGGCTACGTGTATTACAGGGGTTCGCGTGAAGTTTCTCACGCGATCGGGCCTGGGGGAGCGGGCTACGTGTATTTCAGGGGTTCGCGTGAAGTTTCTCACGCGATCGGGCCTGGGGGAGCGGGCTACGTGTATTACAGGGGTTCGCGTGAAGTTTCTCACACGATCGGGCCTGGGGGAGCGGGCTACGTGTATTTCAGGGGTTCGCGTGAAGTTTCTCACGCGATCGGGCCTGGGGGAGCGGGCTACGTGTATTACAGGGGTTCGCGTGAAGTTTCTCACGCGATCGGGCCTGGGGGAGCGGGCTACGTGTATTACAGGGGTTCGCGTGAAGTTTCTCACGCGATCGGGCCTGGGGGAGCGGGCTACGTGTATTTCAGGGGTTCGCGTGAAGTTTCTCACGCGATCGGGCCTGGGGGAGCGGGCTACGTGTATTACAGGGGTTCGCGTGAAGTTTCTCACGCGATCGGGCCTGGGGGAGCGGGCTACGTGTATTTCAGGGGTTCGCGTGAAGTTTCTCACGCGATCGGGCCTGGGGGAGCGGGCTACGTGTATTACAGGGGTTCACGTGAAGTTTCTCACGCGATCGGGCCTGGGGGAGCGGGCTACGTGTATTTCAGGGGTTCGCGTGAAGTTTCTCACGCGATCGGGCCTGAGGGAGCGGGCTACGTGTATTACAGGGGTTCGCGTGAAGTTTCTCACGCGATCGGGCCTGGGGGAGCGGGCTACGTGTATTTCAGGGGTTCGCGTGAAGTTTCTCACGCGATCGGGCCTGGGGGAGCGGGCTACGTGTATTTCAGGGGTTCGCGTGAAGTCTCTCACGCGATCGGGCCTGGGGGAGCGGGCTACGTGTATTACATGGGTTCGCGTGAACTTTCTCACGCGATCGGGCCGGGGGAGCGGGCTACGTGTATTTCAGGGGTTCGCGTGAAGTCTCTCACGTGATTGGCCCCGTGCAAGCAGGGTACGTGTATTCCAGGGGTGCGCGGGAAGTTCCACACGCGATTGGCCCCGTGCAAGCAGGGTACGTGTATTCCAGGGGTGCGCGGGAAGTTCCACATGCGATTTCAGCAGGGTATGTGTATTCCAGGGGTGCGCGGGAAGTTCCACACGCGATTTCTGCAGGGTATGTGTATTTCAGGGGTTCTGGGGAGTACTACACGTGAATTGGCCGTGTGGGTCCTCCCAGGTGTATGCTCCAAAACCTCCACGGCCCCTGCAGGCAGCCCACACCACGGGGGACTACCCTGCACCCCTGCTCATGTCCCGCAGGCAGCCCATCCACCATGGGCATGCCCCCCAGCCAACCCACATGTCACCTTGCACTACTGATCAACAATGCATGTCTCCCACCACCCCCACCCCCCAGCAGTGCAGGGGCAGCCTCCACCAGGCCCCCACTCATGTCTCGCACCACCCCCACCCCCCAGCCACCAGGGGCACCCTCCACCAGGCCCCCACTCATGTCTCCCACCACCCCCACCCCCCAGCAGTGCAGGGGCACCCTCCACCAGGCCCCCACTCATGTCTCCCACCACCCCCACCCCCCAGCATCCAGGGTCACCCTCCACCAGGCCCCCACTCATGTCCCCCTGCACCCCCACCCCCCAGCAGTGCAGGGGCACCCTCCACCAGGCCCCCACTCATGTCTCCCACCACCCCCACCCCCCAGCCACCAGGGGCACCCTCCACCAGGCCCCCACCCATGTCCCCCTGCACCCCCACCCCCCAGCAGTGCAGGGGCACCCTCCACCAGGCCCCCACTCATGTCTCCCACCACCCCCACCCCCCAGCCACCAGGGGCATCCTCCACCAGGCCCCCAATCATGTCTCCCACCACCCCCCACCGCCCTGCCACCATGGGCAGCCCCCACCAGGTCCTCACAATCCCCAATCATGTGCGTAATGGTCAGCCTCCACAGCCAAAAAGCCCTACCAAGTAACCCATTCACCCACATGGAAATGGAAATCACATGTTACACCCCCAATGTTCATGAAGCTAATGAAGCCATGTCCGTCACACACAATGGTTGCAATTGAATGGGAAAACACACAACATGACATGCATGAAACCAATGAGATGATACCACACAGTGAAGTATGCAAACAAAATTGTATTGAAAAAAAATAAGAATGCTAAAGAAAGAAAACTAACTACAATGTGAATGAGAAAAAAGTAAGCTGCATGTCCGTATGAAAAAATGAAACTTGAAATCCAAATAGAAAAAAATGTTGTCCAAAGTGAAATGTAAAAAAATCTCCATGCAATAAAGAACTATGTACAAAAATAACAAGGGTCCATGAGCCCAACTGAACAAAGGAAACCTACTAAAAAATCTACCTAAAAATCAACTATATACAAAAAGTGGAGCAGTGTCCGTCGACTCCAAATCATAATACGAAAGAAAGGAAACCTAAAACTAAAGAACTATATACAAAGGCGGCGGGCAATTCCAGCGGCTCACTCTGTGGTGTCCCGGGCCAGGGCATCATCGAACTCCTGTTCGATGTCCCGGAGGCGGTCCAGTTCCATGGCCCCGAGGGTCCGCAGGGACGACGCTGTGTCCTCCTCCAACCCCCTGCGGATTGCCTCGAGGCACTCGGCCCGCCTCAGGGCCCTCCGCATGGAGTTCTCCGCCCTGACCATTGTGAGCCGCGCCTCTTCCGCCCGCCACCGCTCCGCACCTATGGCGTGGCCCAACCGCTGCCACACGGAAGACACTCTCTGTCCTGGGTCCCCCTGCCCTCCGGCCGATGCCTGCCCCTCCGATGTCGAAAGCCCCGAGCCTTCATGGCTCCCACCATGTTGCTGCTGCTGCTGCTCTGCCTCTGCCCGTGCACTGCCTCCTGCTGCCTGCACATCCTCCGCCGGCTGGGGTGCACTTGTTGATGTGGCCACCCCTGCTGGACCACCGACTCCCGACTGTGGCAGGGATGCCTCCTCCACCAGCCTGGCCGCACCGTCAGAGGCAGCTCCACAGGGCACCCAGGTGACTGATGGGTGGGAAGATGGCACAGAGGACGACTGGCGCGTAGGGGGTCCAGTTGAGGAGGGGGTCGGAGCAAGCCCCATCAGACGGAGGAATCCGGCCTGAGTGACCTGTCCCAGCAGGCTGACGTGGTCAACGAGCCATTCGAGATGACGTGCAGTCTCTCCATGAAAAGACTGCAGGTCACCTCGCATGGCCCGTTGACGCAACGCCACACCAGCCAGGACAGGCTCAACCCGGACCTGGATAGCCACGTCCGCAGGCAGAGGAAGGCCAGTTGACGTCAGCTCATCCCCTGCCTGGAAACGGGTCTGGACGTAGGCATCCCTGCTGGTGCAAGATGATGCAGGGACAGGATCGGGGACAGGATTGCACACAGGCACCTCCGCGGCGGCCTGTGCTGCCTCCTGTCCCTGGTCCTGGACTGCACCACTAGCACCAGTGGGATCCCCACCTCCAGACCCCGTCTCTGGTGCTTGCACGGCCTCCTCCTCCACCAGACCCCCCACCAACCTGGATGACTTTTGCCATCTTCCCCTGTTGGGCCCTGTGGGGTCCCAGCTGCCCCTTCTGCTGCCGAGGAGTCCAACTCCAACCTCCGCCTCTTGGACCTCCCCCCGGCAGCTGCGGCCTGGGACGCGGCACCGGACTCCTCACTCCCCGACGAGATGACAACACGGGAGGGGAGCCGGGCCTTGCGTCTCCGGCTGGCGGTCGGATCCCCGCCGCTGTGCTCCACAGCACCTTCTTCGCCCTCTTCATCAGTTGACGCTGCACACAGGGAGAAACAAAACACAGGCATCAGGGCACTGTACAATGGACACATACACACATGACAGTTGCACATGAGTGGCATTGGCAAACCTCAGACATGTCATCACAATCCCCAACACACATGTCATTGCAACTCGCACACATGAGCCATACCACAGGCATATCGCAACTGCCACCACCATCCATACACATACAACAGCATGAGCAGCCAAAGGTGACCCAGACATCACATGCAACACAGGAAGTGCACCACACATGTACACACACCACCACACTTGCATGCATGTGTACACCTCGGCCAAGTGTCGCACTGTTCAGACGGGCATCCATGTCACATCTGCCAATCAGGCTTACACATACCGCAGTCACATGCATCCATGTTGCATCACTGTTGCACCCTTGTCAAATACACACACATGCACATGTACACAGTGCTCATACATGCAGCCCAATACAACATACATGCGTGACATCACGGACATGTCTACTTACATACACATACATACAAACATGTGTGCACGCACAACTGCATTTGCCATGCAAGCCTACACACACAAGCACCATCCATGTCTCACACATTACAGCCCTCGCATGTGTCAGCCCCACGGCCATGTACACCCCCACCCATACTCGACCCCATACAAACAGATGTGCAACCTGCACAATACCGAATAATCACCACACACACTGCTCACAATCAGGATGCATGTACACTCACCGCTCGACTCCAGACGGGTCTGCTTCTCCAGGACCTGGACGTGGAGCGCTGGGGATATGCGTTCCAGGACCCCCATCTGTTCTTCCGACAAGTGGCCCCGGCGCCCCTTGGCATCCGCTGCCTTCAAGAGGCGCCGGGCCTTGTTCAGGGTCCTGGACCTGAAGTCCTCCCAGCGCTTCCTGACATGTTGTAAGTCCCGGACTGCCACCCCCTCCGCGTTGATGGCAGTCACGATGTCAGTCCAGATCCGAGCCCGTCCTTCCTTGTCGGCGCGGGAACTTCCGAAGAGGGCATCATACTGCCCCAGGACTTGCTCCACCAGGACACCAACTTCGGTGGCACTGAAGCTGGTGCCCCTCTGCCTCTCTGGCCGGGGGTTGTCAGTGGTCACAGATGGTGTTTGCCCCGACATGACAACCCCAGAGGCAGGAGTGGGTGGGCAACTGGGTCCTGGGGCTGGGCTGTGGAGCGATGGAATTCCAGTCGGGAGTCTTCGGTACCAGCAGGGGTGGTCACAGCAACAGCACCCCTGGCTGATGTGCAGGCAGCAAATGGCAGTGCACGTGGGCAGCAGGCAGTCAGACAGCAACAGATGGTAGGTGGGAGCGTGCTCGGGGCTCTGGGGGGCAGTAGTTCGGCCTTCTGGGCAGGAGCGTGGTCTTCCGTGTGCTTACGCGTGGCCAGCTTGGTACGGAGTGATTTGGCACGTGAAAATCCTGCACGTCAGCGTGAAAATCGAGGAAAGGCCCTTAGCGCGTAAGCGCGTCAGCACGCATTGGCGATTCTATTGGACCAAAGGCCCTCAGCGCGTAAGCGCGTCTGTGACGTGACCCGCACGGGTGTTTCCCACACAGCACGTGATGACAGAGCACACGTGGAAAGACTGCACGTCAGAGTCTCATCGCGTGTGATTGGTGGAAATGGCCCTACACGCAGAAGTGACAAAGCGTGTAATAGGAGGAAATGTCCCTACACGCAGAAGTGACAAAGCGTGTAATTGGAGAAAATGGATCTACACGCAGAAGTGACAAAGCGTGTGATTGGTGAAAATGGATCTACACGCAGGAGTGACAAAGCGTGTGATTGGTGAACGTACACGCCGCGTAGGTGACACTGTACGTGTGGGCCTGTATATAAGGTACGTGTAGAACACCATTTCCTTGTACGTGCTTTTCGTGGAGAGCGAGTGGGTGAATTCTGTACTTCTTGTCGTTTCACACGCGATTTACTTCACGGCGTTTCCAGTTCGTACTCCCTGTTACCTCTGACAGCTTTTTCTCTTTTTTCTCTTGTACTGGTTTACCTCGGCCTGTTCCCTCAAACAGTGTCCCCTTCTACTGTTGTCCTGTCTTCTCAGACAGCGTACACATCTTCTTTTGGCGGGGGTATTGCCAACCAAACGCGCTCATTTTTCACGCTCTTTTACCTGGCAGACGGTGAGTCACGCACGTATCTAACTTCTGTGCTTGCCCCGTGTGTAGCCTACCCCTTCAGAGGTCATTCTAGGCTGCGTGTGACACGCATACGTTCATTCTTGTGTTACTGGGTGCCACAGCGTAGTGCAGGTTTTTATTTCTGCACACGTGGTCTAGGAGGGGTTGCGTGCACGTCAGCTCCCTTTTTTGGGCCTCCTGTGCATTGCGTGACCCGTCATCTTTCCCCAGGGGTTACAATCAGCCGTGCTAGAGCACTAGGGTACAATTACCATCTGGTACCCAACCCCTTTGACCCCCAATTGCCCAGGACAATTGTCTACAGCCACTCCCATACGCACATTAATATCAGTGCCATGGCTGGGAGGCGAGGATTCCGTAAGGGTGGCAAAGGTGGAAGAGCCACAAGTGGTGGCCGTGGTGGATCCGGTAGGGGACGTGGTCGTAACTTGCAGGGTGAGCCTGTCCCCCCATGTGTGGAGGACCAGTCAAGGGCACCCATCATCCCTCCCCACCCTCCCCCCCTCCCCCCCTCCCGTTGAGGCTGAAGTGGCTGACACCATCCATGCTCAGCCCTTGTTGGACCAGCCCATTGTGGCACCAGACCTGGCTGACTCCATGGCTGACTTCCAGGTCAGCAGGGCTACGACACGTGCGCTGGTGCACTTTGATGCTATCATGCCACGTGGATCTGGGGCAGCAAGGTCATCTGCTGCCCCAAGTAGGCAGGGCGGAGAGGCTGCAGGGGCAGCTGCGGCTCCATCCACCCCAGCTCTCACACACCCAGCCAGGACAGTGTCCGTCCTAATCCATTCTGCTGACATTCCCCATGACACCATTACACTTGAGCCAATGCCTGCACCAACTCCCATGCTGAGTGTGCAATCCCACACACCTGATACAGAGCCCACCAGGGCTCCTGCCCCTAGTGTCCAGAGCGGCGCAGGACACTCAGGATCACCACCACCTTCCAAGCGGAAGAGGAAGAGTGCTCGTCCGGCACAGGCTGATGCCCCAGACACGGCTACACAGTCCGGTCCGTCGAGGAAGCCCAGCTTCACGGATGACGAACTGAATGCACTTGTCGAGTATGTGTCCGGACATGATAACGAGATGGTCATTGTTGCAGGATCCAAGACCACACCTGCACAACGCCAGCCACACTGGCAGACCGTTGCGGACATCGTAAGTGCCCTTGGAATCGTGAGGCGCACAGCCAATGATTGCTACAAGCGCTGGAATGACCTAAAGCGCAGGGCAAAGAAGAAGCTGGCCTCAAGTCATGCCGCAACTCTAGTGACTGGAGGTGGGTCTCCAGTAGAAGACATGGAACTCACTCCACATGAGTCAGTCGCTGGGACCTACGTCACGGAGGAACAGATCCAAGGCGTGGGAGATCTGGCTGATTACGAGGCATTGTCCGGTGAGTGCACATGCATGTGTGTGCCATCCATGTGCATGGTGTGTGTGTGAGGGCATCTGTTTGTGTGCCAGGTGAGAGTGTGTGCTCCTGAGTCGAATGGGTCAGCCATGTGCTTCATGCAATACATCCTGCGCAGCTGCATTTTGCCATTGCAGTATCCCTTCTGCCAACAGTAGACATCTAGGCCAACAGCACCCACGTTGGCCTTGAAGTGTCACCTTGCCACAACATTGTTGCTTATTTTCCTATGTTCAATCAGACAGATTGTATGCATTCCACCACTTATACTAGGCATTCCTCAGTCCTCTAGTCACATGTATGGCATGGCCATGGTAAAGTGGAGTTACTTTGTTACCTGGATATCATATGTTCACACATGTCCCTGTGCAATTGGACCATATTGGACTGCCAGCTCCAGGTGATAAAGCTGACCTGTTTGAATTAGAAAAGCTATTGCATGTGGGAACTGGACAGAATGAATAAGTGCTGCCCTCCTCTCCATCTACACTCAATAGCAATGGCACATGCCATCTGTGTGATGGCATGTGTGTGTCACCTGGCAATCACAGGGCAATGTGTGATGCCACTGCCAGGCAGCATGCATGAAATGTGTTCAACTTCCATCTTTGTGTAATGAGTGTGTGCCATTTGCCTGCCCTTCATACGCAGTGAGGGTGCATGCATGGGAGGGTCTTAGTCATGTGGGACATGTGTCAATCAAGTACTGGTTCACTTGCTTCTCAGCCCTCATTGTGTGCCATGGTGCTAATGCGGGTTTATATTTCTTTGTCATTATGTCATTGCAGGGGAAGACGCACCTGATACTGCTGGGGTTGTGGAGATGGTGCAGAGCCAGGAGGGTTCCGAGGGCCGACCAACCACCAGTGAGGGACGTGGTGTGCTGGTGGGTGAAAACCCACAAGTGCTGCAGGTCGTGCTCTCAAGGGGTGTCTCTGGCTGCACCTCTCCCGAGCTGTACTCAGCTGTTGACTCGGATGATGAGACCTACGTGCCGTCACAGGTGAGTGTTCCAGGGAGGGAATCTGTTCTGTCCCACCCACCTGCACCAGGGTCAGAACCCTCAATGGGGATGTCAGTGTTGGCAGCTAGGCCTTTGGTGGTTACGGATGCAGGGTCACACTCCGCGACATCTGATCCTGTTCCTGGGCCAGCAGATTAGAGGGGGAATGCAGTCCTGCAGCCTCAGGCAGTGCCGGCACAGCATGGCGCAGTCCGCCTTGCCCCAGACAGGTGTGGTGCCCGCCGACGTGGTGGCCGTACGCCACCTGGCAATACCGCATGGGAGCAATCCATTTACGGTATGGCTACCCAACAGGCAGCATCATCCGAGATGATGGCTCAGGCCATGGATAGGGTGGCCACTTCCATTGTCCCCCCTGAAAGGCTGATGGAGCGACTAGAGCAGGCAACCGACTCCATCTGCCAGTCACACAGGGAGGACATGTTGGCGTCCAACAGGGACAGGCGGGCGGCACTGGCGACTCTGCAGGAGGCCATCTCCATAGAGTCCCAGGGCCACAGGGAAGCCCTGAGGCAGGAGCTACATCAACTCAGGACGACTCTTGTTGAGCTAGAGGCTTCAACACACCAAAGGACAGAACAGCAGCTGGAGCGTCTCACCCGTACGCTCTCAGCTGAGATGCAAGCAACGAGGGCGGAGGTCCGGGCATCCCGTGAGTTGTTGCATGGGGACCTCCGCACACTCATCCTCCAGAACGAGACCTACCACACCCGCATGATTGCAGCCATGGAGGAACAGAGTAGGGCCTTGCGTGGGCTGCCTCCCATAGTGCAACCACCTCCGGATGCAGCTGCACAGGGTGATAATAGCGACAGCAGTGATACTCCCACAATAGGGTAGCCGTGTGGGCTATGAGGCCATGGAGGTGTTTTTTTTTCCCCAGGATCCACACAGGTGGTTTCTGGTGTGCACCCTGACCTCGGACCTCCTGGGTGGCCTCCCCAACCCCCCCCCCGGGCCCTTTAATGGCCATTTTTTATTTTTTTTATTATTTTTTTTTATTTTTATTTTTATATTTTTCCCAAATTTTTTTGGGACAATTTGTTGGCTTCCGTGGTTCCTGTGGGCATACGCTGCATTGTGGCTGGGCACATGCAGGCTTGTCATGTATTAGGTTCAGATGCCTGGGTTTGAGTCACACACACCCCTCCTGCTTCCCGTTTCCATGGGCTTGCAAAGGGTGTGCCCAAGTGACATTGAAGTACATGGTGACATTGGACTCCCACTACATGTGTGGGTAGTCTAGTCAATACTGTGTATACATTCCTAGTGCATATTGCTGTTGTGTTGTACACTGCATGTTGCATTGATGTGTAACTCATCATCTGTGTCTGCCTCCCAATTTGCAGGTCCCTTCCTCATGTCTACACAAGGCCCTCTAGTCTGGAGATGGGGTCCTTGTTGGCAGCAGTGCACCTACAACTCTACATGGCACCAACACTGTTCAGTTGGAAGTGGTGGGAGTGCAGGCATATCCAGGTGGTGAGACAACTGATCTATTACATTACTGAAGTCATGTTAATGGTAGTACGTGCTCAAGTTTGTTGTTTGTCCTGCATTACAGTGAGCATTTCAGGTGTAGGAAGTTTCAATTGGGGACACTGTACATCGCAACACTTGTCATGTTGTGGGGATTACTTTGTTTACCTGCACATAGCATGACATGGCACGGTGTATTGTGTGGCGGTGCTGGGGATGGGTTGGGTGACATGGCACTGTCCTCTTGTTGCATTTAGCCAGTGGGTATTCATTTTGGCTGCTTGAATGTGTTTCTTCACAAAACTGCATTGGTGTTGTGTGTGGGTAGGGATGCACACATTGTAACACTTCCTGGTGAACAATCTCAGGCTGATATGCTTTTCACGGTTGAATCTCCAGACATCCACGATCAGTGACAGGTTGAGTCATCATTGATTGTCAGATGGAATGTGCCAGGCCAGTGTGCACTCCACAGGGGAGTGTATACTATGTGAAGTAATTAGCCACTAGCTGTGTACGGGTTGCCTCCCCTCGTGCCCTTTCCCCTCCCATGCACAGCGGCTGTGCATGTGGTTGGGGATGTGGGGCCACCACCATGTCCACGGCCAGGCCCCGGCGTGTTGCAGCGTTGTGCAGGACACATGCTGCCACTATGATCCTGCACACTACTGGGGGAGCGTATAACAGCTGCCCGCCAGAACGGTCAAGGGAGCGAAAGCGTGACTTTAGCACTCCGAATGTGCGCTCCACTATGCCCCGGGTTGTAATGTGGGCTGTGTTATATCTTACCTGGGGTGGCGTGGTGGGGTTCCGAATTGGCGTCATCATGTGGGGGCTGAGAGAGTAGGCACTGTCCCCTGTGGAGGTGGTGATTGGTATCATTGGTGGGGTTGTGACCTTGCTCAGTATCCAACATGCATGCATGTGCAGTGGCATACATACTCACCAAGAAGCCATGTATCGCCATGCCGCCCAGCATCTATGTCCCGGCATAGGGTGGACATTCGGTAAATGAAGCTGTCGTGGGTGGACCCGGGATAGTTGGCATATACTGAGGTGATGATTCCCTTGGCATTACATACTACCTGCACGTTGATGGAATGCCAGTGCTTGCGGTTCCTATAGATGTGCTCAGATGCCCTGGGGGGACGTAGAGCCACATGGGTGCAGTCGATGGCACCTAGCACTTTGGGGAATCGTGCCACACCGTAAAAATCCAGGGCGGCAGCATGCCTTTCAGCAGGTGTTCTGGGCAGGTATATGTGCCTGCGGACTGATGGGCGTGCAGTGATGATGTCCAAGACCTGGTGTAGGCAGCGTGACTGGGTGGCCTGTGACACCCCACCCACTATGGCACTTTTCCGCTGAAATGATCCAGTGGCTAAGAAGTGCAGTACATTGAGGACCTTCTCCAGGGGGCTGAGTGCTTGGGGGCACAGGGTGGGTGATGTGAGGTCATCCTCCCACTCACTCACCAGGTCCAGTATTATAAGTGGTGGAAACCTGTACCTTCCATACACCTGGTCATCAGGCATCCCGAAAAGGCTGGTTCTGGGTGTGAATATTCTGGCCCTGACTCTCCTCCTCCTCCTCCTTTGGTAGCCCACTGCCACTGCTGCTAGGAACGGTATGTTCATCCTGGCATCTGGCTTGTTGTTTGAAAAGTGCGCAAATTAATGCTTTGCGCGTGTTCTAGGCGAGCGTGTGACCCGCGCACCCCTGGAATCTAGTTCCCAGTCCAATAGCGTGTGGAAATTCCCACGCAGCACGGGATCAAGTGCGCTGACGTACTTGCGTGTGTAAGTGCCCGCGCACCCCTGAAATACACGTACATAGGCCAATCGCGTGTACGCGCACTTTTGTCCAATTACACGCGATGACGCACCCCTGAAATACACGTACATAGGCCAATCGCGTGTACGCGCACTTTTGTCCAATTACACGCGATGACACTCTGACGTGCAGTATTTCCACGTGTGCTCCGTCATCACGTGCTGAGTGGGGAACACCCGTGCGGGTCACGTCAGACGCGCTTACGCGCTGAGGGACTCTGGTCCAATAGAATCGCGTATGCGTGCTGACGCGCTTACGCGCTAAGGGCCTTTCCTCGGATTTCACGCTGACGTGCAGGAATTTCACGTGCCAAATCACTCCGTATCAAGCTGGCCACCCGAAAACACACGGAAGACCACGCTCCTGCCCAGAAGGCCGAGTTACTGCCCCCCAGTGCCCCGAGCAGCCTCCCACGTGCCATCTGCTGCTGCCTGCCTGCCTGCCTGCTGCCACCGTGCCCTGCCATTTGGTGCCTGCACATCAGCCATCTGCAGGGGTCCAGTTGCTGTGTCCACCCCTGCTGGAACTGAAGACTCCCGACTGGGATTACATCGCTCCACAGCCCAGCCCCAGGACCCAGTTGCCCACCCACACCTGCCTCTGGGGTTGCCATGTCGGGCACTTCCACATCTGGCACCAGTGGCAACCCCAGGCCAGAGGGGCAGAGGGGCACCAGCTTCACTGCCACCGAAGTTGGTGTCCTGGTGGAGCATGTCCTGGGGCAGTATGATGCCCTCTTTGGATCGTCCCACGCCAGCAAGGAAGGACGGGAGAGGATCTGGGCCGACTGTGTGGTTGCCATCAACGCGGAGGGGGTGGCAACCCGCAACGTCCAGAAGATCAAGAAGCGCTGGGAGGACTTGAGGTCCAGGACCCTTGTGAAGGCCCGGCGCCTCGTGGAGGGGGGCCGAGGCTGCATGAGTTCCATCCAGAAGAGGGTCCTGGAACGCGTACGCCCAGCGCTCCACGCCCAGGTCCTTGAGAGGGAGGCCCGTCTGGAGTTGTGCGGTAAGTGTCCAAGCATTACTGTGTGAGACAGGGCATGTTGCGGTGTGCTGGTTCTATGATACTTGCCTGTATGTGTGCCATGGGCCATGTATGCATGTATGTGTGCAGGGACATCATGGTAATGCATGTGCGACCAGTGATGTGTGACCCACATGGTTGTTGCATGTGTTGAAATGCGGCATGGGGAGCCCTATGCAGATTTTGGACATGAGAGCATGCCTGTCTCTGTACCTGGACATGGATGGGGGTGAAGGATGGGTGCTGATGCCAGGTACATATATGGTAGCCATGTCTGTGTGCCTGACCTGTGTGTCTGTGACTTGTGCATGCCATGGATGCATGACACATGTGTGTGACAATGCACAGATTCAGTGACGCACCCAACTTACCCTTGTTTCCCCTGTGTTTGGTGTGTTTGGGGCCAGATGGATGTGACTGAGGTGAAGTGTGTGCATGTGATATGCATGAGCCATGATGCATGTGAGTTGCATATCATTGAATGTTTCAATAGTCCATTGGACATGCATGGAAATGTCCATGGCATGCACCATGCCTGTTACTGTGTGTGTTTTGCCTGGACTGACCCATGTGTTGTGGAGGGACATGATGGAAGTGTACTTTGACAGTGGTGCTCATCTGCTATTGCTTCCTGTCTAGGGGACCATTGTACAGTAGCCTGATGCTTGTGTCCTTTGTCTCCCTCTACGCAGCGGCTAGTGAAGAAGAGGGCGGAGACGGCGCTGTGGAGCAAGGCGGCGGGGATGCCCCCACGGCTGCAGCGGAAGGGGTGGGTGAGCCCCCACAGGGGCCTGCTACGGCGGGAGACGGTGAGGAGCCATCCAGGTTGGTGGTTTGCACAGAGGAGGAGGAGGCCGACACTGGTGCACACATGGGGCCTGGTGGGAGCATCCCTGCTGGTGCAAGTGTTGCAGTCAAGGGCCAGGGCCAGGAGGCAGCACAGGTCACCGTGGAGGGGCCTGTGCATGTCGCTGTCCCTGACCCTGTGAGTGCACCACCATGCACCAGCAGGGATGCCCCGTCCCAGGCCCGTCCGCAGGTAGAGGGGATGTCCATGTCACCTGACTCCCCTCCACCTGCGGACGTGGGAACCCCTGGCCGCGTGGAGAAGGTCCTGATTGGGGTCGCGATGCGCACGGCTGTGATTCGTGATGACGTGCATGCTTCCCGGGAGGAGCACGCACGTCATCACGAAGTGCACCGTGCCGACGTGGCCCAATTGGGATCGGCCATGTTCGGGGGTTTCCTGCATGTGTTGGCCAATCTGACGGCCCTCTCCTCCTCTGTGCAGGCTATCCACCGGTCGTTCTCCTTGCCGTCTTCCGGCCCAGATGCCACCAGGGCCACCTGTGGACCTGCCCCGACCAATGCAGCCAGCTCGGTGGGGATCCCATCCCTGCCACAGTTGGGAGTCGGAGGTCCAGCAGGGGTGGACAACACAGCAAGTGGACCCCAGCAGATGGAAGATGTGACGGCATCATCGGGCAGGGCACGTGCACGACGGCGTCAGTGGTTTCCATCAGCCTGGATGCCGTCGTGCTGGCAGAGGCAGTGGCGTCGGAGGCAGCAGCGGGCTCGACGTGGGAGGCATCATGGCTCGGGGCCATCAAGAGCAGAGGGGCAGGCATTGGCCGGAGGGCAGGGCAACCCTGGGATGGTGGTGTCTTCCGTGTGGGAGGAGTTTGGCCAGCGGATAGGTGTGGAGCGGCAGCGGGCGGAAGAGGAGCGGCTCGCCATGGTCAGGGCGGAGTTCTCCATGCGTCGGGCATTGAGGCGGGCTGAGTGCCTCGAGGAAGCTCGCAGGGAATTTGAGGTGGACATGGGGTTGTCCCTGCGAGACCTCGGGGCCAGGACAGAGTCCCGCCTCCAGGACATCGACATGGAGTTCGATGATGCCCTGGCCAGCAACATCACCAAGTGAGCCGCAGGACTTGCCCGCTGCCTTTGTATATAGTTATTTAGTTAGTTAGTGCTAGGTTTCCTTTATTTTTTTTTATTATTTTGGACCGCTCGGACAATGGCCACTTTTTTGTACATATATTTTTCATTAGTTAGTAGTAGGTTTCATTTATGGTGTTGGGCTCATGGACCCTGGTACATTCCTGTATATAGTTTGTTTTTTTGGGAGATACATTATTTTAATTTCTTATTGTTTTCACCATGACGTAATGGTTTTTCATTAATTTCCTACTACATGATATTGCTTTGGACAACATTTTTTTTTTTCATTCCTTTGTTTTCTTGTTTATCACTTTTGTTCTCGGACATGGACCATTTCTTTACTTAGCCACATAGTTGTATGTTTGAAAAGTTAACTTATTTTTGTTATTTAATACATTTTTTATATTTTCTTACACTTGTGTTATTTTCTCATTGGTTTCTTACATGTCATGATATGGGTTTTGACATTCACTTGCACCCTTTGTGTATGTGTGTGTGACGGACATGTGTTCTTTTGCATACTTGCCATTGGGGTTGTGTCATGTGATTGCATTCACTATGTGGGTGGATGCAATCCTTGCCTGGGTGTTTGTGCTGGGTATGCTGGCCATTACTGCCATGATTGTGTATCGTCAGGACCTGGGGCCAGGGGGACATGTGTGGGGGCCTGCTGGCAGGTTCCCCACAGTGCTGGGGTTTGGGGGTGGTGGGAGACATGGGTGGGGGCCTGGTGGAGGCTGCCCCTGGTGGCGGGAGGGTGGGGGTGGTGGGAGACATGGGTGGGGGCCTGGTGGAGGGTGCCCCTGCACTGCTGGGGGGTGGGGGTGGTGGGAGACATGAGTGGGGGCCTGGTGGAGGCTGCCCCTGCACTGCTGGGGGGGTGGGGGTGATTGGGGACATGAGTGGGGGCCTGGTGGAGGGTGCCCCTGCACTGCTGTGGGGGTGGGGGTGGTGGGAGACATGGGTTGGACATGAGTGGGGGCCTGGTGGAGGCTGCCCCTGCACTGCTGGGGGGGGTGGGGGTGATTGGGGACATGAGTGGGGGCCTGGTGGAGGGTGCCCCTGCACTGCTGGGGGGGTGGGGGTGGTGGGAGACATGGGTGTGGGCCTGGTAGTGGGTGCCCCTGCACTGCTGGGGGGTGGGGGTGGTGGGAGACATGGGTGGGGGCCTGGTGGAGGCTGCCCCTGGTGGCGGGGGGGTAGGGGTGGTGGGAGACATGGGTGGGGGCCTGGTGGAGGGTGCCCCTGCACTGCTGGGGGGTGGGGGTGGTGGGAGACATGGGTTGGACATGGGTGGGGGCCTGCTGGCAGGTTCCCCACAGTGCTGGGGGTTGGGGGTGGTGGGAGACATGTGTGGGGGCCTGGTGGAGGCTGCCCCTGGTGGCGGGGGGGTGGGGGTGGTGGGAGACATGGGTGGGGGCCTGGTAGTGGGTGCCCCTGCACTGCTGGGGGGTGGGGGTGGTGGGAGACATGGGTGGGGGCCTGGTGGAGGCTGCCCCTGGTGGCGGGGGGGTGGGGGTGGTGGGAGACATGGGTGGGGGCCTGGTGGAGGGTGCCCCTGCACTGCTGGGGGGTGGGGGTGGTGGGAGACATGGGTGTGGGCCTGGTAGTGGGTGCCCCTGCACTGCTGGGGGGTGGGGGTGGTGGGAGACATGGGTGGGGGCCTGGTGGAGGGTACCCCTGGTGGCGGGAGGGTGGGGGTGGTGGGAGACATGGGTGGGGGCCTGGTGGAGGGTGCCCCTGCACTGCTGGGGTGTGGGGGTGGTGGGAGACATGGGTGGGGGCCTGGTGGAGGCTGCCCCTGGTGGCGGGGGAGTGGGGGTGGTGGGAGACATGGGTGGGGGCCTGGTGGAGGGTGCCCCTGCACTGCTGGGGGGTGGGGGTGGTGGGAGACATGGGTTTGGGCCTGGTAGTGGGTGCCCCTGCACTGCTGGGGGGTGGGGGTGGTGGGAGACATGGGTGGGGGCCTGGTGGAGGGTACCCCTGGTGGCGGGAGGGTGGGGGTGGTGGGAGACATGGGTGGGGGCCTGGTAGTGGGTGCCCCTGCACTGCTGGGGGGTGGGGGTGATTGGGGACATGAGTGGGGGCCTGGTGGAGGCTGCCCCTGGTGGCGGGGGGGTAGGGGTGGTGGGAGACATGGGTGGGGGCCTGGTGGAGGGTGCCCCTGCACTGCTGGGGGGTGGGGGTGGTGGGAGACATGGGTGTGGGCCTGGTAGTGGGTGCCCCTGCACTGCTGGGGGGTGGGGGTGGTGGGAGACATGGGTGGGGGCCTGGTGGAGGGTACCCCTGGTGGCGGGAGGGTGGGGGTGGTGGGAGACATGGGTGGGGGCCTGGTGGAGGGTGCCCCTGCACTGCTGGGGGGTGGGGGTGGTGGGAGACATGGGTGGGGGCCTGGTGGAGGCTGCCCCTGGTGGCGGGGGGGTGGGGGCGGTGGGAGACATGGGTGGGGGCCTGGTGGAGGCTGCCCCTGGTGGCGGGGGGGGTGGGGGTGGTGGGAGACATGGGTGGGGGCCTGGTGGAGGGTGCCCCTGCACTGCTGGGGGGTGGGGGTGGTGGGAGACATGGGTGTGGGCCTGGTAGTGGGTGCCCCTGCACTGCTGGGTGGTGGGGGTGATGGGAGACATGGGTGGGGGCCTGGTGGAGGGTACCCCTGGTGGCGGGAGGGTGGGGGTGGTGGGAGACATGGGTGGGGGCCTGGTAGTGGGTGCCCCTGCACTGCTGGGGGGTGGGGGTGATTGGGGACATGAGTGGGGGCCTGGTGGAGGCTGCCCCTGGTGGCGGGGGGGTAGGGGTGGTGGGAGACATGGGTGGGGGCCTGGTGGAGGGTGCCCCTGCACTGCTGGGGGATGGGGGTGGTGGGAGACATGGGTGTGGGCCTGGTAGTGGGTGCCCCTGCACTGCTGGGGGGTGGGGGTGGTGGGAGACATGGGTGGGGGCCTGGTGGAGGGTACCCCTGGTGGCGGGAGGGTGGGGGTGGTGGGAGACATGGGTGGGGGCCTGGTGGAGGGTGCACCTGCACTGCTGGGGGGTGGGGGTGGTGGGAGACATGGGTGGGGGCCTGGTGGAGGCTGCCCCTGGTGGCGGGGGGGTGGGGGTGGTGGGAGACATGAGTGGGGGCCTGGTGGAGGGTGCCCCTGCACTGCTGGGGGTTGGGGGTGATTGGGGACATGAGTGGGGGCCTGGTGGAGGCTGCCCCTGGTGGTGGGGGGGTAGGGGTGGTGGGAGACATGGGTGGGGGCCTGGTGGAGGGTGCCCCTGCACTGCTGGGGGGTGGGGGTGGTGGGAGACATGGGTTGGACATGGGTGGGGGCCTGCTGGCAGGTTCCCCACAGTGCTGGGGGTTGGGGGTGGTGGGAGACATGTGTGGGGGCCTGGTGGAGGCTGCCCCTGGTGGCGGGGGGGTGGGGGTGGTGGGAGACATGGGTGGGGGCCTGGTAGTGGGTGCCCCTGCACTGCTGGGGGGTGGGGGTGGTGGGAGACATGGGTGGGGGCCTGGTGGAGGCTGCCCCTGGTGGCGGGGGGGTGGGGGTGGTGGGAGACATGGGTGGGGGCCTGGTGGAGGGTGCCCCTGCACTGCTGGGGGGTGGGGGTGGTGGGAGACATGGGTGTGGGCCTGGTAGTGGGTGCCCCTGCACTGCTGGGGGGTGGGGGTGGTGGGAGACATGGGTGGGGGCCTGGTGGAGGGTACCCCTGGTGGCGGGAGGGTGGGGGTGGTGGGAGACATGGGTGGGGGCCTGGTGGAGGGTGCCCCTGCACTGCTGGGGGGTGGGGGTGGTGGGAGACATGGGTGGGGGCCTGGTGGAGGCTGCCCTGGTGGCGGGGGGGTGGGGGTGGTGGGAGACATGGGTGGGGGCCTGGTAGTGGGTGCCCCTGCACTGCTGGGGGGTGGGGGTGGTGGGAGACATGGGTGGGGGCCTGGTGGAGGGTACCCCTGGTGGCGGGAGGGTGGGGGTGGTGGGAGACATGGGTGGGGGCCTGGTGGAGGGTGCACCTGCACTGCTGGGGGGTGGGGGTGGTGGGAGACATGGGTGGGGGCCTGGTGGAGGCTGCCTCTGGTGGCGGGGGGGTGGGGGTGGTGGGAGACATGAGTGGGGGCCTGGTGGAGGGTGCCCCTGCACTGCTGGGGGGTGGGGGTGGTGGGAGACATGGGTGGGGGTCTGGCGGAGGGTACCCCTGGTGGCTGGAGGGTGGGGGTGGTGGGAGACATGGGTGGGGGCCTGGTGGAGGGTGCCCCTGCACTGCTGGGGGGTGGGGGTGGTGGGAGACATGAGCAGGTGTGCAGGGTAGTCCCCTGTGGTGTGTGCTGCCTGCAGGGGCCGTGGAGGGTGTACAGGTAATGCCTGGGAGCACACAGCCAAATCGCGTGTGGAACTTCCCGCGCACCCCTGCAATCCACGTACCCTGACTAATCGCGTGTGGAACTTCCCGCGCACCCCTGATATCCACGTACCCGGCCATATCGCGTGTGGAACTTCCCGCGCACCCCTGAAATCCACGTACCCGGCCATATCGCGTGTGGAACTTCCCGCGCACCCCTGCAATCCACGTACCCTGCCTAATCGCGTGTGGAACTTCCCGCGCACCCCTGAAATCCACGTACCCTGCCTAATCGCGTGTGGAACTTCCCGATCACCCCTGAAATCCACGTACCCTGCCTAATCGCGTGTGGAACTTCATGCGCACCCCTGAAATCCACGTACCCTGCCTAATCGCGTGTGGAACTTCCCGCGCACCCCTGAAATCCACGTACACTGCCTAATCGCGTGTGGAACTTCCCGCGCACCCCTGAAATCCACGTACACGGCCATGTCGCGTGTGGAACTTCCCGCGCACCCCAGAAATCCACGTACACGGCCATATCGCGTGTGGAACTTCCCGCGCAACCCTGCAATCCACGTACCCTGCCTAATCGCGTGTGGGACTTCCCGCGCACCCCTGAAATCCACGTACCCTGACTAATCGCGTGTGGTGCTTCCCGCGCACCCCTGAAATCCACGTACCCGGCCGTATCGCGTGTGGAACTTCCCGCGCACCCCTGAAATCCACGTACCCTGACTAATCGCGTGTGGTACTTCCCGCGCACCCCTGAAATCCACGTACACTGCCTAATCGCGTGTGGAACTTCCCGCGCACCCCTGAAATCCACGTACACGGCCATGTCACGTGTGGAACTTCCCGCGCACCCCAGAAATCCACGTACATGGCCATATTGCGTGTGGAACTTCCCGCGCAACCCTGCAATCCACGTACCCTGCCTAATCGCGTGTGGGACTTCCCGCGCACCCCTGAAATCCACGTACCCTGACTAATCACGTGTGGTACTTCCCGCGCACCCCTGAAATCCACGTACCCGGCCATATCGCGTGTGGAACTTCCCGCGCACCCCTGAAATCCACGTACCCTGACTAATCGCGTGTGGTACTTCCCGCGCACCCCTGAAATCCACGTACCCGGCCATATCGCGTGTGGAACTTCCCGCGCACCCCTGAAATCCACGTACCCGGCCATATCGCGTGTGCAACTTCCCGCGCACCCCGGTATACACGCACACGTTTATTTTTTCTCTCAGCGCGTGTCTGTGTTTGTGGGTACCCCTTTGTACGTCATTTATCCTGGAGGGCCACAGTATTGGACATTCATCATGGCTGTATATAGGTGCTATTTGTTGGCGCACCTTTTAGCGCACATTTCTTCCAGGCGCAGAGACGCTACCGCCTGCTTTCTTGTGGCGGTCGTGTTTGTGCCTGTGCGCTGGTTTGAGCGTGCGCTTTTTTGCCCTATTCTATTCCATGAATACGTGTTGTAGGCGAGCGTGTGGGCGTTCCGCGCACTTTTACCCTGTGCTTCCCCCGTGACGCCCACATTTTGGCAAGTTGTTCCCCATTCCGAGTGTTACGCCCCGTGTTCCGCCTACTTTTGTTGCGTGCGCCGCGCTATGTGCGATTTTCGCTGTGGACTGTGCGATTTTCGCTGTGGCCTGGCGCACGCCGTTAGATGGCCTGTGCGCCAACGTGCGCCGCGCACTTTCTTATCGCACGTCCGATGGTTTTCTCGCGCACGGCCTTCCATGAATCGATGTGCGCTGCTTTTCGTGCGATTTTCGCTATTCCACTGCGATTTTCGCTATTCCACTGCGATTCGCACGTTTTTGGCCACTTGCGCCGCGCTAATTATTCCATGAATCGGCTTGTAAGTTTTTCTAATTTGAAGAATAGGGATCTGAGGTCTGTTTTAGCAGTATTCAACCTTTTGAAAGGATTTAATGTTGAGCCCCGTTGGGCAAGTAATGCTTTAATGTCATCATCTCAAGTGATTAGATATTCAGCAACTTCCGCCATAATACAGCTGCTGGGTGTAGTGACTTGAAAGTAACTAGGAACAAAGAAATGGCAGAACAAGTCACAAGTCCACAGCGCTTGTAAAACAATATAAGGGATCAAACACAAGGCTGCAGGTATCTGGATGGTGTGGGTACACTGCCAATGTACATCCACAAGGTAAGTTAATGAAGACAAAAGTGGTTCCAGTCTCTCTGCGCCAAGCAATTGAAATTTATTGGAGATACAAGGGGATGCCTGACACGTGTTTCAAGCTGAGTGCAGCTCTTCGTCAGAGGCTTACATGATGCAAAAATGCAAATAACACACATTAATTACATGATTAGTAAATTAATTCATACAAAAGCCAAGGCACAAGAGAAATGCAAAGAACCCATGGCAGGTTCCACCACAATTAGCACATGGATGAAGCATGCAAAAAAACATTTAGCAAAAATGTTTAAAGTTACCACAAATTGTCAAATTCCGTACGTAGCACATTGGCAGAGTTGCAATTAAAAGAAGAAAGAAAAAAAGGGGGGAACAAAGCACAATTTAAAGTCAACGAATGACCTAAGCAGAGCAGTCAAGTACCAACAAAACAACTAGGTCTTGAGTAATGGGATCCATATTTGTGCCCATAATTATCTGTTAAGAATTTACCTTGGATTACAGCAAGGTCTTCATAATTTTAACATTGGGCAATGCCAGGTAAATGTCTGAAAGCAAACCCAATTTGTAATTATGGCTATAGATGCAGGGACAAGAAAATAAATAATTAAATAAACAGAAGTGATAAAATTGTGCCCCTCATTTATGAGTCCATTATCTACACCCAAGACTTGGCTACATGCTGCCAAAGTCCAGGGTTTCCATAAATGTGGGGGTTGCAATATGTGTCAATTTACATTTGAGACATCCTTAGTCACATTTGGTACACATGGTGAACATGCAATCAAGTCCTTTATCAATTGTAATTCAAAGTTTGTTGTGTATTGCATTATATGCATTTGTGGCCTCAAATATATAGGAAGTACAATTCGGATTAGTGAACATCTGGCTACAATTGGTAGCCAAGATGCTAAATATCCTCTTGCACATCATTGGCAAAATTTCCATCAAATGGATTGTAAAAACGACATTCGGTTTGTGGGGCTGTGTAAGGTTACATTGCCCCCACGGGGTGGCAACCTCATATTACAATTACGTCAATTGGAGGTGAAATTAATTTGCAAATATCGTACTGTCTCTTTAGGGCTCAATTCGGATCACGAGTTTGCCACCTTTTTATAATTTAGAGCCATATAGTGATTGTGATTGACAAGTGCCATTTACTTTTCCCCCCTTTTTAATGCAGAATAGGTATTGCAAACAAAGTACACAATAACATGTTTTGTTTATGGGGTTACGTCCCCACTTCTTTCAAATTCTGTGCAATGTACTCTAATATATTATTATTTGTTAAAATGTGCTCCTATGTTGAACGTTGTCCTACAGCAGCGCACTCACGTCACGGCTTCCATTACTGCATATATGCAGTTTTTCCAATTGTTTCTGGTCTGTCTTGTTCCTCTCTAAACAATTAATTGGACCTGTCCCTGTAAAAGTAGCTAACTTTAATCCCATTTTGTTTATAAATATATCGTTGCATTTTAGTTTAATATATGTTTCACATACTGTTTAGTACAATTTAGCTCAATATATGTTTTGTTTACATTGGGACAGTGGCACATTTTAAAGTATGCACAATACAATGGCTCTTTCCCTTCTGACGGCTTCAATCCTTCAATTCCCTTGCCCTTTCAACATGGCAGCTCATTTATTTCAATTTCTCTTCCTTGTCGCTTGCCCACGCTTCTCGTTGTTCGAGCATTGTGTATATTTAGTCCTTTAACTATGTCGCACGTTGCGCGATAGCAGACACATGAGTACGATCGTCGCGGTAAAACGTGTTTTCATGCTCCATTTAATTACTGAAGATTTAAGACCCCCCCTGGTCGGCTGTCTATCTAATTAGTGGTCAGCAACATAATTATGGCACCTTAAAGCAATTACTGGGTCTATTGGAGTGTTCCAGTCGTGTGTTAAAGGGTTTTTTTCTCGCATCTTTGCAACTTTAATTGAGACCCTTCTCTTTCTTTTTCTTTTCTTTCCTTTGTGAATATAGCCTTCCGCAATCGCAAGGCAGTCTGAGGTATGCTTGTCACTCAATTTTATCACTTCTATTTATTTAATTATTTATTTTCTTGTCCGTGCATCTATAGCAATATTTACGAATTGGGTTTGCTTTCAGACATTTACCTGGCATTGCCCAATGTTAAAATTATGAAGACCTTGCTGTAATCCAAGGTAAATTCTTAACAGATAATTATGGGCACAAATATGGATCCCATTACTCAAGACCTAGTTGTTTTGTTGGTACTTGACTGTGCTGCTTAGGTCCTTCGTTGACTTTAAATTGTGCTTTGTTTTTCCCCCCCTTTTTTCTTTCTTCTTTTAATTGCAACTCTGCCAACGTGCTACGTACGGAATTGGACAATTTGTGGTAACTTTAAACATTTTTGCTAATATGGTTTTTTGCATGCTTCATCCATGTGCTAATTGTGGTCGCAACCTGCCATGGGTTCTTTGCCTTTCTCTTGTGCCTTGGCTTTTGTATGAATTAATTTACTAATCATGTAATTAATTTGTGTTATTTGCATTTTTGCATCATGTAAGCCTCTGACGAAGAGCTGCACTCAGCTTGAAACATGTGTCAGGCATCCCCTTGTATCTCCAATAAATTTTAATTGCTTGGCGCAGAGAGACTGGAACCACTTTTGTCTTCATTAACAAACCTCGTGGATGTAAATTGGCAGTGTACACACACCATCCAGATACCTGCAGCCTTGTGTTTGAGCCCTTATATTGTTTTACAAGCGCTGTGGACTTGTGACTTGTTCTGCCATTTCTTTGTTCCTGACTATTTTACAGTACCCTGATGCGTGTGTTCTATGTCTACATCTATACAGCGCCGAGTGAAGAAGAGGACAGAGACGGCGCTGTGGAGCAAAGCAGCTAGGAAGCCTCCGCCGTCCGGCAACGCAAGGCCCAGTCACCCTCCCAGGAATTGCCATCATCCGGGAGCAAGGGGACTGGTGCCTCATCTGCCACTACGGCTGCAGCGGAAGGGGTCGGTGAGCCCCCATAGGGGCTTGAAACGGCGGAAGACGGTGTGGCGCCATCCAGGTTGGTGGTTTGCACAGAGGAGGAGGAGGCTGCTACTGAGCCGCACATAGGGCCTGGTGGGGGTGGTACCACTGGTGCAAGTGGTTTAGTCCAGGGGCAGGCGCAGCACAGGTCACCGTGGAGGGGCCTGTGCATGTCACTGTCCCTGACACTGTGATTGCACCACCATGCACCAGCAGGGATGCACCATCCCAAGCCCGTCCGCAGGTAGGGTGGAGGTCCACGTCATCTGACACTCCTCTACCTGCGGACGAGGGGACCTGTGACTGTATGGAGACCGTCCTGATTGGTGTCATGTTGCGCACACGTGACATTCGTGATGACGTGCGTGCTTCCTCGGGGGAACACGCATGTCATCACGAAGAGCTGCGTGCCAACGTGGCCCAGTTGGGAGGGGCCTTGGTCGGGGGTTTCGTACATGTGTCGAGCACTCTGGTGGCCCTCTCCTCCTCTGTGGAGACTATGCGCCAGTCGTTCTCCATGCCATCTTCTGGCCCAGATGCCACCAGGGCCCCGTGTGTACCTGCTCTGACCAACGCAGCCAGCTCGGTGGAGATCCCATCCCTGCCACAGTAGGGAGTCGGAGGTACAGCAGTGGACGACACCCCAGCAACTGGACCCCAGCAGATGGAGGATGTGCCGGCATCATCGGGCAGGGCACGTGCACGACGGAGCCGGTGGATTCCATCAGCCCGGATGCCTCCGTGCTGGCAGAGGCAGTTGCGTCGGAGGCAGTGGCAAGCTCAACGTGGGAGGCACCATGACTCGTGGCCATCAACATCAGAGGGGCAGGCATCGGCCGGAGGGCAGGAGGACCCTGGAATGGGAGTGCTTTCCGTGTGGCAGCGGTTGGGCCAGCGGATAGATGCGGATTGGTTGTAGGTGGAGGAGGCATGGCTCACTATGGTCAGAGAGGAGAACTTCATGCGCAGGGCTCTGAGGCAGGCTGAGTGCCTCGAGGGAATTTGCAGGGAGTTGGAGGTGGACATGGCGTTATCCCTGAGAGACCTCGGGGCCAGGGAACAGGCCCACCTCCAGGATGTTGAACATGAGTTCGATGATGCCCTGGTCCGGGAAATCAACTAGTGAGCCGTAGGACTTGCCCGCCGCCATTGTACATAGTTAATTAGTGTTAGGTTTCATTTATGTTTTTCTTTCATTTGGGGCACTTGGACTATGCCCCACCTTTTTGTAGATAGTTCTTTATTAGGTAGGTTTTTTTGTAGGTTTCCTTTCAATAGTTGGGCTTATGGACCCTGGATGTGTTATTTGTATATAGTTGGAGACTGCATTTCTCATCATTCTTTTTTTGTTCACCATGGAGCAATGGATTATTCTTATTTTTTTTCTTTGGATTTCGTTTGCTGGACAGACACTTTGGACCCATTTTCATTTGGATTTCTCTGGATTCTGCTTTCATATTTTTTCTTTCATTTTTTTTGGAATATGCTGCATTTTCTTTATTATTTCCATTATTGTGTAATTTGATTTAATCCCCTTGCTTTTGTGTTCAATACATTTTCTTTTCATACTTCAATGTGTGGCATTCTCTCATTGGTTTCATGCATGTCACGATGTGGGTTTTCTTATTCACTTGCACCCATTGTGTGTGTGTGACGGACATGTGTTGATGTGCATACTTGCCATTTGGGTTGTATCATGTAATGGGCATTTCTATGTGGGGTGGATGGAATACTTGGTTGGGTGTTTGGACAGGGGTGGCGTGGGGTGTGATTTGGGTGGCCATGAGGCCCATGATATTGGATCGTGATGACGTGTTGGGGGGACATGCTGGCAGGTTCCTTCAATGCTGGGTGGGTGGCGGTGCGGGGGTAAATGAGTTGGGGTCTGCTGGCAGATGCCCGTCAATGCTGGGTGGGGGGATTCAGTGGGACATGAGTAGGGGCATGCTGGCGGGTGCCGTCAATGCTGGGGTAGTGGGGGGGCAGGGGGACATGAGTGGGGCCTGCTGGCTGATGCCCGTCAATGCTGGGTAGGTGGGGGTGCAGGGGGACATGAGTCGGGGGCTGCTGGCAGGTGCCCGTAAATGATGGGGGGTGAGGGTGCAGGGGCACATGAGTCGGGGCCTGCTGGCAGGTGCCCGTCAATGCTGGGGGGTGGAGGTGCAGGGGGACATGAGTCGGGGCCTGCTGGCAGATGCCCATCAATGCTGGCGGGAGTGGGGGTGCAGGGGGACATGAGTCGGGGCCTGCTGACAGGTGCTCGTCAATGCTGGGGGGGTGGGGGTGAGGGGGACATGAGTCGGGGCCTGCTGGCAGGTGCCTGTCAATGCTGGGGGGTGGGGTTCAGTGGGACATGAGTCGGGGCAGGCTGGCAGGTGACCGTCAATGCTGGGTGGGTGGGGGTGCAGGGGCACATGAGTTGGGGCCTGCTGGCAGGTGCCCATCAATGCTTGGGCGGTGGAGGTGCAGGGGGACATGAGTCGGGGCCTCCTGGCAGGTGCCCGTCAATGCTGGGGGGTGGGGGTGCAGGGGGACATGAGTCGGGGCCTGCTGGCAAGTGCCCATCAATGCTGGGGGGGTGGGGTTGCAGGGGGACATGAGTCAGGGCCTGCTGGCAGGTGCCCGTCAATGCTGGGTGGGGGGATTCAGTGGGACATGAGTCGGGGCATGCTGGCAGGTGCCCGTCAATGCTGGGGTAGTGGGGGGCAGGGGGACATGAGTGGGGCCTGCTGGCTGGTGCCCATCAATGCTGGGTGGGTGGGGGTGCAGGGCGACGTGAGTCAGGGCCTGCTGGCAGGTGCCCGTCAATGCTGGGGGGGTGGGGGTACAGGGGCACATGAGTTGGGGCCTGCTGGCATGTACCCGTCAATGCTGGGGGTGTGGGGGTGCAGGGGGGCATGAGTCAGGGCCTGCTGGCAGGTGCCCGTCAATGCTGGGGGGGTGGGGATGCAGGGGGACATGAGTCGGGGCCTGCTGGCGGGTGCCGTCAATGCCTGGGTAGTGGGGGGGCAGGGGGACATGAGTGGGGCCTGCTGGCTGATTCCCGTCAATGCTGGGTGGGTGGGGGTTCAGGGGGACATGAGTCGGGGGCTGCTGGCAGGTGCCCGTCAATGATGGGGGGTGAGGGTGCAGGGGCACATGAGTCGGGGCCTGCTGGCAGGTGCCCGTCAATGCTGGGGGGGTGGGGGTGCAGGGGGACATGAGTCGGGGCCTGCTGGCAGGTGCCCGTCAATGCTGGGGTGAGTGGGGGTGCAGGGGGACATGAGTCGGGGCCTGCTGGCAGGTGCTCGTCAATGCTGGGGGGGTGGGGGTGCAGGGGGACATGAGTCGGGGCCTGCTGGCAGGTGCCTGTCAATGCTGGGGGGTGGGGTTCAGTGGCAGGCTGACAGGTGACCGTCAATGCTGGGTGGGTGGGGGTGCAGGGGCACATGAGTCGGGGCCTGCTGGCAGGTGCCCATCAATGCTTGGGCGGTGGGGGTGCAGGGGGACATGAGTCGGGGCCTCCTGGCAGGTGCCCGTCAATGCTGGGGGGTGGGGGTGCAGGGGGACATGAGTCGGGGCCTGCTGGCAAGTGCCCATCAATGCTGGGGGGGTGGAGTTGCAGGGGGACATGAGTCAGGGCCTGCTGGCAGGTGCCCGTCAATGCTGGGTGGGGGGATTCAGTGGGACATGAGTCGGGCATGCTGGCAGGTGCCCGTCAATGCTGGGGTAGTGGGGGGCATGGGGACATGAGTGGGGCCTGCTGGCTGGTGCCTGTCAATGCTGGGTGGGTGGGGGTGCAGGGCGACATGAGTCGGGGCCTGCTGGCAGGTGCCCGTCAATGCTGGGGGGGTGGGGGTACAGGGGCACATGAGTTGGGGCCTGCTGGCACGTACCCGTCAATGCTGGGGGGTGTGGGGGTGCAGGGGGACATGAGTCAGGGCCTGCTGGCAGGTGCCCATCAATGCTGTGGGGGTGGGGGTGCAGGGGGACATGAGTCAGGGCTCACTAGTGCATGGTGCCATGTGTGCTGGATGCGGGGCATGCCCAGGGTGTATGGGCTGCCTGTGGGGCATGACCAGGGGGTGCAGGGTAGTCTCCTGTGGTGTGGGCTGCCTGCGGGCCATGGCCAGAGTGGATGGGCTGCCTGCGGGGCATGGCCAGAGATGCAGGGTAGTCCCCTGTGGTGTGGGCTGCCGGCAGGACCTGGGGAGAGGGGAGAGGGCACACCCGGGAGGACCCACACTGCCATATAGCGTGTGGTACTCCCCGCGCACCCCAGGAATACACGTACCCCTCTCGCCAAGCAAAATCACGTGTAAAACTCCCTGCTTACCCCTCAGAATGCACGTACCCCTCTCGCGCTAGCGAATTCGCGTGTAAAACTCCCCGCGCACCCCTCAGAATACACGTACCCCTCTCGCTGTAGCAAAATCACGTGTAAAACTCCCTGCGCACCCCTCCAAATACACGTACCTCGCTCGACCAGCGAAATTGCATGTAAAACTCTACGCGCACCCCTTGCAATACACGCATGCAGCCCATCCGCCCTCAACATTCCCCACAGGCAGTCCATCACCCCAGTGCATGCCCCACAGGCTGACACACCACAGGGTGGAGTTTTACATGCGATTTCGCTAGCGTGAGAGGAGTACGTGTATTCTGAGGGGTGCACGGGGCGTTTTACCCGTGATTTCGCTAGCACAAGAGGGGTATGTGTATTCTGAGGGGTGCACAGGGAGTTTAACACGTGATGCCGCTAGCACGAGAGGGATACGTGTATTCTGAGGGGTGCGCGGGGAGTTTAACACGTGATTTCGCTAGTGCCAGAGGGGTATGTGTATTCTGAGGGGTGTGCAGGGAGTTTAACACGCAATTTACCTAGGGCGAGACGGGTACGTGTATTCGGAGGGGTGTGCGGGGAGTTTAACACATGATTTCGCTAGCGCAAGAGGGGTACATGTATTCGGGGGGTGCACGGGGAGTTTAACACGCGATTTCGCTAGTGCGAGAGGGGTACATGTATTTGAAGGGGTGCGCGGGGAGTTTTACACGCGATCTCGCTACTGCGAGAGGGGTATATGTATTCTGAGAGGTGCGTGGGTAGTTTTACACAGGGATTCGCTAGCGCGAGAGGGCTACGTGTATTCTGAGGGGTGCGCGGGGAGTTTTACATGCGTTTTTGTGGTTGGGGGGCTGTATGCTGGTCCACTGGCCTGTGCGTCATGTACAGGATTTGTGCGCTGTTCATGGCACACGGGGCGGGGTTGAGGGCATGACTGGCGCTGCTGCAGGGTCGCTGCACCACTCTGCGCCACGGCTGGTTATGGATGTTGAAATCCATGAATACGCTGTGCGCTGAAATGGGTTTTGGCGCACGCGGCTGGCGCAGACAGCCGCACGCGCACACTGTGCGCCAGCCGCGTGCGCCACTCCTGCGCTAAATTCTATGAATTACCCCCTAAATGTCACGTGCTTATGAAATGCAATATTTTACCTGGCATGTACATAACATTAATTAGCATTAGTGACATGAAGATGGCCTTTTAATTATATCTTCCTCAGATGAATCCAATATTAGTTTACTACCTGTAACCCAACTAAATTCTCTTTCAATGTTCTGCCTTTGATCAATTAAAGCGATTTCATTTCTATCTCTCTACTCAATCCTTTTTTGATGTATACCTTGTGCATTCCCAAGGGGCTGTGCCATCCCCAGTTATGTACTCTCCAGCAAAGACTACAGACACTGGTTGTCGGAAACCAAAAGAGGCACGTAAAAAGACGTTTTAAAAAATATGTTTCATCTCCCACATAGCCAACAAACGTATTAGAGTTTGTGGCAGAGGGAGGATAACAATTATAATTTCTGGGGATTTCCTGTCCTTAAGGGGCGACAGCCACAGTAGGATCCCACTTGCCCTATCCCTTGGCGGTTATTAGGGATAGCGGACTCACCTCCCTGGACCCAGCGGTGTTGGCTCCCACACAGAGAGAGGGGACAAACTCCTTGGATTCGACACAAACTTGTTAAACTCTTGATCTGAGGGTTATAAAGTGTGTATCTATTTCAAAAGGGATGTTCATGCAAAATTTGGAAGCATTAGTGGCTTCATACCAAAATATTTTCTTTCCATATGCACAGATACACATACTTAGATTAAGGGACTCATTACGAGTTTGGCGATATGCGATAAAAATGGCTGTCATTGAATTACCACCACTTTTACCACACCGCTGTATTAGGGGTTGGTACTCATTCCGAGCGCATAATTAATGCCAGTAGAATTACAGCTAAAATATGGCTGAATTAGCCACGGGCCTCATCACAAGTTGGGCGGTAGCCCCGGCGCTATTAGTGCTGGGGCTATTAGCGCTTCCGCCAAACCCCCCGGCATTATTAGTGCCCGATCACAGGTTTGGTTGAGCGGTTATTTCCCATTCCCCATTGGGCCCATTCGGGAATCCCTCATTCCCCATTGGGCCCAGTGGGGAATTTGTCCACTATTACTGCTGGCGGATTTCCCGCCAGCGGTAATATCGCCGACAATCGGCACATTTTCAGCAGATTTCCCCCCAGCTCAGAGCTGGGGGGAAATCAGCCAAGGCCATGATTTGGCGGACCCTTAAATGCGGTGGTGGCGCTATTACAGCCACATTTAAGGGTCCGCCAAATCATGGCCAAATCACCAAACTCGTGATGAGGCCCACAGTGCTAAAATACCACCAAGATGCAAGATGGTATTTCTGCCGTATTATAAGTTGAAATACAAAGTAAATACCTCCAACATGGGTGGCAATCCTGCCCAAAACACACTGCTTTTCCATCCACCCAAAAGGTTGAGGTAAATGCATCCAGGTGATGAGAATCAAGTCACAGGTGCACTCAATCCACTTTGAGTACATAAGACCGACACCTGCATTCCAACAAACATGGGGCCATGAGCAGTTGCAAACTGGGACATGTGGAAGTTCCTGCTCCAAATTGAGGAGCACAGGCAGGAAAAGCACCACAGAGCACACAGGACAGAGAGGAGGAAGAGATGCCATTCAGGGCGAATGCCCATTCCCCAGGTCAGGCCGTCACCCTGGGCATTAACTGATGTCTAGATGATAACTCTGTACTGGCTGAACAGGGAGATCATTGTTGAGCTACTCTCCCTGATCCATTTCAACATACAGAGCAGGATCAACATTAGAACTGCCTACATCTGCTGCTGAAGCTTGTGTCAGTGTTTTATTTTCTTGCAACTGACAGCTACCAACACACTGTGGGCATGCTGAATGGCATGTCTCAGCCCACATGTTGAGTTGTTTTTGGGAATCCCAGCACATCTCCCTGGCACAGATGAATGCCACAAAGGCAGGTATTTTCCTGGAAGCCAGATGCCTAATGTAATTGTCACTCTGGACAGCACCCATGTGGCATTGGTTGCCCCCCGGGTTATCGATAGAGGCATACTACAACAGGAAACAGTTTCACTCAATGAATGTCCAGGTCACCTGCGATGTTGACCTCATGAACATTAACTGCTGCACCTGCTTTCATTGAAGCACACACAACACCTTGGTCCTGCGGAACAACACACTTCCTGCATACATGGAGGGTCACAGAGGCCAATGGACATGGGTACTGGGTGAGCACATTTGCCATTGCACACAATAATATTGCACAAGTGAAATGCTATGTGATGGGGGAATTTCCACTACTGACCAATGCATGCCCACACATGATATCCACCAACTCACAGGTCTAGGCCCTGCAGGAAAATGCAGTAGTATGTCAGTAATGCATACTGCACAAAAACATAAGTAATAGACATTGTGGTAAGTCAGACGAAGGAGACAGACTAGTTTTTGACATATATATCCCTATTCTATGGGTTTCCCTACCTAACAAAACTAACTAGTGTACTTGTCCACAGTAGTGAAGTCCAAAAGTAAACAGTCTGTCCTCTGTCACAAAGTTAATCTCTGTTGGACCTGCCACTAAAGAAAAACAACAAAAAGTTCAGAAGAATGTCTCCCTTCTCCTTGATAGGCTGTTCAGCCCTAACAGTTGATTTTCAAATAGTTATTTGCTTCCTCTTGAATTAATTCCTTTAGTTCTTCTCGGGGGACTATTCCACTCTCCTTGTGTCCCCTTTCCTTGTTGAGATTAACTTTTTCTCCTCACTGTATTTGGGTTTTCACCCCTTTTTACTGTGTCTTCTTGAAGTGTCTTTTTAAGGTTCATTTTTATCCCAGCACTTTGGAGCAACTCAATGTCCCTTCTCTTTGTCGAGATTCTCTGTATTCCTTTGATTCCTTATTTCCCCATGAACAACGTGATTTGCACACAATTTCTCTTGGTCTCGTAAGTTGACTTTCACTTTGGACTGAATCAGATATTCCCAACAACTGCAAGAGGTTTTTTGCTCAGTTCATGTCTTGTAGTACTTAATGAGACAGGTTTCATTATGTCTTTCTTTAGGGTAATTCTGGTTCTTAATAACACTTGTCTCCTCAATATGATAAGTAGAATGATTTTCAGAGCTATTCTCACTCATAAAAACTGTCGTTGTTTCACTGGGACAAGTAGGCTGTGTCCCAGAGTTATGCTGACTCCTATAAGCACTTGTGTCAATAGGAGGACTGAGACTACATGCACATTGAAAATCTGATCAGTGGCCATGAATGTGACAACTGATGGTTGTGAGCTGTGTTCAAGGTGTATCTCAATGTGACAATGCATATGTAACCCGATAGTCTATAACACTTCATTCAATTGTGGTATTGAAAACCATGTTGCACAGCAGAGCCCCTTAATTTCATCAAGAGAGTGTCCATCAACATGCCTTGAAAATGCCACACATCCTCAATGCACTGTGACTGACCCCTCTGACTTTTGCCCTGGTTGTTGACTCTAGAAAACCCCAGGTACCATGGCTGATGTGAATTGTGTACAATCCATATATGCAACGGACGGTTACTTACAATGAGGCACACATCATGACTAGGTTGTGCAAAGAGTGGACATGCTGTAGGGTCATTTCTGGTGTCTACATCGGACCAGAGGGGCCCAGATGTACAGGCCAGAGGAGGTTAGGAAAAATATGTGTTGCCTGTGCAATGCTGTGCAATGTCTGCATCAGGCAAAAAGTCCCACTGCCCCTGATGAGGGCATGCCTCCCCCAGCACACAACTCCTCACTGTCTGTGGGTGGAGCAAGAACCTTTTGAAAATTATTTCTTGGCACGTTACCTTTCACCTGCTTCTCACTTTTGTATATATCCATGTTTTAAATATATAATTTTGCACAAAAAGAATTGTTTTTGCATTTGATCAAGTGCATTTTCTTGTGAACTGTGCAAAACACACAAATGCACCCACCTACCCATCCCCAAAACCCATGTTCCGCAACCTGCCAATCCCCAACACCCATATATCCCCTAACTCCCGATCACCAATACCATGACAACCTACCTCCTTTGTGCTCAGTGAAATAGTGTCCAGAATATTCAAGTCATTTCTGTGCCATATTGATGTTTTCAGCCTGCTCGGACAGTCTACCAGCCACATTGCACAAGGATCAGGACCGTGGGCTCCCAGCCAATGATCCTTCCGTTGGGGTGATGTAAGTGGAAGTCTCACACTCCTGGGCCGGATGTTTTGCAGGGTGAGGTGGATGCTGACGTGCATAGATTCAGAAAACTCTGAAGTGCCCTTGGTGAGCTCCCTCACCCTCTAGTCCACAGCTGTGTTTGTAGCGGTCATCACTGATAATTGGCAGCACTGGTGATCCAAAGATCTGGCTATTCAATGTGAATAGCACTGTATAGAGTCCCTTTTTAGCATGTAGATAGATGCTACACCTGCATCTGTGCCATGGTTGTGATGCTTATCTGGCGGCGCTCCGTGGTATCTAGACTCCTCCAGGTGGCATCTATAGAATGCTGTAGCATACCTTGTGGACTATGGAGAGGGACAGGGCTGAAGCAGGAGGATCTGAAGCCAATGTTATCTACAGCAGGTGACAAGTGTATTCACTCATTGTATCCAGCTCACCCTGGCAATGTGAATAGATGTCTGCCACAGGTGATGAGGGGGAGTCAGGGGGTAGATAGGTGGGTGCAGGTGTTGTGCCATGTGTGACACTGGCTGGTTGTTGCTATGCTGTTGTAGTTGCAGCTACTGGGGGTGCTGCACCTTCAGCTTCATGTGGTGTGTCTCCATCGGGTGCTGTGCCAGCTATGCATTGCCCACTGCTGCTTGAGGGGCAACTGGGCACACTTGCCGGGACTATGCCTGTCTCAACACATTGCATGGCTTCCTTGGCATTGCTGTGGTCGGGTTTTGGTGCATCACTCCTCCTCTTCCTCCTGCTTTTGCCATGGCTGTTGTGTGCTGGGGTGGGGGTTGAAGTGCTGCCACCAATGGAGGTACCCTGGGAATTACTGGGCCCTGCCTAAACAGCCAGAGTTGACTACAAACCTGTTGAGTGGACAATTACATGCTGTCAGTCATCATGCAAACTTCTACATGGACTAGCAGTACATGAATGATCATCCTGCACACATTTTGTCAGATGAGCAGGGACAGTTGCAAGTCAATGTGAACGGCTCATGCAAGGTGGGAGGTGGGAGTAGTGTCTGCTGAGGTTGTACATGGTACATGTATAGCCTCATTAGCTGTTGGACTGGCAATATGGCTTGCCCCTGTGGTGGAGCAGGCGGTAGAAATAACCTCACATTGCCTCACATGCAAATTTCCCCTACATTTTGTGTGTATTAGCACAGTATCACACCTTCCCTTTCACATGCACGCGACAAAAGGGATCCTTCATACATTGGGCTCATTTACACTGGGAGTTAAATACATGGGATGAGCTTTTGGCCAGTGCATTCCCATGGGAGTGGGAACATTTATACTCACCAGCATCACTGTGGATGCTTCCTCCCACTTCGTCACACCCAACTCCCTCTATCCCTTCCAAGTGGAGTATGGAGCTGGTTTTCTCCTCCTCTTGGGTCAGGACAAGGGGTTTGACTGTGCCACCTCCTGTGACAGTACTTTCATCCCTGTGTTTGGCAATGGGGCTGTGGACCCTGGCCTTCAGGTCAATCAAATGTTTCTTGCAGTCCTCACAGTCCCATGGGACCCTTCCCACTAATGCAACCGTGTCCCGGATGCTGGCCCGTATGGCAGCCTTCCACTGCTGAGAGGTCTTACTCGGTCTGGTGCCTTAGAGCTCATCAGCATGAGCCACCACCCCATCAGCCAGCACCTACAGCTCACCCTTTCTGAATTTGACCTTGCACAGTCCATCTCCGACACCTTGCCTTTGCCCTTCTCCTGTGTCATGTTCCCTGGGACTTCTGTCGTCAGATAGCAACTGGAAATGAGAGATTAAGGGCAGATTGGATTTTTAAAGATGGCCACGACCAGACTTTCTTTTCCCGCAATTACGTTATTTCTGCTGGCATTCATTTTGCCAGCGAAAATAGTGCACGTTAACTTTGACAGTAAAGGTAATTTGGCCGTTGCTGGGCTGAATTACCATCCAAACATCATTACAGAGTTTAATTCCGCCTGATGGAATTACTGTTACCTCCAATGGTCTGTGTGCGCTCCTGACAGCTTGCAATGCAGCAGTTATTCCACCAGACACCACAGTGGTAATGGTAAATCCGTCCAGCCACAAGTGCTCCTAAGTAAAATAGGTAGGTATACATGAATGTAGTGAAGAGTATGTAACCATCAACCACCACTACACTGTAATATTAATGCGTGTCATTGTACCTATGAACTGTAATCATCTCTTACTGTAACTAGCTCCTAGATGCATCAGGGCTGTGTGTGCTGAAATACATGCAAAATAACAATAACATATAAAATATTATGACTCAAATTCAATGGTTGAGAAACATGCACAACCACTTGGCACATATATTTTTCCAACAAGGACCCTATCACTTGAGTGAAAGCTTGAAGATTCCCTACCACTCCAGAATCTGACCCCAAATGGCCAATCAAATGCAACAGGGTCGGAATCTGGAGGGGCTACACAATTGGAAAGCCTAAAAGTGCTCTTTTGATGACTGAAGCAAAGGCACGTTTACAAGCCAAATGTGTACACAGAAGTCCACTTTCAGAGAACAATAAGGAAAGGGTTACATTTTCAAGATGTGTGCAAACGAAATGCCTTTTTATCACTACTGTACAGTGAATTAATGTGCAAGCCTTTAATGTTTCACAGTTGCATTACTTGGCCATAGGTATCACTCAGAGAACATGATTCATGACTACACTTGAATATCACTGATCTGGAAAGTGAACTGCCATAAGCAGATGAATGCCATACTTGTATTGCTCTCTGGACTTAATTGCCATACGGTACTAGTTGCAAAGCAGAGTATTTGCATGGAGTAGTTGGAAAAGGCTTGTTTTCAGTTTTGTTCATAGAGTTTAGTACTTATCTGTGTACATATTACAGGGACTTTACTTCAGAGCTATGCACATTGGACTGTAAATGTATTGGTTTATCCATTCAAGCATTGTTTTCTTTTCTAGTGGGGACATTGGAATGCTGTTCCAACAATTACTCTTTTCTCAAGGCAACTGGCTCCATTGCCAGATATCTCAGATCATGGGCCTTTCATGTTTTACTGCGTTGGCTCACTCATTCTGAAACACTCAACGTTTGGAAACTTGTTATTGTGAGTATTTTCGATGTTGGACTATGATGAGGTCAGCAGTCTGATACCATAATCTATGTTTATAAGTGTGGTTGGGATTTGGCCTGTAGAGATGCAGAGATGCAGACATTTAACAATGTAGAGATGCAGAGATTAGGGGTGAAGGTATTGGAGAACATTAATGAGGGAGACAATAGGGGTGTGAATGACTGTGCGTGGCCTTTGAGGTTTTGAGTGACAAACCCATTGACCATGACCCAAAAAGTTGGAACCAGCATAACAAGCAGAAAGTGGATGGAAGTGACAATACCCGTCCTAACAGCACAAGAGGCTGCAAGAAGGTCATATTTGTGTAAGTTAACATCTGAAGAGGTCCTGAAGAAGAATCTGACATGGCTACTCTCTCTGAGGGAGATGATGAGTCAGTGGGAAGCAGCCAGAGTGTAGTCTAGAATAGACCTGCTAAGCAAGCCCATAGATGGGAATCCTCACTGAAGGAGGAGAAGAATGAGGAGGAAGTTGTGGAAAAGCTAGGGTGCTTGAAGGGCATGTGTGTCTCATCCACCAGAGGACAGTCTGTTGAGTGGACTCTCATCCGAAATGGGATGTGACTTTGATTTGAAGATTGAGAGAGGCCAGTGTGGGCTGTAAAATGCAGAGTATTCCACAATAGAGAGGCACATGCATCATCATATTGATAGGAAGCTATGGCAAATCAGAAAAATCATTGAGAGAACAACTGAGGCATGCTATGACATTTCAGTTCATTGGCCTCTGAAGAGACAGTTGGATCATGATAATGGTGGAAGAACAGACCAAGTCAAAGAAACATTCAGCAAACAATATATATGTATCTTGAGAACTATTGTTGATTGTGTCAGAGAGAGTCTTGAATCATCCTGATGTTGGCAAACCAAGGCAATTCCAAAGAATCATAGGCATAGAGACGTATGCATTCCTCTGGAGAGAAAAATATGAACAATTACAAAGCTGAGAAACCCAAGGTCAAGTTCATAAACCCAGCAGTGAGTGACTTACAAATGTTGGGACATCGTGCCAGGTCTGGAATAACAAACTGCTTAAAGTCAAGAGACATTGAAAGCATTTATCATTTGGTCTATGAAGGTCCAAACTGCCTATGTTCAAGAGCCATCCAAAGCATTTGTCTCAAAGCATGTGAAGAGAACAGTTGCCTAATTTAAGGAGTCGTTGAAAATGTATTACTTTATTTAAGCGTAAGGGTCTTTTAAACCTTTGCTCATACATTATATGAAGAACGCTATTGTCAAAGTTATCAGGCATATTAGAATACATAATTGAATATCATAGCAATGCCTTGAAGCATAGCATATTTCCATACGTTAGATATTACTTTAAATAAGAGTCTATCCAGAAACAGAAAGGCTGAAAGTGAGACCGAAGGAGTTACATTGGGAAATGGAGAACGCGATTGTGCCTTCTGGATTCCATTAAAAGTAACTTTATAATTGCAAAGTGCTGCCCAAAGTGTGTGTTTAAAAACATCTTTCTCCAATTAACTTTGTGTTTCAGATCTTCTTCTATGTTGTCGGAATTAATATATTAACAGGGCCAGATCTGATTTCAGAAGGACTTGACGCAGAGGTCCAACATGCCGGAAAGTAAGCCATTATTTTGGGAATACACAGGGCTCAGTGGTCCTTATAATTGGTAGATGTCTTCTGGTTCATCAACTTGACTCTTCAAACCTAAACACTGACATTTGGCTAAGAGCAAGTAAATGTTCTTGATTTATATCTTGCATACAGCTGCAAGGTACCATCTCGAGAAAGAAGGTTGATTGCAACAGATTCACAAATGGTCATTATCTATAGCCACAAGATCAGGAACGGCCATCAAAGAATTTGTAAATGTTGGACCTAAACTATTTCAAGCGTACAATATGGGCAATGTATGTATAAGTTAAATTGCCATTCTTTTAATATCAAAATGGGTGATATCACCACTTATCTCATTTCAAAATTATTTGCATATCTACTGATACAAGATATTGAGACCGTAAAAATCACCACCAGTGGAAGTTGAAGGATTGGATCATCAGAGGCATCAGCCAAGTCACATAAAAGAAGCAAAGGTGTCCTCCTGGGGCAGGTGAAGACTGAGCCTGATGGAGACATGACTATATCTATGATACGGTACAGAGAGAGTACATTGTACACATAAATAATTACAAAGATAAGTATTGGATTAGCACACACAAAGTTATCCACCCCTCAATTGGGGATCATAAAAATGCATTGTACCATCCTTTGACTTGTCCCACCCTTCAGGTGTACTGCCTGATGTGTGAGGTATAGCAAAATGAAAGAAGTGATATACGGAAGGCTCTAAATTAATCTTAATCTCAGGTATAACTGTGGGCAAACCGCCAGGCCATCATTCGTCATCCTGCCATATCATCACAGAAAGGAGAAAAAAAAATCAAATCAGGCTTTGTCCCACCTAATAAGGGTCAATTCTGTTTGAATATCCCTTATATGACAACAAGACCACAATAAGCATATACATGCTTCAGCGTCATGGGGCATCATCAGTAAAGGATAGCTTGTGTCTATAGGCACGGCAAGCTCAGGACATTTATCTTGCAATACCCCTCCCACTCATGTCTTGAATTAATCTTCACCTCTGGCAGAGCACTGGACAACCGTCCAGACCATTGTTCCTGCCAATGCCGTTACAGAACCAAGAATTGGTTCCATCCCAAAAGGGACAGTCCAGCCCAAACTGCTTGGCCACATCCTTTCTGCATGGACACCCAAGTGACCTCAGGCATTTTTCATCGTCTCTGGGAATCATCTGTTAGGTGCAGTTGTTTTTGTGTTGGGACCAGTAACACAAATGTGAATACATCCCTTACGACCACTGTCAATTATGTATTTTCTGAACAAGTGTTGATGGCTATACTGGGACCCTTTGAGCCATCCTGAAGCAAATTCAACTATATCTTGGTGATACTTCACTATGCTACTAGATATTCAGACACATAGCCCTTGTGGAATAAATGTGTAAGGCCATCCTTAAGGTTTTGAGTTTTCACTTTTCCATTGTAGTTTTTGCCAAATATTTATTTACTGATCAAGGGACCTCATACATGTCACTGCTTATGAATGATATGAAAACGGTATTAAAGACCAACAGCATCCACACTTTCATTTTCCACTTACACAAAAATGTAGGGCAGAATTGATACTTCATCCAGATAAGGTTTTTTATGGACCAATGTAGAGGCTCTGTCCAGCTCCATAAACCAGCCTTTCACATATGTTCACAAACTATATATACCAATTTAAAAGAAACTGGGAGACTAAGGAAGACAGTGAGCAGAACACTTCATAAATCAGTGTTGTGCTGTAGGGAAGTGAGAGAAAGAAATCTAAACTGCATGTGTAATGGAACAGATGTGGGGATAGAGATCAAATAAAAGCAAAAGTCTCATGTCTACTATTGCTGCTCTGAGTATTAAATGAGTCCAGGAATGCAGTCATCATAAAACATGGTGGGAGAAAAAGAGCAGAATAAGGAAAGATGCTTTCTGCAAAAAACAGACACATCAAAAGTATTACAGAAAGGTATAGTACAACATTTAAACATCTCCTGTGAAAAAATAATAAAAAGATGTGATGAATTGGGACATATATCTAACATGAATGCTATTTTCCATCCACAAACCTCGTATATATGTTTTCATGCTTTGATCTAGCATATGAACAATAGCTCACATATACACTGGATATGCTCGTTCACAAATGGGAAGAACACAAGAACAGCTCTTCTAAAATCACTGAATGTGTTCAAAACATGCAATTCATTAAGGGCTATCAGAAAGTTGGTTAGAGAGAATCTTGAAAGGGCATACGAGAAACAGAGCAACACCAACTACAAAACGGCCCACCTATGTCATTTTCAGGACAGTGACCAGATCCTGGCTTAACTAGCCAACCATGAATTTGCAATACTGGCACACTGGCATGGACCTTACTAATTCCTGGAACTGATAACAACTTTGAATTATATAGTAAACAAACCAGTTCACCAAAGTAAACACCAAAGGCACGTGTAAATTGGTCAAAGACTTCCATACCAATGGGCCCAACGAAGGATGCACATTCACCCTTATCAAACAAACAGAGGATCTTGTTAACAACCCTATGACTCAGAGGGTGGGTCTATCCGCACACTCAGAGCATTTAACAACCCAACAAAAGGGAGATAAGAGCACTTTTCTGGCCAATGACTTACCTGGTCAAGGGAACAATATCTCCCATTATATTCAGATATCTCCTATCACCATAAAAACTCAGTGGTAGAGACATTATTAATTGATGGGGCTCACCAATTGTATTAATGTCGAAACCAGACAATAGTTGGTGCTTCTGCATTGACTTCTAAAAAGGTAAGTCAGCATCTTAATTTGATTCATATTTATTTATTTATTTGTATAGCGCAACATATGGCCCATGGGCATCGCGGCGCTTGCAAGTCAATGAACAAAAGCTTAATTGTGAAACAGTGATACAGTCTTAGTTAAAGGCATGTTAAGTACGCAAAGATAGGCTAAGACTTACACTTGACAAATCAAACGAATAGTCTGGTTTTAATGGCTTTACGGAAGGCCAGATGGGAGTCAATCATCCTGAGGTGAGCGGGAAGGGAGTTCCAGAAAGAGGCGGCCATGGATGGGAAGCTGGTGCCACCTGCGCGCACCCTCTTGCTTTTGGGCATAGACAATAGCTTGATGCCCATTTCAAGAGACCAAAAGAAGCAGACTACTTCTCTAGACGAGAGCACACAGAAGAATCCTGACAATTTAATGTACATCTTGAATATAAAGTAAAACAATCTGTTTGTCAGCCAACACACTCTATATTAGTTAATAGTGATGTCACTTGACCTATATGGCACATCTTACCTTTTCGATAGACTAACAAATCATCTAGTACGACCACACCAGACATACTCAGGAAAATATTTAGATGATATCATCATGCACAGTCAGACATGGAAAGAACAGATGTACTGTAAGCATAACTTCCTATGCTTATGGTAGAAGCTTATACATAGCACCTTACAAGAGGATGGCTTAACTGCAAACCCAGCTAAGTGTGTCCTCTTTGTCAACAGTGCTAAGTATCTCGGATATCAAGCACTGAAAAGAGTCATCAAACCACAGAAAATTAATGCATAACAAAATTCTACAAACACGTGTTGCAGGAATGGAGAAGGAATTAAGCTCTTTCCTATGTTTGGTAGGGTGCTATCTGTGAGAAACCAAAGGGTGTTGCACCGACTAGTCTCGGGGATCTATCTCTCAGGTGGCCAGGGCTTGGCCATCGCCTTTGGATCCAGACCCTGGGGATGGACCAGTGCAGGAGGATCACCTGGGTAGTGGGTCTTTGGTGAGTGGGGGTGGGGCAGCCAATGGTGAGATGCGGTATTCTCCCCTTTTTTGCACACCTAACCCATCATATTTTTTTTAGGATTCTCTGATGTCCTGACCCCCATCCCCCTTTCTATACAAACACTGGCCTGAGTAAGAGGGTGACTGAGAGTAATATGACTAATAAGAGTAACAAGACTAATTATACATCGCACTGGACATGTTCCTGTTTAATCGGGTCAGGCAAAATCAGTCACTTGACTTTAAGTGCATACAGCTGATACCAATTAGCTCTCCTCACACAAATAAAAGGCAGTACATAGAGACACACTCTGAGCAAGGTAAAACACAAGAAAGAGCAACACTTCGGTGATGAAGACGAACCTGCTCCAGCAGAGTGACAGACCAAGGGATGAGAGCAGTGGGTCAAGAACCCTAGGAGTTTCCTACAGGAGGCTGTTGCCTCCACAAGGCAGCAAAAGACATGTGGAGAAGGCAGATCCTAAAGCAGAAGGCTGCATTGTGTTTCAAGGACACCAGCGACCCTCCCGGGTGAATGCCAGAGATGGAGAGGCAAGGCCAAGCCTGTAGTACTAACTTTGACTCGTGAATTGGAAAACTGTTAAGACAAGACAAGAACACACATGGCAGGTGAGTTGGCAAGTGACCTGAGAGACCGGTGTGTGTTTAGGAAATATTGAAATCGCAATATTATATCACAAGTAAAGGCTGCACACATGTGGATGTGATGTGAAGAAAGACAGACCAGTGAATGAACTTTGAACTAAGGACATTAGCGATACTGAGTAACAGAGTGGTCCGGTGAAAGGAAGTCATTGTGAAAGCTGAATTGTTTGTAGTGATAAAGTTAATGAACAGTAAAAGTGAAGTGATCAAAATTACCCAGAGAGAAGGGGAGACTCAAAAGCTGAACATTGAATTTTGAGTCAAAGTGGTCCTGCTGAGGTCTGTAGGGAAGGCCACGCACATTCAAAAGTCTTTGACATTAGAAAACAGTCTGATCCCGACTGAGGGGGAACCGAAGTGTAATAAGTTTGGGCAAGGGAGCCCCCTGCAGGTATTGTTGGACTTTTGTTGTGATGGGTCTGAGCCCGACAGAGGGGGACCAACTTGAACTTTTCATTGACCCTTGTTTGGAAAACTGGAAAGAGAGACTTTATTGTGGAAGGTGAGGTGGCCTTGATCCATGTTTTGAACAGTTTTTTTGTTGAAAACCCGAGCCAGAGTGTGTCATCCTGCCTATGAGGACCACCGTACTCGGTGCTGTCTGACGTGGGAAGGAGAGCTGACTCAGCCACATTTATTCTTTATATTTTGAGCACTGATATTCCTTTACATACATATCTCCTTCAAACACTTTTTGTATTAGAGATAGGGCAGGCATTAGGTTTTGTTAGCATAGGCCATTTTAATTTGACAGATGCTACTAGGACAGTGTTATTTATTATTTGATGGTCGAGACTACTCCCATCCTAGGTATACGGCAAAGTAGGAGTTGTTCCAAACCCAGAAACTTCAATAAAGGTTTTACAAATTGTACATTTCTGTCATTGTCATGCTTGTGATACCATGCCTCCCCTACATATCACAGTTGTGTGCAAAATGTTTAATTAGATGCAGATCATCACAATGAAATGTTCCCCCATAATCATCCCAGTACTGTAAAGTGGAGGCTAGTAGCCATGACAGCAATCCAACTTCTAAAGATACAATGAGTACCTACTGTTCATAAAAGACAGGGTTTTCTAGAATCATTTATACAACACATGGATGCATTTCAATTGGGACTGGATGGCATACTCAGATATGGAACTGGGAACAACTGCATATCTCTGTTGGTATGGAAGTATTTCTATCTGGAAAAAGCTACACTACCATTTGGAAGAAATGGCTGGCAAAATACTATTTACTTTACGGAGGAAGATAATTCACCAAATTACTGACCAACACCATAAGTCTGGCTATTGTGTACTATTGATATGATTGGCAGGATTCAATCGTTGTTCATATTGCTGAAACCATTCAGCTTTTGATTTAAACCTCAGAGTTGAAGGCTCCAGCAGAATTCTGACTATTGTTCTTCGTTGATCTGTTCTATGAGTACACTGAGTTATTGAGGCTAAGGGAAGATATGTGTGCTGGATTATCACTGCCAGGGACTCAAGGTTGGCATTTTGTTTCTGTTCTTTGTGTTTATCCATGTGGGATAAGACCCACAGAGCATTGCCAAATTAGAAATGCCAATATTGTTAAAGGAATATAGAAGGGGCAGTATGATTCTTAGAAGTCACACTGTAGTAGTGGTCCAAGATGACATGAGGCTTCTCAAGCGAGATACAGATGTGAAGTGAGAGGTCCATTGTCCCTAACATAGAAAACTGAAACTGGCATGAAAAACATATCAAGGGGTAAGAAACATGGGAGGCCAAGTAAATAGCAGTTGTGTAACATATGTTTTGTGAATCCCGGAGATGCTAACTGCTATAAATTGAAGGCAAGGGCTGAAGCAGAGAACAGGCTATCAATGAGGCAAGGTGTTATATCAGTGTACAGCTCAAGTGGTTCAACAATCGTCTCTGGCACTGAGAATCTCTTTGATTAGAGACAAGGAAGGTTGGTGTAAGCAGCCCTATGGAAGGAAGTCCAACACGGAGGAGCAGAGGAGTGAGGTGGGACACTGTGCTGTCAGGACAGGAAGAATTGTAATGGGGAAGTCCAGAGAGCACACCGGAACAGAAATGGGACATGAGTAGAACAATCAATGAGAGTCAGGTGGACAAATTAATGAGGGGACCAGCAGCCTCTTGTTCCGCAGAAAGACACCTGAATCAATATAATTCTGGGAAGCCACGTCAGATTAACATTGAGAGAAAACTGTGTGAATATTGCCCAGAGATAGATCAGAATTTCTATAGTACTGTAAAGCTAGAACAAGACAAATAACATTGCAGGAAAAACAAATACATCTTGGGACCTGTAGTCCATTGTTTTACAGAAAGAGACAGAAATCATAATACCAGGAAGCCAAGCCAAGTCAGACAAACATTGAGGGAAGGGTGATCATGTTTACACCTGTAGGCCTTATATACAACAGGCAGAATCTGGAATCGTTATAATTTTGGTAATCTGTGCCAAGTCCGAGAAGTAGTGAGGTAAATACTGTTGCAGTCCATTTCAAGATAATCAATCATTATAAAACCGGCAAACCAGGTCAATTCAAATAAACATTAGAACAATTATTAAAACACTGTGAGACCTTTTGTCCATTGACCTGTAAAGAGAAGTTTTAATCTTCATTAGCATCTGGGGATGGCACTGCAGTCAATCGGCTTGCTTGGAGTGTGGGGTAAATCCTGTGTGCCAAGCAAGCAGCTAGCTGTAAGCTCCAACCCCACCATTTTTTCCTCATCTCTGATTTCCGCCAATCCTCACCCCGACCCCACTTACCTGATTTCGCTGGGAGCAGTGCTAGTGCTGCCGCTCACATGTCCTGAGACACAATGAAATGGAAGAGTTGCTCTGCATGGATCCTCACCTTCTATCTCCAAAGCACCCATCTTTGGTGAGCACTTTTTTGTATGAACAGGAAGCTGCAAGCGTGTGATCCATTCAATCAAATAAATAGATTGCTACGAGCAACCCAGATTAAAACCCCAGGGTTCAGATAGCAATAATTACCTCAGGGTGGGGCAGTAATGGCACCGGGGCTCATCGTTAAGGCCCTCACTTCACTCAGGGATATAACTTTTGCCCGATCCACCCCAACAGTTTGGGTATCATTAATATATTAGCTGTTTCTGGCATATGGTACGCCACTCTAGCATATCTTAAAGGTAAATATTGGTCTGTATTTCATAGGGCCACTTCAGTCCCCCTTCTTAAATATCAGAATTACCACTGATTTGAAGTGATGGAGGACCCTGTGACATATCAATGGTCATTGAAAAGGTTAAAGGTATAGGTAACTGTCTTCCTAAGTGTAGGCATATTTGTATCAGATGGAATGAAAGGCATGCACGCTATAAGCAAAATTATCTAAGTTTAACTCTATGGGCCCCTATGATGTGTATTTGTAGACGTGCAATTGTCAACCTTGTTCCATTGCAGAGTCCCTGTGATGGCATAAGATTGCATAGTAATATAATTACAGCACCTACTTTGAGTTTTAGCTTGTGAGGAGGCATTCATCCTACAGCATTTTGTTTGTCGGAGACTGAAATGTTGAGCCAGTAATTAACTGTTCATTGACATTGGAACCTCTTTGCCCTGTTTGAAGACAAGTGGGGGTGGAAAGAAGTAACCTGAAATTATTTTGAATGGTTGCCATGGTGGAAGGTGAAGGTGACCATGTGGAACCGTTCTCATTCTGTTTGTTAAAATGATAGCTGTTGTTGAAGTGGAAGGGCACACAGAGGTGCACTTTGCCATTTGGACAGCAGAGGGGAACCTAACACTGATACATTGCATCAGCTGAGTACAGACACATACCTAAGTATTTTATATATATAGATTTGGGTGTGCTGGTAAAAACCTAAGAAAATCAGTGAAAATATTTTGTTAAAGAGACATAGTTAAGTTACACTAATAAAAACCAACCAAATTCAGTGAAAAATGTTGTTAAAGGGACGTTATGATTACACAGCACAAATTTGAAAACCCAAGAAATGTGGCAATTATGGTAAGCTATGCAACTATAACTTTCACCACCACCATGCAATGCTAAAACTAACACCCAGGACATCAAAGGTGACATTGCAAATGACATTGTTGATGACATCACTGATGACATCACATATCTCATCAATTCAGATGAAAAGTCCCTAGAAACATACGAAGGGTGATCAGAAGTTATCTCATGAACTCTGCCATCTATCATATGTACTTTAGAGAACATACATGTTCTATTAAAGAGTTGCAGTTAATGTAGCAATTTAATAATACATGCACATGGACAATAGATTCAGCATGTGTCATAGTAGTGAACTATTTTTAATATGCTAATGTTGGTGAGTAGAATAATAAGTCAAAGCATATCAGAATGTTGACTTACAAGAATTACTACACATGTGTTAGTATAAACAAATATATTTTGAGACTGTCAATGAATACAATTCTGATTCACCCACCACAAAGAAATTACTAACGAGAAAATAAACACCTTAACATAAAATAACAGTAGAATTACACTTGAAACACTTGTGTATAGCCGCGTTATAAATGCCATATGATATCATATCATTAGTGCTCATCAAATGTACAAACATCACATTCTCTGTGTGGGTCCTGCTTATTGTGCCATGCATATACACCACAAGCGCAGCTCAAGCTCTATGACAAAATATGTTAAAAACATAGCACAAGTTTAAGGTGTACATATGCAGCAACTTTAGAGTATGTGTATCTTGTGTTCAATGTAGTATGACCAGATCATATCATCTACTCAAAATTCTCACTGTCACTGAGCACAAACAACCACCACGGATATGTGGTGCCATCAGCGATGTCATCAATGATGCCTTCTTTGATGTCCTGGGTGTTCATTTTAGCAGTGAGTGGTGGTGGTGAAAAGTAAGAATCAATAGTTTACCATAACTGCCATATTTATTCAGTTTTCCCATTTTACCTTGTAACCATAACGTCCCTTTAAAAATGTTTTTTCACTGAATTTGATAGTTTTTCAATAGTGCAACTTCACCATAATGACCCTTTAACAAAGTTATTTTCACAGAATATATATTACACAGCCTGCGGTAGCGGCAGTGTAGTTATGGTTAAGTTGATCAACTCATAGGAAGAAAACTTTTTGAGTGGCTTATAATGTTACCACCTGGATGAATACTTTGCAAAGGAAGTATATGGCCCCCTCGAAATTATTCATCAAAGTTTGGTGTGGTTTCATCAAGAGAGGGCAAAGTCATAAGGGGTCCAAATATGTCTGGATATCCTCATCGTCGCAATGGACAAACATTTTTGCTCAAAGCTAAAGCCCAAACCACTGGATGTCTTTTCACCACATTTGCGCCAGGAGTGCTGTCTTCGTCCCAAAAGTGTGTTATTTTAAATGTGGTGTACCTGTGTCCAGTAGTTTTTTAAAAATGTCCCAAAAGTAGGTAAAAAGAAATTAGTGATATCTGGGCTCGGTCTGTGGACTCACTTCCCTATTCAGACACACCCGCTGATTGGATGTTCAAAAGCATGAGGTGTGTCAAAACTTTTTAAATGGATGCCATGTTGGATACACAAACTGCGCCCGTAGTCTGCAGACATCGCAGTAAAAACATACTAAAAAACACAACATTGCACTTGTCAAACTAACAAAACTATGTCTGGGGAGGTGATGGGTGATGAGGATGGTATGGGATATGGCCATAAAAAACTGAAATCTGACACTTTTTCTTCTCTGATGTCTGCAGACATCTCATACATCCGGGGACATACGTGGCTATTGCTGCATAAGGGGTCATTGAACAGGAGTTTCTGGGTGGCTTACAACTTCGGCGCCCCTCAATGAAACTGCATGCAATCTTGCAATATCATTTAAGACCCAAACCTGAATGGGTCTGCAAAGTCTGGTGCTGTTTCACCAAGAGGGGACACAATTAGAGGGGTGTCCCAAAATATTTGAGATGCTTATACATTTGGTGGTGTTTCACAAATCTGCACAAAGGTTTGCAAAAAGATTTTAGACCCAGATTTCAATGTTTTAGCAAAGTTTGGTGGGATTTTGTCAAGACTATTTTTGTATGTACATTTCAACACTTTAAAAAAAAAGAAACATGAATGTATTTGCAGTAAACCTGTGCAAGGAGCATTGGCAAGCAACCAAAATCATGGTTTTGTAAATGTGTCTGTGTTTTATTTTTTTTAAGTGTTATAACTTAGGTACAAACAATAGTGATATAGCTTTGGTGACTCAGGTTTAGCCAGCGGCCATGGCCAGTGGCCAGACCCGGACAATCTGGCTAGTGGCCATGACCATGAGGGACTGGCTAAGAGGTTAAAGTGGGCATGGCCACCAGGAACCGTAGTAAAGTTTTTTTAAATCGGGATAGAGTTGAATGGGAAAACAATTCTGTTTTTGGCTATAGGATGAAGTGCTGGGTGTGATTGTAGCGAATATGCGCGATGAGCACGTGCAAGAACTTCAAAGCATGGTTTTGGAAATCTGTGTTATGTTTCATTTTTTTGAAAGTATTACATTGTAAGTACACAACATAGTGATATAACTTTGGTGCCTGGGTAGATGTGTACTATAATTTGCTTAATGGGGCAGGCAGGTGGCTGAAGCCGCAGTTTTGAATGGGAAAAAATATTCAGCTTGTGGCTGCCGCCTAAAGTGCTGCACTATATTACAAGAAATGTGTGCTATGAGCATCAGCAAGAACCTGAGAGCATGTTTTTGCAAACGTGCTGTGTGTTTTATTTTTCCAAAGTGTCAGAATGTAAGTAGAAAAACTAGTGATATATATTTGGTGTCTGGGTAGTGGTCCTGGACCTCGGCAAACACAAATGTGATTTGCTTATTGGAGAATGTGGCCTGGCTGAAGCCCATGCCCCATGGGTTTTGGAGACTGGTTATGGCTTCAAGCCATGAACATTAGACATTGGTCACATTATTAGGGCATAGTGGACATTGAGCCAGACAGAATGCAGGGTAGGTGCAGTGAATAATAGTGGTGGTTTGGTTCGGATGGGGTTATGGTTGAGCACAATGCCGTAGGCAATTCAAGGCAATTCAATGATGATTTGCATCAGCAGCATGTAGTGTTGATAATGACACACATAAGTATGCAGTGAAAAAAATGTTTATAAGGTGGTTTATAGTTGTTTTATATATGTTAAAAGAGGAATTATGAATAACTTATATACAGTGATGTAACATCATGAAACATTTTCACTCATAAAAGTCTATTAAATTGACAGAAAAAACTTTGTTAATGGTACGTTACGTTTAAGAAACACCCCACCAATGGGAGTTCTCTGCCTCAGCAGTTAGCCAGTGGCCTCCCACCTTGGGATTTCACTTCTGTGCTCCCACGAGCACTAGCCCATCCGTACTGCCCCTTCTATTTATGCACTTGTCTGACTGCTCAATGCATATGTATGCAGGGCCACTGTAAACACAGATGCAAAGGATTTGTAGAACATTGTTAAGTGGAAGTTGGTGTGTGGAAGTGTAATATGTTGATAGGGATATGAATAGATTTTGGAAGTGATCAGTGGATGGATGTGTGACTGTTCGAAAACAGGCAATGAGGGCGTGTTACAAATATAAAAGAGTAGAAGGGCTGTCCTGTGCAATGGTGTGCACGAGCAAGCCAGGTTTTTTAATGATGTATGGCCTGGAAAGGGGACTGCAGAGACTGCAGATAGTTATAAAGATCCTTGGCTTATGGTCCTTATTGTATGCTAGAGAAAAAGTATTTGCAACAGAAAATTGTAACAGTCCTTTTATTTTTTCTCTATTATACAAATGTCCATTATTACCATTAGCATATTACAAGATGCTAATGGTAATGTTGGAAAATCTTATTAAGTCTAACTACTTCACTGAGAAATGTCTTAAACACACAATTCATTTGTATACATGAATATTAACTTTAATGTTATTGACATTTTGTGGTGAAGTTGTTTCTTTCTTCCATACTTAGGTTTCTCTGTATGTGCCTCTGATTTGTATGCATTCTGGGTCTTCATATGTATTATTTGTATTAAAACAAGTGTGTAGTAAGTCTTACATTTTAAGCTATGTATTCAACATTTCACATTACTGAAAACTCTGCTATGGTAGCATTCATTATTTTAATATCCCAAATTACCAGATAATCAAAATGCTGTACTTTTATGGTGCATGCTGCAGCCATTGCCTATGTGTATGTATGATGGTTCCTGCATTAACAAACACACCAATGTAATATTTTATTTAAGTGACTACATTCTTTAAAAAATTAAGTAGTTCATAATAGGTCTCACGATCACCCTGACATCTTGTTACCAACCTTACCAAAAGAAACCTGTGTAGGGACTTTTCTTCAAAATTAATTTCATATGTGAAGTCATCAGTGATGGCCTGGGTGTTAGGCTTAGCAGTGCATGATGGTGGCACAAAATATGGTTGCTTAGCTTAGCCTAGCTGGCGATTTTCTGGGGGTTTTCGGTTTTACTTGTAACCATAACTTCCCTTTAAACACGTTTTTTCACTGAATTTCATAGGTTTTTAGGAGAGCAACGTAACCATAACTTACCTTTTACACATATATATATATATATATTTACTATGATGTCATCAATGACATTTGTGATGTCATCTTTGATGTCCTGGGTGTTAGTGTTAGCAGTGCACAGTGGTGCGGGCAGTTATGGTTGCTTAGCCTACCATAACTGTCGAATTTCAGGGGTTTTTCGATCGTACTTTAAACAATAATGTCACATTTATAAAGATTCCTTAGGGAATTTCACAGGTTTTTAGTAGTGCAACATAACCATAACGTCCCCTTAACAAAGTTTTTCTTTTAGTGAATTGTATGGGTTTTTAGTAGGGCAACTTAACCATAACGTCCCTTTAACAAAGTTTTTTTTTAACTGAATTTCACAGGTTTTTTGAAGGGGAACCTAATCATAACATCGCAGTAATAATGTGTTTTTGCTGAATATACACTATCATCATGTGATCTTGGGAGATATGTAGTATAATCTGCTTACTTTATATACATGTAACATAGAACATACAGAACCCCCTCGCTATTGATATTTGAAAGGCACGGACTGAGCGCCTGTCTGCGGACGGGTGCGGACGAGGTCAACAGTACCCAAACAGTCAGGGGGATCTGAAATTGTACTATTGTCTTACACAAAAAATGCTCAACTTGGAAAAAGGACCCATAAAGACATTATAAGTACTAGTGAATAAATAGGGAAACCTAAACGTCTGAAACAAAAACCAATCATTTAATGACCATTTAGAATGAAATGGATTACACATAACAAAAAAAAGTATGCCTCCAACTTAATTACCTCACAGAAACTCTGCAGCCAGGACCGACAGTATACGCACGCACTACAATGAAGACAAATTACAACAAAATAGTAAGTGAACCTCATTTTTCTTATATGTGTGTGTACTTTTTTTGGTATAAGGGGCAAAAAAAATAATTTCTTTCTGTTGTTTTGACACAGAAATGTGCAGTACTTTGGAGTGGCTGGAGGAGAATTTTCCGCATGGGGAAATGTCTGAAGATAGCGATAATAAAACATAAGTAAAATAATGGTCAGTATTTTATGGGCATTTAACATCTATATATTTATTTTTAACAGACCAGGAAAAAGCCAATGTCAACCAAGATGGAACTGATTTTAGAACGCACCATCTGTGCAAGTTGTGCATAAATTAACAGAATGGGGCGTCCTAAGGACATTATACCTCTCCGTACCGCTAACAAACGAGATAAAATGGGAGTGTCCTAAGGACACTATACCTGTCCATATCGTCCGCAGCCAAGATGGAACCGTCTGTAGAACAGGCGCGGTGGCCGACATGTTCGTAGTCAAACAAAATGGAGGTGTCTTAAGGACACTGGACCTGTCCGTACAGTCAGCAGATCATGTGCGCACATGCGCAGTACACCCATAAGTACTGCGAACATTGCGCCTGTCCCTAACTGTCCGTCTCACTTGTGTTGCACTTTTAATTAGTTTCAGGACCCGAACACGGTCCGTAGAACACCGGCACGCATGCACACATTTGTTAGTCTGCATTTGCTGTCCAGCGGGCACACATTTCCCTCGCGGATGTGTTCAGGACGTCATCATAGGACCGCACCCACGCTGAGCGTGTGGACTAATTTGTCTGCTTCCGCAACATTGCAAAAGAATTTATACATACATGGTAAATTATTTTACAGTATAAAATCACCATTTCACATGTCCCATACAATAGCTCTACCTGTGAACGTGTCTTTTAGAATTTTTTAGCGCTTTTTAATGATCAATAAGGTCACAAGGTGCACCCATCCACCACTATAAATGGCCACACCCCCAAGCTCATCTTCATTGTGCTTCTGGCTATAGCAGTTTGAGTTGTGCTGCCTTTACTGCTGTAGCGACCCTTAGGCAAATAATCCTTATGGCATCCACGGCTACTGTTTCTTCATTAGCCTCAGCACCACCCCTAAACCCTCCACCGCCACCACCTCCCCAAGGGCCTGCAGAGGGATATATGAGTGAGGATGCAGAGATCGAGGAAGAAGAGGAAGAAGATAATGAGGTGGAGGAACTCCACACTACAAACACTTGCCAGGAGTCGTGGGTGTGGCGGTTGTTTTCCATTTTAGGGAATGTTCCGAAAGCACGTGCGAACCTGGTCAGGTGTAACCAGTGCCAGTTGCTGCTCAGTCGCGGGAGACCTGGTTCGTACAGCTTTGGTATGACAATGATGAAGCGACACCTAACTTTGTTCCACAGTGCGGACATTCGCAAGGTGATGCCATGCGAAGACCGTAGTAGATTGAGTTCCTCCACAGAATCCTCCGTGTCCAATCCTCTCACCACAAGAGACACTCCTGTGGGGGAGCGCATCCCTCCAGCTGCCTCACAAGCCATTCGCGATGCTGTTGATCCTTACCTTTCGAGGGTCACAATATTGTGTGTGTACCTTGACGCAGTACTCTGCAGGGGGGAGAGTCTTTGAAGTGCTTTTGAGGCTACAGTCATGGAGCAGCAGAAGAACTGCTCCCTACTTATGTAAAGCCCACCCTATATCTTTTTCTCTCCACCTGCCCCTGCTTATCCCCGTGGTTGGTATCCCTTCCTGACCCTCCTTTGCCCTCCTCTCCTAGTGTGTTGTGTCATCAAAAGCAGTAAACTTGAAAATAACAAAAATTACAAAAAAGGCTCTTTTCAGAGCCGCCTTTCTCAGTTTAACAATAGAACTATCAAGTGACCATTGTAGGACTCCGCGCATTTTTGTAAAAGTCTGCGGCCAGTCGTAGGACACACAAAAATGGAGGGTGCAAGCGTAGCAAAACCAATGGACTTTTCGCTGGGAGTAATTGGTGGCTCTGAAAAGAGCCTTTTGGTGGTGGTGTGTGTGCTTCAAAAAATGTAGGTTGGAAAAAACGGATTGCCAAATAGGTGACTATGATTCCAAAAAACGTCACAATGCATTGTGTACATTGCGAATAAAAATCTGATTTCCAGCATATGTGAGATGGACTCCATCTTTGCGAAAAATGAAAGAGCTGTGAAACAAAATGTTTTCATTGTGGAATGAGGACATGCCAACTTCTCTTAGAAAGTCACCAACAGCTTTATTCACATTGTATCTCGCTTTTCCCATTTGTGGACCAAATGCAGAAGAACGCAGCCATATTTGTCTTTGTGCAATACGGGGAAAACTATTTGGCAATTTGGAAACATGTCCATGACCTTCGCAAGTCCTTTCTTCATTGCAAATTGCAAAGAAATTCCAGAGACATGGCCTAAACTGTTTCCTCCACAATGAATGATAAGTATATCAAGATGACGCTCTGTCTGTAAAGTTGCACAGAGAGGTACCAAGTCCAGCCACCTCATTCCACGCACGCCATGCCAGTGCACTTCCACATGAGGAAAACCAAGATCTGCACATAGACCACAACTTTCTGCATGCACCTTCAACCAATGTATCCATGAGTCTCCCAAAATCCAGATAATCTGTTTTCGAGCACACAGAGGCATGGCTGTCTGGTCTCTTGTCAGGGAAAAGACATTCTCACAAAATTTCCCCATACACAACACACCCACTGAACTTTACTGACCAATCCCTACCTTCGCTCATTCTCATTGCATGTGTCTCCACCCCAGAATCGCCGTTGGTAATACGTGCCGCCTGCAAACTACCACCATGTTCGCAGACACTTACAGGATCAGAGCGTGACGAATGTACATTCAAATATTATTCCCCTTTGGCCCTTTGAGGTGGGCTCTGAAAAGAGCCATTTTATTTTTTTTGGGCAGATGCCTTACAGACACCTGTTATTTTGTTTTTTTTTAATATTTTTTGTTGTTACTTTACTCCTACAACCATTACAGAACCTTCTTTAAAGCTAGCCTCACATTCCAAAAGAACATGGCATTTCCCAAAGAAAATAACGCAACACCATCTGCTTCAAAATAAGCCGCATTACTGGGAACAATGTTCTCATGGCTGCAAAAAAACATACCAGCGCGTAACATAAAAGCTTGCATGCCGCGATTAATGTAACACCTCCCAATATTTTGATCAGGACAGAAAACAGAACTGTTGTCCCATTTTCCTCCAGGGAGTAACCGAGAAAAAATTAATTTCGCAGTTGGAAAGATGTTCATGACTGCTTGAACCAACTGTTCCAAATCTTCCAAAAAGTATGTGAACTCACGGAGCCCAAATGGCAAGTACCATAGTGCAAAACTACCACATGAAGAGTGGTCATCGTAGCCACCTCGGTGCAAACTTGGAGAATTGCCGCAACATTGCAATCAGTCTCAACGCTCCACACCACCTCCACTCCTCTCACATCGAAATGGTGTGCCACATGCCTACTTTCGGCATAGTGCTGTAAACCATGGACAAAAATATCTCCAAGGACCAAAACCCTGACCCTCTGCGCCTCTGCCATCTTCAGTATACGCACTGTCTTTTGACACAAAAGAGCAATGTGAACATCTGATTGGCTGATGCCTACAGTCCCCTTTCCATGCTGGATTTGCTGTAGAAACCCATATGTGACACGCCCTACTCGCGCACAAGCGTTGTCTACGTGTGGCACGTAACTCTTAGCCAGTCCTTCTACCCTTTCCATATCACTCGCAAATCCATTCCCTCATTGGACACAGCTAAGCAGTCACACGACCATCCACCAATTACATTCAACATCCCTACATCTAACTCCGTCATCAAAATTTTGCACTTCAAATGTATTAGTGATCACTCTGAATGCAAGTCGCAAATCATTGCAAAGCACTTACTTCAAAAACTACTGTGAAAGTGTCACGGATTTATACGTACAGCTCCATGCATGCACACATGCATGCGTATAAAGTACAGGTATGCATATTTTAATCAGAGAACATGTATAACCCTTATGATTTCATTTAAACAAATTAATGCCACTAAATCTGCATAGCCAATACATACCATCACTCCCCCTTTAAGTGCAAGATGTTGATTTTTCATTGATAAACTGCACTACTTCTTACTGTCTCCTGCATAACCTATACATACGTCACAACCCTCCCTATTTAGCGCAAAACTCAATTTTCCATTATAAAATGGCCCACTTTTTTACTGTTTACAGCCTACATAAATACTACTTCCAATGCAATCAAATGAGAAAAATAAATGCTCCCGATTGCTGTGGTGACATCTACCTCTGAGGGTCTCCCGATTCTTCGAAATTTTACTTATAATATGAAAGTACAGAAATGTTTCCCATCTACTATAATGACCTATCGCTTACAAACCTCTCTGCTATATATAATACAGCTTAAAAGAAGCACGGCATTTTCACAACCTAAATATTGTACTCATTTCTTAAGCATGTGCAACTAACATACTGCAAGTAACATACAAAGGCAGCACATAGTGAAGTGAAATGCACACATGCACTGTGTTGAAATATCAAAGGAGAATACTCTGACGAAAGATACAAAATTAACATATACAGTAACTTCACTGCTTTAAACACACAAAGTTACTAACTTCTTCTTTTTACAATCGAAGTGAAGACTACTCTCCTGAAATTCAACAGCATCTACACTGCAAACAACATATCCGAAAAAACCTAGTCATTCTGCAAAAAAAGTAAGTACAGTACAACCTTTATATTCTAACTATTCCTCAAACAGACTGTGTGGGTTATGTATTTAATTTGCACACCAAAGCAAACAGTGATTTCTGAACCATTCTACCCACAAATACCCATTTATTAAACAAAGAATAACAGTTAGAATGGCTCTCAAATCCCTGTGTGTTTGCAACTCAAATAGCATACAGAAGCCTTACAATGTTAGTACTAGAATACAAATAGCTGCTTCAACTGTATGCCATTACGTTTACTGTTAATGATTCTCCTCACCACTAGCCCACTTTGTACTCTCATCTGAAGCACATTGTAGTAGTATACAAACAAAAAAAATAGCCTTCCCAAATCATTGTAAGAGGCCAATGCACATTCACACACCACCACAAAGAGCTTCCCCATCAAACACATGCATGCATGCACACAGCACACATACATTGTACAACAGACCAAGCCATGCCTTCTTTTTTTCAACAGACCCCAAAGAATGCCTACCAAAAAGCAAGTCCGTAGAAAGGAATACAGAAGTAGAGCAAATAAAAATAAAAGTGTCCAACCTAAGCATCCATCTGTAGTAGAGTTTGTAGAGAACGTTGGATCAAAACAGCTAATACAGTTGTTTAGCAAAACAAAGGAAGCTTCAACTACCGAAATTTTACCTCCTCCAACAAAATGTGGCACGAAACACAAAACTCTTCACAAAAAATCATACTGCTAATAATGCCCCTTTTAATCCTGATATAGTAACAAGAGCCTGCAGTAAAAAAAAGTATTTTAGCAAAAATGTTTTGCCACAGAGTCCTTCAGAATCTAATAAGAAGAGGACCGAAATCATCCCCAACCCTTAAAACCTACCGTAGAAAATGAATCCTACAAGTTGTCACGGACAGTGCAATCCTTCTCAAAAGGAAGTTGTTTATATTAGTGTTAAATAGGCTGAAACCACTAACAAAACTAAGTACCAAACTACAAAAGAAACTTATCAATAAACAGAATGTGAACAAAAATAACTTCTTACAAATTTGTGGAGGTGAATGGAGTCACACAACAATCACAGAACCATATTTGAATGAAGCATACAAACAAAATCAAACAAACACAATTGCCATCCATAGCAGTGGACGAGGGTGTGAAAAAATCAATAATAGCATCATGGAACAAGAAACACTGCTTAGAAAAGAATCCCCTGAAAACTCAAAATTAACTCTCGATTCGACTGAACCAGACCGTCCAGTATACAAAATGGCCGTGCAACGTCACTGTGTGCCATTCCTAACAAATCTTTCAAATCTTTATGTCAGTTCCTCAATCAGTATATGAAAGGTAATGACACAAATAAAATGAAAGTGCTGCAAAATATGGATATCTGTCGAGTGCATAAATACACAGGACTACAAGGACATTCATTAGCCTGCATTTTTGGACCTATTTGCAAAAGCACCTTCCATGATATCAAAAGGATATCAATACATCATTCAAATGTAAGAAATCTAGTGTACAAAATATACCATGCTAAGAGTCCAGCTTTAGAATTAGCCAATTTAAATAACACTCTTCTGCATGGTAAATATCTACAAGAAGAAATGGACCGTATCCAGAGAAAATATATTGGAAGTGAAAGCCACTTACAAAATGCAATAGTTGTAGAACAGACTAGCAACAATTCTGCACATAGCAACCTTCTATTACACACAAACAAAAAAGAAATACAAAAATTAATAGTGCATCGGCTGAAATACCAAACCATGTGTGTGTGTGTTGCCGCAGAATGTTTTACAAAAGGAACACAAAAATATAGACATAACATACAAAATAGAAGACAATCAAGATTCCAAATGGTTTGAATTAGCTCTCTACCTTTTAGCCGAAAACAAATATCAAATAAGTGAACCCCTAATATGTTGCAGTTTCTGCACTAGAAAACTAGACAAAAACCAAACTCCTTCACGTGCTATCACAAATAATTTGGAATTGTTCCCAATACCAAAAACCCTGCAACAACTCAATTTGTATGAGAGCATCATAATTCAAACAGTTTACCCATTTCAAGCAATTATACGCCTTCACCCAAAAACAGCAAAATTACCTCCCTCTGAATTGGTGAAAGTCATTTGTGGCAAAGTAGTCTATTTGCCATTAAATCTAACAGAAAATGCACACAATCTAGGATTGCAATGTTCAATAGAGCATTGTTTAATTGTCTTGGTAAATGGTGTACCAACAAAAGACAAAAAAATTTGGCAACAACTGGTGGACTTACATAACGTTAGACAAGCCTTGCAATATCTAAAAGACAATACCGAATACTACAAGGAAATAAATATTGAAGAAAGCTTAAGGGAAATAACTGAAATAATTGAAGAGTCATCAGAAACTGGACAATTCGAAATTCTGGATCCTGCTGCAGTATCCAATCTTTTGGACCAGTACACAATTCATCCATTGCATTCAAATGAAAGCATAGATGATGCACTAGAAACTTACCAAATGCGACAACCCAAAGGTTCACCAATGAGCATATGGGAAAAAAGTGTAGAAGCACATGCTTTTCCACTGCTATATCCTACTGGCAAAGGTGGAAGATACGATGATAGACCCACTCAGATTACAGCATCAGAATACGAATGTATTCACAAGATCCCAGGTTTAGACAAAATGTGGAATACATATTCCACCTACTCTTTATAAGCTAACTAGCAACCCTATGTTATGGAGTTGCACACATTTTGAAATCTTGAACCCACTTTCAAAATATGTCAGCTATGAAATTAATATAAAAAGTACAAGAAAAAGATGAGGTTTTACAATCAAGTATAACAAATTTGTTTTCAAACGTGCGTGTTACAAAATAATACTGATTCTGATGGCACGGAGACGTACGGTGTATGATCAGAAACCTTGAACCACCGACTTGGTTTGTTACACTAAGTTGTGCAGAATATGCATGGGACGATTTACATGAGTTCCTACGCATATCAAACAACAACAAAATTAACATACATTTATTAACACCTGGAGAACTTTGCTCTCTAGATCCAGTTAATGAGTCAAGATATTTCCATCATCATTTCATTGCTATGCTACACTTCATTTGCAATAAAACTGTTCCTCCCCTCGGAGAAGTGCAACACTTCTTTTGGAGAAAAGAATACCAAGCGAGAGGAGCACCACATATTCACATGCTTTTATGGATCAAAGGTGCACCTAAATTTGGTCACGACACTGATGCCACTGTTTTGCAGTTGATCCAAAAATATGTCACTTGTGAAATCCCTTAACAACGGACACATAGAGACCTGCATGGGCAGATATTACAATTTCAAAGACACAAATGTGGGAAATATTGTCATCGCAAATACAAAAACAAAGGGAAATACTACACCAAATGCCGTTTTGGTTTCCCTAGGCCAGTTACGGAAACAGGTGAAGTGAACACCTTCATGACTTCAGTTCAACATAGTGTTAAAGGTAAATCACCTAAGAACAAGTATTACATAAAAAGAACAGAAGAATCAAAATATATCAATGATTACAATGCAACCATTGCCCTCTTATGGAATGGAAACATAGATGTGCAGTACATTGCAGACAATTTCACTGCTGTTGCACAATATGTTACAGCCTACTTAACAAAAGCAGAAAAAACAGAGCTTCAAGGCCTCTGGGATGACCTATCATCAGACAAAAGACTATCTCAGAAATTGTACAGCCTACGCATAAAAATGCTCTCTCATAAAGAATGTGGCACCTATGAAGTGGCAGATCGTTTAACCGGTACTGCTTTGTACGGAAAATCAGACAACATAGTATGGCTAAGTCTTGGTCCTGCTAAATCTAGAAAAAGAGTTCTAAAATCATATGAGGACATAGAAACAATTGCCAGAAATGATCCAAGAGCCAAGACATTTTAAAAAACAATTTACTGGACACATACTATCCGAACAGGAGTAGCACTTTGGAATGCATGTGTCTATACTACATCGCTCAAAACTTTGCATACAAAAATAGTATAAAACCCGATGAAAGAAAAGGCAGATATAGAGTCACAGATTGTGAAGGCACGTTAGTGAAACTTATCAAACGAAGCTTAATTAATCATGTTAAATTGTCATTAAAAACTCCTCAACAGAAAGAACTATATAACATGTCTCTGCTACAATTTATTAAACCATGGAGAAAAGAGGAAGAGATACTAGATAACTATGACTGCTATGAAGATGCTTTCAAAGCAAATGAAAGCGCTATCACCGATGTGAACTTTACGCAGTACAAAACAATGTTGCACAATGAACAGCAACACGAAGAAGAACTTCAGGCCCAACTAGATAAGGGCTCTTCCGACAGTGGTCAACCTTCTGTAACAGGAAGCCAAGAACCACTAGGACAGCCACTAATAGCAAATGAGGCAGAATTAGCTACGACAGAAGTGGAAAACACCATGTATCACTATAAAGAAAATATAGAAGACAACTGTACAACAAGCAAAACTTAACAAAGATCAGCACACCATTTTTGAAGATGTAACAAAACAAATTGCACATGGTGTACAACACGAAAATAAAGAATGTACCTGCCAAAATTACAAACCAATACTGCTGTACGTCAGTGGTGAAGCTGGGTCAGGAAAAACATTCTTAATCAAAATCATCAGCAAGTTCCTTCAGCAATTGACAAACAACCAACTGTCAGCTGTTGTAACCGCCCCCACAGGTTTAGCTGCCTATAACATAGGCGGTGGCACTTTACACCGATTACTACTTCTTCCAGTAGAACACCAAAACAAATTAGACTATTACAAACTTTCTGCAGAAGCTGCAATGGAAGTACGCAGAGTATTAAAGCAAATGAAAATGCTACTAATAGATGAATTGAGCATGGTCTCCCACCTAATGTTGGCTTTGATTCATCTCAGATCTCAGATTGCAAAAAGTACTTAAAACAAACTGCAAAGAACTATTTGCAGGGAAACACCGTATTGTTTTCAGAGATCTTCTACAATTGACACCAGTGAAAGGTGAACCTATTTTTAAAACCTTAGGACACAAACTCTGCCGTAAAACTGTTGGCAGCATAGGAAATCTTAGCCTTTGGCAACATTTCCAATACAGAGAATTAACAGAAAACATGTGGCAATCTGCAGATCTCACTTATGCCAACATCTTAAAAAGTATTAGAGTTGGTGTACTATCTCAAGAAGCACAAGCAATATTGAAAAACCAGCACATTCATGCACTTTATGGCGATAATGCATGTGCTACTGATGTTATGGAACAATTAGCACACACAAATGTCAATTGTATGGCCTTAATGCCAACTCTTGCAAGCTGTTTCAAATTCAATGAAACAATGTCAAATAAAGAAATGCAACCAATAATGGAAATTTGTGCCACAGACAAACTAGACGTACATGGTATGACACTACCCATGTGTGAGCAAGCCACAACAAGACTAAATAGCTTAGAAAATTCAATCTCCAACACAGTTGCATTGGAAAAAATATTAAAATTATCCTTAAATTGTAGAGTAATGCTTAAAAGTAACCTTGACGTGGAACAAGTGCTAGTTAATTGGGCACTGGGTACAGTTGTTTGCTTTCAATCATACCCACGTGACAACAACATTCAGTTTTTTCAATATTCGCTTTGACAAACTTTCAGAAGTGAAAAGGATAGGACACTCAACAGCTCGATTCCTTCTGTTCAAAGACAAGTATGTACGCAGAGAACAATTTTCTCTAACTCTTGCATACGCAGTCACCATTCATAAATCCCTAGGTCTTACCCTAGACAAAGCATTGATAGATATAAGAAACAGTCTTTAAAGAAGGCATGAGCTACGTAGCACTATCACGCTTATGTACACTTGACAGTCTATTTCTAATCAACTTTGATGCAAGTAAAGTGAACGCTGATATTCCTTGTATTTCAGAATACAATAGACTATGTTCACTGTACACCCCCCATCTGAAACAATATCCTGTTACAGAAAAAGTAAAATGTGGTAAAAGAAAATTAATTGAAACAGAAATGCAACAGAATCTCACAGCAAATCCTTCTAAGAAAACAAAAGAAGGTAAAGGTTCATCAATTACCACAAGCAAAGAAGAACCTATTAGGGAAAGTAAACCAGGTACTTCTTCAAAGAAGGAAGAGAAACTCCGAAAAAAGCACTCAGAAACAGAACTAGCTGGTCCATTCAAATTTTCAAATGAAACTGGTGTATGTTGCTATGCAAATGTCAATTAATATTCTATTTCAATTACCACCAACTGTTAACAATATTTACTTACACAGTAGAGACCAATTGTGTTTGCAAATGTTAGTCCTTCATAGAGACGCAACAAACAATCTTGAGAACACGTACAATGTTCACGGAATAAGACAAGAATTGGACTACTGTGCTGGAATGGTGAGATTCACTATAAACTCACAAGAAGATCCACAAGAATTTCTAATGTACTTACTACAAGTACTGGAAAACAAAAGCATACCTATGAATAAAATCTTCCACATTTCATACATGTGGAAACATACATGCACTCTCTGTAGCAATGTGATACAGGAACAAATCCCAAATTAGTGATTTGTGTATGTATCCATACCTAATTGTGAATCCATTCCATTTCAGCAACTTGTACAGAATGCAAACCATGGCAGATTATGTACTATGTGCAATTCAGACAATCGCTCCACCTTACTGATACAAACACATAGTAAGTACATAATACTTATGCTGCTACGTTATAATGCAGATGGTACCAAAAACAACTGCAAGCTGACTGGATTCACACACGGTCAAGTGTCACTTGGAAAGAAAACCGTCACAACAGTGGGTATAATCTACCATGGAGGAGCTACAACCAATACAGGTCACTACACTGCATACATTAAAAAGAAATGTGGATGGATGGAATGCAATGATAGCACCATTACTCTAAAGCAGTGATATCCAGCTAATCTTACAAATGCGTATTTAATCTTCTTAAAGGCAAAATTTAGTAAGTAATGTGTACTTCAACATTACCAAAAAATGAAGTGAAAGACTACAAACAGTTAGAATACGCCAACAGGTATCTAACTTGCCAAGAATGTATAACAACGACACAGATAAATGAATACCACAGAACCATAACAACAAATGCATAGTTAGAATACGCCAACAGGTATCTAACTGTTGTTAAAAATTGGCAACAAGGCAACAAACAGAACATTAATCAGAAAGAACAAGGAAACACTCAAAGAAAGCAAAAAAATAGTTTGTAGCATAGCAAATAAAGTTTTTTTTTTTAATCCAACAAGGATTTTCTTCCTCCAGACCCAAGGATTAGAAAAATAAACACAGAAACTGGGCACAACGCACAGTACACTGGTTTGTAAACTAAATATGAGGGTAAAAAAAAGCTAAACTGTCTATTATACAATGTAATAAGTCTTCATAAAATGCAAACACTAACATGTTTTTTTCTTTTATCACAGAAATTAAAAAAGGCTAGTTCTGCCAAGTACTAGAGTCATGTAAGACATGTATGGATTCTGAACAAATTAAACAGTAAGTATAATTACAGTCATTTCATACATATGCGAATCTACATGGCTAATCTATGGCAGTAATATGGTGCAGTGGCTGTAGGCTGGGTGTAGCATTTTTAATGTGTAACCTACACCCTATGGCCAAGCAAGCAAGACTATAGGTCCTACCCACAACCATCGCTCCATATCAAAACCATGGTGCTTCTATTTGGATTACTTCTAAGTTTAGTTTTGGGTGCATGGTCTGCAGCCATGCATCCAAGACACTAGAACGTGCACACAACCACCGCACCACACCACGCCCATGTTCACTTATAACCTCACAGCTTATGACTTCAGTCTTGGGTGGCCATACAACCAAGACTCTGGGTCCTAGCCAGAACCACCAAAGCATATTGCAACCATTGTAGCTTCTAATTTCACTACGTATAAAGTTGGTTTTGGGAGCATGGCTTTTGGCCATGCACCCAAAACGCTATGCCCTCCCCACAACCACCTGAATGATATTTCATAATACGAGTGTACCTATAGCTGTGATATGCTGCAGTAGTTGTGGCCACAGGCTACAGACTTGGGTGTAAGGCCATAGATTTTTTAATGTATGGGTATGCAGTATATAAAATCCATAGTGGGTTACAACTGCAGTGCTTATCACTTAAGTTCTTGGGTGAAAGACTCTACGTCCTGGTCCCAACTTCCACACCATATCATACACAGTGTGGCTTGTAACAACACTATGTATAAATGTGCTGTTGGGCAGGCCCTCCCCACAGCCACCTGAGTGATGTTCAATACTACGGGTGTATCTATAGCTGTGATATGCTGCAGTGGTTGTGGCCAGGGCCTAAAGTCTTAGGTGTATGTCCATACATATTTCAATGTATGGGTGTGAAGTGGCTTATAGCTCCAGTGCTTATAACTTTGTAAGACTCTACACACTCCCCACAACCATCTGATTGATAATGAATACTACAGGTGTACCCATTGCTGTGAAATGCTGCGGTGGTTGTGGCCAGGGCCTGGAGTCTTGGAAGTATGGACAAGACCTACGGCCTACGGCCATGCACCCAAGACTCTAAGCCCTGGCCACAGCCACAACAGCATTTTAAACCCATGGTAGCTTATAAATCAGTAGCACACCCATACAACGAAACATTGCAACTGTAGCATGTACTCAATTTGTAGCCAAGACTCTAGGACCTGCCCACACCTACCAGATACATAGTCGATTGTATGGATGTGATGTGTGAATATGATATGCTGCAGTGGTTGTGGGCAGTGTGTACATACTTGGGTGTAAGACATACAGCCTGCAGCCATGCACCCAAAACTCTGCATCCTGCCCACAACCACCGCACTCCATGTTGGCTTATAAATGTAGAGTTGACAAGTTTGTTTTCGGGTGCATGGCCTTCGGCCATGGACTGAAGACTGCAGGCCCTCCCCACAACCACCTGAGTGATGTGCGGTAATACAGGTGTATCAATAGGTGTGGTATGCTTCAGTGGTTCTGGCCAGAGGCTAGACTCCTAGCTGTATGTCCATAGATATTACAATGTATAGGTGTGCAGTGGCTTATACCTCCAGTGCTTACAACTTTAAAAAAAAAGGCCATGCATCCAAGACTCTAGGCCCTGGCCACAACCACCGCAGCATGTCACACCCATGGCGGCGTACTAATCAGTAGCACACCCATAGGGAAAAATAATATAATAACGACATATACTCAATTTCAATGTTCGCTAACACCACGCTTGTCCTTAGAAGAGTTTCATGGTACCTGTGCACAGCACGGACTGAAATACTACCCTTATTAAACCCCTCAATTTCCTTACGCACAAACATTCTTAACAAGGCGGGCATAGAGAATACATCATTAACACCTACCGCCTGAACAAATACAGTTTTTCACCCATCTCTTACTGTGTGAACCTCCCCAAGCACTATCACTCAGCAAAATAGTTTTTGAAATACCATGTTGCCGCTGGTCGCAGCTGCGCTGTCGGTGAATCCAAGATGTCGGGCACTTCCAAATAATCTGATGCAGAACACGTCTCACTGCAGCCAATCGGCAGAGACGTTGCGTGTCCGCGGTCATGACGCCAGCCCCTTAGCCAATCAGTATCTTGTCCACGGAGCGAACAGCGAAGTGTGACCGCGGAGCGGACATAGATATCACACATTTTTTTGCTTTATGTTTTGGTCATTTAAGAAAAAAAACTACTGGACGGATTTACATCAAATTAACAAAAGCACACTTTTGGGACCAAGCCGCCGCTCCTGCCACACATTTGGTGAAAATCCGTCCAGCGGTTTGGGCTTTAGGCATGCACAAAGTTTTTTCCCATTATGTCTATGGGAAAAAAAGATGTTTTGGGACCCCCCTATAACGTTTCCCCTGCTAGACGAATCCTCACCACAGGGTGTGCCACATCCAGGGTTTCTCAGCAAATCCAGCATGGAAAGGGGACTATAGGGATCAGCCAATCAGATGTTGAGGTTGTGGTTTGTGTTGAAAGAGGCTGTGTGTAGTGAAGATGACAGAGGTTGAGAAAGTCAGAGTGTTGGTGGTTGGAGATATGTTTGTGCATGGTTTGGAGCAGTATGCTAAATGCAGCAATGTGGCAAACAATTTTGGTGTTAGGAGTGGAGGTGGTGTGGAGCACTGTGCCTGGTTTCAATGTGCAGGGAATTGTACACATTTGTGGAGATATGGGCAGGGAGAACAGTCCATATGTAGTTGTTTTACACTGTGGTGCTTTGCATTTGGGCTATCTCAGTGTCCCTACCTTGTTGGCAGATTTGGAACACTTGGTTCAGACAGTAATGAAAATACTTCCAAATGCCAAGGTTATTTTGTTCTGCTTTAGTACCTAGGGCAATATGAAACAATAGTTCTGTTTTTTGTCCTCAGCAAAATTTTGCTAGGTGTGCAATCAACCGAGGCATGTTCACTTTCATGCTTACAGCCGGTATGTTCTTTTGTAATAATGAGAACATTGATTCTGGTAATGTTGTTTATTTTAAAGAAGATGGTATGTTTTTATCTTTAATGGGAAATGCCATGCTGTTTTGGAACATAAGGGTTGCTTTGAAGAAGCTAATGTGAAGATTTTTGGAGGAAAATAAGAAAAGAAAAGAAAAAAATACAAAATAAAAGGTGTTTCTGAAGCATCTTAAAAAAAGGCACTTTTCAGTGCCAACCTCAAAGGGGAAATGGGGCAAACTATTTAAATTTTCATTGCCCACGCTAAGTTTTTTCGATTTGTCCACGGACACTGTGGTTGTCCGCGGACAGCGCGTATTACATACAGGGAGTTTGGGGTTGAGAGTCATGCAAATGAGACTGAGCAGAGCAAGGGATTAGTCAATAAGGTTTACTGGGTATGTTGTGCCAGCAGATAGCTATGGCTGTGTGTTTCAGAAAGCAGATTGTTTGGATTTTGGGAGATTTGTGGATAAATTGGTTGGCGGTGCATGCAGATCTCTGTGGAGTGGCTGCACATCTTGGATTCTCTCATGTGTAAGTGCCAGTGCATGGAGTTCGTCGAATGAAGTGGCTGGGTTTGGTACCTCTCTGTGCTACTTTGGTGACACAGCATCATCCAGACCTTATTATTATTCATTGAGGAGGGAAAAGTTTAGGACATGTGTCTGGAATCTCTTTGCAATTTGCAATGGAAGAAGGACTTTGGAACGTCATGGACATGTATCCAAACTCCAAAGTCATTTTTTCCTGTATTGCGCAGAGACAAATGTGGCTGCGTTCTTTTTCATTTAGTCCACAAATGGAGAAGGCAAGGCACAATGTTAACAAGGATGTTTGTGCCTTTTTAAGAGATGTTGGTATGTCCCCTTTTCAGAATGAAAACATTATGTTTTGTAGTACACACATTTTTCACAGAGATGGAGTACATCTTACTTATGCTGGCAATAAGATTTTTCTGCAAAATATACAAAAGGCATAGAAACCGTTTTTGGAATTACAGCAATCCATTTTGCAGTAGGTGTTGACCATTTGAAGTTTTTGAAACACAAAAAAACACCACAAAAGCCTCCACTTCCTCCCAGAGAAAAGTGCAATGGTTCTGATAGGGCAACACCCCCAAAATAATAAATGTCAGCGGACAGTCCGCGGACTTCTAAATAATGCACAGGGCCCTGCACTATTTATTTGTCACTTCTATTTTTAAACTGTGAATGGCCGCTCTGAAAAGAGCCTTTTTTTGGTTTTTGTTGTTTTATATATTTTTTGGTTTTTTAAACATGACACACAAGGAAAGGAGGGGAAAGGAGGGTAAGGAAGGGACACCAACCACGGGGATAAGAAAGGGTAGGTGGAGAGAGGAAGATGTAGGGTCAGCCTTATTGAGGTAGTTCGCAGAACTTCTCTTGCTCCTTGACCGCAGTCTCAAAAGCACTCCGAAGGTTCTCCCCCCTGCAGAGTACTGCGTCGCAGAACATGCCCAATATTGTGACCCTCGAAATGTAAGCGTCAACAGCATCATGAATGGCCTGCGAGGCAGCTGTAGGGATGTACTGTCCCACAGGAGTGTCTCTTGTGGTGACAGGAGCGGAAACAGAGGATGCTGCAGAGGAACTCAACCTACTACATTTATTGCAAGGTACAACCTTACGAATTGCCCCATCGTGGAACGACTTTAGGTGTCGCTTCATTTATGTAGTACCATAGCTATATGAACCATGCTTGCCACGACTCAGCACCATGCGGCACTGAGTGCAGATCACCTTGTTCACACAAGCTTTTGGCTTTCCATCAAGAGTGGTAAATACCGCCACACCCAAGACTCACAATGAGTGCTACTAGTAGGGACTTCCACTACCTCATCCTCTTCATCCTCTTCATCTCTCTCCTCTGCATCCTCACACCTGTTCCCGTCTGCAGGCCCTTGGGGAGGTGGTGGTGGTGGAAGGGTTGGGGGTGGTCCTGAGACAGCAGTAGCACCAGCAGCAGCCATGGATGCCATCAGGTTAGCTGAAGCAAAAGCAGCAAGAGCAGCAAAAGCAGAAAACGCAGGTCAATCTGCAGTAGTAGAAAGACAGAATAAGGATGAGCTCTGGGGTGTGGCCTTTTAAAGGGGTGAAGGTGCACGCTCCACAAATACCTGTGCTGTCCGTGGACATGTTGAACACCAAGAAAGGGCTCAAAAAGTTCCAAAACGTATGTAGATCGCCAGGGACATTGTCTGGGAGATGTGCAATGGTGAACATTTACTGCAAAATACCTTGGATTGCTCAAAAAAGCACTTTTTAAATGATCAGGGGCCCAGACAGTGTCCGAAAATAAGGACACACGCTCAGCTTGGGAGCGGTCACATGATGACATCACTGACACGTTCACGAATGGGACGGCTGTCCGCAAGACACCAAATGCAGTACAAACAGGTATATTGTCCTTAGGACACCCCCATGTTGGCTAATTGCGGACAGGCGGACATCTTGTGTGTTCTAAGGACACCTCCATTTTAATTACGAACAGTACAAACAGGTATAGTGTCCTTAGGACACCCCCATGTTGGTTAATTGCAGACATAACAGACACCTGCTCTGTCCACGAACACCCTAACTGCCTTTTTAAAAAAAAAATAAGACACAAGCATATACTCAGAGCACACTTAAAATGTTATTATTGTATACCAGTATAAAAATTACGAAAGAGAGGGAGAAGCAGAAACTGAAACAAATACAGGGGAATTAGGGGTTTGGACATGATGTATGGGAGGGTAGGAAGGGGTGGAAGTCTCATTGCAACGATTTTCTTGCTGGGGAGGGTGTGGGGTTAGTTGGCTGGGGCATGGAGAGGGTGAACAGGTACAAGTGGCCCTCTATTTAATGTTTTCTTTAATGTGGTTCTCAACAAAATGTTTTATAAGAATGAAAGTTTTCATGAACATACCCATTTTTACTTCCATTCTTTTCAGAGGATCTTCTAATGTCTCTCTTGGTGTATTATACTTATTGGGCTTCACTACGAGTTTGGAGGTAGCCATGGTGCAATTAGCACCATGGCTGCCTCCAAACCGGGCTCCATTACCGGGTTTCTGCAATGGGGACTTACCGGGTCATTCCAACATAGGAGGACCCGGTAATTCCTCCTTGCAGGAACCATTCCCCATTCCCATTTGAGCCTCCATAGAGCTCAATGGGAATGGGGAGGGAGTTAATAACGAGCACATTACATGTGGCCCGTTATTACCTCCCTCTTCCCCTCGCGTGACCCGGAAAAGACATCTGGTTTTACCAGATGTCTGATCTGGGTACTGCAAAGCGAACCTCGTAATCAGTGCACCTGTAATGAAGAGGGCCGGTCCCGTACCGGCCCCCTTCATTATGGGAGCACCAGGGTTATAATGAGGCCCATTGTCTGTATGGCCTGTTAAAAACAAATATGTATGTCAAGTACACATAAAGTAATGGTTATTAATTGGCTTATATAGAGAAATGTTGTGTCTACCATTAGTATCCCTGTCTTCACTCATTTCATCTCGTGGGAAATTTTCTTCCAGCCATCCTAAAGTACTGGACATTTCTGTGTATAAATATATATATATATATTAGTTTTAGTGTACCTAATACAGAACATGTATAAATATATGAAATAAATGTAGTGTACTTACTAGTTTCTTACAAACTGTTGGTGTTACTGCTGTGTAGGTATGCTCTTGCTTTTTGCTGTGCAGTTTCTGTGAGGTAATTCTGGTGGAGGCATATATTTTTTTTGTTTGGTATATTCCATTATATTGCAAACGCTATTTGAGTGGATGGTTGGTATCTTACATATACAGTTTCCATTTCTTATGTATTATTAAATGTAATGTATTTATGTGGTGCTTTTTGAACATGTTCAGTGATTTTATTGTATGATACAATAATGTAAGATACCCCATGAGTTTTTGCATAGTGTTGATGGTGACCGTGTACGTCCGCGGACATGCGCACGGTCCGTGGACATCAAAAACACAAGTGGGGGGCAGGGGATTCAGTATTTTCTATGTTATATGTATGTAAGCTAAGGGAATCCTAGTAAAAATTTATCAAATTTATATTATCTATATCTATATTCAGTGGGAAAACTTTGTTAAAGGGATATTATGGTTAGGTTGAGCTACCAAAAACCTATGAAATTCAGTAAAAAACTTTGTTAAAGGGACGTTATGGTTAAGTTTCCCTACTAAAAATCTATGAAATTCAGTGAAAAAAATGTTGTTAAAGGAACATTATGGTTCAGTTGCGCTACTAAAAACCTATGAAATTCAGTGAAAAAAACTGTGTTAAATGGATGTTATGGTTAAGTTGCGCTACTAAAAACCCAGGAAATTCAGTAAAAAAAATGTGTGATGTCATCTTTGATGTCCTGGGTGTTAGTCCTAGCAGTGCACGGTGGTGGCGCGAGTTATGGTTGCTTAGGTTACCATAACTGGCGAATTTCAAGGGTTTTTCAGTTTTACTTGGAACCATAAACTCTCTTTAACAAAGTTTTTTTCACTGAATATTTATTATATATATATACATATATATATCACACGGCCCGCGGTAGCGGGTGTGTAGTTATGCTTAAGTTGCTCATCTCATAGAAAGAGCACTTTTTGGGTGGTTTATAACTTTTCTCTTCCTGGGCGAATCCTCATCAATCTTTGCAAAGAAAGTATATGGCCCGCTCGGATTTTTTTTGGCATGTTTGGTGAGGTTTCGTGAAGGGGGGCAAACTTATAGTGGGGGTCCCAAAATTGCATTTTTCTAAATAGACTGAATGGAAAAAACTTTGTTCATGCCTGGCAGGAGCAGCAGCTTGATCCCGAATGCGTGATTTTGTAAATTTGGTTTAAATCCCTTCAGTAGTTTTTTTTTTAAAACAGGGGAAATGTAGGTCCAAAAATTTGTGATAACTGGATCCGCTCTGCGGACTCACTTGCCTGTCCGCTCTGCGGACAGGACTTCGATTGCCTAGAAAGGCAACGTAATGTCCACATACATATGATGTGCTCGCCAATTGGCTGGAGGGAAGCGTGAGGTGTGTCTCATTTTCACAATGTGCCTGCCATTTTGGATCCGCGGATGTCCGTGGATAGCGCAGCAGCAAACATGACTGAAACCCAATTTTGAGGAGTGTGCTGGAGGAAGAGGGGCTGGAGAGGGTGGGGCAGTGAACGATGGGTCAAATGCTGTATTTGTTTAGGTGGAAGAAGGTTGTGCTGTGATCGCAGTGCCCGTGGACACTGCAGTAGTGTGCGGACAGAAGCTCGGGTGAGCAGCCTTTGTGGTGACTGCAAGTAGGATTCATTAGGCTATGATGAAGGTTAGAGAAGTGGAGAGGGCTTCAGGTGGCTCTATTATGTGTGTGAGTTATAGTTAGTGTAAAGATTGTTGGTTGTAAGGGTGTGTTATGTTATGTTCATTGTGACCCGCTATTACAGTCTTGGGTGCATGGGTGGAGGTGATGCACTGAAGAGTCTAGTGGTGTGGTCACTTGTTACAGTACTGTAAACATATGTGTGGAAATGTTTGGCAGGTCTTAGTTGGTTGGCATATTGGTCTGAAGAGTGTTCTGACTAGTTTCATGTACTTGAATGCTATGTGTACTGTAATAGACAGGGCTTCAAGTGGATGCCCTATGTGTTTGGATTGTGGCCACTGGGACGATTGTTGGGTATTGTACTATGTTATGATGTATTGCTTTTGGGTAGTCAGTAGAGTATTGGGTGGAGAGGGCATGCATTGAGGAGTTTGTGCGTTGGCTGCAAGTACTGTAATAGTATGTCAAGTGAAGTGGATAGGACTTGAGGTGGTTGTGTTTTCTTTTTTGGTTGTGGTAAGTGGGCAGGTATTTGCATGCATGGCTGTGTTATGCTGCAGTGGTTGTGGCCAGGGCCTACAGTCTTGGGTGCATGGCGGGAGGCCATAGGATGGAGGCCATGCACCCGAGACTCCAGGCCCTGGCCACAACCACTGCAGCATAAAACAGCCATGCATGCAAACATTTTGACAGTGGCATGTGGATTGCATAGGGGGTAAGTACTGAAGAGTTTGTCCACTGGCTGCAAAAAGTGTAATAGTATTTGTAGAAAAGTGGAGGGTGTGTGGCAGTTGGTTTGTTGGACTGTGTTCAGAATGTTGGGTGTATGATATTCTATGCCTGGATACTACTATCACAGTATAAAACAGGTATGAATTGAATGTTGTGACATCAATCATTGTATACTTACTGTTTGCATTGTGGCGGCTGTATGCAGTTCTTTGCATGGTATGTGAAAATGTAGCAGACATTGTTTTTTCATTATCTGTGATAAAAGAAAGGATAACATGGTAGGGTAGGTACTTTGTAATGTGTTATTACATTGCATAGCAGACATTTGGTACTTTGTGGACCCTCATAGTTAGTATTATGATTCAAACAAGTGTACTGTGCAATGTGCTCAGTTCATGTGTTTGTTCGCATAATCATTGGGTCTGTGGGAAAAAAACAAATCTATGCAGGATAAAAAAGAAGTTCTATGTTTATTTGATGCTATTTGGCACAGTCTTTTTGGTGGTGTATTGTAGCAGGAGGAATTGGAAAGGTGCATGGTTTTTGGTTTGGAAGTGGTGGTACTATTGTTGCAGTTAGATACCAGTTGGAGTATTATAATTATTTGTTAGTGCCTTTTAGCAGTATTCATTTATGTGTTTGGTTGTTCATCTAAGTAGTGTGGTATTGCACAGTAATGTTGCAGAATTTTGGGGGCAGTTAGATACATGTTGGCGTATTCTAACCATTGATAGTTTTGACGTTGTTGAGGGTACGTTTATACATAATAAGTGTTGCAGGGTTTCCTTAGAAAAACTTATATTGCAGTATTATGATTGCAGTCAGATACTTGTTGGCGTATTCTAACGTTTTATAGTTTTTCACTTCTGCGGGGTATGTTTTCAAGCACGTTTTGTTTTGTTGGTGGATGTACATTTTAACTGTCAGATAGCTGTTGCCTTATTCAACCAGTTTGTGGTTTTAAATGTTATTGAGGACAGTTTGTAGATGCTCATGTTCAGATTATTGAATACATTTTTGTTTCAAGAATATTAAGTAATCTTTTGCAAGATTTGCTGGTAATCTCTTTTTCAGAGTAATGGAAGTATCATTACATTACTGCATTGGTTGTGGCTCCTGCGTGGTAGATTATGCCTACTATTGTGAAGGTTTTCTTGCCAAGTGATACTTGTCCATGTGTGAAGCCTGTCATCTTGCAGTTGTTTTTGGTACCACCTGCATTGTAACGCAAAAGCATTACTATTACATATTCGCTATGTGACTGTATTGTAAGGTGTAACGAATATCAGAATTGCGAGTAGTACATAATATGCATTGGTTTGCATTTTGTACGAGTTGCTGAAATGAAATGGATTCACAGTTAGGTATGGATACGTACACAAAGCACTTGTTAGGGACCTATTTGTGCATTACATGGTTGCAGAGAGTGCAATAAGGCACTTCCCTGTCCCGAGCCTGTCCAGAGTTGACAGAGGCCAGGGCCAGGAACTCTGCCTGTTTGGGCTGAGGACAGCTGCTCCCGCTCCCAACTGATGCCGGGCCACCTACTGCCTGGTAAGCACCTCATCCGTGCCTGAACATTGGCATGACTATTGTTCCTGACTTCTGGTTACTTAGTACTTACAACACTTCGTAGCCAGCTTCCTACCTATTCCCCTCTGGCCCGCGATGGCTGTTCTAATCCTCCACCATATACTCAGTCTTGCATCATGTTACTCTATCCCCAGCACTGCAGCTCCGCTTCTAATCTCGTTATCACGCTCATTAATGTATGCTGTATTTGTAACGTATTTGAACTCACCGCCTGTCAAGACTGTGTCCCAGTTCTGGTTCACCTCCTTTAGTTACTGTCAATGTAACTGGTCTCCCCCATTGCCATTGTAACTAGTCTCACTGCTCACATTTCCATATGACTACTTAGACTTCCCTGCAGCATTGTACCATCTGATTAACCATTGCCACTTTATTGCTGTCCTCCATTATCATTGATTGCACTGATCGTATAACTGTTGCATTGCGTTCTACTTGTCTTGCTTGGTCCCCCACCTTGAGTAGGCATCTCGGCGCATTGTACACCTGCTACCCGTGCTACATCTGCATACATTTGAATCCTGCATATGATTGCCTCTACTATGGGATCCGCATGCTAATCCTGAAAATATTTCCCCCTGCTATTACTCGGCATCTTGTTACCTCTCCACCATTATGATTCTGTAACTATAGCGTGCCCATAACCATTGCTTTTAATGCATTTGTTTAATTACAAATGCTTACACCTGATTGCCATCCGCTAACCTGATCAGTCTTAACCTTTTGCCTCTCTGCATTCCGCTAATGGCATACCTTTATGATTAATAACACCACTGTATGGTATTACTACAATCTCTTGTACTAGAATGGATTAGAATGTAATTTAGAATGTTCCTACCATTGCATTTGAAATATTACGGTTACTAACAGCATTATTATTCGTTTGCCATCTACCCCGCCTGTGCAACTGGAGTGCTAACTTGAACAGACCTATCACTACTGTTTCTATTTGTTCATACGTACTGCTTGTATTTCCCCCCACTCAGACATACAGTTCTGCTTTGTGCCCACCTTAATGCCCACTCCCTTGCCATTCTGCAGCTCATTATGTGTTTGTACCACCTAACACTAAACATTTCTATGCTACTGCTCTTGATAATCTCCTTCGCCTGGACATTGTCTTCCATCCAATATATCCTTCCCACCCAGCCTACTCCCTTTGAGATACAGAATCACACCATGGGCCTCATTACAACTCAGGCGTTAAGGGTTAACGCCGTTGTTAACCCTTAACGCCTGATTCTAATTTTAACAGCTGCTTTTAGCAGGCATTAAAATCCATGGCGCTAAACCGCCTTGGTGCTAATTACGGCACCGTAATTTACGGTGCCGTAATTAGTGCCTTCCCCACTCCCATTATGCCCTATGGGGCAAAAATGGGAATGGGGAAGGGTAAATGGGAAATGGGGATTTACCGCCCCACTCATTTTGGAATGGGGCGGTAAATCCGCCATCCACCATGGTGTAAATGTAGTTTACACCATGGTGGTAAAGTTGGTGTACTTACCGCCTGGGTCGTAATGACCCTCCATGTCTCATCAAGTTAGCTGCCCCAACTACAATTGGCCATTACCCCAGAATGCGCCACCCCTGCCTCTGCCATCCGTAGTCCCCTCAACAGTGAAACTTTGCCGATACATACACCATTGCCTACCAATCCTTATCTAAACTCCCCTGCTCTATGGCTGGAACACTTCACAACTAAACTACACCTAATCAACCATGTGCCCTGCGCCTTAGGAATATCAGACTAGGCTCCAGATTTCTTTGCTCATCCTTTCATCCTCAGAAGCTGACACAGACCTCACCAAAAGTACCATTACCTACACAGCTACCCTCAGACTCTTCTGACCTCACTCCCCACAACCACAAAGAAGCTCTGATCAAGGGTGCCTTGATCAATGCTAGGTCACTCCCTGCGCATGCCCTGGACATTGCAGATTTTATCACAGCCCAAGACCTTGACTTTTTGGCCATAACAGAGACCTGGCTACATGCTGCCTCTGGACCACTACTAGCCCTCGCCATACCCACTGGCTACACCATGATTAGATGTGACCACAATACTAATCAATCAAAAGGCAGAGGTGTCGCCTTAATTCACAAAATATTCATTGCACTTAGAATCATCAGGAATCAACAGATCCCATCAGCAGAATTACTATCAATCAAACTCCCCATTTCTCCTAAACAAAATGCCACCCTGCATCTCATGTACTAACCACCTGGACCCGGCACCACCTTCGCTGATGACATCACTTCCATCTTAGCAGATAAACTAAAACTAAATCACAAATTATCTTACTTGGTGATTTCAACCTTGGTTTCCAAGACCCTAACGATCCCAAAGCTCTTGACCTGACTAACACTGTAACTAACCTTGGCTTCCTCCACCGTATGCAGGAACCCACCCATTCCAAAAGAAGAACCCTGGTTAGTCGACCTTAATTGCAGCATTAATTTACAGACTAACTTACCATGTGCTTGGTCAGACCACCACACGATTACCTTTAACATTAAAGCTAAAAACCAATGCCTCAAACAGGACATTGCCCCCCTATTCATACTAGAAATAAAAGGGAAATAACAAGTGAAAATCTACTCCCTCTTATCCTACCCATTCCTGAACAACGTTGCATCATCATGCACCGACCCAACAGTGTTAGTTGATATCTTCAAGAATACCATGCTCCAAGCCTTAAACACCATTGCCCCAATCAAGCTAAGGAAAACCAATCCATGCACACACTCATGGTTCATGCCACACTTAAGAGTACTACGCAAAGAAAAGCGGACTGCTGAAGCCCATTGGAAAAGTCATCCTTCTGACTCCAATAAGGACACCCTCACTATAGCATCCTTCAACTATAAAGTGGCTATCTTCCAAGCTAAAAAATACACCTGCAACAAGCATAGTATACAAGCTGTGTCCAATGCTAAAGAGCTTTTGAAGATTCTGAAAGAAGTTGAATCTCCAGCAACTCCCCCGGACACCAGTAGCAAAGATAGTACATGGTGCACAAATATACAAAATGCACTCCTCAGCAAAATTGCCACTCTCCGATCCAAAATCAATGCTAAACAAACTAGCCTTCAGAATGATTATCAGCCCATTCCCCATACACGCACCACCACTCCCTTCCCTCAGACTCACACGCCTTTCAGCTTCTCACCATTAAGTACTACAGAGGTTGAAAACATCATCAACAATCTCAAACCATCCAACTGCCAATGTGACATGTGCCCAGCCCCCATGATCAAGGAGGCCGCACATGAATTAGCATCTTTTATCACGGCCCTCATAAATACATCATTCAACACTGGCATCATCCCTGATAACCTTAAAGATGCGTGTGTCATCCCCCTTCTCAAGAAGCCCACCCTCAACCAACTTTAGGCCCATTACTACGGTTCCATTCTTGCTCACAATACTGGACCGCGCTGCTTACTTTCAAATCCAGGAGTACCTGGAATCTAACAAACTCCTTGGTCTCAGGCAATCTGGTTTCAGGCCTAGGCATTGGACTGAAACGGCCCTCATTGATTTGAAAACGCAAATTGAGGATTTGAAAGACAAAGGTAAACTGGCTCTGCTACTCTTACTTCACTTATCAGCAGCCTTCGACTTGGTTAACCACCAAATCCTATGTCAGCACCTAAAATGAGCTGCCAACTTTTCGGACTCTGCAACCTCCTGGATTAGATTGTTCCTGGATAACAGATCTATGTGTGTCATCTCCACTTCAGCAGTCGCTGAGCCCTCACCTGTTAGCTGCGGCGTCCCTTAGGGCTCGTGTGTTTCGCCGACACTTTACAATGTGTTCACAAATCCTTTATTCGATATTCTTGACTATCTGGGTGTCACCTACACTAATTACATCAATGACACCCAGATACTCATCCCTATCACCGATGACCATACAGTAGAAACTAAATCCCTGAACAATGTCTATCTGGTCATTCAGGTGTAGATGGCTCAAAATGAGCTTTGCCTCAATGATGATAAAACAGAGCTTCTCATCTTTGGCTCACACTATTGTCTCAATAAACTAGATCCTGCATTCAAGTCATTACCCATCGATGGTAATACTAACAAGGTTTCCAATGAGACTAAAACGCTAGGCATCTACCTCGACTCTACCCTGTCACTATCTAGACAAACCAATGCTGTAATCTCAGCCTCTGCCTAAATGTGCAAACTTAGCACAGCTTGCTGACCCTTTCTCTCTACTGCTAATTGCACCATCCTAGCCAAAACACTCATCACGTCTTAGATCGATTACTGCAACACTCTCTATCTAGGGAAAAGCCAACATAACCTAAATAAACTCCAGGTCACACAGAATAACGCTATCAGGGCAGCCCTAAACATTCCAAGAATTCAGCAAATCTCTGACACCAGACACAATTTACACTGGCTCTCGTAGCTCAGAGGATCTCCTTGAAAACGCTTGCCCTCACCCATAAGTGTCTTGCTAATCAGGCTCCCATCTATCTTGCTAGGTGATTTACACCCCTCTCATCTACACGTCCTCAGAGAATTGCCCAAGCCCATTGCCTCTCTCTTCCTAGGTTTAAGCTGCAGAAAGCATTTGGAAGTAGTTTCCCAGTATTAGCTACCAAACTGTGGAACACTTTACCCGTCCCACTCAGATCGGAACCTTTCTTCCACTCCTTCAAGAATAAAGCCAAACTGTGGCCATCTGCTGTAGACAACCCCTCTATGTAGCGGTTTTGCTCCTTCCTGGTGCCTTTATCCTGCTTACTACTTGATTGTAATTATTTACATACATATTACCTTTAGTGCCCTTTTTTGCAACTATGACTGTATGTTCTACACCCAGATTTTATATATATGTTCCATACCCAGATTCTATATATCTTGTACTGTACATATTTTTTGTTCTCTGTATATTGCCCTTGTATTATGCATTAGTATGTACCATGTAGTATTTGTCTCTGTAACTCAAGCTATGCGACCAGATGCCTTTGTGACAGGTGCGCTATACAAATAAAGAAATACAAATACAAATACAAATGTATGTTTCCACATGTATGAAATCTGGAAGATTTTATTTATAGGTATGTTTTTGTTTTCCAGTACTTGTAGTAAGCACCTTCAAAATTCTTGTGGATCTTCTTGTCTTTTTATAGTGAATCTCACCATTCCGGTATACACCAAATTGTTCGTTTACAATTGTTCGAATGAACAATTGACCGATTTTAAAGGGTCACAATTGACCGTATATATATGTATGTAGGGTTTTGGGGGGGTTGCGTTGGGTGCGGGGTTGCGGGGGTTCCCCCCCGCATATATGTTACAATTGACCTTCACAATTCGGTCAATTGTGAAAAGGTCAATTGTCATTTGAACAATTGTGAAACAAACAATTCGTATACAACCCACCATTCCTGCACAGAAGTCCAATTCCTGCCTTATTCCAGAAACACTGTAAGTGTTGTCAGGATTGTGTGTTGCATTTCTGTGAAGGACTAACATTTGCAAACACAATTGGTCTGTGCTGTTTAAGTATATGTTTTCAACAATTGGCAACAATTGGAACAGAACATTGATTGCTACATTTGCATAGCAATTTACGCCAGTTGTATTGGAAAATTTTAATGGACCGGAAAGTTCTGTGTCTGAGTCATTTGATGGAAGTGAAAGTAGTTTATTTGAAGAGGTAGTTGGCTTTGTTTGTGCAGCTGGGTATGCATTTATTTCCAGTATATTCTTCTTTGGTTGTGGTAATTGATGGAGTACCAGATGCTTTTCATTTCTTAGGAGGTACTGTTGTGAGATCATGTACAATTTCAGTCTGCACTAGTTTTCTCTTACCAAGTTTCCATTTTTGAGGAACAAGGTACAATTTTAGATGGGGTGTGTAGAGTGCACGTAGTCTAGTGTACACTACAATGCAAGGAATATCAGCGCTGACTTTACTTGCATCAAAATTGACTTGAAATAGTCCTTCAAGTGTACGTAGGTGTGACAGTGCTACAAAACGCATGCCTTCTTTAAAGACTGTGCTGCCAATATCAATCAATGCTTGATCTCGGGTTAGACCTTATGATATAATGAATGGTGACTGTGTATACTAGAGACATAGAAAACTGTTCTCTGCATACATAAATGTATTTGAAAAGAAAGAATCGGGCTGTTGAGCGTCCTATACTTTTAACTTCTGAAAGTATGTCTATTGAATATTTACAAAATTAATGTTGTTGTCACGTGGGTTTGTTTAGAAGCCAACAACTGTACCAAGTGCTCCATTAACTAATCCTTTCTCCACATCAAGGTTATGCTTTAGCATCACTCTACAGTTTAAACACAATGTTAACATTTTCTGTAAACCAGCCAGTTGTGCTGTGTTTTGTTGACACATGGGTATTGTCATACCGTGCATGTCCAGTTTGTCTATGGAGTAAATGTGCGCTACTGGTTGCATTTCTTTTTTCAGCATTGCTTCATTGAATTGTACGCATCTTGCAAGAGTTGGCATCAAAGACATACAGTTTACATTTGTGTGTGCTAATTGTTCCATGACAACAGTTGCACATGTGTAATGGCCGTATAGCTCATGGATGCATCTGGTATTTGATATAGACTGTGCTTCCTTAGATAGTACACCAATCCGAATACTGGCGTAGGTGAGATCTGCAGACTGACGCATGTTTTTAGTTAATTCTTTGTATTGGAAATGTTGCCAAACATTTAGATTTCCTATGCTGCCAAGAGTTTTATGGCACAGTTTGTGTCCTAAGGTTTTAAAAATAGGTTCACCTTTCACTGGTGTTAATTGAAGAAGATCTCTGAAAACAATAACATGTTTTCCTCCAAAGAGTTATTCATAGTCTGTTTTAAGGACCTCTTGCAATCTGAGGTGAATCAAAGCCAACATTAGGTTGGAGACCATGCTCACTTGCTCACTTCATCTATTAGCAGCATTTAATTTGTTTAAAAACTCTGCTTAGCTCCATAGCAACTTATGCTGAATGTTTGTAGTAGTCTAATTTGTTTTGGTGTTCTACTGGAAGGAGTAGCAATCGGTGTAAAGTGACACCATCTATGTTGTAGGCACCTAAGCCTGTGGGGGCAGTTACAACAATTGTTGGAGGAACTTGCTGATGATTTTTATTAAGAATGTTTTGCCTGAACCAGCTTGAACACTTACATACAGCAGTACAGGTTAATAGTCTTGACATGTACATGTTTTAGTTTCGGGCTGCACGCTATGTTCAATTTGTTTAGGTATTTCTAGGAAAATGCTATGATGTTCATTGTTTAATTGTGATTTTAGTTTAGCAAAGTCTTCTGTAGATTGCTCATACTGACACATGGTGTTTTCTACTTCAGACATGTCTAATTCTGCCTCATTTGATATTAGTGGCTGCCCAAGTGGTTCTTGGCTTCTTCTTTTATCCATGGTTTAAAAATGTGCATTAGGGCCACGTAATACAGTTCTTTATGTTGAGGAGTTTGTAATGATAGTTTCATATGATTAACGTGGCTGTGTTTGGTAAGTATAACCAGGCTGCCCTTTTAGCCTTTGACTATGGCCCTCATTACGACCCGGGTGTTGGACCATGGTGCTAATAGCACCATGGTCCATGCCGGTAACTTACCGACTCCGCCATGGCGGAATGGGGAATTACCGCCCCATTCCGAGGTTGGCGGGCGGTTATTCCCCATGCCGCCATGGCCCTTCCCCATTCCCATTTTTGCCCCATAGGGCTCAATTGGACTGGGGAAGGCGCTAATTACGGCACCGTAAATTATGGTGCCGTAATTAGCTCCTAGGTCCCTTTGAGGGTTGGTTTTTTAATGCCTGCAAAAAGCAGGCGTTAAAGTGCCACCCGCAAAGGGACCTCGTAATCAGGCTTTAAGGGTTTAACGGCGCCGCCACCTTTTACGGCGCCGTTAACCCCTTAACGCCTGGGTTGTAATGAGGGCCTGTGTATTATTATTCTTTCACATCTGCTTTAATATTATTTTTGTACGTGAAGTTTTGGGCTATGTGGTATAGACCCATGGTTTCCAAAGCAGTACTCCTGCTTGGCTAGCATGTGTCTAGTAAGTTGTTTTTCAAAATGTCCTGGCTGTTGGGATCGTTTTTGCTATTGTTTCTATGTCTTGGTATGATTTGAGAACTATTTTCCTAGATGCAGCAGAACTAAGGCTTAAAAACACTATGTTTTCAGATGTCCCATACAAGGCGGTGTTGGTTAAACGGTCTATGGCTACGTAGCAGCCCCATTCTCTATGGAAGAGCATTTTTATCCCGAAGCTGTACAATTTCTGTGACAGTGTTTTGTCAGATGATATGTCATCCCAGAGGTCTTTTAGCTCTGTTTTCTCTGCTTTGGTTAAGTAGGCTATGACATAATGTGCGAAAGCAGTGGAATTGTCTGCAATGTACTGCACACCTGTATTTGCATTACATAGGAGGGCAATGATTGCATTGTAATCATTGTTGTACTTTGATCCTTCTGTTATATTTATGATTTATGTGTTCTTAGGTGATTTGCCTTTCACACTGTATCTAAATGAAGACATGAAGCTGTTCACCTGCCCTGTTGCTGAAACTGGTATAGGGAAACCAAAGCAGCATTTGGTGTAGTATTTCCCTTTGTTTTTATATTTGCGCCGACAATACTTGTCACACTTGTGTTTTTGAAATTGCAAAATGTGTGCATGTAGGTTGCTATGTGTAATTTCTGCAGGGATTTCGCAAGTGACATATTTCTGAATGAACTGCAAAACAGTGGCTTCCCTGTCCTGACCAAATCTAGGAGCATGTGTATTCAATGTTTTGTCTGAATCTGGGGTCTTCAGAATATGTTCTTAAAGAGTGGTATTCTGATGCTTTTATTTGTGTGGGTCTCTCATCGTACCTTCCTCCTTTTCCAGTAGGAAAGAGTAGAGGAAAGGCTTGTGCTTCTACACTTTTTTTTCCATATACTGATTGGAGATCCTTAGGTTTGCCACATTTGGTAAAGTTCCAGTGAATCATCTATGGTTTCTTTGGAGTATAGTGGTGAATTGTATAATCATCTAAAATATTGGATGCTGCATACATGTCAACATTCTGTGACCAAAAATCTGTAGGAATCTTAAAGTTTAAAAAACAGTCAGGCAAGGAGGTAATGATAGGAATAGGGCGCGTCAGCAGCCCATTGTCATTGAATGAGCCCGCCACCACGGGTGCATTCAATGACAATGAGGCGCCTGCTACGTCTTCTGCCACCACGCCAGCTCGGGGGAGCCCTTGAAAGACTCCCCCGTGTTGGCGTGGTGGGGGGCTAATGGTGCCTTTTGTCAAAGGTACCCGCGGCAGAGGGGCACCCTTAGCCCACCGCCGTGGGTGCCTTTGACATCAAAAGCCTGCATGCCGCGCCTTCTCCTGCTATGCCAGCTCGGGGGAGCCCTTTAAAGACTCCCCCGAGCTTGCGTGGGCAAAAAGAAAAATGTAAAAAAATCAGTATGTGGTGCCAATAAATCAGTAGGCGGTAGGACTGCTTAAAAAGATGTATCCTACTGCCTAAATCGGTAGGGTTGGCAAGTATGATGCTGTAGTAGGATCTAGAAGTTGAAATTGGCCAGTTCCTGATGAGTCTTTAATTATTTTGGTGGTTTCTTCAATTTTTATTTATTTGTAGTATTCATTGTTGTATTTTAGATATTGCAGGACTTCTCTAACTTTATGCAAATCCACTAGTTGCTGCCAAATTTGTTTGTCTTTTGTAGGTACGCCATTCACTAGGATAATCAAATATTGATCTAGTGGCCATTGCACTCTCACTGTGTCTACATTTTCTTTGAGATCTAATAGCAAATAAACTACTTTGCCACAAATGCCTTTCAGTAATTCAGAGGGAGGTAGTTTTGCTGTTTTTGGTTGAAGGCATATTATTGCTTGAAATGGGTGCACTGTTTGAATTATAATGCACTCATACAAGTTAAATTGTGGGAGTGGTTTTTGACAGTGGGAATATTTCCAAGTTATTACTTATAGCATGTGAAGGTATATGGATTTTGTCAAGTTTTGCTGTGCAGTATCTGAAAAGTATTGAGGGGTTAGTCATTTCGTAATGTTTTCTGCTATAAAATAGAGAGCTAATTGGAACCACTTAGATTCTTGATTGCATTCTACTTTGTACATTATGTCTTCAATTTGTGTGCTCTTTTTATAAAAGGTTCTGCAGCAACACACACACCCATGATTTGGTACTTCAGCAGATGTGCTTTTAAACTTTAGTATTTCTTTTTTGTATGTATGTAATAGTGGGTCGACATCTGCAAGGTTGTTGCTACTCTGTTCTAAAAGGTACTGGATTGTGTAAGTGGTTTCACGTCCAAAATTATTGCTTTGGATTTGCTCTATTTATTTTGGCAGTACTTTGGCTGTACCATGTCGAAGAAGGTTATTAAATGGTCCAGTGCTAAAGCAGGACTTTTTGCATAGTACAGTTTATGAACGAGATTTCGTACAGTTGAAGGGTGTGTTGCTAACATTTTGATATACTGGAGGGCACTTTTGCAACCAGGTCCAGAAATGCAGGCTAATGAATGTCCTTGTAGTCCTGTGTATTTGTGTACTGGACAGGAGTCTATAGTTTGTAATATTTTAATTTTTAGTTTGTCTTTGCCTTTCACATACTGATTGAGGAACTGGCGTAAAGATATGCACAATGTTGTAGCGCACGTTACACATTGATGTGCACAACCATTTGTGGACTGGGCGTATTGGTTGGGTGGATTGGAGAGTTGATTGGAAGTTTGCTGGGGATATTTTTGTGAGCAGCGTTTCTTGTTCCATAATGGTATTGTTAACCTTTTCATACCCTCATCCACTGCTATGTATGGCAATTGGGTTTGTTTGCTTTTGTTTGTATGCATCTTCATTGAAATATTGTTCTGTGCTATTGGTATGACTCCACTCACCTGCACAGATATTTGCAAAGCTATTTTTGTTATTATACCGTCTGCTGCAAAGTCCTTGTTGTAGTTTAGTAATTATTTTTTTTTAGTGGTTTCATTCTGTTTAAAAATAATATAAATCATTTACTTTTCAGAAGGATTGCACTGTTGATGAGAGCTTCCAGGATTTGTTTTCTGCGATAGGTTTTAAGGGTTGAGTGTGATTTGTCCCCTGTTTTTATAAGGTTCTGAAGGACTCTGTGATGGAACATGTTTTGTAAAAAATGTTTTTGGTATGCTTACTTGTGGCTACATCACGATTTATAGGTGCAGTGTTAGCACTAGTGGTAGTTGCAATCTTCTTAATACATTTCCTTTTAGTTTTACATTTTGAAAGAGGAGTCAGAGTTTCTTTCCCACAATCTTCTTCATTTTTGCCTAGTGACTGTATTAGCTGTTTTGTTTGACCTTTCTGTACACATTCTGCTAAATGTTGATGGCTATTTTGTATGTTTTTAGTTTGAGCTGCTCAATTTCTGGGTTGCTTTCTACGTAGTTGCTTTTTGGTAGGCATGCTTCAGTGTCTGTTGGCGAAGAAAGGAAATCATGGGTTGGGAGGTTGTGCAGTGCGTGAGTGTCTGAATATGACGATAGGCATATGTATAGAGGTGTGCGATTGTGGAATGAAATTAAATTAAATGATCTTTAATTTAAATTGCGTTCACACATGTGTTTCAGAGCATGAGTAGAAAGAGGGAGTGGAACAGGGGAGAAGAAAACAACAATCTTACTAGGCCTAGTGACATTAAGATTGTGCAAGTGCATGGAAAAGGTAAAAAAGGGGAACGTGCATGGTAGGGGGAAGTGTAAAGTGCAGATCGGAGAGGTGACAGAATAAATAATAAGTGAAATAAATAAGTAAAGGCGATAAAAAGTGGTAGTGCGTGTACTAAGTGGAAAGTGATTGGTTTAGTGGATACGGTGAAATTTGATAACTGTAGAAGAAAAGTGGGTGAGGGGACTGTATTGGTACAGATACAGATAACAGTGCAGAGGGTGGCACAGAGACAGTGTAGGAGGGTGGGAAGCTAATTAGGTACCTTGGACCAAATTACAGAAGGTGGCTAGGTGCACAGTGTCTGAGAAGAGAAGACAGATTAGCAGGGAAGAAGAGGGGCAAAGGCAGAAACGAAGACGAAGGTCTTGAAGTGCTTCCGGAACTGGAGATGGTCCTCCTCAAGTGTCAATGTGGCAGGAAGGCTGTTCTAAAGGGAGGCCCCAGCCGAAGACAGAGATTTGTCTCCAGCTCGTTTCTTTGAGAAATACCTGATCATGGGGGAGTTAGACGTAGAGGAGAAAATGGGCTGTTACTTCAGGTTGGGAAGGCTGTAGTGGTATTTTTATGTTAATGTACTGGTGTTAAGATGACAATACAAAGTGTGCACCTGATGAGGTGCAATAAGTAAGAGTGAAGCAAATGATGTTGGGTTGATAAAATTGTGTAGCCTCGAATAAAGGAGCACTGCACTGTCTTTGTAATAGGTAGGACAATATGACAATATTGAATTTACTATTGCGCTTACTTTGTTGGATGTGAACAGTAGGTTTCTTCTCAGTTGTATTTTCCACTTTAGACGCCACTGGCTTTCAGGAGAGTGCTCTTCACTGTAATTACAAAAGAAGGAAGTTAGTACATATGTGTTTTAATGGCATAGTAATTCCACTTGGAGAACACATTATTTTAGATTAGTGAAGGATTTCTTGGTATGAAGAGTTAGTGTGTGTGTGAAATTGCACAGCTTGTATATGAATGTACTGTTTACTTTCAAAATGGATTAGTGCAAGTTGTAGTAGGGTGAGAAAAAGGTTCAGAAAGATGTTCGGATTGGAACATATTATATTTCTGTGTGTGGAATTCCATTAACATGCAGTTTTCTTTTTCTCAGTGTATTGTAGGCATTTTATAGCAGGTGTGTTAATGGGGGAAGTGGTTGTAAAAATGTCAGTCAGAATGAAGAGACTAACAGTTTGCACATTACAATGGGTGATATGGGTTAAAGTGCACAGCATTGTAAGTGCCACTTGATGGTAGGAGATAGTACAAATGACAGTATGCTTATGGAGTAGGTTATGCAGGGGAAGTGGCATGTATCCTATTCACAGGCATTTATAAAGGAGTAAAAATGTAGTGTTAAAAATATATGTATACCTGTAGTTTGTGTTGATGGATGCAGATGTGGATAATTCTGGAAGCAGATGTGTTGGGGAGTTGTACAGTACTTTGTCCACGAGGTGCTTTGCAATCACAGTAGACTTCTAGCCAGAAAGTTCAACAGTATATCAAAAATGATGAAGTGTGATCATAGAGGTAGATGTAGAGATCTTAGATGTGATTGGTGGATGGTTGTGAGACTGCTTATGTCTAGCCAATGAGGGAGTGGTGTAGAGAGTGATGTGGAAAGGGAAAAAGGGCTGCCCCTATGTTACGGGGTCCACAGACACCATGGTAGTCTGTGGACAGGGCGTGTGTAACTCTCACCTGGTATCCACTGGGACATCACACAGCCTGTTCTGACCTCTTACGACCTTGAACCCCTCCCAGGAGGCTATTCGACTGGAGACTGGGCCTGAAACACAGGATTGGTAGAGTTTAACTCCCTATTGTCTCTGTGTGCTTGAACCAACCCTTCCCTTTGATCCACAGGTCACCTTGTTTTCTTGGATAGTGTGTGCTTTCAATGCAGGGGCGCGTTGATTGATGCAGGCTCGTTGCTCCCTAGTTACTTCACTGGCAAGAGTCCAACAGGTAAATATAATGAATCTTTTTAGCAGTTCTCTAACTTTGTTCCTTTCCTTCCTAAGATGATGGCCAGCGTCCGGGAATGGCGGCGTGCTGCTGAGATGAGTAGCACTGAAGGTGAGTGAGAGCGCGATGCGCGATGCACCCCTTTCGTATTTGCATTGAACTGAGTTCTTTTTCTGTGTCTTTTAGGTGCCGTGACGTTTTCAGCGTGGATGCCGGTTATGAATAACAAATGCGGTGGGTAAGCGCGGTATGCAGCGCCTCTAGATGTTTCCACGCTAACCTGGAGCGTCTTTTCCCTCTTGCAGATGGATGAGAAGTTCCAGAGTCAGAGTTCTCCCAGAGCGGCTGGGATTCAGGTAAGCGTTTGAAGCTCATACAGTATTTAAAAATAAGTGAAGATTTGCAGAATGCTTACTAAGGCCTTTTTTCTGTTCTTTTCCCATTTCCTTAGGAAGCGGCATGCCGGGATGGGAATGACACCCCCTAAGATGCCCGCAGAACAGAAGGAGCGATGAATGATGGGCAGAAGCACCGCAAAGTAAAGCTGTTCCTAACGGTGTTCTTGTTCTTGCAGGAGCTGAGCGCAGAAGAAAGATTCAGGCCTACTGGAGACCGATCCGAACACGGTGAGTGTCACGCTGCAGGTGCAGAAAACGCAAAGCATGTTTCTCAGCCTGGGTGTGGCTTAAATAGTCTCTGGATATCCCAGGTGTCTCTGGGCTGAACCGCACCCAAAAGACTAGACCGCACATGCAGTTCTGGGAACCAAAATATGTGGGGGAACCCATCTTGTCCCCATCAATGCACTACAAGTCCAATCCCCAATGTTATCCTTTGGGAGTGAGTGAGTCTGGTGCCACAAGCGCCAAGTCTGACTCCAAGTGGGTCTTTGGAGGGATGGAGAGGCCCTTGAGGGCCATGTAGGTGATTGTGGCCTGGCTCCAGCCTGACATCTTTGAGGGCTGGGGACATGAGGGGCAGGAATCATGACAGTGTGGCGGATCCGGGGCTTCTCAACATGCCTGGCATGGAAATGGGACTGGGGGGATTAGCCAATCAGGTGTTGAGGGTGTGATTCATAGGGAGAGAGTGTAATCCTTTTTTTCATTGCTGTGTGTAGTGAAGATGGCTGTGGTTGGAGAGATGGAGAGAGTGAATGTGTGGATGGTGGGAAACTGTTTTATGAGAAATCTGCAGATGTATGCAGAAATATGTGGCATTTCTGCCAACCTTGCATTGGAGGGAATGGAGGCTTTGTGGTGTGATGTGCCAGGGAGAAATTTGCAAGGTGTATTTACAATTTGTAAAAATATAGCTGTGTTCAACAGTCCAGATATCCTGGTGATTAATGGGGGAGGAATGTTTTGGGGGTATGTGAGTGCAAATACTTTGCATGGTGATCTGAAGCACCTCTTGAAAGCACTAATGCACCTCTTTCCATGTGCAAAGGTCATCTTTTCCCAAATACCACCTAGCGGTGCATGGATGTGTCATAGTGTGTTTAATCCTCAACAACACATAGGATGTCGTCTTGTTAACCAAGGGTTTCTTCTTTTATGTGTGCTGTTGGGATGTCACCAATCCAAAATGAGAACATTTTGGAGACTACTGCAAGTTTTGTTATTGTGATGCTATTACTTTGACAGATTGTGGGAATTAAATCTTTCTTAGTAATATTCAAAATGCAATTAGAATGTTGTTGTTAAATCATGTATGTATCAAGGAATCCACTTTGGAATTGGAAGCAGGTAATAGAGGGTTGTCAGAAGCAGCTGCCTTTGTTTTTGAGCGTGGCAGTGCGGCTTGACGACTGTGCATGCGTACGCATATGTTCAGAAGGTCCATTTCTCTAATGCTAACAGAGGGTCAGCATTTTGCTGACAGAGGGTCGAGGCTAAGCCTGTGCTGAGGCGGCAGACGTGGCAGATGTGGCAGACACGCGGAGAATTCCATGGTCACAGTGACACGCCAGTAGAGGAAGGGAGTTGAGGCTGGCCCACCTGTGAGCGCTGGCTTCCAGGACCGGAGGTGAAGTATAGTGGGGCAGTGAATAGGTGCATCCTCCTTTCCCTGCATTACCTGCACTGCATTATTTGCATTGTCGTATTAGCGGTATTACCCAATATAAGTATTGGTGTATTGGCGGTGAGGTGGTTGGACCGGTGGCACCGGTGGATTTTTTTGTTGGCCTTGGACAGCTGAGGTGGCTGGGTGGTCGGTGTGTGGAGGTGGGGCATGTCATACTTCTGCATTTGCCCCTACTGGCCTGCTAGTCACATAGTCGCCTTGACCCCTGGTTGTGACTGTGGGCTTATTACCCTTTGAGCAACCAGGGTGTGTCATACTTCTGCATTTGCCCCTACTGGCCTGCTGGACACCTAGTTGCCTTGTCCCCTGGTTGTGACTGTGGGCCTATTAGCCTTTGAGCAACCAGGGTGTGTCATACTTCTGCATACTTCTGCATACTTACTTCTTGCTGGTCACCTGTTCGCCAGGAATCCTGGACGTGACTGTGGGATTATTAGCCTTTGAGCAACCAGGTCTCTGATCTGGTATATGGTGAGATTCCTCTGACACCTCTGAATTCAGTTGAGAGGGTCGGCGAGTGAAGTCATTCACTATTAGGCGCCTCACTCTAGTGTGAGGAAGTGCAAGACCTGCAATAGGTGGGGCCATTAGCCATAACAGGGAGACCGCACTTGGCTAAGGCTGGTGAAATTGCGATTGCACTGTGTGAAAGGGTGCCATCAAGGCTCTGTCGGCGCGTGTGCTATTACCTCAATACTTAGGAGTGCCCAGTGGTATGGCCGAGAGTGCACTCCACTGCAATAAAGTAGCAGGTAAAGAATGTCTATCTTTCCACTGTTCAATCCACTGATCCAGAATGCTGTCGGGGAAAAACCCACACAAAGTAAATATAATCTATGTAAGACAAGCAAACAACTAGATACACATGCCTTGCAGAGTAAGGAGACGGGCATCTTAAAGGAAAACAATAAGAAGAATGCCAAGAAGACCTTCCTCCCTGGTCAATGTACAATTACTGACTTCTTTCCCCCGAATCCCATCCCAGAAATTAATTCCATGATTATTGAGGAATCAGTACTGCCGGATGTAGGTGGACTTCCACTAACTTTAACGACATTGATAACAATTTGTTGTTAGAACTATGCCTGAGCATTCAGAGAGGGCTGACTCCACGGATCCCCAGGTTGTCTGGAGACAACGGTTTGACACAGGGAAACAATCCATTGGCATCACCTGTTAGTGCTGAGGGTTCATTCAGTTCCTATAAGTAGATTGTCTGCCTCCCCAAACATGGTAATGTTCTCTATGGAGGATGCGCTGGACACGGAGGAGGAACATTTCACCTCTCCATTCCCAGAGGCAAATGAAATAGCAGAGATTCAATCTTCTGTGGCTTCCCTACAATTTGCCCTAAAGATACTGCTCCAAATGACAGGGCGTATTTTAGCAAACACTAATTCACTGACTTCGGTCCGGGTACATGTAAATGCTGAGGAAGTGGAAGCTGAAGCTTATCTATCCGCTGCCATTGTTATTGCAGAGGAGATTCATAATATACAAGATACTGAAGCCTCTGTAATTATGGACCAGAGTAAGGTGGTCTTCTACTCCCGAAAGCAGCGTAAAATGGCGAGGAAGGCCCAAAAGACCAGGAAAACCATCACGCCGGTCTTGGTAGAGAGAGAATGAGCGATAGTTGGCAATCGCTCAAAGAATACGAAAAAAAGGGTGGCCAGAGCCAAGAAAAAGAATAACTCTGGAGATGGTTGTCTGACCAGCTGATTGATTACCGATCAAGATAAGAAGAAAGACCAGCCGAAGAGGTAGATTGACCAGGGAGGGATGAACAGAGGGTAGAGGAAGGACGGATACCCACCTCAGAAGAATTGGAAGAACAGGTAGCAGAATGGGAACAATTTGAGAGGGAAGATCAAATTGAGGAGGAAAGACAAGCTCTGAGCCCTGAGAAATCTCCCCTACCCCTGGAAACCACTAATAGATTCAATGATCCATCAATGAAATCTGGAAAGGTTGGGACTGATATCTCAGCCAACTGGATCTGTCTGATTAAGAACCTTTATAAAGACGGTAAACGCAGATGGCTGTCCCGCTCTGAGTTCTTGATCCAACTGCACTCGGTGCCTGAGCTACGTGTTTTGAAGTCTGACGACTTCCAGTTTGTGGAGCCACTGAAAGGCCTGAATCCCTGTGTCTCCGCTCTGCATTGTAAATATATATCTACTTCCCAGATGATCAGGAAATATCAGGATGAGTTGTGGGCAGTGGATAATGAAATCGATGTAGATCTGGAGGAAATTGACCCCAGATTTGAATATGAGCATGTAAGAGGCCCGGCAAAAGTGGTGGACTGTCCCATTGTACCAAAGCGAAAGAAGGTGGAAGTGGCAGATGTTCAACTCGTACTAAAATGGCTGGCAGAAACCCTACCTGAGGTGCTAACTAAACATTGGAATGTATCACTATTATCCTGGAACTGCAGAGGGTTTGCACATCTTCTGTCCACGGAGGGTTCTGCAAACGTTGTTGTAAAACATAGTCTCATATGTCTTCAAGAGACTTGGGCAATGGTCACCCTGATGCTGGATGGCTATGTGAACTATCAATCTTTTGCTAAACGGGGTGACAAAGGGAAACCCTTTGGAGGGCTGCTGATAGGTGTGGCTAGCTTCATAACTTCAAGACAGATTTTCTGCAATCTAGAGAGCAATTTGATGGCAGTAGAGGTTGTATATGGACCCAAGGGAAAAGGGGAACAATTATTGCTGGTAAATTTATATAATCCTCCCCAAGCTTTGTAAAGTGATGTATTGCAAGAAGCTCTGCATGAGCTATTAGCCTCCTGGTCAGTTATATCTGGAAACACTGTGGTGATTGTCGTGGGTGATTTTAACTGCCACATGGCTGGTGAGGGAGGGAGTTGCCCACATAATCCAAAGTTAAGGAAGAAACGCTTACTGACTCATACTAAAATTGATAAGGAGGGGCCGCGATGGCTCCATTTGTTTGAAGAATGGGACTTAGAAATGCTGAACGGTTATACTTTGAGTGATCATCGCGGTAGGCATACGTGGTCCAATGGGTCTTCTGTTAGTACACTAGATAATATATTTATGTGTCCAAAAATGCTACTGGGTGTTGGGGATATGATAGTCACTCCAAATAAATGGAGTGACCATTCAGCTCTCCAGTGTGTGTTAAGTGTCCCACATGGAGATCCTGAGAAAAGTAATTTGGGTACAGTATGTGTTGACGAAGCAGGAACAAGCATAAGGTGGTCTGCCAATAACATAAATCAGGCACCAGATGCTCTTGTGATTGAGAGATGGCTGTATTTACCAGATTTTAAAAGCATGTCCATCGATCTAATAGAAAATTGGATTACTGTTTTTTCTAGAATTCATGCATCTGCCCGTACACGGCAAATGATCAGACTTGAAGGCGAGATACTCCCTTTTAACAAAAAGATTAGAGACACTAAGAGAGACCTTAGAAGGGACTTGCGTGTCAGCAAGAATAAGCTGGGCCTCGCAGATGAACTAGGGGTGGCCGATAGGAAAGTTTAAAATAAATACAGAGCTTAGATAAAGAACATATGATATGCGGAAATAATTCAGGCCCATCAGAAATTAGTACAGACCATCTGTGTTAAAAACACTTGCAGCATTTGGTCCCTGCTAGGTGAAGCTAGGGCGACTGATAAGGGTGAACTGGTTAATCCTATAAATGCAGTGGAATGGGAAAAATTCATGGGGAATCGCAGTGTTATCATGTTGACTGATGAGATTTATCCATCAATAGCTACAATACCAATTGGAGCCTTTGATATATTTTACACGACCATAATCAGTAAAATAAAGACTCTAAAATAATTTGAGCTTTGGGACCTAATGGTCTGGCTAACATAGTGCTCAAAAGTCAGCCCAAATTCTGGGCTGGTTTACTGGCCAGACGGTTTGAGAAGATCATGGCACAGGGGACCTTCCTAGTTCTTGGCAGACTGCTGTGTTGATCCCTGTCTTTAAAAAAGGAAATTGGCTTGATCCAAATAATTACAGATTACTGTCCATGCTGGATTTACGGGCAAATTATTTGCGTCCCTCCTACTCAATGAGCTGCAGACATGGGTCAACAAGGCTAACATTTTGCCTAAATTCCAATGTGGATTCAGAAGACGGTACCCAACTTCCCACAATCTTAGGGTCATGAATCTTCTGAGATCTAGGGCCCGTAGAAGGGGTGAACCACCGTTGTATGCGCTATACATTGACTTCCAAGCGGCCTTTGATTCAGTCCCTAGAGAACGGTTATGGTCTAAATTAGCCGGCGTGGGTTATCCTGCTGGTTTATTGTATTACCTTAGATTGCTCCACTATAACACCTCAGTTAGGTTGAAATTGGATCAAGAGGGGCACCTGACTGGAAAAGTGCAGGAGAATAGGGGGGTGAAACAGGGTTGCGTCACCGCCCCTCTGGTGTATAACCTTTATGTCCATGACCTACCGGTGGCTATAGATGCTGCTAACAATTGTCCTCCAAAAATTGGGGAGGCTGTTTGTTCTGTCTTGGCATATGCAGATGATTTGGTTGTCTTTGATCATACCATCAGCGGACTGCATAGATCTGCCATCGCACTTTTGGAATACGCCTCTTGTAATGGTCTCACCAACCATTAACCTGGATAAAACAAAGGTTTTCAGTCTCTCATCTCATGGCGGGCAACAATAAGATCTCATACGCGCCACAATATCGCTATTTGGGAATAGACTTTGAGCCCTGTGGTGAATATGTGGCATGTAAACATTCTGGGATTGCGCGCGCAGCGCAAGTAACAGCTTTAATTGCCAGTTTTACAAAGAAGCAGGGAGGCTTTACACTATGGGGTATGTGCCAACTTTATATGCAAGTATTTATCCCTATGATGACCTATGGCCTAGAAGCACTTTTTGATATAGATCTTGGATGGCTACAGATAATGGAAGGGAAATCATGCCGGCGTGTCCTCGGCTTAGCACAGGGAATCCTTATGGCCATTATACGTCTGGAAGTGGGAGTGCCCTCAATGTATGCTACTATCAAAAGAGACTAGGGTTTTTTCTGAAGATGTGTAGTGGAACAGACAATCCACTACTAACAACAGTATATCAAGAATTATGTAAGAAGCAGAACCCCTGCTCTCTGTCTGTTAAGATGACAAAATATCTAGCTGATATTGGCTGGGCTTTGCGAGGAGCGGTGTACTCAACTTTGGTACAGAATGCACTGACTAAGCGTGTTGAAATGTGGGATTGGTTGGAGAAGTTTGCCCACCTCAGCACGCTGAAAGGTTATCAGTTTGTACAATATAGGTTATATTATTTCATGAAACCACAAGCTCTTATCTCAATCTCTGCCCCTCTAAAAAGTTGTGACGCTTTATACTGCTACTCAGGATGGACCAGTTTCCAAACTTGATGGTCACGGGTAGTAGAAAGCATATCTCAAGCGACCAACGGATTTGTAGGGTATGTAAAGTGGACAATGAATTAGAAACAGCTAGACATTTACTAACCCAATGTGGTTGCATGATAGATATAATCCACCATTATATTGGGAATTATACCGATGACCTGGCAACAATCAATGACTCAACCTTTTGGCACAACTGCATCAATTCCGAGAGCCTGCGGACGCTGAAGGCCTTTTACAATATCTGATTGAAGAAATGTTGGATATCAAGATTTGAATAGCAACTGGAAAACAGTGTGTGGCTCATCATACTATAGACACTTGCTTATGCCTTGTGAAGTGGTAAACTAAGGTCTTAGCTGCCAATTGATTAGAGGTTGTATATACTCCTGCTCTGACCCCCTCTGATATGACATCAGCATATCAACCGGTGATTTTTAATGATATACTGATTATTCTTTTTTTTTTTATTTTGTGCTCATTTGTACAAACAAGGTGGAAGATTAATTCTGGTATGTTTGCTGATTATTTGTTTTTTATTATACTATTTTCACTTTATATTTTCATATTTGTACTTTTTTTCACTTATCGGTATCTGATTTTTCCATCATTATAAACGTTTCATCTGAATGTGATATGTATCCTTTAGGATCGCTGGTTAACTATAATTTTATGTTCTACTGTATGTCATTTTATGCTATGTGTTTTTAGGTATTTTCTACTATATGTATATGTTTAAATTGAGATTATGTGTAAAGTTTATTAAGTAAACTGTATCACATTAAATACATTTTTATTGTACAGTGCATTTAGTATGTGTAGTAGACCAAATCTGAAAAGCCCCCCCACCCAAAAAAAGGATTTTTTCAGAGCCGCCATCAAAGAGGAAATGGAATACCCTGGTTGTAATTTCTGGCCCCACCCTCACAAATTGCTCAATATGTCCGCGTAGTCCGTGGATAGCACATGTCACATCTGGGACTTTTGAGGTTGGTAGGCAAGGAAATGGGACTGTGGAGATCAGGGGATTGGTCAATAGGTTTTCCTGGGTGTGGTTGTAAGGAAAGACTGTGGCAGAAGGTCTATTTGCTAAGAGGAGTGCAGTTGGCTGTGGCTATGGCTGTGTCTTTCAGGAGTCAGAGTGTGTGGATTTTGGGAGACTCCTGGATACATTGGTTTGGAAGTGCATGCAGAACACTGTGGAGTGGCTGCACATCTTGGATTCCATCATGTGGATGTCCACTGGTATGGAGTGAATGAAATGAAGTGGCCAAATTTGGTTCCTCTTTGTGTCACTTTGGTGATGCTCCATCATCCAGACATTATTATTTTTCATTGTGTCGGAGAACAGTTTAGCACATGTTACCGGAATCTCGCTGCAGTTTGCGATGAAGGAAGCACTTGGAAAAGTCATGGACATGTTCCCAAACTCCAGAGTAATCTTTTATCGGATTGCACAGAGACAGACCTGGCTTTCCTCTTGTTTATTTGGTCCGCAAATGGAGAAAGCAAAGCGCAATGTTAACAAGGCTGTTTGTGCCTTTTTGAGAGATGTTGGTATGTCCTCCTTCCACAATGAAAATATTACATTTCTTAGCACGAAGATTTTTCGCAGAGATGGAGTCCATCTTACTGATGCTGGTAATCAGCTTTTTCTGTGAAATATTCAAGATGCATTGCAGCCCCTTTTGCAAGTATAGGAAGCATCTTTCTAGTAGGTGTTGGCCTCGTCCACCCTTCCAAAAAGAAACAAACACCACAAAAAGGCTCTTTTCAGAGCCACCACTTTCCCCTGGAAAAGTGTGCGATGTTTATGAAAGGGCCACCCCCTTCATTTTTTTAAAGTCCATGGACTATCGTGCTGTAAGCCGACTTCTCAGAATGCCCACGGCACTGCGCCATTTCATTGGCACTTCTATTTTTAAACTGTGAAAGGTGACTATATAAATTGCCTTTTTTTGTTTTTTTGGTAGTTTTTTGGGGGGTTTTAGACATGACTCATAAGAAAGGAAGGGAAGGGAGAGTAGGGAAGGGTCACCCACCAAAGGGAAAAGAAAGAGCAAGTGGAGATAGGAAGATGTCGGGTGGGTCTCACTTGGGTAGGGGGCACTGTTTATCATGCTCCCTGACTGAAGCCTCGAAAGCACTCCAAAATGTTTCCCCCCTGCAGAGTACCACATCGCAGTACATGCACAATAAAGTGACCCTCGAAAGGTCAGGGTCTGCTGCATCACGTATGGCCTCCACGGATGGTTCAGGGATGCGCCGGTCCACAGGAGTGTCTCTTGTGGTGGCGGGAGTGGATACAGAGGATGTTGTAGACAAACTCGACCTACTACTTTGTTCAAATGGATGACCCTCTGAACTGCTGCCTTGTGGTTCGACCTCAGGTGTCGCCACATGGAGGTGGTCCCATAGCTGTACAGACCCGGTTTTCCACGACTGAGCACAATGTTGCACTCAGTGCAGCGCACCTTGTCTGGTGGTGCCTTGGGTACACCTCCAATGGTGGTAACGTGACTCCACACCCAAGACTCATGCTGGCTGGAAGTAGTAAAGACTTCCACTACCTCATCCTCATCTTCCTTTTCATCCCTCTCTACATCTCCACACCTGTTCCCCTCTCCAGGCCCTTGGATATGTGGTGGTGGTGGAGGGGGTGGGGGTGGTGCTGAGGCAGAGGCAGCTGGAGAGTTAGTCATGGATGCCATTGTCTAATCGAGGAACTCAGCAGTTCTGCAATCCAGAAATGAAGCAATGTGGAGAAGTAGTCCAGCAATCCAGCAATGTGGAGCAGTTTCTGTCCTGGAAATCCAAAATCAGAATGAGGAGCATCTCTGGGGAGCGGCCTTTTATATGGGTGCTGGGGAGCAGCTGTGTGCTCCGTGGACACTTTGAACACCAGAGAGATCTCAAAAAGCTCCAGAAAGTGTCTAGATTGCCAGGGGCATGGTCTGGGACCTGTTTCACAGTAAAACACCTTAATTTGCTCAACAAATCACTTTTTTGGTGTCCAGGAGGACAAGGGCCTAAGCTGAGCGTGTGTGCGATCACATGGTGACATCACAGACATCCGCGAATGGGACACCTATTGCACGGGATTGGTTGTACACATGCGCATAGGTGTTATATGGACAGGGTTGGGCTCACCTGACTAATTAAAAGTGCGACACACGTGCTGTGGATAGTTCCAGACAGGCGCAATGCTCGTAGGACCCCAAAAGTGGATTGCCCATGTGTCCACATGTCCTCCGGACAGGCTAGTGTCCCCAAACTAATCAAAGGTGTGTCACAACTTTGTGGACATGTGGACAGGCTCAGGGTTCTATGGACACTTCAATTTTGATTGCTGACAGCCCGGACAGGTTAAGTGTCTGCAGGACACCTCCATTTTGTTTAATTTCGGACATTCTGGACAGTCGCCATGTTCGTAGGACTCAAAAGGTGGGATGCACATGCGTTCAGGTGTCTTCCAGCCAGGGCTAGGGTCCCCAAACTAATTAAAGTTGCATCACAACTTTGCAGACCTGCTGACAGGCTTGGTGTTCTGTGGATACCTTCATTTTGATTGCCCACAGCCTGGACAGGTTAAGTGTCCGCAGGACACCTCCATTTTGGTTAATTGCGGACATTCCGGACAGTCGCGATGTTCGTAGGACTCTGAAGGTGGGCGGCACATGGGTTCAGGTGTTCTCCGGACAGGGCTAGGGTCCTCGAACTATTTAAAGATGCATCACAACTTTGCGGACAGGTTTGGTGTTCTACGGACACCTCAATTTTGATTGCGGACAGCCCGGACAGGTTAAGTGTCCGCAGGACACCTCCATTTTGGTTAATTGCAGACATTCCAAAGAGTTGCGTTGTCCGCGGACACTGACCTAGGCTTTAAAAAAAAACACAGACACATACAGCAACAGTAGACATATAACTTTATTTACAGAAATATATATACAACTTACGGAAGAGAGAGGGATGCAGAAATGGACACATATACAGGAGAATTGGGGATTTCTGTAGGTTGGGTGGAAGGGGAGGAAGGGATTGATGTTTCATCATAACATTTTTGGTGATGGGGAATTTGTGGGGATGGTTGGCTGGAACAGCGACAAGGGGTACAGGTGAGGCGGGGCAGTGATATTTAATTTTCTCCAAGATATGTCTTTGTACAAAGTCTTTCAAATCAGTAAAAGTGTTCAATAATTGATCTTTTTTTTCCAAGTGCACTAGATGATTATGCACAGTGTCACTTTGTTGTTCTATTTAGTTTTGCAGTTCTACATGATGTATTGTTTCTGGGGTAATTGCTGTTATTTTCTGTATGTACTGTTAAAGAAATAAAATATGTAATGTACATGTGAAACAATGTGTATTAATTGTGTTACTTTGGAAACTGCCCTGTTTACCAATAGTATCACTGTCTTCACTCATTTCATCCAGAGGAACATTTTCTTCAAGACACTCCAGGGTGCTAGCCATTTCTGTGAAAAAAATAAATTATTTTTTAGTGTAGCATATTGAACAAAGTGTGTTGCTGTAGGAATCAATGTAGTGTACTTACCAGTTTGTTGCTCAGTTGTGCTGTTAGTGCTTTGCAGCATTGGTTTGCAGTTTCTGTATAAAGCAGCAGTGAGGTAATTCTGCTGGAGGCTTCGGATATTTTAGTTTTTGGTGTGTTCCATTGTGTTGCATATCGGATGGAGTTGCACTGTTGCTTTCTTAAGTATAGAGTTTGTAGATCTAGTTTATTTTTCTTTGTAATTCAATTAAGTGCTGTTCTTACAACATGTTCAGTGTGTTCGTTGGACGCTACACCAATGTAAGATACCCCCTGAGCTTTTGGGATGTGTGGATGCTACCTAAGGTCCATGGACAATCACGTAGTCCATGGACACTGTACCCATCCGCTGTATACACGCATTTCGCCGACCTATTTTTGGTCGTGGTACTTTTCAACGCCGACCCTTTCATCGCCAACATTTTTATTTCAAATTTCTTTTTAGGGGGCGGTGTTTGTGCTGGTTGGAGTATGATTATTTAAGTAAGGGGGGGTTTGGGGGGCGCAGCCCCCCCATAAATAAAAAAAATTTTAAAAAATTAAAATGTTGGCGATGAAAGGGTCGACGATGAAAAGTACCACGACCAAAAATCAGCATGAGGCCAGGGTGTTCAATATGTTGTATGGTACATCTATACAAAGTAAGGGTATCCAGGTAAAAACCTATGAAATTCAGTGAAAAAACATAGTTAAAGGGACGTTATGGTTAAGTTGCGCTACTAAAAACCTATGAAATTCAGTGAAAAAAATTGTTAAAGGGTCATGAATGTTAAGTTGTGCTACTAAAAACGTATGAAATTCAGTGAAAAAACATTGTTAGAGGGGCGTTATGGTTCAGTTGCCATAAGAAAAACCTATCAAATTCAGAGCCAAAAACTTTTTTAAAGGGACATTATAGATACTTTGCACTAATAACAACCTATCCATGTTATGGTTACAAGTAAAACCAAAAAACCCCAGAAATTCTCCAGTTATGGTATGCTAAGGAACCATAACTTGCGCCATCACTGTGCACTTCAAGTACTAACACCCATGACATCAAAAATGTCATTGATGACATCACTGTTAACATTACATGTGCATTTACTTTGCATGAAAAGTCTGTACAAGGGATTCTTATTATAATGTTGGCACAAAACTGTCAGGGGTCATTGCGAGAAATATCATGAGATACGTAGTTCATTAAGGAATGCATTGTTAGAAACACAATTATATTTCGAAATTCTTTGCAGTATAGGAACCTACTCATGTGGAAACATAGGCAGTGTGTGCAGGATACACGATAGAGGTGTAATATTCATAATCTTGCCATGTTGGATAGTAAAATTATAAATGCTTTCATATTAGAGTTTTGTGCACTGTGAAACATGTAATAAGTAGCTAATAAACCATACTTACTGCATAATTGTATTACTACGGACAAAACATAGAGACCACAATGCATAGAAATATGGGCATATACCTAGAAAGTAAAGTAAGCAAAAAAGCAGCAGTACTACCAGCAAATTTTCATAAACTAACTGATTATCTTCATGCACAGAAATGATTGCTGTGTTTCAAGACTGCTTGTTCCCCTATGTATATGTATCATATGATGTGTATGAACTCTTAGAAAAGTACTCTAAGAAGAACACAAATATGAGCGTATACAGAGAATGTGAAGTAAGCAAAAAATAAGCAGTACTACCAGAAAGAGTTCATAACAAAACTGATTTTCTTCATCTCCAGAAATGATTACTATGTTTCAAGGCTACTTCTTCCCCTATGTATATGTAGCATATGATGTGACTGGACCCTAAGGAAAGTAGTTTTAGAACATATGAGAAGGGTAACGTCTACAAATATAGCACCTTTTGAATTTTTTGTTCGTGACTGTTAGTCAAGAAAATCACCTGCCCTAGATATGTGAGTAAAGAAAACAATGGGAGCCAGGCATGTGATGTCATCAGTGATGTCATCAATAACATCTGTGATATCATCTTTGATGTCATGGGTGTTAGTCTTTGCAGTGCACAGTAGTGGCACGCGTTACGGTTCCTTAGATTACCATAACTGGTATTTTTCTGGGGTGTTTTGTCTATCAAATTCTGTGAAAAAACTTTGGTAAAGGGACGTTATGGTTAAGTTGAACTAATACAAACCTAACAAATTCAATGGGAAAACTTAATTAAAGGGATATTATGGTTAGAAGTAAAATAGAAAACCCCCAGAAATTCACCATTTATGGTAAGGTAAGCAACAATAACTCATGCCACCACGCCACCACGGTGCAGTGCTAAGATTAACACCCAGGACATCAAAGATGCCCTCACAAAAGTCATTGATGACATCACTGATGATAGCACATGTGACATTCATTTTTATGAAAATTCCCTACAAGGGGTTGTGAGTATAATGTTGGTAAACAAATGTCAGGGTCGATCGCGAGACCTATCATGAACTAGCTAATCTATTAAAGAATGTACTAATCTAAACAAAGTTGTATTAGAGTGTTGTAGTTAATACAGGAACCTAATCATACATAAACATAGGCAATGGCTGCAGCATGCACTATAGAAGTACAATATTTATAATCTTGTATTTTTGGATAGTAAAATAACGAATGCTAGCGTATTAGAGTTTTGAGTAATGTTAAACATGTAATAACAGCTAACAATTCAAGACTTACTACACACTTGTGCTAGTATAAATAATACATATGAAGACCCACAATGCATACAAATCAAAGGCACATACAGGGAACCCAAAGTAGGGAAGAAAGAAACAGGATTACCAGTAAATGTTAATAACATTAACGTTTATCTTTATGTATCCAAATTAATTGTGTTTTTGATTGCTGCTTATTGCCCCATATATGCGCTCCATGAGCTGAGACTAAACCCTCAGGAAAGTACTTTAAGAATATACCACAAGGTTAATGTCTAGATATGTAGTACGTTTTGCATTTTCATATTCTGACTGGTAGAGAACAAGACCACCTGGCCTAGATATGTCAGTGAACAAAAACAAATGTCCCATCCATATGATGTAATCGGTGATGTTATCAATGGCATTTGTGATGTCATCTGTAATGTCCTGGGTATTAGTCTAAGCAGTGCATGGCGGTGGCATGAATTATGGTTTCTTAGCTTGCCATAACTGGTGAATTTCTGATTTTTTTTCGATTTTTCTTGCTATCTCTTTAACAAAGTTTTCCCATTGAATTTGTAATGTTTTTATTATTGCAACTTAACCATAACATCCCTTTAACAACGTTGTTTTACTGAACTTGATAGGATTATATAAGTGCAACTTATCCATAACGCCCCTTTAACAAAGATTTTTCACGGAATTTCATGGGTTTTTACCAGGATACCCTTAATTTTACTACACATTCCTTACATTACAGTGAACCCTTGCCCCCTAACATGATAGCCGCAAAGCCTGCAGACTTTGTGAATGTCTGCGGACCTCAGGCAGCATTCACGCTGCCCAAAAACACTGGGGTTACCTTACATTTATTATATCCTGCAGGGAACAAAGACATGTACTTTAAACTACAACAGATATATGTAGCACATTAAAAAATTAAATATGTATACAAATTATGTACTTATGAAACCAGAAGTACAATATCATAGGTTGTGCAACATAATGGAATGCATCAAGCACAAAAGTGAACTGTACATCTAACAAAATTACATCAGTGCAACCTTGGGTACACACTCAGAAGTAACTCTAAGCTACTAAGAAGAAACCCTTACAAAAAGTAGTGAGTACACTATATTGTTAGAGAGAATTCGCCAGAATGACTAATTTCCCTTACCTACTGAGTCCCTCAGCAGCTTTGCTGGATTTCTAGGATTTATCACCTGATAAGAGTGTGAGCCATTTTTCCCACTCTTACATGTGTTTTGCTGTGTGTTTTTACATTTTTGTGTTCATAGACTGTGGAGTCTCACCTACTCCATAGGCATCATCTTTTTACTGTGTGTCACACAGCACCTTTAGTGCAGTGACACAAGGTTGTCTTTTTCAGACTTCCCACTTTAAACTCCATTTTCTGGGACTGACTACTGTCTCCCGGTCCCTGTCCTGATGCTCTTTCCTGGCTCCAATACCGACCATTCTTCACCTATTACTGGACGCAAACCAGATGGAGGTCAGAACAAAGCCCCATTCATCAAAACATTTGGGAAATGTTATGTTTGTGGGTCAACTGACAATGTGAAAAGAGATCCCAGATGTAAGGGTAAACCTTCAGGAGTCCACACTGTCTCCTTAGCCTTTTCCCCAGATGAAGAATTACCTATGGCAAGTGGAACCTTTTACGTACTGGCTGATGAACCCATGAGAGTCTCAGCTAGTGTTTCTTTAGTGTCCCTGGGTTTGTGGGAACAACATAATTTAGATGCCCATAATTCCATCCCAGAAAACACTAAAGAGTATTATGAAGATAGTGTTCTTGTGAATGGCCAGGAGACCCCTGCCATGAGAGACACCGGAGCCAGCATAACTGTGGTTGATGAATCATGTTTCAAGGTAGAGGATGTTGCTAAGGCACCCAAACACCTAACCAAGTTAGCTGGAGGCCCAGTGCAAATGCTTCCCCAGTTACCAGCTCTCATCCAGTGCAACGACATGACTGTCAAGATACCTGTTAGTGTGCAGAGTGAAGTGCCTGGGAGAGTCATGTAGGGTAATGACCTAAAAACTCTTGGAGTCATGTCGAGTACTCCCAGGCCTAACAGTAAGAGTAGACAGGAGCTCACTTGGCCTGCAAGGGAGAGGACCTTGAGAGGCTCTCCAGGGGACTTGATAGAGGAAACTATCACCCCAGTCCACAGGACTTGCTCACTGCAATTTCAGGAATAAAAGAGGCAAAGGGGAAAACCAAGACCTCCAAGAAGAAAGCAGATATCACCCTTGTGCTACAAACCAGGACATCTCCAAGATTGTCCAAAGTGACACCTGTGACTCCTCCACCTGCTGAGGCTGATTGTGAGGTACAACCCTGTGTGGTTGAGCCAGCTTCTGAATAGTCAGGTCTGGAAGAAGACATTACTCTAGTTGGAGACCTGGATCCTGTTGACCATCATGAGCTGCAGTCTTTACTGGCAGAAGGTGGACCCAACAGGGCAGACTTCAGCAGAGGACAAAGAGAGTGTCCTACTCTTGAAGGTCATCGACAACAGGCAGCTTCTCAGCTTGATGGGCAAGAAGCTTGGAAGAATAGGTTGTACTGGGAAGATGGCCTCTTCTACAGTGAACCGACTGAGTCTATCCCTGGGGACTGCAAAAGACTTGTAGTGCCCCTAGACAACAGACTCCAGTTCCTACAGTTGGCACATGAGATACCTTTGGCTGGTCATTTGAGTTTCAAAAAGACCAAGGAAAGGCTCTCTTTATACTTCTACTGGCCTAAGATGGGTTCAGAATTTGACAAATACTGTAGGAGCTGTCACACTTGCCAAACCTCTGGCAAGAGTGGAGCCAAGAATGTGGCACCCTTGGTGCCTCTCCCAGTGGTGGGAGTTCCTTTTGAGAGGGTGGGCATTGACATTGATGTTCCCTTTGACCCTCCCACATCTTCAGGAAACAGGTTTATCCTGGTTGTAGTAGACCATTCTACTAGGTATACTGAAGCAATACCTATATGGACTGTTATGGCACAGGCTGTGGCTAAGGCTCTACTTGTTTTTTTTTACCAGAGTAGGGTTTCCGAAGGAAGTGATATCCGACAGGGGATCCAATTTTATGTCCCACCACATGCAAGCCATGTGGAAAAACTGTGGTGTCACTTACAAGTTCTCTACAGCCTACCATCCCAGACAAATGGACTGGTAGAGAGATGTATTCGTACTATGAAGAGCATGATAGGTGCTTTAGAGGAACCCATTAAAAGAAAGTGGGACCTTCTACTGCCATGCCTTCTCTTTGCTTAGATGTCCCTCTGGAGGGAGTTGGATACAGTCCCTTTGAACTTCTTTATGGCCATCCAGTCAGAGGTCCTTTGGCCCTGATTAATGAGGGGTTGGAGAGTGCTCCTTCCCCCAAGCCAGTCAGAGTGACTGACTATGTGATAGGTTTCCGGAGTAGAATGTCACACATGATGGCAGAAGCTAGTGATAACTTGAAAGCAGGTCAGGCTCTGGTCAAACATTGGCATGACCAGAAAGCCAACATGGTTGAGTTTACTCAGGTGCCAACAAGGCAGAGGGCCTTGCAGGACAAATATATAGGACTCTTCAAGGTTGTGGGCAAATTTGGAGAGGTGAACTATCTGGTGGACTTAGGCAGACCTAAGGATGCTCCCAGAGTCTTTTACACCAACCATTTGAAGGCATATGTCTCTAGACCAGAAGTGGGAGCTTTGCTTCTAGCTTCAGCTCAAGAGGAGGAGGAGAGTGAACCTCCACCTGACCTACTCAGAGATCAACCATTGGACGAGAACATAGAAGTTGTTAATCTTTCTTCTAATCTGACATCTGAACAACAGGAGGAGTGCAAGTTTCTGTTGAATTAATTTGCCACCCTGTTTTCACATTCAGCAGGCTTGACCCCTTGGGGCCAGCATGAAATTCTAACTGGTAAATGTTTACCTGTGAAAAGCAGAGGTTACAGAATGTCAGAACATGTAAGAATGCACATAAAGGAAGAGCTCAACAAGATGCTTGATCTCGGGGTTATAGAGCCATGGTCTGGTCCAGTTGTTCTAGTACCAAAGCAGGACCCAAGGAGTTGAGATTCTATGTGGACTATAGAGCTCTAAATGCAGCCACTAAGACTGATGCCCATCCTTAACACGGACAGATGAACTGATGGATAAACTTGGCGCAGCCAAGTACCTCAGTACATTTGATCTGACGTCAGGCTATTGGCAAATAGCCCTGAAAGACCATGAAAAGGGGAAATCTCCATTTTAGACCCCAAGCAGGCATCTACCAATTAAGGATATGCCTTTTGGATTAAAGAATGGACCTGTACATTTCAAAGGATGGTCAATCAAGTTCTGAAAGGGATGGAAGACTTCTGCATGGCATACTTGGATGACATTGCATTGTTCAGCCCTACTAGGAAAGAACCTGTTGATCACTTAGGATATGTTTTGCAGGCTCTTGAGCAGGCCCATCCGACCATAAAGGCAAGCAAATGTCAAATTGGTGAGAGCAAAGTGGTCTACCCGGGTCATGAGGTAGGAGGAGGTGAAATAAGGCCATTGCCTGGCAACATACAAGCTGCACAAAACTGGGCCACCCCTACTACTCAAACCCAGATGAGAGCCTTCCTAGGTATCACTGGGTACTACAGGAATTTCATTGAGAACTATGGGACTATAGTTTCTCCTTTGAATGTAATCTCCTCTCCAAAATGCCCTAACAAGGTTATATGGAATGAGGAGAGCACTCAAGCCTTTGAAAACCCTTTGTCAAGCTCCAGTCCTAAGAGCTCCTGATTATCACCAACCCTTCATTGTGTGAACAGATGCATCCAGTACAGGTATAGGTGCAGTCCTTAGTCAACTGGATGAGAAAGGTATGGAACACCCCATTTGCTTCATCAGTAGGAAACTAAAGGAACTAGAAACAAGGTGGGCAACCATAGAGCACGAGTGTTTTGCCATTGTGTGGTCTCTGAAGAAGTTTAGACCATACTTGTATGGATCTACTTTTGTGATTCAGACATACCACCAACCCTTGAGATGGTTAATGCAAATGAGAGGGGAGAACCTAAAACTACTAAGATGTTCAATCTGCCTGCAAGGGTTTGATTTCACCATTGAGCACAGGTCAGGATGTCACCACCAAAATGCTGATGGTCTCTCAAGGATGTTTATAACCGACTAGAGTGAAGAGATTCATCCAGGAGTGGATTAAATCCTCCTGTCCCTTAGTCTGGGGGGGAGTGTTAGGGAGAATTCTCCAGAATGGCTAAATTCCCTTACCTACTGATTCCCTCAGCAGCTTTGCTGGATTTCTAGGATTCATTATTTTCCCCTTGTAAGAGTGTGAGCCTTTTTCCCCATGCTTACATGTGTGTGTTTTGCTGTGTGTTTTTACATTTTTATGTTCATAGACTGTGGAGTCTCACCTACTCCATCGGCATCATCTTTTTTCTGTGTCTCACACAGCACCTTTAGTGCAGTGACACATGGTTGTCTTTTTCAGACTTCCCACTTTAAACTCCATTTTCTGTGACTGACTACTGTCCCCCAGAACATGTAAAGTTACCATTGACTTTATTAGTCTTTTTAAATTCAAAGACCCAGTACAAACTGTCTTCCATAGAGTAATGGAAAGAGTTAATATTTATCCCTTTTTGTCTATTTCTCATGGAACATTATTTTGTTCCCCTTTCTCTAAGATTTGGCTGGTGGCAGTGGTATCTACCATTCTTTTCCTACCGCGGACTATGAAAATAGCCATGGTACTGTTTTAGGCTAAGTTAGTAGCCTCGAACTTTAATCCTCTGGACCCCTTTTAATTTTATTTGGGTCTGGCTGGGTTTATTCGCCATTTCTTTTTGTAAAGGTCTTTCTCGTGTTTTTCTCTGTGCGCCAAACCAGGTTAGGTTCCTTTGTTCACCGTCCTTTGATGGGCTTCTGCACAGAAGCCCTCATTAGGCGCCTGAGTGTCTGGGTGGGCAGGATGTGAGGGAGGGGTTTTTGGCACCCTGCACAGGGTCTCCTTGGACACCCAAGTTGCACTCTTGTTTCATTGGCTAGGTGACTGTCCTGCCAGGATAGCCACCCTGCTATGTGATAGACTGACAGGCTGTGTGAATGGGGGAAAACTGCATAAAAAACAGGTCTCCGGGACTTGGAAGGCAGAGTTGCCACTGGATCAATAGAACAGAAGAGAAGCTGAAGTAAGAGGACTACTGCAACTACTGAACATCCCGGTGAAGCCGTGCTGCGGGTCCGAATCTCCTAACCTTTGACGACAGTGAAGATCTGCAAGGAATCTTCGTCCCTTGAGCTGGTGCGACCAACCAGTTCGCCAAATTCCAAGCAAACAAGCAAGGCCTCCCTCCCCTGGTCAAATTTACTGTGTATCGCTGCAGTAAACCGGATAGCCAGGAGTACCGGACCCTGTTTGGGTTTTAACAGCGCACCTTTTATTCGTCGCTTTGCTCGGCTGCTGGTTTGTTCCCTGGGCAGTGCAGGACCCTCCAGTCTTCCTCCTTCTTGTCAGTCCAACAGTCGCTTCAGGAACCATGAGCCTGCAGGACCTGCCAGGAACTTCTGCCTCAGCTACAGCATTCTTCTTCTACTAAGTTACTGTTCAAATCCGGTCGTTCGTTCTGTCCGACCACAGTGAATGTGTTTGAAACCGTTCGCTAATCCGAGGGCTTGTCCTTCTCTACTCTTTTAAAAAACTTTTCTTCTGACCAACTTCATTTTGAACTCTTGGCAAAGACATAACCGCAAACGACTCTGAACTGTGTGCTCCTCTGTAAAGACTCTGAACCATTAACATTGGCCAGGCCTATTGATTTGAATTCTAGTTGTAGTAAGCCTTTTATAGATTGCCCTGCCTACTTACTTGTTGGTGCTGCTTGATTTTGAATAACCTTGTCTTTCCCTCCCTTTTTAAATTGCTGGAGTACCATTTTGCTCACACTTGATTTTGAGCTTACCTTTTTCCAGAATTCATTGGGTGGTGTGTAGTTAATTAAGATTGTGATTGTTCTGTTGCTTTACATCAGTGAATGGTTTTACAACTGATGGTGTAAATAAATGTATATTCTTTGACCAAGAAACCTTGAGTAAGTGTTTACTTGAATCACTGTATTGGTTGGTCCTTTGTGCAACTTCTTCTACTGCTCACTTAAACTCTTGAGATAAGTCTGGCTGCTCAGCCATCACTACCACTCTACTGTGTAGTACAGGCTTGTACCAAAGGTGGAATTGTGCTTACACTTGTAGTCCTAATTGCCTGTAGTGTTCCCCAAGGTGATTCTGCCTAACACTGTCACTGAAGCACAGAGACACAGGGGCACCCAACTCTCATGATCTGATGCAGCCTTCTTTTTCGCGGACCAAAGCAGCTGGGAAAAAAATATCAGAAGAAACGATGCTTTACAATGCAAATTGGGATTCCACAAAGTTTTGCACGGTGGCCAATTTTTTAGCTGGACAGTACACTGGCTGGCCTTGGGACACTTTTGAACAAGCTCTTTTGCAGGGAAACCAGGAGGCCTTGGAAGTGATGAGTCCAAACACTCCAAACATTTGAAGTACCTTCGGAGGTTTTTGAGATCAAGTGCCAAGAAGGGTTCAACTGGGACAACAGCTGGCTCAGGGTGCCAACCTTCTTCTCCGAATACTTGGCTTTCTCCACAAGTTAAATAGGACCTGTTGCTGATCTGCTGGTCTTAGTTCAGGAACCCTCATATATAACATTCTGACAAGTGCTTGCACCCGGTCAGCCAATGAAAGGATCTGCCCAACTCATGCACACCATCAGTGGCCCATCAGGGACCACTGCGGTTAACATGTCCTCGTGCACCCCAGATATCCTGGCACCTGTAGTGTGGATTGTGACCAGACAGTCCCAGCCCACTTCCTGGGTACCCACACACGACTTGCAGGAGCAGGCACAACAAGCTGCTTTCGTGGGAAACTGCATGCCCAAATAAGGAATTCCCAGGTCATGAAGTCCAGGGGGAAGGGCAAAGGACAAAATGACTAAAGGAACAGACAAAAGACCTCATGGTACAGCCATGAAGGACACTAGACACAATCATGTGCTAAATGTGGTAAGTGCCGTGTGATTTGTTAAAAAGTTGTAAAACTAAATGATACAACTTCTGCTGCCACCATTCTGTTCCTAGGCACACTTTACAATCACCAAAAAATCCTTAGGGGATGACTAGGTCCAGAAAATACCAGGACCCCATTGCACAGTACAGTAGTGCACTTTGTGCAATGAAAGAATGTTACAAAAAGTGTCAACAAAGTCAAAAGAGAAACAACATTTCTCAGTACTGACCTCCTGAGGGACATGTCAGTTTCCTCGGAACAATGAGCAAATCAAAACATACTCTGCTTTTGGTGTATAGACTGATGTATGTATGCTATGCTTCAAGTTATATTGCAGTCTTGTTGATACTAGACTTTCTCTCACATTCATCAAGAACAGAGGTTCCAGAGAAGACATGCAGCACTAACAGAAATCTCAAACCCCCTCACCTTTACCCATTCATTGTGCCTTTCACACCGAGCTTCCTTGCTTTCTTCTGACCCCCTCCCGCCATGGCATACAGGGCATAGCCCTCAATTGTGTCACCTCTGTATCACTTTCTTTTGCTTCTGCAAGGCAGCAGATGTTGGGCAGAACCCTGCGCGCTTCACCTACGATCGTAAGTCCCCTGGTGCACTTCAGCACACATGAGATTTGAAGGTAAGCCTCCCCATTGGGCCCTTACATGCATGTGCTCGTTTGCACTTCTATGGAACTTAATTGCCTTGTGCCTGACGATCTTGCCATTTTCGTCTCTACAAATTGACAATGGAATTTGTGTTTGGTGCACATGCGTTTAGCATGCTACTTTTAACTTGCATCCATCTGTTTCAATTGCGAGCCGCCACGCCAAGAGGGTGGCCCGCACACTGTGCCTCGGAGTGCATGGTGCTGTGCCCCCATTGGTTCAGGCTCCACTCTTTTGAGCCAATGAGAAGCGGGCAGGCTTACCGGCCCTCCTCCAAAGGCCTGATCCTGGCAGCGGACAGCTTTCTCTTCTGTTCACTTTCCTTCGCCTCTGCAAGGTAGCAGCTGTTGGGCAGAATTCTGTGACCTTCCCCTATGATCGGGAGTCCCCTGGCGCCCCTCAGCACACATAGGATTTGGAGGTAAACCCCCCCTTGGGCCCTTACAGGCATGGGCACGTTTGTGCTTCTATGGAACTTAATTGCCTTGTGCCTGACGATCTTGGCATTTTCAACTCTACAAATTGACAATGAAGTCTTTGTTTTTCGTGGTACATGCGTTTTGCCTGCTACTTTCAACTTGCATCCATTTGTTTCAATTGTGAGCCGCCATTGCAAGATGACGGCTGGCATACCATGCCTCAAAGGGCATGGTGCTGTTCCCCCATTAGTTCAGGCTCCACTCTTGTGAGCCAATGTGAAGCTGGCATACTTGCTGGCCCTCCTCCAAAGGCCCAATCCCAAGGCCCCTGTCTACCCCTGTCCACCACGGTGCTCTGCATCAGCGCCCGCATCGTGAGTGTTTATGTATCCCCCACTTACCCTGTTGCCCCCATGAGTGTGTATGCACCCCTCACTTACCCCCTTTCCCCCCGAGTATGTATGCACCCCCCACTTACTACCTTGCCCCTGTGAGCGGTATGTGCTTCCCCCTTGCCCCCTTGTCCCCCGTGAGTGTGCATGTGCTCCTCACTTACCCCCTTGCCCCCTGTAGGTCTGTATGTGTGCCCCACTTACCCCCTTGCCCCTTGAGAGTGTGTATGTTCCCCCACTTACCCCCTTGCCCCCATGAGTGTGTATGTGCCCCTCACATACCCCCTTGACCCCCATGAGTATGTATGTGCCCCCTCTCACCCCCTTACCCCCGTGAGTGTGTATGTGCCCCCCACTTACCCCCTTGCCTCCATGAGTGTGTATGTGCCCCCCACTTACCCCCTTGCCTCCTGTGAGTGTGTATGTGCCCCCCACTTACCCCCTTGCCCCCATGAGTGTGTATGTGCCCCCTTACCCCTTGCCCCTTGAGTGTATATGTGAATCCCCCGCCCACCCCCTTACCCCTGTAAGTTTGTATGTGGACCCCAACCACCCCCTTGCCCCATGAGTGTGTTTGTGCCCCCCTCTCACCCACTCTTCCCCTTTTGAGTGTCTTGGTTGCCCTTCACTCTTCCCCTGACCTTCCAGCCTCCTGTTAATTTCAGGCACCACCTCAATTGCCGTCAGGCACAGCAATCGTAGCCGCCTGTCTTCAGCAGCCACCTGTCTTCTCCCCCCCCTCGCCTTTCTTGTTAAAGTCTGACATTACCTCAATTGATGTCTGCTTTAAATAATAATAGCTGCCTGTCTTTAGCAGCCACCTGCCCCCCCTCCCCTCTCCTCCTTGTTAAAGACTGGCATTACCCCAATTGCTGGAACGCATAGTAATCGTAGCCGCCAGTCTTTTTTATCCTCCTGCCCTCTCCTCCTCCTTTCCCTCCCCCTCTATTGGAAAGCATGGCACTACCTCAATTGTCGTCAGGCATAGTAATCGTAGTCACCAGTCCTTCTCAGCCACATTCCCTCTCCTCCTCCACCCCTCTCCTTCCCCTCTCCTCCTGTCTTTCAGCCACCTTCCCTCTCCTCCCTCTTTTATGTCCATTAGCACGTATTCCTATCATTTGTCCCTTGACCTCTGATAGCAGCTTGTCTGTTCCTCCACTTTCCCTCCCTATCTTCTCCTCCCACTCCCGCCAGCACTAGGCTGAATTTGTCGTCTGACCTATTATGATAGTCACTTGTTTGTTCCTCTCCTCCTCCCTCTCTCCTCACCCGCCCTTGTTATTCAAGCACTACTTCAATTGTTGTTAGGTATATTAATGTTACTGCTGGTTTTGTCTCTTTCTTCCCTTTCTCTCTTCTCCTTAATTGTTCCTTGCACACTGAAATGTCACCAGGCTGATTATGATACTTTTTTCACATTCTGAATTGTTTTCAAGGACTTGTATGAATGTTATTGTATTCTCCCATGTTCCCTCCCTCCTTGAAGTGCTTTGAAACACATTGTGGACAGGCGCTATACAAATAAACAATCAATCAATCAATCAATCAATCAATCAATCAATCGTAATTACTCCTTCTCTTTCTCCTGGAGAACTAAAACCTCCGCAGTCACCTTTTTTCCATTAGCACCATGTGAGGGGACTCTGTCCAATGAGGATGCTCGGAACATGGCCTGTATTTTATAGTACAAGCCTGCATTCTGAATAGCCTTGGTGAGCAGCGCCCCACCCTTCCCAGCTCCCCCTTCACCACTTTGCGCCCATGTAGTTTTCTACACCGGTGCTAATGGTAACTTTATTGTGTAAAAAAAGATAATGATAATAATAAATGTTTGCAGCAGTGCTTCTGTCATGAAGTCCATTTCCATGTTGATGACATCACAGTTATCAAAATGGATAATGAACTCCCTGTCAGCAGCAATTTTGCGGCACCAGACAGCGCAAGAAACGTACCATTCTTTAAACAAAACAAAAAAAGAGTGCAATAGCACCCACATGGGCACGGGTGCTAGCGGTGCTATGCCTCTCAGTGGTATGCCAACCCTTTCGGTAATGGCAACGCCACCCTCGTTAATTACTTTTACTAGGGCCCTTTACGAGGGTAGTGGGCCGTTGCCTACAGGGTCGTTCCACCACCTCGGTGCATAATGCCTCTGTAGGAGCCTGCCAATTTCTTCTGCTTGTTAAACCAAGAATAATTATACAATCATAACAGAGTATAAGGTTTTCCTAAAGTTCTCAATAACATATTGCTCTGTTTTCTAAACTCTATAATAATTGGTATTATTTCCTGAAATAATAGTACTCAATGTACCAACCTTCAATGACGAAGGATTGAGTTGGCCCTGCAGTGATTAGCTCCTGTAATTTCAAGTGATTTAAATATGTGTGCTAAATTTGCTGATATATATTTTACCAGCCTCGGGTATTCACCCATTAGCCGTCCTCCTGCATCACTACTTTTTTACTAGGTGCTCTGATGTTCGTCTCAACCAAAAGCAAATAATTTTATCTCCCGGCCTCCAATGGCAGTAGTCCCTCTCTTTTCACATTTTCTCCTCCTCAATTCATTCCATGCAGGAGTGTCACTGTGTCAAGTTTTGATTTGAATCTCTGGGAAATCCTAACTCGCACTTCAACACACCTTTCACCAAATGTCTGTCAACCCAGCTGCTTTGGGCCGTGAGAGAGAAGGCTGAATCATAAAATGAGAGGTGGGTGCCCCTGCATCACTGTGCAACACTGATGGTCACTGAAGGTGATTTTCTTGTGTTCCTTCTTGTGCCCTGACCTCAGCTGCACCAGTGTTTCCTTTGTTCATCACCTATATCAAGAGTTACAGCTCCTGTTGCAAACTGGACCTGCATCTGCACTTGCAGCATCTGTGCACTTTGAAGCTGAGATCTGAGCCAAATGCAGGAAATCAAACCTCTGATGACCCCTTCCGGACCTGTCAAGTTTGGACCTACACTGAGCTAAGGGCTGTGAGTACTGAAGTCACTTACTGGTGGCCCCTTGCTAATCCATAATCCTTGTACGCATATGGGATTTCTTGTGGGCCTCTCCTTGGCTATGGAAGCCTCTGCTTCCTAAAGTCCTCTGAAAGTTGGGAATAGGTTTGTTCATCACAGCAGATCCCCCCTGACTCTTGGGACTTGTTTTCACCCTTCAGAATTCTCTCCCTAACTTTTCCAGTTCTCTAAAAAAGTACTTTGAGACCTTTATGTACAACCAATCACGTTTACGCATTCATCGAACATTGAGCACAGGGCTCCATTCATCCTAAATAAAGTTACCATTATCACCAGTGTAGAAAACTACATGGGTGCTAAGTGGTGAAAGGGGATCGGGAAAGGGAAGGGCGGGGGCGCTGCCCACCAGGGCTACTCAGAACACAGGCTTGTACTATAAAATACAACCCACGTTCCGAGCATCCTGATTAAACAGCGCCACCTTACAGGGTGCTAATGGAAAAAAAAGGTGACTGAGGAGGTTTTAGTTCTCCAGGAGAAAGAGAAGGAGTGATTAAGCAAGAAAAAGGTAACACAATCAAGGGTTATGCCCTGTATGCCATGGCGGGAGAGGGTCAGGAGAAAGCATGTATGCTGGGTGAGAAGGCATGAAGAATGGGTAGAGGTGAGGGGGTTTGAGATGTATGTTAGTGCTGTGTTAGTTGAATGTCTTCTCTGGAACCTCTGTTCTTGTTGAATGTGAGAGAAAGACTAGTATTGAAAAGACTGCCATATATGATCTTGAAGCATAGCATACATATGTCACTCTACACACCAAAAGCAGAACGTGTTTTGATTGCCCAAATGTGATAAAATAACAATTATTAAAGGCCACTGGATGAATTAGTAGTTATCTGGGCTTTGTGCCGCAGTAATCTCTAAGAGCATTCCTCATATAATCTTCCAAAAAAAGATCATTTATTTTATCATGCCTGCACATATTAGTTGTGATATTTTTTTCTAAAGTTCGGAAGCGTATGAACAATAAATACGATTTGCAACTAAATATGCATTACTTTGAAAGAGTCACGCATCCCTTTGTTAGTGAAAATCAATCGTTATTTGAACAATGCCGAGGGTAAGTGTGATCCACTACAAAAGAAAATAAATTGAATTCATATTAAAAAAACACCTGAATGTGATGAATAAGCATTCCGGGAAGCATCCAATTCTCAGCCTTTTTACAAGCTATCAAACAGCATCGACTTGTGGTTAGTAATGTGTCTCAATTGGAAAGGAACATAATTTGTTTTGCACAAATATCATAAAACTCAGCTATTATCTATTGCTTTTCCACATTACACATGCTTCTTTGAGATAACAATAGATTATGTGCCTATTTTCAAGGCCAACCCCACACCATAGCCTCTACGTGCAGCGCTCCCTTGCTTGCAAGCCAGGTTCACGTTTATAAATCCCATACAATTCCCAGGTAGAATGCCTTCATTGTGGCTTCCAAATTCAAAGTCTTTGGGTTGATTTTAACAATTCATGATATTTTGGGTGCAAGCAATAAGCTATGTGTCAGTTTTTCCTAATGGATATGTTGATCTATTTGATTTATCTTTCAATATCATGATTATGAGGACAATTATTACATTATTATTCTTATTATTATTATTTATAGTTATTTGCTTTTAATAGACATTACAGATAAGGTGCCATTGCAAACTCCTAGAACTACAAAAGCCAGCCATATTCCACCATCTGTTCTATTGTCTCATGAGTTTGTTTGCTGCTCTCACATCCGTTCAAATATACATTAACTTTTTGCATTGTGTGCATTCTAATACCTCACTGTCTTCTATTGTGAGTGTTGTGGTTCACTGTTGTGGTTTTGTCAATTATTGTCTGAGCCTTCTTGTTCCAGCTGTTTGTTCTGTACTGTGTCAGTATTGTGAAAATCCACAAGTTACATACACTATGTCAGTGTTCTTCTAATTCACTGCAACATTGACAATGGGTAATTCCATCATCTGCAGCTGCATTGGAGTCCAGTACCAGTCTTGAATAAGTAGTGCTTCGGTCTGGCCAGATCCCTACCCTGTTTCTTCTGAATAGTTGTATTTCTTATATCAGCAAGCCGGTTCAAGAATAACTCCAACCCACTGGATTTCAGCGATTTTGAGCGAGTTGGACTTTTCCTGCTTTTCCTATGGTTCAAGCTAGTGACACATTTAGTTCACTGGTAGAGAACATGAGAACACGTGATTAGGCACATAGTATGTTAGAAAACATGCCAAATAAGGTGCAGACAGAACACAATTTCCATCTATACGAGAGCAAGCCAAATTATTCTCAGACACGTATCAATTTTGTAGGTAGAAAGAGTGAACACCAAACTATTCTTAGATATATGTTAATTTTATAGGCAAAGCAGAGAGCATGGCAAAATCAATAATAGGCCAATATAATTCTTGAAGATTGGATGAAAGCACACTTTTATTTTAAAGGCAGAAGAGAGAGTGCAAAACATTCTAGGCACACTCTTGTGTACAGGGCACAGGGATATGCCAAATAATTCTTAATTGCATGGCCATTTTGTAGGTGTAGGAGAGCAGGAAATATGTATTTGTCACATGTTATTTTTGCACATTAGAAGAGAGCATGCCAACGCATTCTTAATCATTTGTTAAGTTCATAGGCAGAGGAGAAAGCACACCAAGTCATACATTTGTGCACATGAATTTGGTAGGTGGTTACAGATTACATCAAAGCATTCTTAGCCAAATATGCATTTAAAAGGCAAAGAAGATACCATGCAAAACAATTCTTAGAGAAATAACATTTTTGAAGGTGGGTTAAGAGGACGACAAAGCCTGTCAAACCATTTTTTGTCACATGTACATCTCCTAGATAAACGAGACAGCATGCTATTTTTATTGTCACAAATTCGGTTTATAGGTGAAGCACAGAGCATGCAAAAACTGCCATAGGCACATCTCAGTTTTGAAGGCGGGAAGAGAGAATGCCAAATCATTCTTAATCACACGTTTATTGTAGAGCTGCAGGAGTGCACTATATTTGTGTACATCGGAAGAGAGCATGCCAAAGCATACTGAGTCACACATTCTTTATATAGGCAGAGGCGAGTGCATGGCAAGTTTTCCTTATTTGCCTGTTGTTTTGGTAGATGACCAGATAGTACACCAGATCATTCTTTCTCACATGCTTTTTTTGAAGGTGGGAAGAGAGCACACCACGGTATTCTTAGTCACACGCCACTTTGTAGGCGGAGAATAACACACCACAATTTGGGAACCTTCTTATATGCCTGGCGCTTTTGTAGGTGGGAAGAGAGTATACCAAAACATTCTTGGTCACGTGGTCATTTTTAGAGACAGACGAGAGAGCATGCCAACACATTCTTAGTCACACGTTCATTTCATAGGCTAAGAAGCCTATGTTAATGGGAAGAGAGCATATCAAAGGATTCTTGTCACAAATTATCGTACAGGTGGAGGTGAGCAAGCTAAAATATTCTAATGCACCTATCGTTTTGTCGGTGGTACGAGGGCACGCCAAAGTATTTTAATTAATACTTTAATTTTGCATAGGAGAGAGCTTGCTAAAACATTTTTGGTGCACATCATTTTTGTTTTTTGGAGCAAATCATATTGCAGCATTCTTAGTTACATGTTCATTTTAAAGGCATATGCAAGTACACCAAAGCTTTCTTTGGCACATATCAATTGTGTAGGAGGAAAATAGGGCAGTCCATGGCATTCTTAGTAATGTGTTCATTGTATAGGTAGAGTATAGAGCACACCAAAACATTTTAGGGAACATATTGTATTAGTTTGCAGTGAGACAGTCATTTTCTTTTAGGCTTTTTCCATTCACAAAGCTTACTTATAAAAATGACTACATAGAAAAATACATAAACCACTGTTCAGAAACATCTAAATACAATCTATACATAACTTGAAAACAGGTTGCAGAGGACCTTGAAAATCATTCTTAGTCACATCTTTATTTTACAGGTGGAGGAGTGAGCATGCCAGATAATTCAGCAAACATCATTTGTGTATATTAGAAGAGAGAATGAAACTAAATTCTTAGTCACATATTTTTATAGAAATAGCAGAGCATGACAAACATAAATTTTATAGGTAGATTGAGAGCAGAGCAATACATTATTATTTATACATTCATGTTTAGATTAAAGAGAGAGCATGCCAAAACATAATTAGGTGCACCTCATTTTAGAAAAGAGAGTACCTAAACATTTTTAGTCACACAGTCGTTTCTCAGAGGTGGAGAAAGGATGCCAAACAATGTATAGGCACTCATGCTTTTGTAGATTGGAAGAGTGCACACCAAAGTATTCTTAGGCACACCTCCTTTTTCAAGTGTAGGAAAATACAACATACATTCTTATGCATTCATAATGTTATAGGTGCAGGAGAGCACAAGAAAACATGATTTGATGCCCAGCATTTTTGTAGGTGGGAAGAGAGCACACCATAGCATTCTAAGATGCCCATTATTTTGTAGTGTTCTGAGACCTATGCGTGTGTAGCGCTATATAAAAAATACATAATTATTATTATTATTAATATTATTATTTGGGTAGTAATAGAGCATGCCAACACATTCATAGTCGCATGTTCATATCATAGGCAGAGGAGAGAGACAGACTAACATTCATAGGCACACATCATTGGTGTAGGTGGGAAGAGAGATTGTCAAAGGATTCCTATTCACATCTTATGTTATGGGCAGTGGAGAATACAATAAAACATGCTTGTGTGCTGTGAGTGATTGTTATGAATGAATTAAATTATGCGGGCAATCTCAGAAAGGGGGATCTGCTAACCAGATTCCCCTATTCATAAACTCTGTAACAAAAGCATAATGTACACCTGAGCCCTGCTGGATCAGTATGTTGATCTACAGAGCCTGCAATCCAGCGGCACAGAGCACATGCAGGGGCCACAGGACCCAGTTGACAGCTGCAGTGACAACCAAGTCACTTCAGTGCAGGGGCTGCATTTAAGACATGCACACCTGCCCTGTTCCCTAACCCCATAACTATGAGATGGTGGTAGCAGATGTACTCTTTAGATATACGCCATACCTAAGTGTAGGGCTTGGCAAATACCACATTTCATACTTATCACAGACAAATCAATTTGCTATCATAGATGTGTCAGCACTGTGATCCCAGATCTGCTGTGCACGAGTAATGTGTATTTTGGTTAGGCAGCCTGACCCTGTCAAGAGAAAAGGTAATAATTTGGATCGGTATGTTTCTCCTTTTATTCTTTGTGAGGTCGAACAAAACCTGCCTCCAGCGAGCCAACCTCTCAGCAGGAGATGACTTGAAAAATTAGAATCAAAGGGGACACCCTTCCCAAAAGGACTAACCTCAGACTAAGGTGCTGCACACCAAAATTGACTTTGATGCTATTTACAAGGGAAATGGGTGGAGTTAGTGTAGACATAGGGATCTTAGGCCAGGGGGAGAACGATTCCACCATCTTGTTAACAGATATTTTGGGGAAAGATTTTTGCTCTGCCAAATAGCATGCCAATTGCAGCAATTAGATATACACTTGCATTCAATGGAGGTAATTGCTGTTATACCATGCCATTCTGACTCCACCTCATTTGTCTATATTTGCATGTCTTAGTAGAATGATCCTGAAAGGTCTATATGAGGAACTGGATGGCGTAGTGGAGCAATGTGAAACCACCTTACTTTGATTGTGTGTTACCATGGAGTTAGTTTTGATCATCCAAAAACTACGGGAAAGTGGTTGGATGGACACCATGATGACCTGAGCAAATATAACCTATTTAAGGAAGTGGTACTAATTGAAACAAAAAGAAATATGTTCCCTATTTACCATATAAGATTTCCCAATAAGAGCTTCAGAAATACATACTTGCAATTTTGCTTAAACATACTTTCTATTGGAGAAATTATACATGTATGTAACAGAATTCCTGAAGACAGTTGTCTCTCTAAATATTAATGCATTTGTCTGAACCAGGTTTGTAGGCACTTATTGTTGGACTACACTGGAGTTAACTAATACTTGGGTTCATTAATTTATAGGGGGGGACTTGCAATCTTGACACCTTCTGGCAGACAACCTCTGGAAAAGGCTATTTGTGGATAACTATTAACCATTGGCGCTTGCTGTAGTTATATTTCTTAACACAGTTCCTGAACATCCGTACACTCCCACTCAATAACTTAACCCATTGAAATATAACAAACTCTACCAAGGATAACTGAGAGTGATGCACCCATGTATTTTAGATGCATGGACTAATCTACTTAAGTTAATGACATTTGATGTATTCATATCAATTGTTTTTAACTTATGTTAAAAGGTTAATTTTTACAAGATTATGTATATGAAGCATTTTGGTTTTCTTTTAAACCATAAATACAAATAAATAAATTAATACATAAACTGGAAAAAAAAAGTTACTCTCTATCTCTACCCTCCCTTCCTGTAAATTCCACATCCTTTAGCACAACAAACGTTGGTTGTGATGTCACAAGGCAAATACCACAGCTCAAGCACAGGGATTGGACCCCTTAAAGCAGGCTTGCATCATTTAGTTCAATCTAGATGTGGTGGAAACCGAGCCATTTCAAGTCTAGTTAGAGAAAAATGCCTGGCTCTGGTACGACCCTAGTGACATTGTGAAAGAACACACTTCCTCATATTCGCAGAGTAAGTTAAAGTGACAATGCCACGCAGTGTAGTTAAAATAAATACATGCAATCATGTACTTGTAGAATACTTTGTGTATCTCTTACCAAGAAATGCATGATGGCGCAAAACTAAAGATGAAATGGAGCAGGTGTGGTCTGAAACCAGCAAAACTGAAAAATGTGAAACCTAAAATCCTGGTTTACACGCTTTACCAATCTGTGCATTCTTGGAAAAATCACTCCACTTGAATGAGTCATATTTCCATTAACTACCACAATTGTGATCACTTAGCAGTGATTCTTTTAAATGTGAATTGTACAAAAAGCTGCACGTATATACAATGTATTAAACTATAGTGTTTGTTCCAAAGATAAGAAGACATATTGATAATTTATAATGTGCACATTACAGGCTGAAGTGTCCCTTAACTTGAGCATTGCTCTGTTACCTATGTTCCGTGTGTCTCTCCTAATGGAAACGTTTCCGTTACTCTCACCCCAGGCTATGAGCAGTGGCCATCAGGTCTCCACATGCTGGCTAGTTTGTGATGAGGTTGTGGGAGGTCAAGCTGGTCTTGGGCAAGAGGACTGCATGCCTGGGCAAGAGGCTTTCCACCTGCCAAAAAGCTGTTTACATTGTGTCCTCAATCTCCCAACATTCAGGATATGCGAGTGCTGTCTGTTGTTCCTGAAAGACAAAGGATAGCTCACCTAGCGCTTAAACCAACTAGAAGCTGTGCGATGTAAGCAGCTCCAAGACTGTTTGAACCATTATTAAAAGTATCTGACCTGTTCACACTATTTTGTTTTTGTGTATTTTAAATCTTTAAAGTACATTTATTTGAAAACCATATGAATTGTTAGGTCGACATTGCTTTTTCTTCTGGTACATGTAGAGTTCCATTCAAGATGGTGAAAATAAAGATATACTCACTCTTTTTGCATAACAAGGTTTTATGTGTTTGTCAGGATGGTCTATATTGTGATTGTTGTACTTTTAAGTGATCGTTCTGAAACCAAGCATTTTATCTCCTCAACAATGTACACTAACACACATTCATATCAGCTATAGATAGATGAGAAGTTATGTGTGTGTGTAAAGTGCAGAATGGGATTACAATCCACTTTACAGACAGTTTGTGATCCTGCACATATTTCATTTCACTGTGACATATCTTCTAAAAAGGGGTTGCAGGAATAGGTTTCGTGTTATGGGCACTAGGAGACAGAGCATTGGGTATGGCTTTGTTTTGTAAGGGTCAGGGACATGGATAACAGGTATTTGGTTTTTGTTGTATGGGTTGAGTAGAAATGACATATATTGTTTTTCTTTTTGGGAGTGGGGAGGTATTAGACAATGTATGCATATGGCTTGGCCCTGGCTCAGCTCTAGCCATTAGTTATTTAGCTCCCCCACTTCCAGTCCAATAACCTGTGGACGTTGTCCTTTAAACTTAGAGGTCTCTCACTCCTTTGATCCATCTATGGACTTCAGCCCATGTAGAAGAATTGATTTGGACCCTTTTGGGGAAAACATCCGTTCCAAAGTCCTCTGATTGTTAGGCGAAGACAGGTAGTTCAATGCAGAGACACCTTATGCTCCCTAAATGTCCCCAGGGCACATTGGGGGTTATCCTGCTGCTGGAGCAAGACCTGTCTCTCTGCCAGCCAAAATGGTACCAAGGACCTCTCTGTGCTGATGGACCCTTGCAGAGGTGTGCCAGCCTTCCCATGTTTTGGAGCCTGAGGACAAGGACTACTCTTGCCCACAGGACCCTGGAATGGGGCTCACAGCACCTGAAAGTCAAGACCGTTAGGTTTCCAGCCCCTTCCCTGGCAAACCTACGAGAGCCATGATGAGCGCATCCCAGCACCCCAACTGCTTTCTAAAACACTGCATCAAATCGACTTGCCTTGTGTTTCCTGTCACAGTTTGTCTGACATCAAACCTCGACTGTTGAAATGAACCTAGTGTCCCCTACTATCCAAATGGCTTGAGAATCATTTTAAACCACAGCAACCTACAGTTTTCCCCCTGATTTGACATCTACTTGCCATCTGGACCACGTCTACTGTCCCATTCAAGTCCAAATCAAACATGAATCAAACCATCAGCACATAAATAATATCTTTGGTTCACCATTGTCAAACTGCCAAGAACAGCAACAGTATTATTGACTTGTAGCTGTCTTCCTGGTCAATATCTGGGCCCTATAGACAGGCTAGGTCACTTTAATCACTTTTGAATGCAAGTGCATATCAGTTGTAAAGAGAATGAGGGTTCTTAACTGCCTTACACATATGTTTCATTACCCAGAGTGCTACTTCTTCCTATCTTCGCATATTCTGTGTTGTTCCTACATGGGAGGGTGCTTTTAGAGTATTATATTAATTATTTTTCCATCTGGTGTCTTTAATTAAGGTATATATATATTTTGTAGACCCTTGATTGGATTTCACATTCACATATCCCTTGTTAGTATAGCCTTCACTCTGCCTACGCCAAAGCAGGTGTAACTCTTAAATCTGCCTGTTTTAGCTTTATGATCGTGTTCACTATTGTTTTGTCGAAGTGTGACGGCCGTGCATGCATTGTAGCCTCTACTAATCCTTATAATCCTGTCATTAGTCACAGACACATACATTTTTTATAAGCATTTCAACGCATGTTAGTCATACTTTCATTACATTACCATAGGAGAAAGCACATACAAAAAAATAAATTGGTGCACATTATTTGTGTTTGTGGTAGATCACATCATAGCATTCTAAAACACATGTTCATTTCATGGGCATAGGTGAGCACACCAAAACATTCTTAGGCACACATCAATTGTATAGGTTTAACGAGAGCAAGCCAATACACTCTTTTAATCACTTTTTTCGTTTTATAGGCAGAGGTGAGGAAGACGTATTCAGTTTGATGAGTGTAACTGTATAATAATAAATGCCAATAAACAGATTTGAAAATAAATAGGCAGAGGTGAGACCATGGCAATACATTCTTAGTCTCACATTAATTGTATAGATGTAGGTGAAAGCATGCCAAAACATGCTTAGGTGCAGGTCATGTTTGTAGGTTTTTAGGTATAGGAGAGCATGCTGAAATATCCATAGACACACATCAATTGTATAGGTTGCAAGGGAGCAGCTTACATATTTTTTTTTACATGTTCATATTATAGGTAACAGCTAGAGCACACCCAAACATACTTTAGTGCACCTCATTCTGATAGTAGGAAGAGAGAGCAGCAAATCATTCCCATATTAATTTTACAGAGGAACAGAATGCATGCCAAACCATTCTTAGACATACATGTTTTGGTGGGTGGGACGAGAGGATGCCAAAGCATTCTTAGTCAAAGGAGAGGGCAGACAAAATAATTCTTAGTCACACAGTCATTTCATAGGTGAAGGACAGTACACACCAACACATTTTAGGTACACATAATTTTTGTAGGTTGGAAAAAAGCACATCATAAGATGCTTAATCACACATCATTTTAAATGCATTGGAGAGCAGTTCAAAACATTCCCAGGCACATGGCATTATTTCAGTGAGAAGAGAACATGCCAAAAAATGCATATTCCCTTGTTTTGTTTATAGAGGAGGAACAAGTATGAAAAACCATTCTACAGCCACCTGTTTTATCCAGATGGGAAGAGTTGAGACCAAAGTACTATTACTCAAACCTCCTTTTATAAGAAGAACAGAGCACACCAACATATTTACATGCATAGGCAGTTTGTAGCTGGGAAAGGAGCATGCCAAATCATTCTTAGTCAAATATTTGTTCATTTCATCGGAGGAGCAGGTGACATTCAAAAGCATTCTAATTTAAATGTTCATTTTAAAGTTGAAGGAAAGTGCAAAACAATGCCGTTTTAGATGTGCACCATGTTTGTAGGTTGGAAGAGAGAACCTCAAAAGATTCTTAGTAAAACATAATTTTAGATTCAGAGGGGAGCAGGACAAAACATTCATAGGCACATGTCCATTTTCAGGGAGAGGAGAGCATGCCAAATCATTGTTAGTCAGAAGTACTTTTACAGGCAGGAGAGAGCATTTCAATACTCCAAAAGTTATTACATGAACATAATTATTTTTAGATGGGATGAAAGCATGACAAACTATTCTAAGTCCCACTTTCATTTACTAGGCAGACAAGAAGGCATGTTAAATCATCCTTAGCAGATGTCATATTTGTTGGTGAGCTAAAAACATTGTTAAGCATACATCCTTGTTTTAGCTGGGAAGCAAGCGCATCAAGCATTCCTAGTCACATGTCATGTTTGTAGGTGAGACGAGAGCAGGCCACAGCATTCTTAGTCACACCATCTTGTATAGGCATATAAGAGAGCATGTCAAAGCATTTAGGCACGTGTCATTTTGGTAGGTGGAAAGAGAGCATGCCAAAGCAATCTTCGTCGTGCTCATTTTCTTGGCACAGGACAGCTCACCAAAACATTATTAGGGATATGTCATGTTTGTAGGTGCAAAGTGAGTAGCCCAAGGCAGTCTTAGTCATATGTTCTTTGCATAGATGCATGAAGAGAGTATGTCAAATACTTTAAGTACATGCATTTTGTTGAATAGGTAGAGACCACCAAAGCATTCTTAGTTACAAATAGAGCATGCCAACACATTCTTATATGTACAGCATGTTTGTCGATGGGAAGAAAGAAGCAAAAAACATTCTTATTCCCATGATGATTTGATAAATGCAGGAGAAAGCACACCAAAATAATCTTTAGCTTTAGTCTAGTCACAGGTTAATTTTATTGGTGCAGGAGAGCACACATAAACATTTACAGGACAAGGCTGTGGTGTTGAGCAACGCAGGGGCGAAGGAGAGGCTGCATGATTACATGTCGCATGCTGCGCTACATCCACACACCTGTGCCTATAAGAACCGAGGTATGGACTCTCTGTTGCAAAGCCCTCAAAGGACAAGGCCGCGATGTTGAGCTACACAGGTGCGCAGGAGATGCTGTCTGATAGCACTTAGCATACTGTGCTACGTCCACGCATCTGTGCCTATAAGAACTGAGGTACGGGCCCTCTGTGGTAAAGCCCACTCAGGATAAGGCTGCAGCGTTGAGCGGTGCAGGTGTTTGGCAGTGAAGGGGTAGCAGTGCAGACAGTGAGTGCAGAGGTCTCAAGGTCCTGCCTGCGGCCACAAGGTAGGAAGGTTTGGGAGTTTTATCTTGTGACACTCCGTGCAACCACCTGACCCTGTGCCCCTCTCACTCCTTTCACATGCGTTGTTTCCCCAGCGACTGGCCCTCAAACCCCCTCTGCTTACTTGTCCTCCCTTGCACCCTAGACTGCGTGCGCTCCCTTGCATCTCAGACCATGTTTGCTCCCTCGATTCTTAGGGTGAGTGCGCTCCCTCGTAATTTTAGGCTGCATGTGTCCCCTTGCAAATTAGGCTATGCATGTGCCTCGCAACATAGGCCACGGGTGTCCCCTCCCAACTTAGGCCATGTGGCTCCCCTGCAACTTAGGCCATGTGCATTCCCCTCCCTCTCCTATGCGATGTGCTACCTTGCATTTTACGTCCCTGCACTCCCTACAATCCCTCTTCTACCCTTCCATCTTAGTTCCATCCTTCCCTTGATTCTTTGTGAACTCTTCTTGACGTTTGTTGCTTACCTTGTATTGCCTGCATTCCTGTTTGGGTTCATTCTTATTTCTAGTTTCCTATTTTGATCGACTTTGTGCATCCTCCCTTGTTAGGCTTTTGTGCTGTTCCCGTTTGCTCTTAAAGCTCCTGTTCCACACTGTTCTTGGTGCCAGACCATACAGCCTGCTTCTTTAAATCTAGGTCCCCTGATGTGCTCTTTGCTCTGTTGTTACTCCTTACTATGCATTGTTGCATTGTGTTGGTTGTCTGCATCTGCATCTGTTTTCTTCTAGGTTCCCTATTGTGCACTGTATTTTGCTGTTGACTAGGTTTTGCATATGATTCCCTGGTCTGTTGTTTCTTTTCCATTGTGTGCCCCCCTCCTTTTGTGTCTCCCCTTGTGTCCCCCATGCCTGCCTGCTCCCCAGCGCTACCGCCCTCCCCTGCTTGGCCCCTTCCTCTCACTTCCCCCCTATCGCTGATACCCACACATGTGCTTCCTCCAGACAAATCCTTAACAACATTCTCTTTGTCGTTCAGTCTCATGACCTATGAACTCCCATATGGTCTCTCTTTTCTCTCCTTTTTCCTCTTCTCCCATTAATGGTGGCACCTGTTGGGAGGCCCTCCTGGCCCCTTTCTACTCCTTTAAAACCATCATTAATGTCTACTTAAATGGCACTGTCTTGGTCCAGGGCCCTCAGAACAACCTCCTCCACTTTGATATATGATTCTGATATCTTTTAAACTACCTTTCCTCTCCAGCTAACCCTTCTTTCCCTTCTCTGGCTCCTCTGCCGCCTCCATCCACTGACACCTCTAGGGCATTCTCTGCTGCTTCTCTGGCCAGCCTCTCTACCCCTCAGGCCAAGCCATCTCCATCACTGCCACCTACTTTCTCAGTCATCCGAACCATGAAGCGTGTGTCAGAATAGGCTTTCACCGCTAATTCTCTCCTCCTTCTGCACCTTTGGCTGATTCACCCCCTGACACAGCCCTATCTAATCTCCATCTCTCTATCTCTAGTGCTCTTGACGCCCTTGCCCCTTTCATGAGGATTTGTTTGAAGCCCAAATCCAAGTGGATATCTTGGTAAGATTCTGACCTTGTCACCCTTAAACACAAGTGCGGGGTGGTGGAGAGGAAGTGGTGGGCATCAGGCATACCCTCTGACAAACTGGCCTGCTGCCTGCTCCAAAGGCAATACAGACTCACTATCCTCTCTAAGAAGAGACCCCACATCCAAGCCCATGTCTCAGCGACATCTAACAACTCGGCCAAACTCTTCAAAATCTGCAAGGAGCTGGCCAATGCTGCTGCAGTTTCTACCTCTCCTGTTCCCTCCCATGCCCTCTGCACAGTCTTTGCTTCTCATTTCATCACTAAAATGCTGGTCATCCTGCCCACCCTCCCTGCCTCTACCTCCTCCTCCTCCACTCCTGGCCCACATGTGGCCTTCCCTCCTACTCCTTTCTCCTCCTTTCCCCTGTTCACCCCAGACTATGTTTCTAGACAAGTCCGACCTATGAAAGTCTCGTCAAAGCAAGTTCTCCTCTGCACATCCAGAACCATCAAGGACCACATTGACACCCTTGTTCCAACCTTGCCTGATTTCTGCAATCACTCCTTTGCCACTGGAGACTTCATCCCCCCTTTAGCATTCCCTTGTGCACCCCCTCCTAAAGAAACCCTCTACAGATACTTCCTCTCCAGTTAACCATCGCCCAATCTCCATCAATCCTTTCCTGGGAAAACACTTGGGAAAAACTGGCCATCTCCCAGCTTAATATGCATACTGAATCTGTTGGTTGTCTCAACGACCACCATTCTGGCTTCAGAGCTGCCAGAAGAACGGAAACCGCACTCCTGAACACTGGTGAAGATATGCTCTCTAATCATGACTTTAACTTCCCTTCATGTCCTCATTCTCCTTGATATTTCTTCTGCTTTCAATACGGTCAACCATGTCATCCTGCTCAGCCGCCTCTGTGATAACCTGCGTATCACTGATCAGACCCTGGGCTGGATGACCTCCTTTCTCCCTGACCGACCCTCTCAGGTCCAACTGGGGTCCTTTAGCTCTTCTATCTCTCTCTCTCTCTCTACCTGCGGTGTTCCCCAGGGGTCTAACCTCTCTCCCTGGCTGTTCAACCAATACCTGGCACCTCTTGCCCACTGCCTCACTGCTCTCTGCTCCAATTTCTAGTATTATACGGATGTCACCCAGCTCTCTTTCAGGCTCCCCTTGTCTGCCTCTACTCCTTCTCTAATTTCTGACTTTCTGTCTGCAATTCAGGAGTGGTGTGTTGCATATGGACTCGGTCTTAATGCTAGTAAGATGGAGATCCTCCTCATTGGAATACCAACTCCCCCCTTTCGTCTTTCTCTCTCTCTAGCTGCCCACTGGGCGTCCTCATACCTGTAAGGCTAAGAACCTTGGGGTCATCTTGGACTCCACACTCTCCTTCTCTGCTCACATTTCCGACATCTCTAAGAAGTCAAACTATAAACTGCACCTCCTCAGAGGTATTCTTCCTTTCCTCACTTTCCCCCAGAAGCACACTGTCTCCAGAGTACTGGTTCTCTCAAGGCTGGACTACTGACACAGCCTCTTTCTAAATCTTCCTGCCTCGACTCTCTGACCTCTATTTATAACAATCCAGAACAGGACTGCAAGATTTTTCCTTGGCCTCAAGCCCAGGGATCATATCTCTCCAGCCCTGAAATCTATTCACTGGCTCCAAGTGGCAGCAAAGATCAAGTTCAAGACCCTCTGCATTGTCCACACGGCTTTCTGGGGCCTGGAACCACACAACCTCCAACTCTCTCTTCCTAATTATCTCCCATCTCAAGATCTTCGCTCATCCACTTCCAACTCACTGAGGGTCAGACACTTTTCCAAGCAGAAAGTTGGGGGCTTATCTCTTTCCTTGCCTGGGGCCTCCCTCTGGATCAGCCTACCTGCTTCTCTCAAACTTGAGCAGAACCATTTTTGGTTCCAGAAGCAAATCAAGACCTTCCTCTTTGCTTCCGCTTTCTCTCTTACTCTCCCCTGCTGATGACCCATCAGTTCCATGCACTGGTCACCTGCCCACCCCCTGCACCCTGCCTGTCCAGTTGCACCTCACATTACCTCCTCTTGGCTCCCCCAGCACTTGTGGTCTGCATCTGTAAAACTTCAGATCTCCTCTCTCTGCACTTACGAGCCACTCACTTGCTGCCCTTTTGATAACCTGCACTTTTCCACCCCCCAAGCCCTTTTTGCACTTCTCCTCTTCCCCTTCCCCGCACTTTCACGATATGACAGACAGACAGCCTAGTAAGATCATTCTTTGTCCTCCTTCTGTTTCCCCCTCCTTGTCTTGTCACATCTAGACACACTTGTGTACAAGCACGTTATAAATGCCATATTATATCATATCGTAAGGAAAGACTTTACTTCTCAATTGATGGACCAAAACCTTGCAATTCGATTCCTTGGAATATTAGGAATCTGAAACGGCTGACACAATTCCGGAAAGCACTAAAGACCCACCTGTTCAACTAAACTGAAGACTTTAAGCATTAATTTGGTCCTCTTGCTATAAACGTCGAAACTTGATTGTGATCTGCAACCAGATGCAGTTAATTCTGTCCGGATATGCCGTATAAGTAAATCAAAATCAAATCAAATCAAAATCTAATTTACTGGGCTGTAACATCTCAAGAGAGAATTGCATTGTAAGATTATTCCACAAATCTGCTATACGATCATACAATATAATAAAAGGCCAGATGTCTGTTTGTCCAAAGCCGTCCTGCCTGCTTCGCCTTCTTATCACTGCTAGAGGGAATAAGACTTCCGGTTCATCTTCCAGGCCGATATAATGTGTATTTCAGCAAGGGATAACACTTTAACAGCATACTTCAAGTTGCATTCACTAAGAAACGATATGCATTTGTTTAAAAACATATAAGAATGAATTCATTTGATGAAGCACTATTTCTCTAACAAAATAAATTGCCTTTTTTCAGTGTACCTATGTATTATGTAATTATTAATTGTAGTATTTCTTGGTATGTATTAAATCAATAATACTCTTCATTTTAAACTTCATTTGACTTCAATTTACTTTATTTTATGATCTCATGTATACATGCTGCATTTGAAATGTACTACTCTGACATCCCTCTGACATCCCTCAACATTATATTTTTGAGTCCAAAATCTTTAAGTGTAATCCAAGACAATGAGGAGCAGATACAACAATTGGCATAATGTACTATGTTGAACCTTCAATGGATTCTGTGAGATTTTCAGGCCGATTCATGGAATAAATGTGCACCGAAAATCTCTACGCAAGTGTGTGAAAGCGTGTGAATCGCAGCGCAAGTGCGAAAATAGCAGTGCAAGCGTGCGAAATCCGCGCACATCGATTCATGGAAGTCCGTGCGCGTGTAAAATCTGGGATGTGCGCTAAAATTCTGCGTGGCGCAGGCGGGCGCACACGTCATCAAACGGCGTGCACTACGCACACAGCGAAAGCGCACATAGAGCGGTGCACACAACAAAAGTAGGCGTAACACGGGGCGTAACACGCGGAATGGGAAACAATGCGTGAAAATGTGGGCGTTATGGGAGAAGTACAGGAGGCAAATGCACGGAATGCCCACACGCGCGCCTACAACACGTATTCAAAGAATTGAACAGGGCAAACGCGTGAGCCAAAAAAGATGCGCTAATCCGGAAACACGTACGCCAGCAGGAAGCAGGCGTATGCAGACCCGCGCAGCATAAAAGTGCATGCAAACAACAAACAAGCTCAGACGCTACGATGAAAAAACCTTCCTCGCAGCAGTGATCTTGGGACACCGCAGGAGGAGGAGGATAGTCAGACCCAGAATTTTGACCCCCAGGACCCGCCTTTTTGGGATGCCTGATGACCAGGTGTATGGGAGGTACAGGTTTCCACCTCAAATAATACTCGACCTGGTGAGTGAGTGGGAGGATGACCTCACATCACCCACCCTGTGCTCCCAAGCACTGAGCCCCTTGGAAAAGGTGCTCAATGTACTGCACTTCTTGGCCACTGGTTCATTTCAGCGGACAAGTGCCATAGTGGAGGGGCCCACACAGTCACGCTGCCTACACCAGGTGTTGGCCATCATGACTGCACGCCCATCAGGCCGCAGGCACATATACCTGCCCAGAACACCTGCAGAAAGGCAGGCTGCCGTCCAGGATTTTTATGGGGTGGCACACTTCCCCAAAGTGCTAGGTGCCATTGATTGCACCCATGTGGCTCTACGTCCTCCCAGGGCAACCGAGCACATCTATAGCAACCGCGAGCACTGGCATTCCATCAATGTGCAGGTAGTATGTGATGCCAAGGGAATCATCACCTCAGTATATGCCAACTATCCAGGGTCCACCCATGACAGTTTCATTTACAGAATGTCAACCCTAAACCGGGACCTAGAAGCTGGGTGGCAGGGCGATACATGGCTGCTTGGTGAGTATAAATGCCACTGCACATGCATGCATGTCATATACTGAGTAATGTCACAACCCCACTAATGATACCCATCATCACCTCCCTAGGGGACAGTGTCAGGGGACAGTGCCTACCCTCTGAGCACCCACCTGATGATGCCAATTCGGAACCCCACCACACCACCCGAGGTAAGATACAACACAGCCCATATTGCAACCCGGGGCATAGTGGAGCGCACATTCATACAAGTCACTCTTTCGCTCCCTTGACCGCTCTGGTGGGCAGCTGCTATACGCGCCCCCAGTAGTGTGCAGGATCATAGTGACAGCATGTGTCCTGCACAATGTTGCAACTCGCCGGGGCCTGCCGTTGGACATGGTGGTGCCCCCACATCTCCAACCACATGCATAGCCACTGCGCGTGGGAGGGGAAAGGGCACGTGGTGAGCCAGCCAGTATGCAGCTGCTGGCCAATTACTTCAACCAATATCACACCCCTGTGGAGTGCACACAGCCCTGGTACATACCAGCTGACAATCAATGATGATGACATAAGGGACAGTCAACTATCACAACCATACCAGCCTGAGATTGGTCACCTGGAAGTGGTACATTGTGTGCATCCCTATCTACCGAAAGACAACCAATGCTGTGTCACAAAAAGACACACATTCATGCTGCATGAATGACTATCCCCTTGCAAAATACAACATGAAAACAGCGCCATGTCACCCAACCCCTCCCCATCTCCGCTACCCAACACAGCATGGCATGTCATGCAATGTGAAAGCAAACAAAGGAATGCACAACACATGACACAAGTGTCACAAAGTGCACTGTCCTAAATAGAAACAGGCCACAGACAATATTCTCCCAGTAATTCATAAAAAACAGAGCACACATGACCAAATACTTACCAGCAACACAATACAGCAACACAGGATGAAACATTGCCAAAATATGACAGTACCAAATGAAAGTAGTGCAAGTTTTACAACCTGAATAAGCCAGCACAACCACCCCTTCCAACTGCAGAGTGTTGACGTCAGGCAAATGTGTCAGTGTACTGCATACAACATGAACTGCATCCACAAAGGAGACAGCCTTGTGAAGACATGAAGAAGGTACCTGTGAATAAGGAGGAAGACATGGATGCACAAGCACATATCAATACACCATACAGTGTTCAATACAATAACAATCCCCACTAGAGATGTGCACACAGTTTTGACTACAGACTGCCCACACAGCTCATGGGAGCCCAATGTCACTGTGTAAGTCACTGTCACTTGGTCACACCCTTTGCAAGCCCATGGAACGGGAAGCAGGAGGGGTGTGTGTGTCAGGAACCCAAGCATCTAACCCAAATACAGGACAAGTCTGCATGTGCCCAGCTGGAATACACAGTGGATGTCCATGGGAACCACACAAGGCAACACACTGTAAAAAAAAAATCAAAAAAAATCACAAATGGCCATGTGGGGCCAGGGGACAGAGGCCACCCAGGAGGTTCGAGGACAGGGTGCACACCAACAGCCACCTGTGTGGATGTTGCGAAAAAAAATACCTCCATGGGCTCAAGGCCTGCACGGCTACGCTAGTGTGGGAGGAGTGCTGCTGTCGCTCTCATCACCCTCTGCTGCTACATCAGGAGGTGGTGGTGCTATGGGAGGCAGCCCACGCAAAGCCCTGGTATGGTCCTCCATGGCAGCAAGCATGCGGGTGTGGAAGGTCTCGTTCTGGAGGATGATAGTACGGAGATCCCCATGCAGCACCTGATGCAGCACCTGATGGGTTGCCTGCATTTCTGCATGCATGGCCTCCCGTGATGCCCGGATCTCCTCCCGAGTTGACTGCAGCTCAGCTGAGAGTGAACATGTGAGCTGCTCCAGCTTCTGTTCTGACCTTAAATTTCGGGAAGCATCAAGTTCACCCAGAGTCTCCCTGAGGTTATGGAGTTCTACCCTCAGGGCTTCCCTGTGGCCCTGTGACGCAGAGTCTCCAGTGCCGCCTGTCGGTCCCTGATGGACGCCAACATATCTTCCCTGTGTGATTGGCAAATGGAGTCTGTTGCCTGCTGTTGTTGCTCCATCTGCCTTTCAGGGGCGAGAATTGAAGTGGCCACCCTCTCCATTGCCTGAGCCATCATTTCAACCGATGCTCCCTGTTGGGCTGCTATACTGTACATGGAGTTTTCCCATACAGTATTGCCTGGTGACAGCAACTTGCACCGCCACACGTGGCTTAAACTTGCTGACCTGGAAGTCAGCCTGGGAGTCATCCTGTGCCGGTTCTGGTGCCAAAATGGGCTGGTCCAACAAGGGCTGAGCTGGGATGGTGTCAGCTACGTTTCCCACAACCATGGGGGGGCATGGGTGTCCCTGATTGGTCCTCCACACACAGGGTCTAGGGGCACCCTGCAAATCCTGGCCACGTCCCCTACTGCACCCACCATGCCCACCTTTTGGAGGTCAGCCACCTTTGCCTCCCTTACCGCTTGGTCGCCTCCCAACCATGGCACTGATGTTGTTGTGCGTATGGGAGTAGCAGTAAACAATTGTCCTGGGCAATTGGGGGTTAAAGGGGTAGGGTACTAGATGGAATTCGTACCCTAGTGCTCTAGCAAGGCTGTCTGTGACCCCTGGGGGAAGATGACGGGTCACGCAACGCAGAGGCACCCCGAAAACAAAATGAACATGCACGCAACCCCTCGTAGACCACGTGGAAAAATGAACCCGCACTACGCTGGGCACCCAGAAACACAAAAATAAGCGTACGCGTAATACACGCAGCCTACACTGACCTCTGAAGGGGTACGCGACACACAGGGCAAGCACAGTTGGTAAATACGTGCGCGACTCACTGTATGAGGAAACAGGACAAAAGAAGAAGTGAACGCTGTTTGAGGAAACAGTCCAAAATAAGAATTGAATGCTGTCAGAGGTAACAGGGAGAACATACTTGAACCGTTGTGAAGTAATCGCGTGTGAACCGACTAGAAGTACAAAATTCCCCCACTCGCTCTCCACGAAAAGCACGTACAAGAAAATGGCATGCTACACGTACCTTTTCAATCGGCCCACACGTACAACGTCACTTACGCGTGTACGGCTAAGGCCCTTTCCTCCAATTACACGAGCTGACACTCGGACGTGCAGTTTTTGCACGTGTATGATGAACATGCACCCGTGTTGAGGGAAACACCCTTGCGCGTCACGTCAGAGACGCGCTTACGCGCTAAAGGGCCTTTGGTCCAATGAATTTGCGTACGTGCAGTGTATTCACATGCTGATTCACTATGCACCCGTCACGAGGGAAACACCTGCGCGCATAACGTCACAGACGCGCTTACGCGCTAAGGGCATTTCCTTGAATTACACGCTGATGTGCCATTTGTTCACGTGCCAAATCACTCCGTATCAAGCTCGCCACGCAACAACACACGGAAGACCACGCTCCTGCCCAGAAGCCCGAATTACTGCCCCCAAGCGCCCTGAGCACGCTCCCACCTGCCATCTGCTGCTGCCTGCCTGCCTGCTGCCCACGTGCCCTGCTATTTGCTGCCTGCATGTCAGCCAGGGGTGCAGTTGCTTTGACCACCCCTGCTGGAACTGAAGACTCCCGAATGGGATACCATCGCTCCACAGCCCAGCCCCAGGACACAGTTGCCCACCCACATCTGCCTCTGGGGTTCCCATGTCGGGCACAACATCATCTGGCTCCACTGGCAACCCCCAGCCAGAGAGGCAGAAGGCCACCAGCTTCAGTTCCAGGGAAGTTGGTGTCCTGGTGGAGCAAGTCCTGTGGCAGTATGATGCCCTCTTTGAAAGTTCGTGCGCCGTCTATGAAGGACGGACCAGGATCTGGATGGGCATTGTGACTGCCATCAACGAGGAGGGGGTGGCAGTCCGCTACATCAAACATGTCAAAAAACACTGAGAGGACTTCAGGTCCAGGACCCTCGACAAGGCCTGGCGCCTCTTGAAGGCAGCAGATGCTAAGGGGTGCCGGGGCACCTGTCCGACCACCAAATGAGGGTCCTGGAACGCATAAGCCCAGCGCTCCATGTCCAGGTCCTTGAGAGGCAGACCCGTCTGGAGTCGAGTGGTAAGTGTACATGCATACTGGTTGGACGCTGTGCGTGTCGTGGTGTGCCAGTAGTGTGCAGGTTGCACATGTGTTTCTGTAGGGCCATGTGTGGATGTGTATGTACAGGGGCGTGAGGCTGACACATGTGAGTCCTTTCATGTGTGAGACACATGGATGGTGTATGTGTGGGTAAGCATGCAGGCCAAATGCAGATGTGGGAGAACACATGTTTGAATTACTGTTTATGTACATTGGCATGGTTGTGGTGTCACACATGGATGTTGGTTCCAGCTGCATGTATCTGCACTGTGTACATGTGCATGTTTGTGTATTTGACAAGTGTGCAACTGTGATGCAACATGGATGCATGTGGCACTAACATGTAGAAGGCTGAATGCCAGATGTGACATGGATGGCGATCTCATCACTCTGACAGTTGGTGGACATGTACACATGCATGTAAGTGTGTTGGTGTGTGTGCATGTGTTGTGTACTCCCTGTGTTTCATGTGACGTCAGGCTCACCTTTGGATGCTGATGCTGTTGTATCTGTATGGATGGTGCTGCCTGGTGCAATATTGCTGTGGAATTGCTCGTGTGTGTGAGTAGAAATGACATGTGTGTTAGGGAGTGTGATGCCATGTCTGAAGTTTGACACTGCCACTCATGTACAACTGTCTTGTGTGTATCAGTTCATTGTACAGTGCCCTGATGCCTGTGTTCTATATCTCCCTGTCTGCAGCGTCAACTGATGAAAAGGGTGGAGAGGGTGCTGTGGAGCAAAGTGGCAGGGATCGCACCACCAGCCGGAGACGCAAGGCCTGGCTCCCCTCCCAGATTGTCATCCCTTCGGGCAGTGAGGAGTCTGGTGCTGTGTCCCAGGCCGCAGCTGCCGAGGGTAGGTCCAAGAGGCGGAGATTGGAGATGGACTCCTCGGCAGCAGAAGGGGCAGCTGAGACCCCACAGGGTCTGATGGAGGAAGATGGCATGGAGTCATCCAGGTTGGTGGGGGTTTGGAGGAGGAGGAGGCCGTGGAAGGGACACACATGGGGTCTGGAGGTGAGGATTACACTGGCGCCAGTGGTGCAGTGCAGGGGCAGGGACAGGAGGCAGCACAGGCCGCCGCGGAGGTGCCTGTGTGTAATCCTGTCCCTGATCCTGTGACTGCATCATCCGGCACCAGCAGGGATGCCTACGTCCAGACCCGTTTTCAGGGAGGGGATGGGCGCACAACAACTGGCCTTCCTCTCCCTGCGGATGTGGCTATTCGGGACCGGGTTGAGCCTGTCCTGGCTGGGATAGCGTTGTGTCAACGGGGCATGCGAGGTGACCTGCGTGTTTTCGTGAAGACAGTGCACGTCATCTCGGATGCCTCTTTGCCCACGTTGACCTACTGGGACGGGTCACAAGTGCTGGATTCCTCCTCGTGCTGGACCTTCTTGCGACCCCCTCCTCACCTGAACCCCCTATGTGCCAGTCGTCCTCCATGCCATCTTCCCACCCATGTATCACCTGGGTACCCTGTGGAGCTGCCTCTGACCCAGCGGCCAGGCTGGTGGAGGACACATCCCTGCCACAGTCGGGAGTCGGACGTCCAGCAGGGATGGCCACCACGACAACTGCACCCCAGCCAGAGGAGGACGTGCAGGCACAGCAGCAACCTGGTGGGAGCAATGATGGCTCTGGGCCTTCAACATCAGAGCGGCAGGCATCGGCCAGAGGGCAGGAGGACCCAGGATTTCAAGTGTCTTCCGTGTGGCAGCGGTTGGGCCATGCCATAGATGCGGAGTGGCAGCGGTCGGAAGAGGCACGGCTCACAATGGTCAGAGCAGAGAACTCCATGCGGAGGGCACTGAGGAGGGCCGAGTGCCTTGAGGCAATTTGCAGGGATTTGGAGGGCAACATGTCATCGTCCCTGCAAACCCTCAGGGCCATGGAAGAGGACTGCCTCCAGGACATTGAGCGGGAGTTCGATGATACCCTGGCTCGGGACATCAAAAAAGTGAGCCTTCGGACTAGCCTGCTGCCATTGTAAATAGTTAGTTAGTTAGTTAGTTAGTGTTAGGTTTCATTTTTGTTTTCATTTTTATTTGAGGCACTTGGACAATGCCCCACATTTTTGTATATAGTTTTTCATTAGTTAGTGTATTTTTGTAGGTTTCATTTGGACAGTTGGGCTCATGAACCCAGGATGTCATCCTTGTAAATAGTTGGAGTGTGGATTTGTCGGCATTTTCTTTTTTGATTTTTCCATGGAGCAATGGATTTTACTTTTTCATTTCTGTTTGGATTTGCTTTGTTGGAAGGAGATTTCATATATTTTGGATTCTGATTTCCTTTCTATATCATCATGTGACATTCTGCATTGTTTTCCTTATGTCCATTGTTTGGTCTTTGAATTTCTTTCACGACATTTTTTGTTCAATACATTTTTTCCCGTACTTCAATGTGTGGTATTCTCTCATTGGTTTCATGCATGTCACGATGTGGGTTTTCACATTCACTGGCACCCATTGTGTGTGTGTGACAGACATGTGTTGATGTACATACATGCCATTTGGGTTGTTTCATGTAATGGGCATTTCAATGTGGTGTGTATGTAATGCTTGGTTGGTTATTTGGGCAGGGGTGGCATGCCCTGGGATTTTGGTGGCCATGAGGGCCATGATTGTGAGTCATGTTGATGTGTTGGGGGGGGCATTGTCGGGGCCTGCTGGCAGGTGCCCCTCACTGCTGGGGGATGGGTGTGCAGGGGGACATGAGTGGGGGCCTCCTGGCAGGTGCCCCTCACTGCTGGGGAGTGGGGGTGCAGGGGGACATGAGTGGGACATGAGTGGGGGCCTGCTGGCAGGTGCCCCTCACTGCTGGGGGGTGAGGGTGCAGGGGGACATGAGTGGGGGCCTGCTGGCAGGTGCCCCTCACTGCTGGGGGCTGGGGGTGCAGGGGGACATGAGTGGGGGCCTGTTGGCAGGTGCCCCTCACTGCTTGGGGGTGGGGGTGAAGGGGGACATGAGTGGGGGCCTGCTGGCAGGTGCCCCTCACTGCTGGGGGGTGGGTTGCTGGGGGACATAAGTTGGTGATCATATTGCAAGGTGACATGTGGCTTGGCTGGGGGGCCTGCCCATGGGGGATGGGCTGCCTACGGGACATGACCAGGGGTGCAGGGTAGTCCCCTGTGGTGTGGGCTGCCAGCAGGGGCCGTGGAGGGGGTAGAGGGGACACCTGAGAGGACCCACACTGCCAATTCACGTGTGGGACTTCCCGCGCACCCCACTGGATACACATACTCCGGTCTGATAGCGAAATCGCGTGTGATACTTCACGCGCACCCCCGAAATACATGTAACCTGCTCTGACAGCAAAATCGTATGTGAAACTTTACGCGCACACCCGAAATACACATACCCTGCTCTGACAGCAAAATCGCATGTGAAACCCCAGTAATACACGTACACCGCTCGCACAGGGCCAATTGCGTGTGAAACTCCCCGCGAACCCCAGTAATACACGTACACTGCTCGCACAGGGCCAACCGCATGTGAAACTTCCCGCGAAACCCAGTAATACACGTACCACACTCGCACATGGCCAATCGCGTGTGAAACTTCCCGCGAACCCCAGTAATACAAGTACCTCACTCGCACAGGGCCAATATTGTGTGAAACTTCCTGTGCACCCCAGTAATACACGTACCCCTCTCGCACAAGGCCAATCGCGTGTGAAACTTCCCGCGCACCCCAGTAATACACGTACTCCGCTCGCACAGGGCCAATCGCGTGTGAAACTTCACGCACACCCCCGAAATACACGTACCCCGCTCGCACAGGGCCAATCGTGTGTGAAACTTCCCGCGAACCCCAGTAATACACGTACCCCGCTCGCACAGGGCCAATCGCGTGTGAAACTTCCTGCGCACCCCAGTAATACACGTACCCGCTCACACAGGGCCAATCGTGTGTGAAACTTCCCGTGCACCCCGAAATACACATACCCCGCTCGCACAGGGCCAATCACGTGTGTAACTTCCCGCACACCCCCGAAATACACGTACCACACTCGCACAGGGCCAATCGCGTGTGAAACTCCCCGCAAACCCCAGTGATACACGTACCCCTCTCGCACAGGGCCAATCGCGTGTGAAACTCCCCGCGCTGGGGAGTACATGTATTCGTAGGGGTGCGCGGGGAGTTTTACAGGCGTTTTCATGGTTGGGGGGCTGTATGCTGGTCAAATGGCCTGTGTACGGGATTTGTGCATTGTGCACTGCGCACGGGGAGGGGTTGGGGTGTAACTGGCGCTGCTGCGGGGTCGCTGCGCCACTCTGCACCACGGCTGGTTTTGGATGTTATAATCCATGAATACGCTTTGCGTGGAAATGGATTTTAGCGCACGCGGCTGGCGCAGACTGTCGCACGCGCACACTGTGCGCCAGCCGCGTGCGCCACTTGCGCGCTGGATTCTATGAATTACCCAGTTTGTTTTATGTTACCACTCCTCCATGATAAAGAGAAATGTTTTTATATTAAAATAAATTACTTTAAAATGCACAACATTATATAGTTACACTCTGAAAATGTCTTCCCTTACACACATAATCACTAGTCTATTATTAATTCCTCCTTTTGAGACCATTGACGTGCCTTGTTTCTAATTTTAGGTTTGCTATTGCTCTAGATCAGTGCTTCCAAAAATACAAGTGGGGATTCATATAGAAATCTTTCTCCTTATAGATCAACTCATGCCTTATCAACTTATCATGTCTACCTGTATGATCCTTTATACTAACTGGTGATTCTAAGTATTGCATTCAGACCTGAGTTGAATATGATTTCTACATAAGGAACTCCTTTGAATGCCTATTGAAATTAGAAATGTTGGAGGTTGGAGGTTTGCTTTAGTTATTACCGCTGAAACTAGGCACTGCTTAAACTTTGCCAACTTCTTTTTACAACAAGAAAAATCAGTTAAAATTTAATAGATTTGAAAGGATCCCTGTCTGTCAAAGTAATATCATCGATATACACCAATGTTTTTTTTTTACCAAAGCTGATGTGTATACCCCTTTAATGTTCTAATTCTTGTGAATAACAAATGATAGCAACTTAATTGCTAATAAAAACAAAATTGGGGGCTGGGAACATCTTTCCAATGTACCTTGTTAAATATCACACCCATAGATATATATAATCTGGTTTGTACTCTAGCAGAAGGACCGACATATAGAGAATTACCTTTCTCTATACAAGTTTGACCAAAACTAGTCTAATTCCTCAACAAGTACACCCACTCTACCCTGTAAAGTTGAAGAGGGATAAAGAAGCTTGCCGCACCCTCACCCTCCTACTAAATTCATGACAAGGAAAAAGGCCAGAAAAGACTGTAGTCACCCATTCCATTTTGGACCAATTCCCAATGGACCCATGGTTAACATGTATGTTGAGATGTATCCCCTCAGCCAGCCATACCGATCAAGGGACATACAAACCTATTAATGTTTGGATGAATAGCCACAGGCTATGATCAAAGTATGGATAGCTTGGACTAAACACTGAGGAGCCATGTTGCTGACATTTTCAGAAAAACCATGACATAGCAGCGTTAGACATGAAGCACACGTGCCATCCGCAATTGGCGATACAAACACACACTTGAATACATGAAGAACACAAATGTACAGTTCTATATTTAGAGGGCTGATATATATACATACTGTCATTGCTTTTATTTTTTTGCCATCAGCCATACACAGCAATTCAGAAACCACAAGGCAAAAGAGATCCTGAGCAGAGCTTGCAGATTCGTACATGCAAATAACCCTATGCAACTGCAGGAGCACCTATGTGACCTGACAGAGCCAGTGTGACTAACCTATAGAAATATAGCACAGCATGCATGGACACTGTAGAAACTGCATTAGTAATATTACTGCAGGCCTCAGACTTCTGAGCAAGAGACAAGCTGAGCTGATTCAGACTGTACAGAGAGCAAGAAGTGTAAGACAGGACCCGCAGTCAAGGCCAAGAGTTATGGATGACATTCCAATCCCCAGCCGACAAAGGGACCAGCTGCAGGAAATACTAATGAATCCTCATAATTCCGAGCTGCACAGCTCAAATTAGTGGTCTCTGAACACGTGATGCAGCTGAAATAGACAATGTATAGCGATTAGCAGTGGGAAAGGAGAGCTGGTCCCAGGATGCCAGACACAGACCGCAACAAGTATGCAACAATATGTAACATGTGTTACACCAGTCAGGAGAGCACTCTCATAAGCAAAGGTGATACACACAATTTACAATACAGACACATTATCATTATAATTACCTTGAAGAGATACACAGTGAGTTGAGAACCTTTGTGGAACCCAGGCCTGAGACGTCAGCTTGAGCCAATCACCATTTAGTACCCTGGAGGTGGGTAGCAACGGGCAAGAACAAATGATAAGTCCACAACACTGTAACAATGTTATAGTTAGTGACTAGTGAATGGAACAGGACAGCCACCTGACATGCGAGGACCAGTAGAATAACATTGCTAACGTGCACTATAGGTGGTAGAATACTCAATACCCAATCACTTGGCCCAATAGGTTTTCTAGAGAAGGGCCCAAGTTGTGACGAAGTGATGACACCACCTGCCTGCAAGCCAAGGAAGAGCAGATGTGCATGAATATTTCCTGTTTCTGTGCTGATACCTGTTGGTTTTGTCTGTAATAAACCACAGTTTGAACTTGCCATTGGCTCCTCTGTATCCTGGGGTAGGGTGTTGTGCTCTCCCAATTCTATGAACTTCCAGTGTCCCTCTGGTATACCTGGGGGTCCGTCCCCAACATCTTGGTAGCAGAAGTGAAGGTTAGCAGCGCCAGCCCAGCACCACATCGCCTACTCTGCTGCCGAACCTGAGAGGCTACAGGACCCTTGCATATTCCGAGAAGACGGGAAATCATGTGCCTGTGAAAAAGGCTGCCAGAAGCCACTTGGAAATTATCCTGCCAAAGTTAGTGAGTAGTCCAAGCAGACCTGGATGGGGAAGTGAGCAACTTGAAGAGGATTAAGCAGCTGAGCAGAGCCAGCAGACCACAGAGTGTGAGTATTGACACAGTCTAACCGCAACTGTGGGTGTGAGGGAAGTTATTGAGTATTGTGAAATACTGTTTAGTATCGTTGAGTATTGTCAAGGTATTGTCTAGTATTGTCAAAGTTAGTAGGGACAGGAGTGGAGGTAGAAGTGCTTCTACTATGTTTAGGGCATATTCCATTTTAGAGGTAAACAGTTCTGGTGAATAACCTTGACTATTTATGCAAGGGCATGGATGATCTAAGATATGTAAATAATGGTTTTCCTGTGGGTTGGCATTTTAGCTTGGGTCATAGATGACGGTAATCCTAAGGGTTAGCAAGGGAGCTGGCTTAGATTGCGGAAGGTGAGGTGACTGATTAAATATCCTGGAGTGAGACATCTGCATGCTAGGTGACGCAGCAGGTGCAGTTTGACCACAACAGAATATTAGTATACTCTGCCTGGAGGCGGGAAGACAGCTGTTTTTTTATGTGTGGGTTGGGAGTAAAAGTATATTACAGTGTGCGCGTGGTATTTGATTTTTCTGCACTACCTAGGTGAATAGAGTGGTGACATCACCTGTAGGTTTGCACATAGGACACAGAGAGCATGAGAAGGTGAGGAGTTAGTATTGGAAACTTGGGATTGGCAGACAAGGTTAAAAAGTGGTGGTGCGTGGAAGGCGCATGTCCAAGATTGTGGGTGTGTCTGAGGAGGCAGTGATTGGGAGGAGGGGTGGTGCCTGGAGCATGACTGATCAGTTGTGGAGCCAGAGATGTTCGTAGAAACTGAAAAGTATTGCCATTATACTATACATTTTTTTTAGGCCAGGTAAAGGAACTGAATATGTATCAGGTGAAGTACGGGGGGACACACCCCTTCAGTACCTGTGTAAGACGCTCCTACCTTTTTGGGAGAAGATTTGCAAGTATAGCATAGAATGGTCCTAAAGTACAGAGGGAAAGTTAACTAAACCATGGCCACCTTGTGTAAGTTTCTCCAAAGACGTGCAGCAATCACTACTGACAAACATACAGGGTACCTATAAGGGGAAAAAGTTGATGAAACACATGGCCATATTAGAGTTGTGGCACCTGTTTCAGGAGGGCAAGGAGGATGCAGCGAGGTGTCAGTGGATGCTGAGCCAGCAGGAGGTGAAGGAGCCAGGGGCTCATCCCTCTGCACCACCCCACGTCCCTCCAAGTGTAACATCCGATGACACAGACAATGAGCAAGGGATGTACCCAATGAGAGACTTAAGGGCAGTAGAGGGGTACCAAAGTCCAACATATACGCCACTACCATATACTAAGGAAGAGAGGCCAAAAGGCGTAGGACAGCCAGCTACTGATGAAGAGGCAAGCAGCAAGGGGCAGAGGGGAGTGAGGGAGGGGTTCAGGAGCATAGCCACAAACGAGTGGATAGGAGGACAGATACTCCTGAACTTGGAAGGAAAAACAGATGGGTTAGGCAGAAAGGGCAACTAAGGCAATGGGGGGCCTGAAGCAAAGCAGCAAAGCATCAGATTGGGCAGAGATAATGGATGAGGAGGATAGGAGGGTGAAGGACTGGGAGGAGAGATTAGAACATGAGGACAGAGGGATGGGGAGAGAAGGTAAGCTGGAAAGGGAGGATAGAGAATGGAGGAAGGAGGCAGAGAAGAAATGCATAGAAAGGGAGCGGGAGGAAAAGATCAAAAGAGACCTCAAGTAAAGGAAGAGAGCAGAGCAAGAGCAGTGGGATAGGAAGACAAGGGAAATGGAAGAGATCAAAAGGCGAAGAGGAGTAGCAGAGCGGATAAAATCAAGTTAGCTGAGTGGGAACATAGGAAGATACAGTTGGATAGATTGGCAACAGAACAAGCACGCAGGGAGAAGGATGAGTGAACAATCAGGGCAGAAAAGACACAAGGAGATTTAGACAGGGGAGAAGACAGACTTGAGGCTGACAGACAGACAGAACCAGACAGCACACGCTCACGAGGCAGGAGCACAGTAGACAGGGAAGGAGCGAGCGTCGGGGCCTGGGGGAGGAAACAGGTACAACTTGAGGGACATTGACCTCAGCACAAAGCCTAACACAAACTTGATAATGAGTTTTGCAGATCATTTTTGTAGTGACATGGACATAGGGTCTGACAATGAGGACACAGACAGTGGGGACGAGTGGGCAGAGCAGTTCCAATCCCAGTTTACGGGGATGGGAACAGACAAGCGGGTGTAATGGGAGTTTAGTATGCACATGGGGTGAGAAGGAGGGGACAGCATGAATGAGCAGAACAATTGGCAACTGACTTTCACACCCAACAAGACACCACTTAATATATTGATAGGCTTAGAGAGCTCCCCGGACGAAGGAAAGGGGACACAGCCATGGCTTGTTCAAGGGGACAGTTAACAAGGAGACATGATGACAACACCAGAGTACCCATTCTAGAGCCAATAGATGTATGTGTGGGCATTGAGAGTGAGAGAGGGGACCGACAAGTCAGGCTAACTAGACGGACTCATGAGGAGAAGGTGTTGTTCACACAGATGCCCTTATTAGAAGGAGGAGGGGTACAACCTCAGTATGTAAAAGCATACAGGCAAGGAGATTGTGAAGTTTAGGCTACCATTGTTGAGTGAACAGGCTGGTAAGTGGATCTATGAGATGGAGAAAATGACAGCGGGACACAGGTTAGCGGTAGGCGATGTGAAGGGACTGTTAGTGTCTATTTTAGGAGATGCAGCTGATGACGTATGGAAAAGGGTGGGTGACGACACAAAACACAGCACACGATGGATCAGCATTTGCCAACTGCAGGGCAGCAGTATGGCAAGCACTAATGACACAATATCCAGACACATCAGACATTGGGGTGATTACTTCTTGAAAGATGAGGGAAGACGATGACGCTGTGCAGTACATTCAGGAGATTCAGGATCTGTGGCACCTTCATACGCAAGAGCATTGGGACTAAACGGTAGCAATATTATATCATATACAGGTACAGGGGCTACCAGAGCATTTCACCGAAAAGTTTAAGGAAATTGGTAGGGATGGAAGCAAAGGCGTGGCCAGGGATACAGCTCAGGATAGTTCACTATTGTGATTGGTAACCCTAGGTCTCCTGGGGGCAACCAGACGTGGTCTCCCTCTCGCTGTGCTTAGAGAGGCATCAGCCTCACCTCACTGATGATCCCCAACAAGGGTGAAACATGTGTATGGGGTTGCTGGTGGTACTCTCGTTCAGGTTGGAATTGCCATTGCATTTCGGTGCTGGACTGCCCCTGGGCAGGACAAAGACTGATATGCAAATGGATATTTCCCATCTGTGAAAGGCACAGTGAGTAAAAGCAGTGGCTGCGAACTCTCAAGTGGTTAATAACCACTGAACAGGTTATCAAGTCTGTTCTTTCGAGAGAGGGGCGCCCGCTACCTTTGCAAAACTAGTTCACCATTGTAGGCTATGGCAGGAGAAGATTAAGAAAAAAGCAGAGGACAGGAAGATAGATGGAGCGAAACTAGTGCAGAGAAATCTATTGAAGTACATGATGGAGGGGCAGTGTTAACCAGCCCCACACCACAGGCGCAGCAGCTGCAGCAGCAGCCTCAACCACAGTTTGTACTGCCCATGAGGGGAGGGTACATGGGGCAGGGTGGTCCCCAGCAAGGGTTCAAAGAAGAGAGGGCAACAGAGAGGGTGTTGCTTTGGACCACAGATGAATCACAACCAAGGGGAATTTTGGGGCTATGGGTAACAGGTGCAGCATAACCCAGGGGATTTTTCAGGGGGCTTCCAAGGGCAAGGGAGAGACCACCACAGTGTTGGTCATGTGGACAATTAGGACACGTTCTGAGAGTGGGTCGATACAGGGGGATTCAGCAGAATTGGGGAGCGGAGGACCATCAGCCCTATCAAGGGGACCAGGATGATTATTATGCACAAGACCAACAACAACAACAGATGCAGACACACATCAACAGATGCGGCAAACACAAGTACAAGTCCCACAAGCATAAATGCAGGCACCACAGATGCCAGCACCAGTACACCAGTATTCACAAGCACCACAGATCCAAGGGAACACATAGCACATAGCAATTAGCACAGGTACAGAGAAATGACACAGCAGTATACACAGACTCAATGGCGACAATCCCCGTCAGACAAATGGGAGGAGTTACCATGGTGGGGAACAACCCCTTTATGGGGAATGGGATGACGCTGTGACCTCAATGGGAGAACCCACAGATGATCTTGATGTGTCCCATTCTGTCGATAACACCCAACCCTGCGGAGGAACCTCACATAGAGGTGGCAATATGTAAAAAAACCTTCTCCTTTCTTGGTGACACAGGGGCAACTAGGTCCTGCATTAGGGAAGGAGAATTTACATTGTTAGATGATGCCATGAAAACTCAAGGATTCTCTGGGGCTCGGAAAGTGGTTTGAAACATTAGACAATAAGATCAACAAACAATCAAAGCAGCTTGATCAAAATGTTGAGTGGATAAGTGTACTAGAAAGGACATCTTCCAAATACAAACTGACAATTGTATTTTAAGTAACATGATCAAACCGACCCTAAGCGCTTTACCGATATTTATGCACAACATCAGTTCGACAATGCCAGCATCAGAAGAGAGCAACAAAGACGAATTAGCTTACTCCATCACCAATCCAGTTGCCCAAACTAAGAAAGGGAATGAAGTAGGTCTCATGCTAGGCACACATCAAAATTGCACTTCTGCGTGACAGACGCCACTAGAAGCGCAGGTTTGATGATCACAGAAAATGTAAGCAAAAGTCCTAAGACTCTTTCGGTGAAATTAACCCATCAAATGCCACAAATAGTAAAGGAAAATGCATTGAACACATTTAATTTATTTCAATTTAAATAAGAAGACACTCCGACTGAAACAAAAAAACATTTGAAAAATATAGCGTCTTCACCTAACAAATGCCAAACAATTCGCAAAACGAGTATCCATGTCTGTTTCGATTAGATCGTGAACGAAAAAGAGACAGCAAAACAAGAGTAAAACTGTCACTAAATTCAACAATGAGTGTTAGAAAAAAAAGTCACGCCCATAGATCATGCACCTTTAAATCAAATGATAGCAGATTTAGCTGAAGAGGTGTGAAACAAGGAAATAAACAAAACAAAATTATGCAGGCACCTTCAGGGACCTCTAAATCCACTAACAATCAACCTGAAGCAATTGCTTCAGATCCCTCGCGCAGTGTAAATATTCACACTGCAGACTTGCCCAAACAGTGTGGTGTGCCTCCACCTCGAGATGAGAATTTTACAGCCTAAGGCCATACAAAACAAAATGAGACAGACATGGTTCAGTCAGTAGAAATCAAGGCGCTCATTCAATCATCTATTCAAGAGCTCTTGATACAACAAAAACAGTCTATTTTGACTATTCAAGACTGCCCAGCCTTGAGTGGCAGCCTGCGCTCATTAGCTAAAAAAGCCAGTCCCTAAAGGTCCTAGAAATGAAGTCATCAGTCCCAAACAGCCTCTTAACAATGTGGTGCCAAGGGTAATCCAAAAATATGATCCATCACATTCAGCTCAAAACAAGTATTCTTTCATCTTAAAATGATGGTTGGCTCTGTTTCCGGCCTCCGATCTAAACATGTCTTCTTTATTGCCGATTTTTGAAGACATACCTAGCCTTCAGGATATTACTTCTGTAGATATATCACAGGTGGAGTTCTTAAATGATAGAGACTTCATGGTAGTGAGAATATGGCTCACGTCTGGCGCAGTACGGAACATACTTTGGCAGGCCAGACTAGAATTGTTTTCTCTTGGTTTTCTGCTGGCACTAGATCCAGCAGTTTTCAAAGAATCAATCCAAGAGAAATGTGACAAACAAGGGTCATATGATGACGAAATAAAAGCCTTGCAGATGTACGGTCCAAATGAAGACCGAATCAGGCCCTCGTACTCATATCCACCAGATTACTCTTCACTGTAACTGTTGAAGCCTCCTAATAAGGAAACTATTACACTTATTAGTTGGAATACTGACGGCTATAAACACCTGATGCATTCAACGTTTTTTTGGCCACCTTCCATATTCTCGCTTTTCTAGAAACTTGGTTAAGTATTCAACTGCTATGGGATGGATACTAAATTACTTTAAATGTGTCAAAAACCAATGAAAAATGGCGTCCTTCGCCCGGATTAATTGTTGTGGTGGCGAGCAAACACAGTTGGGAGATTTTTCCATGGGCGACCCCTAATCCTTATCTACAGTTAGTGAGAATTAGACATCAAAATAAGATAATAGCTTTGCTTATCATATATAGTAACCCAATAGCGCTTTCTGATCACAAATTCTTCAGACGCCTGGAACTCCTATTAGATATGATTGTTCAAGCTACAGACATCACCAGCACCTTTTTAGTTGGTGATCTAAATTTACGAAGCACCTCCTCCAACAATTCCCACACACAAATCAGTATGAGTACACAGAGATGGCTGAAACTTATCACAGAATGCCATTTTTTTATGCTAAATGGAGCATTCACGAAAGATATACCTCCTAAAAGAACTTGGCATTGTGGGATGAGTGAATCAGTCAGGCCTCATTAAGAGCATGGAGGTAAGGCAACAACAGTGCCGGTATCTCTACCGGCACCGTTGCTACTGTACCACCATACTAGGACTTCTGCTTGCCGGTGCCCTTGCAGACACCTGGTCTGACCAGGTAGCTGTACCGGCACCCATGAGCAGAACATGATGGTAGCCACGGTACCGTTATAAATGGTACTGCTGCCACCATCCTCCCCATTCCCTTTGAGCCTTATGGGGGCTCAAATGGGAATGGGACAAACCGGCTACGGCACCCACGCAAGGGGAATTACCGGGTCTGCCAAAGTCAGAATGACCCAGTGATTCCCCTTTCGCAGGTGCCAGAGTTGGAGCCGGATGTGAGCTTGGATGTAGCCCTGCCGGGAACACCAGCCATGCTACCTCCAAACTCGTAATAAGGCCTATAGACTATATTTATACTGATCAATACACTTTTAACCAAATAGAAGAATTTGAAGTTATATACCAGGAATCTAGTGATCATTAGATATTGTTAGCAAAATGGACTTCGAATGATCGCAATTGTGATCTGTAGAGGGCACCAGGTTCACCTTAATGTCAATACGGCATGTTCCCTCTTTGGGTGGAATCCTCAGTCTTTATTTGTCGTCAAAAACACTATGTTGTCTGGCGAATCCTATCTTTCCACACTACAACTTTTTCTACAGCGTCAAAATGCTATCTCTCAAAACAACTTCAGACCTAGGCTTTTATTTGATGTAGAAGTCTTGTCTCGTAAAAGAGAACTGCAAAGGTTGAAAAGATTAGCCCTTAAATTGCCAAATCCGACTTGCCACAATGTAATTAAATTCTTGTATTGTAAGTAGAAAAACTGGCTAAGGTCACACAAAGCAATTTTATATCAACACGACGGTGAAGCCATGTTAAGAGCAATACACTCTAAGAAAACAGCAGAGATTTGGTCACTCTTAAACATGGCAACTCACTTAACACAACTGGCTGTTCAGATAAATGGAGTTGCACAACATGATTGGGTTTCACATTTTCTATAATTGTATACATTGCCAGTGGGCTTTGTAACAGGGAGGTATTCTATGTCCAACTGGAGCTTCGATCTCAAAATTTCAGAGGAGGAGATACTCTTTTACATCATGAAATCCAGTAGCTCAAGGGCACGAGGACGCGACGGTCTGAGCAACGAGATGTTTAAGCAGTATCCCAACATCTGGTCTAAGACTCTTTATGACATATTTCAAAGAAATCTAGTGACCAATTGTCTTCCTGACTCTAGGCGATCTTCAGTAGTGGTACCATTTTTCAAGAAGTGAGATCGGACGTGTCCATCTAACTATAGACCAATGTCCCTTCTTGATGCCCCAGCCAAATTGTTTTCCAGATTTATACTCGGGGATTTTAATATGTGGACTAATGAATATGCTCAGCAAGACTCCTTCCAAACAGGTTTTGTGTCTGGAATGGGTACAGCAATTAATCTTCTCACCATCAAATCCATTATTTCACATCATAATTCACTCAAACAGACAATTTACTTGGTTTTCGTTGAGTTAAAGGCGGCGTTCAATTCTGTTTCTCGTAAATTACTATTTGAGAAAATAATTGTGGCCGAATGTCCTGAGTACTTGGTCCACCTCATTAGAGATCTGCACAGGAACACCAAAATGCAAATAAGATAGGGTATGAACGGTGCTTTATCAATGCAAACTGACACTCACAGAGGGCTGAAGCAGGGATGTATCCTTGCCTCAGCCCTCTTTAACTTTTTCATATCAGACATTCAAAGGGCCTTTATTGGGATTCTAATAGATGCCCCGAAGCTTGCATCGAGGTTGATCTCAGCATTTCTTTATGCATTTGACCTAGTATTACTGTCCAAGACCCCACAAGGTATACAACATTCACTACATGTCTTTCCAAATTATATGCAGAGTCATTTTCTTACCATCAACTTAGAAAAGACTAAGGTTATGATCTGCAATGCTAAAGGTATGCGTTCTAAAATGTAAAGTGGACATTGCACGAAAAACAATTAGACCGAGTGAACCAATACATAAAATTGGGAATAACCATGTCCGTGTGTTCGGATGACAGGGCTCACTATGCAATTCTGGTCTCTAAACTTAGCAGTTTGATTTCACAAGCTGTTATAATTCGATCTAAATATGGTACATTTTCTTTGTCTCCTGCTTTCAAAATCTTCTTGGAAAAGTGAACCCTATGCGCCTATATGGTTCAGAAACTAAATAAGCAACTCCTGCGCAAATTTGGAACAAATTAGAGTCCAAATATTACAGGCATCTAATGCGGCTTCCAAATTGTGTTCCGGTTTCTGTAATGAGGTATGAGTTTGGCATCATTTCTTTGTACACTAGATACTAGTGGCAGGTTATGGCCCTTTTTAGAACATGTCTTCTTGCCTTTAATTCTAACTTGCTTATAGGCTTGTTGGGAAAACACATGTTCAAATTAAATAAAATGTTTATGCGAAGATGGCTCTTGTGGATGCTGAAATTCTATGCGAGCAAAAACAAAACGTTTTCAAAATGATCGGCAAGAGACAAGAAACTTAAACTTAAGATATCGAGATTATGAATCTCAATTGCTTGGTCATAAAAAGTATAGCTCATTAGAGCCCTATCTCCACTGCTCTCCCTCTCCACTGCATCACAATGACTTCATGCATGTGAGATTGAATTTATGGTCAACAAAAGAAATCCAAGTACCTAGACAATTGATAGAGCCTTCTGAAATTGCATGTGGATTCTGTAAGAAACTCGAACAAAATGAAACTGAAAATCTGCAACATATCTTGGTACACTGCCAAGAACTCACCAGCATACACATAAAATACCTGAAACCAGCTGTAGAACAGTATCAAATACTAACCCCTGATGCATTGTGGGCTATGATAGTTGAAGAACACAAAACTTCCTTGCGAATGGGAGTATTCATTTGTTAAACATGTTGAAATTGAACACTCTAGAGACAAATGAATGAATGGGGTTCTTTCATTTTACTAGTTGTTAATTTTATGCAAACACAAGATGAGGAGTACTCAATTGTTTTCATGAGTGTTCCTGAGAAGACTTGTTTTTGTATTTGATTTTATGAATTGGTCGCTGTCTTCATATGATTCTAGGTTTTTCTTTTTATGAATGTGTAATCAAACTTGAGATTAATTCTGTTATATGCATTATTGTCTGCCTTGGATTTTATAATTTCCAGGTTATAAGTCCATTTTTTTTAATATTACGAGTGTTAATAGGATTTTGTATATAAAATATTTTAAAGTTGATTAATTCAGCTATGACAATTAAAAAAAGTGGCTCCTTTCACAGACAGCATCACACTTTCAATAGGAGATCAGCACTGCCTTTACTTTACTCTTGACAGGCACCTGTAAACATACTGGGATGAGACATCATGAGCAGGATGAACTTGACCATTGCCTACACAAACATGGGAATATGTTCAATGTAAGACTGATTGTTCAAGCATATTGTGGATGCACGGTACAGAGGTGGGTGCCCGTGGACGCAGAAATGTTCCTGTATGGAACTGACATTGCCTTTGCATGGCTTCCAGGAATTGCAGGGAAGATGTGGCGAGTTCCAAGCGAGTACCTTTTCAGGCCTGAGCTACCAATGGATGAGGAGGAGGAAACCATAGGGCCAATAGAAATAGAGGCAGTGGTTGTGAGAGAGAATTGGATTGCAGTGCAAGGGATGGATAACACAGGACGGGTATGGAGAGCAGTGATTGCAGTTGCAGAAGTTTGCAGATTAACCACAGTGACAGATGAAGAAGTATACAGGGAACAGAGACTGCAAATAGAGATGGTGTTCGAGATGAGTGTGACTTATTGGTTATGGATACATTACAGTGAAGTACCACAGAGAATGGCAATGGCGCTGGAGGTGATGCCCCCATTCTTGGAGGAGGATATGGCCAAGGTACCCAGCACCCTGTGGACCACAAGTCCCTATGATGTGGGTCACATAAAAAGCATAGGGGAAGTGAAGATCAAACTGAAGCCAGGAGCAATTTTACCAAGAGTGAAGCAGTATGCCCTAACTAAAGAAGCAGATGAGGGCATTTATGAGACAATAAAAGCCCTGTGCTTTGACAATTGATTAGACAGATGGGGTCAGACATACCGGAACTGCACTGGTAAGACTGAAGCAAGATGGGACAAGTGAAGTGGTAGCCATTGCTCGACTACCATCCCATTACTCAGCACAAGCAGCAGAACTATCGGCCCTAATACTAGCTCTGGAACATAGTATGGAGAAGGAAGTGGCAATATATTTTGACTCTGCTTACGTAATGTTCACATTACACTCTGGGCTGTCACGTTGGATCAGGAGAGGATTCAGAAGAGCGGACAGGACTCCAGTACAGCATGCACTTTTATAGGGCAGATTGATTGAAGTAATTGCTTGTCCAAGACAGATAGCAATAGTGAAGTGCCAGGCACACGCGAAAGGGAAATATCCCATTTCAAGGGGAAACGAAGCAGCAGACTTTGAGGCAAAATACGCAACATATTTTGGGGAGCCATGGGAACTAGGAGGAGTTCCAAATGTGAGAGAGTGAACAAGAAATATGGTACTTAAGGAGGGGTACAAAGTATTGACAGAAGCACAGCTCAAAGAATTGCTGGGAGCTGCACCCAAGGAGGAGTTGCATATGCAGCCGGATTGGCTGACCTCTCCTGCATTCAGCCAACAGAAACCACTGTCAGGCAGAAGCCGGCCGCACAACCTAAGGGCCGCCTCTTAAGGGACTGTCTGTGCCTGTCTGGGCAGCGGCATCTGCCCTACCCAAAGCCATCTTCGACAATACCTGCGGTAAGCCCTCATCAGCTTAATTCGAGAAACGTATCATATTCAATACCCTATTTAACACTGTTTAGACTCTTATCCAGCAGACGGATTCTGCCCCATTGAAGTTTAAAACGTACTGCGCATGACATAAATGCGCTTGAGCTACTCACCGAGTGGCTTGCTTCCATCTATCATGTCCTGTGACTTTGCTATGAACTGCTGACCTGATGACCAATCTGCATTTACTGTCTTCGTTACATGCCATGCTCTGAACAATGAGTTGCTCATCTGGAAAATCTATCACTTCCACATAGACACTTTGCAGTTACTCTTATAACACCCCCCACCTGTATAATGTCCTGTTTCTCTGCTAGCCACTGTGTACGTGCTTTTTTGCTGTGTATTTTGCTTCTCTGCTAGCCATTGATTATATGCTATATGTTGCTTATTTGATTATACACCAATCACCTTAATGACAACCTAAAATACTTCTATGCCACCTGTGACTTCTACGTCACAATTTCTACCCAGGATGCAACCTTGATCACTCTATGGCTATACTAAAATGTTCTACATTAGCCGCAGCTATGCATATTGCATAACATGCTAGGCATTGCTGCCTCCTAGGCTGCCTCACCATAGCAATATATCTGTGCCCTCAGCAGCATATTAACTACTGTCCTCTACCCCTCTACCGGTTTGTTGTATTGTAGACAGATAATCATGCTTTTGCAATATGCTAGTCAATGCTCCTTGTTAGATGACCGTATGACTGCTTATTTTAGACATATATCTATGCAGCTACCTTCTTCATCAACCTACTAAATATGTGTCTAGTGCCTAAATCTAAACTACCTTACAACTTATACCTCTGCTTAACTGCCTGGTTTTAACCACTGCCACTTCTGCCACATTGACCACAATGTTCCTGCTCGCCTCAGTCACTACTGCTAGCAATGTGAAATATGCAACCCCTAAATCTACCCATGATCATGCCACCATACCTATTAAGAGTCTCTATGACTACTTCACTACCCCACCACGACTCTATAGCATCTACCAATTTCCTACCATCCTGGCCATAAAGCCTCCCAAATGCTACTCCACTACCACAACATCAGGCAACAATACCAACTCTCTCACGCCTAACCTATGGACCCAACCCTATGCATCCCAACTGGTCCCTAACCAACCATGTGCCACAATAATCTGGAACCTTAGACTAGGATCAAGACTCAAACAGAATTACCTACCAGCTTCTCATCGTAAATCTTTATTCATCACCAAGACTACGACCAGTAGGGAAAAGACCTTGAAGACCTGCAATAACACTGCCAATAATGACACTATTCACTCAACCAATACCATAGTGCCTCCTAGAAAACCTAGCAACACCAGTTTGCCCATCAAAGGAGCACTTATCAATGCTAGGTCACTGATAACACATGTCTTAGACATTGCTGACCTTATTATCTCCAATCAGCTAGACTTCCTAGCCATAACAGAGACCTAGCTACATACTGTAGCCGGCCCAACACTATCTCTAGCCATTCCAGATAATTACACATCAAAAGACTGGATAGAGAATCTTCAAAAGGTGGTAGAGTCGCTGTCATCTACCAGACCCACCTTGTCCTAAGAACCCTGCCTCTGCTTCCATTCCCTTCAGCTGAACACCTATCTATGAAGCTCCTGCTCTCAGCCTCACACACTCTAAAAATGAATCTTGTGTACAGACCACCTGGACCAATATCCACCTTTGAGGAAGATATCTTACAACTCCTCTCTACCAACACTAAACCTGGCTCACAAATCGTGTTACCTGGTGATTTTCACTTAGGCTTCTTAGACACAAACAATGACTCAGCTGCTATCATAGCCAACTCAATCACAGAACTAGGATTCTCCAATCGTATCACTAAGCCCACGCTTAGTCCATGCACAATTGGCCCGCTTGGTCCAGAGGCTTTACTTACTACAAACTCAAAGGATCGTGATTGTAGATCAATAGTGACGGGATCTCTGCGTACTGCTTGGTGTGAGTTGTTAGAACGATTGGGCAAAGATGCATTTCGGAGTCAAGGGACTTCAATTTGGCTGAACCCAAAGATTAAAGACAATGCCAAAACACATTTTTGGCCTGATTAGAATGAGACGAGAGAAAAATGGGACTTTGGGAGCTTGTCAGATTCAGTCTAAAGGCGTTTGAAGAAGTCAGTCGTTGAAGTTGACTGAACTAATACTCTGGAGTTGGATATCTTTCTTGATAAACCTAAATAGGGTGAGGGTGGTCTAGCTAGGTGAATATATAAACTACTTGTGACACATTTTCAAAGAAATGACAAGTTGCAGGAAGAATGGGGTAGACAGATTGATTTTGATATTTCTCCCGAAAGTTAGCGTAAAATATGCAGAAATGTAGCACTTTGCTCTGTGAATTTGGGAGAGAGATCTCGACAAATTAAAATTCTGAACCAAGTCTATTGGTGCCCTGAGAGTTTGAAAAGAAGAGGTCTTTCAAATTCAAATGAGTGTTGTGGTTATGTACCGGATATTGGCTCCTTGGAGCACATGTTATGGAGCTGTGTACATGTCTTGAGTTTTTGGTCAGAGATATGTGAGACATGCATGAATTTTACGGGTCTGAATCAGAATTTAGATTTCAAAACTGTGATACTGGGATATGATTTTGAGTTAATTCAACTCAGTTCTGCGCATAAAAAATGGCCTTTCAGGGGCACAATTAAAGGCAAACGCCTAGGTCTTCGTGCATGGAAAACTACGATAGCTCCTTAATTTGATGATTGAGTTAAGGAGATGCACAAACTTTCAAAAAATGAAAAGATGATTTACAAACTGAAGAACAAACTGACCTTGTATGCAACATCTGGGGGAAATTTAATGATTTCATATAATTTGAAGTGTATGTATTTTTATTTTTTATTTATTTTTTTCTCCTTCTTGGGGTGTGATATGTTCTGCTGATGTATTATATATTTTAATACCTCCTATTCTTCTGTACATTATCTTTTGATTTGAAATAATTTGTCTTGTAATGTATGTTAATTATAAAAAAAACATAAAATTAAAAAGAACTGTGGAACTCCCTACCCATAGCACTAAGAGCAGAACCGTCATTCTCACATTTCAGGACAAATGTACAAAATTGGCTGTCCACTGAGGAGACTCGATAAATGCTGGTTACCTCTTTCTGGTTTTATTTATCTGTTCATCTCCTACCTATTTGACTGTACATACAATGTATATGTGTGTCTACCCCTATAATCCTTATGCCTGTAAATAACCACATATTTTCTTTGTATTTTGCTGTAACCTGCTACTGTAACCTTGTACAAATGTAATCCAAGTAATGTGCCCAGATACCCGAGGGTTAGGTGCGCTATATAAATAAACAATCATATTCAATTCAATTCAAGGAAGAGAAGGAAATGTGGACAAAGAGGGGATGCACAATGTCTCCGACAGATGCCCTATGGTGATAGGATAACACAGGGAAAGTGGTGATGCCACTAGCATTATTGAACACTGCACTGACACAATTTCATTATCCAACAAATACAGGGAAGGGTGTCATTCCTACACGCATTGGAGAAACATGGTTCTGTCCTAATTTGGCAGAACACGTGGCTGAATCTGTGAGAAATTGCTTAATTTGTCAACAGTTTACAGCAGGGAATACTCTGAGAGTTGTGACAGGAGCCAAACTGAGGCCAGTAGGCCCATTTCAGCATTTGCATGTGGATTATGTAGACATCCTCCAGGTTTGCCAAGGATAGCGCTACAGGGTAGTGGTTGTATGCCCATTCGCCAGGTGAATTGAGACAGGCTCCTGTTCACATGTAGACACCCTTATAGAAGCTAAATTCCTTGTCAGGGAAGGGCTCACAAGATGGGCCGTGTGTGAGGTCCTGCGGTCTTACAATGGCCCTCCCTTTGCCAATGAAATGTTTCAGAACATGACAGCGTTGTTGGGCATCCATCACAAGTTTGCCTATGCATACCACCCACAAGCAAATGGGGTGTGTAAACGCCTGAACAGCCTCCTGAAGGAGTGCATAGCAAAGATTCAGCAGAGCATCAAAATTAATTGGCTACATTGCTTACCTCTTGCCTTGTTTGCATTGTGCAATAAGCCTAGGTCTGGCCACCATTTAATGCCCCACGAGGTGGTGACAGGATGGTGCATATCTCCATGGCTTGTCCCACAAGAGAGTTGAAGGATTGTGAGAATAGTGCAGATGTGATAGGACGGGAAATGCATGACTATGTTACTTCTTTGGTGGCTTGTGTTTCTTTTATCTTTCGCCAGATACAACGACACCGGGGAGCCCAGAAGACAACTGCAACAGCACACCACGAGACTCTGGATTTAAAACCCTGTGAATCTGGGGGCCATAGTCCTCTTCAGGAATTTTGTCCCGTGCTGGAATGTGCCAATGTTCACAGGTCTGCACGTCGTGGAGAAAGTGGTAGACTGTGCTGTCAAAATTTAGAGGAAGCAGGTCTGGAAACACTTGGCAGACGTCAAGCCCTACAAAGCAGCAGCCTCACCTGGGAACAAAGTCACATTAACCAGCAGGGCCAACGTTTAGCACCTAGGAGAGCTAAAAAGCGCATTCTGAACTCACACAACCAGGAGGAGGGCATCCAATGGTCACGTGCTCACGAGTAGCAGAAGTAGAAACCAGACTCCTTGTGGACCTAAATTAGGGCACACTGTCTGTTTGTTATTTTTCTTTTCAGCACAAAACCAAAGTGAAAGCCAATTAAATTGTTGATGTAGTCCATGTTGCCCTCTGCCCACCACCCAGATACTTTCTCCAACCAATTTCTCCATAATGTGAGGAGACCCAGCAGATTCTGAGACCGATCCCCCAGGTGTACTATCTTGCTTTTATAGAGTATTTGGCCCAAACATACACACAACTTGAGCATGGAAATACCCCCTTCCCTCGCCACAATCAGAGACCCATCAGTAAGAAAGTTGTGAGAAGAAGTGTTTGCCTTTATCATCAGTGATTAACTGGTCCATGGCACTTAAGAGCACTTACAATACTAACAAAATAACACATTTGTTCATGCATTTCAGGCAATAATCTATATCTTCAAGTTGCAAGGATCAAGCAGCGTAAGTGAAAATGAATGATATATTAAAAATGTGATGGTTCTGTTGGTCTTACTTATTCCTAGTGTTGTTAATATATTCTTATTTTTGAAAATTACTTGCATTGCTAGTGCTACCGATGTACACTCTACTAACAATCCCCCAACCCGAGCAGGTGGAAAGACCATGTCAGTTGGACAGGATTGCTGAGAAGGTAAGGAGAGGTAAGTGCAGTGTTGACACAGATATGAAGGGTGTAGACATGTATCTCACTGACACTGCTCAAGTGTCTGATAACATATGGTACAAACACATGACCAAAGTAGGTAAGGAAACCACTGGGGAGAGCTGTTATGTCTGCTCCTTAATCCCCTATGCAATGAGTGCCTCCAGAACGTTCATTGCAACTGAAATACTAACAGTAAGAGCCCAAGGCTTAATGTATCTCTCGATGGTAACAACTCAAGGAATATTTCAAGGGAAGACGGCCACATTGAGATGGATGTCTAAAGCAATTTTCCCATATGAAGATAATTATACAAAGACTTTAGACATGATGAACAATTATTGTCAGCTAGATGAAGTAATCTAGTATTTAACTGATAGTCCTGACAAGGGAGAAACAAAGACTATTACACTGAAGAAACTACCATGTCCATGGACAAGAGTGAAGGAGACAGGTGGAGAGCCAGGTTGTTGGGAAAGACCACAGATACTAGTGTATGCCAAGTATACACTGAAGATGGATGGAATGATGGAGTGGTGGGAAGCAAAGCACTGAAACTAGCTCAGTCCCCATTGAAAAAATGCATGAAGAAAATGACAAGTGCCTTAAAGAATCAGAGGTGAGTGCAAAGTTACTGACATAGGTGGACAATGGAGCTGACCCGATGCCAATAATACCACTGAAGACACCAGCACTGTGTTATCAGAATAATGGTGAAGTTGAAGTTGGCAAAAATGTTGAATGCAGTAGCAATGAACAACAGGCAGCAATGAAAGCAGGAACAGAGGTACTGATGTATCATTAGTGGGCTTGCGGATCGAAAGCATATGATAAGCTGCCACCCAACTGGGGAGGAGTTTGCTCGCTGGCACACATCAATATGCCATCCCCGTTTGTGCCCCGCAAGGACATGAAGCTTGACTCCTTCCCAAAAACAGACAATAACAAAAGGAAGAAGAGTTCAATTGAAACAGTACCAACAACCAAGGCAGTGATGCCAGCAGAATAGAGCAGAGTAAAAAGTGGAGGAAATTACTTCTCATGAGCATTACAGACAGCACTGGATGAAATTCCTGCAGATCACAGGCTGTTCAGCAGGAAACAAATGTTAGTTGCATCAATAATACCATCCGTACAGACATACACAAACACAAAGTGGTTCCAAATCACTCATTGGGAGCTCATTGGGAAAATGTGTATTTTGTGGCCACTTTGAACATTATTTCCAGAGCCTCTTTTGGTCCCCAGTAATGATTTCCAGGGCCTCTTTTAGTACCCAAGCCAATCCTGCGCCAGACAAGATATGTTCCCGACTTCCAAGTCTGCAGACTTCCAGTGTCCCCCTGGCATACCTGGGGGGTCCGTCCCCAACAAAGTTTTTTGGTTTCAGTTTGTCTCCCTATGACCGAGACTTGGTTCACGGCCAGCTCTGTCACAAATTTCAACACTCTCCTTCCCAATGGCTACAAGATCATCTCCAAACCAGACCAACCATCCTGATGGGGGTGTAGCATGATTTTCGCCGAGTGCATACCTTCTTCTATCATTCCAAAGCAGGACTACTTCTCCTTTGAATACCTAGTCTGCAGGCTATCTATCTCTCCTGGAGTCTCTCTCACTGTGGCCACTATCTACAGGTCGACTGGCCAGTTTGCCTCTTCCTCTCTGAGTGGGCCCACCTCTTCCCCTCATGCCTTGCTTTTCCTTAGCTCTCAATTTCTCCTCCTCAGAGACTTGAACATCAACCTTGATGCTACCAGTCCTTCTTCAGGACTCTCTCACAACCACTGCAATTCTCTCTCTCTCTCTCTCTATTCTTCCCTCTAGCCCGTCTCACTCTGCAGGGCACACCCTGGATGTTCTGATCTTCTCAGGCCTACCCTTCTCTAACTCTCTCACCACTTCTCTCTATTCGAGTGAACATTTTCTCCTTTATTCCCATCTCTCTCTCTCTCTCTCTTCCCCGCAGGTCATGCCGATTCCAGCACTGCAACCTACCTTCTTGGTTATCCAATCCATGAAGCGCATGCTTGTTTTGTTTGTTGTTTTAATATTTGTAATGCGCGCCAGACCCGAGGGTATTAAGGCGCAGTAGGCATCAAGAGGGTTGTTCAGCTTCGGTTATATTGCTGTATGAGATCAATATTTTATACTTTTTGTACAGGAAATTGAAGACAGGCAGTATGTACAGCATGCAGCCATAAGACAGGTTGGTTGTGCACTAAGGCATAGACATCATTGACAGTATATACAATATGTACAAGCGGAGCAGGTATAGCATTGTGGAAATATTGAAAGGTCATGGGTTATGTCTTTTTAGGCTTTCACCGCTACTTTCACTCCTCCTGCACCTTTGGCTGACTCACACCCTGACAGAGCCCTCTCTAGCCTTCATCTCTCTTTCTCTAACACTCCAGATGTCCTGGTCCCTGTCATGAGGATCCGCTTGAAGCCCATATCCAAGTGCAACTCTTGGTATGATTCCAATCTCACCACCCTCAAACGCAAGTGTAGAGTGGCAGAGAGGAAGTGGAGGGCATCGGGGGGCACCCCCTGACAAACTGGACTGCCGCCTGCTCCAAAGCCAGTACATACTCTCTGTCCTCTTAAAGAAGACAGCCTACATCCAAGCCTGCATCTCTGCGGCATCTATCAACTCAGGCGGACTTTGCAGTCTCTACCTTTCCTGTTCCCTCCCAGGTCCTCTGCACAGCCTTGGCCTCTCATTTCACCACTAAAACTCAGGACATCCTGTCCACCCTCTCTTCCTCTACCTCCTCGTACTCGTCCTCCTCCACTCCTGGCCCCTCTGAGGCTGTTTCTCCTCATCCATTCTCCTCCTTTCCCCCTCTAATGATGTTTCTAGACAAGTCTGATCTATGAAAGTCTCATCAAAGCAGGTTCTCCCCTGCTCATCCAGAACCATCAAGGATCACATCAACACTCTTGCTCCAGTCTTGGCCAATTTCTGAAATCATTCCTTTGCCACTGGAACTTTTCCTCCCCTTAAGCACTCCCTTGTGCACCCCCTTCTAAAGAAGCCCTTGGCTGATCCTTCCTTTCTGGCTAACTATCGACCAATCTCCATCACTCCTTTCCTGGGATAACTCTTGGAAAAACTGCCCATCACCCAGCTTAATCTACATAATGAATTTGTTGGATGCTTCTATGACCACCGGTCTGGCTTCAGAGCTGCCAGAAGCATGGAAACTACTCTTCTGAACATCTGTGAAGATTTGATCTACAATCTTGACTCTAATCTCCCTTCTATCCCCATTCTCCTTAATCTATTCTCTGCTTTCCCATGGTCAACCATGAGATCCTGCTCAATCCCCTCCGTGACAACCTTGGTATTATTGATGAGGCCCTGGCCTGGTTGACCTCCTTTCTCACCGACCGACACTCTCAGTTCCAACTGGGGTCGTTCCTCTCTTCTACCTCTCTCTCTACTCGTGGTGTTCCCCAGGGGTCTAACCTCTCTCTCTGGCTCTTCAACCACTTCCTGGCACCAATTTTCAATGTTATGCAGATGACACTCAGCTCTCTTTGAGGCTCCCCTCAGCCACATCTGCTTTTTCTCTCACACCAGACTGTCTGGCCACAATTCAGGAATGGTGTACCGCTCATGATCTGTGCCTTGATGCCAGTAAGACTGAGATCCTCCTAATTGGGACACCGGCTCCCTCATTTCCTCTCTTTCTCTGGCCACCCACTCTGGGCCCTCTTCCTGCTCCTTCCTGTGAGGTTAAGAACCTTGGTGTCATCTTTGACTTCACTCTCTACTTCTCTCCTCACATCTCTGACATCGCTAAGAAGTCAAACTATCAGCCGCACCTCCTCAGAGGAATTCTTCCTTTTCTCACTTTCCCCAGAAGCTCACTGTCTCCAGAGCTTCTCTAGGCTGGACTATTGCAACAGTCTCTTTCTAAATCTTCCTGCCTCTACTCTTTGAGCTTTACAACTTATCCAAAACAGGATTGCAAAACTTGTCCTTGGCCTCAAGCCCAGGGATCGTATCACTCTAGGTCTGAAATAAATCTGAATCTCTTCACTGGCTCCCCATGGCTGCAAGGATCAAGTTCAAGACCCTCTGCATTGTGCACAAGGCTTTCTGGGGTCTGGGACCTCTCTACCTCCAACTTTCTCCAATTTTCTCTTACAAAACATCTTTCTTCTCAAGCACTCCGCTCATCCACCTCCAACTCTTTGAGGGTCAGATGCTTTTGCAAGTAGAGTTGGGGGCAGATCTAGCTGTTCGGCTGGGGCCTCCTTCTGGACAAGCCTCACTGTCTCTCTCAAACTTGAGCAGAACGACCTCTGATTCAGGAAGAAACTGAAGACCTTCCTTTTCTCTTCTGCTTTCTCTCTTTCTCTCCCCTGCTTATGCACCTGACTGCTCCATGCACTGGTCACCTGGATATGCTCTGAACTCAGGCCTAGGCTCCTGCATGTCCAGTTGCCCTTGCACTTCCTCCGGGCTCCACAGCACTTAAGGGTCTTTATCTGCAACCCTACAGTGCCTTCTCTCTGCACTCCGGAGCCACCCTTCTGGCTGCACTTGTGATTTAACTGCAATAGTAAGATTGTTATTTTGTCCTCCCTTTCATTCCCCCCTCCTTATTTTGTCACGCTTAGAAACACTTGTGTACAGGTGCATTATAAATGCCACATCAAATCCTATCATGTCATATGTGAGGGAGGGTATGCCAAGACGTGGGTCGATGCGCCATAGGGAACAAACTGCACCTCACTGAGGAGGTCCAACAAGACCAAAACATGTCTGGTGGTGTGCTTGTGTTTCTATGCAGAGGGGACCTGGCCTAGCAGTTTGGGCAGGCTGCTCCCATTGTTGGCAGTAGCTGACTGAATTGCATATGGCTGGACCACTTTTACCATGGCGAAGACAGGCTAAAACACGTTTTTCCAGTGTACAGTGTCAGGACAAGCATTGGGGGTCTGTCAGTTATATTTGCTACAAAACATGCATATGTTTCCTCAGATTTTTTATTTTTTTATTTTTTATCGTATTTCAGTTTAATTTCCGTGAAACATTTCACAATTCATTTTATAAGCATACACATTAAAAGAAAATCAAATCTGCATAAATATAGCATGTCTGATAATTACTAAAACCATACTACATGTATCCAACTATAAACACAATCATGCGAATCAATCTCCTAAACAGACAAATCATTCCTTTAACAATCTACATAGCTTGAAGAACATTGATATGTTGTCTCTAGATAAAAGGCTGTACCATAAACTATCGTCTCCATCTTCAAAATTCATGTACACTAGATCTTTAAAGTGCTTGTATCATACAATATTAAAATCAGGACAATAGATAACCTGATGTTTTATCGATTAAAGTATTGAAAGTTACTTACATTCCCTACAAATTCTAGCTTCTCTTGAGATCCCAAGCTCATCCCCAAAATGTCCATAGTTTGTAGAAAGTTAAGTGTACATTTTAGGTGTAGGTATCTTCTTTCTTGAAAAGGAAATTGCAATACATATCTTGATAACAGCTCCTTTTTCCTCGATATTTTGGGATATTCTGAATAATGTGGTTAATTATGCAGTGCATCAATTGTAGTACACCAACCACCTTGATGTAATCTTATTTTTATTTTATCTGGGTTAGCTCCCAATTACTGTCAATGTAAGTTAGTACCGCCCATATATTTTTCATATAAACCATTAAGGAAGAGTCTTTGGGGCAAACATTTCAGATTATCCTTAACATTAAAGTCGAGGGTTTAAGGGTCTGCATCTCAAATTCTGGCAAATAATTTCAATTCCCTCCATACTACAATGCAACCAACATATGAAAGCCCAAATTCATGGCAAATAAATACATTAGGGACTCCAAAAGGCACTCCAAAAGGTAGATCCAACATCTTTTTCCACAAAAGGCCTTCAATTGAATTCAAAATGTCATCTAATATATACATGATTGTCTCCAGGCCATATGGTAGTGAGGGCACCACCTTTGTTCAGTAAAATGTCCTCAATGTAACAATTGTAAATGTACAATAACATCTATAAACTCTTTTCATCTGAGGGAGAAAAACACCTGCCTTTCCTCTTATCATAGCTTCCCTTGAATTCACTGTTGCAGACTGATAGAAAGTAAAACCCAAATATTTCAAGGATTTAACCATCTCCAATTTCTGGTTGCCCTCTGTCCAACATAATTGTTTTGGGGCACCTTTATTAGAGAATATCGTAACCTTAGGTTTTGTTCCATTCATTACAAGATTATTTACCTCCACAAAATCAAACGTCCCAATTTTCTTTAAAGTCAGAGCGGCGTGGGATCACAAAGGAGCACATCATCGGCATACACCAACCAATGTAGCATAAGGTGAACCCACCTCAATGAGAGAGAAAACAAGTTCATCCACAATGTATAAATGTCCAATGAATAGATGTTAATTAGGATGGGCAAATAGGCAGCCTTTCCTTAAGCCTAAAGTTGTCTCAATGGCCATTGTAAGATGTCCCTTGGCCGACAAACACCCTCCTATTTTTGTGTCTAGTAGTAAATCAATACTTCAGGCAGGTGCAAGCAGCACGTTTTCCTCCATAATCTATGTCGATCTACTCTGCCAAATGCATTAGACAGATCTATGCTCACAATGTAGTGCACTCGGTCATTTTGCATCTGCATTCAAATGGGATAACATCATGTCATTTACAGTCCTACCAAATCCCCTGTCAAATCCCACTTGGAATTTCTGTATGATGTTTAAACTACTTGCCCATGTATTCAATTCCGTCAGTAATATCGCTGCAAAAACCTTACTAGGGGCAATAGGACGGTAGTTTTCTGGGGACATACAGTCCCCTTTTTGTGGAGTGGAATGATATATGCTTCATTCCATGAAGGAGGCAATAGAAATTGTTCAATTATTTAGAGATATAACCCTTCTCCTCGAACGCCACTCTATGGATAAAATCCATCCTCAGCGACAGAACCATGAAAGTCTTGTCCCATAAAGCCGACGCAACCCCAATCCCAGTAACCTGCAGAGTACCACAAGGCTACTGCGTGCCCCTCACTCTGTACAATATCTTCACAAAGCCACTCTTTGACCATCTTGACGACCTGGGTGTCACCTACACCAATTATGCAGATGACACCCAGGTCCTCATACCTAACTAAGGAGACCACAACATTGACACAGCCACCAACAATGCCATTTACCGATCTAGCCAAGATTGGATAGTGCAGCATGGGCTATGTTTAAATGATGATAAGACTGAGTTGCTTATCATCGGCTCTCAACACAGAATCGCCAAACTTAAACACCTCTTTAAGTCGTTCATCATAAATGAATACAGCATCAAAGTCACTAATTAGGTGAAAACGCTTGGCTTCCACCTAGACTCCTCTCTCAATCTTAACAAACAAATAAATTCCACCAACTCAGCCACCGCATACACAGGCAAACTCATCAGTGCTTGCAGAAAATTCATATCCAGTCAGTTGTCTTAGTCTAGCCAGAGCCTTAATCCTCGCGCGGCTTGACTACTGCAAAGCCCTGTATGCCGGGATGAAGACTCAAAATATCCGAAAGCTACAGGTCCTACAAAACAATGCCATCAGAGCTGTGCTCAACGTCCCCAAATCAGCACACATCTCAGCCATTAGACACCAACAACACTGGCTTCCAGTACAGGAACACATCATATTCAAATCACACACCCTATCCCACAAATGCGTTCACAAGATAGTCCTCGCCTAACTTTCCAACATCATCACTCCTGCACAACGCTCCAGACCTACCCGCACAGCCTATCAGCAACGCCTAGCCACTCCAAGGTTCAAACACCAAAAGGCAGGTGGTAGCAGTTTCCCCACTTTTGCCAGCAAAATCTGGAACTCACTGCTGCATCCTCTCAGAGCTCAGAAATCTCTTTGGATCTTCAGGAAACAACTCAAAACGTACCTCTTCACCCAAAGTGTAAGTAACCAAAAATCCCCTCTCAACTAGCTTGTCTCCACCCCCACCCTTCACCTGAATCTGCAATCTCTGTCCGTTATTATGTTCTCGCCCTATGTCTGTAATATCATTATCTCCACTTTGTCTGTTTTTACTTGCTTTTGTAACAATTGTAACTTCTATACTCTGTAAGAAAGCACAAAGATGCATTTGGGCTTGGTGCTATATAAGCCTTGAAGTAAATAAATAAATAAATGAATAAACATATGTAGTAATTTTGACCAAATAATGCAGAGCCAAATTATCTGGCCCTGAACTCTAGATGGGTTCATTTTAGGAATTACATTAAGTATATTAGGAATTGAAAACAGATCTTCCCAGTCAAATGTATGCGTCCTACCACAGATGCAACCATACTTCAAGGATGGGGTCTGCCTAAAGATTTTAGAATAATAAGCTACGCATAAATCCTCTGCTATCACATTCACTTGTGCATTGTTTGGTGTTCTATTAGAGTTGGTCAGGTCGCAGAATGTGCACATATAATCTGTAAAAAAGGCCTCTAACATCTTCTGGCTATCCATATAATACATTTCTGCTTTGAAATGCTTAAAATAATTTTTATATGTCTGTTTAATTATTTTTGTTTTTCATTTTCCTTTGATATACTTCCAAAGTCCTAGTATAAAACCTCCAGGAGTTTCTAAATATCTCTTTTCTCTTTTGGCCCTGACTATTTTATGGTTATATGTGTGTTTATTCCATAACTGAATATTTAGTTTAACTTTACAAGACATCAAGGCTAAAGTCTGATTTGCCAACAGCAATAGTAAAACCTGTGTATCCCACATACCTCTCTCTTTCATCCAACAAAACCTCCAAAGTGACCAAAATCTCTGTATCAATTTGGGATTCCATTTGACTGCTGTCCCACTGTTTGTAGAAAAAATTAAAGCTAGCAGTGGCTTGTTCTCAATAGAAAATATTTGAGGCTCAGGTACAGCTATCTAAGCACCGTGATCATTGAAACCCTTTAAATGTATATTGTAATTCGAACAATATGGTAACACATGACTGGAGACAAACATATGATCGATCCATGATGATAATTTACCTCTTCTAAATGAAACTATTTTCTCAATGTGCAATTGATTAGAAGGATGAGTCAACTCCCCAATCTTCCATGAACTGATTCCAGAGTGACATTATTAACTGAGGGCCCAAACTTATGAACATTATAAAAGGGAACCAATAAATATGCCTCTGCCAGTTCAGCACAACTGCAGTTAAAATCACCTATAATAGAAATAATAGTTTGTTGACCGTTGTCTAGCCATGTAGCAATAATCACACTGATCTGTTTGTGAATATATCAATGTCCGCTTTTACAGGATTAAAGTAAACATTCAAACTTAATATAGCCTTTAAATTGGAATTATGCCCTAAGGTAAGACCCACAGCCAAGAATTTTTTGTCACAAGAGACAACTAGATATGAACTAAGTTTTTACTATAGGTTTATGGCCACCGCCACACCACCCTGTGGATGAGCTAATGTACCTCTCCAGAACATAGTATAAAATTACTTATATCCTTCCAGTACCAAATGATCAGTACACATAGTGTCCTGGAATAAAATCACATACATGTCAAAATTATATCCACTGTTAAAAAGATTCAGAATGTTAGTGAACCCACAGCAATTCCAGGAGCATATTTTTAAATGCTGAGGACTAACGGCACAAGGTCAGTCCAGATAAACACAATTTATCTACCAAGGCTTTTATAAGCCAGGACCACTACTGCTGTTTCTCTGATGATATGGTAGATGCCTTATACATGGTCATCCCTGAAGTTGGAAGGCTAATCAATATCTTATTAGATCCCACAATGGATCCTCAATTAACTTTTTCAATGACTGTGAACTAGAAAAAGATATTGGGCATCATCAGGAGTTGGACAGATTGTGAAGGAACTTTTGGGTTGATATCACTTAGAACACCCGAGACCTGATTCAATGCAAAAATGTGCACTGTCGCATTGGTGTGCCATAGAACGGAGACTTGGAGTTCCTCAACTCCGTTTGTTTAATTAGGAAACCAGGCTGCTGTGGTCACACCTTATTACTGCGCCAGAAAAAAATTATGCTGGAGACTAAGTCCAATTGCTGTTGTGTGATAAGAAAGTTTAATTGATCTGCCCTATGGATAACCATAGGATAACCATAGGGCAGATCAATTAAACTTTCTTATCACACAACAGCAATTGGACTTAGTTTACGGCATAATTTTTTTCTGGCACAGTAATAAGGTGTGACCACATAAGCCTGGTTTCCTAATCATCAGGAGTTGGGCTTTATTCCAGTGTTAAATCTGCCAGAATACCACCCAATGCAATTACTGTTGCCGCCACTTGGTCCCGCGACATTACCGCCGGATCACAAGTGGTGGTGCAGGCTACTGCTGTATTTTTACCACACTGCCCAACTTCTGCAGTAGTCCAGCCTAGAGAGAACCTGGGCTCTGGAGACAGTAAGCTTCTGGGGGAAAGTGAGAAAAGGAAGAATACCTCTGAAAAGGTACAGCTGATAGTGGGCATTCTTGGCAAGGTCTGTGATGAAAGGGGAGAAGGAGAGAGTGGAGTTGCAGATAACACCAAGGTTTTTTGCCTCACAGGAAGGTGAAGAAAGAGGGCCCAAGGAGGGGGCCAGAGTGAGAGTGGGAAAGCCAGAGCAGGGGTCTCAGTCTTACTTGCATTAAGTCAGAGATCGTTGGAGGCACACCAATCCTGAATTATGGATAGACAGTCAGGAATGTACGGGAGAGGAGAGGAGGGGATCCTGAAAGAGAGCTGAGTGTCATCCTCATAACATTGACATTTAGAGGAGAAGGTAGAGATAAGGTGGGCCAAAGGGGCCAAGTAGACATTGAAGAGCCAGGGTGAGAGGGTACAGCCCTGGTGAACACCACATGTGGAGAGAGAGGTGATTGAGAGAAAGTACCCAAGTTGTGACTGGGAGGGTCAGTCCAGGAGGAAGGAGGTCATCCACTCCAGGGCCTGATCGATAATGCCCAGGTTCTCACAGAGTCGATTGATCAGGATGGTGTGTTTGACCATGTCAAAAGCAGAGGAAAGGTCAAAGAGGATGAGGACAGAAGGAAGGCTTGAATCACGATTAGTGAGCATATCTTCATGGTGTTCAGTAGAGTGGTTTCCGTGCCTCGGGCTGCTCTGAAGCCAGACTGATGGTCATGGAGACAACCAAAAGATGTGGAGAATAAACTGGGAGATTTGCCCATGAAAGGATCGATAGAGATCAGGTGATAGTTTGCCAGGTAGGTAGTATTGACAGAAGATGTTTTAAGAAGGGGTGCATAAGGGAGTGCTCGAGGAGAGAGGGGAAGTTACAGTGGCGAAAGAGTGATTGCAAAAATCGGCAAATGCTTTAGCGAGGGTGTGAATGTAGTCCTTGATGGTTCTGGAGGAGCAAGGGAGCACAACACTTTCATAGATCGGACTTATCTAGAAACATTGTCAGGTTAGTCTGAGAGAAAGAGAAGAGAGCAGGAGAGGGAGAGGCGGCCAGAGAGGGGCAGAGAGAGGTCAACGGAGAGGAAGAGGAGAGATCAGACAGGATGTTCTGAGTTTTACTGGTGAAATGAGAAGCCAGAGTTGTGCAGAGGGTTTGGGAGGGAACAGGAGAGGTAGAGACTGCAGAAGGATTGGCCAACCCCTTGCAGAGTTTTAAGAGTTTGGCTGTTTTGTTAGAGGCTACAGCGATGCAGGCCTGGCAATGGGCTCTCTTCTTGGACAGGACAGAGTCTGTATTGCTTTTGGAGCAGGCAGCAGGCCCATTTGTCAGAGAATGCACATGATGCCCTCCACTTCCTCTCAGCCACCCTACACTTGCGATTCAGGGTGACGAGGTCAGTGTCATACCAAGCGTTGCATTTGGAGGTAGACTTCAGGCTGATTCTCATGACAGGGGCAAATACATCCAGCGTGTTGGAGACTGAAAGATGCAGGTCAGAGAGGGCTGCGTCAGAGTGTGAGTCAACCGCAGGCATAGGAGAAGCAGAGAAAGTAGTGGCAAAGGCATCCACTGACAAATGTTTCATGGGTCGAAGGACCGGTAAGGTAGGTGGCAGGGCTGAGGTGGGCTTAGCCTGGGGGACAGAGAGCTTCAGGTGAGAGCAGAGCAGAAAGTGGTCAGTGCAAGAGAGAGGAGTGCTGAGAAGGTTTGAGAGGGCGATGCCTGAGGAGATGAGAACATCCAAGGTATGCCCGGCAGATTGTGTTGGACCAGAGGGTAGAATGTAAAGAGAGAGTGTCACAGACATTGTGGAAGAGCCCTGTTGAGGGAGGGATTAGAAGCATCCAGGTTCATGCTGACGTCTCTGAGGAGGAGAAGTTGAGAGGTAGAGGCAAGGAGAGAAGGGGTGAGGTCAGTCTACTCTGAGAGGAAGAGGGCACCCTGGCCAGGTAGCATGTAGATGGTGGCCAGGAGAGATAGAGAGCCTGCAGACCAGGCATTCAAAGGATGAGTAGGCCTGCATAGAAATGACAGAAGCAGGGACCCACTATGGAAAGATCATAGCTACTCTGCCTATGAGACGGTTGGTTCTAGGCTCTGAGAGGATCTTGTAGCCATCAGACATCGTGACAGAGTTGGTCATGGAAGATGTCAGGTGAGTGTTTGACAGTAGAGTGAGTGTTGAGAGTAGCAACGTGGAGCAGGTTGCCACATTTGAAATACTTCAATGGAGGGGTACACGATTGAGGTCGCCCTGCGGAGGTCCTATAGGAACCAGAGAGTGGGCAGAGGTGGTAGAAGGAGGTGGCAAGGTAGCCAGAGTGGATGAGGAGGGTGCCAGAGAGGCTAACAGAAGAAGGTGCAGAGGAGCACAAGAGGTACTGGTAGGAGTAGCAGGAGAATGAAGGAAGTTGATAAGACACGGTAGACACCTATCGAAAAGGAGTAGATTGGGCTGAGGGACCTGGACCAAGAGGGTGACATTCACATAGACATTAATGATGGTCTTGGAGGAGTGGAAGGAGGCCAAGAGGATGTCCCACCGAGTGCCACCATTAATGGTAGAGGAGTAAAAAGGAGAGAGAAAAGAGATCATGTGAGTGGTCCATAGGTCTTGAGAGGGGATGACAAAGAGGAAGTCAGTAAGAGTCTCTCTGAGGAAGATAGGGAGGCCTGGGTTGGTGACCAGGGTGTCCCTCTTGAACTTCTACTTTCCCAACTTAGTGAGAGGGATAGGGTAGGAGATAGAGTAGCAGTTTAAGAAGATAGGGGAGATGGAAGGCACCAAAGAGGGTATGAGGACGAAGTAGGAGGGGAAGGGAGTGAAAGGGGAGGAGAGATGCACAGCCCAGTGCAGTACAATGTAGGATGCGCAGACAGGGGGTCACACAGTAGGGAACTCACAGAAGGGGAAGACAGGTAAACTCGACAGGACAAACGAAACTACCAGTGGTGTGGGGTCCTAGAGAGTGGGAGGGAGCCTAGTGGGGACAGCTCACAGTACAACAGTACCCACAGTGGGTGAGACCCTAGGGAGAGGGAGAGAGATTAATGGGACACTGTTCGCAGAACAACAGTAGTCAAGAAAAAGGGGAACATAGAGAGAAGGAGGGAGCCTGTATTACTTTCTATCACCAGTATTCTTTATCATGTTGTTTGAGTCTTTAACTGACATATTTGAGTCAATTTGAGGAGATTCTGGTTGGGCAGGACTTAGTTGGTCCCCACCAGCATTGCTTGCTCTGAAGAGTTTAAAAGGTAAAATCCCTCCATTTTCACCTCTATTATGGATTGATGAGCAATATAGTCATTAGAATCAATACTCCATTCATTGATAGGTGCCGGTAAATCAAAGGGTTTATGTTTTCCAAAGAAAGTATTCATTTTCCCTGGAATGAGTTTTGTCATTTTCTACGGTTTATATTTCCTGTTTCTTTTTCAATGGTGAAGGTGTGACAATAGTCACCTGGCTCGAACGTTCTATTGCTTCACAAATTACCTGTAACTCTTTATTATCAAAACTGTCAAGTCTACCTGAAATGTTCTCCTCCTTTAAGTCTACGATCTCTTGTAATACTGGTAATGATTGTAAACATTTGGAGGAAGTTCTACTCTGGCATTTAGCTTTTGCCAAATCTTTTGATTTCTTGCCTTGCATCTGTCTCAAATGTGACCTCACCTTCCTCCGTGCAAGTTTCCGATTTAAAACAGGATTGAATGTCTCCTCAGATTGTACCACCAATTGAATTCCCAGATCCAAAGAGGAATCCACTGTGACAAACAAATCAGGAGAAGCACTCAACCTGCCCTCTATATGGGTTGAATGGCCAACTGTGGCTCTGGTGTAGTATTTCGACTTTGGGCCTCTTGGTTGCCAGCATTGGCTCATCTAAATTAAAGTCTGGACCCCTTGAAGTAGTCATATTAACTCTTGTGCAATGCTTAGGCATCTGGTCCAGTATGCTTGATATTTTTGCACAGTCTCAATAGTGACTTTAAGACTAAATGTAAGGCTGAAATTGAAGCAAGTCCCAAAGTCCCAATAGTTAAAATATTGTAGGTTTTGTGACCTAGTGCCTTTATTGTAACCATTGCCAGCATCTAAATCCCCCTCATTGTGAACTAAACTTGGCCAATGCAACAGGGTTTTATGGACCTTTCTTATTATGGTATTTAAGTCTTCACGTGAGCACCATTGACAGAAGTGTTTGTGGTGTCTAAAGTGTTGTCCACCTCATATTCTTGACCCATGGTGATAAAGGATTTGTCCAAGACAACCAAATCCCCAAGCGTTGGTTCACCTGTATTCACCTGTAGTTGAGGAGCTTCGCTAGAGCCTATATCCTTTATATTAACATTAGGGGACTTCAGTGATAACTCAGTACCTTCCAGTACCTCAACATTGTTTAGTAACTGTGAGGATACACCAGAGTTAATTTGTAGCATTTGCTCCGATACCAAAAAAGGATTAGCCGAACTTGTTCCATGGATCAATACCTCAACATTCATCGGATGACTCTTTAAATTATACATGTTAAGTGTTTATAACCCAGGTCCTCAGCAGTCACATGCAGAGCATTAAAACAGAGCAATCAGGCATACATCCACATCACGCTATGTGCTGGGTGCAGGTTTAACAACAGTCTTCCGGTGTTGCAGCAAAAAAGAGTATTTCAGCAACAGTGGAACATAGTACCATATCAGACCACAATTTTGCCTGTAATTCCACCTCAGATTATTCCTTGACATTCTTCTAGGGCTGTACCCTTCTTGTGTTGGATGCATAAAATATGGATGTCATTGTTGTAATTGGGTTGCCAGATGTTTTGCTAGGATCTTTACATCTAAGTTTATCAGTAATATAGGCTGGTAATTAGAACATATGGTAAAATCTTCACATTATTTGGGAGGACGTTTCTTTAGGCTCTATGGAATTCAGTTAAGAGATCATTTTGTGGTCCTATTTGATTGTATATCTTCATTAAAACTGGCACTATGTGTGTTTCAACATTTCTTATGAATTTCAAGATGAAAGACATGAGCGCCAGGAGAATTCCCAGAAGCCTTACCTTCATAAATGTGTTGCTAAATCCAGTTCTTTGACAGGGGCCTCTTGAAATTCTGTTTCTCCATCCTATAGAGTGGGTAGATCAAGATTCTCTGTATAATGTTCCTCCTTTATGAAATCTAATGTCCATTCCATGGTATACATTTTCTATAAAAGTCCAAATTGTATGAGAGATATCTGAAGAATGGGTGATTAGATTACCATTTTCTATTTTCAGGGAAGATATTGCTGTCAATGTATGTGTTTGCCTAGGTTGTTGAGTTAGCATTCTACCAGTATGTGTCCCTTGTTCATAAAAGGATTGCTTAAAATGGACTCATGCATACCCTGATTTAAAAATAAATAAAAATAAAGCATGTGTTTAGATCATATTTGGCTTTAGTTAATGTATTAAGTAGTGAGTGGAGAAACACTGCAAATGTTGAGATGTCAGTGTTTTAATGGTTTTATCAAGAGTCTTCTACTCGTGGGATTCTTTCCTTATAAAGACAGATGGTCTGTGTAACATTGTCCCTCTTAAATATGCTTTTGTTGAGGCCCATAACATTTGTATAGAAGTCACAGATTCTCTGTTATTTGTGAGATAACCCTGCAACACAATTTGCAAACCTGCTTTTTTTAAGGATTCCCATAAAACCCTACTTTAATGTTCTAACTTGCATAGGAGGTTTTTCTCTTTGTGTACATCCCTAAATGCATGACAACTGGTGAACGATCATTTAGGCCTCCTGAAAGAATACCACAACCAATCATGGGCATTAGCAATTCAAAAGATATGGCAAAAATAATAAAGTTAAGCTTATGCCATGACCCCAGAAGGTATGCGTGTATTTCCTGCCGGTGGAATGTTGAAAACACCATGGTTCCACAACTTGATGATCTTGTCATCACAAATTCATCTGTCACGTTGTGCCACAAAATCTGCATGTGATCAGATTCCACTTTCATAAGCTCAATGCCAAAAGCATAGTGTTTACCTGTTCCCTGCTGCATCAGTATCTTGACCTGCAGCACCTATTCTCGTGGCAGAGAGCAGGCCCAGAGAACAAAAGTGTCAATTTGACAGCTGAAGTGATAACAAGCCCCTGCAACAAAGGGGCTGCATTTAAGAGCTGCACCCATGTATCAACATTCTATAATTATGAGTTTACTATGCTCGTGACAGATTCATTTTTAAATATCAGCCATATCTGTGCTATGGTAATTTGGGTGGCATTTCTCATAATTATTACTGACACAGCAATTTGATATCCAACATGTCAGCCCAGATCAGCTGTGAAAGGACAATGCATATCCTCCCGAGACAGGCTAGCCTTGCCACTGCTTGTAGGACTGTAGCCTTGGGGATTAACTCCCTTTGTTCATTTGTGAGGACAGGTAACTCCTCCCCAGAGAGACAATCACCCCTCAGGAATCTGTCCTGGGAACAGGAATATATGGGCACACACATTCACAACAGTAACCTCACACCAAGATGCTACACATTTAAATGCCTTTGATTTGATTGAGAAGAGAAGGGGCAGTGTTAGTGGAGACAAAGTGAGCTTGTTACTCTCTGCCTCTATCTTTCGTTCTTGTCTCCTCCACACAAAGCACATTTGGTGTGATGCCAGAAGGCCACCACAAACGTCCACCAGCTCTAAGAACAGGGATTGGACCACAAAAGCAAACCAACTTTATTCTGATCACCAGTGGGCTTTTGCTTTGAAAAGAAGAGGTCTGACACTCTGTCTTTGATTCTCTTTTGAATAAAAACATGAGGAAGAATCCCTTGAACAGTGGCTGGGGGAGTTGATTTTCCAAAATCCTCCCTCAATAAAGTGAAGACTTAGGGGGTAATTCATAGAATTCAGCGCACAAGTGGCGCACGCGGCTGGTGCACAGTGTGCGCGTGCGAATCCCTGCGCCAGCCGCGTGCGCCAAAACCCATTTCCGCGCACAGCGTATTCATGGATTCCAGCCACCAAAACCAGCCGTGGCGCACAGTGGCGCAGCGACCTTGCAGCAGCGCCAGTTACGCCCCCAAGAACGCCTTCCGCGCAGGGAAAAGCCATCAAAATCCCCAATCCAGCGCAAAGGGCTGCGCTAACCCTGTACCAGCACGGCAAGCGGGCTACGTGTATTTCAGGGGTTCACGTGAAGTTTCTCACGCGATCGGGCGTGGGGGAGCGTGCTACGTGTATATCAGGGGTTCGCGTGAACTTTTTCACGTGATCGGGCCTGGGGGAGCGGGCTACGTGTATTTCAGGGGTTCGCGTGAACTTTTTCACGCGATCGGGCCTGGGGGAGCGGGCTACGTGTATTTCAGGGGTTTGCGTGAAGTTTCTCACGCGATCGGGCCTGGGGGAGCGGACAACGTGTATTTCAGGGGTTCGCGTGAAGTTTCTCACGCGATCGGGCCTGGGGGAGCGGGCTACGTGTATTTCAGGGGTTCGCGTGAAGTTTCTCACGCGATCGGGCCTGGGGGAGCGGGCTACGTGTATTTCAGGGGTGCGCGGGAAGTTCCACACGCGAATAGCCTGGGCGCGTGTATTTCAGGGGTGCGCGGGAAGTTCCACACGCGAATAGCCTGGGCGCGTGTATTTCAGGGGTGCGCGGGAAGTTTTACACGCGATTTCAGCAGGGTACGTGTATTTCAGGGGTGCGCGGGAAGTTCCACACGCGAATAGCCTGGGCGCGTGTATTTCAGGGGTGCACGGGAAGTTCCACACGCGAATAGCCTGGGCGCGTGTATTTCAGGGGTGCGCGGGAAGTTCTACACGCGATTTCAGCAGGGTACGTGTATTTCAGGGGTGCCGGGGAGTCCTACATGTGATTTGACAGTGTGGGTCCTCCCAGGTGTTCCCTGTACACCCTCCACGGCCCCTGCAGGCAGCCCACACCACAGGGGACTACCCTGCATCCCTGGTCATGTCCCGCAGGCAGCCCACCCAACATGGGCATGCCCCCCAGCAAAGGCACATGTCTCCTTGAACTAATGAACACCAACTCATGTCCCCCACCACCCCCACCCCCCAGCACTGTGGGGCACCTGCCAGCAGGCCCCCACCCATGTCCAACTCATGTCCCCCACCACCCCCACCCCCCAGCACTGTGGGGCACCTGCCCACAGGCCCCCACCCATGTCCAACTCATGTCTCCCACCACCCCCACCCCCCAGCATTGCGGGGCACCCTCCACCAGGCCCTCGCCCATGTCCCATCCATGCCCCCCTGCACCTGGGTCCCAACAATCCCCAATCATGTCCGTAATGGCCATCCTCCCCTGCCAAAAGGCCCAACCAACTATCACATCCACCCACATATCAAAGGCAATTACATGTTACACACCCAATGTAAATAATGCAAATGAACACATGTCTGTCACACACAATGGCTGCAAGTGAATGTTAAAACACCCAACATGACATGCATGAAAGTAATGAGATGATACGACACATTGAAGGATGAAAATAAAAATGTATTGAAAATCAACTAGAATGGAAATGAAATTAGAAAAACCACAAAGCAAAACAACAAAAAGAAGATGAATGTCCATGAAGAAAATCAAAAAAATCAAAAAATCCATAGAAGAACTATTTACAAGACAATCCCGGGTCCATGAGCCCAACCAAATGAAACCTAACTATGTCAACTAACTAAAAACTGAACTATATACAAAGAAGTGGCGCATTGTCCAATCGCAACCAAATAAAAAAAAAAAATGTAAAGGAAACCTACCACTAACTATATAACTATATACAATGGCAGCGGGCAAGTCCTGCGGCTCACTCTGTGATGTTGCCGGCCAGGGCATCATCGAACTCTATGTCGATGTCCTGGAGGCGGGACTCTGTCCTGGCCCCGAGGTCTCGCAGGGATAACCCCATGTTCACCTCAAACTCCCTGCGAGCTTCCTCGAGGCACTCAGCCCGCCTCAACGCCCGACGCATGGAGAACTCCGCCCTGACCATGGTGAGCCGCTCCTCTTCCGCCCGCTGCCGCTCCGCACCTATCCGCTGAACCAACTGCTCCCACACGGAAGACACTACCATCCCAGGGTTCTCCTGCCCTCCGGCCGATGCCTGCCCCTCTGATCTTGATGGCCCCGAGCCATGATGCCTCCCACGTCGAGCCTGCTGCTGCCTCCAACGCCACTGCCTCTGCCAGCACGGCGGCATCCAGGATGATGGAAACCACTGACGCCGTCGTGCACGTGCCCTGCCCGATGATGCCGTCACATCCTCCATCTGCTGGGGTCCAGTTGCTGTGTTGTCCACCCCTGCTGGACCTCTGACTCCCGACTGTGGCAGGGATGGGATCCCCACCGAGCTGGCTGCATTGGTCAGGGCAGGTCCACAGGGGGCCCTGGTGGCATCTGGGCCGGAAGACGGCAAGGAGAACGACTGGCGTATAGTCTCCACAGAGGAGGAGAGGGCCGCCAGATTGGCCGACATATGCAGGAAACCCCCGAACATGGCCGATCCCAATTGGGCCACGTCGGCACGGTGCTCTTCGTGATGACGTGCGTGCTCCTCCTGGGAAGCACGCACAGCATCACGAATCACAGCCGTGCGCATCGCGACCCCAATCAGGACCTTCTCCACACGGCCAGGGGTCCCCTCGTCCGCAGTTGGAGGGGAGTCAGATGACATGGACATCCCCTCTACCTGCGGACGGGCCTGGGACGGGGCATCCCTGCTGGTGCAAGGTGGTGCACCCACAGGTTCAGGGACAGCGACATGCACAGGCCCCTCCACGGTGACCTGTGCTGCCTCCTGCCCCTGCCCCTGGACTGCACCACTTGCACCAGCAGGGATGCCCCCACCAGGCCCCATGTGCGCCTCAGTGGCGGCCTCCTCCTCCTCTGTGGAAACCACCAACCTGGATGGCTCCTCGCCGTCTACCGCCGTAGCAGGCCCCTGTGGGGGCTCACCCACCCCTTCCGCTGCAGCCGTGGGGGCATCCCCGCCGCCTTGCTCCACAGCGCCGTCTCCGCCCTCTCCTTCACTAGCCGCTGCGTAGAGGGAGACATAGAACACAAGCATCAGGGTACTGTACAATGGTCCCCTAGACAGGAAGCAATAGCAGATGAGTGCCACTGTCAAAGTACACTTCCATCATGTCACACCACAACACATGTGTCAGTCCAGGCAAAACACACACAGTGACAGTCATGGTGCGTGCCATGGACATTTCAATGCATGTCCAATGGACTCTCGAATCATACAATGTAATGGGACTCACATGCATCATGGGTCATGCCTATCACATGCACACACTTCACCTCAGTCACATCCATCTGGCCCCGTACACCCCAATCACAGTGCATACAAGGATGACTAGGCTGCATCAATGAATCTGTACATTGTCACAGACATGTGTCATGCATCCATGGCACTCACAAGACACAGACACGCAGGTCAGGCACACAGACATGGATACCACATATGTATCTGGCATCAGCACCCATCCCTCGCCCCCACCCATGTCCAGGAACAGAGACTGCCATGCTCTCATGTGTGCAATCTGCACAGGGCTCCTCATGTCGCATTCAAACACATGCAACAACCGTGCGGTTCACACATTACAGGTCGCACATGCATTCCCATGATGTCCCTGCACACATACATGTGTACATGGCCTATGTCACACATGCAGGCAAGTATCAGACAATCAGCACACTGCAACATGCCCTGTCTCACACAGCAATGCTTGGCCACTTACCACTCAACTCCAGACGGGTCTGCCTCTCAAGGACCTGGGCGTGGAGCGCTGGGTGTGCGCGTTCCAGGACCCTCAACTGGATGGAACTCATGCGGCACCGGCCCCCCTCCACGAGGCGCCGGGCCTTCATGAGGGTCCTGGACCTCAAGTCCTCCCAGCGCTTCTTGACCTTCTGGATGGTGCGGGTTACCACCCCCTCCGCGTTGATGGCAACCACACAGTCGGCCCAGATCCTATCCCGTCCTTCCCTGTTGGCGCGGGACGATCAGAAGAGGGCATCATACTGCCCCAGGACTTGCTCCACCAGGACACCAACTTCGGTGGCAGTGAAGCTGTTGCCCCTCTGCCCCTCTGGCCGGGGGTTGCCACTGGGGTCAGATGTGGATGTGCCCGACATGGCAACCCCAGGGGCAGGAGTGGGTGGGCAACTGGGTCCTGGGGCTGGGCTGTGGAGCGATGTTATTCGAGTCGGGAGTCTTCTGTACCAGCAGGGGTGGACACAGCAACTGGACCCCTGCAGATGGCTGATGTGCAGGCACCAAATGGTAGGGCACGGTGGCAGCAGGCAGGCAGGCAGGCAGGCAGCAGCAGATGGCACGTGGGAGGCTGCTCGGGGCACTGGGGGGCAGTGATTCGGCCTTCTGGACAGGAGCATGGTCTTCCGTGTGTTTTCGCGTGGCCAGCTTGATACGGAGTGATTTGGCACGTGAAAAATCTGCACGTCAGCGTGTAATTCGAGGAAAGGCCCTTAGCGCGTAAGCGCGTCAGCACGCGTACGCGATTTCATTGGACCAAAGGCCCTTACAGCGTAAGCGCGTCTGTGACGTTTTGCGCACGGGCATTGGCCTGGCAGGGCTTGGAGATCCCGCGTGCCTTTATGTTCTTTACGTGCTTTTCGTGCGGTGCGTGTGTTTTCCATCCGTTGGGGTTCACATGCTATTACTTCACAGCGGGTGTTGGCTACGCGTTCTACTACACGCAAGGCAGACGGTGAGTGGTACCCCGCTCCCCCAGGCCCGATTGCGTGAGAAACTTCACGCGAACCCCTGAAATACACATAGCCCGCTCCCCCAGGCCCGATCGTGTGAGAAAGTTCAGGCGGACCCCTGAAATACACGTACCCCGCTCCCCCAGGCCCGATCGCGTGAGAAACTTCACGCGAACCCCTGAAATACACATAGCCCGCTCCCCCAGGCCCGATCGCGTGAGAAAGTTCACGCGAACCCCTGAAATACACGTAGCCCGCTCCCCCAGGCCCGATCGCGTGAGAAAGTTCACGCGAACCCCTGAAATACAAATAGCCCGCTCCCCCAGGCCAGATCGCGTTTGTGACTTCCCGCGAACCCCCGGAATACACGTATCCCGCTCATTCGCGTGTGTAACTTCCCGCGCAACCCCGAAATACACGTGCCCCGCTCGCACAATTGCTGTATGTTGCCACTTTTGTAATGCGCAGGGACGCTACCGCCTGCCTTCGTGTGGCGGACGTGTATCGGCTTGTGCGTGTCTTTCGCTGTGCGTGGCTTTGCCCTATTCGATTCCATGAATACGTGTGGTTCGGGTGCGTGTGGGCGTTCCGTCTGCTTCCCTGCAGTACATCCCCAGTTACGCCCTTGTTTTCGCGAGTTGTTCCCCATTCCGCGCGTTACGCCCCGTGTTCCGCCCACTTCTGGTGTATGCACCGAGGTTGTGCGCTTTCACTGTGCGCATCGCGCACGTCTTTTGGGATGTTGCAGTGACGTGTGCGCCATGCACGGGTTTGACGCACATCCCGTGGTAAACACGCGCAGGGACTTCCATGAATCGCGTGCGCCTGTTTTTTTCCGCTTGCGCCTGCTTGCGCCTGCTTGCGCCTGCTTGCGCGAAGATTTTCGGCGCACGTTTGTTCCATGAATCGGCCCCTTAGTGTCCAAGGCAGGGGGAAGCTCAGTGCCATAACCACCCCCATGGACCAGTGAATACAATGCTGGTGGGACAAGACATTGCTCTCTGTCAGCTACAATGGTAGCCAGGACATCACTGTGTTGAAGTACCCTTGCAGTTGTTTGCCAGGCTCCCCATGTTTGGGAGTGCAACACCAAAGATCAATCTGCTCCTTGAATCCCTTGATTGGAATACACTGCACCATGAAAGCTAGCATCCCACTTTGTATGGCATTGAACTGGTTGAACTACTTTTGAATTGGATTCACCACATCTCAAACTACAGGACCCACTGGTGCTGCCATTAGCACTCAGCTGAACTCTTTGAACCTGTGTGATTGCGTCTCAAACCAGCCCATCACTACTTTCATAAACTCCTCCTTCTCCACAAGCACTGTGCTTGTCAGACTAAAGGAAGCCTCGGTACTCACGCTCCTAAATAATTCTTCCTTAGACCCATCTGTTCCCACCAACTACAAGCCCATTACAACTGTCCTGTTCCTGCTAAAGAGGTTGGATCATTTAGCCTACTTGGAAATCCAGCACTTCCAGAAAGTAAACCATGTCCTAGGTATGCAGCAATCTGGCTTCCGGCCAGACCATGACACGGAATCCGCCTTGCACAACTTAAAAAAACAGATGGACGATATCAGGGACAATGGAAAGCCAGCTCTTCTCCTCCTCCTAGATCTGTCCACGGCATTCAACCTAGAGAACCACAAAATTCTGTGCCACCACCTTACTACCTCGACCAACTTCTCACCTGTGGCCCCTGCCTGGATTGTCTCACTTCTGAAATAAAGAGCCATGAGGGTATTTGCCGAGGATTCCAATGCCTTACCATCCCCCATTCAATGTGTGCTACCCCAAGGTTCATGCATATCCCTGACCCTATACAATATCTTTACTAGGCCCTTTTTCGACGTTCTTGATTCCATCAGCATTGCCCAAACTAACTACGCTGACGACACCCACATTCTATTCCCACTCAAAGGCAACTATGCGGAAGACTCTAACACCCTGAACAACACCTAATCCACCATTCAGGCATGGATGGTGGCAAACCACTTGTGAATAAATGGAGACAAAACAGAAATCTTGATTGCCTGACTGCCAGCTGTTTTAAATAATCATAGTTACCAATATACTGCCTTGCATATTGATAATATTTCAGTCCCTGTCTAGGCATTAGTAAAACCCCCTAGGGGTTCATCTCGGTGCTATGCTCTCCATGTCACACCGACTTAACACTATTGCCTCCTCAGCAGCTTACACTACCAAAGTGCTAAATGCCTCATGACCCTTCCTCTCCAAAGACAGCCTCCTAACAATAGCATGAGCAGTCATAGACTCGAGGCTTGACTACTTCAATGTCCTCTTCACAGGCACGTCAGCCAGAAAACTGTACTTCGAGCGGTCTTGAACATTCCTAAAAAACAATGTATCTCAGCAGCCAGAAGAGATGCTCATTGGCTGCCAGTCCGAGAATGCATCGTCTTTAAAACGTTGTCCATCATCCACAAGTGTCTTGCTAATATATCCCCCTTACCTCTCCCAGAAAATAGCCAAAGCTCGCTCGAACACACCTAGCAGGACAGCTCACACCCACCGCCTATTTTTATCTAAAGTCAGAAGTGTTCAATCCAGAGGCTCCAGCTGCCCCTATATTGCAGTTAAACAATGGAACGTCCTCCCCTCCCTCTCTAAGCGCTGAAAAATCCTATTGAGGGTTCAGAAAAGCACTAAAAACACAGCTGTTTTACTAGACTGACCTATGGTTCTCACTTCTCCAGCTCCTGCCCTACACCACTACGACTAACTACCCTAGATGCTTTAACATACTAACCTGAATATGATAAGTTGTACCTGTAGTGGCTAACTACACAATATGGCTGAATATATGAGCTTGAATGAAATAATCTGTATTTATAACAGCAGCTCAATGCCCTTGGGTTATATTTGCACTTTATACATGAAATTAATAAATCGGACCTCACAGAGCTCATCAGTTACTCAGCTCGAATCAACTGCTTAATGCTGGACCCGACTCGAAGTGCTGGAGTGTCACTCGCTGACTCGAAGCAGCAGTGACACATACAGCTCGACCTGGCTTGACATTGAACTGCCACTTCCCCCAACTGCTCACCAGTGCACTAGGTTCCCCACTTCTAACCATCGCTGACCCTTGCCTCAAACCATGGGAGCATCACTCACTGACCCGGCCCAGAGGATATAACCTTGACTTAAGCCGGGTTGACATCAATCCAATTCTAGAGAACGCTCCCAGCAGCATCTTCGAAACTGCTTTGTGCCCCATATTCACTCCAGCTTGATGCCAGTTTGGCTTCTTGGATCAAAACCACTTGCTGCACCTGAACTTGGCCCGACAGTTCACACAACAGTTCGAAGCCTGGTTCAACACTGCTTCTACCCTATTATGGAAAGTCACTGCATCAGATGGATTCTTGGACTTACTTTTCTAAAGTGGAAATTTCAGAGTTGGTTCTAGTTCATGTGGTCTCCAGTCCTACACCTCTACAAACATGTTTCGGAAGCATTGGGAATGATAAGAGCTCTGAGGGTAAAATGTCCACCTGAAAATAAACATGTGGACATGTAACCAAAGCATGAATTTCATGATAGTCACAGGACACTGGGTCACCTTCTACATAACTCCAATGTGGAACAGCCAATGACTGCCCTTCATCCGCATATCACCGTGTGTATGGAAGGAATTAACAACAGGTCTCAATAGGGAGTTGATTTCTGGGAGAATGTAAAGGATAATGTGGCACTCTGGCTTACTCTTTGTAACATCAAAATAAGCATTCTGGCAGCAGAAATGGATCTAAGGTAAAAGCTGCTCTGATAGGAGAAAACGTGATCATGCCCTGCTTGGCACATGTCATCCATGGTGTGGTTTCCCACTTCAAAAGCCACTTTCCGCCACTCCATGAGATGGTTAGTGTGGCCTAGGAAATATGTGCACATGTTAACCATTCTTACATGCTTGAAATATGTTAAGAAAGCTGCAGTGGTGCTACCAGATCCCTTACAACCAGCTGAAAACTGAAATGCTGACTACAGGTAATTCAGCCTTCCATATGCTGAAACATCTATGAGAACTCTGCAATGTATTTACCAACGCATGCAATAGCCATTGACAGAAAGTGGTGGGTCGATACCGAACTCGTACACAGTGGCAACAGTTCAAAAACATGTGTTATGTACTGCATCCTTTCAAAGAGGTCGCCTAGCGGATTAGCCTGTATGGTATACCATACAGTGGCCCTCATTACGACCCTGGCGGAATTCGGAAAACGATGGCGGAAATGCAATACCGCCATCGAATAGCGCTCGGTGCGACTATGACCCGTCACCGCAAAGTACGATGCCATTAGCGACACCGTAGTGAACGCCAACGCTAACTGCACCAAGCACGCGCGCGCGCGCCATGCCAAACCGTAAACACCACCATGGCGCAACGGTACGCCAATTCCGACCCCAGCGGACATGTACCTAACGCCATCAAGCATGGCGGAATGCACCATTCTGCCATGGTGAGAAGTACGGCATCGCGAATCAACCGTAAACGGCCCCACTGACTGCCCGTACACCGCTCCCTGCCCACAAAGTACAACTCCCCGTAGGTGCAAGGGAGCCACAATGCAACCAGTGAAATGCACAAGTCACCCATGCATGCCAACGAACAAATGAACCTCAAGAGGGGCCAATGGGAGCTGCAGGGCACAGATGGCACGAATACAGAAGCCATCCCAATGGACATGACCACAGTCCCCCACCAAGAAACGCACGCAAACACAGGCACCTGTGACCAGCAATATTCAGAAAATCACAACATTCCACCAGTCCACCTGGCTGACCGGCATCTGTCACACAAAACCCAATCCCCCGCCCCTGAGCATGACAACATTCAAACTGTCATATTGGCAGCCCCCATCCCTGACCTCACGGGCTTCGTAGGCAAACACGCCCAGTACAGGACCACGCAACAAAACTCCGAAGCTGGAACCCAATGCAGATCCCCTCACAATACATCGCTCCCCAAATAGGAATATGCCACATCACTTGCAAAGAAGAACGCTACACGGCCCATATCAGAATAGAATTTTAATGCACATCAATATCACCAAGCCCATACAGCCATCAGCCCATGAACTCCAAAACACATTTCACCATTGTGGGCTGCATCCGCAAGAAATGACCAGCCACTACTTGTGTGACGCCCTGTTCCCTCATGGTACACAGAGCCACATTCACGTACGAAAAGGCAACATGGAAGCGCACAGAACCGCAGGGCCGTCCCAATGGGGAGGCACTAGTCCAGCTGAAAGGCCGAAATGTTGCTCCGAGCCACCAGTACTGCGTAAGGGCATGTGGCCCATTGGCGATCGTCCCATAAGATCGTAATGCTGCTCCACTGATTAACACGAAGCAGCAGGTGTCGGGAGTAAAACCCATCTGCAGGAGTGGCATACAGATGGCAGTGGCAAAAGGGGAGGAGATACCTGTCAACCAAAAGAAAAGAAACAGAATAGAATGGCCATCAGAACTACATTCGAACAACTCACTTCAATGATCACACTAGATCCACAGCCATATGCATGCAAGCCCACTCCAAAGGATCATCACCACCCCAAAACCACTTGCGAATCATAACTATCTATATCGAGGTGAAAACACCATCACAAACGAGTGTACCTGTGCATGCGTCTGTGAAAACAGAATCCTTCAGATGGGATTGGTAACGTGCATGGACACAAGTGTCTGAAGGCGCGTCGAGACAGGGAGGGCTCAACAAGGCCAGATAGACGATGGTCCCACTATGGCAGCCCTGCATCACATAGCGCAGGGGGGGCGGACAGATCCCAAGAAGCCCTGTACATGGCAAACTCTGTATCAAATCACCTGCCCATGCATCCATTCATCATTCCCTCATCCCGTAATGAAAACGCCTGAATATTTACTCACATAACATTAGAAATATCCATTGAGTCTGTGCGTTATGCAGCCTGCAAAATCCACAGTGCCCCAGCACGTAATTCCAGTCTAGTGAAGTAACATGTATTTGGGAACGTCCTGCCTTATCGTCCACTACGCAATTGCGCATCCCATACTATTCATATCAATCATAGCATTCTCGCCATGGCCCCTGTCCCAAGGACATTGAACAATAGAACGTTATATTTGCAGTCAGACCTGTGGGCATCTCCTCGCCGCTAGCTGAAAACCGAAAGCGCCGCCCTTCGAATTCCTCATTTGCAACATCACGTCGAAGAGGCATCTGTGGCCGTTTGAAAACACTAATTAATCCATCGAGTGCGGCTGTGTGTGAAAATGGCAACTGCCTTCACCCACGAATGGGACGCCCCGCCCGTCGTTGCAACTCGGTACAGTGATGAATGAGGGCCCACCGTTACTCGAGTACTACGTTCCACTGACCCTTCACAACTCTGTTCGCGACTGCACAGATAGTATGTGAAACAATGGGACCACAGCAGAATGAACATATCAACCAATGTTACACGGCCATCGGGTACAAATACAAGATTGCAATAGCAAGATGCCATTCCACGAATTGCAGCGTTGTGCGCGGGACGTGCTCGGCCAAAGGGGAGAGCAGTTTGCACAGGTGGAATGAATCACCACAGGTGGAGGCCATTCAGCCTGGAAACACATAAATTGCACAGCCAGTCTCCTCCCACAACCACACCGAAATGCTACCGGCAGGACTCACGATGTTGGCCCTGGGGGACCTGATAGCACTGCAAGTACTCCAACTCCAAGAAGAAGACGAACACCAACTACAACCGGCCGCACGGAGGAGACGCAGGAGGAGGAGGAGGCCAAGGCAGGGCCAGCAAGGGCGGCCAGCACAGCCACTACCACCACGCAGGCAGCCCGCAATCCCACGCCTCCGAGCACATCCGTTCAACCTCACTGATGAGCAGATCCACACCCTCTACCGTCTGGACCGGGACACCATAACCGCCATTGTGGACATGACACAGGCTGACCTTGTCAGCATGATAGATAGCCCAACCGCCATCCCACCCCTACTGAAGGTGGTGTCTGTACTCCACTTCCTGGCCACAGGCACCTACCAGCACACAGTCGGACAGTTGCATGGCATTTCTCAGCCACTGTTCTCATGGACACTATTGCAAGTGCTCGATGCCCTCCTGAAGCACGCAGACGACTACATCTCCCTACCACGCTCGGAGCTGGAAATTACCAACACAAAAGTGGGATTCCATGCACTTGCCGGCATACCGGGTTGCATTGGTGCCATCGACTGCACCCATGTGGAATTGGTCGTACCACATGCCATGGAGGCCCAGTACCGCAACCGAAAACAATTTCATTCTCTGAATGTACAAATGGTGTGTGACTCCAACAGGATCATTACACATTGTTGTGCCCGATTCCCTGGATCAACCCATGATTCTATGGTCTTGAGGAACTCTACAATACCACGCTACATGGAGCGACACGCAGGGAACAGATCCTGGCTACTCGGTGAGTCTCATTTCATGCATGATGATGTGGGGTATGTGATTCGGCAATGACCTGGCAGGAAGGGGGCGGGGGGGGGTGTGCGTACGTAGCAATGGCATTCCACATCATACGTTTATCGTCCACATACAGGTGATGCTGGATATCCACTGAAGAGATGGCTCCTCACACCAGTCCGGAACCCACGGGACCAGCATGAGGAGGACTACAACCATGCCCACTCACGTACCCGTGTAGTCATTGAACAGGCATTCGGCCTACTGAAGGGTCGTTTCCGCTGCCTCAGCAGGTCTGGCGGGGCACTCCTGTACCGCCATGTGAAGGTTGCAAAGATGGTGATGGCATGTGTCATGCTCCACAACATGTGCGTACGTAGAAATGTGCCCATGCCCCCTGACGCAGAACTGCAAGCACCTGAAGATGGTCATGATGAGGGTGGGGATGTGGCAGCACCTCAAGGAGTCTGCGAGGCACCGGAGGCCCGTGACATTCGTCAGCATCTCATTGATGTATGCTTCTAGCACTCACGCCTGGTGGCTGATACATGGACACGGGACTCGTGGCACTGTGTGTGTCTGGGACATGCACAATATGGACTGTACGCCTATGATGGCCTAGTACACAAAGATCAATGTCCACACATCAAATTGGTTGATTGTGCACTTTTTATGGCATATGTGATATCATGTTGTACACCCTATCGACCCGCCACCCAAGTGAGCCCAACACACCCCCTCCACCCTCCCACCTCCCCCCCGAACACCAGTGTCCAAAGATGCTCATCGTCAGTGGGCAGTCGCTATTGCAAGCCCCCTCTGCGGGTATCAGGGGCACCCCTGCCTGTGGAGCGCAGGTTCCTCCCAGATCTACGTTGGGGGCTGCCCTGGACGGAACTTGCAACGGATGATGTCTCTGCCTGCTCACGTCCATGCATGTCCCTAAGGGTTTGCGAGAGCTCAGTGAGCACACGGCGCACTGCGGCAAGTTCACCACATACGTCTTTGGACGTTGCATGCAGTTCCCCCCTCAGGCTCTCGGTGCTTCTCTCCATTTGGACTCTCAGGCTCTCGGTGCTACTCTCCATTTGTGCCCTTAGTGTCTCTGTACCTCTCTCCATTTCTGCCCTAAGTGTCTCAGTTGATGTTTCTATGTCTGCCTTAGTGCCCCCACATTCATCGGCATGGTCCTTGAGGAGCGTGGCCAGTTGCTGCTGTTGCACTATTAACTGGTCGAGGGACTGTTGCCTCTGCTGGGCCATGGCCATTTGCGGGGGTGTCACAGAGGGGCTGTTGTCCTCATGTTGCCCTGCCACAGGGCTTGTGGGGGATGGCCAGTCGTCGTCTTGTGGGTGCCCCTGCGTGGTATCCTCATGTAGTACGGGATGGAACAGACAGGGGGATTGGGACAGGTCATGGATGGATCTGACTTCGACATCCCCGTCTTCTGTGTCGGAGCATGCTGCCATCAATGGGGTGTCACCTATGGTGCTGCTGCCACCGGAGGCAGTGCCTTCTGTGGCATCCGTTGGGGGGACCTGTGGTGGTGGTGTTGTGGGCATGCTGGCTGCTGGGGTGCCTGTTGATGTTCCCTCCTCTGTGCTGCCACCTGATTTGTGCTTCTGCCGTGTCTTGATGCGTGCAGCTGAGGTGGAGGGTCTTTGGCCGTTGGTCTTGGCCCTCTTTGCAGGTGTGCTGGTAGGGGTGTCCTGCAGCTCGTCGTTTGGATCGGACCCTGTGGTGGAGTAAAGGAGGGCGAGGGTTATTGGTGGGTCTGTGGGAATTGGAATGGCATTGTATCACATGCATTGGGGTGGTACCTGAGGGTGATTTGGGTCGGGGCCTTGGAGGTGCTTCCATTTGTGTGTGGAGTGAGGGTGCAGTTGTTTGGCAGCCTGCAGTTAGGGTGTGCCTGCTGCACGTGTAGTGCGTGTTTTAGGGGTTTTTAATTATTTATGTATTTATTGTGGGTTTTAACGTGCGCTATCAGGACGATGTGTGTGGACGTTCTGCTTGACATGTGTTTCTGTTGCACTATGGGGACACATGGTGCTTCACATGGATGGACTTTGTGGTTTTGGCATTGTTTCATTAGGCCCACCTACCTGATTCTTCGGATGTCTGCACTCCTTTCTCCATCCCTCCGACTCCCTCTATGCTCTCCATTCCGATGGTGGAGGCACAGATTTCTTCCCAGGGGGTCAGCTTGATGGGTGATTCCGACCCTCCCCCGGTGGCTGTGGCAATGTTGCGGTTGGCAGAGAGTATGCTGCGGACGCGTATCCGCAGGTCGTCCCATCGCTTACGGCATTGCTGTGGGGTGCGGGGTGCGGTCCCCACCGCACTTACCCGCTGTGCCACCAGAGCCCATATGGCCTTCTTGTTTGCGAGTGCCGTCCTGGTCATTTGCGTGGAGAAGACGACGGCAGCATTCTCCTGGAGGGTCTCTGTTAGCACGGTGAGTTCCTCACGGGAGAAGTGGACCTGCCGCTTGCGGTCGCACGCTTTCTTCGCTACTTTTCCCATTTTTCTTGGTTTCGCTAGGGTGGATGACGGGTTGGGTTGTGTCTCAGGGTAGTGATTTTAGTGGTTGTGTGGTTTTAGTGGTTTTATAGGTGTACGGCGGGTTGTTTCCCGTTCCGGGCCCGTGTTTTAACTTCCGTTTCCGTATATTTCCGGTCACCGTACTTTACGGTAGGCGCACACTGCGGTGTCCGCTGTGATGGGTGGCGGTATTGCACCTAGGGCGCCGTACGGCGGCGGTGTGGGCCGTTTTGGGTTCATTTCCGCCATCGCGGACTTTGCACTTCCGCCATGCCGTGGTGCTCGTGCCCGATGGGTCGAATGGGCCGCACTTTGCTCCTTCTTGCAATGGCGGAAACGCTATTTACGCTGTGGCGGTCCGGTCAGTCACTTTCCGCCAGGGTCGTAATGAGGGCCAGTGAGTTGCTGTCACTGGCGTATCTGCCTGAATTCAAACTATCCAATACAATAAAGAAATATGGTATTTCAGATGCTGCAGAAGCCGCATGAAACTGCTCTCAACTTTCTGATAGGATCCACGGATTTACTTTTGACAAGAATGTGAATATGGAGTACCACCCAACCAAAGCATGATTGCAACGTTTATGCAAAGTGTGAATGAGAACAGGATATCAGCGCTGGGGTTTCATTCACAAGAGAACATACTAACCATGTGCATGGATGCACTGAGGGATATGTAAATGGCAGATGGAATAGAACAACAACCCAGTGCAGTATACCTCCACTGCAAAAAAGTTGTCAGACTATCCACACTCAGTTTCTGACACTACCTCCGTACTAAACTGAGTGGTATGTTCCCGATGGACTGGATTTCAAAATGAATGCATACATGATTGTATAGGCACAATCAATGCCTTCCGGTATTCTTGAAGTCATAGTTAGAAGAAAGTATCTTAATTGTCAAATGCTGAGTGTATTTAGCAAAACATTGGTTTCAGGACATGAAAATGAAGAAATTAAATACAAATGTTCAATAAGTGTCATTGCAGTGGCCATTCATCTTCCAAGGAACACACTCAAGCAGGAATAGTAAATTGGAGAGCTCTTTCTTCTTCTCTACTTCCACTTGGTAATTTTGGATTCCTTTATAACCTTAATATTAAGTTACAATACGCTATCTTTCACTATTTTACACAGGGCCATGCACTCAATCATAAGCTAGTCCTGAAGAAGGTGTCTTATTAAGAAATACAGAAACAAGATACCTGCTGCAATTGTGTGACTTAACCAAAGATAATTTCACCAACAAAACAATCATTAACTATTTCATAATATTCTTCACATATGATGTCAAAACTTTATCCACCATTTCTGAACTGCATGTGCAACTATAGTGCTGTCTTCGATGCCCCATCATGTTGGAACATGTTTCTTTGACTTTTAAAAAAAAACAATCTGTAATATTTGAATTTACATTTACATTTCCTTTTGAATATTATATATATATATATATATATTACATGGCCACGGTAGTGGCCATGTAGTTATGGTTAAGTTGCTGTTTCCATAGGAAGAGCAGTTTTTGGGTGGCTTATAACTTCGCTCTCCCTGGACGGATCCTCACCAAACTTTGCAAACAATGTATTTGGGTCACTCTGAATTTATGTGCAAAGTTTGGTGAGGATTCGTCCAGGGGGGGCAAAGTTATATGGGGGTCCCAAAACTTTTTTTTTTCCCCTTAGACTGAATGGGAACAAAATTTTGCTCGCGCCTACAGCCCAAACCGCTGGACGGATTTCCACCAAATTTGGACCAGGAGCAAATATTGTGATATCTGTGTTCGGTTCGCAGACACACTTCCCTGTTCGCTCCGCGGACAGTGTCCTGATTGGCCAATCGTCTTGCGTGATGTTCGCGGACATGCAACGTGTTCGCTGATTGGACGGCGTGGAGCGTGAAGCGCGTCAGATTTTTCAGTAGCGCCCGCCATCTTGGATTCGCAGACGTCCGCGGACAACGCGGTGAAACTTTGTTCAAAATGTGTATTTTGTAGAGTGTGTTGGTGTGTAGGAGTGTTTGGGGAGGGTGGGAGTGTATGAGATAGGATGAAAGTTGTGTTTTTTATGTGTTAGACGTTCTTTTTGTGTTCAATTTGTTTGCGGACATCACGGGTGTTCTGAAATGTTCTAAATAAACTGACTGGGGGGTGTTCTAAGGACTCAATATGTGTCCGTTTTGTTCGCAAGCAAAGTGAAACTGTTCTAAGAACACTCGTGGTGTCCGGGGAGTGTTCGTAGGGGGTGTCCTGAGGACGCTGTCCGTATTGTTCTCTGTCAAGTTGAATGTGTTCTAAGAACACCCGCGGTGTCCTGAAATGTTCGCAAATAAACAAAATGGGGGTGTTCTGAAGACGTTTTTGAGAACACTCCCGGTGTCCTGAAATGTTCGCAGGGGGTGTCCTGAGGACACTGTCCGTATTGTTCTCTGTCAAGTTGAATGTGTTCTAAGAACACCCGCAGTGTCCTGAAATGTTCGCAAATAAACAAAATGGGGGTGTTCTGAAGACGCTTCTAAGAACACTCGCGGTGTCCGGGGAGTGTTCGTAGGGGGTGTCCTGAGGACGCTGTCCGTATTGTTCTCTGTCAAGTTGAATGTGTCCTAAGAACACTCGCGGTGTCCTGAAATGTTTGCAAATAAACAAAATGGGGGTGTTCTGAAGACGCTTCTAAGAACACTCGAGGTGTCCGGGGAGTGTTCGTAGGGGGTGTCCTGAGGACGCTGTCCGTATTGTTCTCTATCAAGTTGAATGTGTCCTAAGAACACTTGCAGTATCCCGAAATGTTTGCAAATAAACAAGATGGTGGTGTTCTGAAGACGCTTCTAAGAACACTCCCGGTGTCCTGGAATTTTCGTAGGGGGTGTCATGAGGACGCTGTCCGTATTGTTCTCTGTCAAGTTGAATGTGTTCTAAGAACACCCGCGGTGTCCTGAAATGTTCGCAAATAAACAAAATGGGGGTGTTCTGAAGACGCTTCTAAGAACACTCGCGGTGTCCGGGGAGTGTTCGTAGGGGGTGTTCTGAGGACGCTGTCCGTATTGTTCTCTGTCAAGTTGAATGTGTCCTAAGAACACTCGCGGTGTCCTGAAATGTTCGCAAATAAACAAGATGGTGGTGTTCTGAAGACGCTTCTAAGAACACTCGTGGTGTCTGGGGAGTGTTCGTAGGGGGTGTCCTGAGGATGCTGTCCGTATTGTTCTCTGTCAAGTTGAATGTGTCCTAAGAACACTCGCAGTGTCCTGAAATGTTCGCAAATAAACAAGATGGTGGTGTTCTGAAGACGCTTCTAAGAACACTCGCGGTGTCCGGGGAGTGTTCGTAGGGGGTGTCCTGAGGACGCGGTCCGTATTGTTCTCTGTCAAGTTGAATGTGTTCTAAGAACACCCGTGGTGTCCTGAAATGTTCGCAAATAAACAAAATGGGGGTGTTCTGAAGACGTTTTTGAGAACACTCCCGGTGTCCTGGAATGTTCGTTGGGGGTGTCCTTAGGACGCTGTCCGTATTGTTCGTTGTTAAGTTGAAAGTGTTCTAAGAACTATCGCGTTGTTCTGAAATGTTCGTAGGGGGTGTCCTGAAAACGGTGTCCGTATTGTTTACTGGCAAGTTCAAAGTGTTCTAATAACACTCACATTGTTCGCGGACATTGAAAGTTTCCCATAGATCATAGTTGAAATGTTTGACTCTATGGATGTGATATGCTGCGGTGGTTGTTGCCAGGGCATAGAGTCTTGGGTGCATGACCATTTGGCCATGCACCCAAGACTCTATGCCCTGGCAACAACCACCACAGCATATCACATTCATATTTGCTTATAACCTTAGGTGAAAAACAAATGTATAAGGAACAAAGGTATTAGATACTATGGATGTGATATGCTGCTATGGTTGTCCTTATTATTGTATACTTACTGTTTGGTCTAGTAATGGGAGTCCATGTTTTTCTTCTTCATTTCTGTGATAAAAAAATAGCATGTTAGTATTAGTATTTTGTAATGACTTATTACATTGTATAAGCAATATACTTTTATTTTTTTTCGACCCTCATATTTAGTAGAGTACAAATCAGAGTACTGTGTAATTTGCTCAGTTTCTGTATTTGTTGCTAAAATCATTGGGTCTGTGGGAGAAAAAAAATACATGTTGGATTAAAAAAAAACCTTTTTCTGTTATGCTACAGTTTATTTGTTTGTTTGTTTTCAGTGTTCACTTGTTGTTTCTGGCTAATGCTTTATACTTTGCTTTGTTGTATTTTTTTTGGAGCAGTAACAGATTCTTCATTTGTTTTGATATTATAAAATTTTGGAGCAGTTAGATACCAATTGGCGTATTCTAACTGTCTATTATTTTAATATATTTTAGTGGTTTTGATTTATCTATTTGGATATTGTTAAATTTTGGGACAGTTAGATACCAATTGGCGTATTCTAACTGTGTATTTTTTGGTTTAATTTAGTGGTATTCATTTATCTGATTAGTTGTTGTAGAATCTTTGAGCAGTTAGATAGCTTTTGGAGTATTCTAACAGTTTATATTGTTTTAACACAAATTTACTTAAAAGTTTAAATACAGTTTATTTATCAAATTTTGGTTTTAAGAACATCAAATAAGCGTTTGTAAGATTTGCTGGTAATCTCTGCTTTAGAGTAATGGTGCTATCATTACATTCAAACCATCCACATTTCTTTTTTATATATGCCGTGTAGTGCCCTGAATTGGTTGTGGCTCCTGCGTGGTAGATTATACCTATTGTTGTGAAGGTTTTCTTACCAAGTGATATTTGACTATGTGTGAATCCAGTCAGCTTGCAGTTGTTTTTGGTACCATCTGCATTGTAACGTAGAAGCATTAGTATTACGTATTTACTATTTGTTTGTATTACTAACGTGGAGCGATTATCTGAATTGCAGGTAGAGCATAATCTACCATGGTTTGCATTTTGTACAAGTTGCTGAAATGGAATGGATTCACAATTTGGTATTGATATATATATGAAGCGTTCATTGGGAATTTCTTCTTGTGTCACATTGTTGCACAGAGTGCATGTATGTTTCCACATGTATGAAATCTGGAAGATTTCCTTTATAGGTATGTTTTTGTTTTGCAGTACTTGTAGTAAGTACATTAAAAATTTGTGTGGATCTTCCTGTGAGTTTATAGTGAATTTCACCATTCCAGCACAGTAGTCCAATTCTTGTCTTATTCCATAAACACTATACGTGTTGTCAGGATTGTTTTTTGCCTTTCTATGAAGTACTAACATTTGCATACACAATGGGTCTCTAAAGTGTAAGTAAATGTTGTCAACAATTGGTGGTAATTGAAATAGAATATTCATTGCTACATTTGCATAGCAACTTACACCAACTATATTTGAGAATATAAATGGTCCAGGTAGTTCTGTATCTAACTGCTTTTTTTGGAGTTTGTCTTCCTTCTTTAAAGAAGTACCTGGTTTACTTTTTCTAATTGATTCTTTTTTGTTTGTGGTACTTGATGAAGTATTAGTTTCTTTTACTCTCTTTGGAGGATTTGCAGTGACGTCCTGTTGCATTTCTGTTTGATTTAGTTTTCTTTTACAACGTTTTAGTTTTTTTGGAACAGAATATGTGTTTAGATGGGGAGTATATAGTGAGTGAAGTCTATTATATTCTAAAATGCAAGGAATATCAGCGTTTACTTTACTTGCATCAAAGTTGATTAGAAATAGACCGTCAAGTGTACGTAAGTGTGATAGTGCTACATTGCTCATGCCTTCTTTAAAGACTTTGTTACCAATATCTATCATTGCTTTGTCTAGGGTAAGACCTTGTGATTTATGAATCGTGACTGCGTATGCAAGAGTTAGAGAAAATTGTTCTCTGCGTACATACATATCTTTGAAGAGAAGGAATCTAGCTGTTGAGCGTTCTATCCATTTTACTTCTGAAAGTTTGTCAAAGAGTATATTGACAAACTGAATTTTGTTGTCACGTGGGTATGTTTGAAAGCCAACAACTGTACCCAGTGCTCCATTAACTAGTCCTTGGCCCACATAAAGGTTACGTTTAAGCATTACTCTGCAATTTAAGGATAATTTTAACATCTTTTCTGAGCCTGCTGTGTTTGAGATTGATTTTTCTAAATTATTTAGTCTTGTTGTGGCTTGGTCACACATGGGTAGTGTCATACCATGTACATCTAGTTTGTCTGTCACGCTAATTTCCATTATTGGTTGCATTTCTTTACTTAACATTATTCCATTGAATTTGAGACAGCTTGAAAGAGTTGGCATTAAGGCCATACAATTGACATTTTTGTGGGCTAATTGTTCCATAACATCTGTAGCACATGCATTATCACCATAAAGTGCATTAATGTGCCGGGTTTTCAATGTTGCTTCTGCTTCTTTAGAAAGTATACCAACTCTAAAACTTTTTAAAATGTTGGCATAAGTTAGATCTGCAGATTGGCGCATGTTTTCTGTTAATTCTCTGTATTGGAAATGTTGCCAAAGGTTGACATTTCCAATGCTGCCAACAGTTTTACGGCAGAGTTTGTGCCCTAATGTTTTTAAAATAGGTTCACCTTTTACTGGTGTTAATTGAAGCAGATCTCCAAAAACAATAATGTGTTTTCCTGCAAAGAGCTCTTCATAGTCTGTTTTGAGTACTTCTTGTAATCTGAGGTGAATCAAAGCTAACATCAGGTTGGAGACCATGCTCACTTCATATATTAGTAGCATTTTCATTTGTTTCAATACTCTGCGTAATTCCATTGCAGCTTCTGCAGAAAGTTTGTAATAGTCTAATTTGTTCTGGTGTTCTACTGGTAATAGTAGTAATCGGTGTAATGTAACACCACCTATGTTGTAGGCAGCTAAACCTGTGGGGGCAGTGACAACAGCTGACAATTTGTTGTTTGTCAATTGTTGAAGGAACTTACTAATGATTTTGATTAGGAATGTTTTGCCAGAACCAGCATCACCACTGACGTACAGTAGTATAGGTTTATAATTATGGCAGGAACATTCTTTATTTTCATGTTTTACACCATGTGCAATTTGTTTTGTTACTTCTTGAAAAATGCTACTTTGCTCATTGTTTAGTTTTGATTGTAGTATAGTTAAGTCTTCCTTATCTTCATACTGACAAATGGTGTTTTCTACTTCTATCATTGCTAATTCTGCCTCATTTGTTATTAGTGGTTCTCCCAGTGGTTCTTGGCTTCCTGTTACAGAAGGTTGACTACTGTCAGGAGTATCCTTATCTAGTTGGGCTTGGAGTTCTTCTTCATGTTGCTGTTCATTGTGCAACATTGTTTTGTACTGTGTAAAGTTTACATCAGTTATAGTGCTTTCATTTACTTTGAAAGCATCCTCATATGAGTCATAGTTATCTAGTAATTGTTCTTCTTTTCTCCATGGTTTGAAGAGTTGTAGCAGGGACATGTAATATACTTCTTTATGTTGAGGAGTCTTCAATGACAATTTGATATGATTAATTACATTTGGTTTAGTGAGTTTAACTAAGCTGCCTTCACAGTCTGTCACTCTATATTTACCTTTTTTTTCATCAGGTTTCATATTATTTTTGTATGTGTAGTTTTGGGCTATTTGGTATAGACACATGTTTTTCAAAGTATTACTTCTGTTTGGGTAGTATGTGTCCAATAAATTGTTTTTTAAAATGTCTTGGCTGTTGGGATCATGTTTGGCTATTGTTTCTATATCTTCATATGATTTTAAAACTCTTTTTCTAGATTTAGCTGGACCAAGACTTAGCCATACTATATTTTCAGATTTACCATACATTGAAGTACCAGTTAAACAATCAGCTGCTTCATAAAATCCACATTCTCTATGGGTGAGCATTTTTATGCCCAAGCTGTATAATTTCTGAGATACTGTTTTATCTGATGACAGGTAATTCCAGAGGTCTTGGAGCTCTGTCTTTTCTGCTTTAGTTAAGTATGCTGTGACATATCGTGCAACTGCAGTAGAATTGTCTGCAATGTACTGCACATCTATGTTTGCATTCCATAAGTGGGCAATGATTGCATTATAATCACTGATATATTTTTCTTCTTCTTTTCTTTTTATGTAATATGTTTTTTTAGGTGACTTACCTTTAACACTATGTCTAACTGAAGACATGAGGTTGTTTACTTGACCTGTATTTGTAACTGGTCTAGGGAAACCAAATCGGCATTTGGTGTAGTATTTGCCTTTGTTTTTGTATTTGCAAAGACAATATTTTCCACATTTGTGTCTTTGAAATTGTAAAATTTGTGCATGAAGATCACTATTTGTGGCTTCTGATGGAATTTCACAAGTGACATATTTTTCAATAAACTGTAAAACAGTGGCATCACTGTCTTGAACAAATTTAGGAGCATCTTTAATCCATAAAAGCATGTGGATATGTGGTGCTCCTCTGGCTTGGTATTCTTTTCTCCAAAAGAAGTGTTGCACTTCTCCAAGGGGAGGAACAGTTTTATTACTAATAAAATGTAGCATTGCAATGAAGCGATGGTGAAAATATCTTAAAACATTAACAGGATCCAAAGAACAAAGTTCTCCAGGTGTTAGAATATCTATGTTTGTTTTGTTTTTATTTGATATGCGTAGGAAATCATGTAAATCTTCCCATGCATATTCTGCACAACTTAATGTAACAAACCAAGTGGGTGGGCCAAGGTTTCTGATCATACAACGTACATCTCCATGACGTCAAAATCAGTACTCTTTAGTACCACGCATATTTGCTAATAGATTTGTAATATTTGATTGTAAAACCTCATCCTTTTGTTGCACTTTCTCTAATAATTGTGTAGCTGTCATATTTTGAAAGTGTGATCCTGATTTTAATATGTGTGCAACTCTGTAACATAAAGTTGCTAGTTCACTTTCAAAGAGTAGGTGTAATATGTATTCCACATTTTGTCTAAATCTGGGATCTTCAGAATACATCCGTAATGAGCGGTATTCTGAAGCTGATATTTGAATAGGTCTATCATCATACCTTCCTCCTTTGCCAGTAGGAAAGAGTAGAGGAAAAGCACGTGCTTCTATACTTTTTTCCAATATACTGATTGGCGATCCTTTTGTTTGAGGCATTTGGTAAGTTTCCAGTACATCTTGTACGGTGTCATTACAGTGCAAAGGATGAATTGTATAATGGTCTAAAGTATTTGATATTGTAGCAGGATCTAGTAGCTCAAATTGACAAGCTTCTTGTGTTTCTTGAATTATTTCAGTTGTATCTTTCAAGTTTTCTTCAATATTAATTTCTTTGTAATATTCATTATTCTCTTTAAGATATTGGAAGGCTACTCCATTTACTAATATAATTAAAGATTGCTGCATTGGACGTTGCACTCCTAGAGTATGCACATTTTCTTTTAGATTTAATGGTAAATAAACTACTTTTCCACAAATGCCTTTTACCAATTCAGAGGGAGGTAATTTTGCTGTTTTTGGTTGAAGGCGTATTATTGCTTGAAATGGGTGTACTGTTTGAATTATGATGCTCTCATATAAATTTTGTAGAGGTTTTGGTACTGGTTATAATTCCAAATTATTTGTGATAGAACGTGAAGGAGTTTGGTTGTTGTCAAGTTTTGTAGTGCAATAACTGCAAAGTATTAAGGGCTCAGTTATTTCAAATTTGTTTTCTGCTACAAGGTAGAGAGCTAATTCAAACCATTTAGAATCTTCATTGTCTTCTATTTTGTATGATAGGTCCACAGTTTTTGTGTTACTTTTATAAAAAAATTCTACGGCAACATACACATACATGGTTTGGTACTTCAGCTGATGTACTTTTAAATTTTAGTATTTCTTTTGTGTATGTGTTTAGCAAAAGGTTGCCATGTGTAGAATTGTTGCTTAATTGGTTTAAAGCTATTTCATTCTGTAAATGGCTTTCACTTCCAAAATATTTTTTCTGGATATAGTGAATTTCTTCAAGTAGGTCTTTTGCTGTACCATGTAGAAGGATGTTATTTAACTTTGCTAGTGCTAAAGCAGGACTTTTAGCATAGTACAGTTTATAGACTAGATTTCTTATAGTAGAATGATGTGTTGATATCCTTTTGATATCATGGAAAGTGGTTTTACAAGTAGGTCCTGTAATGCAGGCCAATGAATGTCCTTGTAGTCCTGTGTACTTGCGCACTGGACAGGTATCTATTTTGATTTTGTCTTTTTTCTTTTTACATATTTATTGAGGAATTGGCGTAAAGATTTGAAACATTGTTTGGGAATGTTACACATTGACGTGCATGGCCATTTGTACACTAGACGTTCTGATTCAGTTGAATGGAGGGGTAATTCTAAGTTTTCAGGGCATATTTTTGTAAGAAGTACTTCTTGTTTCATTATGGTATTATTCAGTTTTTCATAACCTCGACCACTACTATGTATGGCAATTGTATTTGTTTGCTTTTGTTTGTACGCTTCTTCATTAAAATATGGTTCTATGCTTGTAGTGTGATTCCATTCACCTCCGCTGATACTTAAGAAGTTCTGTCCATCAATGCTTCTAAGATTAATTTCCTACGATAGGTTTTAAGCTTTGAATCTGATTTCTCTCCTGTTTTTATAAGATTTTGAAGGACTTTGTGACGGTATATTTTGGCTAAAATACTTTTCTTGATATGCTTACTTTGCACTATATTAAAATTTGAAGAAGTAGTTTTATCTGTACTGATAGCTGATTTTCTGTTCATTGTTTTTTGGCTTGTTTTACATTTTGATAGAGGAAGCGAAGTTGTTGTACTTGAAACTTCTTGTGTTTCACTAAATGATTGTATTAGCTGTTTTGTTTCAACTTTAATTACAAATTTTGCTAGAGATGGATGCTTGTGTTGGACACCTTTATTTTCATTTGCTCTACTTTTGCGTTGCTTTCTACGGACTTGACTTTTGGTAGGCATTCTTTAGGGTCTGTTGAAAAAAATAAAGAAGATATGGGTTGGGGTGTTCTGGAATGTATGTGTGCTGTGTGCATGAGTGTTTGAGTAAGATGATAAAGATGTATGTAATGGTGTGTGATTGTGCATTGGGAACTAAAACTAGTAGGGATAGGTATTCTTGAATTTATGTGTTACTAAACTGGGGTTCAGATGACAAAAAAAAAGTAAGCTAGTGGTGTGGAAAAGTACAAATAGTAAATTTAATGTATACAATTAAAACAGTTGTTTGTTCTATAATATGAAAATTGTAGTGGTTCAGTTGGGTAATTTGTGTGTCCAAAAATAGAAATTTGTGGGCCATTCTGGCTGTAAATCGCTGTTTAAGACATGGAAATTTTTGGACAAAATGGTACAAAATCTCTATTTTTAGAAACCGAAATAGCTTGTATTAACGTTATAGTATATTTGATTAATAATACAAATATTATGGTGATATTTTACTTTTTTTTTTTTAAATTAACAGGTAACTTCTTAGTTTTTCTTTCTTCTTCGAATTCGGCTGCTTCTTTTCAGGAAACTGGTCTTCACTGCAATTGTAAAAGCTTCAAATTAGTAACTATGTTTGTATATAGAACTGTTTTTAATTTAGATATTGATTTTTTTAATTGAAATCCTCAGTGCCTTCTTTAAAACCATTAAACTAATTTATTTACATAAGATACATTGCATCAGTTCAGTACATATGATATGTTCTTAATGAACAAATTGTACTGAATGACTAACTGTAGCAAAAAAATATATCTTTACTATGTCTTGTGAAATTTATAATATATTAGTGAATAGCACTATTTCTGTAAGTAAACTGTACTAGGTAATAGCGCCTCAATGTCATGTCTAATTTAAAGTAATTAAGTAAATAAATAAATAAAAACAAAAAATATGAAATTGTATAAGTATTTTTACAAAGGTTTAAACATAGATTGTGTTTGCATGCAATTTTGTTTGAATATATGTAGTCTATATATTTCATTTAAAAAATGTTAGTTTAACATGATTTGAGTGCGTGTGTATAAAGAAAGTAAATAGTATAAAGGTTTATAAGTGATAGATGATTTTAGGAAATTGAAAAAAGTACAGTAAATTCATTTTACAGATTTTACAAGGTAAAAGTCTGTTTGAAAATGTGTTCATCTACTATACAGAAAATATGCATACCTGAAGTTTGTGTTCATGCATATGGATATGCATGGAGCTGCAAGTAGAAATCTTGAAGACTTGTACAGTATTTCTGGTAGATGCTGCTTGCCAATGATATGACACTTGTACTCAGAGAGCTTCAGAGTACATTTGCAGTGCTGATCTATGATGATGCAGTTAGATGTAGAGGTCTTGAATGTGATTGGTGCATGGTCATGTGATTTTTGAGGTACATCCAATGAGGGAATGGCAGAGAGAGTGTAGTGGAAATGGTAGAAGGGCTGTTCATGTTACGATATGTCCGCGGACATGGCGGTAGTTCGCGGACATCAGGAGTTACATCCGCATATTTTCGGGTTCAGAAGTCATGCAAATGAGAATAAGCACTGAAAGGGATTGGTCAGGAAAGTTTGGTGGGTGTTTTGTGCCAGGAGAGATTTTCTCAGATACTGTTTTTGCTGAGAGAACAAAAGATAGCTATGGCTGTGTGTTTCAGAAAACAGATTGTTTGGATTTTAGGAGATTTGTGGATACATTGGTTGAAGGTGCATGCAGAAAGCTGTGGAGTAGCTGTAGATCTTGGATTCCCACATATGGAAGTACACTGGCATGGAGTACGTGGAATGAAGTGGTTGGACTTGCTACCGCTCTGTGCTACTTTGGAGACAGAGCAACATCCAGACATAATTGTAATTCATTGTAGAGGGAACAGTTTAGGACATGTGACTGGAATTATTTTGCAATTTGCTATGAAAGAAGGACTTAGGAAGGTTATGTACATGTTTCCTAATTCTCAAGTGATATTTTCACGGATTGCGCAGAGACAAATGTGGCTTCGTTCTTCTTCATTTGGTCCACAAATGGAAAAAGCAAGGCGCAATGTTAATAAGGCTGTTTGTGCCTTTCTAAGAGATTTTGGCATGTCTTCTTTTCACAATGAAAATTTTATGTTTTGTAGTACATACATTTTTCGCAGAGATGGAGTCCATCTTACTTATGCTGGCAATCAGATTTTTCTGAGAAATGTACAAAATGCATTGCAACCTTTTTTGGAATTACAACAACGATTTTGAAGTAGATGTTAAGCATTTACAATTTTTGACTTACAAACACCACCCAAAGGCTCTTTTCAGAGCCACCACTTCTTTCCAGAGAAAATTACAATGTTTGTGATGGAGTAGCAACCCAATTTTTTTAATGTTCGCGAACTGTCCGCGGACTTCTAAAAAATATAAAGAGCCCTGCTTCATTTATTTTCACTTCTATTTTTTAATTGGGAAAGGCGGCTCTGAAAAGAGCCTTATTTTATTTTTGATTTTTATAATTTTGTATTTTTTTTGGTTTTTCAGACACGACACACTAGGAGAGGAGGGTAAAGGAGGGTAAAGGGGGGGACACCAACCACAGGGATAAGTAAAGGGCGAGCTGAGAGAGGAAGATGTAGAGTGGGTTTCTCAAAAGCACTCCGAAGTCGCTCCCCCCTGCAGAGTACTGTGTCACAGTACATACATACAACTGTGACCCTCGAAAGGTAAGGGTCATCAGCATTCTGTATGGCCTGTGAGGCAGCTTGATGAAGACGCTGTCCCACAGAGGTGGTCCTTGTGCTGACAGGATCAGAAACAGAGGATGAAGTAGAGGAAATCAACCTGCTACGTTCTTCGCAAGGTACAACCCTGCGAATAGCCCCAGAGTGAAATGACCTCAGGTGTCGCTTCATAGTAGTGGTCCCAAAGCTGTACTTACCGTGCTTCCCGCGAGTGAGTATCATTTTGCACTCATTGCAGGTAACACGGTTTGCACGAGCCTTAGGAACATTACCATGAATGGTAAATAACTGCCACACCCAAGACTCACGCCTAGTGCGGGTAGTAGGGTTTTCCTCTACCTTATTCTCATCATTCTCTTCTTCCTCCTCCACATCCTCACTCCTGTTCCCCTCTTCAGGCCCTTGGGGAGGTGGTGGTGGTGGAGGGGGTGGGGGTGGTGCTGAAGCAGGTGCAGCACCAAGTGGCAGTTCAGCAGCCAAGGAATCCATCTCGATGATGGTGTAGTCTGCAGGTGGCAGCAAAAATCACTGTGTTCTGAAGAATAGCCAGAAACACAATGGGAATAAGCTCTTGGGCGTGGTCTTTTATAGGGGTGCTTGTGCGCAGTTCGCGGACATGCGCACTGTTCGCGGACAGATCGAACACAAAAAAAGGATCGGAAAGTTTCAAAAGGTATATAGAAACTCAAGATTGCTATGTGGGACTTGTGCCATGGTGAGATTTTATTGAAAAATATTATGGATTAACTGAAAATGTACTTTTAAATTGTTCGGGGACACGAACAGTGTCCACATTTCAGGACACACGATGAGCGTGGGCGCGGTCATATGATCCGTTCGCGAACTAGTCCGCGAAGGAAGCGCCTATCCGCAGGACACCAAGTGCACAGAGACTGGTTAGCGCATGCGCATTGATGTCCTACGGACACTGTTCGGGTTCTGAAGTAATTAAAAGTGCGTCACACGTGAAACGAACATTTCAGGACACCGTGTGTGTTCTTAGAACAGATTAAACTTGGTAGCGAACAGTAAGGACAGATATAGTGTTCTTCAGGACACGTGTAATTTCGTTTATGTACAAACATTTCAGGACACCATTTTTGTTCTTAGAACAGTTTCAATTGGGTAGCGAACACTACGAACAGGTATAGTGTTCTTCAGGACACCTCCATTTTCGTTTACGTAAGAACATTTCAGGACACCAATAGCGTTCTTAGAACAGTTTGAACTTGCTAGCGAACAGTACCGGACAGGTATAGTGTTCTTTAGGACACTTTAATTTTTGTTTGTTTACGAACAATTCAGGACACCGCATGTGTTCTTAGTACGGTTTCATGTTGCTAGCGAACACTACGAACAGTTGTATTGTTGTTCAGGACACATTATTTTCGTTTATTTACGAACATTTCAGGACACCAATTGTGTTCTTAGGACAGTTTTAAGTTGATAGCAAACATTACGGACAGATATAGTGTTCTTTAGAACACTTTAATTTTTGTTTCTTTACGAACATTTCAGGACACCACGTGTGTTCTTAAAACAGTTTCAACTTGCTAGCGAACAGTACGAACAGATGTGGTGTTCTTCAGGACACCTCCATTTTCGTTTATGTACGAACATTTCAGAACACTCGCACTGTCCGCGGACACTTTTATTGTTTAAAAAAAAAAAAAACGGAAACTATTCACAATACAATATAAAAATTAAACTTTATTTAACATATATTAATAATATATGACAGAGAAGGTGAGGCAGAAACAGAAACAAAAACAGGAGAATTTGGGGTTTCAACATGATTGGTATTAGGTGAAGAAGGGATGGAAGTCTCATCAAAACGTTTTGGATTATGGAGAGGGTTTGGGGATAATTGACTGGGATATGGTGAGGAGGGACAAGTACATGTGGGGCAATGGTACGAGGTTTTTGGTTTGAAATGATTTTCTACAAAAGTTTTTAAATTATTAAAATTAGCCAACAATACATCCATTTTTTCTTCTATATTGTGAAGACTGTTATCCATAACAGGGTTTTCTGAAGTTTTTTCTATTTTGGTATGCTCTGTACAAAAAAATAATATATATGTTAAATGTATATAAAAAAAATAATAAATAAATGGTTTATATTATAAAGTGTTTACCATTAGTTTCACTATCTTGTGACATTTCTTCATGTGGGAAATTGTCCTCTAGCCATTCCAGAGTACTAGACATTTCTGTGAGAAAAAAAAAAAAAGATAATATATTTTTTTAATCTAATACAGAAACTTTATAAATATATGAGTAAAATGAAGTACACTTACTATTTCTGGTAAAGATAAGTCCTATGTATTCAGTGGGTCTGGTCTTGTTCTCAGTTCTGTTGTGTCTGTGAGGTAATTATGTTGGATGCCAATTTATCTTCTTGTGGTATATTCCATTTCAGAACATATTGTATTTAAATGAATGGTTAGTGTGTTACATATATGGGTTACATTTCTTATGTATTACTATATATAATGTGTTTGTGTGCTGCTTTTTGAATTTGTTAAATGTTCCTATATTATGACATAACAATCAAACATACCCCACCACCCCCCCCCCACAGTTTTTAGGTAGTGGTACTGTTCTCCGAACATGTCCGCGAACATTAAATAAGTTCGCGGACATCAAGTTCATAAGAAGAGATCTAGTCAGTTCCATATGACATGTATATAAAGTCAAAGTCATTATTGTTAAGTTGTGCTACTAAAAAACTATGAAATTAAGTGAAAAAACTTTGTTAAAGGGACGTTATGGTTAAGTTGGGCTACTAAAAACCTATGAAATTCAGTGAAAAAAACTCTGTTAAAGGGACGTTATGGTTAAGTTGCGCTACTAAAAACCTATGAAATTCAGTGAAAAAACTTTGTTAAAGGGACGTTATGGTTCCAAGTAAAACCGAAAAACCCTTGAAATTCGCCAGTTATGGTAAGCTAAGCAACCATAACTCGCGCCACCACCGTGCACTGCTAAGACTAACACCCAGGACATCAAAGATGACATCACAAATGTCATTGATGACATCACTGATGACATCACATGTGTATGTACTTCTCATGAAATAAGTGTAGAAGGGATTCTTATTATGTTGCGAAAAAAGTGTCAAGAATCATTGCAAGAAATATACCCTAATAAGTGCATTGAACGATGCATTGATATAAATAGCATCCTATTATGGGGTTCTATCTAGTATACTAAGCTACTCATACAGAAACATAACATTGTGTGCAGCGGACAAGATGAAGGTATGATATTCGTAATGTTAATATGTTGAATAATGAAATGATAATTGTTTTCTTAATAGATTTTTGTGTACTGTGAAATATGTAATAAGTAGCTAATAAAACCCATGTATTACATAATTGCATTACTATAGACAAAACACAAAGGAGCCGATTCATGGAACAAACATTCGCCGAAAATCTTTGCGCAAGCAGGCGCAAGCAGGCGCAAGCGCAAAAAAACAGGCGCATGCGCACGCGTGCGATTCATGGAAGTCCCTGCGCGTGTTTACCTCGGGATGTGCGCCAAACCCGTGCATGGCGCACAAGTCACTGCAACATCCCGAAAGGCGCGCGCAACGCGCACAGTGAAAGCGCACAACCTCGGCGCATACACCAGAAAGTGGGCAGGACACGGGGCGTAACGCGCGGAATGGGGAACAACGCGCGAAAATAAGGGCGTAACTGGGGATGTACTGCAGGGAAGCAGACGGAACGCCCACACGCACTCGAACCACACGTGTTCATGGAATCGAATAGGTCAAAGCCACGCACAGCCAAAGACACGCACAAGCTGAAACACGTCCGCCACACGAAGGCAGGCGGTAGAATCCCAGCGCATCACAAAAGTGGCAACATACAGCAATTGGGCCTGTGCGAGCGGGGCACGTGTATTGCGGGGGTGCTTGGGAAGTTACACACGCGATTGAGCGGGGTACGTGTATTTCGGGGGCGCGCGGGAAGTTACACACACGCGATTGAGCGGGGTACGTGTATTTCGGGGGTGCGCGGGAAATTACACATGCGATTGAGCGGGGTACATGTATTTCGGGGGTGCGCGGGAAGTTACACACGCGATCTCATCAGGGTACGTGTATTTCGGGTGCGGGGGAAGTATCACACACAACATTAGCAGGGTACGTGTATTCCAGGGGTGCGTGGGAAGTTCCACACACAATTCCATCAGGGTACGTGTATTACAGGGGGGCGCGGGAAGTTCCACACGCAATCTCATCAGGGTACGTGTATTACAGGGGTGTGCGGGGAGCACCACACGTGAATTTCACGTGTGGGTCCTCCCAGGTGTTCCCTCTACACCCTCCACGGCACCTGCAGGTGGCTCACACCACAGGGGCCTACCCTGCACATGTCCTGCAGGCACCCCATCCACCATGGCCATGCCCCCCAGCCAACCCACATGTCAACTTGCACTACTGCCCACCAACGCATGTCCCCCTGCACCCCCAGCCACCAGGGGCACCCTCCACCAGGCCCCCACCCATGTCTCCCACCACCCCCACCCCCCAGCAGTGCAGGGGCACCCTCCACCAGGCCCCCACCCATGTCTCCCACCACCCCCACCCCCCAGCAGTGCAGGGGCACCCTCCACCAGGCCCCCACCCATGTCTCCCACCACCCCAACCCCCCAGCCACCAGGGGCACCCTCCACCAGGCCCCCACTCATGTCTCCCACCACCCCCACCCCCCATCAGTGCAGGGGCACCCTCCACCAGGCCCCCCCACATGTCTCCCACCACCCCCACCCTCCAGCCACCAGGGGCAGCCTCCACCAGGCCCCCACCCATGTCTCCCACCACCCCCACCCCCCAGCCACCAGGGGCAGCCTCCACCAGGCCCCCACCCATGTCTCCCACCACCCCCACCCCCCAGCCACCAGGGGCAGCCTCCACCAATCCCCCACCCATGTCTCCCACCACCCCCACCCCCCAGCCACCAGGGGCAGCCTCCACCAGGCCCCAACCCATGTCTCCCAGCACCCCCGCCCCCCAGCCACCAGGGGCAGCCTCCACCAGGCCCCCACCCATGTCTCCCACCACCCCCACCCCCCAGCCACCAGGGGCAGCCTCCAGCAGGCCCCCACCCATGTGTCCCACCACCCCCAGCCCCCCAGCACTGTGGGGCACCTTCCAGCAGGCCCCCACCCATGTCCAACTCATGTTCCCCGCCACCCCCACCCCCCAGCACTGTGGGGCACCTGCCAGCAGGCCCCACCCATGTCCAACTCATGTTCCCCACCACCCCCACCACCCAGCAATGTGGGGCACCTGCCAGCAGGCCTGCACCCATGTCCAACTCATGTTCCCCACCATCCCCACCCCCCAGCACTGTGGGGCACCTGCCAGCAGGCCCCCACCCATGTCCAACTCATGTTCCCCACCACCCCCACCCCCCAGCACTGTGGGGCACCTGCCAGCAGGCCCCCACCCATGTCTCCCACCACCCCCACCCCCCAGCCATCAGGGGCACCCTCCACCAGGCCCCCACCCATGTCTCCCACCACCCCCACCCCCCAGCAGTGCAGGGGCACCCTCCACCAGGCCCCCACCCATGTCTCCCACTACCCCCACCCCCCAGCCACCAGGGGCAGCATCCACCAGGCCCCCACCCATGTCTCCCACCACCCCCACCCCCCAGCCACCAGGGGCAGCCTCCACCAGGCCCCCACCCATGTCTCCCACCACCCCCACCCCTTAGCCACCAGGGACAGCCTCCACCAGGCCCCCACCCATGTCTTCCAGCACCCCCACCCCCAGCCACCAGGGGCAGCCTCCACCAGGCCCCCACCCATGTCTGACACCACCCCCACCCCCCAGCCACCAGGGGCAGCCTCCACCAGGCCCCCACCCATGTCTCCCACCACCCCCACCCCCCAGCAGTGCAGCGGCAGCCTCCAACCAGGCCCCCACCCATGTCTCCCACCACCCCCACCCCCCAGCCACCAGGGGCAGCCTCCACCAGGCCCCCACCCATGTCTCTGACCACCCCCACCCCCCAGCCACCAGGGGCAGCTTCCACCAGGCCCCCACTCATGTCGACCACCACCCCACCCTCCAGCCACCAGGGGCAGCCTCCACCAGGCCCCCACCCATGTCTCCCAGCACCCCCACCCCGCAGCCACCAGGGGCAGCCTCCACCAGGCCCCCACCCATGTGTCCCACCACCCATACCCCCCCAGCACTGTGGGGCACCTGCGGGCAGGCCCCCATCCATGTCCAACTCATGTTCCCCACCACCCCCACCCCCCAGCACTGTGGGGCACCTGCCAGCAGGCCCCCACCCATGTCCAACTCATGTTCCCCACCACCCCCACCCCCAGCAATGTGGTGCACATGCCAGCAGGCCCCCACTCATGTCCAACTCATGTTCCCCACCATCCCCACCCCCCAGCACTGTGGGGCACCTGCCAGCAGGCCCCCACCCATGTCCAACTCATGTTCCCCACCACCCCCACCCCCCAGCACTGTGGGGCACATGCCAGCAGGCCCCCACCCATGTCTTCCACCACCCCCACTCCCCAGCCACCAGGGGCAGCCTCCACCAGGCCCCCACCCATGTCTCCCACAACCCCCACCCCCCAGCAGTGCAGGGGCAGCCTCCACCAGGCCCCCACCCATGTCTCCCACCACCCCCAGCAGTGCAGGGGCACCCTCCACCAGGCCCCCACCCATGTCTCTCACCACCCCCACCCCCCAGCCACCAGGGGCTGCTTCCACCAGGCCCCCACTCATGTCGACCACCACCCCCACCCTCCAGCCACCAGGGGCAGCCTCCACCAGGCCCCCACCCATGTCTCCCACCACCCCCACCCCCCAGCCACCAGGGACAGCCTCCACCAGGCCCCCACCCATGTGTCCCACCACCCCCACCCCCCCAGCACTGTGGAACACCTGCCAGCAGGCCCCCACCCATGTCCAACTCATGTTCCCCACCACCCCCACCCCCCAGCACTGTGGGGCACCTGCCAGCAGGCCCCCACCCATGTCCAACTCATGTTCCCCACCACCCCCACCCCCCAGCACTGTGGGGCACCTGCCAGCAGGCCCCCATCCATGTGCAACTCATGTTCCCCAGCCAACATGTCATCACAATCTAGATCCCTGGTCCCTATGGTCAGCCTCCAAATGCAAAACACCCACCCGAGTATTGCATCCACCCACTCATAATTTGCAATTACATCACAGAACACCAATTGCAAGTTCCGAAACAAACACATTTCCCTCACATACACCCAATGGGTGTCAGTGAATCTCAAAACCCATATCATGAAATGCATGAAACCAATGAGATACCTCACATTGAAGTTCACCAAAAAAAATATGTATTAAAGGAAACATAAATAAAATCAAAAATGAAGAAACTGAAATGTGAATGTACAAAAATTAAAAGAAGCATGTCCGTGAAAAAAAGTAAAACCAAAAATAAAATTCCAAAGTAATGGTGTCCAAAGTCAATGTCCACAATACAAAATCCAATGGGAAATAAAAAGAAAGCCATTGTTCCATGGTTAAAATGTGAAAAAAAATACAATCCAACAGTGAACTATGTACATGGGAACAAGCCAGGGTCCATTATCCCAACAAAAGAAAGGAAACCTATCTAACTACACTAACTAATAAAATAAAATATATACAAAAATGTGGCCAATGTCCGAAAGGTCCAAATAAAATCAAAACAAAAATGAAACCTAACACTACCTACATAACTATGTACAAGGGCAGCGGGCTAGTTTCACGGCTCACTTGTGGATGTCCCGGGCCAGGGCATCATCGAACTCCTGCTCAATGTCCCGGAGGCGGTCCTCCTCCATGGCCCCGAGGGTCCGCAGGGCCGTCGACGTGTCCACCTCCAAACCCCTGCGGATTGCCTCGAGGCACTCGGCCCGCCTCAGGGCCCTCCGCATGGAGTTCTCCGCCCTGACCATTGTGAGCCGTGCCTCTTCCGCCCACTGCCGCTCCACATCTATGGCGTGGCCCAACCGCAGCCACACGGAAGACACTCTCTGTCCTGGGTCCTCCTGCCCTCTGGCCGATGCCTGCCCCTCCGATGTTGAAGGCCCCAAGCCTTCATGGCTCCCACCACGTTGCTGCTGCTGCTGTGCCTCTGCCCGTGCACTGCCTCCTGCTGCCTGCACATCCTGCGCCGGCTGGGGTGCAGTCGTAGGTGTGGCCACCCCTGCTGGACGTCTGACTCCCGACTGTGGCAGGGATGCCTCCTCCACCAGCCTGACCGCACCGTCAGAGGCAGCTCCACAGGGCACCCAGGTGACTGATGGGTGGGAAGATGGCACGGAGGACGACTGGCGCGTAGGTGGTCCAGTTGAGGAGGGGGTCATAGCAAGCCCCATCAGACGGAGGAATCCGGCCTGGGTGACCTGTCCCAGCAGGCTGACGTGATCAACGAGCCATTCGAGATGACGTGCAGTCTCCTCATGAAAAGACTGCAGGTCACCTCGCATGGCCCGTTGACGCAACACCACACCAGTCAGGACAGGCTCAACCGGGACCCAGAAAGCCACGTCCGCAGGCAGAGGAAGGCCAGTTGACGTGACCTCATCCCCTGCCTGAAAACGGGTCTGGACGTAGGCATTCCTGCTGGTGCAAGATGATGCAGGGACAGGATCAGGGACAGGATTGCACACAGGCACCTCCACGGCAGCCTGTGCTGCCTCATGTTCCTGGTCCTGCACTGCACCACTAGCACCAGTGGGATCCCCACCTCCAGACCCCGTCTCTGGTGCTTGCCTGGCCTCCTCATCCACCAAACCCCACACCAATCTGGATGACTCCGTGCCATCTTCCCCTGTTGGGCCCTGTGGGGTCCCAGCTGCCCCTTCTGCTGCCGAGGAGTCCAACTCCAACCTCCGCCTCTTGGACCTCCCCCTGGCAGCTGTGGCCTGGGACGCGGCACCGGACTCCTCACTCCCCGACGAGATGACAACATGAGAGGGGAGCCGGGCCTTGCGTCTCTGGCTGGCGGTGGGATCCCCGCCGCTGTGCTCCACAGCACCTTCTCCGCCCTCTTCATCAGTTGGCGCTGCAGACAGGGAGAAATAAAACACAGGCATCAGGGCACTGTACAATGGACACATACACACATGACAGTTGTACATGAGTGGCATTGGCAAACCTCAGACATGTCATCAGAATCCCCAACACACATGTCATTTCAACTCGCACACATGAGCCATACCACAGCCATATCGCAACTGCCAGCACGATCCATACACATACAACAGCATGAGCAGGCAAAGGTGAGCCAGACATCACATGCAACACAGGAAGTGCACCACACATGTACACACACCACCACACTTGCATGCATGTGTACACCCCTGCCAAGTGTCGCAGTGTTCAGACGGGCATCCATGTCACATCTGCCAATCAGGCTTCCACATACCGCTGTCACATGCATCCATGTTGCATCACTGTTGTCAAATACACACACATGCACATGTACACAGTGCTGATACATGCAGCCGAAAACAACATACATGCGTGACATCACGGACATGTCTACTTACATACACATTCATCCAAACATGTGTGCCCACACAACTGCATTTGGCATGCAAGCCTACACACACAAGCACCATCCATGCCTCACACATTCCAGCCCTCGCATGTGTTAGCCCCACGGCCCTGTACATCCCCACCCATACTCGGCCCCATACAAACAGATGTGCAACCTGCACACTACTGAAAAATCACCACACGCACTGCTCACAATCAGGATGCATGTACACTTACCGCTCGACTCCAGACGGGTCTGCCTCTCAAGGACCTGGACGTGGAGCGCTGGGGATATGCGTTCTAGGACCCTCATCTGTTCTTCCGACAAGTGGCCCCGGCGCCCCTTGGCATCCGCTGCCTTCAAGAGGCGCCGGGCCTTGTTCAGGGTCCTGGACCTGAAGTCCTCCCAGCGCTTCTTGACATGTTGTAAGTCGCGGACTGCCACCCCCTCTGTGTTGATGATAGTCACAATGTCAGTCCAGATCCGAGTCCGTCCTTCCTTGTCGGCTCGGGAACTTCCGAAGAGGGCATCATACTGCCCCAGGACTTGCTCCACCAGGACACCAACTTCGGTGGCACTGAAGCTGCTGCTCCTCTGCCTCTCTGGCCGGGGGTTGTCAGTGGTCTCAGATGGTGTTTGCCCCGACATGACAACCCCAGAGGCAGGAGTGGGTGGGCAACTGGGTCCTGGGGCTGGGCTGTGGAGCGATGGAATCCCAGTCGGGGTGGTCACAGCAACAGCACCCCTGGCTGATGTGCAGGCAGCAAATGGCAGGGCACGTGGGCAGCAGGCAGTCAGGCAGCAGCAGATGGCAGGTGGGAGCGTGCTCGGGGCTCTGGGGGGCAGTAGTTCGGCCTTCTGGGCAGGAGCGTGGTCTTCCGTGTGCTTACGCGTGGCCAGCTTGATACGGAGTGATTTGACACGTGAAAAATCTGCACGTCAGCGTGTAATTCGAGGAAAGGCCCTTAGCGCGTAAGCGCATCTGCACGCATATGCATTTTCATTGGACAGAAGGCCCCTCAAGCGCAAGCGCCCCTGTGACGTGATGCGTACAGACGTGCATGGGCTTTCAGCGCGTGTGAAAAACTGCACGTCCGCGTGCAATACGAGGAAAGGGCCCATGCGCGTAAGCGCACGTGAAAAACTGCACGTCCGCGTGCAATACGAGGAAAGGGCCCATGCGCGTAAGCGCGCGTGGAAAACTGCACATCCGCGTGTAATACGAGGAAGGGGCCCATGCGCGTAAGTGACGTGACGCGCGCGTGCATTTCCCTCAGCAAGGGTTAAAGGTGAGCGGGCACAGCAGTTCGCTGTACGTGCCTTTCGTGGAGACCGATGTGTGTTGCTGCTTCCTGTTGTTTCGCGCGCCATCACAACTTCACAGCTATCAAGGACGTATCTCTTCTTTTGGCGGGGGTATTGGCTACGCGTGTTTTTCTGCATCGCGCTAGTCAGACGGTGAGTCGCACACGCTCTTTTTCCCACTGCGGGTGCCCCTGTGTATCGCACCCATTTTCGATGTCATAGTAGCCTGCGTGTCCCACGCGTACGCGTTATTCGTGTTACTGGGTGCCACCGCGTACTGCGGGAGGTTGAATCCACGCACGTAGGCTGCAGGGTTGTGTGCACGGTTTTACTGCAGTTTTGGGGTGCCTGAGCGTTGCGTGACCCGTCACCACATCACCGGGGTCACATACAGCCTTGCAGGTGCAGGGGGGCTGTTAACATCTTGCTTCCCACCCCTTCACCCCAATTGCCCAGGTCAATTGTGGTGTACACCTCCCATTGGCACCACTCCATCTGTGCCAGCACTACTACATCTGTGCCATGGTTGGGAGGGCACCAAAGGTGAGGGGCGCCTCAGCTGGGTGTCCTCCTTGTGGCGGGCGTGGTCGGGGACGTGGCCGTGGTGACCAGGGAGTAGGGGGACTCCAGGGTGTCCAGGGCAGCCACAGAGGGGGAAGAGGCAGGGGTGCGCCACTTGAGCACAATGTTGTGCCATGTGTCGGTGCAGCCATGCCACCACCCCCTGTGGTTCCGGGGGATGCAGCTCCTGCATCTGGCACTGGCACCCGTACGACCCGGCAGTCCGTTCCATCGACTGCCATGGGCCCAAGGGTAGTGATAGCTGCAGGTGCAGCTGTGGACACCGCCACCCAGGCTCAGGGTCTGCCAGCGCAGGCTGCGTTGGCACTTGAAGAGCCCTTGGTAGATCTCCAACAGGCCAGGGGGGAAACCATAGGGGCAGGCCGGGCTGCTCAACTAAGACACGTGTCCCTGGGGCAGTCATGTCATCTGCTGCCCCGAACAGCCGGGTGTTGGCAAGTGCAGGGGCAGATGCACCCAACAGCACCCCGGTTGTGAGTCTGCCAACCAGGACCGTTGCGGTCAATGACCCTGCCACAGCTGATGTTGCTGTGCAGGGTCCATTAGTGGGCACCCAGCTGCCACTGACACAATTCAGGCCTTTGGTCATCCCTCCACCTGCCACTCCCTTGGCTCAATCCACCGAACCCACTGGCCATACTGGTCAGGGCGGCATTAGCCAGCCAGGGTCTGCGCCACAGTCCAAGAGGAGGAAGGTTGCACCTGCAGCACAGGCTGGGACCCCACACACAGCCACGATCTCCTGCACGTCGAGGAAGAAGCCTTTCTGTAAGCAGGAACTGGACTTCCTCGTGGACTACGTGCGTGGCCACAGCCGTGACATGCTAGTGGGTGCCAATAGTCAGACTACGGCTGCCCAACGTGACACCCACTGGAAGCATGTTGCGGAACATGTCAGTTCATTCAGCCATGAGGTGCGCACGGCGCAGGAGTGCAAAAAGCATTGGAATGACATCAAGCGCAGCACTAAGTCTAAGCGTGCCTCAAATTACAACTTGACTCTGGTGACTGGCGGTGGGCCTGCACCAGAGGAGGAAGAACTCACTCCGCATGAGGCTCTCGCTGCGGAGTTCATACCACCTGAATTGGTCGAAGGAGTGGGAGAGATGCTGGACTTTGATTCCCAGTCCAGTGAGTGTTGATGCGTGTTTGTTGAGGACGTGTGTGTTTCACTTGTGGGATGTGTTGTGCATGATTGCTGCTACATGTGACGTGTACATGGTTCTGATGTGTAAGTAATGCAATGCTTCCTTCATGCATGTCTCCTCTGCCTGCATGCGGGACTCCATGTGGGCATGCTCCCTTGCCCCTCCTCCGCCACTCTGCACCCCAGTTCCACCTTTGCACTGGTCTGCTTCAATCTTGCCAATGTGTAGTTTCTTGTTCATGTGTCCTGTGTAGATGCTAACTCCCAGCGTAGAAACTGCCAGACATATGCCGTGTGGTACAGCTTTAGTACTCGATGCATGGTATCTCACTTGTACTGTGCATGGGTCAGATGTCCCGCAGGGACATGAGTGCCCATTCTTGCTCCATGTGCATTGCATGCATGCCCCTATGTGCCCTTGACTGGATGATCACTGTAATATGAGTCCTTGGTTACATACATTGCCTGCCATCTCATCGGCCTCCCCATGTCAACTGTGGCTCAGTCCTGCGTTGCACACATGTTTAGGCTCTGACAATCTGTGTGGCTCACAGGCCTCAGCCTGTTCAATGGCCAATGACTCTGTCCAACTCTTGTTGTGTCTTCTCCACACGTGGGCGGCCTCCGGAGTTTTCATCATGTGTCCTGCCCACTGTCCCAGCATCATTTGCAGTGTTGTAATTTGAATCACATTAAGCTGTTGATGCCAGTCAACACTGACTGTCAATACACAGGTGTATGGTCAGCCTTTTGATACCATGCTAGGCATCCCTGCTTTGGTACTGGGGTGGAGGGGTGCTTGGCTTCTAGACATGGTACACATTGAATGTACAATGCACATGATGTGTGAATTTGACATTGCACTGCCTTCACATTTCCTAGCACACACCATGGAGTGCTTGTACATGTAGGTAGTGAGTGGCGTACACATTTTCTGCACTGCATAGACCCACTTCCATGGTAACTGCCACCTTTCAACAGGTCTGATCACAGAAGCTATTCAAAGTAGACCCAGCATGCATGCCAGGTCATATGTTGTGTGTCACATGTCTGCCGGATGCCTTTGCTGTCGGTGTGTGTGTGTGTCGTGTGCTTCTGACATGTGTAGTGACCTTTTTTCTCTCTATTTTTCAGGTGATGACACAATGGAGGCGGAGGATGGTGTTGTCATGCCAGACACAGGGTTGGTAACACCACATCAACCCAGCACTAGTGGGGGTCGTGGGGTGGTAGGCCACGAAAACCCCCAAGTGCTGCAGTCCATCTTGTCTCTGGCTGCCTATGAGTTCAGCCTTGATGACGACTCTGACGTCCATGTTGAGTTGGATGAGCATCAAGTCCATGTGTCAGGGGTGAGTGATTCTGATGTGGACACTCCTCTGTCTGCGACACCTGCACTGAGGGATCAGACAGTCTTGGTTCCTCCGCCCGTGGTGGATCGGGACGCAGGGTCACCCTCCACACCACTCACTGATGTGCCTGGGACATCACGTCGACGGGGGCATGTAGTCGTGCAGCCGCAGGCGGTGCCAACACAGCGAGGACCCCCGGTCCTTGGGTCCCGAAGGGGCCAAGCCCGGCAACGCGGTCGCAGTGCGCAACTGCTGTATACTGAGTGGGAGCAAGACATGACTGCCAATTCAGAACGGCAGGGGGCAGCAATGGAGAACATCGCTGAGAGCATGGAGCGTGTGGCCCGATCTGTGCTCCCCCCTGCTAGGCAGGTGCTTCTCCAGCAGCAGGCGGCACGGTCCACGGCCCGCTCGCTCAGGCTGGGCATGGCGGCCTCAGACAGGGCACGCCAGGCTGAAATGTCGTCTCTGTGTCAAGCAATTGCTGCTCACGCAGAGGCGCACATGGATGCCCTGAGGGAGGAGTATGCTTCCCTCAGATCCACTCTGTGTGTCCTTATGATGTCCCAGAGGCAGCAGGCAGAGGAGAGGTTTGCACAGCTTGAGCGTACCATCTCGGCTGAGCTACAGGCTTGCCGGGAGGTGCAGCGGTTGTCCAGCCACGCCTTGCAGGAGGAACTCTGTGTTACACGTGCTACCTTGCAAGAGGAAGCACGTGTATCACGTGAGGTTCTGCATGCATACCTATGTCACATCGCCACACAGAACCAGGCTCACCCGTCCGGCAGACTTGCTGCCGACGAGGGGCAAGCTGCGGCTAGGCATGGCCAGGCTACTGTGCCATGTCCTCCTTTCCAGGATGAGCCAGATTCGGACGACCATCTATCTCCCACATAGGTCGGGCTGTGCAGGCGTTGAGCCCATGGAGGCTTTTTTTTTGGCTCAGCATCATCGCATGTGGATGTTTAGCAGTACCCTGTACCTCCCCCCTCCTGGGTGCCTCCCCTCCCCCCCGGGTCGTATGTGGCCATTTTTGATTTTTCTTTTAGTTTAGTTAGTTAAGTTTCTGTTTGATAGTTAGTTTAAATAAGTAATGTAGGTTTTCCATTGTTAGTGCAATTAGTTAATAGTTGATTTAGTTTAAAATTGCTAGTCTATTGTGCTTTCATGTGACGGTGCGGTGCTTTGTGGCTTTTGAAGGCATCCACTGTCTGTTCCAGCTGGGCCCTTCATGGTTGTCTTGTGTATGTGTTTGCTGCTTGGGGTCCTTGACTCACATATGCCACTCCTGCCTCCCTTATCCATGGGCTCGCAAGGATGGTTCGGTGTTACAGAATATTACACAAGGGCTTTGGACTGTCATATCTGTGGCATGTCTGGTGCTGTGTGACTTGTGTTGACACCCCTAGTGGGGATGATTTTGGTATCATTGTCCACTGTTTGGCTTTTGCTAGATGGGGTGTGTCATGAATAATGTGTACATTCATTGCTATGCATTGTGTAGTATGTTTCATATCTTTCCTGTACATGTGCTTGTTGCAATTCATGCTGTAGATAGTGTACCACACTTTGGATGTGAAAGACGGACTGATGGTGTGATTTGTGATGTGACTCTCTGACATGGTCAAGTAATGAGATGCCTGATGAGACACACACTTTGAAGCATTAATCATATTAATCATGTGTTTCATGCCCTTTCTGCAGGGGGATGAGCCTCCAGAGCACCTTTGCCAGCAGACATGGCCCATTGGACGACGGAAATCTGGACCCGTTTGTTGGTGCCCACATGCACATGTGTGCACAAGCATAGGCACAGGGATTGCAGACCCACATCCTAGAACTGCTGACATGTTCCAAGGAACTCCAGGCAAGGTGAGCATCATAGGGGGGCCACGACACAGCAAAGCTTGCACCAGGCGAGTTGCACATGCAGGCTTAGTCACAGCACTGAGGGTGAGCTTAGACGAATATTGGTGTTGAAGCACACAATGCAGCTCAGATGTGTTTGTGGGCTGATGGCTGTTGATAGTAGGGTTGTCTGGGACACATGCAGGGGCAGTGGCACATACCCTCCGGTACACCAAGGTCCATTGAGGCACTTGCATCAACCATGTAGCCTTCCGAGACATGGAAAGGGGCAGCTCACAGGGACATACAGCAAGGGACATACTCGGGTGCAGTGCATTTCATTTCCATGTACTTTATGATAAATGCACTGCAAACTTTGTTTCGGTCATGGTGGTACGCAACTTGCACTGAAGTCATGGCTTGCTATATGGGTCTGTCTGCTTACCCAGGGAACATTGCATGTTGTGTGAATTGTGACACATTGGTGTTCCATTTGCCACGCACCCACCGGCGGCTGACTTACTGCATTGACTGTGTATGACCCGTCACAGGGGTACTGATATATATGGGTACGAAGCATCTACACCAGATTGTCTGTTTGTAGAGTACTCTGTTGCTATGGGGCATGTTTGGTGGTGTGTTTTTGTGTAATTGGCACGTACTGGTTGTTGACTGTGGCTCTCTTTGCAGCATTGCAGTGCTCCTGTAACCGGACCTGAGAGTGTGCAGGCAGGAGGCCAGCACTCAAAATACAGAGCTAAGTGTCTTGTTGTATTTCTTTCAAACTGCTCAGCTTAGGCTTGCTGGGGGGGTGCACGAATGCATGGATGTATGTGTGATTCAATTTGGTATGTTTTTTTCCCCCTAATCACCCGGAATCCTATGCAATTTTGAAACCTGTACCCTCTACCTGGTGTTCCTGCTTCCCGTACCTATCCAAGCAACGTTCCCTAACCCTCTTTCCCCGCTGGGGTTGCGGATGCCTGTGTAAGCCCCGAACTTGCAGGCGCCAAAACCCTAGAGGGGGTGGTTGGTTCGTACCACTCCTAAGCCTGGACTACAGAAGGCCATAACAATGATGTCCAAGTTCGTTTGGATTGTGTATGTGTTCATGCAGGTAGTACATTTTCGTGCATTCCCTACTTTCATGTGTCATTGCTCCTCCCCTCTCCTGCCACTCATTCCAGTTATCCAGTGTGCCAACACCTGTCCCGACTGCATATCCCTGAACCTCCTTCCCCACCAGGGTCTCAGGGGCCTGTGTGAGTTTGACCTTGCAGGCACCCGGGACACGGTGGAGGTGGTTGTTTCATGACACTCCCGCACCTGTACACGGGACCTGTGAAAATACACATCCGTTCATGATGCATCATCCTATGTTATGTACCACACATGGTTCACATCCTGTTGTGACATTGTTTTACTGTGCTACCTTGGTTGTTGCATCATTGTGGTAGTACTTGGCCTTTGTGAGGTACTGCTACGTCAAGTCATCTACTGGAGGGTGTTCGGGTTCGTTTTTATGCCTTGGATTTTGTGATTTTGGAAATGAGTGTGGATTCTGAGGGTTCAGGCATCTTTTTACACACTAGGTGGGAGATGGTGATGAAGGGTAAAGGTGATCCTGTGGCCAGGTGGAATTGAGGGTTGGAGGCTCCATGACCCAGGTGCAGTTGTTCAGTGGGTCAGGGTCATTTGTGAGGGAGGGGGGGGTGTTGTTGTTGATAGTTGCCTTGCCCTGCAGTGTCATGGGAACCCTGACATTGTAATGGTGGTATCCTATGTACATGTTGTGTTCTGCTGATCAATGCCTGTTCATGTGTTGTGTTTTCCTTTCAGGTGCGAGGGGATAGTTGTGGTTTGACATGCTGGGGTGTACACATGGTGAATGTTCACATGTGATGTGTAGGGAACACTGATGGTCACTTGAGTGCACATGCATATGTGGAGTGCATGTCCTTACAGAACCACACACTTGCACTCTGATGCACTACATGTACTCCCACCCTTGCATATCCACGTGTACACTGTTTGCCTTCTGGTGCCCACTGTGTCCCTGCAGCACATTTTCTGTGACCGATTATGGATCCAGTACATGCCTAATTTGATGTTTGATGTGGTCTGTCACTTAGATGTGATGCTGAGGGTGTGCATCAAACACAATGGCTGTTCACTGTGCTGTGCGCTGAGCAGTGTGTTGCAGGAGTAGGACACTGCACACATGAGCTGCAGTGTTGATTTTGCAATGCATAATGTGCATGTAGACAGGCATTAATTGTTATGTTACGTCTACGACTGTTGTAATGCATTTGGAAATGACTTATTTTGGGTGGGAGATTTTGTTGGTCTGTCATTTCATCTGATTCCGGGTCAGGCATCATTGTCTGATGCCACTGTACATTTAGGACATGGCAATGTGTACCTTATCATTACTGTGTTGGTGTATGGGTATTGCTTGCCATGTCATGTTGTGGTTTGGGAGGGTTTGAGTGACATGACAGTGATGGCCATGGCCTGTTTTGCAGGTGTGTGTGATGCACACCTTGCATGTCAGGGTCATCCGCTTCTCAGAGCAACTAGCTGGGGGTAGATTTCTCTCCGCGGCAGGGCCCTCCCCCTGGAACAGACTTCCTGCCTGACTTGAACCTGAGGGGAACCATCTCCAGTTCTGGAAGCACCTCAAGACCTTCCTCTTTGCTTCTGCTTACTCTCTGCCTCTTCCTTGCAGAATTCTTCACTGGAACTGCACAGGAGCTGCACCTGGGCCACTCTCACCGACCTCGGTCCCTGGCCCAGCCACTCTCCACTTGCACTGCCTCCCTGGCAACCCCTGCACTGCAGTACTGACTCTCTATCCCTACAGCCCTCCCTTCCCAGCACTTGTCTGCACTTACCTTTGCAGTTGCCACCAGCCAACCTATGTATTATTTTTTTGGGCTACTTCCCCTGTACTGGACTCCCCCCCACCCTTCCCCTTGCACTTTTCCCTTCCCCCTACCCCTGCACTTGCACAATCTCAATGACACCTGGCCTAGTAGTACCGTTGTCTGTCTTCCCTTGTTCCCCCCTCCCTGCCTCATCGCGCCTTGAAATACTTGTGTATGGGCCATACCATGTCATATGTCATGTGTGCCTTTTGGTCACACAGGATAGCTTGTGTTTAAGTAGCTAGGGATGCAGACGATGTGGCACTTCCATGGCAACTATCTCAGGGTGGTAGGGTTGTGACAGTTGACTGTCTCTTTGTCATCATCGATTGTCACCTGGTATGTGCCAGGCCTGTGTGCACTCCGCAGGGGTGGGAGTTTAGGTGAAAAATGTGGCAACAAGCTGGGTCTGGGCTTCCTCGCCACGTGCCCTGTCCCCTCCCATGGGCAGCGCCTGTGGTTGGGGATGTGGGGACACCACCATGTCCACCGGGACGCCCTGCCGTGTTGCAACATTGTGCAGGACACATGCTGCCACAATGATCCTGCACACTACTGGTGGTGCATAGAGTAGTTGCCCACCAGAGCGGTCAAAGGAGCGGAAACGTGACTTGAGCACTCCGAATGTGCGCTCCACTATGCCCCTGGTTGCAATATGGGCGGCGTTGTATCTTACCTGGGGTGGTGTGGTGGGGTTCCGGATTGGCGTCATCATGTGGTTGCTCAGAGGGTAGGCACTGTTCCCTGGGGAGGTGATAATAGTTGAGATTATTAGGGTTTGGATATTTGTCTGTGTGTGACTTGCATGCATGTGCAAGGGCATTTGTACTGATCTAGGAGCCATGTGTCGCCATGCTGCCCAGCTTCCAGGGCCCGGCTCAGGGCGGACATTCTGTATATGAAACTGTCATGGGTGGAGCCAGGGTAGTTTGCATAGACAGAGGTGATGATTCCCTTTGCATCGCATACCACCTGTACATTGATGGAATGCCAGTGCTTGCGGTTTCTGTAGATGTGCTCAGTGGCCCTAGGTGGACGTAGGGCCACATGGGTGCAATCTATGGCACCAAGCACTTTGGGGAAGTGTGCCACCCTGAAAAAATCCAGGACAACGGCCTGCCTTTCTGCGGGTGTTCTGGGCATGTATATGTGCCTGCAGACTGAGGGGCGCGCTGTCATGATTGCCAGTACCTGGTATAGGCAGCGTGACTGCGTGGCCTGTGAGACCCCCCCCACTATGGCAGTGGTCCGCTGAAATGACCCAGTGGCCAAAAAATGCAGGACATTGAGCAGCTTCTCCAAGGGGCTCAATGCTTGGGAGCAAAGGGTGGGGGATGTAAGGTCATCTTCCCACTCCCTGACCAGGTCTAGGATGATATGGGGTGGAAACCTATACCTGCCGTAGACCTGGTCGTCAGGCATCCCAAAAAGGCTTGTCCGTGGTGCGAAAATGCGTGCCCTGGCTATTCTCCTCCTCCTGCGGTGTCCCACGATCAGTGCAGCGACAAATGGGGCATTCATCGTAGCTGTATTGTTGTTTGCGCGCACTTTTATGCTGTGCGCGGGGACGCTTCCGCCTGCCTTCGTGTGGGCGGACGCGTTGACGCCTGTGCCCGTCTTTTGCCGTGCGCGGGTTACCCGTATTCGGATATGTGGTAAGACTGTACGTCCGAGTGTCATCGCGTGTGATCGGAGGGGAGTGAGCGTACACGCGATTGGCCTGGGTACGTGTGTTTCGGGGTGCGCGGGAAGTTCCACACGCGATTAGCCTGGGTACGTGTGTTCCGGGGTGCGCGGGAACTTTCACACGCGATTGGTGGAAATCCACGTGTGTTCTGTCATCACGTGCAATGAGGGAAACACCCACGCGCGTCACGTCACAGACGCGCTCACGCGCTAAGGGCCTTTGGTCCAATGAAATCGCATATGCGTGCAGCCGTGCATACGCGCTAAGGGCCTTTCCTCGAATTACACGCTGACGTGCAGATTTTTCATGTGCCAAATCACTCCGTATCAAGCTGGCCACGCGCAAGCACACGGAAGACCACGCTCCTGCCCAGAAGGCCAAACTACTGCCCCCCAGAGCCCCGAGCACGCTCCCACCTGCCATCTGCTGCTGCCTGACTGCCTGCTGCCCACGTGCCCTGCCATTTGCTGCCTGCACATCAGCCAGGGGTGCTGTTGCTGTGACCACCCCTGCTGGAACCGAAGACTCCCGACTGGGATTCCATCACTCCACAGCCCAGCCCCAGGACCCAGTTGCCCACCCACTCCTGCCTCTGGGGTTGTCATGTCGGGGCAAACACCATCTGAGACCACTGTCAACCCCCGGCCAGAGAGGCAGAGGGGCACCAGCTTCAGTGCCACCGAAGTTGGTGTCCTGGTGGAGCAAGTCCTGGGGCAGTATGATGCCCTCTTTGGAAGTTCCCGCGCCGACAAGGAAGGACGGACTCGGATCTGGACTGACATTGTGACTGCCATCAACGCGGAGGGGGTGGCAGTCCGCGACTTACAACATGTCAAGAAGCGCTGGGAGGACTTCAGGTCCAGGACCCTGAACAAGGCCCGGCGCCTCTTGAAGGCAGCAGATGCCAAGGGGCGCCGGGGCCACTTGTCGGAAGAACAGATGAGGGTCCTGGAACGCATATCCCCAGCGCTCCACATCCAGGTCCTTGAGAGGCAGACCCTGGAGTCGAGCGGTAAGTGTACATGCATCCTGATTGTGAGCAGTGCGTGTGGTGATTTTTCAGTAGTGTGCAGGTTGCACATCTGTTTGTATGGGGTCGAGTATGGGTGGGGGTGTACAGGGCCGTGGGGCTAACACATGCGAGGGCTGGAATGTGTGAGACATGGATGGTGCTTGTGTGTGTAGGCTTGCATGCCAAATGCAGTTGTGTGGGCACACATGTTTGGATTAATGTGTATGTAAGTAGACATGTCCGTGATGTCACGCATGTATGTTGTTTTCGGCTGCATGTATCAGCACTGTGTACATGTGCATGTGTGTGTATTTGACAACAGTGATGCAACATGGATGCATGTGACAGCGGTATGTGGAAGCCTGATTGGCAGATGTGACATGGATGCCCGTCTGAACACTGCGACACTTGGCAGGGGTGTACACATGCATGCAAGTGTGGTGGTGTGTGTACATGTGTGGTGCACTTCCTGTGTTGCATGTGATGTCTGGCTCACCTTTGCCTGCTCATGCTGTTGTATGTGTATGGATGGTGCTGGCAGTTGCGATATGGCTGTGGTATGGCTCATGTGTGCGAGTTGAAATGACATGTGTGTTGGGGATTCTGATGACATGTCTGAGGTTTGCCAATGCCACTCATGTACAACTGTCATGTGTGTATGTGTCCATTGTACAGTGCCCTGATGCCTGTGTTTTGTTTCTCCCTGTCTGCAGCATCAACTGATGAAGAGGGCGGAGAAGGTGCTGTGGAGCACAGCGGCGGGGATCCCACCGCCAGCCGGAGACGCAAGGCCCGGCTCCCCTCCCATGTTGTCATCTCGTCGGGGAGTGAGGAGTCCGGTGCCGCGTCCCAGGCCCCAGCTGCCGGGGGGAGGTCCAAGAGGCGGAGGTTGGAGTTGGACTCCTCGGCAGCAGAAGGGGCAGCTGGGACCCCACAGGGCCCAACAGGGGAAGATGGCACAGAGTCATCCAGGTTGGTGGGGGGTTTGGTGGAGGAGGAGGCCGTGCAAGCACCAGAGACGGGGTCTGGAGGTGGGGATCCCACTGGTGCTAGTGGTGCAGTGCAGGACCAGGGACAGGAGGCAGCACAGGCAGCCGCGGAGGTGCCTGTGTGCAATCCTGTCCCTGATCCTGTCCCTGCATCATCTTGCACCAGCAGGGATGCCTACGTCCAGACCCGTTTTCAGGCAGGGGATGAGCTCACGTCAACTGGCCTTCCTCTGCCTGCGGACGTGGCTATCCAGGTCCGGGTTGAGCCTGTCCTGACTGGTGTGGCGTTGCGTCAACGGGCCATGCGAGGTGACCTGCAGTCTTTTCATGAGGAGACTGCACGTCATCTCGAATGGCTCGTTGACCACGTCAGCCTGCTGGGACAGGTCACCCAGGCCGGATTCCTCCATCTGATGGGGCTTGCTACGACCCCCTCCTCAACTGGACCCTCTACGCACCAGTCGTCCTCCGTGCCATCTTCCCACCCATCAGTCACCTGGGTGCCCTGTGGAGCTGCCTCTGACGGTGCGGCCAGGCTGGTGGAGGAGGTATCCCTGCCACAGTCGGGAGTCGGACGTCCAGCAGGGGTGGCCACATCTATGACTTCACCCTAGCCGGCGGAGGATGTGCAGGCAGCAGGAGGCAGTGCACGGGCAGAGGCACAGCAGCAGCAGCAACGTGGTGGGAGCCATGAAGGCTCGGGGCCTTCAACATCAGAGGGGCAGGCATCGGCCGGAGGGCAGGAGGACCCAGGACAGAGAGTGTCTTCCGTGTGGCAGCGGTTGGGCCACGCCATAGATGCGGAGCGGGCGGAAGAGGCACGGCTCACAATGGTCAGGGCGGAGAACTCCATGCTGAGGGCCCTGAGGCGGGCCGAGTGCCTCGAGGCAATCCGCAGGGGTTTGGAGGTGGAAACGTCGACGGCCCTGCGGACCCTCGGGGCCATGGAGGAGGACCGCCTCCGGGACATTGAGCAGGAGTTCGATGATGCCCTCGCCCGGGACATCCACAAGTGAGCCGTGAAACTAGCCCGCTGCCCTTGTACATAGTTATGTAGGTAGTGTTAGGTTTCATTTTTGTTTTGATTTTATTTGGACCTTTCGGACATTGGCCACATTTTTGTATATAGTTTATTTTATTAGTTAATGTAGTTAGATAGGTTTACTTTCTTTTGTTGGGATAATGGACCCTGGCTTGTTCCCATGTACATAGTTCACTGTTGGATTGTATTTTTTTTTCACATTTTAACCATGGAACAATGGCTTTCTTTTTTATTTCCCATTGGATTTTGTTTTGTGGACATTGACTTTGGACACCATTACTTTGGAATTTTATTTTTGGTTTTGCTTTTTTTCACGGACATGCTTCTTTTAATTTTTGTACATTCACATTTCTGTTTCTTCATTTTTGATTATATTTATGTTTCCTTTAATACATATTTTTTTTGGTGAACTTCAATGTGTGGTATCTCATTGGTTTCATGCATTTCATGATATGGGTTTTGAGATTCACTGACACCCATTGGGTGTATGTGAGGGAAATGTGTTTGTTTCGGAACTTGCAATTGGTGTTCTGTGATGTAATTGCAAATTATGAGTTGGTGGATGCAATACTCGGGTGGGTGTTTTGCATTTGGAGGCTGACCATAGGGACCAGGGATCTAGATTGTGATGACATGTTGGCTGGGGAACATGAGTTGCACATGGGTGGGGGCCTGCTGGCAGGTGCCCCACAGTGCTGGGGGTGGGGGTGGTGGGGAACATGAGTTGGACATGGGTGGGGGCCTGCTGGCAGGTGCCCCACAGTGCTGGGGGGTGGGGGTGGGGGGGAACATGAGTTGGACATGGGTGGGGGCCTGCTGGCAGGTGCCCCACAGTGCTGGGGGGGTGGGGGTGGTGGGACACATGGGTGGGGGCCTGGTGGAGGCTGCCCCTGGTGGCAGGGGGTGGGGGTGGTGGGAGACATGGGTGGGGACCTGGTGGAGGCTGCCCCTGCACTGCTGGGGGGTGGGGGTGGTGGGAGACATGGGTGGGGGCCTGGTGGAGGCTGCCCCTGGTGGCTGGGGGGTGGGGGTGGTGGGAGACATGGTTGGGGGCCTGGTGGAGGCTGCCCCTGGTGGCTGGGGGGTGGGGGTGCTGGGAGACATGGGTGGGGGCCTGGTGGAGGCTGCCCCTGGTGGCTGGGGGGTGGGGGTGGTGGGAGACATGGGTGGGGGCCTGGTGGAGGGTGCCCCTGCACTGCTGGGGGGTGGGGGTGGTGGGAGACATGGGTGGGGCCTGGTAGAGGGTGCCCCTGGTGGCTGGGGGGTGGGGTGGTGGGAGACATGGGTGGGGGCCTGGTGGAGGGTGCCCCTGCACTGCTGGGGGGTGGGGGGGGTGGGAGACATGGGTGGGGGCCTGGTGGAGGGTGCCCCTGCACTGCTGGGGGTGGTGGGAGACATGGGTGGGGGCCTGGTGGAGGCTGCCCCTGCACTGCTGGGGGGTGGGGGTGGTGGGAGACATGGGTGGGGGCCTGGTGGAGGCTGCCCCTGGTGGCTGGGGGGTGGGGGTGGTGGGAGACATGGGTGGGGGCCTGCTGGCAGGTGCCCCAAGTGCTGGGGGGTGGGGGTGGTGGGGAACATGAGTTGGACATGGGTGGGGGCCTGCTGGCAGGTGCCCCACAGGGCTGGGGGGTGGGGGTGGTGGGGAACATGAGTTGGACATGGGTGGGGGCCTGCTGGCAGGTGCCCCACAGTGCTGGGGGGTGGGGGTGGTGGGGAACATGAGTTGGACATGGGTGGGGTCCTGCTGGCAGGTGCTCCACATTGCTGGGGGGTGGGGGTGGTGGGGAACATGAGTTGGTCATGGGTGGGGGCCTGCTGGCAGGTGCCCCACAGTGCTTGGGGGTGGGGGTGGTGGGACACATGGGTGGGGGCCTGGTGGAGGTTGCCCCTGGTGGCTGGGGGGAGGGGGTGCTGGGAGACATGGGTGGGGGCCTGGTGGAGGCTGCCCCTGGTGGCTGGGGGGTGGGGGTGGTGGGAGACATGGGTGGGGGCCTGGTGGAGGGTGCCCCTGGTGGCTGGGGGGTGGGGGTGGTGGGAGACATGGGTGGGGGCCTGGTGGAGGCTGCCCCTGGTGGCTGGGGGTTGGGGGTGGTGGGAGACATGGGTGGGGGCCTGGTGGAGGCTGCCCCTGGTGGCTGGGGGGTGGGGGTGCTGGGAGACATGGGTGGGGGCCTGGTGGAGGCTGCCCCTGGTGGCTGGGGGGGGTGGTGGGAGACATGGGTGGGGGCCTGGTGGAGGCTGCCCCTGGTGGCTGGGGGGTGGGGGTGGTGGGAGACATGTGTGGGGGCCTGGTGGAGGCTGCCCCTGGTGGCTGGGGGGTGGGGTGGTGGGAGACATGGGTGGGGGCCTGGTGGAGGGTGCCCCTGCACTGCTGGGGGGCGGGGGTGGTGGGAGACATGGGTGGGGGCCTGGTGGAGGGTGCCCCTGGTGGCTGGGGGGTGGGGGTGGTGGGAGACATGGGTGGGGGCCTGGTGGAGGGTGCCCCTGCACTGCTGGGGGGTGGGGTGGTGGGAGACATGGGTGGGGGCCTGGTGGAGGGTGCCCCTGCACTGCTGGGGGTGGTGGGAGACATGGGTGGGGGCCTGATGGAGGCTGCCCCTGCACTGCTGGGGGATGGGGGTGGTGGGAGACATGGGTGGGGGCCTGCTGGCAGGTGCCCCACAGTGCTGGGGGGTGGGGGTGGTGGGGAACATGAGTTGGACATGGGTGGGGGCCTGCTGGCAGGTGCCCCACAGTGCTGGGGGGTGGGGGTGGTGGGGAACATGAGTTGGACATGGGTGGGGGCCTGCTGGCAGGTGCCCCACAGTGCTGGGGGGTGGGGGTGGTGGGGAACATGAGTTGGACATTGGTGGGGGCCTGCTGGCAGGTGCCCCACATTGCTGGGTGGTGGGGTGGTGCTGAACATGAGTTGGACATGGGTGGGGGCCTGCTGGAGGCTGCCCCTCGTGGCTGGGGGGTGGGGGTGGTGGGAGACATGGTAGGGGCCTGGTGGAGGCTGCCCCTGGTGGCTGGGGGGTGGGGGTGGTGGGAGACATGGGTGGGGGCCTGGTGGAGGCTGCCCCTGGTGGCTGGGGGGTGGGGGTGGTGGGAGACATGGGTGGGGGCCTGGTGGAGGGTGCCCCTGCACTGCTGGGGGGTGGTGGTGGTGGGAGACATGGGTGGGGGCCTGGTGGAGGGTGCCCCTGGTGGCTGGGGGTGCAGGGGGACATGCGTTGGTGGGCAGTAGTGCAAGTTGACATGTGGGTTGGCTGGGGGTCATGGCCATGGTGTGCCTGCAGGACATGTGCAGGGTAGGCCCCTGTGGTGTGAGCCACCTGCAGGGGCCGTGGAGGGTGTAGAGGGAACACCTGGGAGGACCCACACGTGCAATTCACGTGTGGTGCTCCCCGCGCACCCCTGTAATACACGTACCCTGATGGAATCGCGTGTGGAACTTCCCGCGCACCCCTGAAATGCGCGTACCCAGCTCGCCCGGGCCCAATCGCGTGTGGAACTTCCCGCGCACCCCTGAAATACACGTACCCTGATGGAATAGCGTGTCGAACTTCCCGCGCACCCCTGGAATACACGTACCCTGCTGATGTCGCATTTGAAACTTCCCACGCACCACGAAATACACGTACCCTGATGAAATCGCGTTTGGAACTTCCCGCGCACCCCTGAAATACACGTGCCCTGCTGATGTCCCGTGTGAAACTTCCCCCGCACCCCAAAATAAACATACAATGATGAAATCGCGTGTGGAAATTCCCGCGCACCCCTGAAATACACGTACCCTGCTGAAATCGCGTGTGAAACTTGCCCCGCACCCCGAAATACACGTACCCTGCTGAAATCCCGTGTGGCACTTCCCGCGCACCCCTGAGATACGCGTACCCTGCGGAAATCGCGTGTGGAACTTCCCACGCACCCCTGAAATACGCATACCCTATTCGCACGGGGCCAATCGCGTGAGGTACTTCCCGCGCACCCCAGTGATACACGTAGCCCGCTTGCCGTGCTGGTACAGGGTTAGCGCAGCCCTTTGCGCTGGATTGGGTATATTGATGGCTTTTCCCTGCGCGAGAGGTGTTCTTGGTGGCGTAACTGGCGCTGCTGCAGGGTCGCTGCGCCACTGTGCACCACGGCTGGTTTTGGTGGCTGGAATCCATGAATACGCTGTGCGCGGAAATGGATTTTAGCGCACGCGGCTGGCGCAGGGATTCGCACGCGCACACTGTGCGCCAGCCGCGTGCGCCACTTGTGCGCTGAATTCTATGAATTACCCCCAAAGACACAAGAACACATACCAATATGGGTATATACAGGGAAAGTGAAGTTAGCAAAAAAGCACAAGTAGTAGCAGAAACAATTCATAACTTAACTGATTAGTTTCATGCAAATAAATGATTGCTCTGTTTCAAAGATTCTATTTACCCTATGTATATGTATCACTTGATGTGATTGGACCCTAAGGAAAGTAGTGTGAGTACAATGTATACAAATATGACCATATACAGGGAAAGTACAGCCATAAAAAAAAACAACAGAACTATCAGAAAGTGCTCATAAGTCTAGTGATTATCTTTATGCACAAAAAGGATTGATGTCTTTCAAGCTTGTGTTTTCCCATATGTATATGTTTCATATGATGTGACTGTACTTTAAGGGAATTACTGTAAGAACCTACTAGAAGGATATGTCTACAAATAAAATAAAATTCTTAGTTTCTGACTGTTACTGAACAAAACCATGTGGCCTAGATATGTCAGCAAAAGAAAAAATAGTGAGCCAGACATGTGATGTCATCAGTGATGTCATCAATGACATTTGTGATGTCATCTTTGATGTCCTGGGTTTTAGTCTTAGCAGTGCACGGTGGTGGCGCGAGTTATGGTTGCTTAGCTTACCATAACTGGCGAATTTCAAGGGTTTTTCGGTTTTACTTAGAACCATAACGTCCCTTTAACAAAGTTTTTTCACTGAATATATATATATATAATATATATATAACTTTTGTTTTCAAAATCACATATACGTACAATAATGTTCTATAATGTTTTCTAAATATCACGTGTTTTTCTAAATACAATGCACATTTCACAGTAAAGGCAACGTGCAGTCATTCTCTGGATTTTCCTAATCATGACTTCAAGAATATAGATACACTTTAATTGTGCCCTTAAAATAATTGACATATTCATTTTGAAATGTAGTCCAGTATGTATCTCAGTTCCCGTGTGAGCAGGTATTATCGGGCCTGCTGTGTCTAAACTACCTCTGTGTGGCGTGCTTGATATATGTGTTTTATTGTTGTTATATTTGTGATGATGTACTTAAATGGTCTTATGGCCAAAAAAAAGTTATTGATGATGACAATCCTGCCCATCACGATCCACACCATCAACTTGCATCCGTGCAACTGCCTCAGCATAAGTCAAATTGTGAGGCACTCTCACTTATTGCACATGGGCCACAAACACATATACACAGCACTTCTTTCTTATGCATAACACAGTGATTCCAACCATCATTCCTACACATAAGCTTTGCCTTACTCACGCACTCCTTGACATCATGGCTACCTCAACACTTTGCACAACACTGTACACCTCTGCATACACTGGCTACATAACCAAACCTCTGACACCGAAAACACTGCAATGGAGGGAGCACATACTTTGCCTCCTGGAATCTCTCATAGCCAACCCTCAGAAACTGGGGCACCTCCACAGGTTGAAACATCACAAACACAGTAGTCAAGAGGACTACCTCATCGCCATTCCTTTGACCCACCAATCACATCCCAGCATCATTATCATGCTTAAGCTCTGCCATTACAAGGTCCAAATCAGTACTGGCCGGTACTCCATTTATTACTGCCTCACCTTGATCCACATGTGTGGGTGGCACAGTACACACCACAGGAATCCCCACCACTTTGGGCACATCCAGCATCTTCTCCTTTTGATCAAAAAGCTTGCAGCAAAGCAAAAGCTTACCCACACCCACACCCTCACCCACACCCACATTACATATAAAAGGAGGTGAACAAGCCCACTCCTTTACAGAATCCACACTCCTGTACTGATTCCACAATTTCAATTGGGCACACCTTCCTGAAATCCTGACCTTCCACAACACTCACCACAATAACCACAAACTCCCTCTCCTTAAGGGCACTAACAGCACCCTCATGCAGCACACAAGACCCACTACTCTCCACAGCTTCTGCAACACACCTTACTGCACCATTCACCCTTGCTGGATGAAGAGGCACCACCTATTCCTACACCACATACAGTGAAGACACAGCAATGCCACAGTCACCATCGACCATCCTATCATAGCAGACCTGCTCCTTTTCATATCCTGCCACTTACACTTTTTCTTGAAAGGAACGCACTGCCACTCAGAGCCAGAATCACTAGAACCCGAGGAGTCCTCCATTGAAAAACATACCCCTTGCCCTACCCTACCGCTCAACTCCTTGCTCTCTGAGCTCTGCCTACAGGCTGACACTCTCCATCATGACCCGAGTTCTCCTCAAAAATAATTTGGAGACTCCTCTCCAATGTCTCCAGGAGTACACACTTCAAAAGCAAGTGACAGCTCGACTCAGCTTTCAGTTCGCCTCCCTCTCCCGTTCTCAGTGCAATGGACCTCCTCCTTCCTCTAGCTTGCAACCTCTCTCCGGGTTTGAATTGCCGCACAATCCTCTCCCAGGGAAACCGGCCGCACATCCATTGCTACGCACTCCAAGAAGCACTGCTGTCCAACAACAGATGTGCAGCCGTTTCTGACACCTTCTCTTTCACTTCACCTGACCATACTCCAATAGTGCAGCCGTCACGTCGTCACGAAAGTGGCAAACATAAGCCTGCCTCGCGCAAGCAATGGCCCACACTGAATAAGTATTCAAATCCACAATCAGCTGTTTGTCTATTCACGTGAGCCTGATTGTAATGATGATGGCCTGCCTTTCCAGACATATCAGTACAATGCCCTGTGCGTTATATTTTACTTAGATAGCTGGCGTGGCACAATGGTACACTTATAAACCTTGTAGAGTGTTCTAATAAATATTCTTGGTTACATTTTAGTGGAATAAATAAGGGAGGTGAACATTCTTACTCTTTAATGAAGAGACGGACACGAATGATGTTACTGAGAAAACATTGCCCATAAAGCAGAAATCCGCCACAGTTTTAATGATTCTAAGACGCAGAGAAGCAACAGAAAGTGAGAAAGGCCTGTAGCGATGGATTTTTCCATTATCTCGCATGTTCTTCCATCTGCAAGACGTTTGAAATGCTTGCACTTAAGTACATTTGGCTTGCTTTCAAAAATGGTTTGGATTTTTTTTTAAAAAACCATTCTTGTCTTTGTTCGTGTTTCTCTGTCTTCACAGTGCAATTGTGTTTTCATATGAGTGAGCTAAGTGATGGACGTGGACATGAGAACGTTATCCTTGAAATGACATGAAAATGACACCCTCGCGACAGCCATTTAGCCGAATCTAGAGTAAGTGCATTTGCTTTCCTTTTGGTCACCGCACACGGTTATTTGGTTCTGTACTATGAGCATCAATGATTCTGTCGTTTTTTCTTGCTTTCCTTAAAATGCTTGCCCGCGGTGCTTCTAGCAACGTACAGAAGAGCTGTAAAGAAAACGTACACACACAGACAGTCAAATGTGACTATAAGGCAAAAGCATAATGACAGACATTGCATGACCTAAAATGACGATTTGCTTTATAATGGAAATACTTGCGTATAGGCGCCATTCAAATGTCCGATACATGATGGTTAAACATAAAGACAACTGCCCATCGGTTTAGAACACAAGAGTACAGCAAACTCTGTGTTTTTAAAACGCACAAGTCCTCTTATTACGTTCATATCATATCGGAGGAAGAGGGTGTACTGCCTGTCTTGCCGTCCAAGTGGTCCAAAAGCACCTAATAGTCATATTAAGGTACAATCTGAGTTTGACCGCCCACGCCCCACCCCCCGTCCCCCAACCCCTGGTCATCAGTCCAGAACAAATACTCCTTGGTTTTTCATGAAACACCCCACTTCCCCCATCTGACCGCCCCTATTAATATTCTTCTTCTCCTTGCACCGAATGTCTAGCTCCCTCCTGAATCTCTATGTCCATCAACCATAATGGGAAGCGTCGCTCCACCTACTTGCCCTCTGCCACTGGATCTCCCTTCTGCGCCATATCAAAAACAGCATCAACATGTTAGCATTAAAGTTGCCCCACACGGAGCATTGCCTACACTTCGAAGGGACTACCATGCTTTGCCAGCCCATAGCTTTCCACTCATTGAACACTATGGCATATGTGCTGACATCCCGCCAGTAAATAACCCTCATTTACCCCTGTTTGTCTCTTCTCTTGTCCTACACTGTATCTGCCATTAGCAGGTTCCTTGCCTATTCTTCACCTTTCAATTGAAAGGCACACACTTGCAGCAGTTCAAGGGCACTGTATGTAACTCTGTTTTACTCATTACTTTACTATGTTCATAATCAATTCAAATAGAAACAGAAATGCGTTAATGAGACCCTTTGAATTATTTGCTGTGGCAGCAGTTACAAAGCAGGGAGATGCTGATAAAACATCACTCTTATGTAGTTTTAGAACCCAAACAATGCACATCTTGTGTGATGAATCTGGCAATGTCATCTCTCCTTTCCCCGGGGAAGGCTCTGTAATGTGGCCAAGGAAAGGCCACCTGACTATGACCCTGGTTGTGGCTAATTGCAGGAGGACCACTTGGGAGGAGACAGTCCTCAGAGAAGGGGATATAATTCACTAGATGAGACATGGTATTTCTCTTCCATCCCAAGAACCAATAATCCCCTCCCCATCACATTCCAAGCATGTGTGGGATACTGTAACCACTTTCTTAAAGATACTGGAATGAGGAAGAAGGGTAGAGAACAAAGATTACCAGAGCATGGAAACCAACATGCCACTGTAATTGTTGCAAAGGGCTACATGATGTCAGGATATTTAAATTGTCTACAGCTGTTGTAGAGAAGGGAGAAGGTTTGGAGAGAGACTTCTCCCTGGAGTCGAATGGGAGTTCAATGGGTGGCGTGCAGAGTGAGGTAGAAGAAACATATGGAGAGGAGATGGTGTCCGAGTCGAAGGCAGGTCCTAAAGAGCCCCAAAGCTGATGTCGTTAGTCAAAGCCAGAGCAAGGGGTTCACACCAGAGTGGAAAAGCCGGAATGCCGGAGAGACACTGTACCACTGCTGGAAGGTTGTGCCTGAGCAGCATAAAGCCGAGAAAGCCAGAGAAAGACCTGAACGAGATTGAATGAGGCAAAAAGGACAGTTTAGACCGGTGAGTCCACAGTGAAGGGTTGTGATGCTTGGACAGTAGTTGTGAGGTCTGGAAAGGTGGTCCTCTTTGTGAAGGAACTGCCATATTAAAATGGGATGGGTCATTAAGAGAGGCAGTGCCCACTGCAACCAAGAAGTGGGGTTGCTTAAAAACCATCAGACAGCCATACAGTTACTAAAAGGCTGCAACCCCAAAAAAGAATGAAGTTGTGGTGGGAACCGGAGGCCTGTACAGGCTTCGCTCTAGGCAAGGAGCGAGAACGCTCCATGCCGCTGACTGGGGAAAGCCACAAAAGTCCAGCAAATACTGAGGCGAGTACCTGAATTTGTAGTTTTGTAGTGAAAGAAATCATATGTTGTCGGTGAACCCAGAGGGGAGAAGGGGATGCTGAAACTGAGGCAAAGAGATAGTGAAAGAGTGAATGGGTTGCCAAGAGCAGGGAAGAGTGTAAACCTCATTGGAATCAGTTCCATTTTCACCATCACAGTACTTTGTCATTAATTAACTTGGGGAAGACACATGCCCCTTGTGTTGAATGAGAAAGAAAGATTGCAACATAAAGTCCTGGCAGGAGAGTATACCAGATGAATTGAGGTACTTGGATTTGCACCCATAAGGAATTGTACAAGATAACCTGGCAGGGGAGTATAGCAGGTGTTTTGGGAGTCTGGGGCCTGCATCCAAAATGTGTAAAGAAACTGTAAAAGAGGACCTGACAGGGAAGTATACCAGGTGTCTTGTGAGTCTGGGACTCACACCAAGTTGGCCTCTCTTGGCCCTCTTCCTGCTCCCACCTGTGAGCTAAAATCATTGGAGTCATCTTCGACTCTACACTTTCCTTCTCGCCTCAGATCTCAGACGTCTCTAAGAAGTCACACTACCAGCTGCACCTCCTCAGAGGTATTCTCCATTTTCTCTCCTTCACCGAGAAGCTCACTGTCTCCAACGCTCTGGTTCTCTTTAGGCTGGACTACTGCAACAGCCTCTTTCTAAATCTGCCTGCCTCTACTCTCCGCCCTCTATAACTCATCCAAAACAGGACTGTGAGACGTTTCCTTGGCCTCAAGCCCAGGGATCGTATTTCTCCATGACTGAAATCTTTGCACTTGCGCCCATTGGCTGCGAGGATTAGGTTCAAACCCCTCTGCACTGTCCACAAGGCCTTCTGGGGCCTGGGACCTCAATACCTTCAACTCTCCCTTCCTAAATATCTTCCCTCTCAAGCTCTTCGCTCATCCACCTCCAACTCTCTCTGTGTCAGTCACTTCTGCAAACAGCAAGTTGGTGGTAGATCTCTTTCTTCTAGTGGGGCCTCCCTCTGGAACGGCCTCCCTGCCTCTCTAAAACTTGAGGAGAACCATCTCTGGTTCCGGAAGCACCTCAAGACCTTCCTCTTTGCTTCTGCCTTCTCTCCTCCTCTCCTCTGCTGATCTTGTGATGAATCTGAAACTGCACTGGCTACCTGGCTACCCTCTGATCTTGGGCCCAGGTCCCCTCCCCACCAGCTGCACCCCTGCACTGCTCCCCTGGCAATCCTTGCACTCAGGGACTGTTCTGTATCCTCAAAGCCCATACAAGCACCTGACACCTGATGTCTGCACTTACCCTTGCACTTGCCACCAGCTGGCCGCACTTCCATTTATTGTCCTTATTTATTGCACTGTTATCCTATGTACTGCACTGTCCCTTCCTGTCTTCCCCTGCACTTGTCCCCTTCCCCCCTCCTCTGCACTTGCGTGATATCAATGTCAACTGGCCTAGCAGGATCACTGTCTCTGTCCTCCATCTGTTTGCCCTCTTTTGCCTTGTCACACCTTGAAACACGTGTGTATAGACACGTTATAAATGCCATATCAAAAAATATCACATCATATCTTGGAAAAAGAATCCTAAGGAAGGCCCATTCCCTTGGGATTCTAATGTTATTGAATTTGGAAAAGGCCTGGGGAAGGGAGTCCTTTTCCATGGAGTGAATTGCAACTCAAGAGGAGGGAGTTATCCTCTTGCGCAATAAAGCACAGCGTTATTCTTTGAACTGTTGTTTTACTGGAGAGAATCCTGGGGAAGGGATTCATTCACTTTGGAACTGTGGACATTATCTATTTGGAAATTTTGATGGAGTTATACCTTTTGTTGAACCTGAACATTTGCACACTTTCCGAGCCTATGACAATATCCAGAACATCTTAGAGTTTGTTTTAGAATGCAAGGGCTAGGATAGGATTTTGGACACAGGCCATTTTTGCTTTAGACATCTTGACACATGTCAGGCCCTTAGTTTTGGTTGAGGCAGGGAACTGCATCCTAAATTAAGAATAGTGAGGCATTTTCCAACCCCTTTATCATTTAACAAAGGTTTATGACAATCACCATGAGTCTTCAGTGTCTGCATCTCATTCCTGTTTCCTTACTCTTGGCATCTCTTGTTAATCAGTGACAAAACACATAATTTGCAAGGGTTGTTCGCTGTCCTGATGAAAGTTGACTCTTACCTCCAATATTGAGGCTCCTAAATAGTAGGAACATAATTTGACAGTAGTAACAGAAACACTAATTGCAACTCATTGTGATATGATAGTATGTTCATCAGTTTGTCCTTCAGTCTGTCAAAGAACCTGGTTCTGGCATTTGTGCCTCTATCCCTCTACCCTCTACCCTCTTTAAAGTCTCTATTTCTATTGGGATCTTCCTGTCCTCAATAAAACTTTAACTCCAACCATCCTGCTAACTATCACCTGCATCTCTCCACCTTCATTGTGATGCAGACACATTTGAGAGTTATAATCTGTGCTCATGATTTCGCAATGGTGATTTGTTGACTGTTCTTGAAGCTGCTGTTGCATTGTGTGACCCACTGAGATGATTTGGGAGATTGGAAGGTGTGGGCGCAGCTGCCTGTTTGGTTAATTGTGTTCTAGAGGCACAATACAGGAGGTTCCTGAACATACCCTGCCCTTCAACCATGTGTGCAATAGCGATCATTGCTTTGTGTGATCCTCTTCATGGCAAGAAATATGTGATGTGCTGTCATGAAAGGAATAGAAGTTGAACATTCCTCAATGTGGAGTTGGAGGGTTGAGTGGTCAAGTGAACGATTCGCTACCACACTGCTTCATTTTGGCCCAGATTATCCGAGTTAGACATCACTTGATGTTGTCCCCTTAAGACAGTGAGCTGTCCAAAACCTCTGATGCAAGAGTTTTGTTCCCCAAAATACAGTTGAACCTAGGGTAAATCCAGAGATTCTGATCAATTGTGAAATGCATATTAAAACAGATTCTAAATGATAGTAACACCATAGAACTAACCACCAGCTTGTGAGATCCTGTATTTGCAAGCCTCTTCATCTCACAGTTAGTAGCTCAGATGTGCCAGTGGTGTTGTACAGTCAAGGAGCATCCTGCTCCTATTTGTGATTCTCACCCACAAAGCAAAACAGTAAGAGTGCAATATGGTGGATCAGGGCTATGACCTAGTATTGGAAAAGTTGTTGTATTATCTACCTAGTTATGTTGAACACCCCATCTGGCAATTGCGTTGGTGCTCTCCTTCCCTGAACAAGTCAATGCAGATGACCACTGGTTTTCAGCTTGCCCAACAATGGAGATTGGTTCCAACTGACAAACACCATGTAAACTCATCTTAGAACTGGCGAGACAGGAACTGCCAGGATATATGTGAAATCTAAATGCAGGTTTTGATTATCGTACCAGAAGAGGATTCCATCCCAGTATGTAGCATCGGAGCCCATAGGCACCTGAAAGTTGGAGGCTTATTCCATTGGTCCCTTGGCACAGAAAAACACAAACATTATAATTTCTTGCCCCACTGCTTTAATCCAATGACAAATGGATACCAGTTACTGTTTCCCAGTGGAGGCTGGCCTGGTAGACGATGACTGGTAGATATACCCAGAATATTTGGTAACTGAGGAAGATAAAGGAATGTACTCCCAAGAATGAACTGGGCAGAGCTATTAGCTCCCCATTAATGTGGGAAGACATTGATCAAGATGTCCTTCCTTAATTCGGGAATTTACAAATGGCAGTGTTTTCTAGTCTGGTGTACATGGACCAAAAAATAACAAACAGGTTGGTTTCAGTAATCTATGTGCACAGAGACCACAAGATACACCCCAATGCACACTTACATTTCTTCAATGATCAGCCATTGTGTTTTTAAAACGCGCAGGTCCTCTTATTACGTTCATATCATCTCGGAGGCAGAAGGTGTACCGCCCACGCCTCACCCCCCTACCCCCACCTCGTGGTCATCAGTCCAGAACAAATATAGGTTTTCAGGGTGTAGGATGTTTTTATATTTAAGTTTCAAATGAGCAGGCGCAGAAATGTTTTGTAACACGGTGTATAATCCTGGTGGTGCATGATCATTGTGTATGCACATTGCATGCCCATGAACACGAATGCACCAATGAGGAACGGATATATATTGCTTCTTATTATTAATGTGTCAAGGTTTTCTGGGTGTTGCCAATACAAGCCTGCACATCTTTTCCACTCTTAAGTTTATTTTGTTAATTGTTGTGATTACTGGGGCTCTGGCATTGCACGTTGCAGGCCCGACGTTCAATTGCAATGGGCTGCAACTTTAGTAATTTAGAGTTCAGTTCCCCCACTTCTGTCCTTGTTTATTCTGCTGTGCAGATGCCTATAATAAACCTCCCCTATGGTTATCTGTTGCGATTAGCCCTAACACACCATTGCTTTAGCTAAGATTCTACCACAGAATGAAGTCAGGGTGGAATTGATTGCATGCCCATATTCCTTAAGGAAGCATTAGCCTCAGTAAAGGCTATCTCACTTTAAATGTGTATTGACTGGACAAAGAGAGGCATCGCCTAAAGGTGTTAACCTGCTATATGCATGTGCATCCTGATTTCCCCTCTTTGCTGTGGGACAGTTAATATGCTTGAAGATTATTGAAGTTCAAGTTGACTCATGTCATGAAACCTCATTGATAGCATCAGGGAAAACATGAAGTGGAATTTCCTTTAGGAAAAACCTACATTATAATATATGGAAAGCACAACTGCCTCTACGTACAAAAGTTATTTTTCTATGCCATAGAAAATACATTCTTGGCATTACGTATTACATGTTGTTTGTGTGATCAGATATGTTTTCCAAGGATACAAAACTGCACCAAAAAGGTATTTAACATTTTTCCACTCCCCTTTTGCAAATGAAACCTAAAACTGCAGCAGATCAAGATATGTGTGTTGTTAATATCTGCAGGCAGATGTTCCCTGCTGCAGGCAGTGGGGACCACAACATCATTTCAAAATGGGACCCTGGACGTCACCTTCCATTGTCACTGGGAAGTGTATTAGAGCACCGTAAGGAGATAGAATTCTGCAAATATTTTAAAACAACAGATGTTTAATGTAAAAGGTGGATTTTTCTTAGTCCCCACTAGGCATTGCTTCTCTGTCAAACGTAAATCCTAGATCAAGAAGCACATAGAGAACTCTCTGCCGATGCATCAGTCAGGCAGATTGATCTAAACCTGGGCCAACTCTCATGATTCAAGCCCGGGTTTGGAGCAACCCACATGCTGGTTGAACACACTAGCCATGTTCCCTTCCACTCCCCGCCTTTTCACCCATCACTTCTGCACCATTGACCCATCTGGGACGATCCGTGACTCATTTGCAGTGCATTGCAGATATCTGAGTTTCCTCAGGCTACTCTATAGCTGTCTATTACCTTATGATTCACTTATATAAATAGTAGAACATGACGGTACGCAGCTCTTGGCTGGACCGCTCACTAATCATAGAAGCTTGACTACAGAGATGCCTCAGAACTTAAGGTGAGATGGTTGGACCTTGTTGATCTCGCAGTTTTTCTCATTCTATTCACCTCGATTTACACGTGATTATATATACGTTTTCACATCGATATAAACCCTAAACACATCTACAATTTTATTTTGTAGTACCAAGAACAGTGGGTCCTCTATATGCACTAATCTGCACTGACTCCCCTTTGCTTAACTACATTGGTATCACTGGGACCAACGAACTTATGAGGTACATTTACGAACTCATGGTATCTGATTTATAAATTTACCTAATTATATATATATTCTAATTGAGATATTTGGATTCACGATTTGAATATACTTATATGAGCTTTTGCTTGAATTATTTCTAGAATTTTATGAATGACTAAGACCCTGATGAAGAGAAGAACTGTTGAAATGTGTTGGGTTTCATATAGAAACACATATTTTTGTGCTTTGATGAACATAATCATCGAATACCATTCAGTGTATAAGCTTGGAAACCTATCTATTATTATACTTGTGTATTTTTGATAAACATATTTGACTCATTGAAAGATCTTATTTCTATACAAATGTAAAGGTTTGTCTGACTTAGCCCTTGATGGTGCGCAGTGGACGCGGGTACCCTATAATGGTAGTTTTTTTTTAATTTTTATTTTTTATTGATATAGCTGACATAAATCAACTTTACAAAATATTATTTTCAGAATTACAATTACAATTTAAACATTAAAAACAACAAACAAACAGTTAAGTTCATTTCAACATTAACAAATCCGTTTCTTGCACAAAAAGGATCCAGCCTTAGCTTAAAATTTACAAAAGAAAGAAAAAGAATAAGTGTGTCGAATCAAACAAACAACACAATAAAATATAATGAAAACCAAGAGCAATAGCAAAAGGAATGACACCATACATAGACCCAATTGTAAGGACATCCATTGACTCAGTTGATTCCGGAATGTCATATCCACAATTAGAGTTGCATTTTGTTTTCTTAGATGTATATATAATGTCTTTGAATTCAACAGTATTTGCATTAATTGCTCTCATTAAGTTTCAAGTTATGCAAGCAAGTGCTCTTATTCTTACTTCCGTAAAGAAACCAGCATGTATCATCTTCCATAGAGTTGATAGTGAAAGAAACCTATAGAACTCCATGAGATATTTTAAATGTATTAGCTGTTGATCAGCCAATGCAACACACTCTGTCAAGAGGTGACTTAATATTTCTTCTTGTACCTTTTGGCAAAAACGCCAATAGTTTTCAGACATTTTAATTAGTTTGCAGCGAGCCAACACCTTTACTGCCAGCCAAAAGTTCAATCTCAAACGAATGAATTCATTTCTGTGTGGTTTTGAAGGCGATTTCAGAAAATAAAGCTCAGCTTGACCATATTTTTTAATTGCAAACAGTTCTGTATTGAAATCACAATAGTGGCTGCATTGTTTCCTAGTATCAAGCCAATCTCGTTGGAATAATTTAGTCTTTACCTGTACAGGGTTCTGAAAGAGATCCAGCAAAGAGACATCTGCAAGCGCAAGGGCATTAATGAGTAACTTTCGCCACTTAATTATGAATTTGTCAGTAGATGGGAGCACAAACTCAGATATTAAGCCCAACACGGTGCAGATTTTAAAAGCCAATAAACACTTCTGAAACAAGGCTAAGGACTGCCACACATAAAGAGCAAATGAGGAAACCAACCCCAACTCGTTGAGACTCAGAGCCGTAGGTGTGGATTGAGGAAGTTGTAAGAGTCCACACCAATATTCGCCCTCTTGGCTAGAACAGAATTTCTTCAGCAGAAGCATATAACAATATAGATGTTACTTTCTGACAATAGTAGGTGATACCCGGAGATATAGTAAATTTGACATACTTCGCTTAAATCATTTTGGCCTGATGTACTGAGGTGGTTACCTTTTCTCGCATTATCTGATGCAATACCATATCCTCCCTGACTAGTGATAAAAGAGCCTAGATATGTGTTATGTTGGACAGTTTGAAGTTGAAAACCATTTAGAGTCCATCACACTGAGTTTGTTATACACTTTTTGTGCTAATGGAATTGCATAATCTGTGTTTTCTATAAGTTTATTGTTAGAAGATTTTGATCAGTGTAAGTTGCTAGAGCATCCAAGGCATTTTGTAAGCCTTTCGGCGTCTTTGAAAATAGCACTAGATCGTCAGCCTACGTAAAAAATAAGCTTATTGGCTAGTCTAGGAGGATCAGTAATATACTTCACAACATCCGATATAATAAAGTTGAAGAGTGCAGAGGCCAGGGTACAACACTGCCTCAGCCCTCTATATGTCCGTATAGGATCAGATAGTTTTCCATCAGATGTGAGTCTCAAACGTATGGTGTTTTCTGTGTGGAGCGCTTCAATTAGGGAAACAATATGTAATGGACACCCTTGTTGACACCATTTCAGAAATAGAAGCTCTCTGGAGATTGACTCAAAAGCTGCTCTTAGATCAATAAAGGTCACATACAGGGATTGATTCATGGAGCGATGATGTTCAATGATAGCGGACAGTGTCATAAGGTTCACACTGGTGCCCATACCTGGTATGAATCCAGTTTGAAAAGGGTCTATTTTGTGATAATCTAGTGTCCATTTATTAAAGTCTCTCAAAATGAACTTTGAAAACAATTTACCGGGCGCATCCAATAGCGCAATAGGTCTACAGTTGTTTGGCAGTGCACAATATCCCTTTTTAAAAATGGGGACTATGACAGAGGAGCGCCATGACGATGGAAGTACATTGATTGTTACTATTTGTTCAAATATACTATGCAGGATTTTTGCCCATAGAATGGGGTTCTGCGTAAAGGTTAAATTGGACAACCCATCAGGGCCCGGTGCCCTAGAGTTCTTCAATTTATTGATAAAAACAGACCATCCTCCTCTAGTATAAGTAAGCCCGCAAAGTTTGGTGCTACCTCGATGGCTCCCTGTTTTTGGGAGGGTAATTTTGCATAGAGCTTTGTAAAAAAGGACACTCAATATTTCTTGCTCACTCCATTTAATTGTACTGGCTTCTGAGCAGCACTATTTACAAAATTGATGAGAGACACTATTTGAGTGTTCTTTTGGGCGATACTACGCAACATAGCCTCTCCATCAGATTGTATCATAACCATGCGATGAGAACAGAGCCAGTTTTTATATTGGCATTGTAATGATCTTATCATTTGACTTTTGTTCGCACTGTTGGAGACGGCAACTACTTGCTTCTGTTTACGTAGTAAGGATTTTTTTCTCTGAACTGCAGCATCAAATTCATGCCTGGGTTTATGATACATAGTGAATCTCATTTGTGCTTGTGTTTTATATAGGTGCAAATAATAGGTATAATCACTCTCAGTCACTGCACTGTCATGATAGGAACTCTCCACGTTGTTACTAAAGTAGATTAATGCATGGAGGTTCCATGTGAAACGTGTTCTAGCATTATTCACTGTCATAGATTGATCAAAGGTTTCGGAAAAGCGATCTGGTGACAAGTGATGTCCCTGCCAGACTAAATTTAGCATTTCATGATCGCTAAAGGTCTGAGTGATCACCTTAAAGCTTGTTGCCGCCCCGAACGTACAAGAGTCAACAAATGCATAATCAATTATAGATTTGCTGGAACCACTTTACCAGGTGACTTTAGCAGGGGTGACTCCAGCCAAAGCCCCATTACACATGATAAATCCTCTTTCTTTCATCATCAACCTCCATTTCAAACAAAACAGATTAAGTTTGGGATTAGGCAACAGTTGCAAATTCAAATCTCCGATCAATATAACATTTGTTATTTCCGATGATGAACAGATAGTGTTCATTAGGTCTGCTAAGTCAGAGAAGAGATTATCGTCAGTAATTCCCCTCAGATTTCTGTACATGTTAACAATCACAATCACACTTCCAAGGAAAGACAATTTGGCCATGAATAAATAATGATCAGAAGCAGCTCAAAAACACAAGTCCCAATTCCTATGATTTTTGATTGCAATTATGAGGCCAGAAGAAGGACGACATCGAGCAGATGATTTGGCAGGGTGTAATTTAATGGTGTGACCCTCCCATGTTGGTTTTATCAATAGCCAGGTCTCTTGCAAAATGATGATATCTTGATCTGCAAGAAATGAAGCACTGGGGCCCAAAAGATGTGAAAACCCACACGTATTCCAGCTGATTAAGGAAACACCATATGAGTTTGTTTTCTCTATGAGTTATGAATTGGGCCCATGCGATCTTCCCCATGGCTCAATGTATGAGACTTAATCAGTGCAATCTTGTTTCTCATGCACAGGTATACTTTGCTGTACTGGCACAGATGGATTTGCCAACCTACCCATGATTGGTTCACTGTTAGAATCCATAATGACAGGATCACGAAAGATCACAAACCCGAGGGCAAATATTTCCATGCAAGCCTGCCTCAAAGCATTTCTGACTAAGTTGGATTGCAACCAAATTCTGACTATTGTATGATCCCTATCTTTGACAAACTCGACCTGTTCTGTATCTGAAGATGTGATCTCCTGTAAGGAGCTCACATCCTCACAAATTGCCAAAATACTCGTCCTATTTAGATCATACGCTGGATAGGGACCAGGACGGCATTTCAAGATGAGACAATGGAATCTGTCCCAATCTTTTTTTTACTGTTTAAAGGGGGCAGCTTCTCAACTCAACCATTGGGATTATTTTGACCTTCAGTATCAGGATCCGACCGTCTCTTGTTTGATGACACTTCTGGGTTGCACTGTGTATCCAGTTCCTTGCTATGTACTTCAGACAGACCCTTTTTTGCAATAGAAGGTTTTGATACTGGATTTTGTTTTAAGTAATTCTCAACCGCCTTGGCAGTCTGTTCTTCCATGTACATGCTGACAAAATTGTGCACCATGTTAACCGAGTTCTGCCTCATTTTGGATTCAAGTGTATGAATGATTGATTGTGCTGTTGGGCCTTTGTTTTGCAATGTAGTTGAGTGGATGTAATTCTGTGCCTCTGAATGACAAGTAGGTTTCCATCCATGTATAACCGAGGCATCACTCCCTCGTACTACAGAGTCACCTACCTGACATAGTATATGTGCACCATTGTGAGGGACCACTTTCTCGACTTCATAATTATAAGACCTTAGCTCTGAGTACGTGTTACCATGATCATTGACTATATGAGTTTCGACCAGGCCTAATGAAGACTTCCCTACATCACTGGTGGAAGGTCTTGTATCGAGATTAGCATGTTTTAACAGACTTGGTGCTGAACTGATGCAGACTCTGACATAGTCTGCTGTAATAGAGCATATTGTTTTATTGATTTCTCAATTTGCTCTCTGACATCAGCCAAAGCAGAGAATTGAGTTCTGACTGGTACATTGGGAGCAAAGGTGACTCTCATTGCAGTTTTGGCCGGTGGAAGTGTATTTACAGTATTGGTTTGAGAATTAGTTCCGGACACCTCAGTCGTTTTATGTTCAGAAATGTAGGCTATGAGGTCATTTAATTGGGGATAGTCTTCCACATCAATGATCTTAATAGGACTGTTGGTATCAACTTTTTTTTTTTGACTGTGGTATGGAAGAGACGAGGTGGAGTTGAGGAGTGACGACCCGTCCATCAAATTGTTTCTTGTCTTTGGGCACTGAGTTTTTAATTAGCTGTGTAATGTTGGTTCTAATTCTTCTTAACAGACCTTTTTGATTTTTAGATTTATTTTTCATTTGAAGGACAACTTTGGTAATTTATTCTCCTTGGGATATTTATACAGCCCATGTGCCAGGGCTATTTTTTCTCCCTCACACCTGGATCTTCTAGAATATTTAACCTAATTACCATTTTATAATTCTATCTCTACATGTCTATACCAAGGTGTGTGGTGTGCAGGATTTTTAGTCTTTAGTTTGTTTTACCAGATGCACACTGTTCATTAAAAGGCACAACAGCCACTGATTGATGGACATTAAATTGAACATCATCTGCTCACAGGGGTGCAGGAACTAGTATTGTAATGCAGGTGCATGGATATATTGTGGGCCTGGACAGTGACTCTTCTTCATTTGAAGGATTTTTCTGTTCAGCATTTGCATTCTCCTGCACTTCCCACCTATGCTGCACCTCTGCAACATCATTGGTTCCACTGGCAGATTCTGGCTCTTTAGAAGACTCACCTCTAAAATTAGTAAGTTCACCTTTTGGCTATAAAGCAAGTTTATTGTACAACGGCCGGGAGGAGGCTTAAATGACATCTAAGAGTCAAACTAATCCTTGTCTCTGTCAAACAAATAAAGAACAAACATTATATACAATTTGCAACAGTTAATACACACCCCCAGATGGCGTTACAGAGTCATCCCCCAAACATTATTGGTTGTCCTGTACAGAGAAATCTAAAACCCACACAGTTCATTGGACACAGACATTATAACACAATCCCCATAAAACCTATAATTACAAGGTTTACATTTTCAACACACCCCTTCCCAAAAGCCTCTCCATATTTGGTGGCCGCCTTGCTTCTTAGTTACACAACAACACAATTCCTAACAATGCCACACACACAGACCTATCTCAACAATACCTAAGCACATGAAGATGAGAGAAAGACATATAGATTCCCTTTTGACCTATTAATGTTTGCTAATCGCATTGCCAGACCTGTCCGTTGTGTCTGTTTTTTATGACTTCTACGGCTGACATTTTTTTCTATTTAGATGAGTTCATCCCACTCTCTGACAACACAATTGTTCTAAAATATATTACTACTGGTCTCTGCAAGTGCCCCAGGAGAAGCCAGCTGCTTCAAACACCTGATGAATTCACAAGATGCCTATCTATTACAACAATGAGCTCTCTAGTTCAGCAGAGATCACATCTTTCTTTGCCCTCCAGCACTTGAGCCATCTGCAAATTGACTGTAGCTACCCGATTGATCAAGTTGAAAATCCTGTTCCTCAACTGCTGACAAAGCCTTTGCAAACCTTTGCCATGATGGCGAAAACACCCTTCTGATTAATCCACAATGCAGAAACCCATGATACAAAGAGCAATCCCACCTCATATATTTCATATCTTTTACTTTAATTCGAAAAATACTTCCCATACATGTGTACCATTATGTGTGCATTTTATACCTATTATGATCTCTTATCATGAGCTCCATTCATACAGCTAAACTCCATGTGCACATTTTGATCACCTGCTTTACCTTCGTGGGGGGGGGGCAGCGTGCAACAATGTTTCATTATTATGTTTCTGCGTACGTGCACATTTCCAAATGTATCGCCTCTACACAAAATAACAGAAAGTAACCTAAATGTAACACTTATCCCATTTACCATAAATATTGTAATATGTGTAGCAATTTGAGAAAGTGACAGAAATGACCATGATGACGCGTACACCCCCCTCCTCAATGGTATGGCGCATGAAGTTCAAACTTTTCCAATTTCCCAACAACTCCTACACCTTCTCTCCCTTGATGGGGTCATCCAGTGGTTTAGTGTGCAATGCCCACTCCAATATGTGTTCTCGTATGAGGTCCAACATTATAGGGGCAACTTGGGCATGATATTATAGTTGGCACAGTAAACATAGTAAAGGAAGAGCGTTAAGTCATAGGGTTTTGTGTAGGTTTGATGTGAACCCTATTGTTTAGTCAAAGGAGATATGCAGAAACCTGCTGAGGGCTGATTCAACTGAAATAGATGAGCATGTTAAGGGAGAGTCAAAAATCCAATAAAGCGAAGAAAGAAAATGTTGAAAACGAGGGTGAAACGAGGGTGATTTGCAAAGTATGGTCGTTCATCTCAAAAGCATAATGGGCTTATACACAACACACAGAACTCAAGCACCATATTAACCTACTCCACGGCCCCTACAGAATGTTCCGTTGTGCAATAGGGTAAGAGACACATTGACTTTAGAGCACAGTAATTTACGCATGCCAGTGAAGAAGATTTTGTTCTGCCTACTAAGCTCTGCCACTTACCTGGATTTTGGGGTCATTCTCTGTCTACATCTGAAGCTTTTTACTTTCATGGCAGACTCTGCGTGCCCAAATACCAGTATTTCAATTAACTAGAGCTGTGTTCTTGGTATGGCTTGCCTATTGAAGAAATTGTCAGTCTGCATGTCTAGACCAGAGCTAATTACAGATTGGGTCTTGACACCTACAATTTTTAGAATTCAATTACAGTAATCATGACAGGTTGAATATCTCCTTTGGTTTATGTTCTGCAAGGACCATTGTCATGTCACCAGAAATGCTTTAATCCAAATGATTTATTATTTTCTTTTTTAGGTGCTTCCGTGAAATGGATGTTTTACCTTTTTGGAGTCAAGTATTACTTTAAGTGGACACATTCCTGTCTACCTTCAGTGTAATGAATGCACAAAGTATCCTGGATGGCTCTAATCACCAATATTTCGATGGGTGATGTGAAAACTTCATGTACAAGATGTCACATATTACATGGCAACCAGATCTACTCCTAGAAGTGTTGAAGATACTTGTGATAGGCATACCTCCCAGCCAAGGTTATCAGCAGAACAAAGAGGGTCTGGTCCTGTGAATGCCCAATAAGGGATGAGGAAATATCTGGAGATGAGTATGGACATGGTGCTGGTCTCATCCTCACGTGCATCCATGAGAATCTGTAATTTGTCTGTAAACGTCATGCCCCCTGTTCTGGTTTGGATCCCCCCCAAGGCCCGTCAGACCCTTTGTACTTTTTTTGATGTCATGAATAGAAACATTGCTCAGACTCGGGAGGATGGGTAAGGTAAGGGGCAATAACTTGACATTTATCCTTATGTTCCTTGAGGCTATGATCTCCGTATTTCTCATTCTGGAAACACATGTGTGCCTTGTTGGAAACCTACTTGAGGCTTCCCCTAAACATCCCCAGATTCGATATTGCGCAAAGTGTTGTCTCACAAGTTCTCAATCAAGTAGTTTATCCACATGTATTTTCCTTCAGACCATATGCCAAGTAATACCAAGTAAGCAACTTTCTCTTTTGTCTCAATATTGTTCTGTAGTTTCCTCCCTACAGATGTTCATATAAATGTCACTCTAGTGTTCCTTTTATGCCATGTCTGAATACCATGTACTGATTCAAACTTGTTGCGGAGGAGTTTGTTATTATTCCAATCTATTCTTTTCTGAACAGGTGGAGAAAAGAACTGGAAAATCTTGATAACCAGTAATGAGGAGAGCGAGGAGAGGTTTCTGAATCTAATCAGTAAAAGGGTTGCTTATTGAAATGTCAGTGAAAAAAGAGAGGAATGTGGAAACCTTGCTAGGTAAAATCCTAAAAAATCTGACATGTATGCTTGGGACGTGGGCCCTTAAACAGACTCAACTTTCCCAAAATCCCTCAGGAGCATTATCAGTTCTGAGTGTTGTTGTGATCTATGCCGGTTTGTTGAATCCTCCAAGAAAGACTTCCCCTTGCCCATTCTCCTGCAATTTGATTTGCACTGATCTCAGGTTCACATATGGGGGTCGATATAACCCTGGTTCTGTCTGCTGTAACTGATCTCAAGGCTCCTATGACACGAGGGGATTCATTTCTCCTTATTTTAGAAGCAACACCAGCTTTAAGTGTCCACAATGTGGATCACAGTAATTTTAGAAGTAAAATAGATGACTCTTAGCCATGCTCCCTAGCTCTTGTGTAATGCTGCAAATAATTCTACTTGCCAACCATCTTTCCAGAATTCATGTTGTGTGATGTATTTAGAGAAAAATTGGGTTATCTGAATAAGGATAGGTGCTATGTCAGTAACTGTGTGTTCTCAATATTCCCTCTCTTGCCCCAGCAAAAGGCACATTTGTGTTTGGTTTTATCACGTATTCTCTGAGTTGCAACCTTCACCAGAGACAAACTGAAGAATGGGGACATTTCAATACAGCTTTCGCCTTGACTTGTGAAATAACCAGAGGGGGAACCAGTGTGGTAAGGCAGGATTCAAGATATCATTGATGCATGTGGCATATTTGAGCCTGACATATATGTGTATACGTTTGAGAGGTGCTAACATGTATTTACGAACTTCTATATCTATTTAACTAGATAGGATTATTTCTTCCTTTCACACAATTTGCTTTTATTGAGAAATTCCTTAAAGTTTAACTATACCGTTGATAAACAAATGGTGAATGTTATTCTTTAATCCATTTGTCTTGCCTTTCCTCCTGCCACTGCAAAAAGGATAACTAAGAAAAAAAGTAACCCTTTGTAAAAACCATTTTGCAAAACCCTTTTTGGGTGTTTTAAAGATGTTCTAGAAACATGGACATTTCGTAAACCAACAGAAGTCAATTCAATATTGCATGCACAGAGCTGTCACCAACGCCCAACGATTCACAATATTCCCCTAGGGGAATACATAAGAGCAAGAAGAAATTGCCAAGATGATTCTAAGTTTCAACAAGAGTGCCAACTTCTGAGGAATAGATTTAAGAAAAGAGGATATCCAAATAATTGTATACAGAAAGCGTTTGAAAAAATGAGAAATCTTCAGCAAACTGACACGTTAATTGCTAACAACACATCACAGGCAAAGCAAATGAAGCTCATGTTCATCACACAGTTTAATAAAGATCACCAACGGATCAGGAAGACTTTACAGAAACATTGGCATTTATTGCACTTAGGTGAACACCTAAAGAAATGTATAGATGATAGACCAACAATCATCTTCAAGAAAGCTAATACGCTGAAAACCATTATTTGCCAATCACTATTGCCAGATGTACAGAAGGGGAAATCACTTACCTGGCTGACTGAGAATGTTCCTTGTTTTCTCAAATGTGGTCATTGTACAATGTGTCTCTATGCAGGGGACATGACAAAAGAACTCATGGGTCCTAACGGTAAACAGTTCAAGATAAAACAGACGTTAAACTGCAGATCAAAATTTGTAATATATGTGATTATCTGTATTTGTAACAAGTTTTATATTGGCAGAACCAAGAGAGAACTAAGGACTAGAATCCGTGAACATCTAAGTAAAATCGGTAGTCAGGACCCTACTCTACCCCTATCAGTACTTTGGCAGAAGAACCATCAATGTGATGATAAAACATCAACCAAATTTGTAGGGCTAAAACACGTCCAAATGAATACACGTGGTGGGGTTAGAGTCCTAGCACTTCGCCAAGCAGTGGCGAGACTCATTTGTTACTTCAACACAAACATGTTGGGTTTGAACTTTGATACGGAAATGACATCATTCTTATAAGATATTTATGAGCAAGTACGAGGACTTTAATGTTTGACCTGACTAGTACAACAAAATGCTAATAATTTGCATGTACAAATACATTACTTCTATTTGAATGTATTAGGATCGCTAATATGAGTGGAATATGTGGGATTACCCATGTGCGTATTTATGTGCAATGAGATTAGTAGAAAAAAAACTGCAAGTTTAAATAGACTGTTGTTCTTTCTATCTGTATTCATTATGATACAGTGAATAATTGTCAGCTCAATTTGCCATGCATTTATATTTGATCCCCACCTGGGTAGGTGCTTACCTTGACAACGTCCCGAACGGGATTTACTTTTTATTGTAGTTACTTTGCCCACATCAGTGGATAGTGAGAATCCAATCTGACCAACCAGGGCTAGAGTAGCTGACAAGCTCCATACAGCCACTATTCCCCTACAAGAGCATCTGTTTGTTCACACCTGAAGCTTAAGTGTCAGGGACTTTCTGGGGGCAGAGGCCTGCCTGTGTATATAAGAGCAGGATTTGCAGAGGGAGATGTTGGTATTTGTAGAAGGAACAAGCAGTAGTTTGTAGGTGGTTTGGGAAGCAACATGGAGATGAGTAGAGAGACTTGGAAGAGGTTGAGATTGGAGGGGAGTTGGGAATGCATGGCAGCACAGATTGGAGGAGAGGAAAGGAATAGGGTAAGAAAATGGGATAGGAGACGTGGGACATCATATATTGGAGGAGGGTGAGAGGTGAGAAGGAAAGAAGGGAAATCAGAGATTGGTAGTTGTCAAGACAGGAGGAGGGTAAAGAGGGACAGGCGGTTGAGTAGCTGAGTTATCATAAGTTGGACGGAGGAGGATGAGGGTGATGAGAGAAGATGTGGAGGAGAAAAACAGAGGTAATAGAGAAGAACAAAAAGACAAAACGAGGAACACTGGAACACCAGTTGAGGGGGGAAATAGAGAAGATAGGGGTGACAAATTAAGCAGAAGGGAGAAGAGGGCAAAAAGGGCAGAGAGGAAAACCTTGCACTAAAAAGAGGAGGCTAGGGTAGGTGGATGAACAAGTAAATAGTAGAGTGTTGAGCAGGTGCAAGCAAAGCCATTGTGTATCAGGACAGGAGTAGAAAGGAAAAGGAAAGGTTCCACAGGAGCACCCATGTTGTGGGACCATGCGGAGAGAAAGGTTGGATGGGTGGGCAGGGGAAGAAGGACCCTCGGAGAGTGAAATTGTGAAAACCTTAGAGAAAAAGTGATAGCATATAAAGGACAGACTCCTTATGCTTACACTTCGGCCCTGAACAAAACACTTGTTCCTACACACAAGAAGGGCTAGGAGAAGATCTTCCAAATGAACATAAGACACTAACATACATTGCACAGTATGTGGTGCTCTAAAGTTTCACTGCTGAGACCGACCTGAGACTCACCAGCCATTGGAAGCAGTGGTTGGCCATGCCCTAGGGGGTACAATCTTGCTCAGAGACCCACACAGGCGGAGGACACAGTGTTTAGCACTCCACTGCTGGCACCATCCTGAGGCTCACCAACCCTTGGAGGCAGAATATGACTGGCATGGGTGAAGCCTGTGTCCATCAAGGGCGCAGTGTTTGACGCTGCTGGTGTTCGACGTGGATGATGAATAACTGAACCCTGCTTTGGACACCGATGCCAAAGTCAACCAGCACCAGCCACATGTAAGTGCTGTAGTCCTAATGCTCCTCCTCTGTTGCCTCTTGTTGCTGACTTTGATTTGTGCAGAGCGAAGGGAACTTCAGCCCTTCAGCTTGCAATCATCCTTGTCGACTACCTTACTATGACACTATGAAACACAGACACTCAACTAATGTAACTGAAACTTTCACATCAATGTATGTACTAGATGTGTAATGTAATGAAACATGTCATCTCTTTCAGTTTTTATGCAACTGTCTAGACCTGTAAGCTGGAAAATAACTGTAACCATCTCCTTAAGTGTTAACGCCTAGTTGCCTTTGGGCTTTGTACGCTTAATAAATGTACAAATAAAAAACAAAATAATAAACTAGCTGTCATCAGAACTCCCTGAATATATAGTTCCTGATTAGCCTTTGTTCTACTACTTTTGCTGTCTACATCTAATGTTATTTTTGATATCTTTAAACCTTTCTTTTAACTTTGCAATAACGGCTACAGGGAAGGCTAGCAGTACTTTTTCACCAGTGGGAGGCCCCAAGAAACCAGAAACTATATAAGCTCTTCAAGCCCATTTAAGATGGTAATGTTTTAATAACAGAGATCAAAGACCTGCTGTTTGATATTGATGGTATAAATGAGCACAAACAGACGAGGGGTGGAGCATCATTCAACTGTGTTGCCAGCTTCTCTGATGTAATTGAACAGGCTGAGGGCCGAACCGTGGGCAAACAAAGCCACTTTAACACTTCTATAAACCCCAGAGGGCACACCGAGACTGCTCCTGACCCTGTAGCTGCTTATGATGTAACCAAAAGAGTCAATCAGGTGGGAGGCAATAACAAACTAATCCCTGCAGGGGGCCATGGATAACCAGGTCTGCTGAGGATGGTGCGATTGTAGTACATGTGCAGCTTAAATTGCTTCCTGTCCCAGCCCACTACCCATAGTAGAACATGGCCCCGGGGCAAAACTGACCTCAGATGAGCCTGAAGGTGACCAAGATCCTACCGAGGAACCACTGAAGTTTGCCCCTGATATTCAACTTATAAACCTATTTTCTCTACTGGCCGATTCCAATTGTATGGCTACTAGAGCTTATGTTGGTGCCAGGTTAAAAAAGCTAAAAAGGATTACCTCCCGGGGTGATTTTGTATATTTACAACAGGACTGGACCATCTTTAGATAATACAAGAACTGAAGAAGTTGAGGACTATATTAAACACCCTGGTCGACAAAGTAGATTCAATTGCAGTTGTTGTTCTACTTTGTATTCTACTAACCCTATTTGCACCAATGATTGTAACCCACAGCTATGAGCACACCCTCCTGTAGCCACGGATACATGTGCATTTTTTACAAACTGAAAAACACATATTGGCAACCATTCAAAGTTCAAATGACACAAGGGCAGAGGTGAGGACATGGCATCAGAAACACATGTACAATTGTGTGGTCTAACATCCACAGAATAATGTGATTAATGCACAGACATGTATGAGTAAATAACCTCAGCTATATACATAGCCATGTGTACATTGTAACCAATCAACTGACATGATATGTTAACATGGGCCGTCCACCTGGCATCATGCTGTATATCTGTGGGTATACAATCATCCAATGAAATTGTTTGTTTCTGTTTGTCGTAGCAGCTGCTATCAGGAAAAATAGCAATATAAAATATTTTCCTGCTCTACCAGGCCCTCACCAAGAGCCCCCAACATCTATACTAGCTCCCCCTGATGGCCTCTTCACATCCCCTCCCCTCTCCCATTCCTCCTATAACACTTCTCGTTTCAGTGATGCAGTTTCAATCAAAACGTCAGCTGGCCGCAAGCACTCATAGCCTGTACATTGCTCTATACCCGTGCATATGACCACACACAATTACATTGTTTGTTTCTGTTTGTCATAGCTGTGGCTATTGGGAAATGGGTGGGAAACAAAAATGTTCCTGCGCTCCTAAAGCCCCTGCAACTCCCCCCCCTATCTGTGCCAACTCCTCTCACACCCCTCATGGCCTCCTTCCTCCCCTGCCTTCTCCCATTCCCCCTATAACATTTGTAGTTTTTGTGACACACCTTCAGTTGAGATGTCAGGTAGCCACAGCTATTATTTCTGATAGCCAGGGTTACAGAAAAGGTTTGTGTTTCAAACTCAGTCCCTAGACCCCCTCCAACGCTCACATTTAATTTGATGTCCTCTTGCCCCCCTGCCCCCACCTCTAGCCTGTAGGCATTTGCATGATTTCTTTTTACCTGCAAATGGCTTTTTACCTATTCTGATATTCTCAGCTATAGCCACAGGTATCTCTTGCATCAAGAAAAAAAAGATGGCAGCCATTTTATTTATAAGAACCCGGTTTCTTGTTAATTTACCCGGGATATAGCTATCCATAAAATATTTAACAAACTAATAGACGCAATAACCCCAGACCTCAAAAAAGCCTCAAAAAAGCCTCAGGCCAACACTTTGTGCCCAAATTGTTTCCCGCCTAGTCTAAATCCATTCAGCGGTTTGGGCTGTGTGCTCGAACAAGAATTGACAATTTTGTCCTTGGGAAATGAACGGGACTAGGCTGCAACTTCGATTTTTTTTGTGTTTTTTTTATTTTCTTAATAACTTTTTTATTTTGTAACAAATCATTCCCATAAATCTGGGGGGAAGGGGAGGGGGAGTGGACGTACCTAGTTGTCTTCAGAATTTCCACCAAATCTGTTGCACGAGTCAAAAGTTATTAGCAATGCATTTTTTCCTCTGGGAGTCTGACTCACCTTAACTATACAGTGGTGACGGCCGAGCTATGATATATATAAGAAAAAGAGAACAGGAATTTAGACACCTTCAAAGTTGCAAATGTGCTAGACACTTTTGCAATATATTTGAAATAAATATGCAAATATGTATTTGTATGAAGTGCCTTAACAATATTCAGCAAGTTCACTTAAATTTCCATGCTTCTAAATTTTGCCCAATGTTGACCCTGTCCATTGGTTCAAAGGCCTGAAGTAAAAGGACATATTTTTTGGTAGTGGAAACGCATAAACATGTAAAATGAACACATAGTAGGTGCAACAATGCCGGCTGGTTCATTTATAAACACCCAGTTTCTTGGTAATTTACCCGAGATACAGCTATCTATTTTGGAGAAAGTGGCACCCCCTTCTCCATCAAATATTTACAAACAAATGTACAGAATAACCCCCAAATACAAAACGGCCTCAGGTCAAGGCTTTGTGCTCAAGTTGTTGTGCACCTGATTTAAATTTGTCCAGCAGTTTGGGGGCTCTATGTGATATTAATGCATTTTAAAAACCGAGCACAAAAAAGACAGATTGTTTCGCCTGTTTTGTGTTAGCTTTAAACTGCCAAAATATCACATACCTTGCCCACCATCTCTGGCTGGTTGTCTTGTTAATCAGGGGGGTTTAACTCACCCGAACCCACCATTCACTGCACCCACCACCCCCTTCCAAGCATAATATGCATTTGCTCCCAACACACACAAACACAGACGCACACACACAGACAGACACTCACCTGCATCTACCGCAACGACTCCTCTGGGTCTCGCCGTGCCTACCAGTCCCTTAACACACTCGTGTGCAGCAGGAGTCTGAGAGTTCGATTTAGAAAGACTGCTTTGTGTGGTCACAGAGCGGTCTTTCTAAATCAGTCTTTTTTTTTCAGTATAGTGTCAAAAGTTTTCACTTAATCCTGGTTTGGGCTGTGTACTCGAGCAAAGATGTTACCTTTTTTTTTCTATTGGAAATTAATGGGTACTATGCCTCAACTTCATTTTTTTAAATGTTTGTTATCTTAATAACTTTTTTATTTTGTAACAAATCATTCCCAACATTCTTGGCAGGCCTGGGCAAACCTAGCTGTCTTCATAATTTTGACAAAATCCATTGCACAAGTCCATAGTTTTTGTCGGGTTTCCGATGGGAGTCCGACTCACCTTAACTATAGGGTGTCGACCGCTGCCATGTCATTACAAGGCATAGGAAGAGCACATTTTGGGTGGATTATATCCTTTGCGCCCCCTGAATTAATCCTCATGAAACTTTTCAAAAAAAGTATATGGCCTCGTCAGATTGGTTCTGCAAAGTTTGGTAAGTTTTTGTCAAGGGGCGGGAGGAGTTATAGTAGTGGTCCAAAAATGTGTGTTTTTTCCCATAGACGCAATGGAAACATTATTTTGCTCACGCCTACAGCCCAAACGGCTGGATGGAGTTTCACCAAATATATGGCAGGAGCAGTGGCTTGGTCCCAAAAGCCTGCTTTTCTAAATTTGGTCTTAATCCACACAGTAGTCTTTTGTAAAACGACCAAAAAGTAGGTAGAAAAAAAAAGAGTGATATTTGGGTTAGGATCATGGACTCACTTCCCTGTACGATCTGCAGACGGGCCTCCAAATGGACCAGGGACCAACGTGAGGTCCACGGACATAGGACACGTCCACTAGATGGTGGAGAGTGTGAGGTTGATCATATATTTTGAAACTAACACCATGTTGGATTCACAGACAGGCACGGCTGACTGTAGACATCACAGTGGGGCAAAAACATCTGGAAAACACATTTTGGTTCATTTGGTGGTGGAAAGAGGAGCTGGGAAGGGTGGGGAAGTTCACGTTGTTCACGTCACAGACAGCAATGTGAACAAACAGCTAGGCAAATACATTTGGGGTTTTGATGGCTGGAAGAGGCCATAAAAATGGTAGAGAAGTGGAATGAAGGTAATGTGGAGCTGTTTTTATAGGAGAATAAAGGGGTTTGGAAAAGCCATCGAGTCCGCGGTCAATTTCTGGGTCGGCAGACATAATTTCGATTGCAGAGGTGTCAAGTTGAGATTTCTTAGTTGACAGTGTATGGTACATATTTCTTATATATTTATTTGTATTGTGGTGGTTGAGGCCAGTGGCCATATGGCCCAAGAATACGTGCACTGGGCACAACCACCACAGCAGTAATATGTGTATAGTGTTTACAGGTAATGTAGTAGGAGTATGGCCAGAATCACCAGAGTAGCAATATGAGTATAGTAATTGTAGGTAATGTAGTGGGCATACAAAGTGTTTGTAATATGGAAGAATTATTTAATTGAACCGTAAATGGAATTTATGATTGTAGTACAATTGAGGATAGTGCTCATAGAATATTTGTTGATTATAATTGCTGTGGATACTTAGTGTTGTAGCGTTATGAAGCTGCAATCACTGCTTTATTTTCTGTGGAAAAAAACACTACAATCGGTTAAGCAGGATAGTTCAAAAGCTATAGTTGTGATTAAGGGAATACGTGAAGTAGTTAGATACCTGTTGGAGTATTGTAAATACATTAGATGTCAGAAGATTTTTGTCATATAAAATTCAAGATGGCCTATTTGAAGGGTGTTTTTCAAGTGGTTGGATACCTGTTGGCCTATTCTAACTAGATTGACTTTCAAAAATGCTATTGTAGTATTATGGATGTAGTTAGATTTGCTCGTAGCCTATGATTTGGAGCAACAGAGGTATTGTTACATTCAAACCAGCCACTTTTCGTTTGACATAGGCAGTGTAGTGCCCTAAAGTGGTTGTGGCACCTGTGTGGTAGATTATGCATACTGTTGTGAAGGTTTTATTGCCAAGCGATACTTGGCCATGTGTAAAGGTAGTGAGCTTACAGTTATTTTTGGTACCAGCTGTGTTGTACCTTAGAAGCATTAGAATGACATATTGGCTATGGGAGTTTATTTGTTTGCTGGAACGATTGTCTGAATTGCAAAAAGCACACAATATGTCATGATTTGCATTCTGCAGAAGCTGGTAAAATGGAATTGGTTCACAATTTGGTATGGATATACATACAAATCGTTCATTAGAGATATGCTCTTGTGAAACATGGTTGCAGATAGTGCATGCATGTTTCCACATATATGAAATCTGGAAGATTTCATTTATAGGAATGTTTTTGGTTTCCAGTACTTGTATTAAGTACATTAGGAATTCTTGTGGATCTTCCTGCGTGTTTATGGTAACATTCACCATTCCAGTACAGTAGTCCAAATCTTGACTTATACCTGAGGCATAGTAAGTGTTGTCAGGATTATTTGTGACATTTCTGTGAAGGACGAGCATTTGCAAACACAACTGGTCCAAGCCGTTTAAGTAAAAGTTGTGAACAAATGTAGGCAATTGAAAGAGAAGATCCATTGTCACATTAGCATAACAATTTACTCCAGTTGTGTTTCTGAATTTAAATGGACCAGAGATTTCTGTTTGTGGATCATTTGATGGACCTGCAGATGTTTCTGGAGAAGAGATATGTATGTGTTTCTTTTCTGATGGATGTGCAATTGATTTTGTACTAGACAGTTTTGTGGTTGCATAGTTTGATGCAGAAGGAGTTGATTGTTTTTTAGTGGTATTGTTGGGAAATCTGTTATAGTTTCTGTTTCTATTATTTGTCTTTTAAATGGTTTCTTTTTTGAGGTACACGGTACATATCTAGATGGGGGTGTATAGTGTCCATAGTCTGTTGTATGCCAGCATGCAAGGAAATCAGCATTGACTTGGTTTGATTCTAAGTTAACTAGGAATAGGCCATTCAGTGTATGCAGAGGTGCACATGCTACGCAACACATACCTTTTTTAAAGACTGTGCTGCCAATGTCTTGATCTATGGCCAAACCTTGAGATTTGTGACTAGTGACAGCATATGAAAGAGATAGAGAAAATTGCTCTGTGCGTATGAACATGTCTTTGAAAAGAAGGAAACATGCTATTGTCTGGCCAATTTCTGTAACTTCTGCAAATATTCAAAGTGGATGTTGACAAACATAATGTTATTGTTATTTGCAAGCCAACAACTGTACCAATTGCTCCATTGACTAAACCTTGTTTTACGTCAAGGTTATGTTTTCGAATTACTCTTAGACACAATATCAATATTTACTCCAGTCCGGCTGTGTTGGAGAAACATTTTTCTAAGATATTTAGTTGTGCTTTTGCTTGTTGAAGTTTCATGCTGTACAATTCTAGTTTGTCTGCAGAGCTGATATGCCATATGGGTTGCATTTCCTTTTTCAACATTGTCTCATTGAATTAACTGCAGCTGTTAATTGTTCCATGCCATTAGGAGTGGCTGTATTATGTCCATAGAGCTCTTGGATTAGTCCATTATTTAAGAGGAATTCTGCATGTTAGGTGGAAACCTGTGCAGTTCCCTCTGGGACCACTGCAAAAGATTTAGGACTACAGGCATTGGCGGTGAACCTACTTGGTAGCAGTCTGCACCACACAGATTCACGTGGTAGCTGTGGCTGAGCAGTCAGACTTCTCTCAAGAAAAGTTGAGCAGTATGTGGAGTATACAAGATAGGGCAATTCTTCAAAGCAAGACAAGCAAACATGCAACGAGGCTTAGTGTAAAGATATTAAGGTATTTATTTATAACAAAACGTCTCGGAAAAACACTAAGGAAAATCACGGCAAACAAATCAAACACAATTACTCTACGAAGTAGACGATCAATCCCCCTAGCAATATCGACAACTCTAGGTTCTACCGGTACCACTTATTTTCAGACAGAGGTGTATACCTCAACCCAGATGACACTCGAATATTAGTTAGGACGGGAGAGAGAAAGATAGGCAGGTTATGAAATCAACACAGTTCGATCATAGCGGATAAAATGCAAGGCAGGAAGGCAAGAATCACAATAGATCGTAAAGTTCAGGGGCCAGGCCCACTCGGAGAGAGGCGAGGCGCAATGTCCCAAAAAGTCTCTAGGGGAGATGCATTCAAGTCTGTATCGCAAATTGTTATCGGTAGATCGAACCAGTTCAGAACAAAGAATGATACAGTCAACAAGTTTATTCGGATTAAATATAAATCCATCAAACTCATAGCAACACGACATACAAAAGCAAATACAATTAATAAACCTTATCAAAAAGTAGTGCATCAAAGAGTCATTTAAGGGAGAGGAGAGGTGTGAACCCAAGGATCCCATCACCCTCAATAAAACACCCCTTGACTGGGCCCAGCCCCAAAAGTGTCTGACCGATTGCGACCCAGGGGAGTGAGGTTAGCCCCGGACAGAGGGTAAGTCCCCTGGGTCTGCCTCAGGGGGTGCTCAGGGCGTAAATGTAGTAGTGGGCTGATATAAATTACACTCCTCGGTGTCCCTCCCGCCCCTCCCCATAGGCCCAAGACCCCATTCGCCACTCTCCAGTCCCAAAAGGTAAATTCCACAATGTCCCCTGAATTCCGGACCGAACTGGCCAATCTGCGACATCCCGCCAAGGATTCCCTGGTCACAGAAGAACAACCTCTCACAGACCTTAACCAGTGTATGCTTTTGTTGGCAAGAGCTTCCCTGGACTCCTGCAAGTTCCTTTCCATTTTTGGTACCCCATGGAGATACACACATGCTTGTCCATTCCAACCTTGGTAAGGGGGTAGAGGTGGGCCGCCTCTAAGCCATGAGCCACTGTGGCTCTTTCCCACGATTTTAAGGTGATAGGAACCAGCTCGGCTATGCCCATAATCCACCCCCCCAATGTGCTGGCTGTTCTTATTGCCCCCCACACTGGGACCTTTTCCAGGGGCCGCTTGTGCATTCCCAGACATCAGGCTGGGACTAGACGAAATTGGGGCCATAGGCTCCGGACTCAATGGGACTTGGTTCTTGGGGAGTGCCAAAGGTATGTCAATTAGAACATTACACGCAGCCTGGGTGTAGATGGACTCCTCCTCCCTCTTTTCCCTCTGTTCCTTTGCCTGAGTAGCTATAAGGGCTGCGAGCATGTTTCTGATGACAACCAGCTCAGCCAGAACTTGCTTGCACTTACACCCCCCAAGTGACAAATCAACCTCTAAAGGGGGGTTAAAAGCCAACCCTGCATCCAAATGGATTATTTGGTGCTTGGACACCCTTGATGTAGATGAGGAAAGGGGATGGCTGGCCAATGGACTCGCTGTAGGGATCTGCATATTTCCCAGGCTTCTATTGCACAAGGAAAGATTGCATTCGGGGACATCAACGGATGGACTGCCCTCGGTACTCGAGCAGACCATAGCCGAGCTAGATGGGGATTTTCCCGGCCCGACACCATTTGTAGGGGTGGATGGCGAGGTGAGAACTGTGATGTGATTTTCCGGGGTAAAGCTCGCTGGGGGCGGGCTGCTAACAAATTCACCCAGACCTACAGAACCCCCCTCATGATGCACCAGCATCTCCGTCCCAGAGCAGAGGATTCTTTGGATGGGGAGCCCCTTACGAGGGCTAAGGCTCGGGGTCAGGGCGAGAGGGCAAAGTTCTTCAGCAGAGGGTGAGCAGAGCCTTCCTCCGTTAGGCACTATGAAGGCCTGGGCCACCTGAGACTTTGCAGTTCGGTCCTCCCCATTGCGTTGATCCTCATGCAAATTACCACGATTGAAGGGTAGTAATCCTTCCCTGGTCCCATGTTCGATGACCATGCTGCTCCCCCGTAACAGTAGAGCCCCACACCCCCTTCTGTCCACACTTTGGGGGGCGGGGGGGAACAAGTACAGCACTCACCCTCAGATACTAAAACAGTGTTCTGGGCGGTCGTGACCACGTTTTCAGCCGACACACCCTTTTTAACAACGGGACGTGTCCTCTTTATAACCCGTACCTTGTGCTTAGGATTATGCCCACTCTCTTGGAGGGCATGCTCGACGCACACCTTGGAACATGGTGGAGGCAAATGGAAAGGTGAGAGAGCTGGAAGTATCAGGGGAGTTTTCCTTGGTGGGCCGTGGGTCTTCATAGATCTCAGGCTCTTTAGTAGGGACATTTTGGGATCAGCAAGCTTAGCAGACTCAGCAGAGCCTGCGCGAGCAAACAGGCCTGGGCAAACAGTCCCTCCGACGTGCACTCCGACGTACACTCGCCTGCACTTACTTCCCTTTTCCTGCTTCTCCTCCTCTCTTGCTGGCGAACCCTGGACAGACCTCCCGCGGCGAACACCTGCGGCGCCAAACACCGCGCCCTTGCCCCGCCGCGGGCTTCACCGCTGCGGGGGCTTGTGGCAGCGCTTAAGGTCCAGGGGGCGTGGCCTCCAGGCCGGAAATGAAGGGGTCCCTCCAGGCACCTGCGGCGCCAAACACCGCGCCCTTGCCCCGCCGCGGACTTCACCGCTGCGGGGGCTTGTGGCAGCGCTTAAGGTCCAGGGGGCATGGCCTCCAGGCCAGAAATGAAGGGGTCCCTCCAGGCACCTGCGGCGCCAAACACCGCGCCCTTGCCCCGCAAGAAAGATAGGCAGGTTATGAAATCAACGCAGTTCGATCATAGCGGATAAAATGCAAGTCAGGAAGGCAAGAATCACAATAGATGGTAAAGTTCAGGGGCCAGGCCCACTCGGAGAGAGGCGAGGCGCAATGTCCCAAAAAAGTCTCTAGGGGAGATGCATTCAAGTCTGTATCACAAATTGGTATCGGTAGATCGAACCAGTTCAGAACAAAGAATGAGAAAAGCTTGGAGGCGACCCAACGGAACGGAGAGGATTAAGACACCTCACTCGAACCGATCGAAAGGGAAGCCAGGCGGACACGGTACCTTGTTATGGAGGGCAGCTCCGGCGGGGGCAGTTGTTCCTGGTGGTGGATGCACGGCAGGTCTTTGCCAAGAGTAGAGATGATCTCGTCGTCGAAGAAAAGGAAGTCCGTGCACCACCAGGGAAGAGACCAGCCGCGGAGTGCTCCGTCACAAGGCACCACCTTTTGGTCGCGGTTCAGGGGTAGTGGATATCCGGTTGCCGAGGTGCTCTGCACGTGCAATTCGACCACTGCGTCCTGAGGCAAATAAAAAGCAAAGGGGACTGGTTGTTCCCACCAGTCAGGGGAAGAGACTCTCCGGCAGGGAGATCTCCTCTGTCGTCGGGAAGTGGTGAGTCGGTTCCGCAGGGCTCCACCGGAGGTGTCGTCATGCAGGTCGGCTCAGCGTTACCCTCGTCGGATTCTTAGGTCCTGTGGCGACTTCTGAAGATCCAGTCCCAAAAGCCCTACTTTTATGCAGAAAACCCCCATTCATTCAGCCTAGCTGTCAATCAACACATGCTAAGTGGTGAGCGGGAAGGCTCACCACCTGGGCCAATCACTCCAGAGTGCGACCAGAGTTGGCAAGGCAACTCGGTCCAGGGTGCCTAAACCCCCTCCCACACCCCTGTGGTAACCCAGAAAGAATGGCACCACTTTGGAGGGTCTCTGTACAGAGCCCGCCAAAAGTGGAACAAAGGGCTCGACCTTTGGTTTAGGAGTCACAGAGACGAACACAGACGCCATTTTACAAACCGAGTTCTGGCAGAAAATACCACCCGATAAACCTATTTAAGATAAGTAGATCGGTGGTACGTTAGAGATTAATGAGAAAAAGTATCAATCTCCAACAATGGGACGAATCCCATAGGGTTATGTTCGGGAACGAACATAACAAGTAGTTTCCACTGCCACCAGCCAAAACTCAATGAGGGGGGACGGGACAGTGCCCCCTCGAGTAACAGATCCAGGAGTAATCGAATTACCCCTACTTGTACGTCCACAATAAGATGGTTTGTACTAGTTCTGTTAGTAAATTTAGGTCTAGTAAAGCCAATGGTGACTTTACATGCCCGGGGAGACAGTAGTCAGTCCCCGGGTATGGAGTCTATGGTGGGGGATCCGCTAGGACGCCCCCGGGTTACGGCACGTAGGGTGCGGTGTAACACACATAGAAAAACATATGAGACCCTATGGAGTAAAAGACCCCATAGCCCATCGAACACATTGACATTTCAAAGGAATTACACACATACATGTCCAAGAGTGGGAGAAAAGAGTCTCACTTTTGGCAGGATGGAAAAAAAAAAAACTCCAGAAATCCAGCAAAGCTGCTGGGGGACTCACTAGGTTAGGAAATTCAGCCTAAACAGAGAATTCTCCCTATCACTCGCCCTCCCCAGACTAAGGGACAGGAGGATTTAATCCACACCTGGATGAATCTCATACCTCTAGTCGATGACATACATCCTAGAGAGACCATCAGCATTTGGTGGTGACATCCTGACCTGTGCTCAATGGTGAAATCGAACCCTTGCAGGCAGATCGACCATCTCAGTAGTTTTGGGTTTTCCCCTTTCATTTGCATTACCCATCTCAAGCGTTGGTGGTCAGTCTGAATGACGAAAGTAGAACCATACATACAAGTACGGTCTAAACTTCTTCAGAGCCCACACGATAGCAAAGCACTCTCTTTCGATTGTTGCCCACCTTGTTTCAGGATCCTTCAGCTTGCGGATGATGAAGCAAACGGGGTGCTCCCTACCCTTCCCATCCAGTTGACTGAGTATGGCACCTATTTATACATTTGAAGCATCTGTCTGCACAATGAAGTGTTGGCGGTAATCAGGAGCTCTGAGTACTGGGGCTTGGCAAAGAGCCTTTTTCAGGTTTTCAAAAACCTGATGGCACTCCTCGTTCCATTTAACCTTTCTCGGAAATTTGAGCGAGGAGATGACATTCAGTGGAGAAGCTATGGTCCCATAGTTCTCTATGAAATTCCTGTAATACCCAGTGAGGCCTAGGAAGGCTCTCACCTGGGTTTGAGTAGTCGGTGTTGTCCAATTTTGCACAGCTTCAATTTTACTGAGCAAAGGCCTTATCTCTCCACCGCCTACCTCATGCCCAAGATAGACTACCTTACTCTGTCCAATTTGGCATTTGCTTGCCTTTATGGTCAGATTGGCTCGTCCAAGAGCCTGCAAAACATCTCTCAGGTGGGTTACATGTTCTTCCCAGGAATTGCTGAACACTGCGATGTCATCCAAGTATGCCATGCAGAAGTCCTCCATCCCATTTAGAACCTGGTTTACCATCCGTTGAAACGTAGCAGGTGCATTCTTCAGTCTGAAAGGCATTACCTTAAACTGGTATAAGCAACGGGGGTAGAAAATGCAGTTTTCTCCTTGGCATGGTCTATCAGGGCTATTTGCCAATAGCCTGACGTCAAGTCAAATGTGCTGAGGAACTTGGCGGCGCCAAGTTTATCCACCAACTCATCAGTTCTTGGTAAAGGGTGGGCATCAGTCTTGGTGACTGCATTAAGAGCTCTATAATCTACGCAGAATCTAAGCTCTTTAGATTCGGCCTTTGGTACTAACACAACTGGGCTAGACCATGGACTAGTAGAGGGCTCTATTACCCCGAGATCGAGCATCTTGCTGACCTCACCTTTGATGTGGGTTTGTACGTTTTCTGACATGCGGTATCCTCTGCTTTTGACTGGCAGACAGTCACAAGTGAGTATGTCGTGCTGGCCCCAAGGGGTCAAGCCTGGTGAAAGCGAGAACAGGGCGGCAAACTGATTCAACATAGATTTGCACTCTTCTTGTTGCTCGGGTGTCAGATTGGAGGAGAGATTCACTCCTTCAATTTTTTCATCTAAAGGTAAGCCTCTGAGGAGATCCGGAAGAGCTTCACTCTCTTCTTCTTCCTCGGATGACGCTAGAAGCAACACTCCTACATCAGGTCGCGAGACATACGCTTTAAGTCGGTTGGTGTGAAAGACTGTCGGAGCCTCCTTGGGATTGCCCAAGTCCACCAGATAGTTAACCTCCCCGAGTTTACCCACTACTCGGAAGGGTGCCATCCACTTATCTTGCAAGGCCCTTGGCCTTGTTGGGATCATAACGAGAACGAGCTGGTCTTGAGCGAACTCAACCATGTTAGCCTTTTGATCGTGCCAGTGCTTGACCAATGCTTGTCCAGCTTTCAAGTTATCGCTTGCTTCTGTCATCATGTGCGACATTCTCCTCCGGAGACCTATCACGTAGTCAGTCACTCTGACTGGCTTGGGGGAAGGAGCACTCTCCTACCCCTCCTTTATCAGGGCCAATGGACCTCTGACAGGATGACCATAGAGTAGTTCGAAGGGAGAGTAACCTACTCCCTCCTGAGGGACTTCTCTATAAGCAAAGAGAAGGCATGGCAGTAGAAGGTCCCACTTACGCTTAAGGGGTTCCTCTAAAGCACCTATCATGCTCTTCATGGTTCGGTTGAACCGTTCTACCAACCCATTGGTTTGGGGGTGGTAAGCTGTTGAGAACTTGTAACTCCACAGGTTTTCCACATGGCTTTCATGTAGTGGAACATAAACTTTGACCCCCTGTCAGAGATTACTTCCTTAGGAAACCCGACCCTAGTAAAAATACCAAGGAGGGCCTTAGCCATAGCCGGAGCTGTAACAGTCCTCATAGGAATTGCCTCAGGATACCTAGTAGCATGGTCTACTACAACAAGTATAAACCTGTTGCCTGAGGAGGTTGGAGGATCAAGGGGACCAACGATGTCAATCCCTACTCTCTCAAATGGGACTCCCACAACTGGGAGAGGCACTAACGGTGCCACATTCTTGGAGCCAACCTTACCAGAGATCTGGCAGGTGTGGCAGCTCCTGCAGTGTTTTTCTACTTCGGCCCACATCTTTGGCCAATAAAAGTAGAGCGAGAGCCTTTCCTTAGTCTTCTTGAAACTCAAGTGACCAGCCAAAGGAATCTCGTGGGCTAACTGCAAGAACTGTGGTCTGTTCTCTTGGGGTACTACACGTTATTTGTAGTCTCCAGGTGCGGACTCGGTCGGTTCACTGTAGAAGAGGCCATCTTCCCAGTGCAACCTGTATTTCCCAGGCTCTTGCCCTTCAGCATGAGCTTCTGCCTGGTGGTGAAGACCTTCTAGAGTTGGACATTCTCTCTGCCCCTTACTGAAGTCTGCCCTGTTGGGTCCACCTTCTGCCAGTAAAGACTGCAGCTCAGGATGGTCAACAGGATCCAGATCTCCAATGAGTTCCTGGCCTTCCATTAGCTCTTCCTCAGAGTCTAATTCTACCACACAGGGTTGTACCTCCCTCTCAGCCTCGGCTGGAGGTGGAGTTACGGGTGTAACTTTGGACAACCGCGGGGAAGTCCGTGTTGGCTGCACTGGAATGCTGGCTGCTGGTTTCGGGATAGAAGTCTTAGGTTTCCCTTTCGCTTCTGATTTCTTGGAGACAGCGGCCGACAAGTCCAGTGGAGCAGGAGTGATATCTTTCTTCATCATCTCCTGGAGAGTTCTGCACATGGTCCTCTCCCTTGCGGGTCTGGTTAGCTCCTGTAACCGTTTACTAGGAGGTCTGGGAGTATGCGATACAACTCCGAGAGTTTTCAAATTGTTACCCAACAGTACGCGTCCTGGTACCTCACTCTGTATGCTGACAGGTATCTTCACAGTCATGTCGTTATACTGGATGAGAACTGGTAATTGGGGAAGCATCTGCACAGGCCCTCCAGCTAACTTGGTGAGGCGTTTGGGTGCCTTAGCAACATCCTCGGCCTGAAAAAATGATTTATCCACCACAGTTATGCTGGCCCCAGTGTCCCTAATGGCAGGAGTCTCCTGACCATTCACCTGGACACTGTCCTTATAATACTCTTTAGTATTATCGGGGATAGAATTATAGACATCTAAATTCTGTTATTCCCACAACCCCAGAGATACTAAAGAAACGCTGGCTGAGACTCCAATGGGTTCATCAGCTAGCAGTAGAAAGTTTCCACTTGCCATTTGGACTTCCTCCTCTGGAGTGAAGGCTAAGGAGACAAGCTGGACCCCTGAAGGTTTACCCTTACATCTGGGATCTCCTTTCACGTGATCAGTCGAGCCACAAACAAAGCATTTACCGAATGCTTTCTGGAATGATGGCTTGTTCTGACCTCCTTCCAGTTTAGCACCAGAAGACACACTATTCTGCTGTGGTTTTCCCGGTGGCTTACCCTTCTGGTTTTGTTTGGGGCCCTCTTTGGAATGGGAGTTATTCGAATTCTCTTTTGAGTCTTTTTTAGGCTGTTTTCCCTCATCCTTCTTCTGAGTTGCCCCAGAATCCTTAGGAGTAGCCCTGTTGGCAACCCACAAGTCAGCAGCCTTAGCTAGCTCTCTGGAATCCAATTCCTTCGAATCAGCCAAGTGCTGTCTGAGCTCAGGAGAGCAAGCATCATAAATAGACTCCAACATAAAAAGATTTCTCATACCCTCATAAGTGTTCACTTTGTAACCCTTAATCCATCCCTCTAAGTTTTTCAACCCTTCACTCACCCAGGTAGCCCAAGGGGTACCATCATGCTTTTTGAGGGTTCTAAACCTCTTAAGATACCGGGAAGGGGTCTTCCCAAATCTAGCTATTAAAGCTAGTTTCACACTTTCGTAATCCGTCTTATCCGCCTCCCCCAACTCCATTACCATATCAGTCGCAACAGGAGGGAGCCTAGAGAACAACCAGGGGAGCAAAGCATTCCCTGTGATGTCCTGGAGCCCATGATTGTATTCAAACAGTTTCAACCAATCCAACACATCCAATCTCGGTTCATACATACCCACTAATTCCTTCGGCATCCGGGGTCTTTTGGGACTGGAGCTTCTAGAGGAACCAGAGGAGAGAGAAGCATTTTCCATAGACAACTTTTTCATCTCTAACTCGTGATTAAGTTCTATTTCTGTGAGTCTTAACTCAGCTTGCTTCTGCTCAGCCTGGGCATTCATCCGTCTGAACTCGAGCTCTTGGTTTCGTTCAGATTGAGCCAAGAACCGTTTATATTCTAGTTCGAGCTTCATTTTTTCAAGTTCAAAATAAGCAAGGTTACTTGTGGGACCTGGTATGGGGCCCATAGGCATAGCTGGTAAGGCAGGTAGAGGAGCAGGGGAGACAGTTTTGTTAGCCTCTCCGTCCTCGTCAGCCTCTTCATCGCTATCATCAGAATTACAATTCAGATCAACACCATTACTGTTATCTACAGTTGCTGGAGAGGTTGGTTCCTCTGAACCAGTACCCAGACTTTGGTTCGCCAGCAATCTCTCGATTAGTTCTAACTTCTTGCCTCTTACAGGAAGATTCTCTTGCCTACAGAGAGCTCGCAGACTCTCAGTATTTTCACTTGACAAAGACTCTTGACTGTAAGTTTCCATCGTAGACATGTTTTTAAAAAGTTGCTTTTTGTGCAAAGTTTTGTGGTTAGTTATCCTACAGTGTCGAAAAGCACTCTAAACTGTATACTCGATACAAATCCCACCGCTGTACACCAGTGTTAGGCAGAAACCTGTGCAGTTCCCTCTGGGACCACTGCAAAAGATTTAGGACTACAGGCGTTGGCGGTGAACCTACTTGGTAGCAGTCTGCACCACACAGATTCACGTGGTAGCTGTGGCTGAGCAGTCATCTTCTCTCAAGAAAAGTTGAGCAGTATGTGGAGTATACAAGATAGGGCAATTCTTCAAAGCAAGACAAGCAAACACGCAACAAGACTTAGTGTAAAGATAGTAAGGTATTTATTTATAACAAAACGTCTAGGAAAAACACTAAGGCAAATCACGGCAAACAAATCAAACACAATTGCTCTACGAAGTAGACGATCGATCCCCCTAGCAATATCGACAACTCTAGGTTCTACCGGTACCACTTATTTTCAGACAGAGGTGTATACCTTAAACCAGATGACACTTGACTTTTAGTTAGGACGGGAGAGAGAAAGATAGGCAGGTTATGAAATCAACGCAGTTCGATCATAGCGGATAAAATGCAAGGCAGGAAGGCAAGAATCACAATAGATGGTAAAGTTCAGGGGCCAGGCCCACTCGGAGAGAGGCGAGGCGCAATGTCCCAAAAAGTCTCTAGGGGAGATGCATTCAAGTCTGTATCGCAAATTGGTATCGGTAGATCGAACTAGTTCAGAACAAAGAATGAGAAAAGCTTGGAGGCGACCCAACGGAACGGAGAGGATTAAGACACCTCACTCGAACCGATCGAAAGGGAAGCCAGGCGGACACGGTACCTTGTTGTGGAGGGCAGCTCCGGCGGGGGCAGTTGTTCCTGGTGGTGGATGCACGGCGGGTCTTTGCCAAGAGTAGAGATTATCTCGTCGTCGAAGAAAAGGAAGTCCGGTGCACCACCAGGGAAGAGATCAGCCGCGGAGTGCTCCGTCACAAGGCACCACCTTTTGGTCGCGGTTCAGGGGTAGTGGCTATCCGGTTGCTGAGGTCCTCTCCACGGGCAATTCGGCCACTGCGTCCTGAGGCGAATACAAAGCAAAGGGGACTGGTTGTTCCCACCAGTCAGGGGAAGAGACTCTCCGGCAGGGAGACCTCCTCTGTCGTCGGGAAGTGGTGAGTCGGTTCTGCAGGGCTCCACCGGGGGTGTCGTCATGCAGGTCGGCTCAGCGTTACCCTCGTCGGATTCTTAGGTCCTGTGGCGACTTCTGAAGATCCAGTCCCAAAAGCCCTGCTTTTATGCAGACAACCCCCATTCATTCAGCCTAGCTGTCAATCAACACATGCTAAGTGGTGAGCGGGAAGGCTCACCACCTGGGCCAATCACTCCAGAGTGCGACCAGAGTTGGAAAGGCAACTCGGTCCAGGGTGCCTAAACCCCCTCCCACACCTCTGTGGTAACCCAGACAGAATGGCACCACTTTGGAGGGTCTCTGTACAGAGCCCGCCAAAAGTGGAACAAAGGGCTCGACCTTTGGTTTAGGAGTCACAGAGATGAACACAGATGCCATTTTACAAACCGAGTTCTGGCAGAAAATACCACCCGATAAACCTATTTAAGATAAGTAGATCAGTGGTACGTTAGAGATTAATGAGAAAAAGTATCAATCTCCAACAATGGGTCGAATCCCATAGGGTTATGTTCGGGAACGAACATAACAAGTAGTTTCCACTGCCACCAGCCAAAACGCGACGAGGGGGGACGGGACAGTGCCCCCTCAAGTAACAGATCCAGGAGTAATCGAATTACCCCTACTAGTACGTCCACAATAAGATGGTTTGTACTAGTTCTGTTAGTAAATTTAGGTCTAGTAAAGCCAATGGTGACTTTACATGCCCGGGGAGACAGTAATCAGTCCCCGGGTATGGAGTCTATGGTGGGGGATCCGCTAGGACGCCCCCGGGTTACGGCACGTAGGGTGCGGTGTAACACACATAGAAAAACATATGAGACCCTATGGAGTAAAAGACCCCATAGCCCATCGAACACATTGACATTTCAAAGGAATTACACACATACATGTCCAAGAGTGGGAGAAAAGAGACTCACTCTTGGCAGGATGGAAAAAAACAAACTCCAGAAATCCAGCAAAGCTGCTGGGGGACTCACTAGGTTAGGAAATTCAGCATAAACAGAGAGTTCTCCCTAACACTGCATCATTAGTAAGTAGACCAGTTTTAATGCTTTTTAAAATGTCAGCATATGTGAGGTCTGTAGAGATTTAAATTTCCAATGCTGCCGAGCATATTGCAGCATTGTTTGTGTCCTAATGTTTTGAAAATAGGTTGCCCTTTCACTGTTGTTAACTGTAGGAGGTCTCTGAAAAACCAATAACATGTTTTCCTCCAAACAGTTCCTCGTAGTTGGTTTTTAGGACCTCTTGGATTCTGAGATGAATGAATGCAAACATGAGGCTGGAAACAATGCTTACTTCATCTATCAGGAGCACTTACACCTGTTTTAGAATTTAGCGTACTGCAGTAGCATCTTCTGTTGATAGTTTGTAGTATTCTAATTTGTTTTGGCGTTGTAGGCACCCCCCCCCATCTTTAGACGTGCAAAAGAATAAATGAGACACTCCCCAGACGGGGAATAAGGCTAAGAGGACAGGTTGTGAGAGTTCAAAAAATAGTTTATATATTTGGCATCCAAAGAACTCTGCTGCCTGAGAGCGCTCTAACAAATATCACAGTTACATCACATTATAAGGGTACATTTCGTCATACATGACGCAATTAGTCTAGGGTGTCAAAGCGGTACAGGATTGGTTAGTCAGTATAGGCACATATGGCGATGACGTCACGGTTCCATCTGGATTGGTTGCTCCTTTGCCGGGAGGATGGGCTTCACATGATCCGTCGCAATGTCCAGGAGGGGTGAAGGTCCGGTTGCTGTGAGGTGGGGTGATCACTCAACTAAGCTAACATAATATATCTCTATGAAGCATGCACTAGATAATGACTTTGCAATGCATTTGAACAAATCACTATAAACCTATTGCAGGGACAAAGGGTTACACTGGCAGTAATTTTACAATGGCAAGGGTGAGGGGGCATGGACAGATTTGTGGAGATGGATGCTCGGCTCAAGCCAGTTCACACGCATGGCAGTGATCTCAGAGGAATAGTGGGCTGTTACATTCGTTTTTTGTTGCAATTACCTCCGGCTTCAGCGTGAGAATGGGGCTGCAGAGTTTTCCAGGCACAGTGAGGAAAAGGTGGGGGCCATGTGAGCTGTGTGTGCGGCGCTGAAAGAGGGAGAGAAGCCTTTCGGTATATTCGCAGTGAGGCCTCGTTACCAAGATGGCGTCAAGGGGGCACAGAGATGGATGCCTTGTGTCCTGCGTAATGGTCCTATATATGCAAGTGCCAACCACTGCTGACATGGCATAAGGGCAACAGGGGCACCCCCCACAATTGGAGGCACATGGTCCAAGTTTGTACTAAGGAAAGGAGGGACGGGGGCCTACTGGCCCCTTACTCCCACACATTCCCCCCTTTCGTTACATCTAAAGTAACACACTATTAGTTCTTTTTATTCTCACTTCGATAATACTCTGCTTCAGCTACTGCTTCATCCCAGGCTGGTGCACCTTTTATGGGCATCCACGCTCTGCATACACTTTTTAGGCTGTGCCCTTTCCTTGCATATTCATCAGGGGTACATGTCATATAAATCCTTCCATCCCCATCCAGGACCACCCATACTTCAGTGTACCACTGCAGCTCTCTGGGTTCTTTTATAGTGGTGTGATGTAGATTGTTGACCCTGTCCCCATTCTGGTGGTATACTGCTGGCATGCGATATTTTGGAGGGTTGTTCCACAGTTTGCATTTGGGCACCTATCATAGTTGTCACTGTTGCCTGTCGGCCCACTGTTACCATCATCATAGCTAAATTAGGCAAAGATGTTGAACAACATCGGATACCTAATTGGCACACACAGAAAAATAGCATTATGAAGACGATGATAGGAACAAACATTTTCATCATGGTGTTGAACCAGGACGGTATCTAGCTGAACATGTTGTCAAACCAGGTAGTTTGTTCTACTCCCCTTTCATTCGACATTCTTTCTCCCAGGCTGTGTACTGTTGATATGACATGGGAAAGTGTTCCATTGTCTGCATCTTCAGATGGCAGGAATGGGCAACATGCGCTTCCGATTTTTCGTCAAACACCACCATCCATCGCCGTGAGGAGATCTAAGACGTACCGGTTCTGCATTGTCATTAGGCGCAAGACACAGAGCTCCACCTGTATCACGTTAAACCCTTCTTCAGTGTTGTTGGCTAGTTGGATCAGCTCCGAGTGCACTATTTGTAACCACTTGGCGTTGGTTCGAGCCTGGAGACATGGTGTTATGAGCGAAGCACAGAATGTTTCTGCATGTTGTACTTCAGTGGGATTGAGGCAAGAAGAGCAGACGATTCAGAGAAGATGTAGTTGGATGACCTGCTTTTGCAAGAGAGTTTGATTTTTAAGTCTTTTTCTGACAGCAGTTCATATGCTGGAGGCTCTGTTACTTCTGGTCGGGCCGCTACCGATATGTAAGCCGATTGCTCTGCTGCCAATATGCCAGCCGATTCTCCTGTTGCTGATATGCCAGCCGATTCTTTTTTCCCACCTTGGATGTGACTTTCTGGAATTACCATGCAGCTATGCTTGTTTGCCGCAGATCCAATACATGTCCATGAGGGCCACTGTTCCTTTCTTCATATCTGGAATTATGATTGTCTTGTTACATTGTCTGTTGGCGCCCATGGGCACTTTTCCTTCTCTGTGAAAACATAGTTCATGTGGTTTTGATCGGCTTTTCTAGTGCTTTGACCCACGTGAGTTTGGCAATGTGCTGAGACATACGGTGGTGCATGTTTCTTTTACCCATTGAAGGTTCTCTTCAGTCAGTCCTCTAAGTGCCTCAGCTTTGCACTCGATTATTTCATCATGCCGTTTGTTCTCTGCGAATCTCGTTCCCTTTTTGACAAAGAATGGTTCTTTGATGCAAATCACTCCTTGGCGTCTGCTTGTGCATGTCCTCTCGTTCTGCAACATCGCTATTGTAACTGTGTGTGCCTGAAAGGTGCTCCGAATCCTACACAATACAAGATTAATTAAACATTCGGCGTCTGGCAAGGGTACCTCTCGTGGCACAAGTAATTTGGGTGTTCCTGATGCATGCGGAATGAGAGAGCAAATGTAACAGCTCTCATTTGTGGCTTGTTTTGCTGTTGTGCTCATGTCTGAATACCATTTATTTGACTGATCGGGTTGACGGGGATCTTCTATTTCATCTAATCCCAGGCCATGATAGATGTCATACCTTTTCCTATCCACCCCCCTTTTTCCCCTTCCCTTGTGGTAACTCCTAACCTTTCGATAATGTATTGGGAACACCCCAGACCACGCTGTGTCAGTAATGTTATTTACTGTGTGTTCGATTTGTGGACCTGGTGGTTTGTGGGTAGCAGCAACATAAAATGAGGTAGGGTCACTGGTTGTCTGTGCATTGGTGTTTCTTTCTGTTAGTTCTTTTGACCAAATATATTCACCATCATATTCGTTAGTTTCATTGTCATTATACTCCCTTATGGTGACAACTGATGGGAGGGGGACAGTTGGCGTATCATCAAAGTGCATTTTCTCCACATTGTTTTTACACCCTTCCAAATTAACGTTGACCCCTCTCGTATCATCTGCACCCCGCTCCCCCCTCTGTTCATATCATGGACAAGGCATAAGAGCGTGTAGTAGCACGCCATAGAGAATAACATCACAGATAGCAAAACTGCAGAGTACTTCAACGTGAATTCGACAGTGTTATATTTGTTAGCTCTATTACCAATACTATCGCTAACTAACAGCAAGCCATTTTCTGGGAGTACACTCCTTTCGGCCATTGTGTCACCTGGTGGGGCGATATAAAATGGTTAAGTGGCAAGCATATATTCATTTTTCACATTGCATAGTTTAAAACTGTTTGTGATATTCTTCTTAGTAGTCATTCATGTACTGCTTACTGCTATACATCTTCTAAACTTTTTTTTCTGATTGTGCACGTTACTTATATTGAGCTATGCATATCATTTCTGCATGTATATATATATATTCAGTGAAAAAATCTTTGTTAAAGGGATGTTATGGTTAAGTTGCGCTACTAAAAACCTATGAAATTCAGTGAAAAAACTTTGTTAAGGGGACGTTATAGTTCCAAGTAAAACCGAAAAAGATGACATCACAAATGTCATTGATGACATCACTGATGACATCACATGTCTGGTTCTGCCTTTTTTCCTTTACTGACATATCTAGGCCACATGGTTTTCTTCAGTAACAGTCAGGAATTAAAAGTGGAAATGGTAGTATATTTGTAGACTTATCCTTCAAGTATGTTCTTACAATAATTCCCTTAGGATCCAGTCATATCATATGAAACATATACATAGGGGAAGACACAAGCTGGAAAGACAGCAATCCTTTCTGTGCATTAAAATAATCAGTAGAGTTGTCAGCACTTTCTGATAGTTCTGTTGTTTTTTTATTACTGTACTTTCCCTGTATATGCTCATATTTTTATATCTTGTATTCACACTACTTTCCTTAGAGACCAGGCACATCATGTGATATATATATATATATATATATATATATATATATATATATATATATATATATATAGGGTAAGTAGCAGCTTTGAAACAGAGCAATCATTTCTCTGCATAAAGGTAATCAGTTAGGTTATGAACACTTTTTGCTACTACTTCAATTTCCTTGTATATACTCATATTTGTATGTGGTGTTGTCTCTTTGTGTTTTATTATCTACTTATCACATGTTTCACAGTATGCAAAAGTCTAATAAGAAAACAGTTATCATTTCTCTATTCAACATGGCAAGCTTATGAATATTGCACCTCCATCATGTATGCTGCACACAATGCATATGTTTCTACATGAGCACCTTAGTATACTGGATGGACTAAATAGCCCTTGATATTTATTCCTATGATCATTGACACTTTTTTTAAAATTAACATTACAATAAGAAACCCTTTTACAGACTTTTCATGAAAGGTAAATGCACATGTGATGTCATCAGTGATGTCATCAATGACATTTGTGATGTCATCTTTGATGTCCTGGGCGTTAGTCTTAGCAGAGCACGGTGGTGGCGCGAGTTATGGTTGCTTAGCTTACCACAACTGGCGAATTTCAAGGGTTTTTTTGCACCCAAGACTCTATGCCCTGGCAACAACCACCGCAGCATATCACATCCATAGAGTCAAACATTTCAACTATGATCTATGGGAAACTTTTAATGTCCGCGAACAATGTGAGTGTTCTTAGAACACTTTGAACTTGCCAGCGAACAATACGGACACCGTTTTCAGGACACCCGATACGAACATTTCAGAACAACGCGATAGTTCTTAGAACACTTTCAACTTAACAACGAACAATACGAACAGCGTCCTAAGGACACCCCCTACGAACATTCCAGGACACCGGGAGTGTTCTCAAAAACGTCTTCAGAACACCCCCATCTTGTTCATTTGCGAACAATTCAGGACACCGCGAGTGTTCTTTGGACACATTCAACTTGACAGAGAACAATACGGACAGCTTCCTCAGGACACCCCCTACGAACATTCCAGGACACCGGGAGTGTTCTCAAAAACGTCTTCAGAACACCCCCATCTTGTTTATTTGCGAACATTTCAGGACACCGCGAGTGTTCTTAGGACACATTCAACTTGACAAAGAACAATACGGACAGCGTCCTCAGCACACCCCCTACGAACACTCCCCGGACACCGGGAGTGTTCTTAGAAGCGTCTTCAGAACACCACCATCTTGTTTATTTGCGAACATTTCAGGACACCGCGAGTGTTCTTAGGACACATTCAACTTGACAAAGAACAATACGGACAGCGTCCTCAGGACACCCCCTACGAACACTCCCCGGACACCGCGACTGTTCTTAGAAGCGTCTTCAGAACACCCCCATTTTGTTTATTTGCAAACAGTTCAGGACACCGCGAGTGTTCTTAGGACAGACTCAACTTGACAGAGAACAATACGGACAGCGTCCTCAGGACACCCCCTACGAACACTCCCCGGACACCGCAAGTGTTCTTAGAAGCATCTTCATAACACCCCCATTTTGTTTATTTGCAAACATTTCAGGACACCGCGCGTGTTCTTAGAACACATTCAACTTGACAGAGAACAATACGGACAGCGTCCTCAGGACACCACCTACGAACACTCCCCGGACACCGCGAGTGTTCTTAGAACAGTTTCACTTTGCTTGCGAACAAAACGGACACATTTTGACTCCTTAGAACACCCCCTAGTCAGTTTATTTAGAAAATTTCAGAACACCCGTGATGTCCGCAAACAAATCGAACACAAAAAGAACGTCTAACACATAAAAAACACAACTTTCATCCTATCGCACACACTCCCACCCTTCCGAAACACTCCTACACACCAACACACTCTACAAAATACACAATATTAACAAAGTTTCACCGCGCTGTCCGGGGACGTCCGCGAATCCGATATGGCGGGCGCTACCGAAAAATCTGATGCGCTTCACGCTCCACGCCGTCCAATCAGCGAACACTTTGCATGTCCGCGAACATCACGCAAGACGATTGGCCAATCAGGACACTTTCCGCGGAGCGAACAGGGAAGTGTATCCGCAAACTGAACACAGATATCACTAATTTTTTTTTAACTACTTTTTGTTCATTTAAAAAAAAAAACTACTGGACGAATTTTCACCAAATTTGCAAAAGCACGCTTTTGGGACCAAGCCGCTGCTCCTGGTCCAAATTTGGTGGAAATCCGTCCAGCGGTTTGGGCTGTAGACGCGAGCAACATTTTTTTCCCATTCACTCTATGGAGAGTGAGTATAATGTATACAAATATGAGCATATAGAGGGAAGGTAGAGTAATACAAATAAAACTATGCCAAAGTGCTGATAACCATAATGATTATCTTCATGCACAGAAAGGATTGTTCTCTTTCAAGCCTGTATCTTCCGCTATGTACATGTTTCATATATGATGTGACAGGACCCCAAGTCTACAAATATAGTACCTTTTCAATTTTTACTTCCTGACTGTTACTGTAGAAAACTATGTGGCTTCAATATGTCAGTAAAGGATAAAAAGGGAGAGCCAGCCATGTGATGTCATCAGTTATGTCATCAATGACATTTGTGATGTCATCTTCGATGTCCTGGGTGTTAGTGTTAGCAGTGCACGGTGGCGCGAGTTATGGTTGCTTATGTTACCATAACTGGCGAATTTCAAGGGTTTTTCGGTTTTACTTGGAACCATAACGTCCCTTTAACAACGTTTTTTCACTGAATTTCATATGTTTTTAGTAGCACAACTTAACCATAATATCCCTGACATGTAACATAGAACATACTAACCCCCTCGTAGTGATTTTCATGTCCGCGGACTACCGCCATGTCCGCAGACACATCGAAAATCTGAGCGTGGTGAATGTAAATTTAAATAGTGTGCCCCATTTCCCCTTTGAAGTTGGCTCTGAAAAGAGCCGTTTTTTTTTTTTTACAGATGCTTGACAGACACCTGTTATTTTATATTTTTTTTCTTGTTTTTTTTCTTACTTTACTCCTAAAATCTTCACATAACCTTCTCCAAAGCAACCCTTACATTCCAAAATAAAAAGGCATTTCCGGTAAAAGATAAACAAATGCCATCTTCTTTAAAATTAACAGCATTACTGGCATCAATATTCTCATTGTTACAGAAGAACATACCAGCTCTAAGCATGAAGGCACACATGCCTCAGTTGATGACACACCTAGCAATGTTTTGCTGAGGACAAAAAACTGAACTATTGTCCCATATTGCCCTAGGTAGTAATCCAGAAAAAATTACTTTCGCATTTGGAAGGATCTTCACTACGGCTTGAACCAAGCGTTCCAAATCAGCCAACAAAGTAGGGGCACTGACGTTGCCCAAATGGAAAGCACCATAGTGCAAAACTACCACATGCGGACTGTTCATTGTGGCCATATCCGCACAAACTTGTACAATTCCCTGTACATTGCAATCAGGCACAGTGCTCCACACCACCTCCACTCCTTTGACATCAAAGTTCTTTGCAACATGCCTGCATTCAGCGTACTGCTGTAAACCATGCACAAACATATCTCCGAGCACCAACACCCTGACTTTCTCCACTTCTGCCATCTTCACCACACACAGTCTCTTTCAACACAAATCCACAACCTCGACATCTGTTTGGCTGATCCGTACAGTCTTCTTTCCATGTTGGATTTCCTGGAAAAACCCGGATTTACCACACCCTGTCCACAAACAGCCGCGGTGTCCGCGGACGGCGTCCACTTTACTCTCTGTACCATTCCCTCATTGCATACAGCTAAGCAATCACACAATACGAATAACGTCCTCAGAACACCCCTATTTTGTGAATTTTCGAACATTTCAGGACAATTATCATTTCATTATTCTACATATTAACATTACAAATATTATACTTTTATCTTGTACTCTGCACACAATGCTATCTTTCTCCATTAGAAGCTCAGTATACTACATAGAATCCCATAATACAATGCTATTTATTGATATAAATGCATCGTTCAAAACACTAATAACGGTATGATATTTATTGCAATATCCTTGACACTTTTTTCAGAACATTATAATGAAAATCCCTAGTACAAAAATTCCATGAAAAGTACATACACATGTGATGTCATCAGTGATTTCATCAATGACATTTGCGATGTCATCTTTGATGTCCTGGGTGTTAGTTTTAGCAGTGCATGGTGTTGGCGCGAGTTATTTTTCATAGCTTACCATAACTTGCTATTTTCAGGGGTCTTTCGGCTGTACTTAGAACCATAACGTCCTTTAATCAAACTTTTTTTAATATCACACAAACAATATACAAACATGGCGTACAAAAACCAACTTCTACAGATGGCTTTACACAGAATGTTGCAAAGTAAGAATTTATGCTCGTTCACAGTGAAGGTCAGCTGCTTCCATTTTTTTCTCGGGCCCCGGAGAGGCTCACGAAGCAGACTATTAGGTTGTATTGTGTTTTGACCTTGACAGACAGAGATTGTGATGAAAGACTTCTCTTGAAGGAGTGTTGCTAAAACGTAAGAGAAGATAAAGATGAAATTTCTGAAACAAAACCACTTTTACATATTATATCACTATGCGAAAGATCGTTGGCACACGCGGAGTCGTATTTTGGGACTGCACCACTCGTAGACAATGGAAATTGCAATTGTACATTACTTTAAACCAAATATAATTACAATAGCGTAGCATTAAAGACCGCTGAAGTTGAACTTGTCCGTTGAAAGTGGCATAATGTTTTCTACCGCGCACTATCACCGCCAAATTGATCCCCTGTCGTTTAGAGGGCTCTAAAAAAGGCAGACGACACAGAGTGGGTTAATATAAATAATTTAACCGGTCTATAGGCGGTCAAGCGCTCTACTCGCTGTGCCACTTCACTGTAGCCTGTCAAGTGGCACAGCGAGTACAGGGCTCGCTTTGACATCCGTGCACAGCTTGCTAACGCAAGTTCGAATCCCGGCAAGGCCAAACTCAGCCGTTCATCCTTCCGTGGTCGATAAATGAGCACCACACACCGTGGTTAATAATAAGCACCGCTTAGATACCTCACAGTTCTAAGCGCTATATGAATGGGAAAATATTATTATTTTATTATTAACATACTCTGTTGCACTATCTTCGATAGCAAATAGTTTCACGCCCTAATAAATAAAATGATGATTTTTAATGAAGATCGGCTGGTGAGACTAATTTATGTTTTTTAAAACAGGTACGTGGCCCCGTTTTGTCTATGTCACGATTTACAGACTCCAGCGGTGGGGTCTTCAACTGCCAGGTGCAAGTCCAAATATGCAACTTCATGACCCTCACCATTTTATGGGACAATCGCCAAGGACCAATATGCCCTTACGCAGTATTAGCTGCTACAAACAACATACCAACCAATACGGTGGTGTAATGGCTCGTTGTTGGAGCAACCTTCCGATTATCAGAGAGACCATTTACTGCTTTTATCATAAACCAACAGCCTATCTACCGCAAAGGAACAACGCGTGGCTCCAAATAAACTTTTGCTGATCGACAGCAGAGACAATAGCAAATCGCTGAATATTCACTAAACATTTCATGTGAAATAAATGTACTTTACCAAATGTACAATCCTGCTGTCTACTTTTAAACCACAGTTTCATATTCCGAATTGTGGCGCACTGAGTTGTAACCTGATCTAACACTCTCTGTACCGCAAAGGAACATCGCGTGTCTCAACATGAACCTTTGCGGATCGACAACAAAGACAAATGCAAATTGCTGAATATTCTCTAAACATTTGATGTCAAATAAATGTACTTTACAACATTTACAATCTTGCTCTTTGCTTTTAAATCACAGTTTCATATTCTGAATTGTGGCGCGCTGTGTTGTGACATAATGTGTGTTGTCTTCCGGGTTCTGTGTAAAGTCGCGTAGTACTGGAGACGACTGGGCGCGTTTCATTACGCACCCTGTAACGTCACGGAGAAAGGCGGGGAATATGAATGCTTTGATAATATCAGGCTTAGTGGCGGGAGATATGATTTAGTGTCGCAAAAGCAAGTCAGCCAGGTCAATAGCTCCAGTCATAGGATTATCACATAATGTCGACACACACCAGCTGGATTTATCGTTTCTTTAGTGGACAAAAAGTTGGTTGACGCCCCTAGGAAATTGTACTATTAGCGATCAAAAGGAGTGCTCTTAAATCACTTTCACCCTGACAACGAACAATACAAACAACGTTCTCAGAACACCCCCATTTTGTGTAATTGCAACCATTTCGGGACACTGCGAGTGTTCTTAGAACACATTCAACTAGACAGATTACAATACGGACAGCGTCTTGAGGACACCCCCAGTTTGTGTATTTACGAACAATTAAGTACACCGCGAGTGTTCATAGCTCATTTTAACCTTCCTTGCGAACAAAAATGACACATACTCCATCCTCTAAACACCCCACCATTTAGTTTATTTACAAAATGTCAGAACAGCCGTGTTCTCCGCGGACAAATCGAACGCAACAAAAAGGTCTAGCACATAAAAAAACAAAGCATTGAACCTATCGAATACTCCCCCACCCTCCCAAACACTCTTACACACCAACACACGGCACTAAATATAATTTTTTATCCACGTTTCACTGCGCTGTACACGGTCGACTGCGAATACAAGATGGCGGGCGCCACAGAAAATCTGACGCGCTCCACGCCCCTCGCCGTCCAATCAGCGAACACGTCGCATGTCCGTGGACATGACGCAAGCCCATGGGCCAATCGGGGTGCTGTCCGCGGAGCGAACAGGGAAGTCCGTCCGCGAAGCGAACGCAGATATCACTAATTTTTTTGCCTTACATTTTGGTCATTTTTAAAAAAACTACTGGACAGATTTACACCAAATTTACAAAAGCACGCTTTTGGGACCAGGCCACCGCTCCTGCCGTAAATTTGGTGTAAATCCTTCCAGCGGTTCGGGCTGTAGCCGTGCGCAAAGTTTTTTCCCATTCAGTCTATGGGAAAAAAAAAAGTTTTGGGACCCCCCTATAACTCCCCCCCCCCGGACGAATCCTCACCAACCTTTGTAAAAAAATTCAGAGTGACCCAACTACTTTTTTTGCAAAGTTTGGTGAGGATCCGTCCAGGGAGAGCGAAGTTATAAGCCGCCCAAAAACTGTTCTTCCTATGGAAACAGCAACTTAACCATAACTACATGGCCACTACCGTGGCCATGTAATATATAAAATATATATATATATATATATATATACTCCTTACATATTTTATTTTTTTGTTACCTTGACAGAGGGTGAAGGACGTGTGAGCAAGATATAGAGAGAAAGAACAGGAGGAATAGAGAAAAGAGAGGGAGAGAAAGAGAGAGAGAGAGAGAGAGAGAGAGAGAGAGAGAGAGAGAGAGAGAGAGAGAACCAGAGAGAGAGAGAGAGAGAGAGAGAGAGTCATACAAGCAAATTGTTATGCACTGTTCCTGTTACATCCCTTATAATTACGTTCCATCTGTATTCACCCTTTTAGTGTTACTCACTTGTTCATACTGAGGGAGTGCTGTATCGCGTGCCTTCCTCACATCTGAGAGGTGTACCCAATACTTCAGTCCCTTCACTTTGACTGCAGTGGGTGTGCAGTAAATGACCTCATAGGGTCCATGAAACCGTGATGAGTTCCATTGCAGAACAACCTTCTCACATATACATTATCTCCTGGCTTTAATGGGCCACCTGGGCTGTCTGGGGCGTGAGTTACAGTGTCTGTTCCAGCATTTTCAGTAAAGGGCGGTGCAATCTGTTGGGCTATGCTATGTACTGCGCGTGTCAACTGGGTAAGGTATTCTTTAAATTCTTCCCCCAACACTGTGGCAGCCCGATGCACATCTGATGTTTTTCTTATCGGGGAGAGTGCCGTGTGAATACGCCTGCCAGTTACTATTTCATGGGGGCTTAAATGGTGGTCTTTGCTCGGTTGCGTTCGGAGTTGGAACAGTGCTAGGGGCAGGCAATACACCCAATTCTTTTCGAGTGTGTTGCACAATTTGGACAGTTCACTTTTGAGCAGGCCGTTGATCCTCTCCACCACCCCATTAGCCATGGAATGATAAATAGAACACACTTTGTGCTTGACTCCTAGAAGCGATGTCACTTCCTTGAAGAGGTCATTCACAAAGTGTGTGCCATTGTCTGATCTTATAACATTGCAAATCCCCCACCTAGAGAACACCACCCGCACCAAAAACTTGGCAGCACACTTCACGTCTGGTCCTGCCTCCACCCATCTCGAAAAGAGACATACCACCACAATCAAGTATCTTACTCCATTACACCTTTCCCCCATATCTGCATAGTATATGTGGAGCTCTCTGAAGGGCCCAACTGGACACGGTAATGTTCCTCGCAATGTTCTCAGAGTCATTCCTGAACTGTATGTCTGACATGTCGTGCATACGATGATTAATTTTGATAAGTGCTCTTGCAGTTTGGGAATGAACCAATGCTCCTGCATGTCTGCTGGGATATGTTGTTTTGTCACATGGGCCAGGAAATGCAACGCTTCGAATGCTACCTCCAATAGTTCCACTGGCATCACTACCTTCCCACTCACTTCCTGTCTCCAGATCAGATCTGTAGGTGATTGCTTACACCCTTGTTTAGCCCATAGTTCTTGCTCTTCTATTGGTGCTCTCCTTTACAATTCTATTATCTGCATTACTGGTGTGTTGCTATACCCTTCTTCTAATGGTTGTATAATGAGTGTCTTAACAATACATTCAATTGTCGGGGGTACATTGAAATACGAGGCATATTTTTCGCTGCTGCACCTTCTGCCGCGTTTCCCAATGAGATCGCATCTGAGTTGTTGGTATGGGCATGGCATTTCACCACTGCCACTAGAGATGGTTCTGCTAATGCTTCTATTAGTTTGTTTAATAATGTAGCATGTTGAACTGGCGACCCATCTGCCCGTCGGAACCCTCTCCGTCGCCACTGTGATAATCCCAAATGTACTGTTGTTGTGGCATAGGCTGAATCTGAATATATCATTACTGAACATCCTTTTGCTGCATGTAGTGCTTTAATTTATGCCACTAGTTTAGCTGCTTGCAAGGAAAAATGATAGGGGAGGTGTTTTTGGACAATCGTTTCATAGCTGTCTTCTTCCATTCTTACCACGGCCATCCCTACGTGTTTTTCCCCCGTTTCAGTATCTATGAAGACTGACCCAACATTGCTGCAATGCGTTTGCGCTTGCTTTAGGGATGTTATCCTCCTCTCCCTTGTATGTTGCACAGTCATGCTCCTGCATGTCTTCTACAGTACATGGCTCTGTAATGAATTTGGCAGGATTCACTGTTTTGCATCTCATTACATGCACATTCGGGCTGGAAATTGTTATCTCGTAAGCTGTTGCCCGCTCTAAGATTGCAAAGAGTGAATTCTCCGCGTACAACGTTACTGAGCAGCCAATTACAATTGTGGCGCTCTTTTCAATGGTGAAGGCCGCTGCTGCGAGAGCTTGTTCACACGCGAAGTGACCTTGCATTTCCACGTCTAGCGTACCGCTGTAGTAGGCCAATGGCTCATGGCCTGGGGACATTTTCTGTGTTAATACTGCAGTCCTTAGTGTGCCATTGCAGTGTGAGAATAGGTAAAACTCCCTGTCATGATCTGGGTTCGCGAGAACTGGTGCATGTGCGATCATGTCTTGTAGCTTGAAGTATTGTGTCATCATTTCATTTGTCCATTTTATTGGGAGATTATTCTTTTGGGATTCTTTCAATGCCTGTAGCAATGGGCGTGTATAGGCTGCATAATCAAGTATCCATGCTCAGCAGTAATTGCAGATGCAGAGAAATTTCTGAATATCCTTTACAGTTTTTGGTATTATCATGTGGCGTATGGCCGTTGCCCTGTCAGGAATTATTCTTTTGCCATCTTTCGATATCAGCTGTCCTAGGTATAGGACTTCGGCTAGACAGTATTGCAATTTACCTTTATCTACCTTATATCCTTTTGTAGCTAGTAGATTCAGCAACGTTATTGAGTCTTCTCTGCACCTCTCTTCAGTTGGACTGCAGATAAGTAGATCATCCACGTGTTGTATTATTACACTCTCTACATCAATATTTCCAAGATATTTGTGTAAGATCCTATTGAAAATGCTTGGGCTCTCACAATATCCCTGTGGTAGTCTGCAGTGTTCGTACCTGTTTCCTCCTAGCGTGAGTGCCGTGAGGTAATGGGAGCTTGGATTGAGTGGTATAGAAAAGAAAGCATTTTTCAAATCCACCACAGTAAGACATGTATCTTCCTTGGGAATGCTGCACAGTATTGATGCCGGGTTAGGGACCAATGGGAACTCTTTCTGAATGACATTGTTGAGTGGCCGGAGAGCTTGTATCATTCGCCACGCCCCTCCTTTCGCTTTTTTGATCAGAAAAATAGTTGTATTACATGGGGAGTTGGATGGTACTATTATCCCTTGTTTCAACAGAGCACTTATTGTTTCTTTTATTCCTTCCTCTGCTTTTTTCGATAGGGGGTACTGCTTAACTCTTGGGGGTATGGAACCTGTCTTCAATTTTATCTTAATGTGTGTTACATCGTTCAATAACCCAACATCATGAGGACCTGTGGTCCATACTTCTGGTAGTACCCTTTCCATATCTTCTTCAAAAGTTGTAGGCGGGATGTTAACGCTGGCCATGAGTGGGTTGTGTATTTCCCTGTATTGAATCATGATGTCACATGATATACTTATTTCCATTATTATCTCCCCATCGCTCTCATTATCAGTGAACATTTCCTCATCAGTCAAATCACGCAACATTATGTTTGGATCTATGCATAGTACTGTTCTCCATTCGCAGCCATGTGTGTCCAGTCCAATCATTGCGATACGTTTGCTTGAGACCCGAACCCCTTCTAATTCAAACGAAAAAATGGTTCCTGGTACAACATTTGTGTTCACAATTGGGCAGAAAATCCACAGGCACCCTACATTCCTTTCTTGTTATTTCCCGTACCACCTGGGCCAACACTCTGATGAGGTAAATGAACATGTCCATATCAACAGGCACCCCTCTCACCACCACCTCGTTTGTCATTGTACTGATCATCAGAATTGCTTGTACGGGGCACATTCGTGGAGTTCAACACACTATTCCCCGCTCAGTAAAAGAGATTCTTATATTTAGTTAACTCAACAAGTCTCTTCCCAGTAGATTGATTGGTGCGTCTTCATGATACAATAGGGGTGCGCACACTGTTTCCCAACCCCACTGTTAAATCAAGATCTTTTGTGTAAGGAACATTCAAAATAGCCCCAGAGAACCCCTGCATTTCCAAAAAATATTCCGAGAGCGGACACCGGCCTTCCATGAGACATGATTTTTCTGCTCCTGAGTCTAGCATAAAGATAAACTGCTTGTTTCCTATCTCTGCTTCCACTAGTGGTTCCTCTTCTGCACGTAGGGTGTGGATAGGACTGGACACACAAGTGTTCTCTGTGGGCTGTCCTAGTCTGCATACGTTTCAGTTCCTGGCACGGAGAAAACATTGTCTCCTACCACTGTTGTGCCGCGAAAAGGTACGGGCACACCATTGGCCGATGTTGAGAAAATGTTATTTGCGTTTCCTACTGTGTTCTGTCTGGCCATGGGTGGTTGGGCTCCCCTCTTATGTGGCTGTTGTTGCTGGGGTTGCTGTCTTTGCTGCATTTGGGGCTCACTATAATATTGATCACCTTGCCCACCCCCTCCCATAGGTAACCCATAGGGGCTGCTTGGATGTGGATGTCCGTATTGCTGTTCATTTCCCATTGGGGGCTGCCTTTGGAAATACTCCATAGGTCGCATTCTACAATCTCTTGAATAGTGCCCCCATCTACCACAATTCCAACACGATTCTTGTGGTCCTCCTCTCATCCCAGGCCCTCCAAAACCTCTGTTCCCCATTCCTCCAAATCCCCCTTGTGGCCCTCTGTACCCACCTCGTCCTCTCACTGGTCTTCCTTGCCACTGGGGGCCACCGTACTGTTCTTCTCCATCCCACTGTCCTTGCCCTCCGGCAGCCCATGCTGCAGCCATCCTGACTGGTGCGTTTCCTGCTCCGTCATCTCCTTCACTACTCCTATCAGTTGATGTTGTTGCGTTCAACGCTGCAACCTTCACTAGCTTATTCTGTACTAATTTTGATTCATCTGCCAACCTTTTCTCTTTCTTTGATCCTCCTGAAGTGGTGTACAATTATGCTTTGAATCTCAGTCCAGCCCTTGGATTCTATCACAGCTATTTTATCCAATGCCTTCTGTACCTCCTTCGGAAGCCCCTTTTTGATTATGAAATAGAACAGGGTGGTGGATTGATCCTACGCCGGACCCGTTTCACTTCTTCACAGGTCTTACACCCGGAGGATAAATTGCATAGGCTCCTCCTCCTTTCCCATCGTGCACTGCATCACTAAGTGTAAATCTGGGATGTCTGGAAATGTGCACCGCAATGCATCCCATACTTGTGCTCTAACGTTGTTAAATGGCGATCCATCATGGCGGTCACAACTCATTGTTACTCCCGGGAACCCCGCCTTCACCCATACCGCGTCTGCTTGATCGCCAACAGCGGATACCAACAAACTTTTCACATCCTCTATTGCTAATGGGCCTCCTGCTGTGTTCTTTTCGAATGCATGTATCCATTTTCCCGCCCCACCCAAAGTGGGGGGAGAAGCTTCAGCAAGTTGTTTTTGTCCATTTGGGCCCACGGAATGCAGTGCGGCCTACCTGCCCCCTTGTGTATCAATGGCATTTGTAGTTTGTGCTTTCTTCCTATCTTACTTACCTTTTTTGTTTTGCTCACCAGCATGTTCCCTACCCGTTGTTTTAACCGGCGCTGCCATCTCAGTGGTGATCAGTCATATAAGTCATCGAAATGGAATGGTAGTGGGGATCCCACCGCCGCTACCCCTTCTTCATATTCATCAAGGTCACTCCATACCTCTTCTACTTCTTCTTCTTGCTCCCTGTCTTCTTTTTGTTTTTCTCCTCGCTGACTATCTGGGGTTGTTGGGTGTATTATTCTTACTGGCTTGCCATTTAGATGGAACAGGAACTCTCCCAATTGCCGTTCTTGCCCTTGCCCGCTTGGTATAGGTGCCGACTGTGATGGTTCTGACTGTGACGGTGCTGGTGTTGCTGATGCCGATTCTCCTGTGACGCGGTGTTAGATCGGCTGCTGCTACTGGTGGCACTTCCCCTCCCCCTGGCAACATCTGGTCCCTATTGCATAATGCTCTTAATCGTGTCATTTCTATCTGTGTGTGTGCCAGCTGTCTATCTAAATCCCCGGTTAACCATGCTAAGTTTATGGGAGGGGCACTAGTTGGGCCATACAGGCCCCCTCTGTCATACAGAGGTGGTGCGGTGGCTGCTGTCTCCGCTGAGGTGGTTGGGGCAGGGCCCGCTGGTACATATTGAGGCTCGCTGTATCCTACTGCGGGCCGTGTCAACAACTGGTATATTTTGGTGGTATCACTCTCAGTTGTGGTTGTTGTACACTCTCCTCTCGCTGACCCACCTACCTCCTCTGACGCTTTCTCCTTCTCGGCTTCTTTGTGTGTACCTACCTCACCTGCAGGCGTTATTTCTTCAAACATCCGCCACAAATCTAACACTTCTCTTCTGTTCTGTAACTGTTTTCCCTTATATCTGGCCAACAGATGTGTCGATACTAGGTCCAATACCCTCTTGTCAAAGGATCCTCCCTCTGGCCATATGAGAGTTACGCTATCTCCTTTTATCTCTGTCACACACTGGTCGTGATACTTCTGTATCTTCTCGCTATACAATGGGAGGTGTTGACAAATGTGCGTTAATAGTGTTACTCCCCCCATGATAACCCAGTTTCCTGCGCGTGAAAAACAAACACTTGGTTCACTCTCTCTTCGTCTCAATGTTTTATGCAACCTTTTTCCTTCCCTTTTAGTAGCAATATTTTTCAACAACTTTTCGCCTTTCACCACTTACCGAGACCATAAATTATTTCAATTATGAACATCCGTCATTTGCTATTTTTCAAAACATTTTCATAGATATTGCCTTTTCAATTTTCTTAATCAATAATTTGTTCTTCACTTATTGGCCAGTAAACAGTTACTGACAGATCAACATGTAACACATTGACGCACGTGAGAACATACAACATGAAGACATTTCACACATAACATGTACTACCTGTGTGCTTTTACTCCCTCTTTTTGATTATTTTAGTTTTTTACGCCTCTGTTCTAGCTTTCTCACGCACTCCCCACCTCTTACCCCCTCTTATTACCTTGCCAAGATTTCTGCTAACACGGAAAAAGAATATTCTAAATTACTACTCCAAGTCTACTAGATATATGAGACCCCTACTATTTTCTCTTTATCTTCACTTATTTATCTGCACTGGACGAGACAATGCCATGTGGCACCGCCTTCAACCCCGTTCGGGCTAGGTTTCCTCACTCTTCTCTTCTTTATCTCCACAAAACATAATGGCCATATAAAGGATAGATCAGAAAAGCCTCAGTATCATTCACACAGACCCTAACTTTCTTTTAGTCAATTGTTACCTGTTCCCCTTCGTTCTTAACTCTTCCCTTACCTCTTGGGAACTTACGCAACCGTTACTCACGTGTTCATTCAGGTGGCCCGAGAGTCACCGTTCACGGTTCATCCACAATCTGGTCCGCAGCCCAACCAAGCCATGGCCTGCCTCGGTGAGCAGCTATTACAGTTGGGTATTCATTAACCGGGAACCCTTAACCCCTTCTCATTGTGCGCACAGGCTGGTCGGCTGCAGAGGCGATGGTTTTGCCGGGGGGCGTCCCGGATCTCGCTGCACTTCACGGGCCTCGAGGCACCTGTCCCAAATCACGTCACGGGGGTCGCCAAAAATGTATGTGCCCTCCCTCTCTTTAGACATGCAAAAGAATAAATGAGACACTCTAAAGATGGGAATAAGGCTAAAACGACAGGTTGCGAGAGTTCAAAAAATAGTTTATATATTTGCCATCCAAAGAACTCTGCTGCCTGAGAGCGCTCTAAGAAATATCACAGTTACATCACATTATAAGGGTACATTTCGTCATAGATGAAGCAATTAGTGTAGTGTGTCGAAGCGGTACAGGATTGGTTAGTCAGTATAGGCACATATGGCGATGACGACACGGTTCCATCTGGATTGGTTGCTCCTTTGCCGGGACGATGGGCTTCACGTGATCCGTCGCCAATGTCCAGGAGGGGTGAAGGTCAAGTTGCTGTGAGTTGGGGTGATCACTCAACTAAGCTAACATAATACATCTCTGTGAAGCATGCACTAGATATACTTTGCAACGCGTTTGAACAAATCACTGTAAACCTATAAATATCTTATATGTATTTACATCGTTAATAACAGAGGTTTATATCGAACATCAGGTTAAATAGCTATGTTGTACATCAGGATAACATTGATTGAAGCTTGCGTCTGGACTCGTAAAGACTCGAAGGCACATTGGCCCTCATTACGACCCTGGCGGATTTTTTCCGCCATCGGCGGACTTTTCCGCCATGGCGCAAAGTCCCTTTACGCCATGGCGGATGGCGGACTTACCGCCCCATTCCGAGGTCGGCGGGGCGGTAAGTCCCCATTGACCCATTTACCCTTCCCCATTCCCATTTCGGCCCCATAGGGCTCAATGGGAGTGGGGAAGGTGTTAATTACGCCACCGTACACTACGGTGGCGTAATTAACACCGAGGTCCCATAGCGCCATGGATTTTTACGCCCGCAAAAAGCGGGCGGAAAAATGACCATGGCGCTATGGGAACTCGTAGTTGGCGGTAAGGGGTCGGCGCAGCTAACGCTGGCGCAAACCCCTTAGCGCCAGGGTCGTAATGAGGGCCATTGTCATTTGTTAGTATTGGGAGGCGATATATTGTGACAGGGATCGAATTTTAGTCGGGGGTCTACTTGGCAGGTCTGATGGTGGGGTCACATATTTGGTACATCAAGTGAATACCTTGCAGGGACATGGGGTTACACTGGCAGTCATTTTCCAGTGGTGAGGGTGAGGGGGCATGGACAGATTTGTGGAGATGGATGCTCGGCTCAAGCTGGTTAACATGCAGGGCAGTGATCTCAGAGGAAGAGTGGGTTGTTACATTCGTTCTTTGTTGCAATTGCCTCTGCTTCAGCATGAGAATGAAGCTGCAGAGTTTTCCAGGCACAGTGAGGAAAAGGTGGGGGCCATGTGTGCTGTGTGCGCGGCGCTGAAAGAGGGAGAAAAGCCTTTTGCTATTATCGCAGTGAGGCCTAGTTACCAAGATGGCGTCAAGGGGGCACAAAGATGGATGCCTTGTGTCCTGCGCGATGGTCCCTTCTACGCAAGTGCCAGCCACTGCTGACATTACATAAGGGCAAAGGGGGCACCCCCACCATTAGAGGCACATGGTCCAAGTTTGTACTAAGGAAAGGAGGGACGGGGAGCCTACTGGCCCTTACTCCCACACAGTGTTCTAGTGGGAGGAGTAGTAGTCAGTGTAAAATTACACCTCCCATGTTTTTGGCAGCTAAACCTGTCGGGGCTGTTACTACAGCCAAAAGGTTGTTTTTTTATTAAGTTTTGTAGAAATGTGGTGATTATTTTATTTAAGAATGTTTTATCAGAACCAGCTTCACCACTTACATACAGGGGCAGAGGTTTCTACTTTGTGCAGATACAGGTTTTAGTTTCAAGTTTAAAACCATGCTCAATTTCTTGAGTGGCTTCTAGATAAATGGTGAGTTGTTCATCATTTACCTGTAATTCCATGACTGACAAGTCTTTTTCTTCATTTAGAATGAGTGGTTCTCCAAGTGGGTCTCGGCTTCCTGTAAGGGAAGGTTGACTGCTCTCAGGAGTGTCTTTCTCTAGTTGAGCTTCAATGTCTTCCTCTTGTTGCATTCATTGCCCAACATTTGTTAGTATTGTTTGAAATTGTCATTTGTTATACTGCTTTAATTTGCTTTGAATGCAGCTTCAAATGAGTCATAGGGGGTCATTACGACCCAGGCGTTAAGGGGTTAACGGTGCCGTAAAAGGTTGCGGCACCGTTAACCCCTTGACGCTTTACTACGAGGTCCCTTTGCGGCTCCCGACCTTAACGGCTGGTCTGGGCCAGTCGTTAACTTAGGGACCCGCAAAGGGACCTTGAAGGTAATTACGGTACGGCAATTTGCGGTACCGTAATTACCGCCTTCCCCTTTCTCATTGAGCCCTATGAGGCAAAAATGGGAATGGGGAAGGGCCTATGGTAAATGGGGAATTACCGCCGCGCCAACCTTGGAATGGGGTGGTAATTCCCCATTTCACCATGGCGGAATCGGTAAGTTACCAGCGTTAACCATGGTGCAAATAGCGCCATTGGTTAACGCCGGGGTTGTAATGAGGGCCATAGTCACCTAATAATTATTTTTCTTTTCTGCAAGGTTTAAACGGTTGGAGTAGGGCCATGTAATACAGTTTTCTATGTTGTGGAGATTTAAATGATAACTTTATATGTTTAATTAGACTGGGTTTGGTGAGTGTCACTAGTAGTCCTTCACAAGTTGAGACTGCATTATTTCCCAGTTGTCTCATTTAGTGTGACATTGATTTTGTAGGTATAGCTTTGGGCAATGTCATGCATACACATGTTTTCCAAAGCAGTACTTCTGTTTGGGTAGTATTTGTCAATTCAATTGTTTTTTTTTTTAATGTCCTGGTTATTGGGATCATTTGTGGCTATGTTTTTTATCGCTTGGTAGGATTTTAGTACTCTTTTTCGGAATGATGCTAGTCCCAAGTTCAGACAGACAATGGCCCTCATTACAACCCTGGCGGATTTTTTCCGCCATCGACGGACTTTCCGGCCATGGCGTAAAGTCCGTTTACGCCATGGCGGATGGTGGACTTACCGCCCCATTCCGAGGTCGGCGGGGCGGTAAGTCCCCATTGACCCATTTACCCTTCCCCATTCCCATTTCGGCCCCATAGGGTATAATGGGAGTGGGGAAGGAGTTAATTACGCCACCGTAAATTACGGTGGCGTAATTAACACCAAGGTCCCATAGCGCCATGGATTTCTCCGCCCGCAAAAAGCGGGCGGAAAAATGACCATGGCGCTTTGGGAACTCGTAGTTGGCGGTAAGGGGTCGGCGCAGCTAACGCTGGCGCAAACCCCTTACCGCCAGGGTCCTAATGAGGCCCAATATACTCAGATTTGCCATATAAGGCTGTACCTGTTAAAGGTCTGCAGATTCATAGCACCCAAATTGTCTATGGGAGAGCATTTTTGAACCAAAGTTATACAGTTTCTGTGATAGTGTTTTGTCAAATAATATGTCATCGCATAGGTCCTTTAGCTCTGTTTTCTCTGCTTCGGGGTGAGATACCTTGCAAGTGCAGTGGAATTGTCTGCATGTATTGTATGTCTGTGTTTGGGTTACACAAATGGGCAAGGAGTGAATCGTAATCATTGATGTACTTGGATGATTTGTCCCTTTTAATGTAGTATGTATTTTTAGGTGACTTGCCTTTTACTCTGTGTTTTACAGAAGACATCAAGCTATTTAATTGTCCTTTTTCGCAAACTGGTCTAGGGAAGCCAAAGCAACATTTGGTATAGTATTTCCCTTTATTTTTATATCTATGTCGGCAGTATTTGCCACATTTATGTTTTTGGAAGCGTAACACTTGCGTATGTAGGTCACTATCTGTGTTTCCTAAACGGATGTTGCAGGTAATGTATATTTCAATAAACTGTAAAACAGGGGTGTCATTTTCATGGGTAAATTTTGGAGCATCTTTTATCCACAAAAGCATGTGGATGTGTGGTGCTCCTCTGGATTGATATTCTTTTCTCAAAAAGAAGTGTTGCACTTCTCTGAGCAGAGTGGTAGTTTTATTGCAGATAAAATACAGCCTGTCAATGAAGCAATGGGGAAAGTACCTTGAAACATTGACGTGGTCAAGAAATCAGAGTTCTCCTGGTATTTTTATATCTATTACACCTTTATTTTGTTTGGCTGTGCTTAAGAAGTCATGCAAGACATGATATGCGGAAGGGTACCTGGTTACTGCCTTGCTCTGCCCACGTGGGTACAGAAATATCAAAAAGAACAGTGCACAAGGTCAGGAGAGTCTATCTGCTGAAATTCGACCAATACAATCCTGGCTGGGTCACCCGATGTGTGGGTAGACACAGAATTATGACAGAATCTGTATTCTGCAGTTCAATTTTTAATTTGAGTGGAGATCGCATGTAACAATACACTGAACTTTTTATAAAAACGATTAAAAAAAACATAGGACATTCAACATTTAAGACATACGGAGTGTGGTACCTGAGTTCTAAACAATCAAATGGTTAATATTTGAAAACCAGAATCTTATGTTTGTACATTCTCTACAGCTTCCTTGGGAAGGAAACTAGAGAATTTAGTGGAGTCATAATCAGATAAGTCATCCATTGAGTGTGGGCACAATTAAGAGTTGAACAACAACATCATATATAACATGTCAACACGACAGTGTTTCAGCCATTTTGTGAGGAGCTGGGTGAGCTCTAGAGGAGTAGGCCTTCATCAGGTTAAGGGTTTCTTTGGAGTGGAGTATCCTCTATGACCTGCACCTGATATCGCCAATCTGCACAGTGTAAAAGTGTGGGCAAACAACAAACACATATATAAAGCTACAATGAATGTCCCATTTCTCGCAGCACTGATCATGGGAAACCCTGAGAATGTTGCCACTGAAGTGCTACATTGTGTGCATCCCTAGCTACTTAAACATAACCAATCCTGTGTAACCAAAAGAAACACATGCAAGGTGTATATCACACCACCCCCCTGTAAAACAGGCCATGACAATCACTGGTATGTCACCCAAACCCTTCCAACCCACATCACCCTTGTCTGCCACACCATGACATGGCGTGCAACAGCAAAAGAGAAAACCAAAAGCACAACACATGACCAATTAGATACAAAGTGACACGTGATAAATGGAAAGAGACCTGAGACAGTCACACCAGACATGGAATTAGATGAAATGACTGACCAACAACCTCCCACACATACAAAGTCATACACAAATGCATGCCACCAGCGGTACCATAAACAAAAGACAGAATGCCTGTTGGCATGCAGATTGGCCAAGCCAAATCCACAAATCCCTAACCTGTGTGCTGTGTGTGTGTCCTGCAACACACTGCTCAGCACACAGCACAGTGAGCAGCCATTGTGTTGGGGATACACCTTGAGCATCATATAAAACGGACAAGCAACACAAATTACCTATTGACTCATGTACACGATCCCCAAATGGTAGGTGATCATGCGCTGCAGGGACAAAGCATGCCATAGAAGGCAATCTGAGTGCACGTGTGGGCATGGAAGGGTGGTTGTTTGTGTGGTGGAGCATTGTGTAAGTGTGTGTGTCAGTAGGGACATGCACTCAATGGATGCATGTGAAATCAAGTGAACCTCAGTGTCCTGTACACATCACATGTGAACATTGCCCATGTGTACACCCCAGTATGTCAAACCACAACAATACACTGACACCTGAACAGTAAACCCAACACAGGAACAGCCATTGACCAACAGAACACATCATGTACATAGTACCTCACAATGAGAATGTCAGAGAGTGCCCAAACACTGTAGCCCAAGCGTACTGTCTGACAACAAAAGGCCCTCCCTCATTTACTCATCACCATGACCTTCAGAAGAACTGTGTCTGTTTCCTTCTTCCTTCTAGTCTATCTGGCTTCAGGATCCCCATACCACTGGGTTTCCTTGTTCTACCTTGTATGTAAATAGGGTCCAGCCCTCTCAGAGGCCACCTTGACTGGTAAAAATACCAAATCGCAGAGAACTCCAAGGAGCCAAACCCCCAAACCGGGGTAAAAGACTGTAGCCACCAAAAACCCCTGTAAGAGTCTCGAGTAGATGACTCGAAGTTGCTCAATATGGCCAAGCACATATCCAAGCAGAATGATAGAAGAACTACCAAGGTAGCACAGTTGAACAATGGTTGAATAGGATAGGTAGCATTTTCAGTACACAATAATCAATGAGGATGCAACAACTGATGGGTTGTCTCGAAGCTCTGGTCTCCAAGTGCAGGAGTGGCATGACCCAACCACCCCCTCTGCGGTCTGGGCACCTGCAAGTTAAAACTTAAACAGGCCTCCGAGACCCCGGTGGGGAAAGAGGGTTAGGGATCCGTTGTTTGAATAGGCATCGGTATTCAGGATAACCGGAAAGAGGGTCAGGAGAGGGGAGTTAGATGAGCAAGGCAAAGCCAGCAAAAGACAAAATATAACTATTGACAATTATACATACTCAATCAGAGAAACCATGTACAGCATGTACATTGTAAAAAATGGCTCAAAGGCGAGTCAAAGAGAGACTTATCTCTGGGGTGGGTGCTGGCCTCCTGCCTGCACTCTTCCAGGTCCGGTAACAGGAGCAGTTCAATGCTGCAAAGAGAGCGTGAGTTACTATTCTGTGTGTGTTTTCCCCACACACACATAACACCATTCAAGCCTCAAACTTAGTGACTCCTCCCCAAAAAAGCACTCTTGTCTACTGCTTAGTTCGTATACTTTTGCTTGTCCCCGTGATGGTTCATACACTGTTAATGCAGTAAGGCAGCTGCACGGTGCCCCGCGGTAAATGGAAGACCATGCGTTAAGAATCACACATGATAGAATGGTCCTTGGGTGAGCTGCTAGACATGTGTGGCTAGGTGCGACATCAGTACAAGTTGTGTTCTGCCAGCCGCAGATTTCTATAGGTAGCGCACGTGGCAATTTCCATATGCTAATTTATGCACTGCACTCAAGTTTGTGCGTCGATGTGTGTCCCCCCTTGCGCTGTATTAGTTTGTGGCTAGGAATGCTACTGCGCTAATAACTTAGCTTCTATGGAGCAGGGTGGACTTGAGGATAAGGGTGACGCCCCCTGCATGTGCCCCTGACAACTTGGAAAGCTTCTTGGCATTTGGTCCTCAGCGTGGCTTAGCTGTACTGTGCACATCTTCCCCAACGCCTGGCCAAGCTCCCCAGCACTGGCGCTACTTAGCTTGCATGTGTGAGGGGTCTGGATGAAGGTCGGCTGTGGCATGGCCCCTTGTGCTGCTCAGCTTGCTAGGGGCTCCTGGAAGCGCGCCTGCTTCTGTCGGATGTCTGAGCACAAGCCCTGTGCGTCTGCTTGTGTGCGCATGCGCACATGTGCCCCACCCAACGTGGCAAGAGTTTAGTAGTTCTTGGGCCGGTGTCTGCTGGGAAAGGTAGTCTGGAGGCTCCTTATCCTGCAGAAAGGGTATAAAAGGCTTTAATAAGGCTGGAAAGCTTTCTGTTTGTATCTTCATGCTGCTTGTTACTGGGCCATGTCTGAGACCTACATCTGATGTCCTCCCACACAACCCCAGGTCTGTACCCTGACAGGTAGAGCTTGAACTTGAGTAGAAAATAACCAAGGAGGCTGACGCAACTGGATGGTTGAGCTGAAATACAATAAATCCTTGATATCGTGAACTAAGAAAGGCAGAGACAGCACAGGTCTGGAAAGGCACAGAGAAAGCAAGATAGCCGGAAACAGCTGGCAGCAAGTTAAGAGCCACAACAGTTGAATAGCATTGGCAAAAGGCAACACTCAACATAAAAGCATGGATGTAATATATGAAAGACAGGAGGAGCGACAGAGAGATGCACTTGAACAGAAGTGTACTGAGGCAAACCGAGGCAGTGTATGAGTACGTGGAAATAACTGCCCGAGAGACGGGCGGACAGATCTGCAACAAGGAAGTAGCAGGAAGAAGAACAGGGACTAAAGGCACCAGAGTGTGAAAAACAAGTAAAAGAGCTGTAGTCCAGTAGGAAAACTGCGCTGTCAGGCAGCTTCAAAGTCATAGAGGGAAGAGAGACACAACGTGCCATCCAAACAGAAAAGAGCGTAGTAGTAGCTTTGAATATCCCATGTAGAGAGCATATCTTCAAACACCCGACTAAGGCCCACTGGCTAAAGATAAAGGACAGAATCCTCCTTAAAACTATTTCTCTCACATCCAAATGCCTCAACAATCAAGCACCCCCCTACCTAGCTGAAAGAATCAACTGGAGACCCTCAAACCGATTGACGAGATCTGCCAACACCTTCTTACTTGAAGTCCCGAGACACAACGGGTGGATCAAGCTTCCCTGTTAGAGCTGCACAATCATGGAACATACTCCCACCTGACCTCAGACGCCCATTACCCTACACTAGATTTAGATGTAACGCTCTCAAATGGCTGCACAACAATGATATGTAACAATATTCACCCTTAACTAGCTGATCATGCTATACATATGTTAAGACGGTATTCGTCTACCCATCTTGATCCTATATGTACTGTATCACTTGTATCATTTGTTGTAATTTACCTCGGTTTTGTAATAGCCTGTGTCAGGCACTGTAACTAAGTTTCGAGTCTACTTGTATTGTTGCGCCCATCTGCCCAAGGGCTTGGAGCGCATTATCAAATAAACAAACAAACAAACAAAGTAGTAGTATAGGCAGACATCTCAGGTGAGGACTGGACCGTGAGTTGTGCCTCTTGGGTCACATCCCTAATGCATCCCCCTTTGCCACAATCCCCAGGGGCTGTCTCAACACGTACCAACTTGACATTGTCACCACCCAGCTCCCTCCCACCATCAGTGTGAGTTTGACAGTTAAAGGGTGCTGGCTACCGTCTACAGCATGAAGTGCATCAAGCATGTATGCAGGCAAGAAATGAACATACATCACAATCAACATCAATAATTGGACAGTTCAATAATGTACTCACCAAAATTGATTGTAGACATGCCGTGGAGAAAACATCCATAATCCCCACTATGGGTGTTAACACAAGTGGTACAGCAGCAGACAGGCCACAGATATGACGAAAGTCCTATGCCCTTGTGTAAATGGTTGTAACACCGAACCATCATTGTGAGCCCATGGATAGGGGAAGCAGGATTTGTATATGTGAGTCAGGACCCCAAGCTGCAAACACATACATGAGACAAGCTTGAATGCACCCAGCTGGAACAGACAGTGGATGCTTTCCAAAGCCACAAAGCACCATGCTATCACATGAATGCACAATAGACAATCAATTTGAAACTATATTAACTAATTAAACTAAATATAAAAATAAAAATGGCCACATATGACCCGGTTGGGTGAGGGGAGGCACCCAGGAGGGGGGAGGTACAGGGTGCACCTCAACACCCACATGCGATGATGTTGAGATAAAAAAAAAGACATCCATGGGCTCAACACCTGGACGGCCCGACCTGTGTGGGAGATAACTTGTCGTCCTGCTCAGCCTCTGACTCAAAAGGTGGACGTGGCACAGTACATTGACCACGCCTATGTGCAGGTTGGCCCTCATCAGCAGCAAGTCTGTTGGACTGGTAAGCCTGGTCCTGTGTGGCGATGACACGTAGGTCAGCATGTAGCACCTCACGTGATACGCGTGCTTCTTCTTGCAAGGTAGCACGTGTAACACAGATTTCTTCCTGCATGACTGGCATGATATCTGGAGCACCTCCCAGCAAGCAAGTAGCTCAGCCGAGATGGTATTCTCAAGCTGCTCCAACTTCTCCTCTGTCCGCTGCCTCTGAGTCGTGTTGACCACACCCATAGCAGATCTGAGGGATTGATCGTCATCCCTCAGGGCCTCCCTGTGTGCCTCTGCGTGAGCAGCAAGTGCTTGACGCAGAGACACCATTTCAGCCTGGCGTGCCCTGTCTGAGGCCGCCATGCCCAGCCTGAGCGAGCGGGCCGTGGACTGTGCTACGCGCTGCTGGAGATCCACCTGCCTAGCAGGGGAGAGCATGGATTGGGCCACACGTTTCATGCTCTGAGCGATCTTATCAATTGCTGTCCCTTGTTGTTCAGAATTGGCAACCATGGCTTGCAACCCACTCAGTATACCCCGGTGGCATACGGTCACCGTGTTGCTGGTTATGACACCCACAGGGCCCAAGGAGCCGCAATCCTTGTTGGGTTGGAACCATCCACAGCTGCAGGACTACCTCCCTCCATTAACGTGATGCCCCAGGCACATCAGCAACTGGTGTGGAGTGTGACTGTGCGTCCCGATCCACCACAGGCAGAGGTTCCAACACTGTCCGGCCCCTCAGTGCAGGTGTCACGGACAGAGGATCGTCCACATCAGAATCACTCACCGTGGACGAATGGACATGACGCGCATCCAACTCGACATTGTTGTCAGAGTAATCATCCGAGCTAGACCCATTGTCAGCCCTGGACACGATGGTCTGCAGCACAAGTCGGTTCTCGTGGCCTACCACCCCACGACCCCCACTTGTGATGGCTTGCCAATGTAATAGCAACCCCGTATCAGGATTGACATCACCATGCTCGGGCTCCATTGTGTCATCATCTGTAATGTGGAAAAAACAAACATGAGTACACATGTCAGAAGCACATAACCCACACACACATAGACATCACATTGACAGCCAACACATGAAGCAGACATGTCACACACAAATGAAGTTACGGCATGCATCCAGTGGCATTGATATGCAAACACATCCCAAAAGAAGACATGGATGTGTGTAAATAGCAAAGCCTACACATGTACAGAATGTGGTATCTCACCTCCATCACACACCACCTCTGTCAGGCAAATGTCACAGGCAGAAATGACAGATGGCAACAAAGAGATGGCACATACCATAAGCATGTCTGAACTGCAAAATGGCCACAGCTGCAAGTGAATCCAAACACACCATGCCACACGTAATATGCATGTACACATGCATCACTAAATCATCATCACCAATATAGCTTCATCCATCTGCAGCTTGTCCCGTAACGGGCATCATGGGCCATGTAGACATAGTGAATGTCCTGAGCAAAGCGAGGGCCTGCAACCAGGCATGAGGGACCATACCAACCAGTACGGTCCGAGCTGCCGGCCATGAAGCCTCCAGAACACCCCTCAGGGCCTGATTGAGCACATTGTGCATTGATTGTGCCAATAAACAATATTCAGTGTGTCAAATCATCATGGCCAGGCCCCACCAGATTAGCTAATTGGGCCTAGGAGTACACAAACCACACCACAGTGCACATTCAGGATTGTGCCAGTTGAACATAATGGTCGCAATTCTGAAATTGCAGTAGCATTAACGTTAATCAACTACATTTTAGTCATACAGCAAAAAAGCTGCAGAAGACACATGTGTAAATGAACACTTTCACACACACATAAGTGAGTATCCACAATGTTGCACTACAAAACGTTGAAGCTGCTTGCATATGTACATGTGAAAGTGTTCAAAAACACCCGTTTCACCATACACCTGTATTGTGAACATGAACAGCAACCAATACAGCAAAGCAAGCAGCAACAACGCTGCTTGCTTTGATGTATGTGAAAGTGTAAACATACATACGTGCAGGCAGCTCCACAGTCATTACAACCCGATTGGCAGGCTGCAGTCAATCTGCCGCCTATATCGGTTAGTAAAGGCCACAGATTGACCTATCAACTTTGCTAAACACCCACTAGGGTGTCTCAGTACTGAGTACATGTGTCACAGGATGCACCTGTGCCTGTGCCTTTCATGACAGTGAAGGGATGACAATCTGACCATACATGCCAGGTCACTTTGTCATTGCATCAGTGAGTAGGCATGTAGAACGGTGTGACATGGCTCAGCAGTGGGTCGGTGCAGTGCAGAGCATGTGCACGTTACCGACTATCTACATCAACAAGTACATTATGATGTCAAACAATAAACAAGAAGGCAGTGTAAGGTGCAAGGTCAGGCATCACGTGCAATGTGCATGCAATGGGTTGCATGGATACAGGCACCCCACCCCTTAGTGAAAATGCAGGGAGGCATTGCATGACAGTGAAAGGTTGACCAGAGAACTGTGTATTGGCAGACAGTGTTGAATACCGTCAATTGCATCATCTGAGTCAACTGACAACACAGCCGATGAGAATGGGACAGTGAGCAGGACACATGATGAACCCTCTGTAGTACACCCATGTGTGCAGAAGGCACTACACCAGTTTGACAGAGTCAGGGGGGCCTGCTCCCCACACAGACTATGACACCCTAAACACGTGCGTGATGCCGGACTGAGCCACAGTGAGCATGGAATGGATGATGCAATGCCATTAATTGCATGTCATCCTGGACACGTTCTGCAATGATCATGCTGCAACGGACACATAGGGCCATGCATGTAATGCACATGAAGCATGAATGGGCACTCATGTCCCTGAGCAGCATCTGCCATCTGGACAGTCCGAGTGAGACACCTTTCATCAAGGGCATAGGATGTACCCCACAGTGTGTGTCTGGCAGGTTGGCAGGGGGAAGTGTGCATGTACACAGGAGCGTTGAACAGGCAATTGCAGTAGTCCAACATATTACCCACCAGTGCAATGGTGTAATAGTGGTGCAGGGGGGTGGAGGGGCAAGGGAGCATGCTTACGTGGAGTACCAGAGTGTAGGCAGAAGACACATGCATGTCAGTCATGCGATGACATAGTCCGAGTACTGAGTGGAAAGACACCCCAGGTTACATTCAGAAGGGCCAGTGAGCTGGAACATGGACCGGAGGGGCAGCCGGGTGACTAGCATGTGAGTAGGGTGCACGTGTGGTGATGAGGACAGTCCCTGTCTGCACTACATGTCCAGCATGCTGCACAGCAGGAACACATTAGTGAAGCATTGCATGACTCGCACATAAAAACCATGTACCCATGGAATGTATTGGCAGTCAAGCACAACACATCACACAAGCAAACCACACATGGCCTGGACAAGCACACAGAAACACTCACTGGACAGGGCGTCAAAATCCAGCATCTCTCCCACTCCTTCGTACAATTCTGCTGGTATGAACTTCGCAGTGATCAACTCGTGCTGAGTGAGTTCTTCCACCTGAGGTGGTGGCCCACCGCCAGTCACCACAGTCATGGCGTAATTGGAGGCACGCTTTAGCTTAGCACAGCGTCTGAGGTCATCCCAATGCTTTTTGCACTCCTGAGATGTGCACAGCACATGTCTGAATGCACTACCACTCTCCGCAACACGTTCCCAGTGGTCCCAATGCTGGGCAGCCGTAGTGTGACAATTTGGGCCCACTAGCATATCACGGTCATGTTCCGACACGTAGCCCACAAGGAAGTCCAGTTCCTGCTTGCAGAAAGGCTCATTCCTCGATGTGCCGGAGGCCGGAACTGTGTGTGGGGTCCCGGCTTCTTGTGCAGGTGCAACCTTCCTCCTCTTGGGCAGTGATCTGGACCCTGACTGGCAAATGCCACCCTGATCAGTATGGGCAGTGGGGCTGGTGGATTGAACTGAGGGAGTGGCAGGTGGAACAAGGACTGAAGCCCTGACTTGCATCAGTGGCTGCTGGGTACCCTTGACTGGACCCTGCGCAGCAACATCCGCTGTGCCAAGGTCATTGACCCGGACTGCACCTGGATGGTAGACTCACAGCCAGGGTGGTGTCGGCTGTATCTTCCCATGTACTTGACAACACCCGGCTGCTCGGGGCAGCTGATAACAATTCTGCCCCAGGGACATGTGTCTCGGTTAGGGCAGCCATGCGTGCACTTACCGTGTGCCTCCTGACCTCCTGGAAATCATCCTGGGACTCTTCAGGTGCCAACACAGCATGCGTTGGCCAACCCTGAGCCTGGGTGGTGGTGTCCACAGCTGCACCTGCAGTTACCACTACCCTTGGGCCCATGGCAGTTGATGTAACGGACTAACGGGTCACATGGGTGCCAGTGCCAGATGCAAAAACTGCATCTTCCGGAACCACAAGGGGTGGTGGCATGACTGCACCAACATGTGGCAGACATCCTGCTGAAGTGGCACACCCCTGCCTCTTCCCCCTCTGCAGCCACCCTGGACACCGTGGAGTCCCCCTACTCCCTCGTCACCACGGCCACATCCCTGACCACGCCCAGCACGTGGAGTACGCCCAGCTGAGGCACCCTTCACCTTTCGTGGCCTCCCAACCATGGCACAGATGTAGTAGTGCCGGCACAGATGTAGTAGTGCCAATGGGAGGTGTACATGACAATTGTACTGCAAGGCTGTATGTGACCCCGGTGATGAAGTGACGGGTCACACAACGCTCAGGCACCCCAAAACTGCAGTAAAACCGTGCATGCAACCAATCGGTAGCCCACGTGTGTGGAATTAACCTCCCGCAGTACGCGGTGGCACCCACGAATACGAAAAATACATACGCGTGGGACACGCAGGCTACTATTACCCCGAAAATGGGTAAACGATACACAGGGGTACCCACAGTGGGAAAAATAGCATGCGCGAATCACCATGTAACTAGCGTGATAATGAAAAACACGCATAGCCAATACCCCACCAAAAGAAGACATACGTCCTTGATCCACTGTGAAATAGTGATGACGTGTGAAACAACCAGAAGTAGCAACACACACGTCGGTCTCCACAAAAAGCACATACAGCGAACTGCTGGCCTCCCTCACCTTTAACCCGTGCCGAGGGAAACGCCCGCGTGTGTCACATCACTTACACGCTTAGGCCCTTTCCTCGAATTACACGCATTAACACGCGGCCGTGCAGTTTTTTCACGTGCTGAATCACTGAGCACCCATGCCGAGGGAAACGCCTGAGTGTGTTACGTCACATACGCGCTTACGCGCTAAGGGCCTTTCCTCGAATTACACGCTGACATGCTGTTTTTTCACATGCCAAATCTCTCCGCATCAAGCTGGCCATGCAACTGCACATGGAAGACCACGCTCCTGCCCAGAAGCCAACTCCCACCAGCCATCTGCTGCTGCATGCCTGCCTGCTGGCCACGTGCCCTGCTATTTGTTGCCTGCACGTCAGCCGTCTGCAGGGGTCAAGTTGCTGTGACCACCCCTGCTGGAACAGAAGACTCCCGACTGAAGTTCCATCGCTCCACAGCCCAGCACAAGGACCCAGTTGCCCAACCACACCTGCCTCAGGGATTTCCATGTCGGGGGACACACCATCAGACACTACTGGCAACCCCCAGCCAGAGAGGCAGAGGGCTGCCAGCTTCACAGCAGGAGAGGTTGGAATCCTGGTGGAGCAAGTCCTGGTGCATTATGATGCATTCTACAGAAGAAGACACGCCGACAAGGATGGACAGGAGAGGATCTGGCTGGACATCGTGGTTGCCATCAACACGGAGGGGGTGGTAACCCGCGACCTACAACACATCCGTAAGCGCTGGGAGGACTTCAGGTCCAGGGCCCTCAGGAAGGCCCGGCGCCTCTTGTAAGCAGCGGATGCAGTGAGGCGCCGGGTCCACCTTACCACTGACAACATGAGGGTCCTGGAACGCATTAACCCAGCACTTTACCGCAAGGTCCTCAAGAGGGAGACCGGTCCGGAGTCAAGCGGTAAGTGTACATGCATACTTATTGGACGCAGTCCATGTTGAGGTGTGCCAGGAGTGTGCAGCTTGGACATATGTCTGAAAAGGGCCGTGTATGGATGTGTATGTGCAGGTACATTACCGTGCTGCATGTGAGTTCAGTCATGTGTGATGCACATCAATGGTGTATGTGTTCCAAAGCATGATGCACAACTGCATGTGGAGATGCACACATTTTAGTATTTCTGTTTATGTACTATGGCATGGTTGGGATGTGACACATGGATGCTGGTTCCACCTTCATGTACGTGCACGGCATACATGTGCATGTGTGTGTTTGACATGTGTGAGACTGTGATACGCCATGGATGCATGTGACACAGACATGTAGGAACCCGACTGGCAGATGTGACATATTTGCCTATGATTGCACTGTGACAGGTGGTGGAGATGTACAGATGCATGTCTGTCTGATGGCATGTGTGCATGTGTTTGGCACTCCCCGTATTGCTTGTGACGTCTGGCTGATCTTTGGATGTTCATGCTGTTGTGTGTGTATGGATGCTTGCTGCCTGATGCACCATTCCTGTCAATTTGTGCATGTGTGTGGGTTCAAATGATGTGAGTGTTGGGGAGTGTGATGCCATCTGTGAAGTTTGACACTGCCACTCATGTGCAACTGTCATGTGTGTATCCGACCATTATACAGTGCCCTGATGCCTGTGTTCTGTCTTTCCCTGTCTGCAGCGTCGACTGATGAAGAGGGCGGAGATGGTGCTGTGGAGCACAGAGGCAGGGATCCCACTGCCAGCTGGAGACGCAAGGCCCAGCTCTCCTCCCATATAGTCGTCTCTTCCAGGAGTGAGAAGTCTGGTGCTGCATCCATGGCCGCAGCTGCCGAGGGAAGGTCCAAGAGGTGAAGGTTGGAGGTGGACTCCTCGGCAGCAGTAGGGGCAGCTGAGCCCCCACATGGGCCTATAGAGGAAGATGGTACGGAGTCATCCAGGTTGGTGGGGGGTTCGATTGAGGAGGAGGCAGTGGAAGGCCCACACACGGGGCCTGGAGGGGGGATTCCAGGAGGCAGCACAGGTCGCTGCGGAGGTGCCTGTGTGTAATCCTGTCCCAGATCCTGTGAATGCATCATCCCGCACCAACAGGGATGCCTTCGTCCAGACCTGTTTTCAGGGAGGGGATGCGCGAACAACAACTGGCTTTCCTCTCCCTACGGACGTGGCAATCAGTGACCGGATTGAGTCTGTCCTAGCAGGGGTGGCGTTGCGCCAACGTGGTATTTAGGATGACATGCAGAGTTCTCGTGAGGACAATGCATGCATTTTCGAATACCTCATTGACCGCGTCAGCCTACTAGGACAGGTCACCGGCGCTGGGTTCCTCCATGTGCTGGATCTTCTAGTGACCCCCTCCCCAACTGAACCCCCTATGCGCCAGTCGTCCACAGTGCCATCTTCCTGCCCAAGTATCACCTGGGCACCCTGTGGAGCTGCCCCTGAGCCAGCGGCCAGGCTGGTGGAGGACACATCCCTGCCACAGTCGGGAGTCGGAGGTCCAGCAGAGGTGGTCACCCCACCAACTGGACCCCAGCAAGAGTAGGACGTGCAGGCATCGACAGGCAGGGCACATGTACGGCAGCAGCAGGCTCAGGGTGGGAGCGATGATGGCTCGGGGCCTTCAACATCACAGGGGCAGATATCAGCCAGAGGGCAGGAGGACCCTGGATTGGGAGAGTCTTCCATGTGGCTGCGATTGGGCCAGCAGATAGATGCGGAGCGGCTGCGGGCAGAGGAGGCATGGCTCACTATGTTCAGAGTGGAGAACTCCATGCGCAGGGCATTTAGGCAGGGAAGAGGCCCACCTCCGGAACATCGAAGTGGAGTTTGATGATGCCCTTGCCCGGAACATCAAATAGTGAGCCGTAGGACTTGCCCGCCACATTTGTACATAGTTTTTTAGGGTTAGGTTTCCTTTGTTTTATCTTTCTTTTTAGGTTCATTGACTTTGCTCCACTTTATGTATATAGTTTTTTATAGTTTTTTATTCATAGGACTTTTTTGTAGGTTTCCTTTTGTTTGGGGATCATGGACCATTTGGTCTTCCATTGTATATAGTTCTTTTTTTTAAAAATGTTTATGTACTTTATTTGGACATTGGCAATGGACCACTTCTCTTTTTTCCTGTTGTGAATTTTTGTTTTACATTGAATTTTTCAACTTTTTTTTTTTTTGCTTTCATTATTTCTTAATTTGCACATTTTAATTTTTATTATAACGTTTTTTTCATTACGTTTTGTAATGCATTTCATATATCTTCATTATTGGTGTTGTGTACTCTCATTGGTTTTGTGCATGTCTCTATGAGAATTGCCTCAGTCATGTGTTGCCACTGTGTGGCTCTGTATGACATGGGTAATTTGGGAGTGGGTGCAGTGGATGGTTGCATGCATGTACTGGGGGGCGGGGGGATTTGGGTTGGCATTAGGGCCATGGGTCTGTTTTGTTAGGACATGTTGTTTGTTGGGCCATGTGTCGGGGACTGCTGGCAGGTGCTCATTAATGGGTGGGGTGGGGGACATGAGTCTGGGCCTGCTGGCAGGTGCCAGTCAATGGTGGGTGGGTGGGGGACATGAGTTGGGGCCTGCTGGCAGGTGCACGGCAGTGGTGGGTGGGTGGGGGACATGAGTCAGGGCCTGCTGGCAGGTACCCGTCAATGGTGGGTGGGTGGATGGGGTGGGGGACATGAGTCGGTGCCTGCTGGCAGGTGCCCATCAATGGTGGGTGGGTGGCGGACATGAGTCAGGGCCTGCTGGCAGATGCCCGTCAATGGTGGGTGTGTTAATGGGGTGGTGGACATGAGTAGGGGGCTTCTGGCAGGTGCCGTCAATGGTGGGTTGGCAATTGTTGGACATGAGTCGTGGCCTGCTGGCAGGTGCCCGTCAATGGTGGGTTGGTGGGTGGGCGGGAGACATGAGTCGGTGCCTGCTGGCTGGTACCCGTCAATGGTGGGTGGGTGGATGGGGTGGGGGACATGAGTCGGGGCCTGCTGGCAGGTGCCCATCAATGGTGGGTGGGTGGCGGACATGAGTCAGGGCCTGCTGGCAGGTGCCCGTCAATGGTGGGTGTGTTAATGGGGTGGTGGACATGAGTAGGGGCCTTCTGGCAGGTGCCCGTCAATGGTGGGTTGGCAATTGTTGGACATGAGTCGTGGCCTGCTGGCAGGTGCCCGTCAATGGTGGGTTGATGGGTGGGCGGGAGACATGAGTCGGTGCCTGCTGGCAGGTGCCCGTCAATCTGGGTCGGGGACATGAGTCAGGGCCTGCTGGCAGGTGCCCTTCAATGTTGGGTGGGTGCATGGGGTGGGGGACATGAGTCGGGGCCTGCTGGCAGTTGCCCGTCAACAGTGGCTGGGTGGGTGGTGTGGGGGACATGAGTCGGGGGCTGCTGGCAGGTGACTGTTAATGGTGGGTCAGTGGATGGTTTGGGTGGGGGGCATGAGTCGGACCTGCTGGCAGTTGCCCGTCAATGGTGGGTGTAATTGTGGTGGGGGACATGAGTCTGGCTACCAAGTGCATGGTGCAATGTGTCCTGCCTGCAGGGCATGGTCAGAGGTGTGGGGTGGTCCCCTGTCATATGGGCTGCTTGTGGGGCATGCCCAGGGGTGATGGGCTGCCTCCAGGTCATGGTATGGGGTGATGGGCTGCCAGCGGGGCATTCCCGTGGGTGATGGGCTGCCTGAAGGCATGGACTGGGGTGATGGGCTGCTTGCGGGGCATGGACTGGGGTGATGGGTCACCTGCGGGGCATGGCCAGGGGTTTGGGGTGGTCCCTTGTGGTGCGGGCTGCATGCGGGGCATGCCCAGGGTTGATGGGCTGCCTGCGGGGCATGGACTGGGGTGATAGGCTGCCTGTGGGGCATGGACTGGAGTGATGGGATGCCTGCGGGCCATGGACTGGGGTGATGGTCTGCATGCGGGGCATGGTATGGGGTGATAGGCTGCATGCGAGCCATTGCCAGGGGTGATGGGCTGCCTGTGGGGCATGGACTGGGGTGATAGGCTGCCTGTGGGGCATGGAGAGGGGTTTGGGGTGGTCCCCTGTGGTGTGGGCTGCCTGCGGGCCATGGACTGGGGTGAGGGGCTGCCTGTGGGGCATGCCCAGGGGTGATGTCCTGCCTGCGGGGCATGGACTGGGGTGATGGGCTGCTGCGGGCCATGGACTGGGATGATGGGCTGCCTGCGGGGCATGGACTGGGGTGATGGGCTGCCTGCGGGGCATGGGAGGGTGGATGGGCTGCCTGCGGGTCATGGACTGGGGTGATGGACTGCCTGTGGGCCATGGACTGGGGTGATGGGCTGCCTGCGGGGCATGCCCAGGGGTAATGTGCTGCCTGCGGGGCATGGACTGGGGTGATGGGCTACCTGCGGGCCATAGACTTGGGTGATGGGCTGCCTGTGGGGCATGGACTGGGGTAATGGGCTGCCTGTGGGCCATGGACTGGGGTGATGGGATGACCGCGGGGCATGGACTGGGGTGATGGGCTGCCTGCGGGGCATGCCCAGGGGTGATGGGCTGCCTGCGGGGCATGGACTGGGGTGATGGGCTGTCTGTGGGGAGAGTGATATTCTGATGCACTAGTTTGCACAGACCTTTTAGCACATCTTCCTCCTTTTCCTGTAAGAAAGAATAGAGGAAAATAATGTGCTTCTTCACTTTTTTCCTATATGTTCATTTGGGATACTTTGGATGGATGCATTTGATATGTTTCTAATGCATTGTCAATTGTGTCTTTGGAGTGTAGTGGGTGCATTTCATACAGGTCTAAAATGTTGGCTGCAGTAACAGGCTTTACACCTTAAAATTGACCAGTTTCTAGTGACTCTTGAATATTTTGGTGGTTTCCCTTACATTTTACGTTTATATGTTTGCAGTATTCATTGTTTCCTTTTAGATACTGCAGGGCTTGTCGAACTTTGTTTAAGTCGACTAGTTGTGGGCAAATTGTGTTGTATTTTGTTGGCACACCATTAACTAGTACAATCAAAGATTTAATTGTTGGCCGTTGTGCACTTAAATTTTGTAATGGTAAATATATGCTACTTTGCCACAGATGGTCTTTACTAACTCATCAGATGGAGGTCATTTGGCTGATTTTGATTGAAGGCGTATTATAGCTTGAAATTGGTAAGCTGTTTGTATTATAATGCTTTTGTATAATGCTCCTGTACAAATTAAGCTGTTGAATAGCTTTTGGAAGTTGGAATATTTCTCAGTTATTTTTGATAGCACATGATGGCATATGGTTATTGTCATGTTTTGTCTTGCAGTACATGCACACTCTTGAGGGGTTAGTTATTTTGTATTTAGCTTCTGATGTTAGATAATAAACTCATTGGAACCGTTGGGATTCTAAATTGTCTTCTATTTTGTAGGCTAGATCTACTATTCTTCTGCTCTTTTTATAAAACATTCTGTGACAATAGTCACATATTTGGTCTGGTATTTCAGCAGATGTGTTTTGAAACTTAGCTAGTTCTTTTTTGTAAATCTTTATTAGGTTGTTGGTGTTCATGAGGTTTTCGGTAATGTTTTCTAAAGGTACAGATTGTATAAGTTACCTTCAGTTCCAAAGTATTTATGTTGGATGTGCTCTATTTCTTGAGCAGTTCTTTGCCTGTACCATATAGGAGAATGTTATTTAAATTTTGCAGTTGTCGAGCACGACCTTTTGCATAGTATAGTCAATGCACAAGTTTATGTATAGTAGAATGGTGTGCCGCTAACATTTTGAAATGGAGGAAAGTGCTTTTACAAGCAGTTCCTAAAATGGAGGCTAATGAATTTGTTCTTAGACTAGTGTGGCTGCGCACTGGACATGAGTCCATGGTTTGTAAAATTTTAATTTTACTTTTGTCTTTTAGTTTCACATAGTGATTGAGGAATTGTCATAAAAAATGTAAAGGATTGTTGGCGTACATTATACATTGAGCTGCATGACCGTTTGTACACTGTATGGTTTGTTTGGGTGAAAGGAGCATTTGGTTCAAAGTTTTTTGGAGAGATTTTTTCTATAATGGTGACTTTTGCCATAATGGTTTGTGCCATCATTCCATACTCTCAACCATTATTGTCTATGGCAATTGTTGTTTATTGTTCTTGTTTATAAGCTTCTTCATTGAAGTATGGTTGTGTGCTGCTTCTGTGAGTCCATTCCCCATCACAGAAGTTTGAAAAGGCTCTATATTGCCATGTGCATGTTTAGAAGTACTTTTTTGTAATTTAGTACCCGGCGAGAGTCAAGCAGAATGCAACAAGCATTCTGATTGGCTCTCGCCGGGTCCTTACCCGGCCGAGAATCCTTCGATTCTCGGCCAGGATTCCAGCCGCCGTGTCCTCGGCGGGGGGCGTGGCAGTCCCTCAGCCAATGAGGAGGCTCAAAGCGGGGCCATCCCCGCTCCGAGCCTCCCCACGACTGGGAGGCTGCCTTCGTCCCCCGCCGGGGACTCAGGTAAGCTTTTTATTTTTTTTTTATTTTTTCTTCCCTTCCCTCCCTCCTCCCTGCCCTCCCCACCCACTTACCTGCTTGCTCCTGCATCCCCGGTGGGGGAAGATAGCAGCCTCCTGCAGTGTGGAGACTCGGAGCGGGGCCATCCCCGCTCTGCGCCTCAACACGGCTGGAAGCTTCCATCGTCGCCCGCCGGGGACGCAGGTACGTTTTTTTTTTTTTCATCCCCTCCCTCCCAACCACACTTACCTTCTGCTTCTTTTTCGGGAGCCGACGCGCTGGGAACACTTGTGTTTCCAGCGCGTCCGCTCCCGATGGCTGCCATGGAAAGGGAAAACAGACTCCGTTTTCCCTTTGCATGGTGACCATTTTCTTGGTCGTTTTTTTTTTTGTTTTTTTTTCCTGTCCCGAAACGCTGCAGCGTTTCGGGGCAGAAAAAAATGCTTTTAGTGCCCCGGTCACGCACATAATGCGGGCCGGGGTACTAAAAGCTATATGACCCTCGCGGCGGGGGCATTACCGACTCAGGTAATGCCCCGGGGCCTTCGTTAAGGCTCTCGCTTCGCTCGGGCCTATAACTATGGGCCCCGGGGCATTACCTGAGTCGGTAATGCCCCTGCCGCTCGGGTCATATTGCTTATGTATAGATTAATTTACTTAGTGGTTTCATTTTGTTTAAAATAAATATAAAAAATGTTCTCTTTAGTAGATACGCACTGTCATATAGAGCTTGCACAATTAGTCTCCTGTGGTAGATTTTAAGGTTAGATTGTGACTTTTCAGATGTTTTTATAAGATTGTGAAGAATTCTATCATTGAGTATTTTCTGTAACATATTTTTTTTAACTGGTTTACTGTGACTATGTTACCACTGTTAGATAGAGGATTAGATTTGTTAGTAGGTCTGCTTTTCTTTGTACATCATTTTTACTTGTTGTTTTTGCAAGAGGGTCCTTACCTTCTTAAGTTTTGGCTGGTTTAGTTTTGTTGAGAGAGGTTAGTAGCTCCTTTGTTTTAATATTTTCCATAAATTGTTTTAGAGGTGGATGACTATATGGTGTAGTTTTAGTATTATCTGCTCCACTGTTTCTCTCTTTTCTATGGAGTTGCTGTTTAGTAGGCATTTTGTTCAGTCTGTTGTCAAAGAGAAAGGTTGCATAGGGAAGTTGTGCAATGTGTATGCAAGTATGGTGCACAGGTGTGTGGGCTTGATTGTAGAGATGAATAGAGTGTTTTTTGATTGAGAGGTGGTATATTTGGTGTGGTTGGGAAGGTTTTGAGAGTAAGAGTCTTCAGAGGTGTGATGGTGTTGGGTTATAATGGGCTAGAGTGAAAGAAATATTAGTTTGAAAAGAGTAGTCTGGGGTAATATATATACTGAAACTGTGCTGCTATAATTACATACATATTCATGGTACATTATTGTACTAACTTTGTTGGATGCAAGGAGGGTTATTATTTTTTTGGTTTTTGATTTCAATTAGGTGCTTCTTTCCCGTAATTATAAAAGAAAGTTAGTGGGGATATGTGGTAATGGCAAAGTACTTTTAGTAAGCAAGGCTCATATTTATAAAGGGAGGAGAAGTGATGTGGAAAACGTTAATAAAATTGGTGGATGGTTAAAAATAGATGCTTTTAGGAGCATTTTCATGAAAGCTAAGAAATGTGCATGTGCATGTATAGACAGACGCTCCGTAACATTTTGGAAAAGAGAAGAAAGGTTGATGGAAAGGATTTGTAGTACACATTTAAATGGCAGTTTAATATGTTAGGAGTATATGCATACTTAGAAAACACAGTTTTGGCTTTTGGTAGAGCTGGTCTGTTTGGTGACACATATCCACTTCTGATTTTTAGAGTCATTCTGCTTACGTTTATTTTCAAAAGAGTAGTTGGTAGTTTTGACTTTTTTAATTTCTTGGGCTTTACTGTCGCCAAAAACACAAAAAAGGTTATTTTCAGAGCTCACTGTTTTGAACACAAAACAATACAAAATATTTCAACTGTCCCATGCTTCAATTTTGTAGATATCCATGGACTACCACGCTGTCCGTGGACTATGCAGGCTGCAGGGGGTTGCCTGTGACTTTTGTTTGTACTTCTATTTTTTTACTGTGAAAGGTGGCTGTGAAAGGGACCCTTTTTTCAATTTATATTTTTGTTGTAATTTTTTTGTCAGGAGAGGCAAGGTAGAGGAGGGAAGGGGCACCAACCACAGGGATGAAGGGGCAGGTGGAGAGATGATGACATTGGACGGGCCTTAATCAGGCAGTGTTTCTCATGCTCCTTGACCACAGCCTTGAAAGCACCCTGAAACTGCTCCCTCCTACAGTTTGCTGCTACACAGTACATGAATAGCACTATGGGCCTCGAAAGGTATGGGTCAGCAGCGTTATGTATGACCTGTGAAGCCGCCATTGGGATCCTCTGCCCCAAAGGTGTATCCATTGTGGTGACAGGAGCAGATGAAGATTATGGGGTGGAGGAAGTCATCCTGCTCTTACCTGAGAAAGATTTTGCATTTCTGAGAGCAGTTCGATGGGTCAATTTGGTGTGTTGCCGCATTGAAGGAGTTCCCTGGGAAAACAAGCCTGGTTTGACACAGCTGAGTACAAGTTTGCACTCAGTGCATCGAACCTTGCTTCCATGAGCCTTTGGGACATTTTCAACGGTCGTAAAAAATTGCCACACCAGGCCTCCCTCTGAGTACTGGTGACAGGGATTTCCTCCATGTCATTCCCTTCTTCTTCTTGAGCCCTCTCCTCTGTATAACCTACCTGTTCCCCTCTCAAGGCCCTCCACATGATGGTGGTGGTGGTGTTGGTGGGGTGGCTGGGCAGAAACAATGACCATAAAATATGCCATTGGCCCTCATTACAACCTTCGCGGAGGACCATGGTGCTATTAGCACCATGGTCAATGCCGCTAAGGTTACGATTACGCCATGGTGGATGGCGGAATTACCGCCCCATTCCAAGGTGAGTGGGGCGGTAATTCCCCATTCACCATTTGCCCTTCCCCATTCCCATTTTTGCCCCCATAGAGCATAATGGGAATGGGGAAGGCACTAATTACGGCACCGTAAATTACGGTGCCGTAATTAGCTCCAAAGTCCCTTTGCGGGTTGGATTTTTAACGCCTGCTAAAAGCAGGCGTTAAACACCAACCCGCAAAGGGGCACTTGTAATCAGGCGTTAAGGGTTAACTGCGCCGACGGCGCCGTTAAACCCTTAACGCCTGAGTTGTAATGAGGGCCATTGTCTCCAATATGCACAGCATTGAAGAAGCATGTGCTTTCCACAAAACAGATCAGCAAAGCAGCAAAGCAGCAAAGCAGCAAAGCAGGAACTTGTGAACGGCAAGCATGTGCTCTCTCCTGGATAGCAAGATTGAGAATGAGGGAAAGTAATTGGTGGGTCCCTCCAGAGGAACCATCCATGGACAGTTGTGCTGTCTGCGGACTACTGAGTCAAAAATAGGCCTTGAAAAGTTGTCAAAAGTTACCAGATGAATGTAGAATGGGCCTGGGAGCTGTGTAACAGTAATGTTTCTGCTTGAAACACCCTAGATTGTGTGGGAAAGCACTTTTAAACTGTCCGTGGCCATGGACACCGTTCGTGGACACTACCGTCACGCCACACGGGTGTGGTTACATGATGACATCAACGGCCCTGACAGCTGTCCGCGGTCATCCATCAGGCAGAAATCACATGGCGCATGTGCTGGATGTCCGTAGGACAAGCACAGTGACTGTGAACCAAGTATAGGTGTGTCACATGAAAACGGACATGTCCGGACATCACGCCGAGGGGGCACCTCCATTATGAGTGTTCCGGACGGTCGTAGTCTCCTCAGACGCATAATGGGAGTTTGAAAATATATGAACTATCACACAACAAAATATATGAACTATCACACAACAATAAACAAAACATTTACAGTACAAAAAAATATATTTATTCAAGAATGCAATGGGTTTTCGGAATGGGAAACATAAATGGGAGAATCAGGAACTTTTGTACAATAGTTATGAGGGAGAAAGGGAGTGAGGTTTCATCAAACGTCTTAGATTAAAACATTCAGATTTTGCTGTGGGTGATTGCTGGGGACAAGGGGGACAGGTGCAAGAAAGACGGTGATAGGGAACCTTTTCAATTACATGTTTTTCACATACTGTACTAGTTCTTTCAAATCATTACTAGGTTCATCTAATTTGATTATTTACAATTGGGTATAGGGCTTCTGTTTGAGATTCTGGGGATTGGGTAAAATTCAACTGGGGCATGGTTTCTTCATGAAAACTATGTACTGTAAGAAAAATTAAAATTATTATTTTAGTAAGGTGTGCACAAAATACATTATTCGTTTACATCAAAATATCTGTCGCTCATTTTTCATTTTGGGAAGTTCTACTCTAACCATTCAAGTGTGCTTGCCATTTATTTGAGGGAAAAGGGCTTATGTTGTATAACACATGTTCATGTAATGAAAGAGAAATCAATATAATCCACTTACTATTTAGTGAGAATGTGTTGCATCTGTTGTGTCTTAATCTGTATGCAGAGTTATAGTGAGGAGATTATATGGAGTGTAAAGTTATGTTTTGGGATTGGTGCATTGAATTGTTCTGTGTATTAAATAAAGACATATATATATATATATATCTTTTTTTAACATGAGTGTTTGTACAAAAAGGTATATTTGCAAGTTGTAAACATTAGTTGTGATTTTAGGTATATCTGTTTGTTGGTGGCTGGGTACAACATTTTTGGATCTCCCTTATGATTCTGAGACTTGTGAATGCTGCCCGACGTCCGCAGACTACCGCGCTGTCCGCGGGCTCCATATCTGACATATTGGGGTGGGAGGCGTATAATTTAGGGAACATATAGCAGATTAAAGAGGAACTAGTAAAAACCTATGAATTTCACAGACTTTTTTTGGTAAAGGGACGTTAGTATTAGGAGTGCTCATGGCGGCATGATGTATGGTTGCTTAGCGTGCTATAACTGGTGAATTTCAAGGGTTTTTCGGTTTTACTTGTAACCATAACGTCCTATTAACAAAGTTTGGTCATTGAATTTCATGGCTTTTTATTAGTCCCTTTAACAACGTTTTTTCAGTGAATATATATCTAAGCAAAAGAAAACAGGGGTCAGGGCACGTTGATAGTTGCAAATGTGCTAGACACTTTTGCAATAAATTTGAAATGAACATGCAAAGATGTATTGGTATGAAGGGTCCAAATAATATTCAACAAGTTTACTTACATGGCCATGCTTCTTAATGTTGCCCAAACGTTGACCCTGACCATAAAGTCAAATGCCTGGAAGAATCCAAAAAGGTTAAAACCTTCGCCTGTGTCGCATCTAGATCGAAATTTGAATGTTAGCATGCACCACACTTAGATGGAATTCTTAACCTTAGCTTGCGTCGCATCTAGATAGAAATCTGAATGTTAGCACCACCACACTTAGATGGAATTCTTAACTTTAGCTTGCGTCGCATCCAGACAGAAATGTGAATGTTAGCATGCACCACACTCATATGCAATTCTTAACCTTGGCCTTTGTTGCATCTGCATAGAAATGTGAATGTTAGCACGCACTACACTCATATGCAATTCTTAACCTTGGACTCCGTCACATCTAGATAGAAATGTGAATGTTAGCATTCACCACACTAGGATGGAATTCTTAACCTTAGCCTGCGTCACAGCTAGACAGAACCAAGGAAAGTTAGCATGTGCCACACTTGGATGGAACTCTTAACTTTACCCTGTGTTGCATCTAGATGAAAATTTGAATGTTAGCGTGAAGCCACACTCGGATGAAATTCTTAACCTTGACCTGCGTTGCATCTAGATAGAAATGTGAATGTTGACATGCTCCACACTTTAATGAAATTATGAGTGATGACGAGTGCCACACTTGGATGGGATTGTGATCACTAGCCTTCCTCACATCTAGACAGAACATCAAAAATTAGCAAGTACCACACTCAGATGGAATAGTGAATGATAGCAAGCATCACACCTAGACATAATTGCAAGGACAGCAATGCCAACTAACAAATCTACTAACAATTTCATCCCTCTGCATACACCTCTCAAACTCTAAGCAAACACAACAACAAGCCTAAAACACAGCAATCTGCACAAACTTCACTACACTGCAACAACAAAACATACCACATATAGACTTGTACAACAGCACACAACGACTACCGACCGTAAAACACCCCAAGCCCAGCCATCGGACCCACCGGGCTGAGGCTGCCAACAGCACATCACTGCTCTCTTGCCCTTTTCCAGCTTATCCCCACTAACCCACCCCCTCCTCCCTTTTTCAGAGGCGCTAGAGCACCGGGGACCACTCCGGTGGTGATAGTGTGCAGTACAAATATGATTTAACTTTAACATTAACATTAAGTAGAAGGGCATTTTCTTTGGTCAGTGGTAAACCAACCCCCTCCCCCTATTAATCTAACTCTATTCATACCTTTCGCCCACCCCTTATATACCCTTGCCCACACACCCCTATTTTTCTGATGGGTTTTTTCAGGGGGAAACAATCAGGGAAAAAATCCATTGAAAAATTGAGTGACTATAAATGAATGTCATACCCCATGCTAGAGTTCAATTCTGGTAGGCATATCACATTCACCATTTCATGAATGATTCTTCTAGAGTGGGACCACAACATACTCAAATGTTATTTATGTAATATGGGATGGACAAGGATGTCGGTGGTTTATGCATGCTCTGTCAGTTTAATCATTTTGAATGATTCAAGGATTGTGAACATTTTCTATCTCTCTACATACTCCAAAGCTTTAATTGGCCTATTTGTCCTTTGGGCTGAAGAAGTAGTCAATTATTGATTTTGCACCTCTATACTTATATATTGGACTCTGCAGACTGACTGACATAAAGGTGTTTTGGACTGAAATGAGATGTTCTTTATGAAAGATATGGTCCAAATACTTGCCTTTCCCATCATGTGCCTAAATCCATGGTTCACCATATCTATATTATAAGCATTCAATTGTGCGTATATACTTTTAGGAATTCCTCCCCCTTCTCTATGCTTGAAATGTCTGCAGAGAATGCACATGTGGTTTCCTTGGTTCTTCGAAGATAAGTTGCAAACACTATTTACAGCCTAGAGCACTTTAGAAAAAGCATTTGGACTTAGGCAGGTGGCATATAATTTGATATATAGCTGGCCATGTATTACTAGAATGTCCACTTCCATTCCATTGCCAGATATGATTCGACATTCTCAAACATTTTTCCCCAAGGTAAAATCTTCATTTGCTCAATAGGTTGACTAGAAGTTATAAAATTATCAAAAGTGGTGGTCATTAAATCATTATTCAAGTCTGCCAGAGGGTTATAGGGGTGATGCTGTCTGTCCACATCTGTCAAATCTGACAATGCTTCAAAACATTACATCATTTGGCCATGCTTCTCTACTACAGCCCAGGCAAGTTGGTCATCCCTATCAAAAGGACATCATTTGTAACCCACCATCCCCCTTCTAGCCAGTTATAAGTTAAGTGAAACATGACTGTCCATCCATCCATGGAAGTGGGGAGGAAAGTGGTCTCTTGTGGTCCTCTCCATCTCCCGGAGTTTCTTTGCTATTGCTGCTGCATGCTGTTGGGGGGAGCCAGCCTTCTGCTGCTTGCCAGGCGTTCCTACATTATCCCCTTTCCAGCGATGAGCATGGCACGGACAGAGGGGAGGAAAGTGGTCTCTTTTGGTCCCGTCCCTCTCCTGGAGTATCTTTTCTATTGCTGTTGAGGGCTGTGAGGAGGAGCCAGCTTGCTGCTGCTTGCCGTGCTTTCCTACATTATCCCCTTTCCAGCATGGAGCACGGCGCAGGAAGTGGGGAGGAAAGTGGTCTCTTGTGGTCCCCTCCCTCTCGCGGAGTTTCTTTGCTATTGCTGCTGCGGGCTGTGAGGAGGAGCCAGCCTTCTGCTGCTTGCCAGGCATTCCTACATTATCCCTTTTCCAGCGATGAGCATGGCATGGACAGAGGGGAGGAAAGTGGTCTCTTTTGGTCCCCTCCCTCTCCTGGAATTTCTTTGCTATTGCTGCTGCGGGCTGTGAGGAGGAGCTAGCCTTCTGCTGCTTGCCAGGCGTTCCTACATTATCCCCTTTCCAGCGATGAGCATGGCATGGGCAGAGGGGAGGAAAGTGGTCTCTTTTGGTCCCCTCTCTCTCCTGGAGTATATTTTCTATTGCTGTTGTGGGCTGTGAGGAGGAGCCAGCCTGCTGCTGCTTTCTGTGCTTTCCTACTTTAGCCCTTTCCAGCACAGCGTGAGAAGTGGGGAGGAAAGTGGTCTCTTGTGGTCTGTTGGAGTTGGAGAAGGAGGGTGATCTCTCACTAAACCCGGAACAAGCATGGAGTTGCGAAACTGTGAAAAACTGCAAACTGTGTCCCGGACCCTCTGACAAGCAAGCCTTGTGTGTCTCCTGTGTGTGTGCCTTTAAACACTAAAGCCCTGGACTGTTTTGTGTCGGGAGAAGAAGGTAAAATAAAAACACAGGAGGTGTGGGGCAGTGAGTGTGGTTAACACTCGTATAGGTAAACGCTCATTTCCACCCGCCTCCCCTCTCTCATTTCTCTTATTTGTAATAAGGCACCAAGGCCGAGGCTGACTGCAGCCTGCGGAGCCTGATCACCGACTGCTTCTCTTTTTATTTGCTCATCTGCTGCAGCTTGAAATCAGTTGCACAGTGGACGTGGCACTGAACAACAGGTCAACATCAAGGGGCTAAGTGAATGTAAAAGCAAAAGTGACTACTTTGGCAGCGCCTCTGCATGCAGGAGATAATGTGCTGACTTTGAAATGACTTCCGAGAACATTGACAATCATCATTTTAAGCGGATATATATATACTAACTAGAACACTGTGGAAGCTCAGGAGACCTCTTCTCGGCATTAACGAGTGGTCTGGGTGGGGCGGGGCGTGGACTAAGGCAGCCGTTTGAGCAAAGTCACAACTGCCTTTCCCATTTTAGCATAAACACCAGGAATGATTTGCTGATTTAATTATTTAACCTTCTTCTTTTTAGATATTTTAAGACTCAAATACATTCTTTTTTAGTCTTTTTAACTTTTGTGTGTGGATTTTTCATTTATTGATGTAAGAAGTGGATTTGAAATAGACACATCAATTGTACAGGACAATACATAAATCATTTTTATGGAACAAGTCTAGTCAAGAAAATCCAAATCCTCTCATCCCATTTTACTCAGTGAAGTTTTTTTTTATGTTTAAACTTGCTAGGCAGAATCATATGCAGTACCCTTTGGGAACACCACACACACTTAAGACAACAAGTGACAGTACAAATTCACCTTTGGTACAAGCATGTACTACACCGTAAAGTGGTAGCGATTGCTGAGCAGCCAGACTGCTCTCAAGAGTAAAGTGAACAATATCACTAGTTACACAAAGGACAGCAATTAATATGGTTCAAAGAAACACTGACTCAAGGTTTCTGAGTAAAAGAATATACATTTATTTACACATCAGTTGTAAAACAGTTCACAAAGTAAAGTGGCAGAAAAATCACACTCTTAATATACTATACAACACCTGGTGAATTCTGGACAAGCTAAGCTCACAATGAAGTGTGAGCAAAATGGCACTCCAGTAATTTAAAAGGGAGGGAAAGACAAGGTTATACAAAATTAAGCAGCACCAAAAAGTAAGTAGGCAGGGCAATCTAGAAAAGGCTTGCTGCAATGAGGATTCAAATCAATAGGCCTGGGCCAATTTTGATGGTTCAAAGTCTTTGCAGTGGATCACACAGTTCATAGTAGTTTGTGGTTAAGTCTTTGCCAAGAGTTCGAAACGAAGTTGGTCGGAAGAAAAGTTACTGAAAACAGTAGCGAAGTACAAGCCCTCGGATTGACGAAAGATTTCAAACACTTTCACCGCAGTCGGACGGAACGAACAACCGGGTTTGAACAGTACCTTATATGAAGAAGAAGGCTGTAGCTGAGGCAGAAGTTCCTGACAGATCCTGCAGGCTTACAGTTCCTGAAGTGACTGTCAGACTGACATGAAGTAGAAAGACTGGAGGGTCATGCACTGCCCAGGGAAGAAACCAGCAGCAGAGCAAAGCAACAAACAAAAGGTGCGCTCCTTAAACTTAAAACGCAAACAGAGTCCGGGCCTCCTGGCTATCCGGTTCACTGCAGCGATGCACAGCAAATTTGACCAGGGGAGGGAGGCCTTGTTTGGTGTTTGGTAAACTGGTTGGTCCCACCAGTTCAAGGGAAGAAGATTCCTTGCAGATCTTCTCTGTCGTTGAAGTTTGGAGATTCGGACCCGCAGCAGGGCTTCACTGGGAGGTTTAGTCAAAGTAGTGGTCCTCTTCCTTCAGCTTCTCTTCGGTTCTCTCGATCCAGTGGTGACAGTGCCTTTCTAGTCCCAGAGACCTACTTTTTATGCAGTTTTCCCCCATTCACACAGCCTGGCTGTCAATCACACAGCAGGGTGGCTGTCCTGGCGGGACAGTCACCACAGCCAATCATACATAGTCCACCGTGGGTCTCCACGGAGACCCTGTGCAGGGAGTCTCAAACCCCTCCCTCACATCCTGTCCCCCTCAGACATTCAGGTGCCTAAGGAGGGCTTCTGTGCAGAAGCCTGCCAAAGGACAGCAAACAAAGGAACCAAACCTGGTTTGGCATGCAGAGTAAAACACCAGAAAGACCTTTACAAAAAGAAATGGCAATTCAATCCAGCCGGAACCAAATAAAAGTAAATGGGGTCCAGCGGATTTAAGTTTGACGCTACTAACTTAGCCTAAAACAGTACCAAGGCTAAGGAAAAATAGGGTAGATAACACTGCCACCAGCCAAATCTGGAAAGAGCAGAACAAAATAATGTTCCATGAGAGATAGACAAAAAGGGATAACTATTAACCCTTTCCAGTACTCTATGGAAGAAAGTTAGTACTGGGTCTGTGAATTTAAAAAGACTAATAAAGTCAATGGTAACTTTACATTTTCTGGGAGACAGTAGTCAGTCCCAGAATATGGAGCTTAAAGTGGGAAGTCTGAAAAAAACAACCCTGTGTCATTGCACTAAAGGTGCTGTGTGACACACAGTAAAACGATGATGCCTATGGAGTAGGTGAGGCTCCACAGTCTATGAACACAAACATGTTAAACACACACAGCAAAACACATGTAAGAGTGAAAAAAAATCCTAGAAATCCAGCAAAGCTGCTAAGGGACTCAGTAGGTAAGGGGAATTAGCCATTTTGGAGAATTCTCCCTAACAAAACTCATGACATTATGTGCATCTCTATGTGATTTTAGATTCCATCTCTGGGAAGCATGTAGATCTTCCAGACAGATTTTTAACTCCAATTTGCATTGTCAATTTGGCATTTAGGTTGGCATTGGTTGAAATCAGTTGCATTTTTCATTTCACAGCGGGATCATAAGCTCACAGTCCATAGTTTGTAGTTTGTATCTATCCCCTTTTAGTGCACTATTTATTTGATGAAAACAATAGTACTGCAGCGGATGTAGGGTTGCACACATTTCAGCACATACTGCATGTATTGCACTTACTGCACTTTATGCACAGATTGCACACATTGTGCATATTGTACATTTTGCTTTTTTTTTTCTTTGCACAAAAATATACTGATAAAGTTATACCTGCAAGTACAATTGGGTGTTTCTTCTGGCTCACGGTAGTACTTTTAGTACATTATAAATTGGTTAGCCACTCCGTTGCCAGACATCATGGCCAAATGCAAAGTTAGAGACCAATTTCCTGCAGAGAGCAGCAATATAAAAGCATGCAGGGACTGATTGGTGTGAAGGGTGTGAGAGATGTGAAAGGTGTTAAGGCTTGGGGAGCCACCATTGCCCGGCAACCAACCTTGAATGATTATCTAAAACAGATGGCAGGGAAAATTGAGGAACATATCCTTAACACTGACAGGGCCATTGAAGAAGCATCCAACCACACAGGGGACCTGGATGGTTGAATGACAGCTATTTCAAGACACAATTCGGGCAACTTTGGAGGGACCCTTCACACAACCTATAGGGGACAGAACAGATTGGCCTATGAAAACATGCTCCCAAACTGACCACTCCCTGACAAGGCAGATAGTAGTGTTGAACCCGTACAAGTGGATATTGAGAGCACTAGCCTATTGCATCTACAAGTGGAAGATAGCTTGGACTCATTATCCAGCAATTTTCAAAACTCTGGATGAGGTCCTGGATAGGAAATTGGCCCGGTACTGGATAGCATCTCCCAACTTAAGCACTCTTTAAAATACCTCCCATTCTACTTTAGAAGATCCCATTAGAGGGATTAAGAATGACCTTGTTGAGGTCAGGCAGGTGGTATTGGGAAGCATACCAGCAACTGATAGGAGAGTGGCTACTGGCATGGTCTTTGAAGCACAGGTTAAGACCACTGCACTCAAAGCCAATAGAGCTTGGGCCCATCTCAGACTTGAGTCCGGGAATCCAGCAGAGAAAATTGAAAGAGCCTCACACCACTAACACTCCAATCACATGGCTACCAGATTCAGGCCAGGTCAGATTACATGGAAGTCAGGACACCATCAATCTCCCACCTGAAGCAGTCTCATTGGTAGGGGTCATTACTGGGATCCCAGCATTAGCTGCAGATGTGGAGGATTCAACTGTCTCATTAATGAATAAAACAACCCACTGGATTAATGTGCATTTAATCCATGTGGCATTTTGATGGCTAGGAGAGCTTCCTGGGTCTGCAAGATGGCCAAAGCTGGGGTGTGAGATTGTGTTATTGTAACGGCCACTACACTGGCCATATTGAACTACCTGGTGTCTGTCCTGGATTATAGTGGGCATAATGGTCATTATTCCTGCAGAGAGAGTAAATTCATCCCTCTGAGTTCTTTTACCCCCAATGCAGCACCCCTTTAAATTTAAGCCCACATAAGCTTGGCATTCCAAGGGTGAACGGGGAAGTGGTTGAGATTCAGGTCAAGGATGGATTTCGGCCTGGCAAGGGTATAACAGGGAAGGATTCCTGGAATGAGAGCAGCCATATATTCACATCAAATGACTTTGACTCCTTGTCAGGAATAGAAGAGCTTGACTGACTAGTAGTCGCTAGCGAAGGCTCCTCAACTGTTGAGGGGATTGTTGTACCTACCCCTTGAGTTACTAAAGGGATTAACACACCCATAGGGATTGTAGTCACACTGTTTAGCTGGAATATAGCAGGGGCCATTGCTAAATTGTAGAGATTGGATGTGGAAGCTCACATGAAACAACAGAACATAATTTTCCTGTAGGAAACTTGGGCTATGGAACCCTTGCTGATGGATGGGTTTGTGTCTTTCTCCAGCCCGGCACGTAAGAACAAAATCGGTTGCTGCTACGGGTGTCTAATGATTCTTTTGAAGTCTTCTTTGAATTATCAGTCCAGGGCAAGGGCAATATTACCTGCCTACAACATGTCAATGTGATATCTGACCCAGGAAACACACTGGAACTGGTCAATTTATATAATAGTCCCCATTTCTCGGATGACAACTGTCTTGGGGCACTCAGAAACATGCTGGAGGGTTATATTTTGGATCATCTGGATGATCGAACATTGTTGGTCTTGTGGGAGGACTTCAATGTCAACTGGGGAATGGGATTCTCCTAATCTTGTCGACCCTGGTGAGGACCATGCCTACGGGATCATGTGCCCACGGATGGTTGATGAGCGTGTCTGCTCCAGGGGTTTACAACTGGGCATGTGGCTAATGGAACAGGGATTTGCACCCTCAATGGATGTATTAACCCTGATGTGCCAGGCAAACTAACTTTCATCAATACCAACGGCTCATCAAAAATGTATTACTTTTTTATGCAGGTCCAACACTGGAAACTCATAGTGGACTTTAGTGTCGCACATGATGTTTTCAGTGATCATTTCCCTCTTAAGCTGGTCCTAAAACAGGCTTTGTCTCAGGCTCCTGTGGTACTCCTCCATCAACTAGGTCAATGTGAAATAAACCCACACTGCAAATGGAGAGTCAAATGGGCAAGGTCTGACCCCATTGCAGCCCAATGTAAAGCATTATTCCCTAACCTATGTCACAGTTTGTCTATTCTTCACCCATAGGCTTCCCCTGACCAGATAATTTCCTGGTCTAAGGACCTCTGGAAGACCCTGACTGACTCTTTCCAGCATGAGTTTAAGCAAATGTGTAGTAGGTTGGTTAGCTGGTTTGATGAGGAATGTAGCACCACACAGAACAAATTACTTAGGACCTCGAGAGATACAAAACGCCCTAGCGGAGACATTGTTAAGGCAAGGGCCACCTACAAAGGGACCACAGAAAACAGAAAAACCCAACTGGAGTACAATACCTGGGAAGACCTTTTGCGGGCTGTCTCTGAAAAGGACTCATAGAAATTCTAGGAGTTCATAGCGGGAGGCCCGCTCTACAAACAAGTTAAGACCTATAGGGAAAACCATGTTGCAGCCAAATCTTGGTTTGACCATTTCTAATCCTTATATCAGGGACAGGCTTGCAGGTATGGGGATGGAGACTGCTGTTCATCGTTACAGCTAACTTTGAAGGAGGTGGAGAAGGAAGTCACCCAACAGTCACGCTACCGAGCACCAGGACCGGATGCAGTGCCTTCACATTTAAACAAAGAAGAGATGAATCCATGGGCTCCTTGGTTAGTAGTCTACTTCAATTCCTATTTGGCAACAGAAAACTAGCCAGAGTCCTGCAAAGGTTTTTGGTCGGGCCATTTTGAAACATCTGGAGGACTGGATCTTAACCAGCCAAGTCCTCTCAGAGGTCCAATATGGCTTTAGACCCGGCCTGGGAACCCAGGACCATGCCTTGAATTTGTATTTGGTATGGGCTTCCACTATCTATTGCAGGAGGAGCCTATTTATTTAGCCTTCATGGACCTGACCACTGCAGTGGATAGAGCTATTCTATGGCGTTTGCTCGGGTCCATGGGCTGTCCACCTGAGCTGCTAAGGATCCTCCGATTGATTCATGAGGACACTAGAGCATGTGTCCGATTTGGGGAACAGGGAGAATGCACTTACTATTTTGAGGTGGTTACTGGAGTGTGCCAGGATTGTGTGCATGCGCCAGTTTTATTTACTCTACATAAATTGTCTTTTTAGAGCGCTTGTGAAAAGAAAAACAGACTACCCATGGGTGGGTGATAAAGCATTCCCTTTGCTTGCGTATGCCAATGGCACGGACTCCACTATCCCTACAAAAGTTGATTAATGCCTACACTGATTTTATGACAGATCTAAAGCTCACTACACACACCAGAAAATCAGCAGTGATGGCATGTAGTAGCATCGGGAGAGGGAAAACAATAAAAATGCAAACTATGCTGAGTAATGGGTCTGTTATTCCTAGGGTCACCAAGTTTGAGTACTTGTGTATTTGCTTCTCAGACACCTGGAGGTTGAATGGCCCATGTGCATAGAAAAAGCATTAAAACGAAAACGGCGCTGGGGGGCATTGCAAGATTCACAAAAATGTGTCAGGTTTAACGGATGGGTCTTATCAAGGAAGTGTATTGCACTCAAACAAAGGCTGACTGTAACCAAATATGGGGCGGCACTGTGGGGGATGGAAAATATATTGGATATATATTGAAGTCACAGAGAATCATTTTTTTAAAAAACTTTTGGGCCTTCCAATCTCTGGACCCTAATTATGCCGTGCACGTAGAACTGGCCATGACCCACATTGACGTTGATTGGTATGAAGCACCTTTTCTGCACTGGTTGGAGATTTGGTCAAATTTGAAAGCTACCGACACACAACATCATTAAATCTGTTTTAGAGGGCTCCCACGGGCAAAAAAAACACATTTCTGTTTGTGTGTCTCAGATGACAGCACCATCGTTACAATGCCAGGCCCAACTTTGATCAATAATAGAGAGGAATGCGTACAAGAAGGCCTTTTGCTTGCTCTCCATAATTAAACGCTAATCTATTTTTCCTCGCTCTAGAGTCAAACAGGCAACATTCGGCCATCACGAAATGGGATACCATTCAGCCATATTTGACACACAGCAATAAACAGGCTGAACGATGGGCACTTACTAAGGCACACTTTCATTTATTGATGTTGAGGGATATTACAAAGAAATGTCAGGGGCAGGAGCAGAACCTGGCCTGCCCAGTTTGAGAGGTATCACAGAAGATCTTTTACACTTTGTCTTGTTTTGTCCATGTTATCATGATATTAGGAAAACAGACTATCACCCCACTCTTGAGAGAAGCACATTTTACTCAGTGTTGCTGAACCACTTATCATTGCCTGGGGCCTGTCAGACTATTTGAGGAAGACATGGAATAGATGGAAGCGTTTTGCCCTATAACAAGTTGTTTTATCTTAAAAGCAAATGTTCTTCCTTCTACCTATATACCAGGCTTTATACCATTGGTCAATTTATTGTGTTTTTGGCAAATTGTATCTTATTAGCATTGACTGTGTACTTTTAATTCTGCGTATTTCAAGATTGATTATGCTAATTGTATTTTCACAATGTATTGTGCATATTTGTATGAGTACTGGTTTATGGGCTTTTTTGATCCGAATAGACTGTTTTCAAAGAAGATGTCCATCCATGTAAGGGATAAAACAATACAATCTCCAGTTAGGCTTGTTTTCCTATTGGTCCAACCCAATCCACACACCATGCTGTCCACATTAGCTGTGCATTAATTGCAAGGGCAAGCAAGCTTCAGTTTATCCAATTTCCATCGTTAGTTATCAATGTAGGGGCATTGTATACAGATTAAGGTCTGTTTCCTGGGTCATAACATATCTATGGCATCTGAAGCAGGTGGGAGTGTCAAATATGAGATGCCAAATCACCCTTTTAATTTGGAGCTCACTGCCTGGAGGCATGATCTCCAAGTGTTTACTGCTATTACCTTTAGGATTGTTTTAGTTTATATTCTGTGCCTTTTTCAATTTACAGCCGTTCATTTGATTCCCAATGAACAAACGTAGTGGCAACATTTTGAGCAGGTTGTATCCTGTGATGTAAGCTCCTAAGTGCTCCTATGCAAACTTGGCTGGTGGAATACTTGGTTTAGATTCTCAAAGGCCTTGAGTTTTTACATTGGTATTTCTGGTTGACAAATTACCCAGCAGAAGATCTTCAATTACCCCCCACTGGTCAGACTACTACAAATTCATTGACATAATCAAGTCAAGTGACTTTCATCCACATTAGATTGAGAAAAACCTTTCGGGCAGTTCTGTATTGTTATAGCAGCTACATCATTGCTTGGGTCAGGACATCTCTTTCGAGTTTTTACACAAGTAGTATTACATACATCTTGGTTATTTCCACTTATTCCCAGACTGATCCCTGCTATTAACTATTTCATTCCTTTAAGGGTGGCTTAGTCAGGGGAGTATTGGATATGTTGGGCTCAATCTCAGCCTTGCCCTCATTACCATGTGTGTTAAGTTTAGTTTTGCCTACAGTTGTACTCCTCCCACAAAGATTATTCAGTATTCAGAGCAGAGGCATCTTCAATAGTTATTAAACGGGTGTTATCCGATTTTCCAGAGTACATTCTGGATTGGTCCCCACAAATCAAAGCTGTTTCTCCTGTGTTAGATGACTGCTGGTCCAGGGCCTTAGCTGGAATTAAGGGTACATGTGAGGGGAGAGGGGCCCTTAAATTGTTCCTCATCATCGTACTGTGTCTCACTACTTCGCTGACAACTTTCTCAAAAAGAATTAAAAGGACCTTCCTTCATCAGTCTCTTACATGAATTGCGATCTGTGGTGCATCCAACGGAACATAGCTGGACTTTGCTCTACATGGAAGAAAGGGGTACAGAAATGAAGGCTTCAAAATCCGAATTTCTTTACTTTCTTGATCTTATGCAATTATGTGTCTGAGTTTCCTTACAGATTCTGACCCCACTCCAAAGGCCATGGAATGTGTCTCTTCTGGCATGAGATTCCTCCAAATTTGTTGAGTTTGAAAAATACCTATACAGAAACATGTAGGACGATCTTGGCTGTAAGTGGGATTTGCAGCTATACTAAGTCCCAAAAGATCCGACCTATGCTTCAGGTCTTTGAAGGAAAGGCACCTTTAGTGGCATTACATCATGCAGGGTGTGTGAGTTAAGTGATGTTAATCCTCTTCAGCAATCCCAAAACACATTTTGCAAATTAGTTACAAGTCTGGCCCCATCTGCTCCTATTTGGACTTGCCTCAGGGAGCTTGTCTTAAATTATATTCAGGATCTATCACGTTTTGCCCATACGGTTTCATTATGGCAAATATGTCATTTATGATTCTTGGTCTACTGGAAGGCTGTTTAATGTGCGCTGGATTGCAAATGTAATGTAATGCCTGCCTAGTATTAATCTGAAATATAATCTATATAATCCTTAGTGATGTGTATCTCTATTGGTGAGTGCAAATTAAATCGTAGAGCAGTGCTATATTGTCGAACTCGATTGAGAGGAGAGAATTTGCTGAGCTGGAGAAATCATCACCCATGAACTGCTCTGTTATTACAAAGAAACTCACGCCTATCTTACTTGGTCAGCATATTGTAATCATATGGGAGTGCTAACGAGCTAAATTTAATTGTTCTGATTAGAATAATTCCTCGAACAAAGGGATACATTTAAATTAAGTAATGCGCCATTTCTTCCCAGTTTCTCTTTAATCATCAATGCACTTTGTCTTTTTGCTGTCTCTCGTAGATGCATCTAAGGAGGAGATTTGCAATTCCACATGCAATATCACCCTGCTTTTAGTTGTCTTATGGCTGCTAAGGATGCCTTTACTGATTCGTCCCTGCAATCATATATAGAGGGACCACTTCATGGAAAATGTATACTACTTCAGGGGTTTAAATGTATTATTGTGGAATTGATACGAAGCAACTTGTATTATTTGTTAAAAGATTTTATGTGGTGTATTGATAATTAGTGTTGTATACTTCATTGTAATGAATTTCGATTATTTCAATGTCATGCTTTTAATGGAGTATGCATGTATTCTTCTGAAATAAACATATGAATACATACATATAAATTAACATTATTTGGTGGATTTACATTATTTCCATCCGGCAAGAGTTTTGGAAACCCTGCGTTGTTCTCCATTGTGGTTCTGTTGGCAGATTTTCTAGAGGTTAGCATAAATAGGCATGCATGTTTTGCTTGGCCCTATGTCTCCCAAAAATGCTTGCTTCTGATAGCCATATTTTCGTAGACGCATGGAATCCATGGGAAGATCCCAGCTGCTTACACTCCTATAATGTTGCACTATTATGCATGGGCATTTTGCAGGTGTTGGGTTTCTATGTTGAAACTCATAACATGCAGCAAATCCTCTACCATGTGTGTTATGCTCAAATATACACATGATGGGGAACTGTAACGGGTGTTTCCATTACAACAGAACACTGAGGAATCCCCCTTTTATGAGCATATGTCAAAACACAGTCAGCATAGACAATAATCCATTTATTTGCATTGGCATCTATGAAGTTGTTTGAATCTTAACCAGATGGCATGGGAAATCAGGCTTGTAGAATGGCAAGCTATGATCTGAGTTACTGGATATGATTCTGCAATACGTATCTTGAGCCTGTATGAACATGAGAAGATGCTTTTGTACATCCCATCCACTGTTTCCAAATGTAAAGTGAAATGTATTCTCATCGGTATGCCTGTTATCGAAAACGTACGTTCCAAGCATCAGTCCATTTTATTTATTTGTTTGAGTTAAAAATTGAATGTTGGAATCAGAAATGTCAAATTAAATGATAGGCCTAGTAGAAGTCAAAACAATGGCCCTCATTACGAATTCGGCGGTAACCATGCCGCTATTGGCGGCATGGCTGCCGCCGAAATCGCGTCGGGGTCCGGGTCCTCAGAATGAGGACTTAACTGGGCCGTTCAGAGTTCGGAAGGCCCGGTAATTCCTCCCTCCAAGGACCCGGACACGGTCCTTCCCCATTCCCATTTCAGCCCCCATAGGGCTGAATGGGAATGGGAGAGGGAGCAAACAATGGGCCATTACGAGATGGCCCGTTGTTTGCTCCCTCTTCCCGTCGCTGGATCCATATAAGCACGCCTGGTTTTCCCAGTCATGCTTACCGTGTTCCGCGAGGGGAACCAGTAATGCGACGGTACGGAGTGAACGCTGCCGGCACCTTTTACGGCACCGTTCACTCCATACCGCCAGGGTCGTAATGAGGCCCAATGTGTCATTTCTTCAAGGATGTTAATGGCATATGCCTGGGCATTCATGGAATTGTACCTTTAGATTTAGGACATCAACCCTAGTACAACAAGTCCCAGAATGTGAAGAAACAACATGAACAGAACGCTGTTGAGTTGATGGCAGGTGGACTATTGGAAAAGGGGATGGAGCTTGAGATGCAACAATGTGTCCTGCACAATCACAAGAGATTATGCAGCAGAGAAATTGATGCACGGTCAAGTCCCCTTCCATACATTACTGCTGGGGCTCCTGACACTAAAGCATACAAGGCTTAACGAACCTGCAAGGGTTCAGTTGGTGCAGTTCATAGTGATTGATATCCCTGTTAGTGGGAAGAAATGTGGTGTCATTTACGAGTTGACTGAGGTAGCAGCTGCCATGGCTCAATACCACTTGAATACCCTTGGTACTTTCCTTTTGCACTTGGGGCCAGAGATCATATGGACAGTGCCTGGGACCCCACCCATGCCACTGTCCAAACTCCCAATTGCATAAGCAGGGTGGTTCAGGCTTATAAGGGAGAGGCATTGCAACACCAGGCACTAAATTACACTGCAAACAGGGCACAGAGACTGAACTGCGTCTGGGACTAATGTGCATCAATGGTAGGAAACTTCATTTTTTCATCACTTTCCAATATATTTATTTTGACAGTCTTGCACCGTGCTATCCACACTCCATTACTTTTTCCTCTCTTCTATGCCTTCCAACTCTCATGTTGCCTCTTTGTACTTCCTTTTACCTCTTTCCTATGTGTTTCATTGCTCTTACTCCTCCCCAGGTCCATCTTTCATTTACTTCCCTCCCTCCTTCCTACAATCTTGCCCTCACACTCACCTTTATGTATCTTGTTTCCTCCTTTCTTATCCCCTGGTGTCCCTTCCCGTCTCATTACCTAAAGCTATTGCCTCCATTAGCTCTTGCACTCTGTCCAACCACAGTATTTCAGTCAGTGGCTTCTGTGGGGTGTCTACACTGGCGAGCAGGTTCCCTCTCAACCCAGTGAGATGCACCCATCACTGCATTCTGCATTGCTTGGGCACACTGTATTGCTGGAGGTCTGACAGTTCCTCAATTATTTTCTGCCACTGCAGGCCCCAATTAACAGAGGAACAGGGAACGGCAGATGCGGGGGAGCTCAAGGCAAGTTGTCCTCCGAGAATGCACCCACCAGTGTGCTGGCAATGAGGCTGGTGACCGGTGCAGATTTGCCCGTAGCAGCAGTGGCCTGACAGGCAATGGCAGTGATTGGAATTTCTTATGCTTCAGTGGAAGAGATGCACAAGGTTGTTGCAGGAAAAGGTGTCTCAGTGGCTGAAGGGTCCTAGGAGTGTATTTTGTGTGGGTTGACAGACTTGGGGCTGCATGAGTGAAGAAGGACAAACCTTTCTGACAGTGGTTTGCTGAGCTTCATTTCTGCCCTTAGCCTCTGATGGTCTAACTGCACCGCTACCGGTGTCATCTGCCAGGCTGCGTTGGGAGCCTGTTATTGGAAAAAGGAGTTGTAAACAGTGACATGCTATGTAGTTGTTTAAATACATAGCAAACATGCATTATGGAGGCTGCTCAGTATGAATCTGTTGCACGCTGGCCATGACACTTCGCTGGAACTGAATACACATGAGATCCCAATTGTGATTTGTCACTGGAAGGGGATGATCCCTGCTTCAGTCTGTAGTACAGGGATGCAAAACCACCTGAGTCCTACTGTAACTCCTCCATCAGAAAAATAATTGTGTTGCCTCTAAAGCACTTTAATTATGTAAATCTCACTTGCTCCATAGCCATACCTAAGATATTGGCCTATTTATGTAGTTAGGATATGGAGTACGTGTGGGTTATGAAAGTGCCTCACAGGCAAAATATAGGGTCTTGCGGAAAATTGTGTTATGTTTTTGGCTCAATAGTCCTTCATGCCAACCACTTGTTTTGTTGTATTTACATTGTATTTGCTAGGGAGTACATCATCTGGCAAATTAGTGGACACAGGATGAGCATGCTCTTCCACCAATGTGTCAGTCATTCAGAATGACGGAACATGGACATATGGTGGCATTCATGATGGTTGTATACAGCAGGCTGCCTGAATTCACATTGGCATCATGAATATTGAGACATGTGTCACTGTTTGGGGGTCTCTTCTGTACTGCAGCAATCATGACGATTTCCAGCCATATACCCTGCTGACTTTGTGTGATGTTGTCTCTTGGAAGGCACAGATTACACTGAGTTGGAAAGCCATGAGCTAGGGGTGTGTCAACTCTCATAATTGAAAGGGTTGAAACTCATTCATGGAGGCATTACATTAATCACGGTAATGTTAATGTTTGCTTGGTGCAATGTGTCAGAAGTTATCTTGATGATTCCCATCAAATGGGCCGTCTGAAAGAAACTAGCATCTAACTATAGAGTATTTGTGCAAGTTAGCCAGTGTTTCTGATTAATTTCTGTGGTAATGGTGACAGACTTGGTTGACATTACAGACACTCAAAATGTGCAATATTTTCTTCCAGATTAGGGTGCTGCCATTGTTTCGCACACCACCATATTGGGTAAAACACCAAATGATCTACTGTGTAGCCTGTAGCAGCCCTAATTATACTTCTGCTATGTACCCTGCATCCTCATGTGTACTCACCTCAGCTTAATTGTCGGCAACACGTCAACCTTTGCTGTACTGACTCCCTCTTTGACAGCGATGTCTAGTATGCTGCCCACTTTCCCTCCCAGCTAGTGAAGTGTAATGGCTCAATCAACAATTCCTCCTCCTATGCCTTCTGTCTCATGGCAGAAGTGGGCAGTCAGCGTGCGCACACAGGCCTTCAAGTCATTCCAGTGCTTGCTGCAGTCTTCAGCATGACACTGCACTTTACCCACCACCCACCTCATCCCTGATTTTGTTCCAGATGGTGTTTGTCCTTTGCATTGAGGTTTTACAGTGCTGGACACTCTTCTGCATTGGACACTACCTCCTCTGCTAGCATGTGAAGTTCCCCCTCACTGAATGTGGACTTGTGTGCTCACATTTCTGATACCGTGGCCTTGTTCTTAACACCTGGCATCTTTCCTATGGTTATGCTGTATGGATGGCTACAGGAAGTGATGTATTTTAAAGGGATTGTGTTTTTTAAAAATTAGGTTTCAATTATGCGGCATGATGCTATTTCCACTCAATCTATGTGTGTGTGCCATTGGCAGTAACGTTAATTCCATCCAGCAGAATTACCGTCAAAAGGAACAATGGTTATTCCTCTAATTTTCCAGTGAAAATTAGAGGAATTACCAAACAGTGTTGTTTTAAGGAGATAATTCATACACGTAAACTCATAATTTGGTGCTAATTCTGCCTGATGCCATGGTGGTAATGGTAATTCCATTTTCCATATTTAGGGCTAGATTTAACTCCATATCTGAATGAGGCCCAATAACTAAAAAGGATGACAAGTTGGTATGTAGAGAAAGGACAGGAGAAAGGAATATTCAATAGAGAAAAAGAGGTCAAATTACCATGACACACCAAGTCCTCAGCATGAATCATTGAACCCACTCTGCAGGATGCATGCCCTTTATCCAGAGATTGCTTTTTAGTCACCGTATTTTGCATGCTAGGACATGGATCCCTTCACTAATAATGCAAAATGCAAACCTACATATCCCAGCATGTACATCCATTCAAGTTATCATCAGAGTCGGTATTAAACTCACTTATGACATTGGGTAAGCAGAAAACTGTTTTATGTTAAGATAGTGGGATTTATACAATGCACCACTGCCATTTGAATGGCCTCCAGGGGCTCAGTCAGATGTGAAAATAAGAGAGGGTCTTGTTTGTTAGTGGGAGCAGAGGGTGAGTGTACACGTGCTTTTTGGACAAAGGGCTGAGTTGTTGGGCTTTCAAGGCATTTGTGTGTATATGTGAGGCCTTGTGGGCCCATGGAATATGGGTACAGTTGTTGTGTTGATGATGTGTGAGTTTTTTGAGATGTGTGGAGTTCTGCTGTTTTATGCCAGTATGGGGGATGTTATTGGTGTTGCGTGTGCCTGATATAGTTGGTTTGCATGTGGTACGTTTGCAGGTGTATGGAGGGTTTTAGTATTGGTTAGTGGTGGAAAGAGAACACCATGCCTCATGACATCATGTTATGTCACAGTCACACAGGTAGTTTGTTGGATAACGGAAACTCAGTGTCTGTTGGTCAGCTATGTTTGGTCCCTCTATGACAATGACCTATGTCTTGGTGATTAGCTAGGCATATTATATAGTCATTTTGTTACTGCTTTCCTGAAGATGAGATGTCCCTCTATCTATTGTTTGCATTCCTTTGGGGAGGGAGTTTCAGAGCTTCATTTAAATGCTTGTAAATATTCATGCATCAGACTTCATTTTCGAATTATATTTTTGTTCAAGGTGTGTTTCATTTCTAGACTTCAGTGTTCTGTTTGGTATGTAGATGGAGATGTCTTTTTCACAGAACATTTTCTCTTTGGCCGTGGAGTGCTCTGTAGAGAATACAGAGCATTTTGAAATGGAACCTTTTCTTGACTTGTAGCCAGTTCAGTAATCATTGTGCTGATTTAATATGTTCTGTCTTCTTGACTCTTAGAAGTAGTCTTGCTGCTGCGTTCTGGGCGTGTTGTGGTTTTTTGTTGAGGTAGTCTGGCATGCCTAGGTAAATGCTGTTGGCATAGTCTTTTCTTGACATTGCAAGTGAGATAATAGCAAGTGTTCATTGTGGAAAGTGAAAAAAGGTAATATCTATCTGATAGATCCTAGGTGGAAGAAGCATTTCTGTACTACTATGTTAACTTTAGGTTCAGTGTTAGCTCATTGTCCATTAGGATTCTGAGATTTCTAACCACTTTATTGGCTTCTAGTCTGGTCCCAATTTCCGTAGCCCATAGTATAGTCGGTCTGATAGAAGGTTTTTTGGGCATGATCATGATTTCATTTTTATCAGGGTTGAGTTTAAGGTTGTTGTTGCTCATACATGCATTGATTTGTGAAAGCCAATTGATGAGGTTCTGGTCCTATTCCTTTCTGGAGGCAACTTTGTAGATTATTTGAGTGTCTTCTCTGTAGCTGTAGCATGCAAGCTGTTGTCATTTGATTAGTAAAATAGGAGGAGCCAGGTAGGTGTTGTGGTGGTGAGAGGGATGCATATTTTGGGCTACCCCATGTGATTATGCATCTGGTTGAACTCAAAGGGGATAGGCAAGTGGTTTGCATTCTTTCTGTCAGCAATGATTTAATCTATTGTAGCACAATGTTGTGTATCCATTTTTTCTATTATTCTGATGAGGGTTGCATGGTTGACTGTATTACAAGCTGCTGAAATATCAAATTACATTAGTCATGTGTTGGAGTCCAAGTTAATTTTGAGTTAACTCCAGATACAGAATAGAGCTGATTCAGTCCCTCTCATATGTCTGAAATGGACATGAGCCTGGTCCAGTAGATGGTTGGTTTCCACATGACACATCTTGGAGAAGGTGTTTTTATGTAGGCAGATTTGAACCATCTGGGGATGGTCATGTTTCTAGTGAGTGGTTCATGAGCTTGCAGAAGTATTGCACAGTGGTCCTTTGCTGAGGATTGACTTGTAGATGTCTGGTGGGCAGTGGCCTGCCAGACAGCTGACTTTGTTTGTTTTCCTTTACCAGTTTAGTGAAGTCTTCTGAGGAGAATGTTGCTAGACAGGTTAGCATTGCTGGTGTTTCTGGGGATGTGTCATTTATGACTTTGCTTTAAAGTGGTTTGCAAGGTCGTCACTGAGTTTCTGCGAGGGAGTAGGGATGTTATTGCATGATGGTGGGTGTTTTATCTCGTTAATGATGTTGACAATCTTTTTCTGTGTATTGCTTGCTTTCAAGATTTGTTCGACATAGTGCATTTTCTTTTCTTTTTACAGTTTCAGATTTATAAAGCTGTATCTGTTTTTGGCACCATATTTTGTCCTGCTGTTTATAATGTTTTTTCCTTGCTTATTCTCATTTGCAGTATATTCTCTTTAATGACCGGAGTTGTGGGTAATGTCTGAGACAACTGTTTACGGTAGGCAACCCCTGCAGGGAACCCCATTTCAGAGGGAAGAAATATGTGATTTGATGGAGACAAAAGGTCTGTTCTCGCTGCAAACCTCAAGCGAGACCTGTGCATTGATCAGGAGTCACAGTGAGCTCAATTAACCAGAGAGGAACTTTGATCCACAACAGAGATGAAGATGGGTGGGACTTAGTAGTACATGTCGCCACCCCTTGCCTTTCCTGTGTCAAAGCACTCTGGTTATGACCTCACGCATAACAGAAGATTGTTGTTGGGGACCCTGAATTGGTTCATTAAGGTAGGATCAGCCTGCACAAATCACTGGGGCCCATTTGGCTTTAAAAGAGTGTTGAACCCCTAATTTAGCAGATCATCCAATGACTTTGAAAGGAGTAAGAAGAAGGACTCATATGAATCTTGGCTGAAGGTACTTACAGCTTCTGCCAGTGAAGGAAGGCCAGGAATTCCAAGAAGGAAGCAAGACCCCTCCCCTACAAATCTCTCAGGGAACATAGGGGGATACCGGACTCAGAGGACCCATCCATCAGCTCCAGAACCGGTACTCAGCCAGCACACAGCATGCCCTTCTAGGTTCTGCCAGCAAGCTTCCTAGGTAGGAAGTGCCAGAGAGTCTCTGAACAAAGGACAAGGTTGTTGTCTGCAAACACTCTCCTCAGCTTTGGTCTGTCTGCCTTAAAGGATGGCATGAGCCCTGCAAAGAAGCTAGGAGGAGTGCCACAACAAGCATCAATCAGCGTCCATCTTTTAAGGGCATTTTCAAGACAGGTGATCCCCCAAACTGCAACTTTACAGGGTGAGTTGTATTTTGCAGTGTACTAGAACTGTCTGTTGTAATAATAATAAAGTAGATATTTGTGTACAACCTTGACTGGACAGTCCCTTTTATCATTGGATAATAATTGTACTTTCACTGTTTTGCAACTAACCAAGCATCCACAACCTTTGTTTGCCATTCCATCCATGTTACCAAAATTGGACAAGGAGGTTTATAATTTACTTGTGTTTCCTATCTGGTTGGATCCCTTCGGTGTACTAGAGTGCTGATTGATGGTTTAGAAACCGATATTCATCCCTGGACCACTGGTTCCCCCAGAAGTTGATTTGTCACATTGGTGGCAGGGTGGGATTAGTGCCATGCGCACAGCTTAGTCACCCAATAATAAAATTACTCTTGCAGGCACGTTTAGTCACTGCCAGGTATTACTAATAGTCATGGATCTTGACATGGAGACTGTAAAAGGCAGGTCCAAGGATGTCCTGCATGTCTTATGTCAAGGGAAGCGACTTTCCCACATCACTAAGGATAATAAACCTGAGTTGCTGACCAGCCTCTAAGCTTGGGTAGAAGGGAGGGCGGTTAGGGAAATGACACCAGAGGACAGGCTACACCCTGTGTATCCGAACGGACAAGACCTTTTGGAGGGGAAAAATGATGAGGTAATCCAAATGAGCAGTGTTTCTCGCTGATCAACCCACCGTGGGGAAAGTGTGCTTTCTCAACACTCAAGAGTGTCATTGAGGACAAGGGCTAGTGCGGCATCCCCCATGCCCCAGGCCTCAGCACAGTCAGTCTGTAATTGGCCCAGTTATTGTTCCTGCTGTTAATGAGGTAGTGGCGAGGAAGCTCCTGCTCCAGGAGAGGAGACTAGCACTGGAGGAACAGAAACTGCAGGACAAGGTCACCATAGAGTGGGACCGGGCAGCCATAGAGCTGCGCAAGCTGGCGCTTGAAGAGTAGAAGGAGGCCAACAGATTCACTTCTAGTGAAAGCATCAGTAGTGGCTCAAACCAGAGTGCCCGGGATAAGCCCAGTGGCACATCCCCAAAGACTTAGTGTAGGCTTATGAATTGGGGAAGGATATTTTTGACTGGTTTGAAGCACTCAAGCTGGCTTTGCAGCTAGAGGAGGTGGATGAGGTACTGTGGGTAGAGCACTGATGAGTCGCTTACTGACACCAGGGACTGATACAATCTTCAGTTAACTCCTGAGGAAAGGCCTGTTTATAAGAGCTTAAAGGTAGACCTCCTTAGGAAGTTCCGTAAAACCCCAGAACAGTAACTCGCAAGCTTAAGAGAGCTTGGATAGAAAAGTAGTCAGACATTTGAAGTATTCACATACATGTCATTGAAATATCTGAGTGGGTGGGTGACTGTTAGCAAAGTTGACACATTTAAAGGGATGTACAATTTGCTTGTGAGCATGTATTGAACATTTTTGATGTTGACCTACACCAGCATTTTGTGGACAAGACTATAACAGACCCAGGGAGCTTGCAAAGGCTCCCAATAGGTTTGTGAGTACTTGAGTCCAGAAAAAGGCTCAGACAAACACACCCAAACCGGAAGAGATCTCGGCAGAAAAAAAATAAACAAGAATGGGAAGGACAAAGGTCCAACCCAATCCTATTTGAAGTCAGGTTCCCAAAAGAAGGAAGGGTAATCCCAAAACTCTAATTCAGCCATGCACAACGATAAAAAGAGCCCAAGAACCCCTAACACTGCATTCTCACCACCCAAATGTTGTTTTGTGTGTAAGGAGCTGGGCCACAGGAAAGTAGATCCTGCTTGTAAGGATCCTGCCTGCTTGAACTACTGGAAGGCACTAGCCGGACACCCTCACATAAGGCCCAACACAAAAGGCCATCACCTGTCTGTGCCTGTCCAGGTCAACCCGGGACCACGGGGCCCACCACACTGGCTCAGTCACCTACTAACACCTGCCCCAACCGATCCATAGGGTAAGCAACGCCTTATATATCCCCTTTGCTTAACCATTCCAAATTGTTAACATTACTGCGCCTGCTTAGACATGTTTAGCTGACAGCTTGACGCTTTGCCCACCAGTGACCCAATCTCCTTACCCAAGAACCATTGCAACGAAAATCACAACTGCCACGCAAACAGACTGTCTATACACTAATTCTAGCATCCACTGGCCCATAGAAACAAGCAAGCATATATCTCTACTTGTCTCGATACGTCTTTCCCTTAACAGACCCTACTTGAGATTGCAGGTTGCCTCCCCACATACCCAGCCACCCCAACTGTGCACCACAAGCGGCACCTTCATGAATGACCATCTGTGACTTTGCAAGTGTCTACAATCACTTTGGACACTGTGGCGCTTGTGATTCTACCACCTGCATCCGATCACGCTATGTGCATACCCAGACCAATATTACTTTGACTGCATTATGTACCTGCCTTGCTCATTGCTATTTGGATTGCACAATGGACCTGCCCTGTTCACTGCTATTCTGATTGCATATGTGCCCACCCCAACCAATATTATTTTGACTGCATTATGTTCCTGCCCTGCACATTGCTATTTTGATTGCACAATGTACCTTCCCTGTTCATTGCTATTCTGATTGCATATGTGTCCACCCCAACCAATATTAGTTTTACTGCATTATGTACCTGCCCTGTTCATTGCTATTCTGACTGCACAATGCACCTGCCCTGTTCATTGCTATTTTGATTGCTTATGTGCCTGCCCTGTTCATTGCTATTCTGATTGCACAATGTACCTGCCATGTTCATTGCTATTTTGAATGCATATGTGCCTGCCTTGCCCTAATCTTACCCTGATTATATTAAGCACCTGCCCCGCTCAATGCAACTTTGATCGCTTAATGTGGCTGACCCGCTCAAATATTAGTTTGCATCCCACGGGCAACAAGACCCTAAAGACCTTAATGCTCTATCTCTGGCCAATGCAATCTCAGACCTAGGCTTTCAACATCGGAGCAAGGAACCCACTCACAACAAAGGCAGGACTCTAGACTGGCTGGCTGACCTCAATTGCAACATAAATAACCATCCTTGAGAACACACCTTGCACATGGTCAGACCATCACTTCATCTCCTTCTCCATAATGCAAAGAACTCAGATGAACCTCAAAAACCTCTCACCCCCCAAATACACAAGAAATAATCATGACTTTATGACAGAGAAAATCCTACCATTATTACAGCCGATTATCAATTCCTCCACCCCATACATGCACCCGACTGCCCTAGTTGACCTCTATAACCACACTCTACTCAAGGCCATCAATACCACAGCGCCAATTAAACTGTGCAAAGCCAAACCCATTGTACATCTCAACTCATGGTTCACCCCACATCGTAGGTTGCTATGCAAAATCAAAAGGAACTCAGACAATCTTTGGAAGAGTTTGCCTACAGCCTCCAACATAGAAAAATCCTTAATAATTGCCCTCAACAACAAAGAGGCCATATTCCAGGCTAAGAAAAATACCTACAACAACCGAATCAGTCAAGCTAAATCCAGTAGTAAAGTACTCTTCAATATTCTTAAAGAGCTAGAAACCCCAGTGAACACCCCCCCTCCCCCCGACACCTGCCCACAAGACACTACTTGGTGCTCCAATATTCAAAAAGCACTACTGGGCAAAATAACTATGCTACAAGATAAAATAGGATCTAAAAAATGTAGTCTCTCGCCTGACATGATGCAATCTGCCAATTCACCCTGACCCCAAATACCATCAAACCATTTAACTTCGCGTCTCTCGCCTCTAATGAAGTCGAGGACATAATAGACAAACTCAAACCCTCAAAATGCCAGGGGGACATCTGCCATGCCCCTATCATTAAAAAACAGCCAAGGAACTTTCTTCCTTCATCACTTCCCTAATCAATGCTTCCTTCAAACCCAGCAGCATCCCTAATAATCTTAAAGATGTGCGCATCCTCCCCCTACATAAAAAAACTATGGTATATCCAAGCATCCCAACCAACTATAGACTTACCACCATGGTTCCTTTTTTACTAAAAATCTTAGACAGAGCAGTTTACCTACAGATACAAGCACACCTTGAAACAAACAACTTACTCGGTCTCAGGCAATCTGGTTTCAGATCCAGACACGGCACAGAAACTGCCTTGACTGACCTTAAGACACAAATACAAAACTTTAAGGACACTGGTAAACTTGCCATGCTCCTGCTACTAGACCTATCGGCTGCTTCTGACTTGGTAGACCATAAAGTCCTTTGCAACCACCTTACCTCAGCTGCTCACTTCTCGGTTAATTGCCAATAAATGGATCCAATCCTTCCTTGACAACAGATTCATGAGGGCCTTTGCACCTGCAGCTTCGGCTGAGCCATCCGCAGTCACCTGCGTAGTCCCCCAAGGTTCCTGCGTGTCTCTGACTCTTTATAATGTGTTTACTAAACCCCTATTCGATGACCTGGTCACTTACACTAATTACGCAGATGACACCCAAATACTCATCCCCATCACAGGTGACTTTGATACTGACACTAAAGCAATAAATGACATCTACCTTGTCATACAAGCATTAATTGCCAAACATGGACTCTGTCTTAATGACGATAAGACAGAGTTACTCCTCCTAGGATCGCAACTAAAACTCAATAAACTTGATGACAAATTCAATACCTTTAACATTGTTGGCAATACCATCAAAGTTTCTAAGGTTGTGAAAACCCTGGGTATTGATCAAGACTCTGCTCCAACGCTCACCAAACAAACAAACAAACAAACACAATAGCATCCTCTACGGCATATACCTGCAAATTAATCATGGCCTGTAGAACTTTTTTAACCCTTTCAAATTGCATAAAAGTAGCCAGAGCTCTGGTCCTATCTAAAATAGATTATTGCAACACTATCTGGGTACCAACCAAAGGAAAAAAAAACAATGCCAATAATACAAAATAACACCATCAGATCAGCAGTAAACATCCCTAGATCCCACAACATCTCCACCGCTAGACGCAATTTGAATTGGCTATCTGTTAATCTAAGCATTGCATTTAAAACAATGTCACTCACCCACAAGTGCCTGTCTAATCAAGCCCTAAGATATCTCTCTGAAAACTTCACTCAACACACTGCCAACTGACCCACCAGATCAGCACACACACAATGGGCTTCACTACAATAATAGATAGCCAATACGAGGTCTGCAGGCGGGTGGTGTCACTCCCGCCAGGCCTGACCTGGTGGGAGTAATGCCACCCACCTGCAGACGGAAATAGAAATACGGTGCCGGTGTTTCCTTTGTTCCCAGCAACATATGGGACTCCATGGGAATGGGGATTTACGGAATTAAGCCTGCGGAATTACCAGGTCACTGGGGTTGTAATGCCCCAGTGATTCTGGCAATCACGGAGTCGGTAATTCACTCCGAGTCCGGCGGCAGCCTGCCGATTTTTGCGGCACAGCTTCCATCGGGCTCGTAATGAGGCCCAATGTCTCATAACCCCAACATACAAACTACAGAAGGCAGGAGGGTGCAACTTACCTGTCCTAGCAGCAAAACTATGGAACACCCTTCCTTTAACACTGAGAGCTAAACCATCCTACTCACTAGTCAGAAAAAACTAAAAGACCTGGCTTTTTGAGCAGGAGTCCTAACCTTCTCCCGGTACCCATGCGTATGCTGCACTATACCACAGGATCTCACTGTATATATCTACTGTACTTAACTCTGCCCATGCATATAATAACGATGTATAACTTTGTATATTCCCTCTTTGTATTTCTTGTTATGCTGCAACAGATGTATATGTAAGGTTTGCGCCCAGATGCCCCAGGGCTTGGCTGGGCTTTATAAATAAAATAAATATAAATAAATACAAATACAAGGGCTTAACCAAGCAAGACATATTGAATTTTGGACTTGTGAAAGAGGCCATCATTAGTGTGAGCCTCTTAGAGGAGGATTTCTCACTTGCCCGAATGTGGATTGGTTACACTGAGTGGGAACGATACTGGGTCTCCAGAAGAGACCCCAGTTCCCAATAATACTGAACTCTATCTGGGACATGTGTACATCAATGGAAACAAAACTCCTGCGGTCCGAGACATTGCGGCCAGCATCACTACTGTCACCTGGCAGTATGTAGAGGCAGACCAGTATATTGGGTTTGAAGGAAAGAGTAAATGCCCCTTGGCAATAGTAGAGTTCAGCTGGCAAGATGAAATGACCCAGCACTGTGTAGCAGTGAAAGATTCCATCCCTATCCCAGGTCTGTTGGATAATGATCTTCATGATCCCGAGATAGTCGCAGCAGCTACCTGATAGAGGGCCAAAGAGATCACCAGATTGAACACTCTCAGAGTCTTTGGCCATGGAGTGGTTCCAGAGGACTTGTTGGATGGACCGCTGTGGCCGGTAGCCCCTAGTCCAGTTCTACATACTACTGAGTCACCTATTCCTGTGGGAGAGGGGCTAGTATCCACTGAGGACCCAACTTTGGTAGCAGGGGACTCAGTGCCTTCAGAATTGCCTGGCACAGCACAGGAATCTGAGGTGGAGGACCAGGCCGGAGCACTTCTAAAGGGTATGCCCATGCTGGATGAGTTTGCATCAGCTGGGGGCCCAGGTCAGACTGACCTCTTAACAACCAAGAAACAGTGTCCCGAACAAGGCCCCTGGCCTGTTCAAAGTGTACTGGGAGGATGAACTCCTGTACAGAGAGCCAAAAGACTCTGAGGGGGGTGGACACCAGAAGGTTGTTGATTCCCCAATGCTGCAGCACGTTCCTTTTGGATTTGGCTCACCAAATCCCTTTAGCAGGTCACTTGGGAGTGACTAAGACATAAGAGCGGTTGTCTGAGCACTTTTACTGGCCGCAGTTTGGCATAAAGTTTAAGCAATTTGTCTGGTCCATCCCGACTTGTCAAACTTCTGGCAAGTCAGGTGGTGCCACAAAGGCCCCCTTAATTCCACTACTGATGGTTGGGCGGCCATTAGACAGAATAGACATGGATATTGTGGGTCCTTTGGATTCTCATACCAGCTGAGGGAACAGATATATCTTGTTGGTGGTAGTCCACGCCACTAGATACCCTGAGGCTGTTTTTCTGAGGAGCATCAAAGCCCCCATGGTTGTAAAGTCTCTGATTGGCATATTCTCTCATGTTGGATTACCCAAGGAAGTAATTTCTGACAGGGGATACAACTTCATATCAGCGTATATGAAGGCCATGTGGGAAGAGTGTGGAGTTACCTATAGGTGTGCTACATCCTTCCATCCACAAACAAATGGGCTTGTTGAGCGGCTTAACAAGGACCTGAAAGACGTGATAGGTGGCTTGGCAGAGCACCTGAGGAGAAAATTGTATTTTCTCCTGCCATGCCTTCTGTTGTCTACAGGGAGGTGCCACAGAACGGAGCAGGGTTTAGCCTCTTTGAGCTTCTGTTTGGAGACCCTGTACAAGGTCACCTGAGGCTAGTGAAAAAGGAATGGAAACAAACCCTCATCCTATACACGAGTTGTGATGGACTATGTACTTGGCCTTCGGTGTAGAATGGCAAAGTACATGGAACAGTCGACAAAGAACCTAAAGGCCAGGCAAAGCTGATGAAGCACTGGCACGACCAGAAGGCCACAGTGGGTGTGGAGTATGAAGCCTGTCAAACACAGTGCCCTTCAGGACAAGTGAACTGATACTTACTCTGTGCTACAAAAAGTCAGTGAGGTGAATTATCTCATTGACGTGAAAGGACCTAAACATATTTGCAGGGCCTTTTGCGTGAACCGGATAAAACCCCATTGTAGCCGGGATGACTTGGTCATGGCATTAGTGACTGATGGAGAGACTAAGGAGGAGACCGATCCACTCCCAGATCTCTTGCACACGGAAGCCATGGATGGGTCAGTTGAAGGTGTCAACCTTGCAACTGACCTGTCAGAACTGCAACTGACAGACTGTCGCTGTTTACTGGGACAGTTTGCTGGTCTGTTTTCTCTTACTCTAGGTCGCGCAGATTGGTGCAACCATGATGTGGACACTGGAGACCATAAACCGGTGAAGAGTAGGATGCACTGGATGTCCGATAAGGTCAGGGACACCATCAAGGATGACGTTTCCAAAATGTTGTGCCGTCGGAGTTATAGAGCCATCCCACAGCCCCTGATATTGGGATTGGAGCACTGTTAGCGCAGCTGAACTCTGAAGGGGTAGAGCAACCTGTCAGCTACATGAACAGGCGGATGACAAAAAGGGAAAGGAACAAGGCTGTCATAGAAAAAGAGGCATATGCGGTTGTGTAGGCCGTAAAGAAGCTGAAACCCTACATCTTTGGGTCTCACTTTACGATCCAGACAGACCACTGTCCTCTGTGATGGTTAATACCCATGCAAGGGGAGAACCCTAAGTTTTGCTATGTGCCATATCCCTAAAGGGATTAGATATGGGCATCCAGCACAGGGCAGGCTCCCAGCATGGAAATTCAAAAGCCCTAATCCAGTACATTTGCCTTGATGACAAACCAGACTCTCAGTAGTGTTGTGGTTCACATGTTGAGGCTTGGGTCATGTGAGGAATCCGACCATCTGCGCAGGGAGTGTGCGCTCGCCTGGGCTTTTTTTAAGTTTTGTCATTAAATTGAAAGATAGACAGTGACCAGTGACAGTCATGGCAGGTACATTCAACGGTGAGCGTGCGAGCCTGGGAGAGATGCTGTATGTGCCAGCTGTTCGGCCGCTGCCACAGCACGACTGCTGCTGCCAGTGTCTCCTGGCTGTGTTTCGGGATGAATACTCGGCAGCTGTCTGGGTTCCTGGAATCACCTGGGAGGAGCGGAGTTGAACACAGTGGTGGCACCTCTGTCCAGACCTAGGAACACTGCTGAGTCTTCTGCAGTGCAGCATGACACATGTCCCCTCTGCAAAGGGAAGGTCATGAAGCTAGGAAACCCCAACATTTCTCAAATCCTGTTGGATAAAGGCACGGATTCGAACTTGAGGGATCCAACAGGTTTTGCTGTCCTTCATGATGCGGCCAGAGAGGTCTACCTGGAATGATCCAGACTCTGCTGGTCTTCCGAGCCAAATTGAATATCGAGGACAAAGAATGGAATCTGCCCCAGCACTTTGATGCCACCGAGGGCCACCTTGGGGTGGTGAAATTCCTTCTCGGGAACACAGACTACAGGGTGTCCCACCAGAACAAGCATGGGCACTTGTTCTATGACTTGGCCAATGTGCACAAGCGTGAAGAAGATGTGAAATGGATGGATGAAAACCATGACATTGTGCATGGTGCACAGCACAGATAAGTGCTCCAGCTGGACATTTCTCCATCACTTAAGCAGGAAGCCATATTTCAGCTCAGCATTTTGAGTCCTTTAATTTCATAGCATTCACACTGCAACCTATGTAACCATAAACCGTCTGCCTTTGTCCCCCCTCACTCATAATCACTTCTACCAGAATAGAAATATCTATACGACTGTGGTGCCAGCTTATCTCGTTTTGTGCTTTGCAATGTGAGGTATTGCTTTTGTCTCCACAAAATACTGTGATATGTCTCAGTCGTGTAAGTTAGCATTCCTGCAACACTAACAGGAGCTGTACAAACAGGTTTCATTCCATAGAATCTACAGCTCTCAATGTTCTATTTGCTCACTTCCACCACACTGTGCCAAGGAAGTTAAAAAAAGGGAGAACTGTTTAAAATTCATTGTATATAAGAGATGTGTTTAGTGTTCCATAAGGTCAAGTTGGATTTTTATTGTACAGTGAATTGTGTAAATAATCTTGTCTCGTCTGAAAGGCACATAATATCATTATTCTCACCACAACACAAAGAATTTTACAGAAATGGAGCAAAGCAAACTTGGAAAAATAAGCTAACTGATTCACTGCAGCATTCAAATGTGATTCAACTTTAGCAATGACATGTCTGTCATAAACAATAATGCTGTGCTGTGTACTACTTACATAAATAAAAGAATGATGGGAGATCAACCTCAGAAAATGTGTTCGGCTAATCCACACACATTTTCCTATACTCGAAGCTCAACTAACACATAGTCAAGTGTACTCCGGGAGGACACAGCCTACAGGTGCAGTTCTCCCTGTCACATTTAGCTGGAATGTGACAGCCACGGGTACATCAAAGCATCTCTGAAGCGGGAAGGCAACACCTTCCTCCGGCCATGGCCATTCTATTTAAAATATCAAAGGATCCATGGAAGCACCCTGTTCTATTGTCAAAGTTATGTGTGGTGGCAGTGCATACTGATAATAGTTAAATGAAAGCAGGCCTACAAAGAGGCCTTGTTACAGAACTAACACAAGGGACAGGAAACACCAACACCTCTTTAATATGCAATGTGTCAGCTTGAAGCTAGCTCCCACACCTCTGTATGAAGGGCAGCAAATATCATGTCTGGGACAACTGTTTACAGTAGGCAACCCCTGCAGGGAAACCCTTTTCAGAGGGAATAAGTATGTGATTTGATGGAGACCGAAAGTCTGTTCTCACCACAAACTTCAAGGGAGACCTGCACTTTGATCAGGAGTCACAGAGAGCTCAGTTAACCAGAAAGACACTTTGATCCACAAAAGACTGGATGATGGGTGGGACTTAGTAGTACATGTTGTCACCCCTTACCTTTCCTGTTGCAAAGCACTCTAGTTATGACCTCACACATAACAGAAGATTGTTGGTGGGGACCCAGGATTGGTTCATTATTGTAGGCTTAGCCTGACTAATCACTGGGGCTCATTTGGCTTTATAATAGGTTTGAGCCCCACACATAGCAGATCACCTGACAACTTGGAAAGGAGTAAGAAGGACTCATTTGGAACCTGGCTGAAGGTACAGTTTGCCTTACAGCTTCTGCCACTGAAGAAAGGCCAGGATTTCCAAGAGGGAAGTAGGATCCCTCCCCTAAACATCTCCCAAGGAACAGTGGGAGATACTGGACTCAGAAGACCCACCCAGATGCTCCAGAACTGGTACCCAGCCAGCACACAACATGCCCTGCTAGGTTCTGCCAGCAAGCTTCATAGGTGGGAAGTGCCAGAGAGTTTCTAAACAAAGGACAAGGACGTTGCCTGCAAACACTCTCCTCAGCTTTGGGCCGTCTGCCTTAAAGGATGACATGAGCCCTGAGAAGAAGCTAGGAGAAGTGCCATGACAAGCATCAACCAGGGTCCACCTTTTAATTTTGAAGCAGAGTCCTCGAACAGCGATCGGCTGCACCACTCACTATTGTCACGCTGCAGTCACTTAAGCCTTCAGAGACTCTGCAACAAGTATTCATTCCAGATCCGCCAACCAGCACAGAGACTAATCTTGACCCCGAGCTGCCATGTAGGCCAGCCTGCAGCCATCCATCCAGCCTCGCTTGGCGAACTGCCTGCCGCCTGATATCTGCAGCTGTCTCCCGTCTTGAACTCTGTCGCACGAGCTGCAAAGTATCATGGAACCGACTCGACGTTGTTGAGCATCATGATCATCTCAAGCACCAGTTACATTGGAGGTCTGTCACTCTGGTCCTTCTCCGGAGGCCCCTAGTGACATTTACTACCACTTGCTTTGTTTGCCTTGTGGCACCTGGAAACACCATTTGATGTATAGGCATCTTATAAATATTGAATACATACATAAAAATAAATGTAATCTGCTCCGGGGAATAGCCCAGGCTTTAATCTACAAAGTTAAATGAAAACAAATGCTGCTCCTGAACACAACACAGCACTTAGAGGCAATACAGCAGGCCAACAAATGTGACAGCCTGCTTCTTCTCCTGCTAATGCTGCCAGCATAGCACCCTCTGTAGTAATACAAAATTGTGTTTCTTTCCATGTAAATGGCACACAATGATGTTTCCACAAATTGCACAGTTGGATAATAACAATCCATAAATGGTATTTTTTTCTTATGAGATACAGGATGGTTTAAAACCCTAGGGATTCGTTCTTGTGTAGTATTTATTGTCAAGCAAAATTAGTAACATTACTGGCACGATGTAATGCTACCCTTTGTCCTTAAATATACAAATCAAACTATGCTGTCTGTCTATCAAACATGATATGTTTGTAATTAGTTATGATGTGTTGAGGTAATCATTTCTTACGACAGGTGCCTCCAACATCTGGTTGCGCTTCACAAACCGTTTCAGTATATGAATGTTGTATGTTAAAATATTATTGCTGATGACTGTCAGTTTAATTATGCGGTATTGAATCACAAACCTAAATAAGCATGGTGTAGGATGATCGTTAAATATCCTGTTAATCAATAAAAACAAGCAAAAGATGTTTGGGAAAAACATCCCAAACATGTTCATGATTTTTGTGCTTCACTCTAACTTCCATCCATTGGGAAGGCTCTGAAATGCGGATCATTATTACTAAAGCTTCTTTTGATTCTATGTTGGTGAGCCCAACACATCCAAAATCAAACTATATCTATCCATTGTTCTGATGTTGAAATGAATCACTTCAAACTATGGGGTGATGCATGGTTCCTAGTTTTATAATCCCCTTGATGCTCAACACTCCAGCGGTCTGAACCTTTTGACACTCTGAAACCCACACACGTAGTTCCTTCTGAAAGTAAAGAAAATTTGGTTTTGCATGCATTCAATATGCCTGTGCCCAGGGGCGGACTGGCCTAGCTACCATTCTGCCACTGGCAGAATCAACATAGACTTTAGATGGCCCTGGGGCCGATTTTATAAGCCACTTTGGGGGCAGTTTTATGAAGCATATCAATGTCCATGGAGCTGGGCTGGATTTTTGTTACTGAATGTATTTATGATTATAATGCATACAGTGTCAGTAGCAGAACATCATAAAAGAAAAGTTAACACTTAGTAAGTGTTAACTTTGCTTTGATGGTGCACCAATAGCATGAATTGTGGGTCTGCCAGTGCCCCAGCCATCCACTGGCTTGGTGCCAGGCAGGCAGCGTCATGTTCTCTTTGAGAACAACAACAATTCTTGTCGTGGGGGTGGGCTCTACATCAAGTTTGCTTTTGCCTACCTTGGGTGGTGGGCAGGGCGGGGCTGAACCGGAGATGGCACTTGAGCCTTGCCCTCTCAGGGCAGGTCCACAACACCGAGCCTACTAACAAGTCAGGGAACATCTTTGATTGGATATTTAATAAAAATCTGGATCTAACCCCTTCGATTGTGTACCCTTGAATTTGGTCTGACCACTTCTCTATTTCTTTTAGCCTGAGTCCTCCATTCCCCAATGCGAGACAAGAAAAATTCCTTGAGAAAAGTGGCCAGTGGGAATTATAACGAATTGAGTTAGGAAGATCTGGCAACTAGCCTCACCTCACTTACGAAATCCACTTCTGACCTAGACTCACCCGACATGTTGGTGGTGAAATATGATAGAATAATAACAACTCTTTTGGATCAGGTAGCTCGATTTAAACTAAAATGCTCAGAGAAAAGGCCAACAATCATAAGTGCTATACAACATTATTGGCTAACCTAGAAAGAAGAAAAATGAAACGCAGAAAGATGCTGGGGTAAAAACCCCTCACAAATTGATAAAGATAGATAAAGATATGTGGAAAGTGTTTGAGAGATCTTCTCATCAATTTTCTTTTTTTACTTTGATTGCCAAAGTGCTTGCTCTAAAAATTACTTTGGTAGCTTTAGCCTTTAGTACATTCCCAACAGTGTTAAAGAACTGCCACGCCCATGATTCTCTCTGGGTGCTAGAGGTAGGCATTTCCTCTACTTCATCTTCCTGGTCCTCTTGATTGTCTTTGGAAGTAATGTGCTTTTTTTGCTGTGCCTGTCCTCCAGATTGTGGTGGTGGTGGAAGTGGCTCTTGGGGACGAGGGATGGTAACATCTGATGCCATTTTTAAGATGAATAGCAATTTTTCTAATAGTCTCTGAAGTATGTGTTCAGTCCTAGTTTGTTAATGGATAATGAGTAAGAATACGTGTAAGAGATGTGCAAGGGTATATTTTGAGCTTCAAAGATCCTAGATCAGCTGAAAATGCAGTTCCGAACTGTTCACAAAGAAAGGACACATTCGAGAAGCACAGACGTGTTTGCAAAGTGTAGACGTGTTCACGAACACGTCATCATGCCGCATGCACTCATGGTCACGTGACATTGTCTGGAGAGTCTGCAATGATGTCAGATGTTCCCAGATGTCGACGACCACAAAAACAGCGGAAAAAGTTGTAAAAAGTGGATAGAAGTGTTAAAAATGATGCTAGAAGGTGGGGAATGGCAGAGTTTTAACGTGAAACTGTAAATTGGACAAAAATGTTGCTTTATTTGGGTAAGTACGATATTAGTAAATTGTAGGAAATTAACGTGTACTGGTAAAAACCCATAAAATGAATTGAATTAAATGTGTTAAAGGGACACTATAGTTAAGTTGCACTAATAAAAACCTATGAAATTCAATTGAAAAACTTTCTTAAAGGGACATTATGGTTACAATTAAAACCGAAAAACCTCAGAAATTTGCCAGTTATGGTAAGCTAAGCAACCATAACTCGCATTTCGGTCTGTAAATTCTAGTGCCGTGGTGAGCTCTGAAAACCGATTATCTCCAAAGCAAAACCTGTACACTTTTGAAATGTTCCTGTAATTGGACTGTTGCTATCTTGTCGATTACTTTCAAAAGAAAAGGTGAATTAGAGATAAGTCTCTAATTGAAATAGTCCATAGGTTTCAAACCAGATTATTTTATCTGCAGGGTCACTGCTATTTTTTTAAGAGCAGTCAGAACTTTGATCTCTCTACAGATAGCATTAATTAAGCGAGTCAGGAAAGGTGTAAAAAGTTCACTGTTTGCAAGAATGATTTTAGATGGGAGAATTTCCGCCGCACAGGTTGATGGTCTCATGGATTTCAGCATCTTCCCCAACTCATCCTCCTGAATATGTTTGAAGGAAAATGTAGGTTCATCTGATTGGTCATCTTCCTTCCTATTTTCTGTACATGCCTGGACATCTAACCATTCTTTGTTGAGAGTGATGCTAGCATGAGCTTTATAATCTTATTTGAGAATGCTTTCTGGATTTGTTGACATTACACATTGGAAGGTGTAATTTTGTGTATCACGACTTTGGGTTTTTCTAAGTGTCTCAGAATTTCAAACAGTTTCCTAGAGTAATTTTTAGAGCAAGCACTTTGGCAATCAAAGTAAAAAAAAATTGACGAGATGTGCTCTGTGCAATACGTTCTCTCAAATGCTTTCCACATATCTTTATCTATCTTTATCAATTTGTGAGGGGTTTTTACCCCAGCATCTTTCTGCCTTTCATTTTTCTTCTTTCTAGGTTAGCCAATAATTGTGTATACCACTTACCTTTCCTCTGAGCGTTTTAGTTTAAATCGAGCTACCTGATCCAAAAGAGTCGTTATTATTCAATCATATTCCACCACCAACATGTCGGGTGAGTCTAGGTCAGAAGTGGATTTCATAAGTGAGGTGAGGCTAGTTGCCAGATCTTCCTGACTCAATTAGTTATAATTCCCACTGGCCACTTTTCTGATGGAATTTTTCTTGTCTTGCATTGGGGAACGGAGGACTCAGGCTAAAAGAAATATAGAAGTGGTCAGACCAAATTCAAAGGTTCACAATCAAAGGGGTTAGATCCAGATTTGTATTAAATATCCAATCAAAGATGTTCCCTGACTTGTTAGTAGGCTCCTTATTGTGGACCTGCCCTGAGAGGGCAAGAATCAAGTGCCATCTCCGGTTCAGCCTTGTTGTGGACCGCAAACTCCCCAATGATAAGACATTGTGCCAGATGCGTAGCTTCCACATCTTGGGCGTTGCATACCATCTAATAAAGTCTCCCAGTACTAAGGTCGCATTGTTAGGCTTATTGAGGGACAATAGTATTTCTATAAAGTCGTCAGAGAACGATGGCATATTATTGGGGGTTCGATAAACCAGGATAATATTCATGCAATTATTAGGTGCAGGAGTGATCTTATTAAGGATGATTACACAGGTAATATAGATAGAAGTCTGAGAGAAATGAAGATCAGTATGAACCACAATCTCTACTCCTCCCCTCTCTGTTGTGTAAAAAGTAGGTATATTCTGGTGGTGCGGCAAGATGTTCATTAGGGCCACTAGAGTCCTGCATTCAGGTCTCAGCAAGGCACATGCTATCAATATCTTGGTCCACAATTGACTCTGCAACGTTTAAAGTATACTTATCTAAGGATATAGTGTTAAGCAAAGTCATTTAATAGGGACAGTTTGACTGGTCCCTTGAGTATCCACTTCTCGATGCCTCAGAGGAGGTGGACTTAGCCACAGGCATGAGTCCCGTGTGTAGTAAATGGCACTGATGGTTTGCATACATAATGACGCTCCTCAGGATAAACCGGGATAATACTGTTTTAGAAGGTCTCCACAGTCGGAGAAAAGAAGAGTGTAACAAAACGTACCAAACAGCAAATTAACGTACTGCAGCAGAATGGGAGGTCAGCGCCGGCACATTGTCGCAGAATTGTACCGACTTGCTAGTTCCTGACTCGCTGGCACTAACATGCCTAGTAAAAGTAAAAATAGGCGTGCAGACTACAATTCCACTGGGAATTGTAGTTTGTTGCACTAGGTGTTGTGAGAATCCTGAATGTGTCTCCTGACTAGTCCTTGGGGATTTGTCATCCAGGTGGACAGGACACAGCCATTGCTATTGGAACCAGTTCCTGGGGGTGGACCAGTGAGGGAGGATCGCCTGGATGGGGGGACTTTGGAGGGGTGGAAGTGGAATACCGACGGGTGAGATGTGGTATCCCCTTCTTATAACACCTTTTCCCCATCCTACCCCGTAGGATACTCAAACACTCTAACCCCCCCCCCCCACACTTTTCTGACACCAACACTTTCGCACACCATGGCAGATGACGGACAAACATCAGAGCTGTCTACCTGCCATGTACCGACACAAGGGTCAGGCAAAGTCAGGCATTGGACCAGAATCACACACACCTGACAGGAGTTAAGGACCAGAATCACAACCACCTGAGAGGAGTTAAGGAGAAGGTGGAGATAAGAACGAAGGAGGAAAAGCGAGATAGCGTAGCTAAAAAGGAGTTCATGAGGAGAGCTAAGGAGGAGGAAGTGATAAACAGAGCTATGGGGAGGAAGTTTTGATAGCAGCTAAGGAGAAATATGTAGTGAGAGGAACTAAGGTGGAGACAGAGGCAGAGGAAAGAAGTCAGGAGGAGATGGATAGTGGTGGGAGAAATATGCCAGAATGGGAGAAGAGGAGGTGAAAACTTGGAAGAGGAGGTTGAAGGAAAGATAAGAAGAGTCTTTAAATGGCAATAACTAAAGAGACAAGGAAGAATGTGGATATTGATCTGAGATTGGACGGCAGTGTGAGCCAGAAAAGAGAGTAGTAAAAGAGCAATCATCCAGTCTACCATGAGAGTGCCTGGGAGGGGTGAATGTATAAGCATCTGGTGGAGCAACGATAAGGAAAACAATTGGAAATAGGAGAGATTCGAACAGGGTAGAGATTTTTGTGAACCACTGAAGAGAAGAGTAAGATTGTGGGGGCTAGCACCAGCAACCAATGACAGGAACATGGTAATAGCCCTAAAGAGGAGGAAGTGGACCCCCTGTGCTTGTCCCCAATGGGTTGCAGGGTCTAGGTCACAGTCAAAATGTGATTCTGAATCAACCTTGTGCATATTCTTCAACAATGGCCTGTCGACTGGACAAAGGGAGTACTTCTGACACAACATATGTTATACAAGAGCCTGTGAATAAAGTGAATAGAATGTTCAAAATGAGAAACCCTGTTTGAAGTATTGTTTTCACCACTGACTCTATTCTAACATTTTTAGATGTTCCTTTATGATTTGGAAAACAGACCTTACATAGTTGTTAAAACACTCAGAAAAAAACAATATCTCATGTGTGTATCACTTGATCACTTGCAGAGTACACTTGTCTCTCGTGACCGAGGTCAGTAACCCTTAGTTATTGGACTGAATCCTTAGGCAGCCTTTGTTTGTGAAGGAGATGCTTGGAAGGGCACATTGACAAATTCTGGGTGATTTAGTTTCCCTTAAAAAGTATTCAAGAGATTATCACATGTTTCCGTGACAAATGCCATGAAGTCCATCAATGATGTACAAAAACGTGTGGCATCACATGAAGGTGAATAGACAGAAATATCCCAGCTAGCAGATATATAACAGCAATTCAGACAATTGGAGATTTAGGCAGGTAATACATGTTTGATCAGCTGCATTGAGAAGTTGATCTGCTTTTTGCATATGCGCTGTTACATTCACTGCAGTTGGTAAATTATCACCAGTATTCCAGCAATTTTGGGGGGTTTCCCTTTGAAAAACGTGGTTGTAAATCAGGCTCTTTATGCCCCAAAGAAGGATGATCAGAAATTAAATTATGTGCCTCAGATAAAACTGATATCGGAGCGTAATAGTGAACTTAAATCGCCCCCCAGCTTCAATGATAGGATTGCATCTAAACTCAAAATACCAAAAGCTACATAGGGATAACAAATGGGATAATAGATATAAACGGTATCATGAGCATCTACTAACCAAATGGTCACATTAATTGAATGAGCCTAAGCAAGAAATTGTTTTATATAGATAGAAGTTACAGTTGGGGACGAGTTAATAGCTCTTTAACGATAATTAGTTCCAAGAGTAAAGTTATGCTGGAAAATTAATGCAAAAGTGAAGGATATTTAGTGAAATATCGAGAAATAAGAATCATAACAATGTGTGAATATATATGTGCCCTAAATTCTATTTTAAGCAGTTTTATCTCTGATGGGGCAAACTTGTAAGAAGAAAGAATGGAGGCAGCTGACAGAGTCAAGTTATTTGACTCTGCCGGTCACATCCGTGCAGAGCCTGCTAACGCAGGTTCGAATCCAGGCGGAGCCAAACTCAGCCTTTCATCCTTCTGAGGTCGATAAATGAGCACCACAAACAGTGGGTAATAAGCAACGCTCAGATACCTGAGGGTTCGTAGCACTATATAAATGCCAATTCTTTTTTTTTGTATTTCAGAGAGAAAAGTCACCTGAGAGCTTTGGTGGCTGTTATGATGTCATAAGGAAGAGATTAAGTGGTAGAAAGTCAGTTAGAAGGTCCAGAAGGATGGGAACCAAAAGCACCGGTGAACAAATAGACCTGCAGCTCATAGTTGCTCAGTAACATCAACGAGAACCGATGTGGAAAGGCATCAACAAAAGGCTTCAGGAACAGGCAGATGCCCGGTTATGGCATTATGCCTTGGAAAGGGAATTATTTTATGAGAGTTGCTGGAATCAGCTGACTTGAGTGTTTGTAAAATGAAGATGCAGTTGAAATGCCATATAATTACAATCAAATTCCTCTCGGACACTTGGCAATATTCACTTGGGCAATGTTTATTACATGTTTTAAAATAATACAAAAATAAGTATGGAAGTAACTTTTTTTGTTTTTTTTACAAACACCTCACAACGTGTTTTGGGGATTCGTTGCTCTATTTTAGGTGTTAAAAAGCAAACAAACAACACATTACCAATTCATAATGTATTTCCAAATCATAAGGAACAATCTATCCGGCCAAGAAATAACAAAGAATTGTCCTCATGTCAGACACACTTAATGTACTAAATGCACCCCCACATATTCATATGGAAAGACCAGTGTTTCATCCACGGTGGTGCACATGCTCAGCATCAAGGCAAATAAACAGGTCGCCCTATGCCTGCGATAAATATAAAGAAAGCACTCCCTGGCGTTAAAATCTGGCGCCTAACCTCTGGACACTAAAACAGACCGCGTTCCCTGTTCAATTGAAAAATACAGTAGTGAGACAGTCAATAACCATTTCTGTGAAAATGCTGCAATTGATTTATTCAAACCTTTTGTATATTAACTTAAAATCGTTAATATGTTTCTCCTCTGTGACGCACACGTGACTGTAGACCCTCCGGAGTGAGATGCGTCCCATATAACATGATATTGTAACCATGCTCGTTCTCATTAGAGGGACTCCCACATTACCGTAACACTTTTTAAAATATGCACTGTTTTGTTATTCATAAGCTTTCAAACAGGTCCAATTTTCTCACGAGTGTGCTGATGATCTCATGTACTATGACACTGGCTTATTGTATGTTGTTGTAAATTAAACTGGCATTCCAGACTTTTATTGTGATTACAGTTCCAGTACATACATTTTGCCGTAAAGACATTTTTTCGAAGGTAAGTCTCATTATCTGTTTGGATAGTGTCTAAGATTGGTGCTGGGTCAGCGCATGATGTGCAATACCCAACTTTATTATTTTATTACAATAAGAGCACAGTAAACATGGTTACATCATTCCTTTTTTCGCAATTTTTACATAAGGGCTTTTTCTTTATTGCTCAATATCTGCAATAATTAGACAAACCTGTGAAAACATCTGTTTGTGTACCAGTCATTATTATGAATCAGCCAAAATGGCACATTAATTATCCTTACTGAATACACGCCGAGGGTTTTGTTGAAATGTTAAATCTCTCAAGTAAATGCGACAAACACAGTGTAATAGACCTTTTTATGGCTGCCATTCCTATGTTGGTACACCAAACTGCTTGCACACATAACCCCTCTTGTTTAAATATATAGTTTTCTTTCCCATACATTTGAATTAATCAGGATCACTGGTCATAATAATAATAATAATAATGTGTTTCTTATATAGCGCTACACACCCATAGGTCTCAGAGCGGTCAAATAACAGAAACATTATTATCCCAGAGAGGGGTACTCATTTTATTGACCTCACATGGATTAAAAGCTTGAGTTGACCCTGCTGGGATTCACACAGATATCAGGTGTGAGCGCTTAGCTCACTGTGCCATCTGACCACTATTATTCCAAAATACTGTGAATATGTGGATGATGTATGATAAATTGTAATACATGCCACATTTACCAAAATGTTTTGATCTTTACATGATGTACTATTTGTTCCATTGTGATTGTCCCATCAGGATTCATGAACATTGCTGACATCGGTCTCGGGAGGATAGCTCAGCGGCACCATGTTCGCCTGCGAAGCAAGACGACCCGGAGCAATACAGGTTCCCCGGGTCTGCACTTAGAAACCTCTGTGTATTAAGCGTGTTATATTAACATATCATATCAGCGTTTTTGAGGCCCTGAGCAACTGCAGTGTGTACCCCTCCCATACCAGCGTGTAACGAAATGCATGAGAAGGACTGGGCAGACGGACACCTTTTGAGGAGGGACCGGGGTTGTTCTTTCACAAAGCAGTTTGAGCCCATCAGCCTGCCGCAAAGTTTACGTGCAATGAGTTGCTGTGCCTGGTCTCTCTCTACTTTGCTATAAATTAACCCACTCATCCCTTTTTTGCAGTATCACAGTATCTCTGCCATTAAACATCAGGGCCACCTCCATTGTAGATAGGGGTCCACAAAAGCTTGTCTGCTTCTAGATGGGAATAACATGTAATTTGTCGGGTGTGGGAGGGTGGAGAAACCATAAAATGAGCTGGAGAGCTGATAGCAGCACCTGTCAGAATAGACCCACCGACCAAAATGTTCTCTCATTTACTGATGCTTTCCACCTCTGACCTCTCAAAAAGGTGCATTGCTCTAGGATGGCCCAACCGATTCCCCTGCAGTGTCGTGAATGTTGTTAGATTGTCAGTCAAAATACTTTATTTCTGTCTATGAAAATGTGCAGAGACTAGTCTGCATCAGGCAGGCAGATGGGGGCACCTAGCAGGGTGTGCAACATGTCCATATGGCACCTTTGTCCACCCATTAAGATGTCTCTGATGGCAAGAAGTGAACTGGGCATTTTAAAGAGCATGCACGTTCTTTGATGTGATTTGAGTCTCTATTCAACCAGAAATGTGACCTCAGATTAAATCCTCTCAAAACAATATGAGGCCCCTGTGAGTTTGCTCAGGCCTAGGACATATAATGAAACAGGCAAACCAAAAGAAGCACATAATTTCAAATCAATGTCAATCAATGTATTTACCTTAATCCACAATACACACGTATACCTGTCCCATTCCTACACTGACAACTAAGAGTAAAAACAAATGGGCAAAACAAAAGCGGGATCTACTAACCAGAAAGCACTGGATAGAATTACCTTAATTCTCTAAACTTCAAAATAGGTAGAACAATACATATGGCTACACAGTGTGCAAAATAGCATAAAGTGCTTGAGGGCATGTTCCTATTGTGGACCAAAGGATATATATTGCTTTCCCCTGTCTCGTTACACCAGATAGCAACGGAGGAAATGCATTACATTTAAAGTGTGTAAGCCACATTCTCATTGCTGGATCTGCAACCCACATAAGATATTGCTCAATATTTCAACACAAGTGAAGTGCGAAGTGTAGTCTGTTTGTATTAGTTGCAAGAATTCAATGGTTTCAGCACATTTATGTCAGTAGCAGCTGCTTCAGATTATCCATGTTGGCCTTTAGTAAAGTGTCATGATGAAGAAACCAAAAAGAATGGTCAATAGAGGAGAGCACTTCACCATATCTCAAATGTTATACCTTCCAATGCAAGCCTTTGCCCTCACATTCCATATAATCCTTCTTGAGAATGAGGCCAGGAAAGTGTGTCAGATATGAAGCCACTTCAACAAATGTCTTATCCTAATCTCGTCAGATACAAAGGCACTATTAAATTCACTATAAACTGAAAGATTAGGTGATGACCTTGGTAATTTCAGCATCTTCTTGAGAAAGGGGTTTTTCAAAATTCCAGCCATCTAGGGTTTTCACACCCCCATAGCACTGACCCATATAGAGAAATGGCTCCAGGTTTAGTTCATCACATTTTGAGAACAACTGGTTAAATAGTTGGAAGGTGGCACAATAAACGTACAATGATAATGTGACTTGCTTATTAATGTAGTGAAACTCCCTAAAGATGCTCATAAAAGAGACACCAACTAATTACAATGTTGCACTATTTCACACATCTTGTTGTGAAGTGAAAAGGAATAAGATGCGTTTTGTTGCCTCTGTTAACATCATTTGAAATGCACCTATACGTATGATGAGATATTTTTTGTCCATCCAAACCACTGCCTATAAAGTCTTTCTGGATTAAGTTGGTCTGCACGTTAAAGAGAAAGTGAACCAGCACACCGACCTGATACAATCCCTAACGGGCCAGAAATGGATAAGTGTTGTCCCCATCTGTGCCAAATCCTGCACACAGCATCATGCTACAGTGGAGAAGTTTGATAACTTGTAGAACGAAAGAGGGGATATTCAAATTCTACAATACAATCCATAATTTATCTCTGTTGATCATTTTGAAAACTGTTGAAAGGTCCATGAAGGCCGAGTAGGTGGGATTGAGGAAATTAAATGGTTTAGCGATCGAAAGGAATAGATTAATTGCATGTTGCATGGTTCAAAATCTATCCTCAAAAGCTCAATGCATTTCTGCCCGGATGTTATTGGCCAAGGCCTAGACATTTAGGGCTTGATTCACCAAGAGTTTTTCAATGGTATTGTACCATTATACAACCCGTCTGTGAATTAGGCTTTTAGTCTCCAAGAAGCAGTTTTAGCAAAAAGTCAAGAAATAACTGACTTCTGTAAATGAGATGTGGTGGGATTACACAGGAGAAATCGTAAAGCCCATTTTAAAATGGGGGAACATCAGTGTTTAATGTTTAAATCGATGATTTCAATAACCAATTTGCCAGTCGCATACCTCAATGTTAAAGTCAAACAATGTTAAAGTCAAAAAGACAAAATATATGCAACGCATTGATAATTCCTTTCAATAAAAATCCCTGTTTACAATCTGCACCCTCTATCAAGTCAGGACACTCAATAGGCAGAATGGGTTTGGTAGCCAGTTTACCACTGTTAAGAATTTGACGTAATGGACAATTCAATTAGGAGAAGGTTTGATCCCTCTTGTAACTGGGTTTCAAAATGTCCTGCTAGTGTTGGACTTCGATGCTGCCTCCAACATGGCAGTGTTGCATATTGATTTAACATGTCATGTCCTGAATGAAAAATGTAAGGGTTCTTTAATAGGGCGTGTAAGGCAACAATAAGATCATTTGTGGCTGTCTGGTGTGTCTCATGAAACTGCTGATCATGATTTTCCTTGATATACTGCTTGATTTTCCACCCCTCTTAAAAAAGCCAGGCTTGAATTTGACATCTGTGTTCCTATAAAATGTTACATTAAACAGTGAATGCTGATATTTACCAGGCCATCCCTTCAGATTTTTGTTTGAGTGAGACACAAGGGGTCAACTGGTGAATGTAAGACTCAGAACAAAGCACTGCCTGTGGTAACATTCAACATAATACAGACCCTGTTCACAATGCAGACGCAACTTGGTTGTGGTGATCTGCACTAACACATGGCCATGACATAACTGGTGCTTTGGTGATCACATGTTGATGCATTTTTTCACATGTTAACTACATGCCATTTGTCTTGGCTCCTCGGGTTCTCATGCATAACTGGCAGCTGAAAAGAATCCACTTATATCTTTAAAGATGCTTCATATATGTATCTGTGTTTCATCAGCATAATTCCAAAAATGTAATCCATGCTGAGGGTTGATGTCTGGTAGAGGACACATTTAAATCATGAATCGTGGTGAAGACACAGGAGAGCCCTGATGAATTCTGCAAGGTAAAGGTCCTGAGATGGGTGTGATATTGTCAGTATATGACACTGGTGTCTGACCAGATACTAACGACTGTATACTATGATCTATTCTCCGGACGCCATGATGATCTACGGTAGTCAGAAGATGCATAATGATGATGTTTATTGCAGTGCACAGGTTCAAATGAATAATTGTACCTGTGCTGCTACTATCAACCTCTTCCTTTCAATTATCCAACATTGAGGTTGTACAAAGTTCTGTGCTGAAATTGGGACAGAGCTCAAAGGTTTGCAGTGAGAAAGCACTGTACGCTTAATCTGCTTGTCCAAAAAAGGAAATTGTGAGATTGGGCTAAAATAGCCCAGATTGGCTGTATCGAAAGATGCATTTTCAGAAAAAGTCTCAGCACTTTCAAGAGGTCAGGCACTGACCATGATATCGGTTGCCAGTTTAAATATAGTACAACACTCTGCATGGAAGGAAGTCATGAAGTGAGCTGAGCATTTCAAAGATGCACATTTACCAATGTCATTAATGAAAATGTGTCAATGTTTGGAAAGTCTACATTATTATCAAATGGGAATGCAGTCATGAATCAAGCAGTATTGTAAAAAAAAAAAAGTTCCTTATGTTCTCAGTTTTGTCAAAAAACAAACTATAAATGCAGGGGTCAATATTAAAGGATAGTGTCTGCAGAGTACCCAATTCTTTTATGACTGAAAACCTTTTTTCTGTTGCTAAAAGTGTGAATTTATATCAGTGCACTTGTTGGATGATCAGGAATGTGATGTTTGGCTCAGAGTAATTCCACCATTCCTTCTCAAAATGTCAAATACATCAGGTTGTGCAGATTTCTTGGCAGAAACAGTTTTTCGGTTACTATCAATTGCCACACTTATGGGTTCAATATGAGCCAACTGTCCCACAATCTCGGCGCTTTTCATGTTTAATGACTAGAGATAATTATTAGGCTCTAAAGCGTTCACCATGAACAGTTGCAGGTTCAGAGTGCAACTAAAAACAGAGTATTTTTGTAATCCATTTGAACAGGCGAGTATTCATGAATTGACTCACTGCCCCCTTACTTTATGTCATTCGACCCACATGAACACAAATCTGAACTCAATAATGGCAAACCATTATGTCTTTAAGATGTCTTATATAGTGGTCATAGAAATGGATCAGAATATCTAATCCAATACATAGCATGCTTGGTGTGTAGGGTCTGAAATTGGCACAGAAAATCCTAACTCATCCAATAGCTCAATGGAGTACATGTTACAGGGATCTCTACTGTCAGTGCACCCAGATTTAAAATTGCTATCGAACATTGAATGATATCAATAAAACGTGTCCAAGCCAGCCACCACGCAGATTTACTCTAGACTGCGAGAAAATAAACTGGTAGATGACGCAAACAAATCATTGATGGCAGTGAATTTAATATCTGAAAGATAACTCTAAACAAGGAAAACAATGTCTACTTTTTTCATCTATCAGATAGTAGAGATCATGTTCACTTCTGAATGATTATTACTTTCAAAACACTCCAGTTTTACAATCTTTGAAACTATATGTAATGCTGTTATGGATCATTTTGATTTGTCTGCAATCCACCCTTATATACACTATAGAATGATATAGATTTTCATTGTGTTAACAATTATCAGTAGTTTTGATTGCGATATTGGAGTTATTTTACAACCTGTTTAGCTTTGGTTAGAATTAACAGTTTTTGCCATCTCTTTGGTTTGCATATCATTGACCAACACGATTGAATACTGATCCAATTGATGCATGGAATGGCCAAGGGATTAACAACTTGGAACTCAGGAAGTGTGCTACAACCAGGATTGTTTTATAACTCAAAATATGACAGTGTTCATGCTAGACTGGATACAGGTTTAGGTGGTATTTACAGGAAATTAAAAGCAGCAGTTCTAACTTGATTGTGGACTGACATTGTGTATTCCAGTGCTTACTTCGTTCATGGTCTACTTCATGCAAGACAAACAAAAGTAATTCCTTCTCAATGGGGTACCACACTACACCAATGGGCATGCCCCACAGGCAGCCCTCCACCCCTGGGCATGCCCCGCAGGCAGGCCACATGGCACAATGCACTTGGGAGCCCCGATTTATGTCCCCCACCCGCCCACCAGTGACGGGCACCTGCCAGCAGGCCCCGACTCATGTCCCCCACCCACCCACCAGTGACAGGCACCTGCCAGCAGGCCCCGACTCATGTCCCCCACCCACCAGTGACGGGCACCTGCCAGCAGGCCCCGACTTATGTCCCCACCCCCAGGGACGGGCACCTGCCAGCAGGCCTTGACTTATGTCCCCCACCCAACACGTCATCACAATCCAGATCCATGGTTCTTATGGCCAACCAAATCCCACCCCACGCCACCCCAGTCCAAACACCCAACTAAGCATTCCATCCACTCCAAATTGAAATCCCCATGTCATGATAAAATCCCAAATAACCAGTATGCGCATGAGTACAAGTCCGTCAGACCCACACAATGGTGACACATGACTGAGAAAACCAATGAGAGAAGACCACACAAATGAAGTAAAAAATAAAAATGATTTGTATACAAAAATGAATGAATGAAACGAAATAACACAAGAATAAAATGATAAATAAAATGATGTCTGAAATGAAGGAAAAAATATTAATGGTGAAATGAATAAAATGAAAAGAAAAATGCCTCCAAAGTGTCCATCCATAACACCAAATCCAAAGTCAAAATAAAAACAAAACCATTCCTCTATGGTAAAAAAGAAATATGTAAAATCCGGTCCCTAACTATATACAATGTAAAAATCACGGTCCATATGCCCAAAAATCCAAAGGAAACCTAAGAAAAAACCTACCTAATTAATAACTATTAACAAAAAGGCAGGGCATAGTCCATGCGCCCCAAAGGAAAAAATTAATAAAGGAAACCTACAACTACATAACTATTTACAAAGGCAGTGGGCTAGTCCCACGGCTCACTGTTTGATGTTCCTGCCCAGGGCATCATTGAACTCTATGTCGATGTTCCGGAGGCAGGCCTGTTCCCTGGACTCTAGGTCTCGCAGGGATGCAGCCATGGAATCCCTCAACTCCCTGTGAGTTTCCTCAAGGACCTCTGCCTGCCTCAAACCCGGATGCATGGAGTCCTCCGCCCTGACCATCCTGAGCTGTGCCCTCTCCGCCCGCCGCCTTTCTGCATCTATTTGCCGCCACACGGAAGACACTCCCAGTCCAGGGTCCTCCTGCCCCTCGGCCGATGCCTGCACCCGGGGTGTTGATGGCCCCGAGCCATCATGCCTCCCACGCTGAGCCTGCTGCTGCCTCCAACGCAACTGCCTCTGCCACCACAACAGCATCCGGGCTGATGGAATATCCTGGTGCCATCTTGCACGTGCCCTGCCCGATGATGCTGGCACATCCTCCATCTGCTGGGGTCCAGTTGGTGGGGTGGCCACCCCTGCTGGACCTCCGACTCCCGACTGTGGTAGGGATGGAATCGCCACCTGGCTGGCTGCGTTGCTTGGGGCAGATCCAAAGGGGGCCCTGGTGGCATCTGGGCCAGAAGACGGCATGGAGAACGACTGGCATATAGTGTGCACAGAGGAGGAGAGGGCCGTAAGACTGGCCGGCACATGGAGGAAACCCCCGACCATGGACCCTCCCAACTGGGCCATGTTGGCACACAGTTCTTCGTGATGACGTGCGTGGTTCCCCCAGGAAGCACGCACATGATCACAAATGTCACGTGTGCGCAACGCGACACCAATCAGGATGGACTCCATCCGGTCATGGGTCCCCTCGTCCGCAGGTAGAGGAGTACCAGATGACGTGGACCTCCCCCCTACCTGCGGACGGGCCTGGGAAGGGGCATCCCTGCTGGTGCATGATGATGCAGTCACAGTGTCAGGGACAGAGACATTCCCAGGCAACTCCGCTGCGACCTGTGCTGCCTCCTGCCCTTGCACCTGTACTGGACCACTTGCACCAGTGGTACCACCCCCACCAGGCCCCATGTGCGGCTCTGTAGCGGCCTCTTCCTCCTCTATAGACACCACCAACCTGGATGGCTCTGCACCGTCTTCCGCCATTGCAAGCCCCTGTGGGGGCTCCTCCGCCCATTCCGCTGGAGCCGTAGTGGCAGATGCAGCACCAGTCCCCTCGCTCCCGGATGATGGAATTTCCTGGGAGGGTGACTGGGCCTTGCGTCGCTGGCCGGTGGAGGCATCCCTGCCGCTTTCCTCCACAGCACTGTCTCCGCCCTCTTCTTCACTCGCCGCTGTGTAAAGGGAGACTTTGAACACAAGCATCAGGGTACTGTACAATAGTCCCCTAGACAGAAAGCAATAGCACATGAGTGGCACTGTCAAACGTCACTTCCATCATGTCACCCAACAACACATGGGTCAGTGCAGGCAACACACATGCAGGAACCGGCATGGCATATGCAACAAACATTTGCATCCATGTCCACCGCATCATAGAAACATCCAATGGTGGGCTGAAACTCACATGCATCATGGGACATACTGATCACATGCACACACATCACCGAAGGGTCATGCATCTGGCCCTGTATGCTCACAGACACAGTGGATACAAGGATGTTTAGGCTGTATCATTGATTCAACACATCGTCACGGACATGTGTCATGCATCCATGGCACACACACTACTCAGACACACGGACATGTACATCATGCATGTCCATGACAGCGGCACACATTTCTCACACCCCAAACATGTCAAAGTACAGACACAGGCATGCATACATGTGTGCATTCCGCATGCTGCTCCGCCTGATGCATTGTAACACATACACCATCCATGTGGGTCACGCCTGACTGGACTCACATGCAGCACCATCATGTCCCTGCACACACACATCCATACATGACCCATGTCACACATGCATCCAAGTAGCTAACTACCAGCACACTGCAATATGCCCTTTTTTAAATGTGAATGCATGGCCACTTACCGCTCGACTCCCAACGGGTCTGCATCCTGAGGATCTGGTGATGAAGCACTGGGCGAATGCGTTCCAGGACCCTCATCTGCTGGGTGGTAAGCAGGGCCCGGTGCCCCACCGCATCCGCTGCCTCCAAGAGGCGCCAGACCTTCTTTAGGGTCCTGGACTTGTAGTCCTCCCAGCGCTTGTGGACGTGTTTCATTCATGTGAACATGAGTCTGTTGTTGGAACCTTCGTCACAGAGGAACAGATCCAAGGCTTGGGAGACCTACCAGATTACGACACATTTTCTGGTGAGTGCCCCTGCATGTGTGTGTAATCCATGTGTATGTTGTGTGGGTGACGGGTTCTGATTGAGTGCCAGGTGAGGGTGTGTGCACCTGAGTGGTATGTGTCACCCATGTGCTTCCTCCAAAACATTCACTGGCCTTGGATTTGGGTATGACAGTATCCCTTCTGCCCACAGTAGCCATTTAGGGCCACATTACTGCAGTTGCCCTTGAACTGTCATCTTGCAACAACATTGTTCAGAATCTTTCAGTGTTCATTCAGGCTGATTGTTTCAATTCTCCCACTTTTACAACGTATTTTTCACCCCTATTGTCACATATGTGACATGCTTCTGTCATTGATTACAGCCCACATTGGCCCACATTTGTTACCTTGTTATGTGACTGATTAGACCATTCAGGCTGATTGAGTATTGGCCTGCTCACATTGATTTTTGGTGCCCGTTTGTATGTGGTACATGATAGTTGTTTCCTGTCAAGATTAAGTGACCAACCATTGATGTGTACATCTGCCTGCAATCACTGTATTTTGTACACTGGATGTGTTGCAGTGAGTGGCACATGCATATTTTGTCACACTATGTAGCATTTTTCATCTAATCATGTCCATCTCACATGGATGGCTGACAGTACTCATTCACTGACATATGGCTGTACTTGTCAAATGTACCATGGCTATGCTACATGCCATCTGTGTGCTGCCATGTGTCATGTATGTGTATTGGACATGCCACTCACAGGCTAATGTGTGATGCCAGTGCTACCCAGCATGCAGCAAATGTGTTGCTTTTCCATCTTGGTGTCATCAATGTCTGCTTTTTGCCTCCCCTTCCAACTCAGTGACAGTGCATGCATGCCCGGGTTCTAGTCATGTGGGACATGTGTAAATCATGTACTGGATCTCTGGCTTGTCAGGCCTATTTGTGTGCTATGGTGCTAATGCCTGTTTCCATTTGTTGTCTTTCATGTTTTTGCAGGTGATGATGCACTTCATGCTGTTGAGGTTGAGGAGATGGTGCAGACCCAGGAGGAATCTCAGGCACGACCGGGCACCAGTGGGGGACGTGGTGTGCTGGTGGGTAAAAACCCAATCTTACTGCAGACCATACTGTCCATGGGTGTCTCTGGGTGTACCTCCCCAGACCTCTATTCAGGTGCTGAATCAGATGAGACGTATGTGCCGTTGCAGGTGAGTGTTTCTGGCAGGGATTCTGTTCTGTCCAACCCACCTGCACCAGGGGTAGAACCCTCTATGGGGATGTCAGTGTTGGTAAGTCCACCTTTGGTGGTTACAGATGCAGGGACACACTCCACAACATCTGATCCTGTTCCTGGGCCAGCAGATCAGAGGGGGAATGCAGTCCTGCAGCCTCAGGCAGTGCCAGCACAGCAAGGTGCAGATCGCCTTGCCCCGAACAGGTGTTGTGCCCGCCGACACGGTGGCCGTACGCTACCAGGCAATACTGTATGAGAAAACTCCATGTACGGTATGGCAACCCAACAGTCAGCATCAGTTGAAATGATGGCTCAGGCAATGGAGAGGGTGGCCACTTCCATTATCCCCCCTGAAAGGCAGATGGAGCAACAACAGCAGGCAACAGACTCCATTTGCCAATCACACAGGGAAGACATGTTGGCGTCCAACAGGTACTGACGGGCGGCACTGGAGACTATGCGGGAAGCCATTTCTATAGAGTGACAGGGCCACAGGGAATCCCTGAGGGTAGAACTCCATAACCTCAGGGAGACTCTTGTTGAACTTGGGGCTTCCACAAATTTGAGGACAGAACAGCAGCTGGAGCTGCTCACACGTTCGCTCTCAGCTGAGCTGCAGGCAACTCGGGAGGAGATCCGGGCATCACGGGAGGCCATGTGTGCAGAAATGCAGGCAACCCGTCAGGTGCTGCATGGCAATATCCGCACTATCATCCTCCAGAACAAAACCTTCCACACCCGCATGCTTGCTGCCATGGAGGACCATACCAGGGCTTTGCATGGGCTGCCTCCCATAGCACCACCACCTCCTGATGCAGCAGACAGAGGGTGATGAGAGTGACAGCAGCACTTCTCCCACAGTAGCATAGCCGTGCAGGCAATGAGCCCATGGAGGTGTTTTTTTTAGCAACATCCACACAGATGGGTGTTGGTGTGCACCCTGTCCTCGGATCTCCTGGGTGGCCTAACCCCCCTGTCCCCACATGGCCATTTTTGATTTTTTTTCTTTTTTTTTTACAGTTTGTTGCCTTGTGTGGCTCCCGTGGGCATCCACTGTGTATTCCGGCTGGGCACATGCAGGCTTGTCCTGTGTTTGGGTTAGATGCTTGGGTTCCTGACACACACACCCCTCCTGCTTCCCGTTTCCATGGGCTTGCAAAGTGTGTGACCAAGTGACAGTGACTTACACTGTGACATTGGGCTCCCATGAGCTGTGTGGGCAGTCTGTAGTCATAACTGTGTGGACATCCCTAGTGGGGTTTGTTTTTGTATTGAACACTGCATGGTGTATTGATATGTGCTTGTGCATCCATGTCTTCCTCCTTATCCGCAGGTACCTTCTTCATGTCTTCACAAGGCCGTCTCCTTTGCAGATGCAGTTCATGTTGTATGCAGTACACTGACACATTTGCTTGATAGCAACACTCTGGACTTGGAAGGGGTCGATGTGCTGGCTTATTGAGGTTGTCTGACTTACATTACTTTGAGTTTGTACTGTCATATTTTGGCAATGTTTCATGCTGTGTTGCTGTATTGTGTTGCTGGTAAGTATATGTTCATGTGTGCTGTTTGTTATTGATTACTGGGAGCATAATGTCTGTGGGCTGTTTCCATTTGGGACAGTGCACTTTGTGACACTTGTGTCATGTGTTGTGCATTCCTTTGTTTGCTTTCACATTGCAGGACATGCCATGGTGTGTTGGTTGGCGGAGATGGGGAGGGGTTGGGTGACATGGTGCGATTTTCATGTTGTATTTTGCAAGGGATTAGTCATTCATGCAGCATAATTGTGTGTCTTTTTGTGACACAGCATTGGTTGTCTTTGGGTAGGTAGGGATGCACACAATGTAACACTTCCAGATGACCAATCTCAGGCTGGTATGGTTGTGACAGTTGACTGTCCCTTATGTCATCATCATTGATTGTCAGCTGGTATGTGCCAGGGCTGTGTGCACTCCACAGGGGTGTGATTTTAGGTGAAGTAATTAGCCACCAGCTGCATACGGGCTGCCTCACCACGTGCCCTTTCCCCTCCCAAGCGCACCGGCCGTGCATGTGGTTGGGGATGTGGGCCACATGGGTGCAGTCAATGGCACCTAGCACTTTGGGGAAGTGTGCTACCCCGTAAAAATCCTGAACGACAGTCTGCCTTTCTGCAGGTGTTCTGGGCATGTATATGTGCCTGCGGACTGATGGGCGTGCAGTCATGATGGCCAACACCTGGTGCAGGCAGCGTGACTGCGTGGCCTGTGACACCCCCCCACTATGGCACATGTCTGCTGAAATGAACCAGTGGCCAAGAAGTGCAGTACATTGAGCACCTTTTCCAAGAGGTTCAGTGCTTGGGAGCACAGGGTGGGTGATGTGAGGTCATCCTCCCACTCACTCACTCACTCACCAGGTCGAGTATTATGTGAGGTGGAAACCTGTACCTCCCATACACCTGGTCATCAGGCATCCCAAAAAGGCTGGTTCTGGGTGTAAAAATTCTGGCCCTGACTATCCTTCTCCTCCTGCAGTATCCCACGACCACTGCTGCGAGGAACGGTATATTCATCTTAGCGTCTGTTCTTGTTTGTTGTTTGCACGCACTTTTATGCTGCGCGGGTCCACGTACGCCTGCTTCCTGCTGGCGTACGTGTTTCTGGATTAGTGCGTCTTTTTTGGCGCAAGCGTTAGCCCCGTTCGATTCCATGAATACGTGTTGTAGGCGCACGTGTGGGCCTTCCGCGCATTTGCCTCCTGTACTTCCCCTGTGACTCCCACATTCTCAGGCGTTGTTCACCATTCCACGTGTTACGCCCCGTGTTACGCCTACTTTTGTTGTGTGCGCTGCACTATGTGCGCTTTCGCTGTGCGCGTAGCGCACGCTGTTTGAAGACGTGTGCGCCAGCGTGCGCCACGCAGGATTTTAGCGCACATCCATGGATTTACACGCACACAGACTTCCATGAATCGCTGTGCGCGGGTTTCGCTGCGATTTTCACACTTGCTCTGCGATTCGGATGCTTTCGCACGCTTGTGCGGAAAATTTCAGCGCACATTAATTCCATGAATCGGCCTGAAAATGTCTACATCCCTCTGGGCATCTGTCATCCCTTACAGGTTGATATAAACAAAATAATGCTAGAGGTCCCGACGATGGCATTATGGGGCATGTGTTGCTGCAATTGGCATAACATGGCAGCACCTATGAGGATATTACATTTAGTGAGTTTTTCATCATCATTATTAAGAAACCTTTATTCGACCATGCAGTCTTCAGGTGCAAAATACAAAAAATGTATCACATTCATTAATCAACAAGCAAATACATACATTATTCAAGTGACTTAAGAAATGTGAAACAACAGCAGATGATACATAACACATTGTTAAAATACCTATTTAATTTAATGCATGCAATTGATACTCAATTTGTGCATAAAAGGTAATAATAGATCAAATGCTGTCAAACAGCACATAATCAATCAACTGGCGGTTTTCAGCACAAGCGTCTTCAGGTCCACGCTAGATGGCTGAATTTAGCCACCCACTAGACCACATCTCGTAGTCATTTTGCATAGAGCTCTTTGCTTCATCTAAAGTGTGTATTTGTGCACTTAAAAAGCGTGGTTTCAGATATTTCACTGGTTCCACCCCTGCTCCGCAGATTGAACAGGTATCAATGCTGGAGTTAGATAATGTGATTGCCTCTAATTTATCTCTAGAGTGGCTCTTCTTGTCTATCAGGGACAGCGTTTCCCATAGGACCACCAAGTCCAAGCATGCTAACCATTTTTAACATGAGCAAACCAGGGCACAGATCTTCTTCCCAGGAACAAAAGCCTGAGATCCTCCACTTATTTGATTTACTAGATAGGGAGTAGATGGAGTTCCGAGTAGTAGACACAAAACCAATCTTGCAAGGTGATTTGTCCCAAATTTGTATCAGTCAGTGAATTATACAAATAAATAAAATTGATTTATGTTATTATGAAAATACAAATTATTAAAACACATAATTTGTGACAATATCTATAGTACAAAAATCTCTCACATTACAATCTCATTACATTTACTACTCCTCAATCATGAATCACATAGCCTCACTCATACACACAACCTACTGGACTCACCAAACACACAAACAAACCATACCACAATAGACAAATATGTGCAAAAACAGCATAATTGTGCAAATATCCCAATGTAATACAAACAAAAGTCCTATATCGGCAAAAAAGGTTGATAGCTTTTATTCCAGTCTGGCAACATTGATGAAAGGAAGTTTGCCCCAAAATAGTAATTTGGCCTAAGTTGCAGCTCCCAACTGTGTGACTAAGACAAGAGCTACTTTGTAGTCCTTTTGTTGGAAGGATGTCATTTCATGTTGTCCTACTTGAGTTTCGGCTTTAGGCCTTATGTATTTTACAGACCAAGCCTTCATCAGGGCAACAAGATATTCTGATATTCATGGTGCATAAAGTCCTACAATCAAGATAATTATCAAGATAAATATTGAGGTAATCCAATCAGGTATCTTGATCATGTATTTATTAAGTAAAATTATGCTCCCACCTCTTCAGGTAGGACAGGGCACTCCTGTTGTCACATCAAAAATCAGACAACTGTGCACAGAATGCACAGCACCAAAGCCAAGGCTCAGTGGGAGAACATGGTTCTGTTTTAACAATACATAAAATACAAGTTTCCTTACTAATGCTAGTCTAGTGGCCATGGCCAAATTGGTATTGCTGTATATCAAGAAGGGGAACAATGTCTCTCTTTGGGGATTCCAACACTTTGAATGACTAGTCAAACGTCTTTTGGAACAACAGCTCTACTGTCTCATTATATTGCAAAAACTGCCTGCAATCGTCATTTATGTGAAGTGGGGGCAAACACCAGTACCAAATATAGTCACTGGTATTGCTGATGATGACAAGTTCTGTGGTTAGCACACAGCAGATGGATTAAAGACAACTCCGTAATAGGAGGAGTGTGATTGCTCACCTCACATTTTATATGCCTTCTTGGTAAAACTGATTATAAAAAGCAAAGTTCAGCATCTTTATGTGACATTTCAGTTATCGTTCCTTATTTACAGATTACAATAGAACATACATGAAATAGAAGAAGTAACGCTTATGAGTTGTAAGTAAATTGTTCAAAGAAAAAGACCATGATTAGCGTTCGCTCTTACCCAGTGTGGGTTAATTCTGTTCATAAAGTCGTAATATACTTTGTTATGATTCATTGACATACTTATTCTTCAAGTTTCTCAAAATTATGTTTTACATTTTTTAGTGATCAAAAATGGTTGCAAATGCAAATTGATAGCCAATGCATTTCGGACTTTGCGTCCTTCATCAGGGTCTTAGTTTGTTGTCTGATTATAGTAGTAACCAAGAGAGTCATATCCATCCAGGATCAAGCTATGAGTACATCCATATTTCCAAATTGTATCATCCACAATAATTATATTCATGTATATTCCAAGACACAACAGCAATATAACAATTAACCGGGCACCCAGAAGACATATATCAACATTTAACAAAAAAAGAAGAAACATATGGTGACATTATTCAATTGAGACTAACATGCTAAAAATCTGTTAATTGATCCTTAACAATGCATTTTAAGTTGCTACTCAACAGTGCATAGGAGAAACATTGTGGGCAACAGATCTTCATGCTGTATTTACTAACATGTCTGGTTCCCCCGGGGGAACATTGCAGGTAGAAAGGGAGCTAGATGAAAGAAAGGACCCAAGTTGGACCTGGGAGGGTCGATCAGCGAGGAAAGTGGTCAGTCAGGCCAGAGCCTGATCGGTTATACCCAGGTTGTCATGGAGACAGTTGAGCAGGATGGTATGGTTGACCATGTCGTAGGCAGAAGAGAGGTTGAGTAGGATGAGGACAGAGGGGATGTTAGAGTTGAGATTGGAGAGCATATCTTCGCAGATGTTCAGGAGAGCAGTTTTCTTGCTTCTGGTAGCTCTAAAGCCAGATCGATGGTCATGGACACAACCGACAGAATCAGAGTGAATGTTAAGCTGAGAGAGGGCCAGCTTTTCCAGCAGTTTGCCCAGAAAAGAAGCAATGGAGATTGGGTGATAGTTAGCGGGGCAAGAAATGTCGGTTGTGGGTTTCTTGAGAAGAGGGTGCACAAGATAGTTCTTCAGAGGGGAGGGGAAGTCTCCTGAGGCAAAGGAGTAGTTGCAGAAATCAACCAGGGCAGGAAAGAGGATGTCAATGTGGTCCTTTATTGTTTTGGAAGAAAAGGGAGGAACCTGTTTTGATAAGACTTTCATAGATCAGACTTGTCTTGAGACCTGGTCTTTTCTTGAGGGTCGTCACTCGCAAGTACACTGGGGTGATAGTGGGTCCGAAGTTGAAATTATTACTTGCGGAGTGCCACAGGGGGCCTGTCTTCCCCCCTTTTGTTTAACATTTATATCCTCCCACTGTGTAAAGACCTGTTGTCGTTGAATCTATTTTTCTGTAACTATGCTGATGACTTTTAACTTGTGTTGGAGAACAGCAGGGATCACATGACATTTGTGATGTCATCTTTGATGTTGTGGGTTTTAGACTTAGCAGTGCACGGTGGTGGCGTGAGTTATGGTTGCTTAACTTCCCATAACTGGCGAATTTCAAGGGTTTTTTACTGAATTTCATAGGTTTTTAGTAGCACAACTTAACCATAACGTCCCTTTAACTAAGTTTTTTACTGAATTTCATAGGTTTTTAGTAGCGAAACTTAACCATAACGTCCCTTTAACAAAGTTTTTTTACTGAATTTCATAGGTTTTTATTAGCGCAACTTATCCATAACGTCCCTTTAACAAAGGTTTTTACTGAATTTCATAGGTTTTTATTAGTGCAACTTAACCATAAAGTCACTTTAACACATATTGTTTTACTGAATTTCATAGTTTTTTATTAGTGCAACGTAACCATAACGTCCTTTTCAATGGAGGAAGACCACTAGCATCCTAGGTTCTCAAAGTGGGAACCCGGGGTGGTAAAAAAAGATTTTTCTTCCCAAACCGGGACGCTGCAGGCAGGCGTCCTGGTGTAGGAAGGAAAATCTTTTACCAAGATGGACACCAGGGAAAGAGAAGGCAGGGTGTATAAAGAGAACACAACAAGGCATCGGCGGGAGGTCGGGAAGACCAGGAAAGAGACAATGGGCATGAGCAGGAGGAGGAAAGAAGGGAGACACAGGGCATGAGCGGGAAAGAGGGGAGACACGGGCATGAGCAGGGGGCGGGGGGAAGAAGGGAGACACGGGGTATGAGCGGGAAAGAAGGGAGACACGGGGCATGAGCGGGGGTGGGGAGGAAGAAGGGAGACACGGGGCATGAGCAGGGGGTGGGGGTGAACAGGGGAGACACGGGCCATGAGCGGGGGGGAAAGGAGGGAGACAGACATGGAGCATGAGCGGGGGTGGGGGTGAACAGGAGAGACACAGGGCATGAGCGGGGTAGGGCAAGGTGGGGCCCCCACCCCCGCTCATGCCCCGTGTCTGCCCTGTTCCAACAGTGCAGACACGTGGCATGAGCGGGGGGTGGGGGGGAAAGAAGGGAGACACGGGGCATGAGCGGGGAGTGGGGTGGAAGGAAGACACGGGGCATGAGCGGGGGGTGGGTGGAACAAGAGGTCAACAAGGGGCATCATAGGGGGGGACAAGAGGAGGACACGGAGCATGAGCAGGGGGTGGGAGGGAACAGGAGAAAGACACAGGGCATCAGCGGGGAGTGGGGTGGACAGGAGGAAGACACGGGGCATGAGCGGGGGTGGGGAGAACAAGAGGTCAACAAGGGACATCATAGGAGGGGGGTACAAGAGGAAGACACGGGTCATGAGCGGTGGTGGGGGGCAACAGGAGAGAGACACGGGGCATGAGCGGGGGGTGGGGAGGTACAGGAGACAGACATGGGGCATGAGCAGGGGGTGGGGGGAACAGGAGACAGACACGGGGCATGAGCGGGGGGTGGGGGAACAGGAGACAGACACAGGGCATGAGCGGGGAGTGGGGGAACAACAGAGAGACATGGGGCATGAGCGGTGGGTGGGGGGCAACAGGAGACAGACACGGGGCATGAGCGGGGGTGGGGAGAACAGGAGACAGACACGGGCATGAGCGGGGGGGTGGGAGAACAGGAGACAGACACGGGGCATGAGCGGGGGGTGGGGGGAACAGGAGACAGATGCGGGGCATGAGCGGGGGGTGGGGAGAACAGAAGAAATAAACGGGGCATGAGTGGGGGGGTGGAGTGCAACAGGAGAAAGACACGGGGCATGAGCGGGGGGTGAATGGCAACAGGAGAGAGACACGGGGCATGAGCGGGGGTGGGATTTACAGGAGACAGACACAGGGCATGGGTGGGGGGCAACAGGAGACAGACACGGGGCATGAGCGGGGGTGGGGGGAACAGAAGACAGACACGGGGCATGAGCGGCGGGTTGGGGGGCAACAGGAGAGAGACGGGGCATGAGCGGGGGTAGGGCAAGGTGGGGCCCCCACCCCCGCTCATGCCCTGTGTCTGCCCTGTTCCAACAGTGCAGACACGGAGTGTTAGGGAGAATTCTCTGTTTAGGCTGAATTTCCTAACCTAGTGACTCCCCCAGCAGCTTTGCTGGATTTCTGGAGTTTGTTTTTTCCCATCCTGCGAAGAGTGAGACTCTTTTTCTCCCACTCTTGGACATGAAGGTGTGTAATTCCTTTGAATGTCAATGTGTTCTATGTGGTCTTTTACTCCATAGGGTCTCATATGTTTTACTATGTGTGTTACAACGCACCCTCCGTGCCATAGCACTGGGGCGTCCTAGCGGACCTCCATCATAGACTCCATACCCGGGGACTGACTACTGTCACCCCGGGCATGTAAAGTCACCATTGGCTTTACTAGACCTAAATTTACCAACAGAACTAGTACAAACCATCCTATTGTGGACGTACTAGTAGGGGTAATTCGATTACTCCTGGGTCTGTTATTCGAGGGGGCACTGTCCCGTCCCCCCTCGTCAAGTTTTGGCTGGTGGCAGTGGAAACTACTTGTTATGTTCGACCCCGAATATAACCCTATGGGATTCTTCCCATTGTTGGAGATTGATACTTTTCCTCGTTTATCTCTAACATATCACCGGTTTACTTATCTTAAATAAGTCTATCGGATGGTATTTTCTGCCAGAACTCGTTTTTTAAAATGGCGTCTGTGTTCGTCTCTGTGACTCCTATACCAAAGGTTGAGCCCTTTGTTCCACTTTTGGCGGGCTTCTGTACAGAGACCCTCCAAAGTGGTGCCATTCTGTCTGGGTTACCACAGGGGTGTGGGAGGGGGTTTAGGCAACCTGGACTGAGTTGCCTTGCCAACTCCAGTCGCACTCTGGTGTGATTGGCCCAAGTGGTGAGCCACCCCGCTCACCACTTAGCGTGTTTTGATTGACAGATAGGCTGAATGAATGGGGGTTTTCTGCATAAAAACAGAGCTTTTGGGACTGGATCTTCAGAAGTCGCCACAGGACCTAAGAATCCGACAAGGGTAAAGCTGAGCCGACCTGCAACGACGACACCTCCAGTGGAGCCCTGAGAAACTGACTCACCACTTCCCGACAACAGAGGAGATCTCCGTGCCGGACAGTCTCTTCCCCTGACTGGTGGGAACAACCAGTCACCTTTGCTTTTTCTTCGCTCCAGGACACAGTGGTCGAATTGCCCGTGCAGAGCACCTCGGCAACCGGATAGCCACTACCCCTGTACCGCGACCAAAAGGTGGTGCCTTGTGACGGAGCACTCCGCGGCTGGTCTCTTCCCTGGTGTTGCACCGGACTTCACTTTTCTTCGACGACGAGATCATCTCTACTCTTGGCAAAGACCCGACGTGCATCCACCACCAGGAACAACTGCCCCAGCCGGAGCTGTCTCTCCACAAACAAGGTACCGTGTCCGCCTGGCTTCCCTTTCTGCCGGATAGAGTGAGGTGTCTTAATCCTTGCCTTTCCATTGGGTCGCCTCCAAGCTTTCTTTAACGTGTTGTTCTGAACTGGTCAAATCTTTCCGTAACAATTTTGCGATAAAGACTCGAAGCGCATTTCCACTGAGACACTTTTTGGGACATATCGCCTTGCCTCTCTCCGAGTGGGCCTGGCCTCTGAACTTTGTGATCTGCAGTAGACCCTGCCTTACTTGCCTTGCATTTTTCCGTAAAGTATTGGTACCGAGTTGACTTCATAACCTGCCTTATTTTTTTCTCTCCCGTCCTAACGAATACTAGAGTGCCATCTAGGTTAAAGCATACACCTCTGTCTGCAAATAAGTGATGCCGGTGAACCTAGACTTGTCGAACTATTGTTAGGGGGATTGTTCTTTTTCTTCGTTATAGTAATTGTGATTGAAGTTCTGTCTGTCTCATGTTCTCCCCACCCCCTGCTCATGCCCCGTATCTGTCTCCTGTTCCCCCCACCCCCCACTCCCCACTCATGCCCCGTGTCTGTCTCCTGTTGCCACCCACCCCCCCACGCTCATGCCCCGTGTCTGTCTCCTGTTCTCCCCACCCCCGCTCATGCCCCGTGTCTGTGTCCTGTTCCCCCCACCCCCCGCTCATGCCCCGTGTCTCTCTCCTGTTGCCCCACACCCCCCCCACTCATGCCCCGTGTCTGTCTCCTGTTCCCCCCACCTGCTCATGCCCTGTGTCTGTCTCCTGTTCCCCCCACCTGCTCATGCCACGTGTCTGTCTCCTGTTGCCCCCTACCCCCTGCTCATGCCCCGTGTCTGTCTCTGTTGTTCCCCCCAACCCCCGCTCATGCCCAGTGTCTGTCTCCTGTTCCCCCCACCCCCCGCTCATGCCCCGTGTCTCTCTCCTGTTGCCCCCACCCCCGCTCATGCCCCGTGTCTGTCTCCTGTACCCCCCACCCCCTGCTCATGCCCCGTGTCTGTCTCCTGTTCCACCCACCCGCTCATGCCCTGTGTCTGTATCCTGTTCTCTCCACCCGCCGCTCATGCCCCACGTCTCTCTCCTGTTGGCCCCACCCCCAGCTCATGCCCCGTGTCTGTCTCCTGTTTCCCGCCACCCCCCGCTCATGCCCCGTGTCTCTCTGTTGTTCCCCCACCCCCCGCTCATGCCCCGTGTCTGTCTCCTGTTCCCCCCACCCCCCGCTCATGCCCCGTGTCTGTCTCCTGTTCCCCCCACCCCCTGCTCAGGCCCCGTGTCTCTCTCCTGTTTCCCCCACCCCCCGCTCATGCCCCGTGTCTGTCTCCTGTACCCCCGACCCCCGCTCATGCCCTGTGTCTCTCTCCTGTTGCCCCCCCACCACCACTCATGCCCCGTGTCTTCGTCTTGTCCCCCCTCCTATGATGCCCCTTGTTGACCTCTTGTTCCCCCTACCCCCCGCTCATGCCCCGTGTCTTCCTCCTGTTCCCCCCACTCCTCGCTGATCCCCTGTGTCTTCCTCCTGTTCCCTCCCACCCCCTGCTCATGCCCCGTGTCTTCCTCCTGTCCCCCCTTCTATGATGCCCCTTGTTGACCTCTTGTTCCACCCACCCCCCGCTCATGCCCCGTGTCTCCCTTCTTTCCCCCCACCCCCCGCTCATGCCCTGTGTCTTCCTTCCCCCCCACTCCCCGCTCATGCCCCGTGTCTCCCTTCTTTCCCTCCCCACCCCCCGCTTATGCCCTGTGTCTGCACTGTTGGAACAGGGCAGACACAGGGCATGAGCGGGGATGGGGGCCCCACCTTGCCCTACCCCCGCTCATGCCCCGTCTCTCTCCTGTTGCCCCCCACCCCCCCACTCATGACCCATGTCTGTCTTCTGTTCCCCCCACCCCCGCTCATGCCCCGTGTCTGTCTCCTGTTGCCCCCCACCCATGCCCCGTGTCTGTTTCCTGCACCCCCCCACCCCCCGCTCATGCCCCGTGTCTCTCTCCTGTTGCCCCCCAACCCCCCTCATGCCCCGTGTCTGTCTTCTTTTCCCCCCACCCACTCTCATGCCCCGTGTCTGTCTCCTGTTGCCCCCACCCAAGCTCCATGTCTGTCTCCTGTACCCCCCACCCCCCGCTCATGCCCCGTGTCTCTCTCCTGTTGCCCCCCACACCCTGCTCATGCCCCGTGTCTGTCTCCTGTTCCCCCACCCCCTGCTCATGCCCCGTGTCTGTCTCCTGTTCCCCCCACCCCCTGCTCATGCCTCGTGTCTGTCTCCTGTTGCCCCCCACCCCCCCGCTCATGCCCCGTGTCTGTATTCTGTTCCCCCCACCCCCACTCATGCCCCGTGTCTGTCTCCTGTTGCCCGCCACCCCCTGCTCATGCCCCGTATCTGTCTCCTGTTCCCCCCACCCCCTGCTCATGCCCCGTATCTGTCTCCTGATCCCCCACCCCCCACTCATGCCCCGTGTCTCTCCTGTTGCCCCACACCCCCGCTCATGCCCCGTGTCTGTCTCCTGTTGCCCCCCACCACGGTGGTGGCCATGTAGTTATGGTTAAATTGCTTTTCCATAGGAAGAACACTTTTTGCGGGGCTTATAACTTCACTCCCCCTGGGCGAATTCAATGGCAAGTTGAAAGTGTTCTAAGAACTGTCTCGGTGTCCTGAAATGTTCGTAAATAAACAAAATGGGGGTGTGTTCTAAGAACTCACGCGTTGTCCTGAAATGTTCGTAGGGGTTGTCCTGAAGACGCTGTCCGTATTGTTCGATGGAAAGTTGAAAGTGTTCTAAGAACTGTTTCAGTGTCCTGAAATGTTCGCAAAAAACAAAATGGGGGTGTGTTCTGAGAACACATGTGTTGTCCTGAAGTGTTCGTAGGGGGTGTCCTGAGGACGCTGTCCGTATTGTTCGTTGTCGAGTTGAAAGTGTTCTAAGAACACTCGGGGTGTCCTGAAATGTTCGCAAATAAACAAAATGGGGGTGTTCTGAGGACGCTGTCTGTATTGTTCTTTGTCAAGTTGAAAGTGTTATAAGAACTCTCCCGTTGTCCTGAAATGTTCGTAGGGGGTGTCCTGAGGACGCTCTCCGTATTGTTCGTTGTCGAGTTGAAAGTGTTCTAAGAACTTTCGCGTTGTCCTGAAATGTTCGTAGGTGTGTTCTGAAGACACTGTCCGTATTGTTCGCTGGCAAATTGAAAGTGTTCTAAGAACACTGGTAATGTCCGCGGACATTAAAAGTTTCCATAGGCCATGGTTGAAATGTTTTACTCTATGGGTGTGATATGCTGCGGTGGTTGTGGCCAGGGCATAGAGTGTTGGTTGCATGGCCATTTGGCCATGCACCCAACACTCTATGCCCTGCCCACAACCACCGCAGCATATCACATTTATAGTTGCTTATAACTTTCAAAAACAAATTTATAAGGAACAAAGTTATAAGATACTATGGGTGTGATATGCTGTGATGGTTGTGGCCAGGGCATAGAGTGTATAATATACTTACTGTTTGGTTTAGTAACTGGAATACATGTATTTCTTGTTCATTTCTGTGATAATTGAAAATAGCATGTTAGTATTAGTATTTAGTAATGACTTTTTACATTGTATAATCAACATTTATTTTTTTTGGACCCTCATATTTAATAGATTACAAACCAGAGTACTGTGCAATTTGGTCAGTTTCTGTGTTCGTTGCTAAAATCATTGGGTCTGTGGGAGAAAAAAAAAACATGTTGGATTAAAAAAAACGTTTTCTGTTATGCTATTTGTTTGTTTGTTTTCAGTGTTCAGTGTTTTCAGTGTTCATTTGTTGTTTTTGGCTAATGATTTATACAATGGGTTGTTGCATTATTTTTGGTGCAGTAACATATTATTTATTTGTTTGGATATTATGAAATTTTGGAGCAGTTAGATACCATTAGGCGTATTCTAACTGTTTTTTTTTTTTTCTGATATATTTTAGTGGTATTGATTTATCTGTTTGGATATTGTTAAATTTTGGGACAGTTAGATACCAATTGGCGTATTTTAATTGTCTATTTTTGCTCTAATTTAGTGGTATTCATTTATGTGATTAATTGTTGTAGAATCTTTGGGCAGTTAGATAGCTTTTGGAATATTCTAACAGTTTCTATTTTTTACTACAAGTTTACTTGAGGTTTAAGTACAGTTTAGTTATCAAATTTTGGTTTTAAGAACATTAAATAAGCGTTTGTAAGATTTGCTGTAATCTCTGCTTTAGAGTAATGGTACTATCATTACATTGAAACCATCCACATTTCTTTTTTGTATATGCAGTGTAGTGCTCTGAATTGGTTGTGGCTCCTGTGTGGTAGATTATGCCCATTGTTGTGAAGGTTTTCTTACCAAGTGATATTTGACCATGTGTGAATCCAGTCAGCTTGCAGTTGTTTTTGGTACCATCTGCATTGTAACGTAGAAGCATTAGTATTACGTATTTACTATGTATTTGTATTACTAACGTGGAGCGATTATCTGAATTGCAGGTAGAACATAATCTACCATGGTTTGCATTTTGTACAAGTTGCTGAAATGGAATGGATTCACAATTAGGTATTGATATATATACGAAGCGTTCATTGGGGATTTCTTCGTGTGTCACATTTTTGCAGAGAGTGCATGTATGTTTCCACATGTATGAAATCTGGAGGATTTCATTTATAGGTATGTTTTTGTTTTCCAGTACTTGTAGTAAGTACATTAGAAATTCTTGTGGATCTTCCTGTGAGTTTATAGTGAATTTCACCATTCCAGCACAGTAGTCCAATTGTTGTCTTATACCATAACCACTATACGTGTTGTCAGGATGATTTTCTGCATTTCTGTGAAGTACTAACATTTGGGTCTGTACTGTGTAAGTAAATGTTCTCAACAATTGGTGGCAATTGAAATAGAATATTCATTGCTACATTTGCGTAGCAACTTACACCAACTATATTTGAGAGTTTAAATGGACCAGGTAGTTCTGTATCTGACTATTATTTTTGGAGTTTGTCTTCCTTCTTTGAAGAAGTACCTGGTTTACTTTCCCTAATTGATTCTTTTTTGCTTGTGGTACTTGATGAAGTATTATTTTCTTTGACTCTCTTTGGAGGATTTGCAGTGACATCCTGTTGCTTTTCTGTTTGATTTATTTTTCTTTTATAATGTTTTACTTTTTGTGGAACAGAATATGTGTTTAAATGGGGAGTGTATAGTGAGCGAAGTATATTGTATTCTAAAATGCAAGGAATATCAGCGTTTATGTTACTTGCATCAAAGTTGATTAGAAATAGACCGTCAAGTGTACGTAAGCGTGATAGTGCTACGTAGCTCATGCCTTCTTTAAAGACTTTGTTACCAATATCTATCATTGCTTTGTCTAGGGTAAGACCTTGTGATTTATGAATCGTGACTGCGTATGCAAGAGTTAGAGAAAATTGTTCTCTGCTTACATACATGTTTTTGAAGAGAAGGAATCGAGCTGTTGAGCATCCTATCCTTATAACTTCTGAAAGTTTGTCAAAGAGTATATTGACAAACTGAATTTTGTTGTCGCGTGGGTATGTTTGAAAGCCAACAACTGTACCCAGTGCTCCATTAACTAGACCTTGGTCCACGTCAAGGTTACGTTTAAGCATTACTCTGCAATTTAAGGATAATTTTAATATCATTTCTAAGCCTGCTGTGTTTGAGATAGATTTTTCTAAACTATTTAGTCTTGTTGTGGCTTGGTCACACATAGGTAGGATCATACCATGTACATCTAGTTTGTCTGTGGTGCTAATTTCCATTATTGGTTGCATTTCTTTACTTAACATTATTTCATTGAATTTGAAACAGCTTGCAAGAGTTGGCATTAAGGCCATACAATTGACATTTTTGTGGGCTAATTGTTCCATAACATCTGTAGCACATGCATTATCGCCATAAAGTGCATTAATTTGCCGGGTTTTCAATATTGTTTCTGCTTCTTTAGAGAGTATACCAACTCTGATACTTTTTAAGATGTTGGCATAAGTGAGATCTGCAGATTGCTGCATGTTTTCTGTTAATTCTCTGCATTGGAAATGTTGCCAAAGGTTGACATTTCCAATGCTGCCAACAGTTTTACGGCAGAGTTTGTGTCCTAATATTTTAAAAATAGGCTCACCTTTTACTGGTGTCAATTGAAGAAATAATAATGTGTTTTCCTGTAAAGAGCTCTTCATAGTTTGTTTTCAGTACTTCTCGTAATCTGAGGTGAATCAAAGCCACCGTTAGGTTGGAGACCATGCTCACATCATCTATTATTAGCATTTTCATTTGTTTTAATACTCTGCGTAGTTCCATTGCAGCTTCTGCAGAAAGTTTGTAATAGTCTAATTTGTTCTGGTGTTCTACTTGCAATAGTAGTAATCGGTGTAAAGTGACACCACCTATGTTGTAGGCAGCTAAACCTGTGGGGGCAGTGACAACAGCTGACAGTTTGTTGTTTGTCAATTGTTAAAGGAATTTACTGATGATTTTGATTAGGATGTTTTGCCAGAACCAGCTTCAAAACTGACGTACAGAAGTATAGGTTTATAATTATGGCAAGAACATTCTTTATTTTCATGTTGTACACCATGTGCAATTTGTTTTGTTATTTCTTCAAAAATGCTACATTGTTCGTTGTTTAGTTTTGATTGTAGTATAGTTAAGTCTTCTTTATCTTCATACTGACACATGGTGTTTTCTACGTCTATCATAGCTAATTCTGCCTCATTTATTATTAGTGGTTCTCCCAGTGGTTCTTGGCTTCCTGTTACCGAAGGTTGACTACTGTCAGGAGTGTCTTTATTTATTTGGGCCTGGAGTTCTTCTTCATGTTGCTGTTCATTGTGCAACATTGTTTTGTATTGTGTAAAGTTTACGTCAGTTATAGAGCTTTCATTTGCTTTGAAAGCATCTTCATATGAGTCATAGTTTTCTAGTATTTCTTCTTCTTTTCTCCATGGTTTAAAGAGTTGTAGCAGGGACATGTAATATATTTCTTTATGTTGAGGAGTCTTCAATGACAATTTGATATGATTAATTAAATTTGGTTTAGTGAGTTTAACTAAGCTGCCTTCACAGTTTGTCACTCTGTATTTACCTTTTTTTTCATCAGGTTTTATATTATTTTTGTATGTGTAGTTTTGGGCTATGTGGTATAGACACATGGTTTCCAAAGTATTACTTCTGTTTGGGTAGTATGTGTCTAATTAATTGTTTTTTAAAAAAAATGTCTTGGCTGTTGGGATCATGTTTGGCTATTGCTTCTATATCTTTGTATGTTTTTAGAACTCTTTTTCTAGATTTATCTGGACCAAGACTTAGCTATACTATATTTTCAGATTTACCATATAATGCAGTACCAGTTAAACGATCAGCTGCTTCATATGATCCACATTCTCTATGGGAGAGCATTTTTATGCCCAAGCTGTATAATTTCTGAGACACTGTTTTATCTGATGACAGGTCATTCCAGAGGTCTTGGAGCTCAGTCTTTTCTGTTTTGGTTAAGTATGCTGTGACATATCGTGCAGCTGCAGTAGATGTTTGCATTCCATAAGTGGGCAATGATTGCATTATAATCATTGATATATTTTTCTTCTTCTTTTCTTTTTATGTAATATGTATTTTTAGGTGACTTACCTTTAACACTATGTCTAACTGAAGACATGAGGTTGTTCACTTGACCTGTATTTGTAACTGGTCTAGGGAAACCAAATCGGCATTTGGTGTAGTATTTCCCTTTGTTTTTGTATTTGCGACGACAATATTTGCCACATTTATGTCTTTGAAATTGTAAAATTTGTGCATGAAGATCACTATTTGTGGATTCTGATGGAATTTCACAAGTGACATATTTTTCAATAAACTGTAAAACAGTGTCATTACTGTCTTGACCAAATTTAGGAGCATCTTTAATCCATAAAAACATGTGGATATGTGGTGCTCCTCTGGCTTGGTATTCTTTTCTACAAAAGAAGTTTTGCACTTCTCCAAGGGGAGGAACAGTTTTATTACAAATAAAATGTAGCATAGCAATGAAGCGATGGTGAAAATATCTTGAAACATTAACAGGATCAAAAGAACACATTTCTCCTGGTGTTAGTATATCTGTTTGTTTTGTTTTTATTTGATATGCGTAGGAAATCATGTACATCTTGCATATTCTGCACAACTTAATGTAACAAACCAAGTGGGTGGGCCAAGGTTTCTGATCATACAGCGTACATCTCTGTGACGTCGAAACCAGTACTCTTTAGTACCACGCATATTTGGTAATAGATTTGTAATATTTGATTGTAAAACCTCATCCTTTTGTTGCACTTTTTGTAATAATTGTGTAGATGTCATATTTTGAAAGTGGGATCCTGATTTTAATATGTGTGTAACTCCGTAACATAAAGTTGCTAGTTCACTTTCAAAGAGTAGGTGGAATATATATTCCACATTTTGTCTAAATCTGGGATCTTCAGAATACATCCGTAATGAGCGGTATTCTGATGCTGATATTTGAATAGGTCTATCATCATACCTTCCTCCTTTGCCAGTAGGAGTAGTAGAGGAAAAGCACATGCTTCTATACTTTTTTCCCATATGCTGATTGGTGATCCTTTTTGTTTGACACATTTTGTATGTTTCTAGTGCATCTTCTCTGGTGTCATTAGAGTGCAAAGGATGAATTGTATAATCGTCTAAAGTATTTGATATTGTAGCAGGATCTAGTAGCTCAAATCGACCAGCTTCTTGTGTTGCTTGAATTATTTCAGTTGTATATTTCAAGTTTTCTTCAATATTAATTTCTTTGTAATATTCATTATTCTCTTTAAGATATTGCAAGGCTTGTCTAACTTTATGTAAATCTACCAGCTGTTGCCATATTCTTTTGTCTTTTGTAGGTACTCCATTTACTAAGATAATTAAATATTGCTGCATTGGACATTGCACTCCTAGAGTATGCACATTTTCTTTTAGATCTAATGGCAAATAAACTACGTTTCCACAAATGCCTTTTACCAATTCAAAGGGAGGTAATTTTACTGTTTTTGGTTGAGGGCGTATTATTGCTTGAAATTGGTGTACTGTTTGAATTATCATGCTCTCATATAAATTAAGTTGTTGTAGGGGTTTTGGTAGTGGGTATAATTCCAAATTATTTGTTATAGCACGTGAAGGAGTTTGGTTGTTGTTAAGTTTTGTAGTGCAGTAACTGCAAAGTATTAAGGGGTCGCTTATTTCGTATTTGTTTTCTGCTACAAGGTAGAGAGCTAATTCAAACCATTTAGAATCTTCATTGTCTTCTATTTTATATGATAGGTCTACAGTTTTCTTGTTCCGTTTATAAAAAGTTCTGCGGCAACATTCACATACATGGTTTGGTACTTCAGCTGATGTACTTTTAAATTTTAGTATTTCTTTTTTGTATGTGTTTAGCAAAAGTTTGCCAAGTGTAGAATTGTTGCTAATTTGGTTTAAAGCTATTTCATTCTGTAAATGGCTTTCACTTCCAAAATATTTTTTCTGGATGTAGGGCCTCATTACACGGTAGGCGGTGAGCCATGGCGCTATTAGCGCCATGGCTCATGCCGGTAAAATACCGGCACCGCCTTGGCGGAAAGGGGATTTACCGCCCCATCCCAAGGTTGGAGGGGCGGTAAATCCCCCTTCCGCCATTGCCCTTCCCCATTCCCATTTCTGCCCCATAGGGCTCTATGGGAATGGCGAAGGCGCTAATTCCGGCACCGCAATTTTGCGGTGCCGTAATTAGCTCCGAGGTCCCTTAGCGGGTTGGTATTTAACGCCTGCAAAAAGCAGGCGTTAAAACTCCAACCCGCTAAGGGACCTCGTAGTAAGGCGGCAGGGATTTACCGGTACCGGTATTTTACCGGTGCCGGTAAATCCCTACCACCTACCGTGTAATGAGGCCCATAGTCAATTTCTTGAAGTAGGTCTTTTGCTGTACTGTGTAGAAGAATGTTATTTAAATTTGCTAGTGCTAAAGCAGGACTTTTAGGATAGTACAGTTTATAGACTAGATTTCTTATAGTTGAATGATGTGTTGATATTCTTTTGATATAATGGAAGGTGGTTTTACAAGTAGGTCCTGTAATGCAGGCCAATGAATGTCCTTGTAGTCCTGTGTATTTGCGGACTGGACAGGTATCTATATTTTGCAGAAGTTTAATTATGATTTTGTCTTTGCTTTTTACATATTGATTGAGGAATTGGCGAAACGACTTGAAAAATTGTTTAGGAATGTTACATATTGACGTGCATGGCCATTTGTACACTAGACATTTTACACAGACAAGTTTTCAGGGCATATTTTTGTAAGCAGTACTTCTTGTTCCATTATGGTGTAATTAACTTTTTCATAACCTCGACCACTGCTATGTATGGCAATTGTATTTGTTTGTTTTTGTTTGTACGCTTCTTCATTAAAGTATGGTTCTGTGCTCGTAGTGTGACTCCATTCACCTCCCCAGATACTTAAGAAGTTCTTTCTGCTGACATTTCGTTTATTGATAAGTCTTTTTTGTAATTTAGTTATTAGTTTTGTTAGTGGTTTCATTTTGTTTAACACTAAAATAAATAACTTTCTTTTGAGAAGAATTGCAACGCTTCTAAAATTAATTTCCTACGATAGGTTTTAAGCATTGAACCTCATTTCTCTCCTGTTTTTAGAAGATTTTGAAGGACTTTGTGACGGAACATTTTGGCTAAAATACTTTTCTTGGTATGCTTACTTTGCACTATATTAAAATTTAAACAAGTAGTTTTATCTGTAGTGATAGCTGATTTTCTGTTAATTGTTTTTTGGTTTGTTTTACATTTTGATAGAGAAGACAACGTTTTTGTACTTGAAACTTCTTGTGTTTCAATAAACGACTGTATTAGCTGTTTTGTTTGAACTTTTTTTACAAATTCTGCTAGAGATGAATGCTTATGTTGGACACTTTTATTTTCATTTGCTCTACTTCTGCGTCGCTTTCTACGGACTTGACTTTTGTTTGGTAGGCATTCTTTAGGGTCTGTTGAAAAAAATAAAGAAGGTATGGGTTGGGGTGTTCTGCAATGTATGTGTGCTGTGTGCATGAGTGTTTGAATAAGATGATGTATGTAATGGTGTCTGATGATGCATTGGGAATTACAACTAGTAGGGATGTGTATTCTTCAATTAATATGTTACTAAACTCAGGTTCAGATGACAGAAAAAAATAAGCTAGTGGTGCGGAGAAGTACAAATAGTAAATCTAATGTATACAATAAACACAGTTGCTTGTTCTATAATATGAAAATTCTAGCGGTTGAGTTGGGTAATTTGTGTGCCCAAAAGTAGGAATTTGTGCACCATTCTGGCTGTAAATCGGTGTTTAAGACATGGGGATTTTTGGACAGAATGGTGCACAATCTCTATTTTTAGGCACATAAATAGCATGAATTAACTTTACAGTGTGTTTGAGTAATAATACAAATATTATGGTGATATTCTACTTACTGTTTTTCTAAAAGGAGCAGTTTAATTCTTAGTTCATCTTTGTTCTTGAAATTCGGCTGCTTCTTTTCAGGAGAATGGTCTTCACTGCAATTGTAAAAGAAACAAATTAGTAATTTTGTTTGTATATAGCATTGTTTTTAATTTAGATATTGATTTTTTTAATTGAAATCCTCAGCGCCTTCCTTAAAACCATTAAAACTATCATAATCACATAAGATACGTTGCACCAGTTCAATACATATGATAATTTCTTAATGAACAAATTGTAATGCAATGAGTAACTGTAACAAACAACATATCTTTAGTATGTCTTGTGAAATTCATAATGTACCACTGAATACCACCATTTCTGTAACTAAGCTGTTCTAAGTAATAGTGCCTTAATGTCATGCTTAAATTAAAGTAATCAAATAAATAAATAAATAAATAAATGTAATTGTATAAGTATTTATTTTTTGAGATTGGAACATAGAGTGTGCATGCATGCAATTTTGTTTCAATATATGTAGTCTATACATTTCATTTAAAAAATGTTAGTTTAACATGATTTGATAGTGTGTGTATTAAGAAAGTAAATAGTATAAAGGTTTATAAGTGATAGTTGATTTTAGGAAATTGGAAAAAAGACAGTAGATTCATTTTACAGATTACACAAGCTAAAAGTCAGTTTGAAAATGTGTTCATGTACTGTAAAGAACATATGCATACCTGTACTTTGTGTTCATGCATATGGATATGCATGGAGCTGCCAGTAGAAATCTTGGAGACTTGTACAGTATTTCTTGTAGATGGTGCTTGCCAATGATATGACACTTGTACTCAGAGAGATTCACAGTATATTTGCAGTGCTGATCTAAGATGATGCAGTTAGATGTAGAGGTCTTGAATGTGATTGGTGCATGGTCATGTGATTTCTTAGCTACATCCAAAGAGGGAATGGCACAGAGAGTGACGTGGAAATGGTAGAAGGGCTGTTCATGTTACGATATGTTCGCGGACATGGCGGTAGTTCGCAGACATCAGGAGTTACATCCGGGGATTTTTGGGTTCAGAAGTCAAGCAAATGAGAATGAGCAGTGAAAGGGATTGGTCAGGAAAGTTTAGTGGGTGTGTTGTGCCAGGAGAGAGTTTCTCAGATACTCTTTTTGCTGAGAGAACAACAGATACCTATGGCTGTGTGTTTCAGAAAACAGATTGTTTGGATTTTGGGATATTCTTGGATACATTGGTTGAAGGTGCATGCACAAAGCTGTGGAGTAGCTGTAGATCTTGGATTTCCACATGTGGAAGTACACTGGCATGGAGTATGTGGAATGAAGTGGTTGGACTTGCTACCTCTCTGTGCTACTTTGGAAACAAAGCAACATCCAGACATAATTGTAATTCATTGTGGACGGAACAGTTTAGGGCATGTGTCTGGAATTTCTTTGCAATTTGCTATGAAAGAAGGACTTCGGAAAGTCATTGACATGTTTCCTAATTCTCAAGTAATATTTTCACGGATTGCGCAGAGACAAATGTGGCTTTGTTCTTCTTCATTTGGTCCGCAAATGGAAAAAGCAAGGCGCAATGTTAATAAGGCTGTTTGTGCATTTCTAAGAGATTTTGGCATGTCCTCTTTTCACAATTAAAATATTATGTTTCGTAGTACATACATTTTTCGCAGAGATGGAGTCCATCTTACTTATGCTGGCAATCAGATTTCTCTGAGAAATGTACAAAATGCACTGCGACCTTTTTTAGAAATACAGCATCCATTTTGAAGTAGGTGTTAAGTATTTATAATTTTTCACATACAAACACCTCCCAAAGGCTCTTTTCAGAGCCACCACTTCCTCCCAGAGAAAAATGCAATGGTAACAATAGGGTAGCGCCCCAATTTTGTTAATGTTCGCAAACTGTCCGCAGACTTTTAAGAAATACAAAGGGCTCTGCTTTATTTATCTTCACTTCTATTTTTTAACTGTGAAAGGCGGCTCTGAAAAGGAGAGGAGGGGAAAGAAGGGTAAAGGGGGGACACCAACCACAGGGATAAGAAAGGGTGAGCTGAGAGAGGAAGATGTAGAGAGGGTCATCAGAATTCTGTATGGCCTGTGAGGCAGCTTGAGGAAGGCGCTGTCCCACAGAGGTGGTCCTTGGGGTGACAGGATCAGAAACAGAGGATGCAGTAGAGGAAATCAACCTACTACGTTCTTCGCAAGGTACAACCTTGCGAATAGCCCAAGAGTATAATGACCTCAGGTGTCGCTTCATGGTCGTGGTCCCAAAGCTGTACGAACCGTGCTTTCCACGACTGAGTATCATTTTGCACTCATTGCAGATAACACGGTTCGCACGAGCCTTAGGACCATTCCCATGAATGGAAAATAACCGCCACACCCAAGACTCACGTCTAGTGCGGGTTGTAGGGATTTCCTCTACCTCATTCTCGTCATCCTCTTCTTCCTCCTCCTCTGCATCCTCACTCCTGTTCCCCTCTTCAGGTCCTTGGGAAGGTGGTGGTGGTGGAGGGTGTGGGGGTGGTGCTCAAGCAGGTGCAGCACCAGGTGGAAGTTCTGCAGCCAGGGATGCAATCTCGATGGTGGAATCAGCAAGTTGCTGGAGAAATAGCTGAGCTGTGCTCTGAAGAATAGTCGGAAACACAATGATAATAAGCTCTAGGGCGTGGTCTTTTATAGGGGTGCTTGTACGCAGTTCGCGGACATGCACGCTATCCGTGGACAGATCAAACACAAAAAAGGGTTCAAAAAGTTTCAAAAGATATGTAGAAACTCAGGATTACTATGTGGGACTTGTGCCATGATGAGTTTATATGGAAAAATATTGTGGATTACTCGAAAATGTACTTTAAAATTGTTCGGGGACACGAACAGTGTACGCATTCAGAACACACAATCAGCATGGGCGCGGTCACATGATCCCTTCGCAAACAGGTCCGCGAAGGAAGCTCCTGTATGCAGGACACCAAATGCATGGACATTGGTTTGCGCATGCGCGTTGATGTTCTACAAACAGTGTTCGGGTCCTGAATTAATTAAAAGTGCGTCACACATCAAACGAACATTTCTGGACATCGCATATGTTCTAGAACAGTTTAAACTTGCTAGCGAACACTACGGACAGATATACTGGCCGATTCATGGAATTAATGTGCGCCGAAAATTCCCGCGCAGAGGTGCCAAAACGTGCGATTCGCAGTAAAAGTGCGAAAATCGCAGTGCAACTGCGAAAATCGCAGGGAAACCAGTGCACATCGATTCATGGAAGTCCGTGCGCGAGAAATACATTGGATGTGCGCTGAAAAAGTGTGCGGTGCACGCCGGCGCACAGGTCATCCAACGGCATGCGCCCCGGCCGCTGCGAAATCGCACATAGCGCGGCGCACATTACAAAAGTAGGCGGAACACGGGGCATAACACTCGGAATGGGGAACAACGCGTGAAAATATGGGCGTCACGGGGGAAGTACAGGAGGCAAGAGAGCGGAACGCCCACACGCTCGCCTACAACTCGTATTTATGGAATCCAATAGGGCAAACCAGCGCACGGTCAAAGACGCGCACAGGGCCAAACAAGTACGCCACAAGAAAGCAGGCGGTAGCGTCCCTGCGCCTGAAATAAATGTGCGCCAAAATGTGCGCTAACAAAAAGCACCCACATACAGCTATGATGAATGATCCATACAGTGGCCCTCTAGGACAAATGAGGTGCAAAGGGGTACCAACAAACACGGACACCCGCTGCGTGAAAAATAACGTGTGCGTGTATTACGAGGTTCGCGGGAAGTTCCACACGCGATTGGCCTGGACACGTCTATTCCGGGGTGCGCCGGAAGTTTCACACGTGAATTTGCAGGGTACGTGTATTTCGGTGTGTGCGCGTGAAGTTCCACACGAAATTTCAGTAGGGTACGTGTACTCCGGGTGCGCGGCAAATTCCACACGCGAATCCAGCAGCCTACGTGTATTTCGGGGGTGCCTGGGAGTCTGACACGTGAATTGGCCGTGTGCGTCCTCCCAGCTGTTCCCTCTACACCCTCCACGGCCCCTGCAGGCGGCCCACACCACAGGGGACTACCCTAGACCCCTGCACATGTCCCGCAGGCAGCCCATCCACCATGGCCATGCCCCCCAGCCAACCCACATGTCACCTTGCACTACTGCCCACCAACGCATGTCTGCCAGCACCCCTACCCCCCTGCATCCAGGGGCACCCTCCACCAGGCCACCACTCCTGTCCCCCTGCATCCCCACCCCCTGCATCCAGGGGCACCCTCCACCAGGCCCCCACTCATGTCTCCCAGCATCCCCACCCCCCACCAGTCAGGGGCACCCTCCACCAGGCCCCCACTCATGTCCAACAAATGTCCCCCTGCACCCCACCCCCCAGCACTGTGGTGCACCCTCCACCAGGCCCCTACTCATGTCCCCCTGCACCCCCACCCCCCTGCATCCAGGGGCACCCTCCACCAGGCCCCCACTCCTGTCCCCCTGCACCCCCACCCCCCTGCATCCAGGGGCACCCTCCACCAGGCCCCCACTCATGTCTCACCGCACCCCCACCCCCCACCAGTCAGGGGCACCCTCCACCAGACCCCCACTCATGTCCAACTCATGTCCCCCTGCACCCCAAGCCCCCAGCACTGTGGTGCACCCTCCACCAGGCCCCCACTCATGTCCCCCTGCATCCCCACCCCCCTGCATCCAGGGGCACCCTCCACCAGGCCCCCACTCATGTCTACCAGCACCCCCACCCCCCACCAGTCAGGGGCACCCTCCACCAGGCCCCCACTCATGTCCAACTCATGTCTCCCTGCACCCCCACCCCCCAGCATTGTGGGGCACCCTCCACCAGGCCCTCACTCATGTCCCCCTGCACCCCCACCCCCCTGCATCCAGGGGCACCCTCCACCAGGCCCCCACTCATGTCCAACTCATGTCCCCCTGCACCCCCACCCCCCAGCAATGTGGTGCACCCTCCACCAGGCCACCACTCATGCCCCCCTGCACCTCCACCCCCCTGCATCCAGGGGCACCCTCCACCAGGCCCCCACTCATGTCTCCCTGCACCCCCACCCCCCCACCAGTCAGGGGCACCCTCTACCAGGCCCCCACTCATGTTTCCCCGCACCCCCCCAGCACTGTGGGGCACCCTCCACCAGGCCCCCACTCATGTCTCCCAGCACCCCCACCCCCCAGCCGTGCGATTTGCCTGGGTACGTGTATTCGAGAGGTGCTCGGGTAGTCTCACACGCGATTCCATCAGGGTACGTGTATCATGGGTCCGCGTGAACTTCCACACGCGATACCAGCAGGGTACGTGTATTTTGGGGTGCGCGGGAAGTTTCACACGTGAATTTGCAGGGTACATGTATTTCGGTGTGTGCGCGTGAAGTTCCACACACGACTGGGCCTGTGAGATTGGGGTACGTGTATTCCAGGGGTGGGCGGGAATATTTCCTCGCGACAAGGCCTGGGAGAGCGTGTTAAATTGTATTCCTGGGGTGGGCGGGAAGATTTACACGGTCGCCTACAACGCGCCAAAAAATAAAAGGACCAATCCTGAAACACGTACGCCAGCATGAAGCAGGCGCATGTCCTGCGCAGCATAAAAGAGTGCGCAAACAACAAACAAGCTCAGACGCCAGGATGAATATACCGTTCCTAGCAGCAGTGGCTGTGGGATACCGCAGGAGGAGGAGAAGGATAGTCAGGGCCAGAATCTTCACACCCAGAACCAGCCTATTTGGTATGCCTGATGACCAGGTGTATGGGAGGTACAGGTTTCCACCACACATAATACTCGACCTGGTCAGTGAGTGGGAGGATGACCTCACATCACCCACCCTGTGCTCCCAAGCACTCAGCCCCCTGGAGAAGGTCCGCAATGTACTGCACTTCTTGGCTACCGGATCATTTCAGCGGACAAGTGCCATAGTGGGGGGGTGTCACAGGCCACGCAGTCACGGTGCCTACACCAGGATTTGGCCATCATCACTGCACGCCCATCAGTCCGCAGGCACATATACCTGCCCAGAACACCTGCAGAAAGGCAGGCTGTCAGCCAGGATTTCTACAGGGTGGCACAATTCCCCAAAGTGCTAGGTGCCATTGATTGCACCCATGTGGCTCTACGTCCCCCCAGGGCATCTGAGCACATCTATAGAAACCGCAAGCACTGGCATTCCATCAACGTCCAGGTAGTATGTGATGCTGTTAGGCGGAAACCTGTGCAGTTCCCTCTGGGACCACTGCAAAAGATTTAGGACTACAGGTGTTTGGCAGTAAACCCACTTGGTAGCAGTCTGTACCACACAGATTCACTTGGTAGCTGTGGCTGAGCAGTCAGACTTCCCTCAAGAAGAGTTAGGCAGTATTTGGAGTATACAAAATAGGGCAATTTACACAGTAGAACAAGCAAACACGGAATAGAGCTTCGGTGTAGATATATAGTTATTTATTTATAAAAACACATCTATGGAAAACACACTGGCACTAATACGGCAAACAACTTCAATCACAATTACTATAAGTAAATCAATCCCCCTAACAATAGTTTGAAAAGTCTAGGTTCCACGGCACCACTTATTTGCAGACAGAGGTGAATGCTTCCACCTAGATGGCACTCTAATATTCGTTAGGACGGGAGAGAAAAGGCAGGGTATGAAATCAACTCGGTACCAACACTTTTATGAACAAATGCAAGGCAAGTAAGGCAGGGTCTACTGTAGATCGCAAAGTTCAGAGGCCAGGCCCACTCGGAGAGAGGCAAGGCGATATGTCCCAAAAAGTATCAAAGTGGAAATGCACTTCGAGTCTTTGTCGCAAATTGTTATAGAAAGATTGGACCAGTTCAGAACAGAAAGTTAAGAAGGCTTGGAGGTGACCCAATGGAGAGGCGATGATTAAGACACCTCACGATAACCGACACAACGGAAGCCAGGTGGACACGGTACCTTGTATGTGGAGAGACAGCTCCGGCAGGGGCAGTTGTTCCTGGTGGTGGATGCAAGTATGGGCTTTGCCAAGAGAAGAGATGCTCTTGTCATCGAAGGAAAGGTGAAGATTGTTGCATCACCAGGGAAGAGACCAGCCGCGGAGTGCTCCGTTAAAAGGCACCACCTTTTTGTCGCGGTACTGGTTAGTGGCCGTCCAGTTGCCGGGGTGCTCAGCACGGGCAATTCGACCACTACACCCTGGAAGCGAAGAAAAAGCAAAGGGGACTGTTTGTTCCTACCAGTCAGGGGAAGAAGACTCTCCAGCCGGGAGATGTCCTCTGTCGTTGGGAAGTGCTGAGTCGGTTCAGCAGGGCTCCACCGGAGGTGTCGTCGTTGCAGGTCGGCTCAGCTTTACCCTTGTCGGATTCTTAGGTCCTGTGGCGACTTCTCAAGATCCATTCCCAAAAGCCCTCTTTTATGCAGAAAACCCCCATTCATTCAGCCTAGCTGTCAATCAAAACACGGTAAGTGGTAAGCTGGGCGGCTCACCACTTGGGCCAATCACTCCAGAGTGCGACTTGAGTTGGCAAGGCAACTCAGTCCAGGGTGCCTAAACCCCCTCCCACACCCCCTGTGGTACCCAGACAGAATGGCACCACTTTGGAGGGCCTCTGTGCAGAAGCCCACCAAAAGTGGAACAAAGGGCTCAACCTTTGGTTTAGGAGTCACAGAGACGAACACAGACGCCATTTTAAAAACCGAGTTCTGGCAGAAAATACCAACCGATAGATTTATTTAAGATAAATAAACCGGTGGTATGTTAGAGATTAACGAGAAAGAGTATTAACCTCCAACAATGGGAAGAATCCCATAGAGTTATATTCGGGGTCGAATATAACGAGTAGTTTCCACTGCCACCAGCCAAAACTCGACGAGGGGGGCCGGGACAGTGCCCCCTCGAATAACAGACCAGGAGTAATCGAATTACCCCTACTAGTACGTCCACAATAGGATGGTTTGTACTAGTTCTGTTAGTAAATTTAGGTCTAGTAAAGCCAATCGTGACTTTACATGCCCTGGGAGACAGTAGTCAGTCCCGGGGTATGGAGTCTATGGTGGGGATCCTCTAGGACGCCCCAGTGTTTATGGCACGGAGGGTGCGGTGTAACACACATAGTAAAACATATGAGACCCTATGGAGTAAAAGACCCCATAGCCCATAGAACACATTGACATTCAAAGGAATTAACCACATTCATGTCCAAGAGTGGGAGAAAAAGAGTCTCACTCTTGGCAGGATGGAAAAAACAAACTCCAGAAATCCAGCAAAGCTGCTGGGGGACTCACTAGGTTAGGAAATTCAGCCTAAACCGAGAATTCTCCCTAACAGTGGCCCACAGTGCTGGGGGGTGGGGGTGCAGGGGGACATGAGTGGGGGCCTGGTGGAGGGTGCCCCTGGATGCTGGGGGGTGGGGGTGCTGGGAGACATGAGTGGGGGCCTGGTGGAGGGTGCACCACAGTGCTGGGGGGTGGGGGTGCAGGGAGACATGAGTGGGGGCGTGGTAGTGGGTGCACCACAGTGCTGGGGGGTGGGGGTGCAGGGGGACATGAGTGGGGGCATGCTGGAGGTTGCCCCTGGATGCTGGGGGGTGGGGGTGCTGGGAGACATGAGTGGGGGCCTGGGGGAGGGTGGCCCACAGTGCTGAGGGGTGGGGGTGCTGGGAGACATGAGTTGGACATGAGTGGGGGCCTGTTGGTGGGTGCACCACAGTGCTGGGGGGTGGGGGTGCAGGGAGACATGAGTGGGGGTCTGGTGGAGGGTGGCCCTGGATGCAGGGGTGGGGGTTCAGGGAGACATGAGTGGGGGCCTGGGGGAGGGTGGCCCACTGTGCTGGGGGGTGGGGGTGCTGGGAAACATGAGTGGGTGCCTGGTGGAGTGTGCCCCTGGATGCTGGGGGGTGGGGGTGCTGGGAGACATGAGTGGGGGCCTGGGGGAGGGTGGCCCACAGTGCTGGGGGGGTGCTGGGAGACATGAGTTGGACATGAGTGGGGGCCTGGTGGTGGGTGCACCACAGTGCTGGGGGGTGGGGGTGCAGGGAGACATGAGTGGGGGTCTGGTGGAGGGTGCCCCTGGATGCAGGGGGGTGGGGGTGCAGGGAGACATGAGTGGGGGCCTGGGGGAGGGTGGCCCACAGTGCTGGGGGGTGGGGGTGCTGGGAGACATGAGTGGGGGCCTGGTGGAGGATAACCCAGACTGGTGGGGGGTGGGGGTGCAGGGAGACATGAGTGGGGGCCTGGTGGAGGGTGCCCCTGGATGCAGGGGGGTGGGGGTGCAGGGGGCATGGTGGAGGGTGCACCACAGTGCTGGGGGGTGGGGGTGCAGGGAGACATGAGTGGGGGCCTGGTGGAGGATGACCCTGACTGGTGGGGGTGCAGGGAGACATGAGTGGGGGCCTGGTGGAGGGTGCCCCTGGATGCAGGGGGGTGGGGGTGCAGGGGGCACGGTGGAGGGTGCACCACAGTGCTGGGGGGTGGGGGTGCAGGGAGACATGAGTGGGGGCCTGGTGGAGGGTGCACCACAGTGCTGGGGGTGGAGGTGCAGGGCGACATGAGTGGGGGCCTGGTGGAGGGTGCCCCTGGATGCTGGGGGGTGGGGTGCTGGGAGACATGAGTGGGGGACTGGGGGAGGGTGGCCCACAGTGCTGGGGGGTGGGGGTGCAGAAGGACATGAGTGGGGGCCTGGTGGAGGGTGCCCCTGGATGCTGGGGGGTGGGGGTGCTGGGAGACATGAGTGGAGCCTAGTTGAGGGTGCACCACAGTGCTGGGGGTTGGGGGTGCAGGGAGACATGAGTGGGGGCCTGTTGGAGGGTGCACCACAGTGCTGGGGGGTGGGGGTGCAGGGGGACATGAGTGGGGGCCTAGTGGAGGGTGCCCCTGGATGCTGTGGGGTGGGGGTGCTGGGAGACATGAGTGGGGGCCTGGGGGAGGGTGGCCCACAGTGCTGGGGGGTGGGGGTGCTGGGAGACATGAGTGGGTGCCTGGTGGAGGGTGCCCCTGGATGCAGGGGGGTGGGGGTGCAGGGATACATGAGTGGGGGCCTGGTGGAGGGTGCCCCTGGATGCAGGGGAGTGGGGGTGCAGGGGGACATGAGTGGGGGCCTGGTGGAGGGTGCCCCACAGTGCTGGGGGGTGGGGGTGCATGGAGACATGAGTGGGGGCCTGGGGGAGGGTGGCCCACAGTGCTGGGAGGTGGGGGTGCAGGGAGACATGAGTGGGGGCCTGATGGAGGGTGCCCCTGGATGCAGGGGGGTGGGGTTGCAGGGAGACATGAGTGGGGGCCTGGTGGAGGGTGCACCACAGTGCTGGGGTGTGGGGGTGCAGGGAGACATGAGTGGGGGCCTGGTGGAGGGTGCACCACAGTGCTGGGGGGTGGGGGTGCAGGGGAACATGAGTGGGGGCCTGGTGGAGGGTGCCCCTGGATGCTGGGGGGCGGGGGTGCTGGGAGACATGAGTGGGGGCTTGGGAGAGGGTGGCCCACAGTGCTGGGGGATGGGGGTGCAGGGGGACATGAGTGGGGGCCTCGTGGAGGGTGCCCCTGGATGCTGGGGGGTGGGGGTGCTGGGAGACATGAGTGGGGGCCTGGTGAAGGGTGCACCACAGTGCTGAGGGGTGGGGTGCAGGGAGACATGAGTGGGGGCCTGGTGGAGGGTGCACCACAGTGCTGGGGGGTGGGGTGCAGGGGGACATGAGTGGGGGCCTGGTGGAGGGTGCCCCTGGATGCTGGGGGGTGGGGGTGCTGGGAGACATGAGTGGGGGCCTGGGGGAGGGTGGCCCACAGTGCTGGGGGGTGGGGGTGCTGGGAGACATGAGTTGGACATGAGTGGGGTCCTGGTGGTGGGTGCACCACAGTGCTGGGGGGTGGGGGTGCAGGGGGACATGCGTTGGTGGGCAGTAGTGCAAGGTGACATGTGGGTTGGCTGGGGGGCATGGGCATGGTGGATGGGCTGCCTGCGGGACATGTGCAGGGTAGTCCCCGGTGGTGTGGGCCGCCTGCAGGGGCCGTGGAGGGTGTCGAGTGAACAGCTGGTAGGACTACACGGCCGATTCACGTGTAGGACTGCCCGGCACCCCCGGAATCCATGTAGGCTGCTGGATTTGCGTGTGGAATTTCACTTGCACCTTGGAATACACATACCCTGCTGAAATAGCGTGTGGAACTTCCCGCGCACCCTGACATACACGCACCACGGACAATCGCATGTGGAACTTCCCGCGCACCTTGGAATACACATACCCTGCTGAAATCGCATGTGGAACTTCACGCGTACCCCGAAATACACGTACCCAGGGCAATCGCGTGTGGAACTTCCCGCGAACCCCGTAATACACGTACCCTGCTGATATCGCGTGTCAGACTACACGCGCAACCCTGATATACACGTACACAGGCAAATTGTACTGCTGGGGGTTGGGGGGTTGTAGGAAGGAGTGGGGGCCTGGTGGAGGGTGCCCCTGGATGCTGGGGGGTGGGGGTGCTGGGAGACATGAGTGTGGGCCTGGTGGAGGGTGCCCCACAGTGCTGGGGGGTGGGGGTGCAGGGGGACATGAGTTGGACATGTGTGGGGGCCTGCTGGCAGGTGCCCCACAGTGCTGGGGGGTGAGGGTGCTGGGAGACATGCGTTGTTGATTAGTAGTGCAAGGTGACATGTGGCTTGGCTGGGGGGCATGGCCATGGTGGATGGGCTGCCTGCGGGACATGGGCAGGGGTGCAGGGTGGTCCCCTGTGGTGTGGGCTGGCTGCAGGGGCCGTGGAGGGTGTAGAGGGAACACCTGGGAGGACCCACAAGGCCAATTCACGTGTAGTGCTCCCCGCGCACCCCTGAAATACATGTGCCCTGATGGAATCGCGTGTGATACTTCCCGCGCACCCCTGAAATACACGTACCGTGATGGAATCGCGTGTGATACTTCCCGCGCACCCCTGAAATACACGTACCCTGCTGATTTTTGTTAGGGAGAATTCTGTGTTTAGGCTGAATTTCCTAACCCAGTGAGTCCCCCAGCAGCTTTGCTGGATTTCTGGAGTTTGTTTTTTTCCATCCTGCCAAGAGTGAGACTCTTTTCTCCCACTCTTGGACATGAATGTGGTTAATTCCTTTGAATGTCAATGTGTTCTTTGGGCTATGGGGTCTTTAATTCGATAGGGTCTCATATGTTTTTCTATGTGTGTTACACCGCACCCTCCGTGCCGTAACACTGGGGCGTCCTAGAGGATCCCCACCATAGACTACATACCCGAGGACTGACTACTGTCTCCCTGGGCATGTAAAGTCACCATTGGCTTTACTAGACCTAAATCCTATTGTGGACGTACTAGTAGGGGTAATTTGATTACTCCTGGGTCTGTTATTCGAGGGGGCACTGTCTCGTCCCCCTCGTCGAGTTTTGGCTGGTGGCAGTGGAAACTACTAGTTATATTCGACCCCGAATATAACTCTATGGGATTCTTCCCATTGTTGGAGGTTAATACTTTTTCTCGTTAATCTCTAACATACCACCGGTTTATTTATCTTAAATAAATCTATCGGGTGGTATTTTCTGCCAGAACTCGGTTTATAAAATGGCGTCTGTGTTCGTCTCTGTGACTCCTAAACCAAAGGTTGAGCCCTTTGTTCCACTTTTAGCGGGCTTCGGCACAGAGGCCCTCCAAAGTGGTGCCATTCTGTCTGGGTAACCACAGGGGGTGTGGGAGGGGGTTTAGGTACCCTGGACTGAGTTGCCTTGCCAACTCAAGTCACACTCTGGTGTGATAGGCCCAAGTGGTGAGCCACCCCGCTCACCACTTAGCGTGTTTTGATTGACAGCTAGGCTGAATGAATGGGGGTTTTCTGCATAAAAGCAGGGCTTTTGGGACTGGATCTTCAGAAGTCGCCACAGGACCTAAGAATCCGACGAGGGTAAAGCTGAGCCGACCTGCAACGACGACACCTCCGATGGAGCCCTGCTGAACCGACTCACCACTTCCCGACGACAGAGGAGATCTCCCCGCCGGAGAGTCTCTTCCCCTGACTGGTGGGAACAACCAGTCCCCTTTGCTTTTTCTTCGTTCCAGGACGTAGTGGTCGAATTGCCCGTGAAGAGCACCCCGGCAACCAGATAGCCACTAACCCCTGTACCGCGACCAAAAGGTGGTGCCTTGTGACAGAGCACTCCGTGGCTGGTCTCTTCCCTGGTGGTGCAGCGATCTTCAACTTTCCTTCGACGACGAGATCATCTCTTCTCTTGGCAATGCCCCGACTTGCATCCACCACCAGGAACTACTGCCCTCGCCGGAGCTGTCTATCCACAAACAAGGTACTGTGTCCACCTGGCTTCCCTTGTGTCGGTTAGCATGATGTGTCTTAATCCTAGCCTATCCATTGGGTCACCTCCAAGCCGTCTTAACTTTCTGTTCTGAACTGGTCCAATCTTTCTATAACAATTTGCGACAAAGACTCAAAGTGCATTTCCACTGTGATACTTTTTGGGACATATCGCCTTGCCTCTCTCCGAGTGGGCCTGGCCTCTGAACTTTGCGATCTACAGTAGACCCTGCCTTACTTGCCTTGCATTTGTTCGTAAAAGTGTTGGTACCGAGTTGATTTCATACCCTGCCTTTTCTCTCCCGTCCTAACGAATATTAGAGTGCCATCTAGGTTAAAGCATTCACCTCTTTCTGCAAATAAGTGGTGCCGTTGAACCTAGACTTGTCGAACTATTGTTAGGGGGATTGATTTACTTATAGTAATTGTGATTGAAGTTGTTTGCCGTATTAGTGCCAGAGTGTTTTCCATAGATGTGTTTTTATAAATAAATAACTATATATCTTTACACCAAAGCCTTGTTCCGTGTTTGCTTGTTCTACTGTGTAAATTGCCCTATTTTGTATACTCCACATACTGCCTAACTCTTCTTGAGGGAAGTCTGACTGCTCAGCCACAGCTACCAAGTGAATCTGTGTGGTACAGACTGCTACCAAGTGGGTTAACTGCCAAACACCTGTAGTCCTAAATCTTTTGCAGTGGTCCCAGAGGGAACTGCAAAGGTTTTCGCCTAACAATTTTGCATGTGATACTTCCCGCGCACCCCTGGAATACACGTGACCTGATGGAATCGCGTGTGATACTTCCCGTGCACCCCTGAAATACACGTACCCTGATGGAATCGCGTGTGATACTTCCCGCGCACCCCTGAAATACACGTACCCTGCTGATTTTGCATGTGATACTTCCCGCTTACCCCTAGAATACACGTGCCCTGATGGAATCGCGTGTGTTACTTCACGCGCACCCCTGATGTACACGTACCCAGGACAACCGCGTGTGAAACTTCCCGCGAACCACTGAAATACACATTCCCCGTTTGGCGGTTGCTGTTTGGCAGCCCTGTGAACTGGTCCAGCATTAGCGCAGCCCTTTGCGATGAATTGGGAATTTTGAAGGCTTTTCCTTGCGCGAGCGCGTTCTTGGGGGCGTAACTGGTGCTGCTGCAGGGGCGCTGCGCCACGGCTGGTTTTGGAGGCTGGAATCCATGAATACGCTGTGCGATTAAATGGATTTTATCGCACGCGGCTGGTGCAGTGTATCGCACGGGGACACTGTGCACCAGCCGCGTGCGCCACTTATGTGCAAAATTCTATGAATTACCCTGAGAGTGTTCTTTAGGACACTTCCATTTTCATTTGATTCCAAACTTTTCAGGACATCAATTGTGTTCTTAGAACATTTAACTTGCTAGCGAACATTACGGACAGGTATAGTGTTCTTTAGGACACCTCCATTTTCGTTTAATTACGAACATTTCAGGACACCAATTGGGTTCTTAGAACAGTTTGAACTTGCTAGCGAACAGCACGGACAGGTATAGTGTTCTTTAGGACACCTCCATTTTTGTTTAATTACGAACATTTTAGGACACCGCTTGTGTTCTTAGAACAGTTTCAACTTGCTAGCGAACAGTACGGACAGGTAAAGTGTTCTTTAGGACTCTTCCATTTCTGTTTAATTATGAAGATTTCAGGACACCAATTTTGTTTTTAGAACAGTTTCAACTTGCTAGCGAACAATACAGACAGGTATAGTGTTCTTCAGGACACCTCCATTTTCGTTTATTTATGAACATTTCAGAAAACCCGCGCTGTTCGGGGACATCTACATTGTTTTTAAAAAAATAAAAAATGGGAAGTAATTACAACACAATATAAAAATGTAACTTTAATTCACATATATTAATTTATGACAGAGAAGATGAGGCAGAAACAGAAACAAAAACAGGAGAATTAGGGGTTTCAACATGATTGATATCAGGTGAAGAAGGGATGGAAGTCTCATCAAAACGTTTTGGATTATAGAGAGGGTGTGGGGATAATTGACTGTGATATGGTGAGGGGGGACAAGTACATGTGGGACAATGGTATGAGTTTTTTGTTTTAAAATGATCCTCAACAAAAGTTTTCAAATTATTAAAATTCCTCAATAATAAATCCATTTTTTCTTTTAAGCTGTCAAGCGTGTTTTCCATAACAGTTTGTTTCTTCAGACATATTTTCTATTTTGGTATGCTCTGTACAAAAAGAAATATATATGTTAAATATATATAAAATAATAACACTTAAATGGTTTATATTGTAAAGTGTGTACCATTAGCTTCACTATTTTCTGACATTTCGTCATGTGGGAAGTACTCCTCTAGCCATTCCAGAGTACTACACATTTCTGTGAGAAAAAAATAAAAAATACTATATTTTTTTTAATCTAATACAGAAAGATTATAAAGATATGAGTAAAATGATGTACACATACTATTTCAGGTAAGATATGTTCTGAGTAGTCTGTAGGTCTGGTCTTGATTTTAGTTGTGGAGTGTCTGTCAGGTAATTATGTTGGAAGCCTATTTATCTTCTCTTGGTATATTCCAGTTTAGAATATATTGTATTTAAATGAATGGTTAGTGTGGTACATATATGGGTTACATTTCTTATGTATTACTACATATAATATGTATGTGTAGTACTTTCTGAATTTTTTAAATGTTATCATGTTGTAATATAACAATGAAACATGCCCCCCGACCAGACTTTTTAGGTAGTGGCACTGTTGTCCGAATATGTCAGCGGACATCAAAAAGTTTTGCGGACATTACATTCAGTAGAAGTGGTTCAGTATGTTCCATATTACATGTACATAAAGTCAAAGTTACTATTGTTAAGCTTTGCTACTAAAAACCTATGAAATTCAGTTAAAAAACTTTGTTAAAGGGACATTATGTTTAAGTTGTGCTACTAAAAACCTATGAAATTCAGTCAAAAAAACTTTGTTAAAGGGACGTTATGGTTAAGTTGTGCTACTAAAAACCTATAAAATTCAGTGAAAAAACTTTTTTAAAGGGACGTTATGGTTCCAAGTAAAACCGAAAAACCCTTGAAATTTGCCAGTTATGGTAAGCTAACCAACCATAACTCGCGCCACCACCGTGTACTGCTAAGACTAACACCCAGGACATCAAAGATGATATCACAAATGTCATTGATGACATCACTGATGACATCACATGACTGGCTCCCCCTTTTTTCCTTTACTGACATATCTACGCCACATGGTTTTCTTCAGTAACAGTCAGTAATTAAAATTGGAAAAGGTAGTATATTTGTATACTTATCCTTCAAGTATGTTCTTACAATAATTCCCTTAGGGTCCAGTCATATCATATGAAACGTATACATAGGGGAAGACATTAGCTTGAAAGACAGCAATCCTTTCTGTGCATTAAAATAATCAGTAGAGTTGTCAGCACTTTCTGATAGTTCTGTCGAATGTTCGTAAATAAACAAAATGGTGGTGTCCTGAGGATGCTATACCTGTCCGTACTGTTCGTAGACAAGATGGAATTGTTCTATGAACACATTTAGGGGCCGATTCATGGAACAAATGTGCGCCGAAAATCCCAGCGCAAGTTTGCGCAAGCGTGAGAAAGCAAGCGCACGTGCACACGTGCGATTCAAGGAAGGCGCTGCGTGTGTTTTGCACTGGTTCTGTGCCAAATCTGTGCATGGCACACGCGGGCACACACGTCATCAAACTGCGTGCGCTTCGTGCACAGGAAAAGCGCACATAGTGCGCCGCACACAACAAAAGTGGGCGGAACAGTGGGCGTAACACGTGGAATGGGGAATAACGCGAGAAAAAGAATCTGTAACTGGGAGAAGTACTGCAGGGAATTACACAGAATGCCCACACGCACACGAACAACCCGTATTCATGGATTCGAATATGCGAAACCCACGCACGTCAAAAGATGCGCACAGGCATCAACGCATCACACAAAGGCAGGCGGAAGCGTCCCGCGCACAGTATAAAAGTGCGCGCAAACAGCAAACACGTATATACAGCTACGATGAATGCCCCATTTGTCGCAGCACTGATCATGGGACACCGCAGGAGGAGGAGAATAGCCAGGGCCTGCATTTTTTCACTCCGGACAAGCCTTTTTGGGATGCCTGACGACCAGGTCTACGGCAGGTATAGGTTTCCACCTCGTATCATCCTAGACCTGGTCAGGGAGTGGGAAGATGACCTTACATCCCCCACCCTCTGCTCCCAAGCATTGAGCCCCTTGGAGAAGGTGCTCAATGTCCTGCATTTTATGGCCACTGGGTCATTTCAGCGGACTACTGCCATAGTGGGGGGGGTCTCACAGGCCACGTAGTCACAATGCCTACACCAGGTGTTGGCAATCATCACCACACGCCCCTCAGTCCGCAGGCACATATACATGCCCAAAACACCCGCAGAAAGGCAGGCCGTTGTCCAGGACCTTTACAGGGTGACACACTTCCCCAAAGTGCTCAGTGCCATAGATTGCACCCATGTGGCCCTACGTCCACCTCGGGCCACTGAGCACATCTACCGAAACCGCAAGCACTGGCATTCCATCAACGTGCAGGTGGTATGCGATGCAAAGGGTATCATCACCTCTGTCTATGCAAACTACCCTGGCTCCAACCATGACAGTTTCATATACAGAATGTCTGCCCTGAGCCGGGCCCTGGAAGCTGGGCAGCATGGCGACACATGGCTCCTAGGTGAGTACAAATGCCTGTGCACATGCATTCATGTCACACACACACAAATACACAAACCACAATAATCACAACCATCATCACCTCTCCGGGGGACAGTGAATACCCTTTGAGCAACCACATGAACCCCACCACACCACCCCTGGTAAGATACAACACGGCCCATACTGCAACCAGGGCCATAGTGGAGCGCACATTCGGAGTGCTCAAGTCACGCTTCTGCTCCCTTGACCTCTCTGGTGGGCAGCTACTCTATGCACCCCCAGTAGTGTGCAGGATCATTGTGGCAGCATGTGACTTGCACAACATTGCACCACGGCAGGGCGTACCGGTGGACATGGTGGTGCCCCCACATCCCCAACCACAGGCACAGGCAATGCCCATGGGAGGGGACAGGGCACATGGTGAGGAAGCCCGGACCCAGCTTGTGGCCACATTTTTCACCTAAACTCCCACCCCTGCAGAGTGCACAAAGGCCTGGCACATACCAGGTGACAATCAATGATGACAAAGAGACAGTCAACTGTCTCAACCTTACCACCTTGAGAATGTTGCCATGGAAGTGCCACATTGTGTGCATCCCTAGCTACTTAAACATAAGCAATCCTGTGTGACCACAAGGCACACATGCAAGTTGTGAATCACACAGACCTGCAAAACAGGCCATGACTATCACTGTTATGTCACCCAAATCCTCCCAAACCACAACAGGACATGGCAAGCAATAGCTATACACCAACACAGTACCAATAAGGTACACATTGACATGTGAAAAATGTAAAGTGGCATCACACAATGATGCCTGACAAGGAATCAGATGAAATGACGGACAAACAACCTCCCACACAAAAGAAGTCATACCCAAATGCATTCCAACAGTTGTATTTGTAACATAACAATGAATGCCTGCCTACATGCACATTGCAAAATCAACACTGCACCTTCTGTGTGTCGTGCCCACCTCATGCAACACACTGCTCAGCGCACAGCATAGTGAACCGCCATTGTGTGTGACGCACACCCTAAGCATCACATCTAAGCGACAAACTGTATCAAAAAGCAAAATACACATGTACAGGATCCACAATTGGTCATAGATCATGTGCTGCAGGGACACAGTGGGCACCAGAAGGCAAACAGAGTGTACATGTGGACATGGAAGGGTGGTTGTACATGTAGTGGATCATAGTGCGAGTGTGTGGGTCAGTAGGGACATGCACTCAATATATGCATTTACAATCAAGTGACCATCACTTTCCTCTACACATCACATGTGAACATTCACCATGTGTACACCCCAGCATGTCAAGACACAACTATTCCCTCACACCTGAAAGCTAAACACAACACATGAACAGGCATTGAACAGCAGAATACATCATGTACATAGGATACCGCAATTACAATGTCAGGGTGCACATCACACTGTAGGGCAAGGCAACTGTCAACAACAAAACACCCCCCCCCCTCACAAATCACCATGACCCACTGAACAACAGCACCTGGGTTATGTAGCCTTCATCCTTGAAGTTCACCTGGCCACAGGATCACCCTTCCCCTTTGTCAACATTGCCCACCTTGTGTGCAAAAAGTGCCCAGCACCCTCAGAGGCCACCTTGACTTGCAAAAACACCAAATCAAAGATAACTGAAAGCAGGCCAACACAGAAGCCAAGCAAAAAGCCTGCAGGCAGCAAAACACACCAGAAGAGCCTCCAGTAGATGACTTGAAGTAGCAGTACGACACAAAGCCCAAGTATTACCACAATGACATAACAACCAAGGTAGCACAATAAAACAATGTCACAACAGGATGTGTACCATATGTGGTACATAACACAGAATAATGCACCACGAACTGATGTGTACTGTCACAGCTCCCGTGTACAGGTGCAGGAGTGGCACGAACCAACCACCCCCACCGTGGTCGGGATGCCTGCAAGGTCAAACTCACACAGGCCTCTGAGACCCTGGTGGGGAAGGAGGGTCAGGGATATGCAGTCGGGACAGTCATTGCTATACTGGATAACCGGAATGAGGGGAAGGAGAGGGGAGTAGGATTCACACGGGAAAGTAGGAAATGCACAAAAATGTACTCCTCACATTTACACATACACAAGTACACCAAACCTGATCATCATGCACATAGTAACAAATTACTCAAATGGAAGACAAAGAGAAACTTATCTCTGGGGTGAGTGCTGGCCTCCTGCCTGCGCACTCTCAGGTCCAGTAACAGGAGCAGTTTAATGCTGCAAAGAGAGCCACAGTTACTAATCTGCGCGTGCCCATAACACACAAACACACTACCATATATGCCCCAAAGTAACAAAATACTCTACAAACTAACAATCTGGTGTGGATGCTTCATACCCATAAGTAACATTACCCCTGTAATGGTTCATACACAGTCAATGCAGTAAGTCATGCGCTGCTGGGTGCGTTGCAAATGGAAGAACAAAGTGTCACGAATCACACAACATGCAATGTTCCCTGTGTAAGCAGCCAGACGCAAATAGCAAGGTATGACTTCAGAACAAGTTGTGTTCCACCATGACCCAAATAAAGTAGGTAGTGCATGTGTCAAATTATACATGGAAATGAAATGCACTGCACACAAGTCTGTCCCTTGCTGTCTGTCCCTGTGAGCTGCTTCTTTCCATGTCTTGCAATGGTACATGGCTAATACAAGTGCCTCAATGGACCATGGGGGACCGGAAGGTATGTGCCACTGGCCCTGCAGGTGCCCCAGGCAACTTTCCCATCAACTAGCCATTAGTCCACCAATGCATCTCAGCTGTATTGTGCACTTCAACACCAATATTTGTCCAAGCCCACCATCAGTGCTGCTACTACGCATGCATGTGCAACTGGATAGGTGGTAGGTCTGCTGTGTTGTGGCCCCCCTGTGCTGCTCACCTTGCGTGGAGTCCCTTGAAACACGTCAGCTGTTTTCGGATGCATGAGCCCAATCCCTGTGCCTCTGCTTGCGCACACATGCGCATGTCGGCACCACCAAATGTGTCCAGCTTCCAGACGTCCAATGGCCCATGTCTGCTGGCAAAGGTGGTCTGGAGGCTCATCCCCCTGCAGAAAGTGCATGAAACACATGATTAATGCTTTAAAATCATCTGTGTGTGTCTCTTCAGGCATTACATGACGGGACCATGTCAGAGACGTACATCACAAATCACACCATCAGTCCGTCTTTCACAGGCAAACTGTTGAACACACCATCTACGCCATGAATTGCAGCAAACACATGTACAGTATATATAATAAACATACTACACAATGAATAGCAATGAATGTACACATCAATCATGAAACCCCCCATCTAGCGATTGAAGAACAGTGGTCAATAACACCCCTATCATCCCCACTAGGGGTGTTAACACAAGTTTCACAGCAGCAGACATGCGACAGATATGACAGTCCAGAGCCCTTGTGTAATAGGCTGTTACAGCGAACCATCCTTGCGAGCCCATGGACAAGGGAAGCAGGAGTGGCATATGTGAGTCAAGGACCCCAAGCTGCAAACACATACACAAGACAAGCTTGAAGGGCCCAACTGGAACAGACAGTGGATGCTCTCAAAAGCCACAAAGCACCACACCATCACATGAAAGCACAATAGACAAACAATTTTAAACTATATTAACTAATTACACTAACTATGAAAAACTACATTACCTATTTAAACTAACTATCAAATTGAAACTAAACTAACTAAACTAAAATAAAAATCAAAAATGGCCACATACGACCCGGGGGGGGAGGCACCCGGGAGGGGGAGGTACAGGGTGCTGCTCAACACCCACATGCGATGATGTTGAGGAAAATAAAAACCTCCATGGGCTCAACGCCTGCACAGCCCGACCTATGTGGGAGATAGACTGTCGTCCGAGTCTGGCTCTTCCTGGAAAGGAGGACGTGGCACAGGAGCCTGACCACGCCTAGCTGCAGCTTGCCCCTCATCGGCAGCAAGTCTGCCGGACGGGTGAGCCTGGTTCTGTGCGGCGATCACACGTAGGCCTGCATGCAGAACCTCCCGTGATACACGTGCTTCCTCTTGCAAGGTAGCATGTGTAACACGGAGTTCCTCCTGCAAGCCCTGGCTGGACAACTGCTGCACCTGCCTGCAAGCATGTAGCTCAGCCGAGATGGTACGCTCAAGCTGCACAAACCTCTCCTCTGCCCGCTCCCTCTGGGACATCATAAGGACACCCAGAGTGGATCTGAGGGAAGCATACTCTTGCCTCAGGGCCTCCATGTGTGCCTCTGTGTGAGCAGCAATTGCTTCATGCAGAGACGACATTTCAGCTTGGCGTGCCCTGTCTGAGGCCGACATGCCCAGCCTGAGCGAGCGGCCCGTGGAGTGTGCCGCCTGTTGCTGGAGAAGCACCTGCCTAGCAGGGGGGAGCACGGATTGGGCCACACGCTCCATGCTCTCAACGATGTTCTCCATTGCTGCCCCCTGCCGTTTAGAATTGGCAGTCATGTCTTGCTCCCACTCAGTATACTGTGGTTGCACGCGGTGGCCGCGTTGCTGGGCTTGACCCCTGCGGGACCCAAGGACTGGGTGTCCTCGTTGTGTTGGCACTGCCCACGGCTGCACGACTACATCCCGCGTCCACGTGATGGCCCAGGCACATCAGTGACTGGTGTGGAGGGTGACCCTGCGTCCCGATCCACGACAGGCGGAGGTTCCAAGACTGTCTGACCCCTCAGTGCAGGTGTCGCGGACAGAGGAGTGTCCACATCAGAATCACTCACCCCTGACATATGGACCTGATGCTCGTCCAACTCAACATGGACGTCAGAGTGGTCATCAGGGCTGGACTCATTGCGAGCCAGAGACAAGATGGATTGTAGCACATGCGGGTTTTCGTTGCCTACCACCCCACTACCCCCACTTGTGCCGGGTTGCTGTAGTGATAAAAACCCTGTGCCTGGCATGACAACACCATCCTCTGGCTCCATTGCGTAATCATCTGAAAAGTAGAGAGAAATAAGGTCACTACACATGTTAGAAGCACACAACACACACACACGCAGACACCAAACACATCAAGCAGACATGTCACACACAAAATAGACAATGCCATGCATGCTGGGTCAACTTGAAATTGCTCTGTGATTAGGCATGTCAAAAGGTGTCAGTTTGCACTGAAGTGGGTCAATGCAGTGCAGCAAATATGTACGTTACTCACTATCTACATGTACAAGAACTTCATGATGTGTGTCATAAAATGTGAAGGCAGTGCAATGGGTAGCATCTCTATAAGCAAACCACCCCTCCCCCCAAGTGCAAATGCAGGGATGCCTAGCATGGTATCAAAAGGCCGAACATAGAACTGTGTATTGACAGACAGTGTTGACTAGCATCAACAGCATCATGTGAATCAAGTGACAACACAGCAAATGATGATGGGACAGTAAACAGGACACATGATGAAACCTCTGGAGTACACCCACGTGTGAAGAAGACACTACACCAGTTGAACAGAGTCATTGGCCATTAAACAGGCTCAGGCCTGTGACACACACAGACTGTCAGGCCCTAAACATGTGTGCAACGCAGTACTGAGCCACAGTAGACATGGGAAGGCTGATGAAATGCCACGCAATATATGTCACCCAGGACTTGTATTACAGTGATCATCCAGTCAAGGAAACATAGGGGCATGCTTGGAATGCACATGGAGCATAAATGGGCACTCATGTCCCTGCGTGGCATCTGACCTCTGCACAGTACAAGTGAGATACCCTGCATCAAGTACTAAGGATGTACCACACAGCATATATCTGGCAGATTGGCCGCTGGAAGTTAGCATGTACACAGGACGCATGAACAGGGAAGTACCCAATGCCAATATTGAAGCAGACCAGTGCAAAGGTGGAATTGGGGTGCAGAGCGGGGGATGGAGGGGCAAGGGAGCATGCCTACATGGAGTACCCGCATGCAGGCAGAGGACACATGCACGTCACTCATGCTATGACATTGTCCCTGGGCTGAGAGGAAGGTCACCCCACGCTACATGCAGAAGGGCCAGTGAGCTGGAACATGGACCGGAGGGGTATACTGGTAACCAGCATGTGAGTAGGGTGCAATAGTGGTGATGCGGACAGTCCCCGTCTGCTCCGCATGTCCACCATCCAGCAGAGCAGACATGCATCAGGGAAGCATTGCATTACTTGCACATCAGAACCATGTACACGTGACATGTGTACACGTGACATGTAGTGGCAGTCATGCACAACACATCACACAAGTAAAACACACACGTCATCAACAAACACGCATCACCACTCACTGTACTGAGCATCAAAGTCCGGCATCTCTCCCACTCCTTCGACCGATTCAGATGGTATGAACTCCGCAACGAGTGACTCATGCGGAGTGAGGTCTTCCTCCTTGTTAGGCGGAAACCTGTGCAGTTCCCTCTGGGACCACTGCAAAAGATTTAGGACTACAGGCATTTGGCGGTGAACCCACTTGGTAGCAGTCTGTACCACACAGATTCACTTGGTAGCTGTGGCTGAGCAGTCAGACTTCCCTCAAGAAGAGTTGAGCAGTATGTGGAGTATATAAAATAGGGCAATTCTTCACATCAAGACAAGCAAACACGCAACGAGGCTTAGTGTAAAGATATTAAGGCATTTATTTATAACGAAACATCTATGGAAAACACTATGGAAAATTCACGGCAAACAAATAAAACACAATTACTCTACGAAGTAGAAAACGATCAATCCACCTAGCAATACTTCGACAACTCTAGGTTCTACCGGTACCACTTATTTTCAGACAGAGGTGTATACCTCAACCAAGATGACACTCGAATATTAGTTAGGACGGGAGAGAAAAAGATAGGCAGGTTCTGAAATCAACACAGTTCAATCCTTCGCGGATAAAATGCAAGGCAGGAAGGCAAGAATCACAATAGATCATAAAGTTCAGAGGCCAGGCCCACTCAGAGAGAGGCAAGGCGCGATGTCCCAAAAAGTCTCTAGTGGAGATGCATTCAAGTCTTTGTAGCAAATTGTTATCGGCAGATTGAACCAGTTCAGAACAATAAAATGAGAAAAGCTTGGAGGCGACCCAACAGAACGGAGAGGATTAAGACACCTCACTCGAACCGATCGAAAGGGAAGCCAGGCAGACACGGTACCTTGTTGTGGAGGGCAGCTCCGGCGGGGGCAGTTGTTCCTGGTGGTGGATGCACGTCGGGTCGTTGCCAAGACTAGAGATGATCTCGTCGTCGAAGAAAAGTGAAGTCCAGCCGCGGAGTGCTCCGTCACAAGGCACCACCTTTTGGTCGCGGTACAGGGGTAGTGGCTATCCGGTCGCCGAGGTGCTCTGCACGGGCAATTCGACCACTGCGTCCTGAGGCAAATAAAAAGCAATGGGGACTGGTTGTTCCCACCAGTCAGGGGAAGAGACTCTCCGGCAGGGAGATCTCCTCTGTCGTCGGGAAGTGGTGAGTCGGTTCCGCAGGGCTCCACCGGAGGTGTCGTCATGCAGGTCGGCTCAGCATTACCCTCGTCGGATTCTTAGGTCCTGTGGCGACTTCTGAAGATCCAGTCCCAAAAGCCCTGCTTTTATGCAGAAAACCCCCATTCATTCAGCCTAGCTGTCAATCAACACATGCTAAGTGGTGAGCGGGAAGGCTCACCACTTGGGCCAATCACTCCAGAGTGCGACCGGAGTTGGAAAGGCAACTCGGTCCAGGGTGCCTAAATCCCCTCCCACACCCCTGTGGTAACCCAGACAGAATGGCACCACTTTGGAGGGTCTCTGTACAGAGCCCGCCAAAAGTGGAACAAAGGGCTCGACCTTTGGTTTAGGAGTCACAGAGATGAACACAGACGCCATTTTACAAACCGAGTTCTGGCAGAAAATACCATCCGATAAACTTATTTAAGATAAGTAGATCGGTGGTACGTTAGAGATTAACGAGAAAAAGTATCAATCTCCAACAATGGGACGAATCCCATAGGGTTATGTTCGGGGTAGAACATAACAAGTAGTTTCCACTGCCACCAGACAAAACTCGACGAGAGGGGACGGGACAGTGCCCCCTCGAGTAACAGATCTAGGAGTAATCGAATTACCCCTACTAGTACGTCCACAATAAGATGGTTTGTACTAGTTCTGTTAGTAAATTTAGGTCTAGTAAAGCCAATGGTGACTTTACATGCCCGGGGAGACAGTAGTCAGTCCCCGGGTATGGAGTCTATGGTTGGGGTCCGCTAGGACGCCCCAGTGTTTACGGCACGTAGGGTGCGGCAGTGTTTACGGCACGTAGGGTGCGGTGTAACACACATAGAAAAACATATGAGACCCTATGGAGTAAAAGACCCCATAGCCCATCGAACACATTGACATTTCAAAGGAATTACACACATACATGTCCAAGAGTGGGAGAAAAAGAGTCTCACTCTTGGCAGGATGGAAAAAACAAACTCCAGAAATCCAGCAAAGCTGCTGGGGGACTCACTAGGTTAGGAAATTCAGCCTAAACAGAGAATTCTCCCTAACACTCGCCCCCCCAGACTAAGGGACAGGAGGATTTAATCCACTCCTGGATGAATCTCATACCTCTAGTCTATGACATACATCCTAGAGAGACCATCAGCATTTTGGTGGTGACACCCTGACCTGTGCTCAATGGTGAAATCAAACCCTTGCAGGCAGATCGACCATCTCAATAGTTTTGGGTTTTCCCCTTTCATTTGCATTAACCATCTCAAGGGTTGGTGGTCAGTCTGAATGACAAAAGTAGAACCATACAAGTAAGGCCTAAACTTCTTCAGAGCCCACACGATAGCAAAGCACTCTCTTTCGATTGTTGCCCACCTTGTTTCAGGATCCTTCAGCTTGCGGCTGATGAAGCAAATGGAGTGCTCCCTACCTTTCCCATCCAGTTGACTGAGTACGGCACCTATTCCTACATTTGAAGCATCTGTCTGCACAATGAAGTGTTGGCGGTAATCAGGAGCTCTGAGTACTGGGGCTTGGCAAAGAGCCTTTTTCAGGTTTTCAAAAGCCTGATTGCACTCCTCGTTCCATTTAACCTTTTTAGGAAATTTGGGCGGGGAGATGACATTCAGTGGAGAAGCTATGGTCCCATAGTTCTCTATGAAATTCCTGTAATACCCAGTGAGGCCTAGGAAGGCTCTCGCCTGGGTTTGAGTAGTCGGTGTTGTCCAATTTTGCACAGCTTCAATTTTACTGAGCAAAGGCCTTATTTCTCCACCGCCTACCTCATGCCCAAGATAGACTACCTTACTCTGTCCAATTTGGCATTTGCTCGCCTTTATGGTCAGATTGGCTCGTCCAAGAGCCTGCAAAACATCTCTCAGGTGAGTTACATGTTCTTCCCAGGAATTGCTGAACACTACGATGTCATCCAAGTATGCCATGCAGAAGTCCTCCATCCCATTCAGAACCTGGTTTACCATCCGTTGAAATGTAGCAGGTGCATTCTTCAATCAGAAAGGCATTACCTTAAACTGGTATAAACCAACGGGGGTAGAAAATGCAGTTTTCTCCTTGGCATGGTCTGTCAGGGCTATTTGCCAATAGCCTGACGTCAAGTCAAATGTGCTGAGGAACTTGGCGGCGCCAAGTTTATCCACCAACTCATCTGTTATTGGCAAAGGGTGGGCATCAGTCTTGGTGACCGCATTAAGAGCTCTATAATCCACGCAGAATCTAAGTTCTTTAGATCCGGCCTTTGGTACTAACACAACTGGGCTAGACCATGGACTAGTAGAGGGTTCCATTACCCCGAGATCGAGCATCTTGCTGACCTCACCTTTGATGTGGGTTTGTACGTTTTCTGACATGCGGTATCCTCTGCTTTTGACAGGCAGACAGTCACCAGTGAGTATGTTGTGCTGGCCCCAAGGGGTCAAGCCTGGTGAAAGCGAGAACAGAGAGGCAAACTGATTCAACATAGATTTGCACTCTTCTTGTTGCTCAGGTGTCAGATTGGAGTAGAGATTCACTCCTTCAATTTTTTCATCTAAAGGACGCCTCTGAGGAGATCCGGAAGAGCTTCACTCTCTTCTTCTTCCTCGGATGACACTAGAAGCAACGCTCCTACATCAGGTCGCGAGACATACGCTTTAAGTCGGTTGGTGTGAAAGACTGTCGGAGCCTCCTTGGGATTGCCCAAGTCCACCAGATAGTTAACATCTCCGAGTTTACCCACTACTCGGTACGGTCCCATCCACTTATCTTGCAAGGCCCTCTGCCTTGTTGGGATCATAACGAGAACGAGCTGGTCTTGAGCGAACTCAACCATGTTAGCCTTTTGATCGTGCCAGTGCTTGACCAATGCTTGTCCAGCTTTCAAGTTATCGCTTGCTTCCGTCATCATGTGTGACATTCTCCTCCGGAGACCTATCACGTAGTCAGTCACTCTGACTGGCTTGGGGGAAGGAGCACTCGCCAACCCCTCCTTAATCAGGGCCAATGGACCTCTGACGGGATGACCATAGAGTAGTTTGAAAGGAGAGTAACCTACTCCCTCCTGAGGGACTTCTCTATAAGCAAAGAGAAGGCATGGCAGTAGAAGGTCCCACTTACACTTAAGGGGTTCCTCTAAAGCACCTATCATGCTCTTCATGGTTCGGTTGAACCGTTCTACCAACCCATTGGTTTGTGGGTGGTAAGCTGTTGAGAACTTGTAAGTAACTCCACAGGTTTTACACATGGCTTTCATGTAGTGGGACATAAAGTTTGACCCCCTGTCAGAGATTACTTCCTTAGGAAACCCGACCCTAGAAAAAATACCAAGGAGGGCCTTAGCCACAGCCGGAGCTGTAACAGTCCTCATAGGAATTGCCTCAGGATACCTAGTAGCATGGTCTACTACAACAAGTATAAACCTGTTGCCTGAGGAGGTTGGAGGATCAAGGGGACCAACAATGTCAATCCCTGCTCTCTCAAATGGGACTCCCACAACTGGGAGAGGCACTAAAGGTGCCACATTCTTGGAGCCAACCTTACCAGAGGTCTGGCAGGTGTGGCAGCTCCTGCAGTGTTTTTCTACTTCAGCCCCCATCTTTGGCCAATAGAAATATAGAGAGAGCCTTTCCTTAGTCTTCTTGAAACTCAGGTGACCAGCCAAAGGAATCTCGTGGGCTAACTGCAAGAACTGTGGTCTGTTCTCTTGGGGTACTACAAGTCGTTTGTAGTCTCCAGGTGCAGACTCGGTCGGTTCACTGTAGAAGAGGCCATCTTCCCAGTGCAACCTGTATTTCCCAGGCTCTTGCCCTTCAGCCTGAGCTTCTGCCTGGTGGGGAAGACCTTCCAGAGTTGGACATTCTCTCTGTCCCTTACTGAAGTCTGCCCTGCTGGGTCCACCTTCTGCCAGTAAAGACTGCAGCTCAGGATGGTCAACAGGATCCAGATCTCCAATGAGTTCCTGGCCTTCCATTAGCTCTTCCTCAGAGTCTAATTCTACCACGCAGGGTTGTACCTCCCTCTCAGCCTCGGCTGGAGGTGGAGTTACGGGTGTGACTTTGGACATCCGCGGGGAAGTCCGTGTCGGCTGAACTGGAATGCTGGCGGCTGGTTTTGGGATAGAAGTCTTAGGTTTCCCTTTCGCTTCTGATTTCTTGGAGAGAGCGGCCGACAATTCCAGTGGAGCAGGAGTGATTTCTTTCTTCATCATCTCCTGGAGAGTACCGCGCATGGTCCTCTCTCTTGCGGGTCTGGTTAGCTCCTGTAACCGTTTACTAGGAGGTCTGGGAGTATGCGATACAACTCCGAGAGTTTTCAAATCGTTACCCAACAGTACGTGTCCTGGTACCGCACTCTGTATGCTGACAGGTATCTTCACAGTCATGTCGTTACACTGGATGAGAACTGGTAATTGGGGAAGCATCTGCACAGGCCCTCCAGCTAACTTGGTGAGGCGTTTGGGTGCCTTAGCAACATCCTCAGCCTGAAAAAACGATTTATCCACCACAGTTATGCTGGCCCAGTGTCCCTAATGGCAGGCGTCTCCTGACCATTCACCTGGACACTGTCCTTATAATACTCTTTAGTATTATCGGGGATAGAATTATAGACATCTAAATTCTGTTGTTCCCACAACCCCAGAGATACTAAAGAAACGCTGGCTGAGACTCCAATGGGTTCGTCAGCTAGCAGTAGTAAGTTTCCACTTGCCATTTGGACTTCCTCCTCTGGAGCGAAGGCTAAGGAGACAAGCTGGACCCCTGAAGGTTTACCCTTACATCTGGGATCTCCTTTCATGTGATCAGTCGAGCCACAAACAAAGCATTTACCGAATGCTTTCTGGAATGGTGGCTTGTTCTGACCTCCTTCCGGTTTGGCACCAGAAGACACACTATTCTGCTGTGGTTTTCCCGGTGGCTTACCCTTCTGGTTTTGTTTGGGGCCCTCTTTGAAATGTGAGTTATTAGAATTCTCTTTTGAGTCTTTTTTAGGCTGTTTTCCCTCTTCCTTTTTCTGAGTTGCCCCAGAATCCTTATGAGTAGCCCTGTTGGCAATCCACAAGTCAGCAGCCCTAGCTAGCGCCCTGGAATCCAATTCCTTCGAATCAGCCAAGTGCTGTCTGAGCTCAGGAGAACAGGCATCATAAATAGACTCCAACATAAAAAGATTTCTCATACCCTCATAAGTGTTCACTTTGTAACCCTTAATCCATCCCTCTAAGTTTTTCAACCCTTCACTCACCCAGGTAGCCCAAGGGGTACCATCATGCTTTTTGAGGGTTCTAAACCTCTTATGATACTGGGAAGGGGTCTTCCCGAATCTAGCTATCAAAGCTAGTTTCACACTTTCGTAATCCGTCTTATCCGCCTCCCCCAACTCCATTACCACATCAGTCGCAACAGGAGGGAGCCTAGAGAACAACCAGGGAAGCAAAGCATTCCCGGTGATGTCCTGGAGCACATGATTGTATTCAAACAGTTTCAACCAATCCAACACATCCAATCTCGGTTCATACATACCCACTAATTCCTTCGGCATCCGGGGACTTTTGGGACTAGAGCTCCTAGAGGAACCAGAGGAGAGAGAAGCATTTTCCATAGACAACTTTTTCATCTCTAACTCGTGATTAAGTTCTATTTCTCTGAGTCTTAACTCAGCTTGCTTCTGCTCAGCCTGGGCATTCATCCATCTGAACTCGAGCTCTTGGTTTCGTTCAGATTGAGCCAAGAACCGTTTGTATTCTAGTTCTAGCTTCATTTTTTCAAGTTCAAAATAAGCAGAGTTACTTGTGGGACCTGGTATGGGCCCCGTAGGCACAGCTGGTAAGGCAGGTAGAGGAGCAAGGGGAGACAGTTTCGTTAGCCTCTCCGTCCTCGTCAGCCTCTTCATCGCTATCATCAGAATTACGATTCAGATCAACACCATTACTGTCGTCTACATTCGCTGGAGAGATTGGTTCCTCTGAACCAGTACCCAGACTTTGGTTCGCCAGCAATCTCTCTATTAGTTCTAACTTCTTGCCTCTTACAGGGAGATTCTCTTGCCTACAGAGAGCTCGCAGACTCTCAGTATTTTCACCTGACAAGGACTCTTGACTGTAAGTTTCCATCGTAGACATGTTTTTTTGAAAGTTGCTTTTTGTGCAAAGTTTTGTGGTTAGTTATCCTACAGAGTCGAAAAGCACTCTAAACTGTATACTCGATACAAATCCCACCGCTGTACACCAGTGTTAGGCGGACACCTGTGCAGTTCCCTCTGGGACCACTGCAAAAGATTTAGGACTACAGGCGTTTGGCGGTGAACCCACTTGGTAGCAGTCTGTACCACACAGATTCACTTGGTAGCTGTGGCTGAGCAGTCAGACTTCCCTCAAGAAGAGTTGACCAGTATGTGGAGTATACAAAATAGGGCAATTCTTCACAGCAAGACAAGCAAACACGCAATGAGGCTTAGTGTAAAGATATTAAGGCATTTATTTATAACGAAACATCTATGGAAAACACTATGGCAAATTCACGGCAAACAAATCAAACACAATTACTCTACGAAGTAGAAAACGATCAATCCCCCTAGCAATACTTCGACAACTGTAGGTTCTACCGGTACCACTTATTTTCAGACAGAGGTGTATACATCAACCTAGATGACACTCGAATATTAGTTAGGACGGGAGAGAAAAAGATAGGCAGGTTATGAAATCAACACAGTTCAATCCTTCGCGGATAAAATGCAAGGCAGGAAGGCAAGAATCACAATTGATCATAAAGTTCAGAGGCCAGGCCCACTCGGAGAGAGGCAAGGCGCGATGTCCCAAAAAGTCTCTAGTGGAGATGCATTCAAGTCTTTGTAGCAAATTGTTATCGGCAGATTGAACCAGTTCAGAACAATAAAATGAGAAAAGCTTGGAGGCGACCCAACGGAACGGAGAGGATTAAGACACCTCACTCGAACCGATCGAAAGGGAAGCCAGGCGGACACGGTACCTTGTTGTGGAGGGCAGCTCCGGCGGGGGCAGTTGTTCCTGGTGGTGGATGCACGTCGGGTCTTTGCCAAGAGTAGAGATGATCTCGTCGTCGAAGAAAAGTGAAGTCCGGTGCACCACGAGGGAAAAGACCAGGCGCGGAGTGCTCCGTCACAAGGCACCACCTTTTGGTCGCGGTACAGGGGTAGTGGCTATCCGGTTGCCGAGGTGCTCTGCATGGGCAATTCGACCACTCCGTCCTGAGGCGAATAAAAAGCAAAGGGGACTGGTTGTTCCCACCAGTCAGGGGAAGAGACTCTCCGGCAGGGAGATCTCCTCTGTCGTCGGGAAGTGGTGAGTCGGTTCCGCAGGGCTCCACCGGAGGTGTCGTCGTGCAGGTCAGCTCAGCAATACCCTCGTCGGATTCTTAGGTCCTGTGGCGACTTCTGAAGATCCAGTCCCAAAAGCCCTGCTTTTATGCAGAAAACCCCCATTCATTCAGCCTAGCTGTCAATCAACACATGCTAAGTGGTGAGCGGGAAGGCTCACCACTTGGGCCAATCACTCCAGAGTGCGACCGGAGTTGGCAAGGCAACTCGGTCCAGGGTGCCTAAACCCCCTCCCACACCCCTGCGGTAACCCAGACAGAATGGCACCACTTTGGAGGGTCTCTGTACAGGGCCCGCCAAAAGTGGAACAAAGGGCTCGACCTTTGGTTTAGGAGTCACAGAGACAAACACAGACGCCATTTTACAAACCGAGTTCTGGCAGAAAATACCATCCGATAAACTTATTTAAGATAAGTAGATCGGTGGTCCGTTAGAGATTAACGAGAAAAAGTATCAATCTCCAACAATGGGACGAATCGCATAGGGTTATGTTCGGGGTCGAACATAACAAGTAGTTTCCACTGCCACCAGCCAAAACTCGACGAGGGGGGACGGGACAGTGCCCCCTCGAGTAACAGATCTAGGAGTAATCGAATTACCCCTACTAGTACGTCCAAAATAAGATGGTTTGTACTAGTTCTGTTAGTAAATTTAGGTCTAGTAAAGCCAATGGTGACTTTACATGCCCGGGGAGACAGTAGTCAGTCCCCGGGTATGGATTCTATGGTTGGGGTCCGCTAGGACGCCCCAGTGTTACGGCACGTAGGGTGCGGTGTAACACACATAGAAAAACATATGAGACCCTATGGAGTAAAAGACCCCATAGCCCATCGAACACATTGACATTTCAAAGGAATTACACACATACATGTCCAAGAGTGGGAGAAAAAGAGTCTCACTCTTGGCAGGATGGAAAAAACAAACTCCAGAAATCCAGCAAAGCTGCTGGGGGACTCACTAGGTTAGGAAATTCAGCCTAAACAGAGCATTCTCCCTAACACTCCTCTGGTGCAGACCCACTGCCAGTCACCAGAGTCAAGTTGTAATTTGAGGCACGCTTAGCCTTAGCGCTACGTTTGAGTTCTTTCCAACGCATTTTGCACTCTTGCGTCGTGCACACCTCAGGGCCGAATGCACTCACATGTTCCGCAACTTGCTTCCAGTGGGTATCAGGGTGGGCAGCCGTAGCATGTCATGGCTGTGGTCCTGCACGTAGTCCAGGGGAAGTCCAGTTCCTGTTTGCAGAAAGGCTTCTTCCTCGACGTGCAGGAGGTTGTGGCTTTGTTTGGGGTCCCAGCCTGTGCTGCAGGTGCAACCTTCCTCCTCTTATATTGTGGCGCAGACCTTGGCTGGCTAATGCCGCCCTGATCAGTATGGCTAGTGGGTTCGGTGGATTGAGCCAAGGGAGTGGCAGGTGGAGGGACGACCAAAGGCCTGACTTGTGTCAGTGGCAGCAGGGTGCCCTCTAATGGACCCTGCATAGCAACGCAACTGTCCTGGTTGGCAGACTCACAACCAGGGTGTTGTTGGGTGCATCTGCCCTGCACTTGCCAACACCCGGCTGTTCGGGGCTGCAGATGACATAATTGCCCCAGGGATACGTGTCTTGGTCAGGGCAGCCCTGCGTGCCCCTACGGTTTCCCTCCTGGCCTGTTGGAAATCTTCCAAGGGCTCTTCAAGTGCCAACGCAGCCTGCGCTGGCAGACCCTGAGCCTGGGTGGTGGTTTCCACAGCTGCACCTGCAGCTACCACTACCCTTGAGCCCGTGGCAGTCGATGAAACGGACAGCCTGGTCACACGGGCACCAGTGCCAGATGCAGAAGCTGCATCTACTGAAACCACAGGGGGTGGTGGCATGACTGCACCAACACATGGCACAACATCGTGCTCAAGTGGAGCACCCCTGCCTCTTCCCGCTCTGCGGCCACCCTGGACACCCTGGAGTCCCCCTACTCCCTTGTCACCCCAGCCACGTCCCCGACCACGCCCGCCATGAGGAGGACACCCAGTTGAGGCGCCCCCCACCTTTGGTGGCCTCCCAACCATGGCACAGATGTAGTAGTGCCAGCACAGATGGAGTAGTTCCAATGGGAGGTGTACACCACAATTGACCTGGGCAATTGGGGTGAAGGGGGTGGGATGCAAGATGTTAACAGCCCCCATGCACCTGCAAGGCTGTATGTGACCCCGGTGATGTAGTGAAGGGTCACGCAACGCTCAGGCACCCCAAAACTGCAGTAAAATCGTGCACGCAACCCTGCAGCCTATGTGCATGGAATCAATCTCTCGCAGTACACGGTGGCACCCAGTAGCACTAAAAACGCATACGCGTGGGACACGCAAACTACTATGACCTTGTAAATGGGTGCGATACACAGGGGCACCTGCAGTGGGAAAAATAGCGTGCGCGACTCATCGTCTGGAGAGCGCGATGCAGAAAAACACGCGTAGCCAATACCCCCGTCAAAAGAAGAGATATGTCCTTGATAGCTGTGAAGTTCTGATGGCACGCGAAACAACACGAAGCAGCAACACACGTCGGTCTCCACGAAAGGCACGTACAGCGAACTGCTGGCCCAGCTCACCTTTAACCCGTGTTGAGGGAAACGCCCGCGCGCATCACGTCACTTACGCGCGTAGGCCCTTTCCTCGGATTACACGCATTCACACGCGGATGTGCAGTTTTTTCACACGCCCTGAACCACTATGCCCACGTCACGAGGGAAACGCCCACACGCGTAACGTCACAGACACGCTTACGCGCTAATGGCCTTTCCTCGAATTACACGCTGACGTGCAATTTTTTCAAGTGCCAAATCACTCCGTATCAAGCTGGCCACACGAAAATACACAGAAGACCATGCTCCTGCCCAGAAGGCTGAATTACTGCCCCCCAGAGCCCCAGGCACGCTCCCACCTGCCATCTGCTGCTGCCTGACTGCCTGCTGCCCACGTGCCCTGCTATTTGCAGCCTGCATGTCAGTCAGGGGTGCAGTTGCTCTGACCCACCCTGCTGGAACCGAAGACTCCCGACTGGGATACCATCGCTCCACAGCCCAGCCCCAGGACCTAGTTGCCCACCCACTCCTGCCTCTGGGGTTGCCATGTCTGGCACAACACCATCTGGCACCACTGGCAACCCCCAGCCAGAGAGACAGAGGGCCACCAGCTTCAGTGCCAGGGAAGTTGGTGCCCTGGTGGAGCAAGTCCTGGGGCAGTATGATGCCCTCTTTGGAAGTACGTGCGCCGACTATGAAGGACGGACCAGGATCTGGATTGACATCGTGACTGCCATCAACGCGGAGGGGGTGGCAGTCCGCGACTTACAACATGTCAGGAAGCACTGGGAGGACTTCAGGTCCAGGACCCTCAACAAGGCCTGGCGCCTCTCGAAGGCAGTGGATGCCAAGGGCCACCTGTCTGACCACCAAATGAGGGTCCTGGAACGCATATGCCCAGCGCTCCACGTCCAGGTCTTTGGGAGGCAGACCCGTCTGGAGTCGAGCGGTAAGAGCACATGCATACTGATTGGACACTGTGCGTGTCGTGGTGTGCCAGTAGTGTGCAGGTTGCACATGTGTTTTTGTAGGGCCATGTAGGGATGTGTATGAACATGGGTGTGAGGCTGCCACATGTGAGTCCTCTCAGGTGTGAGACACATCAATGGTGTATGTGTTGGTAAGCATGCTGGGCAAATGCAGGTGTGGGAGCACACATGTTTGAATTTCTGTGTATGTACGTTGGCATGGTTGTGATGTCACACATGGATGGTGGCTCCTGCTGCATGTATCTGCACTGTGTACATGTGCATGTGTGTGTGTTTGACAAGTGTGCAACTGTGAAGCAACTTGGATGCATGTGACACTGACATGTAGAAGGCTGAATGCCAGATGTGACATGGATAGGCGATCTCATCACTGTGACAGTTGGTGGACATTTACACATGCATGTAAGTGTGGTGGCGTGTGTGCATGTGTTGTCCACTCCCCGTGTTTCATGTGACGTCAGGCTCACCTTCGGATGCTCATGCTGTTGTATGTGTATGGATGGTGCCGGCTGGTGCAATATTGCTGTGGAATTGCTCATGTATGTGAGTACAAATGACATGTGTGTTGGGGAGTGTGATGCCATGTCTGAAGTATGACACTGCCACTCATGTACAACTGTCTTGTGTGTATCAGTCCATTGTACAGTGCTCTGATGCCTGTGTTTTATCTCTCCCTGTCTGCAGCGTCAACTGATGAAGAGGGCGGAGAGGGTGCTGTGGAGCACAGCGGCAGGGATTGCACCACCAGCCGGCGACGCAAGGCCCAGCTCCCATCCCAGATTGTCATCTTGTCGGGGAGTGAGGAGTCTGGTGCCAAATCCCAGGCCGCAGCTGCCGAGGGTAGGTCCAAGAGGCGGATGTCAGAGGTGGACTCCTTGGCAGCTGAAGGGGCAGCTGAGACCCCACAGGGTCCGATGGAGGAAGATGGCACGGAGTCATCCAGGTTGGTGGGGGGTTTGGTGGAGGAGGAGGCCGCGGAAGGGACACACACAGGGTCTGGGGGTGGGGATTCCACTGGTGCTACTGGTGCAGTGCAGGGGCAGGGACAGGAGGCAGCACAGGCAGCCGCAGAGGTGCCTGTGTGTAATCCTGTCTCTGATCCTGTCACTGCATCATCTGGCACCAGCAGGGATGCCTACGTCCAGACCCGTTTTCAGGGAGGGGATGAGCGCACAACAACTGGCCTTCCTCTCCCTGCGGACATGGCTATCCGGGACCGTGTTGAGCCTGTCCTGGCTGGGATAGCGTTGCGTCAACGGGGCATTCGAGGTGACCTGCATTCTTTTCGTGGAGAGACTGCACGTCGTCTTGCATGCCTCTTTGACCACGTTGACCTACTGGGACGGGTCACTGGTGCTGGATTCCTCCGTGTGCTGGACCTTCTTGCGACCCCCTCCTCACCTGAGCCCCCTATGCGGCAGTCGTCCTCCATGCCATCTTCCCACCCATGTATCACCTAGGTACCCTGTGGAGCTGCCTCTGACCCAGCGGCCAGGCTGGTGGAGGACACATCCCTGCCACAGTCGGGAGTCGGACGTCCAGTAGGGGTGGCCACCAAAACAACTGCACCCCACCCGGAGGAGGACCTGCAGGAGGCAAGAGCCAGGGCGCAGGTACAGGCACAGGCACAGCAGCTGCAACATGGTGGGAGCAATGATGGCTCGGGGCCTTCAACATCTGAGGGGCAGGCATCGGCCATAGGGCAGGAGGACACAGGATTTCAAGTGTCTTCCGTGTGGCAGCGGTTGAGCCAGGCCATAGATGCGGAGCGGCAGCGAGCGGAAGAGGCATGGCTCACAATGGTCAGGGCGGAGAACTCCATGCAGAGGGCCCTGAGGCGGGCCGAGTGCCTCGAGGCAATTCGCAGGGAGTTGGAGGTGAACATGTCATCGTCCCTGCGAACCCTCGGGGCCATGGAAGAGGACCGCCTCCAGGACATTGAGCGGGAGTTCGATGATGCCCTGGCCCGGGACATCCAAAAGTGAGCTGTTGGACTAGCCCGCTGCCATTGTAAATAGTTTTTAGAGTTAGGTTTCCTTTTCCTCTGATTTGTGGTGAATGGACTATGCCACATACATTTGTATATAGTTTTTTTATTAGGTAGTTTCTTAGGTAGGTTTCATTTCTTTCGTTGGGCTCACAGACCCTTGACAATGGATGCCCCTCACTGCTGGGGGGTGGTGGTGCTGGGGGACATGAGTGGGGGCCTGCTGGCAGGTGCCCCTCACTGCTGGGGGGTAGGGGTGCTGGGGGACATGAGTGGGGGCCTGCTGTAGGTGCCCCTCACTGCTGGGGGGTGGGGGTGCTGGGGGACATCAGTGGGGGCCTGCTGGCAGGTGCCCCTCACTGCTGGGGGGCGGGGGTTCTGGGGGACATGAGTGGGGGCCTGCTGGCAGCTGCCCATCAATGGTGTGTGGGTGGGGGCGCTGGGGGACATGAGTTGGTGATCACTAGTGCAAGGTGACATGTGGCTTGGCTGGGGGGCATGCCCATGGTGGATGGGCTGCCTGCGGGACATGACCAGGGGTGCCGGGTAGTCCCCTGTGGTGTGGGCTGCCTGCAGGGGCCATGGAGGGGGTAGAGGGCACACCTGGGAGGATCCACACTGGCAATTCACGTGTAGGACTCCCTGCGCACCCCCGAAATACACGACCCCACTCTGACAGCAAAATCGCATGTGAAACTTCCCGCAAACCCCAGTTATCCACGTACCCCACTCGCACAGGGCCAATCGCGTGTGAAACCTCCCACGAACCCCAGTTATACATGTACCCACTCGCACATTGCCAATCGCGCGTGAAACTTTCCGCGAACCCCAGTAATACACCTACCCCACTCGCACAGGGCCCATCACGTGTGAAAATTCCCACGAACCCCAGTTATGCACGTACACCACTTGCACAGGGCCTATCGCGTGTGAAACTTTCTGCGAACCCCAGTAATATGCGTATGCCACTCGCACAGGACCTATCGCGTGTGAAACTTCCCGCGAACCCCAGTTATACACGTACCCCACTCGCACAGGGCCTACCACATGTGAAGCTCCCCGTGAATCCCAGAATTACCCGTGCCCCGCTCGCACAGGGCCTACCGCGTGTGAAAACCCTGCAAACCCCAGTATTACACGTGCCCCGCTCGCACATGTCCTACCGCCTGTGAAAGTCCCTGCGAACCCTAGAAATTCACGTATTCCGCTCGCACAGGTCCTACCGCGTGTGAAACTCCCCATGAACCCCAGAAATACACTTACCCCGCTCGCACAGGGCCTACCGCGTGTGAAACATCCCGCGAAAGAGCGGGGTATGTGTATTTTGAGGGGTGAGCGGGGAGTTTTACACGCGATTGGCCTAGCGTGGGCAGGGTACGTATATTCTGAGGAGTGTGCAGGGAGTTTTACACGCGTTTTCGTGGTTGGGGGGCTGTATGCTGGTCCACTGGCCTGTGCGCCATGTACTGGATTTGTGCGCTGTTCATGGCGCACGGGGCGGGGTTGGGGGCGTAACTGGCGCTGCTGCAGGGTCGCTGCGCCACTCTGTGCCACGGCTGCTTAGGGATGTTAAAATCCATGAATACTCTGTGCCCGAAATGGGTTTTGGAGCACGCGGCTGGCGAACACTGCTGCATGCGCACACTGTGTGTCAGCCGCGTGCGCCACTTGTGTGCTGATTTCTATGAATGACCCCCTAAGTGTCGTGGGATGTTCATAAATAAATGAAATAGGTGTGTCCTGAGGACGCTGGGTGTGTCCTGAGGATGCTGTCCGTATTGTCCGTAGGCAAGTTGAAATTGTTCTAAGAACATGTGTCCTGGGATTTTCGTAAATAAACAAAATGGGGGTGTCCTGAGGACACTATACCTGTCCATACTGTTCGTAGGCAAGTTGGAACTGTTCTAAAAACAAATCAAGAGTCCTGGTATGTTCATAAATAAACGAAATAGGTGTGTCCTGCGGATGCTATGCCTGTCCGTACTGTTCGCAGGCAAGTTGAAACTGTTCTAAAAACACCCATCTTGTTCACGGACATTAAAAGTGCCCATGTGGCATAGTTGAAATGTTTGACTCTATGAGTGTGATATGCTGTGGTGGTTGTGGCCAGGGTATAGAGTCTTTGGAGCATGGCGTATGGCCACGCACCCAAGGCTCAATGCCCTGGCCACAAACACTGCAGCATAGCACATCCAGTCTTGGGTGCATGGACGAGATCAAATTTATAAGCAGCGAAGTTATAAGCTATGATGTGTGTGGTATGCTGCGGTGGTTGTGGCCAGGGCCTAGAGTCTTGGGTGCCTGGTCAAGACCAAATTTATAAACAGTGAAGTTATAAGTCACTGTGGGTGTGGTTTGCTGTGATGGTTATACTTATTATAATATACCTACTGTTTGGTTTAGTAACTGGAGTACATGTATTCCTTGTTAATTTCTGTGTTAAAAGAAAAGAGCATGTTAGTATTGGTATTTTGTAATGACTTATAACATGGAATAATCAACTTTTTTTTTTACCCTCATATTTAGATTACAAATCAGTGTACTGTGCAATTTGCTCAGTTTCTGTGTTTGTTGCTAAAATCATTGGGTCTGTGGGAAAAAAAAAACATGTTGGATTAACAAAACCCTTTTTTATGCTACAGTCTATTTGTTTGTTTGTTTTCAGTGTCCACTTGTTGTTTCTGGCTAATGTTCTATATGTTGGCTTGTTGCAGATTTTTGGAGCAGTTAGATATCTGTTGACATATTGCAACTGTCTATTTTTTGTTATAATGAAGGGGTATTGATTTATCTGTTTGGATATTGTAAAATCTTGGGGCAGTTAGATACCAGTTGGCGTATTCTAACTGTCTATTTTATGATATCATGTAGTGGTATTGATTTATCTGTTTGGTTATTGAAAATCCTGGGGCAGTTAGATACCAGTTGGCATATTCTAACTGTCTATTTTATGATATAATTTAGTGAAATTCATTTATCTGTTTAGTTGTTGTAGAATCTTGGGGCAGTTAGATACCTGTTGGCATATTCTAACTGTCTTTTTTTTTATATAATGAAGTGGTATTGATTTATCTGTTTGGTTATTGAAAATCCTGGGGCAGTTAGATACCAGTTGGCATATTCTAACTGTCTATTTTATGATATAATTTAGTGGTATTCATTTATCTGTTTAGTTGTTGTAGAATCTTGGTGCAGTTAGATAGCTGTTAGTATATTTTAACAGTTTATAGTTTTTTTATAGAAGTTTTGTTACTGTTTAAGTACAGTTTAGTTAATACATTTTGGTTTTAAGAAGATTAAATACGCGTTTGTAAGATTTGCAGGTAATCTCTGCTTTAGAGTAATGGCACTGTCATTACATTCAAACCATTAACATTTTTATTTTATATATGCAGTATAGTGACCTGCATTCGTTGTGTCTCCTGTGTGGTAGATTATACCTATTGTTGTGAAGGTTTTCTTACCAAGTGATACTTGACCATGTGTGAATCCAGTCAGCTTGCAGTTGTTTTTGGTACCATCTGCATTGTAACATAGAAGCATTAGTATTACGTATTTACTATGTGTTTGTATTACTAAGGTGGAGCGATTATCCGAATTGCAGGTAGTACATAATCTACCATGGTTCGCATTTTGTACAAGTTGCTGAAATGGAACAGATTCACAATTAGGTATTGATACATACACAAAGCGCTCATTGGGGATTTGTTCTTGTGTCACATTGTTGCAGAGAGTGCATGTATGTTCCCACATGTATGAAATCTGGAAGATTTCATTTATAGGTATGTTTTTGTTTTCCAGTACTTGTAGTAAGTACATTAGAAATTCTTGTGGATCTTCCTGTGAGTTTATAGTGAATTTCACGATTCCAGCACAGTAGTCCAATTGTTGTCTTATTCCATAAACACTATACGTGTTTTCAGGATTATTTGTTGCATTTCTATGAAGTACTAACATTTGCAAACACAATTGGTCTAAGTAAATGTTGTCAACAATTGGTTTTAATTGAAATAGAATATTCATTGCTACATTGCATAGCAACTTACACCAATTACATTTGAAAGTTTAAATGGACCAGGTAGTTCTGTATCTGAGTGCTTTTTTTTAGTAAGTCTTCCTTTTTTGAAGAAGTACCTGGTTTACTTTCCCTAATACTTTCTTTTTTGTTTGTGATACTTGATGAAATATTTTATTTTTTTGTTCTCTTTGGAGGATTTGCAGTTGCATCCTGTTGCATTTCTGTTTGATTTAGTTTTCTTTTAGTACATTTTACTTTTTGTGGAACAGGATATGTTTTTAGATGGGGGGTGTATAGTGATCGAAGTCTATTGTATTCTAAAATTCATGGAATATCAGCATTTACTTTAGCTGCATCAAAGTTGATTAGAAATAGACCGTAATAAGCGTGACAGTGCTACGTAGTTCATGCCTTCTTTAAAGACTGTGTTCCCAATGTCTATTAATGCTTTGTCTAGGGTAAGACCTTGTGATTTATGAATGGTGACTGCGTATGCAAGAGTTAGAGAAAATTGTTCCCTGCGTACATACATGTCTTTGAAGAGAAGGAATCGAGCTGTTGAGCGTCCTATCCTTTTCACGTCTGAAAGTATGTCAAAGAGAATATTGACAAACTGAATGTTGTTGTCATGTGGGTATGTTTGAAAGCCAACAACTGTACCCAGTGCTCAATTAACTAGTCCTTGATCGACGTCAAGATTACGTTTAAGCATTATTCTGCAATTTAAGGATAATTTTTATATTTTCTCCAAACCAGCTGTGTTGGAGATAGAATGTTCTAAGGTATGTAGTCTTGTTGTGACTTGTTGCCACATGGGTAGTGTCATATCATGTAGGTCCAGTTTGTCTGTGGAGCAAATTTCAATTATTGGTTGCATTTCTTTTTTCAACATTGTTTCATTGAATTTGGAACAGCTTGCAAGAGTTGGCATTAAGGACATAAAATTGACATTTTTCTATGCTAATTGTTCCATGACATCATAGCACATGAGTTATGGCCATAAAGTGCATGGATGTGCCGGGTTTTTAATATTGCTTGTGCTTCTTGAGATAGTACACCAACTCTAATACTTTTTAAAATGTTGGTGTAAGTGAGGTCTGTAGATTGGCACATGTTTTCTGTTAATTCTTTGCATTGGAAATGTTGCCAAAGGTTGACATTTCCTATGCTGCCAACAGTTTTACGGCAGAGTTTGTTTCCTAAGGTTTTAAAAATAGGTTGACCTTTCACTGGTGTCAATTGAAGATTTCTGAAAACAATAATGTGTTTTCCACCAAAGAGCGCTTCGTAGTTTGTTTTAAGTACTTAATGTAATCTGAGGTGAATCAAAGGTGAATCAAAGGTGAATCAAAGCCAATCAAAACCATGCTCACTTCATCTATTAGTAGCATTTTCATTTGTTTTAACACTCTGCGTAGTTCCATTGCAGCTTCTGTAGAAAGTTTGCAATATTCTAATTTATTTTGGTGTACTACTGGAAGGAGTAGTAATCGGTGTAAAGTGATACTGCCTATGTTGTAGGCAGCTAAACATGTGGGGGCAGTTACAACAGCTGACAGTTTGTTGTTTGTCAATTGTTGAAGGAACTTGCTGATGATTTTGATTAAGAATGTTTTGCCTGAACCAGCGTCACCACTGATGTATAGTAGTAGTGGTTTGTAATTTTGGCAGGTACATTCTTTATTTTCATGTTGTACACCATGTGCAATTTCTTTTGTTACTTCTTGAAAAATGGTACGCTGCTCTTTGTTCAATTTAGATTGTAGTACAGTTAAGTCTTCTGTATCTTCTTCATAGTGACACATGGTGTTCTCTACTTCTGTCATAGCTAGTTCTGCCTCATTTGCTATTAGTGGCTGTCCCAGTGGTCCTTGGCTTCCTGTTACAGAAGGTTGACTACTGTCGGGAGTGGCCTTATCTAGTTGGGCCTAGAGTTCTTCTTCGTGTTGCTGTTCATTGTGCAACATTGTTTTTGTACTGTGTAAAGGTTACATCGGTGATAATGCTTTCATTTCCTTTGAAAGCGTCTTCATAGGAGTCATAGTTTTATAGTATCTCTTCTTCTTTTCTCCATGGTTTAAAAAGTTGCAGCAAGGACATGTAATATAGTTCTTTATCTTGAGGAGTTTTTAATGACAATTTGATATGATTAATTAAGCTTGGTTTGGTAAGTTTCACTAAGCTGCCTTCACAATTTGTCACTCTATATCTACCTTTTTTCCATTGGGTTTTATATTATTTTTGTATGTGAAGTTTTGGGCTATGTGGTATAGACACATGGTTTCCAAAGTGGTACTCCTGTTTGGGTAGTATGTGTCTAGTAAATTGTTTTTCAAAATGTCTTGGCTATTGTTTCTATGTTGTTTTATGATTTGAGAACTCTTTTTCTAGATTTAGCAGGACCAAGACTTAGCCATACTATATTTTCAGATTTTCCATACAAAGCAGTACCGGTTAAACGATCTGCAGCTTCAAAGGAGCCATATTCTCTACCGGAGACCATTTTTATGCCTAAGCTGTACAATTTCTGACATAGTGTTTTGTCTGATGATAGGTCATTCCAGAGGTCTTCAAGCTCTGTTTTTTCTGCTTTTGTTAAGTAGGCTGTAACATATTGTGCAACTGCAGTGGAATTGTCTGCAATGTACTGCACATCTGTGTTTGCATTCCATAAGATGGCAATGATTGCATTGTAATCATTGATATATTTTGCATTGTCTGTTCTTTTTATGTAATATGTGTTTTTAGGTGATTTACCTTTAATACTATGGCCCTCATTACAACTCAGGCGGTAAGGGGTTTACGGCGCCGTAAACAGCGCCGACCCTTACCGCCTGAGTACGAGGTCCCTTAGCGCCATGGCGGACTTAACACCTGCTTTTAGCAGGTGTTAAAATCCATGGCGCTAAGGGACCATGGAGTTAATTACGCCACCGTAATTTACGGTGGCGTAATTAACGCCATCCCCACTCCCATTATGCCCTATGGGGCAAAAATGGGAATGGGGAAGGGTAAATGGGGATTGGGGACTTACCGCCCCGCCAAGGTCGGAATGGGGCGGTAAGTCCGCCAACCACCATGGCGTAAACGTAGTTTACGCCATGGTGGTAAAGTCACGGCCCAGGCGGTAACTTACCGCCTGGGTCGTAATGAGGGTCTATGTCTAACTGAAGACATGAAGTTGTTCATTTCACCTGTTTCTGTAACTGGTCTAGGGAAACCAAAGCAGCATTTGGTGTAATATTTCCCTTTGTTTTTGTATTTGCGACAACAATATTTGCCACATTTGTGTCTTTGAAATTGAACAATTTGTGCATGAAGATCACTATTTGTTGTTTCCGATGGAATTTCACAAGTGACATATTTTTCGATAAACTGTAAAACAGTGGCATCACTGTCTTGACCATATTTTGGAGCATCTTTAATCCATAAAAGCATGTGGATATGTGGTGCTCCTCTGGCTTGGTATTCTTTTCTCCAAAAGAAGTGTTGCACTTGTCCGAGGGGAGGAACAGTTTTATTACAAATAAAGTGTAGCATAGCAATGAAACAATGATGGAAATATCTTGAAACATTAACAGGATCTAGCGAGCAATGTTCTCCGGGTGTTAGTATATCTATGTTTGTTTTGTTTTTGTTTGCTATGCGTAGGAAATCATGTAAATCTTCCCATGCATTTTCTGCAAAACTTAATGTAACAAACGTGGGTGCGCCAAGGTTTCTTATCATCCAACGTAAATCTCTGTGACGTCAGAACCAGTACTCTTTAGTACCACGCATGTTTGCTAACAGATTTCTAATGCTTGATTGTAAAACCTCATCTTTTTCTTGGAATTTTTGTATTAATAGCGTAGCTGACATATTTTGAAAGTGGATTCCTGATTTCAATGTGTGTGCAACTCCGTAACATAGAGTTGCTAGTTCACTTTCAAAGAGTAGGTGGAATATGTATTCCACATTTTGTCTAAATCTGGGATCTTCAGAATACATTTGTAATGAGCGGTATTCTGATGCTGTTATCTGAATATGTCTATCATCGTACCTTCCTCCTTTGCCAGTAGGAAAGAGAAGTGGAAAAGCACGTGCTTCTATATTTTTTTCCCATATGCTGATTGGTGATCCTTTAGTTTGTCGCATTTGCTACGTTTCTAGTGCATCATCTATGGTGTCATTAAAGTGTAATGGAGGAATTGTATAATGGTCTAAAATATTGGATACTGTAGCAGGATCTAGAAGTTTAAATTGACCAGTTTCTGGTGACTCTTGAATTATTTCAGTTGTTTCCCTTCAGTTTTCTTCAATATTTATTTCTTTTTAGCATTCATTATTGTCTTTTAGATATTGCAAGGCTTGTCTAACTTTATGTAGGTCTACGAGTTGTTGCCAATTTTTTAAAATCTTTTGTAGGTACACCATTTACTAAGATAATTGAAGATTGCTCTATTGGACATTGCACTCACAGAGTGTGCACATTTTCTTTTAGATCTAATGGTAAATAAACTACTTTGCCATGAATGCCTTTCACCAATTCAGAGGGAGGTAATTTAGCTGTTTTTGGTTAAAGGCGTATTATCGCTTGAAATGAGGGCACTGTTTGAATTATGATGCTCTCACATAAATTGAGTTGTTGGAGGGGTTTTGCTAGTGGAAATAATTCTAAATTATTTGTGATAGCACATGAAGGAGTTTGGTTGTTGTGAAGTTTTGTAGTGCAGTAACTGCAAATTATTAATGGGTCAGTTATTTCATATTTGTTTTCTGCTATAAGGTAGAGAGCTAATTCAAACCATTTGGAATCTTCATTGTCTTCTATTTTGTATGTTACGTCTATAGTTTTTGTGTTACTTTTATAAAAAGTTCTGAGGCAACACACACACATGGTTTGGTACTTCAGCAGATGTACTTTTACATTTTAGTATTTCTTTTTTGTATGTGTGTAGTAGAAGGTTGCAATGTGTAGAATTGTTGCTAGTCTGCTGTAAAGCTATTGCATTTTGTAAGTGGCTTTCATTTCCAAAATATTTTTTCTGGATATGCTCAATTTCTTCGAGTAGGTCTTTGGCTGTACAATGTAGCTAGTTCTAAAGCAGGACTTTTAGCATAGTACATTTTGTAGACTAGATTTTCTATAGTTGAATGATGTGTTGATATCATTTTGATCTAGTGGCAGGTGCTTTTGCAAATAGGTCCTGAAATGCAGGCTAATGAATGTCCTTGTAGTCCTGCGTATTTGCGCACTGGACAGGTATCCATATTTTGCAGCAGTTTCATTTTGATTTTGTCTTTGCCTTTCACATACTGATTGAGGAACTGGCTTAAAAATTTGAAAGCTTTTTTTGGGAATGTTACACATTGACGTTCATGGACATTTGTATACTGGACGTTCTGGTTCAGTCGAATGGAGAGTTAGTTTTCTGGGGATATTTTTGTAAGCAATATTTCTTGTTACATAATGGTATTATTACGTTTTTCATAACCTTGTCCACTGTTATGTATGGCAATTGTGTTTGTTTGGTTTTGTCTGTATGCTTCTTCATTAAAATATGGTGCTGTGCTCCTGGTGTGACTCCATTCACCTCCACAGATATTTAAGAAGTTATTTTTGTTGACATTCCTTTTATTGAGAAGTCTTTTTTGTAATTTAATAGATAGATTTGTTAGTGGTTTCATTCTGTTTAAAACTAAAATAAATAACTTTCTTTTCAGAACGATTGCACTGTCTATCAAAGCTTCTAAGATTAATTTTCTATGGTAGGTTTTAAGGGTTGTGCATGATTTGTCTCCCGTTTTTATAAGATTCTGAAGGACTCTTTGGCAGAAAATGTTTGCCAAAATACTTTTTTTGGTAAGGTTACTTGCTAGTATATCAAGATTTAACGAGCAGTTTTAGCAGTAGTGGTAGCTGAATTCTTGTTAATCATTTTCTTTTTTGTTTTAAATTTTGATAGAGGAGGCAAAGTTTCTGTACTGGAAGCTTGTTTCATTTCGCTAAATGACTGTATTATCTGTTTTGTTTAAACTTTTTGTACAAACTCTGCTAGAGATGGATGCTTATTTTGGACACTTTTATTTTCATTTGCTCTATTTCTGTGTTGCTTTCTGTGGACTTGCTATTTGGTTGGCATTCTTTGGGGTATGTTGACTATATGCAGCCTTTATATTTTTTTTACAATGGCCCTCATTACGACCCTGGCGGAAATCGAAAAACGATGGCGGAAATGCAATACCGCCATCGAATAGCGCTCGGTGCGACTATGACCCGTCACCGCAAAGTACGAAGCCATTAGCGACACCGTAGTGAACGCCAACGCTAACTGCACCAAGCACGCGCGCGCGCGCCATGCCAAACCGCAAACACCACCATGGTGCAACGGTACGCCAATTCCGACCCTAGCGGACATGTACCTAACGCCATCAGGCATGGCGTAATGTACCATTCCGCCATGACGAGAAGTACGGCATCGCGAATCAACCGTAAACGGCCCCACTGAGTGCCTGTACACCGCTCCCTGCCCACAAAGTACAACTCCCCGTAGGTGCAATGAAGCCACAATGCAACCATTGAAATGTACAAGTCACCCATGCATGCCAACGAACAAAAGAAACACAACAGGGGCCAATGGGAGCTGCAGGGCACAGATGGCACGAATACAGAAGCCATCCCAATGGACATGACCACAGTCCCCCACCAAGAAACGCACGCAAACACAGGCACCTGTGACCAGCAATATTCCGAAAATCACATCATTCCACCAGTCCACCTGGCTGACCGGCATCTGTCACACAAAACCCAATCCCCCGCCCCTGAGCATGACAACATTCAAACTGTCATATTGGCAGCCCCCATCCCTGACCTCACTGGGCTTCGTAGGCAAACGCGGCCAGTACAGTACCACGCAACTAAACCCCGAAGCCGGAACCCGATGCAGATCTCCTCGCAATACATCGCCCCCCAAATTGGCATATGCCACATCACTTGCAAAGAAAAACGCTACACGGGCCAAATCCGAATAGAAATTTAATGCACATCAAAATCACCAAGCCCATACAGCCATCAGGCCATGAACTCCAAAACACCAATCACCATTGTGGGCTGCTTCCGCAAGAAATGACCAGCCACTACCTGTGTGTCGCCCTGTTCCCCCATGGTACACAGAGCCACAATCACGTACGAAAAGGCAACATGGAAGCGCACAGAACCGCAGGCCCGTCCCAATGGGGAGGCACTAGTCCAGCTGAAAGGCCGAAATGTTGCTCCGAGCCACCAGTACTGCGTAAGGGCATGTGGCCCATTGGCGATCGTCCCATAAGATCATAATGCTGCTCCACTGATTAACACGAAGCAGCAGGTGTCGGGAGTAACATCCATCTGCAGGAGTGGCATACAGATGGCAGTGGCAAAAGGGGAGGAGATACCTGTCAACCAAAAGAAAAGAAAAAGAACAGAATGGCCATCAGAACTACATTCCAACTACTCACTTCAATGATCACACGAAATCCACAGCCATATGCATGCTAGCCCAACCAAAAGGATCATCACCACCCCAAAACCACTTGCGACTCATAGCCATCTATATCGAGGTGCAAACACCATCACAAACGAGTGTACCTGTGCATGCGTCTGTCAAAACAGATTCCATCAGATGGGAATGTTAACGTGCATGGACACAAGTGTCTGAGGGCGCCTCGAGACAGGGAGGGCTCAACAAGGCCAGATGGACGATGGTCCCACAATGGCAGCCCTGCATCACATAGCGTAGAGGAGGCGGATAGATCCCAAGAAGCCCTGTACATGGCAAACTCTGTATCAAATCACCTGCCCATGCATCCATCCATCATTCCCTCATCCCGGGATCAAAATGCCTGAATAATTACTCACATAACATTAGAAACATCCATTGAGTCCGTGCGTTATGCAGCCTGCTAAATCCACAGTGCCCCAGCCCGTAATTCCAGTGTTGTGAAGTAACATGTTTTTGGGAACGGACGGCCTCATCGCCCACGTAGCTATTGCGCATCCCAAACTATTCATATCAATCATTGCTCCCTCGCCATGGGCCCTGTCTCAAGGACATAGAACAATAGAACGTTACATTTGCAGTCAGACCTGTGGGCATCTCCTCGCCGCTAGCTGGAAACCGAAAGCGCCGCCCCTCGAATTCCTCATTTGCAACATCACGTCGAAAAGGCATCTGTGGCCGTTTGAAATCACTAATTATTCCATCGAGTGCGGCTGTGTGTGAAAATGGCAACTGCCTTCACCCACGAATGGGACGCCCCGCCCGTCGTTGAACCTCGGTGCAGTGATGCATGAGGGTCCACCGTTACTCGAGTACTACGTTCCACTGACCCCTCACAAGTCAGTTCGCGACTGCACAGATAGTATGTGAAACAATGGGACCACAGCAGAATGAACATATCAACCAATCTTACACGGCCATCGGGTACAAATACATGATTGCAATAGCAAGATACAATTCCCCGAATTGCAGCGTTGTGCGCGGGACGTGCTCGGCCAAAGGGGAGAGCAGTTTGCACAGGTGGAATCAATCACCACAGGTGGAGGCCATACAGCCTGAAAACACATAAATTGCACAGCCAGTCTCCTCCCACAACCACACCGAAATGCTACCGGCAGGACTCGCGATGTTGGCCCTGGGGGACCTGATAGCACTGCAAGCGCTCCGACTCCAAGAAGAAGACGAACACCAACTACAACCAGCCGCACGGAGGAGACGCAGGAGGAGGAGGAGGCCAAGGCAGGGCCAGCAAGGGCTGCCAGCACAGCCACTACCACCACGCAGGCAGCCCGCAATCCCACGCCTCCGAGCACATCCGTTCAACCTCACTGATGAGCAGATCCACACCCTCTACCGTCTGGACCGGGACACCATAACCGCCATTGTGGACATGACACAGGCTGACCTTGTCAGCATGATAGATAGCCCAACCGCCATCCCACCCCTACTGAAGGTGGTGTCTGTACTCCACTTCCTGGCCACAGGCACCTACCAGCACACAGTCGGACAGTTGCATGGCATTTCTCAGCCACTGTTCTCACGGACACTATTGCAAGTGCTCGATGCCCTCCTGAAGCACGCAGACGACTACATCTCTCTACCACGCTCGGAGCAGGAAATAACCAACACAAAAGTGGGATTCCATGCACTTGCCGGCATACCGGGTTGCATTGGTGCCATCGACTGCACCCATGTTGAATTGGTCGTCCCACATGCCATGGAGGCCCAGTACCGCAACCGAAAACAATTTCATTCCCTGAATGTACAGATGGTGTGTGACTCCAACAGGATCATTACACATTGTTGTGCCCGATTCCCTGGATCAACCCATGATTCGATGGTCTTGAGGAACTCTACAATACCACGCTACATGGAGCGACACGCAGGGAACAGATCCTGGCTACTCGGTGAGTCTCATTACATGCATGATGATGTGGGGTATGTGAATTGGCATTGACCTGCCAGGAAGGGGGGGGGGGTGTGCGTACGTATCAATGGCATTCCACATCATACGTTTCTCGTCCACATACAGGTGATGCTGGATATCCACTGAAGAGATGGCTCCTCACACCAGTCCGGAACCCACGGGACCAGCATGAGGAGGACTACAACCATGCCCACTCACGTACCCGTGTAGTCATTGAACAGGCATTCGGCCTACTGAAGACCCGTTTCCGCTGCCTCAGCAGGTCTGGCGGGGCACTCCTGTACCGCCATGAGAAGGTTGCAAAGATGGTGATGGCATGTGTCATGCTCCACAACATGTGCGTACGTAGAAATGTGCCCATGCCCCCTGACGCAGAACTGCAAGCACCTGATGATGGTCATGATGAGGGTGGGGATGTGGCAGCACCTCATGGAGTCTGCGAGGCACCGGAGGCCTGTGACATTCGTCAGCATCTCATTGATGTATGCTTCTAGCACTCACGCCTGGTGGCTGATACATGGACACGGGACTCGTGGCACTTCGTGTGTCTGGGACATGCACAATATGGACTGTACGCCTATGATGGCCTAGTACACAAAGATCAATGTCCACACTTCTCATTGGTTGATCGTGCACTTTTTATGGCATATGTGATATCATGTTGAACACCCTATCGACCCGCCACCCAAGTGAGCCCAACACACCCCCTCCACCCTCCTACCTCCCCCCCGAACACCAGTGTCCAGAGATGCTCATTGTAAGTGGGCTGTCGCTATTGCATGCCCCCTCTGCGGGTATCAGGGGCACCCCTGCCTGTGGAGCGCAGGTTCCTCCCAGATCTACGTTGGGGGCTGCCCTGGACGGAACTTGCAACGGATGATGTGTCTGCCTGCTCACGTCCATGCATGTCCCTAAGGGTTTGCGAGAGCTCAGTGAGCACACGGCGCACTGCGGCAAGTTCGGCACATACGTCTTTGGACGTCGCATGCAGTTCCCCCCTCAGGCTCTCGGTGCTTCTCTCAATTTGTGCCCTTAGCGTCTCTGTACCTCTCGCCATTTCTGCCCTAAGTGTCTCAGTTGATGTTTCTATGTCTGCCTTAGTGCCCCCACATTCATCGGCATGGTCCTTGAGGAGTGTGGCCAGTTGCTGCTGTTGTTCGATCAACTGGTCGAGGGACTGTTGCCTCTGCTGGGCCATGGCCATTTGCGGGGGTGTCACAGAGGGGCTGTTGTCCTCATGTTGCCTTGCCACAGGGCTTGTGGGGGATGGCCAGTCGTCGTCTGGTGGGTGCCCCTGCGTGGTATCCTCATGTTGTACGGGATGGAACAGACAGGGGGATTGGGACAGGTCATGGATGGATCTGACTTCGGCATCCCCGTTTTCTGTGTCCGAGCATGCTGCCATCAATGGGGTGTCACCTATGGTGCTGCTGCCACCAGAGGCAGTGCCTTCTGTGGCATCCATTGGGGGGACCTGTGGTGGTGGTGTTGTGGGCATGCTGGCTGCTGGGGTGCCTGTTGATGTTCCCTCCTCTGTGCTGCCACCTGATTTGTGCTGCTGCCGTGTCTTGATGCGTGCAGCTGAGGTGGAGGGTCTCTGGCCGTTGGTCTTGGCCCTCTTTGCAGGTGTGCTGGTAGGGGTGTCCTGGAGCTCGTCGTTTGGATCGGACCCTGTGGTGGAGTAAAGGAGGGCGAGGGTTATTGATGGGTCTGTGGGAATTGGAATGGCATTGTATCACATGCATTGGGGTGGTACCTGAGGGTGATTTGGGTCGGGGCCTTGGAGGTGCTTTGATTTGTGTGTGGAGTGAGGGTGCAGTTGTCTGGCAGCCTGCAGTTAGGGTGTGCCTGCTGCACGTGTAGTGCGTGTATTAGGGGTTTTTAATTATTTATGTATTTATTGTGGGTTTTAACGTGCGCTTGCAGGCCGATGTGTGTCGACGTTCTCCTGGACATGTGTTTCTGTTGCACTATGTGGACGCATGGTACTTCACATGGATGGACTGTGTGGATTTGGCATTGTTTTATCTGGCCCACCTACCTGAATCTTCGGATGTCTGCACTCCTTTCTCCATCCCTCCGACTCCCTCTATGCTCTCCATTCCGATGGTGGAGGCACAGATTTCTTCCCAGGGGGTCAACTTGATGGGTGATTCAGGACCTCCCCCGGTGGCTGTGGCAATGTTGCGGTTGGCAGAGAGTATGCTGCGGACGCGTATCCGCAGGTCGTCCCATCGCTTGCGGCATTGCTGTGGGGTGCGGGGTGCGGTCCCCACCGCACTTACCCGCTGTGCCACCAGAGCCCATATGGCCTACTTGTTTGCAAGTGCCGTCCTGGTCATTTGCGTGCAGAAGACGACGGCAGCATTCTCCTGGAGGGTCTCTGTTAGCACGGTGAGTTCCTCACGGGAGAAGTGGACCTGCCGCTTGCGGTCGCACGCTTTCTTCACTACTTTTCCCATTTTTCTTGGTTTCGCTAGGGTGGTTGACGGGTTGGGGTGTGTTTCAGGGTAGTGATTTTAGTGGTTGTGTGGTTTTAGTGTATTTATAGGTGTACGCCGGGATGTTTCCCGTTCCGGGCCCATGTTTTAACTTCCGTTTCCGTATATTTCCGGCCACCGTACTTTCCGGTAGGCGCACACTGCGGTGACCGCTAAGAGGGGTGGCGGTATTGCACCTAGGGCGCCGTACGGCGGCGGTGTGGGCCGTTTTGGGGTCATTTCCGCCATCGCGGACTTTGCACTTCCGCCATGCCGTGGTGCTCGTGCCCGATGGGTCGGAATGGGCCGCACTTTGCTCCTTCGTGCAATGGCGGAAACGCTATTTACGCTGTGGCGCTCCGGTCAGTCGCTTTCCGCCAGGGTCGTAATGAGGGCCAATATGTTAGTTCAACATGGTTTGCAAATGAGTAGAATATTAAGGGGCCGATTCATGGAACAAACGTGCGCCGAAAATCGTTGCGCAAGCAGGCGCAAGCAGGCGCAAGCAGGCGCAAGCGCAAAGAAACAGGCGCACGCGCACACGTGCGATTCATGGAAGTCCCTGCGCGTGTCCACCTCGGGATGTGCGCCAAACCCGTGCATGGCGCACAAGTCACTGCAACATCCCGAAAGGCGTGCGCGACGCGCACAGTGAAAGCGCACAACCTCGGCGCATACACCAGAAAGTGGGCGGGACACGGGGCGTAACGCACGGAATGGGGAACAACGCGCAAAAATAAGGGCGTAACTGGGGATGTACTGCAGGGAAGCAGACGGAACGCCCACACGCACTCGAACCACACGTATTCATGGAATCGAATAGGGCAAAGCCACGCACAGCCAAAGACACGCACAAGCTGAAACACGTCCGCCACACGAAGGCAGGCGGTAGAGTCCCAGCGCATCACAAAAGTGGCAACATACAGCAATTGGGCCTGTGCGAGCGGGCTACGTGTATTTCGGAGGTGCGCGGGAAGTTACACACGCGATTGAGCGAGGTACGTGTATTTCGGGGGTGCGCGGGAAGTTACACAAGCGATTGAGCGGGGTACGTGTATTTCGGGGGTGCGCGGGAAGTTACACACGCGATTGAGCGAGGTACGTGTATTTCGGGGGTGTGCGGGAAGTTACACACGCGATTGAGCGGGGTACGTGTATTTCGGGGGTGCGCGGGAAGTTACACACGCGATTGAGCGGGGTACGTGTATTTCGGGGGTGCGCGGGTAGTTACACACGCGATTGAGCGGGGTACGTGTATTTTGGGGGTGCGCGGGAAGTTACACACGCGATTGAGCGAGGTACGTGTATTTCGGGGGTGCGCGGGAAGTTAGACACGCGATTGAGCGGGGTACGTGTATTTCGGGGGTGCGCGAGAAGTTACACACGCGATTGAGCGGGGTACGTGTATTTCTGGGGTGCGCGGGAAGTCACACACGCGATCTCATCAGGGTACGTGTATTTCAGGGTGCGCGGGGAGCAGCACACGTGAATTGCACGTGTGGGTCCTCCCAGGTGTTCCCTCTACACCCTCCACGGCCCCTGCAGGTGGCTCACACCACAGGGGCCTACCCAGCACATGTCATGCAGGCACCCCATCCACCATGGCCATGCCCACCAGCCAACCCACATGTCAACTTGCACTACTGCCCACCAACGCATGTCCCCCTGCACCCCCAGCCACCAGGGGCACCCTCCACCAGGCCCCCACCCATGTCTCCCACCACCCCCACCCCCCCAGTCACCAGGGGCAGCCTCCACCAGGCCCCCACCCATGTCTCCCACCACCCCCACCCCCCAGTCACCAGGGGCACCTGCCAGCAGGCCCCCACCCATGTCCAACTCATGTTCCCCACCACCCCCACCCCCCAGCACTGTGGGGCACCTGCCAGCAGGCCCCCATCCATGTCCAACTCATGTTCCCCACCACCCCCACCCCCCAGCCACAAGGGACAGCCTCCACCAGGCCCCCACCCATGTCTCCCACCACCCCCACCCCCCCAGCAGTGCAGGGGCAGCCACCACCAGGCCCCCACCCATGTCTCCCACCACCCCCACCCCCCAGCAGTGCAGGGGCAGCCTCCACCAGGCCCACACCCATGTCTCCCACCACCCCCACCCCCCAGCAGTGCAGGGGCAGCCTCCACCAGACCCCCACCCATGTCTCACACCACCCCCACCCCCCAGCCACCAGGGGCAGCCTCCACCAGGCCCCCACCCATGTCTCCCACCACCCCCACCCCCCCAGTCACCAGGGGAAGCCTCCACCAGGCCCCCACCCATGTCTCCCACCACCCCCACCCCCCCAGTCACCAGGGGCAGCCTCCACCAGGCCCCCTCCCATGTCTACCACCACCCCCACCCCCCAGCAGTGCAGGGGCAGCCTCCACCAGGCCCCCACCCATGTCTCCCACCACCCCCACCCCCCAGTCACCAGGGGCACCTGCCAGCAGGCCCCCACCCATGTCCAACTCATGTTCCCCACCACCCCAACCACCCAGCACTGTGGGGCACCTGCCAGCAGGCCCCCACCCATGTCCAACTCATGTTCCCCACCACCCCCACCCCCCAGCCACCAGGGGCAGCCTCCACCAGGCCCCCACCCATGTCTCCCACCACCCCCACCCCCCCAGCAGTGCAGGGGAAGCCACCACCAGGCCCCCACCCATGTCTCCCACCACCCCCACCCCCCAGCAGTGCAGGGGCAGCCTCCACCAGGCCCCCACCCATGTCTCCCACCACCCCCACCCCCCCAGTCACCAGGGGCAGCCTCCACCAGGCCCCCACCCATGTCTCCCACCACCCCCACCCCCCAGTCACCATGGGCAGCCTCCACCAGGCCCCCACCCATGTCTCCCACCAGCCCCACCCCCCCAGTCACCAGGGGCAGCCTCCACCAGGCCCCCACCCATGTCTCCCACCACCCCCACCCCCCAGCAGTGCAGGGGCAGCCTCCACCAGGCCCCCACCCATGTCTCACACCACCCCCACCCCCCCAGCAGTGCAGGGGCAGCCACCACCAGGCCCCCACCCATGTCTCCCACCACCCCCACCCCCCAGCAGTGCAGGGGCAGCCTCCACCAGGCCCCCACCCATGTCTCCCACCACCCCCACCCCCCAGCAGTGCAGGGGCAGCCTCCATCAGGCCCCCACCCATGTCTCCCACCACCCCCACCCCCCAGCAGTGCAGGGGCAGCCTCCACCAGGCCCCCACCCATGTCACCCACCACCCATACCCCCCCAGTCACCAGGGGCAGCCTCCACCAGGCCCCCACCCATGTCTCACACCACCCCCACCCCCCAGTCACCAGGGGCAGCCTCCACCAGGCCCCCACCCATGTCTCCCACCACCCCCACCCCCCCCAGTCACCAGGGGCAGCCTCCACCAGGCCCCCACCCATGTCTCCCACCACCCCCACCCCCCAGTCACCAGGGGCAGCCTCCACCAGGCCCCCACCCATGTCTCCCACCAACCCCACCCCCCAGCAGTGCAGGGGCAGCCTCCACCAGGCCCCCACCCATGTCTCACACCACCCCCACCCCCCCAGCAGTGCAGGGGCAGCCACCACCAGGCCCCCACCCATGTCTCCCACCACCCCCAACCCCCAGCAGTGCAGGGGCAGCCTCCACCAGGCCCCCACCCATGTCTCCCACCACCCCCACCCCCCAGCAGTGCAGGGGAAGCCTCCACCAGGCCCCCACCCATGTCTCCCACCACCCCCACCCCCCAGCAGTGCAGGGGCAGCCTCCACCAGGCCCCCACCCATGTCTCCCACCACCCCCACCCCCCAGCACTGTGGGGCACCTGCCAGCAGGCCCCCACCCATGTGCAACTCATGTTCCCCAGCCAACATGTCATCACAATCTAGATCCCTGGTCCCTATGGTCAGCCTCCAAATTGCAAAACACCCACCCGAGTATTGCATCCACCCATTCATAATTTGCAATTACATCACAGAACACCAATTGCAAGTTCCGAAACAAACACATTTCCCTCACATACACCCAATGGGTGTCAGTGAATCTCAAAACACATATCATGAAATGCATGAAACCAATGAGATACCACACATTGAAGTTCACCAAAAATAATATGTATTAAAGGAAACATCAATAGAATAAAAAATGAAGAAACAGAAACGTGAATGTACAAAAATGAAAAGAAGCATGTCCGTCAAAAAAAGCAAAACCAAAAATAAAAATCCAAAGTAATGTCCAAAGTCAATGTCCACAAAACAAAATCCAATGGGAAATAAAAAAGAAAGCCATTGCTCCATGGTTAAAAATAGAAAAAATAATACAATCCAACTGTCAACTATGTACATGGGAACAATCCAGGGTCCATCATCCCAACAAAATAAAGGAAACCTATCTAACTACACTAAGTAATAAAATAAACTATATACAAAAATGTGGCCAATGTCCGAAAGGTCCAAATAAAATAAAAACAAAAATGAAACCTAACACTACCTAGAAACTATGTACAAGGGCAGCGGGCTAGTTTCACGGCTCACTTGTGGCTGTTCCGGGCCAGGGCATCATCGAACTCCTCCTCAATGTCCCGGAGGCGGTCCTCCTCCATGGCCCCGAGGGTTCGCAGGGCCGTCGACGTCTCCACCTCCAAACCCCTGCGGATTGCCTCGAGGCACTCGGCCCGCCTCAGGGCCCTCTGCATGGAGTTCTCCGCCCTGACCATTGTGAGCCGTGCCTCTTCCGCCCGCTGCCGCTCCGCATCTATGGCGTGGCCCAACCGCTGCCACACGGAAGACACTCTCTGTCCTGGGTCCTCCTGCCCTCCGGCCGATGCCTGCCCCTCCGATGTCGAAGGCCCCGAGCCTTCATGGCTCCCACCATGTTGCTGCTGCTGCTGTGCCTCTGCCCGTGCACTGCCTCCTGCTGCCTGCACATCCTCCGCCGGCTGGGGTGCAGTCGTAGATGTGGCCACCCCTGCTGGACGTCCGACTCCCGACTGTGGCAGGGATGCCTCCTCCACCAGCCTGGCCGCACCGTCAGAGGCAGCTCCACAGGGCACCCAGGTGACTGATGGGTGGGAAGATGGCACAGAGGACGACTGGCGCGTAGGGGGTCCAGTTGAGGAGGGGGTCGGAGCAAGCCCCATCAGACGGAGGAATCCGGCCTGGGTGACCTGTCCCAGCAGGCTGACGTGGTCAACGAGCCATTCGAGATGACGTGCAGTCTCTCCATGAAAAGACTGCAGGTCACCTCGCATGGCCCGTTGACGCAACGCCACACCAGCCAGGACAGGCTCAACCCGGACCTGGATAGCCACGTCCGCAGGCAGAGGAAGGCCAGTTGACGTGAGCTCATCCCTTGCCTGAAAACGGGTCTGGACGTAGGCATCCCTGCTGGTGCAAGATGATGCAGGGACAGGATCGGGGACAGGATTGCACACAGGCACCTCCGCGGCGGCCTGTGCTGCCTCCTGTCCCTGGTCCTGCACTGCACCACTAGCACCAGTGGGATCCTCACCTCCAGACCCCGTCTCTGGTGCTTGCACTGCCTCCTCCTCCACCAAACCCCCCACCAACCTGGATGACTCCGTGCCATCTTCCACTGTTGGGCCCTGTGGGGTCCCAGCTGCCCCTTCTGCTGCCGAGGAGTCCAACTCCAACCTCCGCCTCTTAGACCTCCCCCCGGCAGCTGCGGCCTGGGACGCGGCACCGGACTCCTCACTCCCCGACGAGATGACAACACGGGAGGGGAGCCGGGCCTTGCGTCTCCGGCTGGCGGTGGGATCCCCGCCGCTGTGCTCCACAGCACCTTCTCCGCCCTCTTCATCAGTTGACGCTGCAGACAGGGAGAAACAAAACACAGGCATCAGGGCACTGTACAATGGACACATACACACATGACAGTTGTACATGAGTGGCATTGGCAAACCTCAGACATGTCATCACAATCCCCAACACACATGTCATTACATCTCGCACACATGAGCCATACCACAGCCATATCGCAACTGCCACCACCATCCATACACATACAGCATGAGCAGCCAAAGGTGAGCCAGACATCACATGCAACACAGGAAGTGCACCACACATGTACACACACCACCACACTTGCATGCATGTGTACACCTCTGCCAAGTGTCGCACTGTTCAGACGGGCATCCATGTCACATCTGCCAATCAGGCTTCCACATACCGCTGTCACATGCATCCATGTTGCATCACTGTTGCACCCTTGTCAAATACACACACATGCACATGTACACAGTGCTGATACATGCAGCCGAAAACAACATACATGCGTGACATCACAGACATGTCTACTTACATACACATTCATCCAAACATGTGTGCCCACACAACTGCATTTGGCATGCAAGCCTACACACACAAGCACCATCCATGTCTCACACATTACAGCCCTCGCATGTGTCAGCCCCACGGCCCTGTACACACCCACCCATACTCGACCCCATACAAACAGATGTGCAACCTGCACACTACTGAATAATCACCACACGCACTTCTCACAATCAGGATGCATGTACACTCACCGCTCGACTCCAGACGGGTCTGCTTCTCAAGGACCTGGACGTGGAGCGCTGGGGATATGCGTTCCAGGACCCTCATCTGTTCTTCCGACAAGTGGCCCCGGCGCCCCTTGGCATCCGCTGCCTTCAAGAGGCGCCGGGCCTTGTTCAGGGTCCTGGACCTGAAGTCCTCCCAGCGCTTCCTGACATGTTGTAAGTCGCGGACTGCCACCCCCTCCGCGTTGATGGCAGTCACGATGTCAGTCCAGATCCGAGTCCGTCCTTCCTTGTCGGCGCGGGAACATCCGAAGAGGGCATCATACTGCCCCAGGACTTGCTCCACCAGGACACCAACTTCAACAGGAGTGGGTGGGCAACTGGGTCCTGGGGCTGGGCTGTGGAGCGATGGAATCCCAGTCGGGAGTCTTCAGTTCCAGCAGGGGTGGTCACAGCAACAGCACCCCTGGCTGATGTGCAGGAGGCAAATGGCAGTGCACGTGGGCAGCAGGCAGTCAGGCAGCAGCAGATGGCAGGTGGGAGCGTGCTCGGGGCTCTGGGGGGCAGTAGTTCGGCCTTCTGGGAAGGAGCGTGGTCTTCCGTGTGCATACGCGTGGCCAGCTTGATACAGAGTGATTTGGCACGTGAAAAATCTGCACGTCAGCGTGTAATTCGAGGAAAGGCCCTTAGCGCGTAAGCGCGTCTGCACGCATACGCATTTTCATTGGACAGAAGGCCCCTCAAGCGCAAGCGCCCCTGTGACGTGACGCGTACAGACGTGAATGGGCCCTTTCCTCGTATTACACGCGGACGTGCAGTTTTTCACGCGCGTTTACGCGCATGGCCCTTTCCTCGTATTACACGCGGACGTGCAGTTTTTAACGCCCGTTTACGCACATGGCCCTTTCCTCGTATTACACGCGGACGTGCAGTTTTTCACGCACGTTTACGCGCATGGCCCTTTCCTCGTATTACACGCGGACGTGCAGTTTTTAACGCGCGTTTACGCGCATGGCCCTTTCCTCGTATTACACGCGGACGTGCAGTTTTTCACGCGCACTGAAATGCCCATGCACGTCTGTACGCATCACGTCACAGGCACGTCACATGTACCCTGCTGATTTCGCGTGTGTAACTTCCCCTGCACCCTGAAATACACGTACCCTGCTGATATCGCGTGTGGAACTTCACGCGCACCATGAAATACACGTACCCTGATGGAATCGCGTGTGGAACTTCCCACGCACCCCTGAGATACGCGTACCCTGCTCGCACGGGCCCAATCGCGTGTGGAAATTCCCGCGCACCCCTGAAATACACGTACCCTGCTGAAATCGCGTGTGTAACTTCCCCTGCACCCTGAAATACACATACCCTGATGGAATCGCGTGTGGAACTTCCCGCGCACCCCTGGAATACACGTACCCTGCTGATTTCGCATGTGAAACTTCCCCCGCACCCCGAAATACACGTACCCTGATGGAATCGCGTGTAGAACTTCCCGCGCACCCCTGAGATATGCGTACCCTGCTCGCACGGGCCCAATCACGTGTGGAAATTCCCGCGCACCCCTGAAATACACGTACCCTGCTGGAATCGCGTGTGTAACTTCCCCTGCACCCTGAAATACACGTACCCTGCTGATATCGCATGTGGAACTTCACGCGCACCCCTGAAATACACGTAGCCTGCGGAAATCACGTGTGTAACTTCCCCTGCACCCTGAAATACACATACCCTGATGGAATCGCGTGTGGAACTTCACGCGCACCCCTGAAATACACGTACCCAGCAGAAATTGCGTGTGTAACTTCCCCTGCACCCTGAAATACACGTACCTTGATGGAATGGCGTGTGGTACTTCCCGCGCACCCCTGGAATACACGTACCCTGCTGATTTTGCGTGTGAAACTTCCCCCGCACCCCAAAATACACGTACCCTGCTGATATCGCGTGTGGAACTTCACGCGCACCCCTTAAATACACGTACCCTGCGGAAATCGCATGTGTAACTTCCCCTGCACCCTGAAATACACGTACCCTGCTGATATCGCGTGTGGAACTTCACGCGCACCCCGAAATACACGTACCCTGATGGAATCGCGTGTGGAACTTCACGCGCACCCCGAAATACACGTACCCTGATGGAATTGCATGTGGAACTTCCCGCGCACCCCTGAGATACGCGTACCCTGCTCGCACGGGCCCAATCGCGTGTGGAAATTCCCGCGCACCCCTGAAATACACGCACCCTGCTGGAATCGCGTGTGTAACTTCCCCTGCACCCTGAAATACACGTACCCTGATGGAATCGCGTGTGGAACTTCCCCTGCACCCTGAAATACACGTACCCTGCTGATATCGCGTGTGGAACTTCACGCGCACCCCGAAATACACGTACCCTGATGGAATCGCGTGTGGAACTTCACGCGCACCCCGAAATACACGTACCCTGATGGAATTGCATGTGGAACTTCCCGCGCACCCCTGAGATACGCGTACCCTGCTCGCACGGGCCCAATCGCGTGTGGAAATTCCCGCGCACCCCTGAAATACACGCACCCTGCTGGAATCGCGTGTGTAACTTCCCCTGCACCCTGAAATACACGTACCCTGATGGAATCGCGTGTGGAACTTCCCGCGCACCCCTGAAATACAAGTACCCTGCGGAAATCGCGTGTGTAACTTCCCCTGCACCCTGAAATACACGTACCCTGATGGAATCGCGTGTGGAACTTCCCGCGCACCCCTGGAATACCCGTACCCTGCTGATTCCGCGTGTGAAACTTCACCCGCACCCTGAAATACACGTACCCTGCTGATATCGCGTGTGGAACTTCACGCGCAGCCCTGAAATACACGTACCCTGCGGAAATCGCGTGTGTAACTTCCCCTGCACCCTGAAATACACGTACCCTGCTGATATCGCGTGTGGAACTTCACGCGCACCCCGAAATACACGTACCCTGATGGAATCGCGTGTGGAACTTCCCGCGCACCCCGAAATACACGTACCCTGATGGAATCGCATGTGGAACTTCCCGCGCACCCCTGAGATACGCGTACCCTGCTCGCACGGGCCCAATCGCTTGTGGAAATTCCTGCGCACCCCTGAAATACACGTACCATGATGAAATCGCATGTGGAACTTCCCGCGCACCCCTGAAATACGCGTACCCTGCTCGCACGGGGCCAATCGCGTGAGGTACTTCCCGCGCACCCCAGTGATACACGTAGCCCGCTTGTTGTGCTGGTACAGGGTTAGCGCAGCCCTTTGTGCTGGATTGGGTATATTGATGGCTTTTCCCTGCGCGAGAGGCCTCCTTGGGGGCGTAACTGGCGCTGCTGCAGGGTCGCTGTGCCACTGTGCGCCACGGCTGGTTTTGGTGGCTGGAATCCATGAATACGCTGTGCGCGGAAATGGATTTTTGCGCACGCGGCTGGCGCAGCGATTCGCACGCGCACACTGTGCGCCAGCCGCGTGCGCCGCTTGTGCGCTGACTTCAATGAATTACCCCCTTTGTGTTTGAAATTCACTTGTTTGTTTTTTAAAGCTGTGTTGTAGATAGCAGACAGGTTTGGAAGTGACAGTTGATTATAGTAGATGGGGAAAATTGCAATAAATTCATTTTATAGGTTATACAGGTTTAGTGGCATTACTCTGTTTATATGCATTCAGAAGAGTTGTACATGTACTGTGAATAAAATGTGCATACCTGTAGGTTGTATACATGCACGTGGATATGAATGCAGCTGTAAGTAGAAATCTTGGAGACTTGTAGAGTAGTTTTTGTAGTAGGTGCTTTCCAATGATATGAGACTTGTACTGTAGTGATCAACAGTACATTTGAAGTGTGTAACTATGATGATGGAGTTAGATGTATAGTTCTTGGATGTGATTGGTGGATGGTTGTGTGACTGCTTAGCTGTATCCAATGAGGGAATGGCACAGAGAGTGATATGGAAAGGGTAGAAGGGCTGGCTAAGAGTTACATGCTTCACGGACACCGTGGCTGTCCGCAGGTAGGGCGTACCACATCCGGGGTTTTCCAGCAAATCCAGCATGGAAAGGGGACTGTAGGGATCAGCCAATCAGATGTTGAGGTTGTGGATTTGTGTTGAAAGAGACTGTGGGCCTCATTACACGGTAGGCGGTGGACCAATGTGCTATTAGCACCTTGGTCCATGCCGGTAAACTACCGGCACCGCCTTGGAGGAAAGTGGAATTACCGCCCTATTCCAAGGTTGGCGGGGCGGTAATTCCCCATTCCCCCATTGCCCTTCCCCATTCCCATTTTTTCCCCACAGGACATAATGGGAATGGGGAAGGTGCTAATTACGGTACCGCAAATTGCGGTACTGTAATTAGCACCCTGGTCCCTTTGCGGGTTGGTGTTTAACGCCTGCTAAAAAGCAGCCGTTAAAGTACCAACCCGCAAAGGGACCTCGTAGTAAGGCGGTAAGGGTTAAGGTCACCGGTACCAATACCGGTGACCGTTAACCCTTACCGCCTTACGTGTAATGAGGCCCTGTGTCTAGTGAAGATGGCAGAGGTGGAGAAAGTCAGGGTGTTGGTGCTTGGAGATATGTTTTTGCATGCTTTACAGGAGTGTAGTAGTATGCTCAATGCAGGCATGTGGCAAACAATTTCAATGTTAAAGGAGTGGAGGTGGTGTGGAGCACTGTCCCTGATTGCAATGTACAGGGAAGATATGGGCAGGATGAACAGTCCCCATCTGGTAGTTTTGCACTATGGTGCTTTCCATTTGGGCTATGTCAATGCCCCTACTTTGTTGGCATATTTGGAACACTTGGTTCAAGCAGTAATGAACATCCTTCCAAATGGCAAAGTATTTTTTTTTCTGGATTACTACCCAGGGCAATATGGGACAATAGTTTTTTTTGTCCTCAGCAAAACATCTGTAGTTGTGCAATCAACCGAGGCATGTGTGCTTTCATGCTTAGAGCTGGTATGTTTTTTCTGTAATAATGAGAATATTGATTCCATTAATGCTGTTTATTTTAAAGAAGATGACATTTCCTTATTTTTTTGGGGAAATGCTATGCTGTTTTGGAATATAAGGGTTGCTTTGGAGAAGGTTATGTGAAGATTTTAGTAGTAAAGTAAGAAGGAAAAAAAACAAAAAAATACAAAATAACATGTGTCTGTCAAGCATCTGCAAAAAACCCCAAAAAAACGTCTCTTTTCAGAGCCAACATCAAAGGGGAAATGGGGCACAATATTTAATTTTACATTCACCACGCTCAGATTTTCGATATGTCCGCGGACATGACAGTAGTCCGCGGACAACATGTATTACATACAGGGATTTTCGGATGGAGAGGCATGCATATGAGAATGAGCAGAGCAAGGGATTGGTCTGTAAAGTTTACTGGGTGTGTTGTGTAAGGAGCGAGTTTGTCAGAACTTCTTTTTCCTGAGAGAAGGACAGATAGCTATGGCTGTGTGTTTCCGAAAACAGATTATCTGGATTTTGGGAGATATGGATGCATTGGTTAGAGGTGCATGCAGAACACTGTGGAGTTGCTGCAGATCTTGGATTCCCTCATGTGGAAGTGCACTGGCATGGAGTGTGTGGAAGGAAGTGGCTGGACATGATACCTCTCTGTGCTACTTTAGAGTAAGAGAATCATCCAGACATAATTATAATTAATTGTTAAGGGAACAGTTTAGGACATGTGTCTTGCATTTCTTTGCAATTTAAATGAAAGAAGGACTTGGGAAGGTCATGGCCATGTTTCCAAATTCCCAAGTAATTTTTTCTCGTATTGCGCAAAAACAAATGTGGCTGCGTTCTTTTTCATTTGGTCCACAAATGGAGAAAGTGAGGCGCAATGTCAATAAGGCTGTTTGTGCCTTTATAAGAGATGTTGAAATATGTCCTCTTTTCACAATGAAAATATTATGTTTCGTAGCACATACATTTTTCGCGGGGATGGAGTCCATTTTACTTATGCTAGCAATCAGATTTTTTTTGAGAAATTTACAAAATGCAATGCAACCTTTTTTGGAATTACAGTCATCTATTTTGCAGTAGATGTTGACAATATCAAGTTTTTCAAACACAAAAACACCACCAAAGGTTCTTTTCAGAGCAACACCTTCCTCCTAGAGAAAGGTGCATTGGTTTTGCTAGGGCAGCACCCTAAAACTTTATATGTTCTACAACTGTGAGCGGACTTCTAAACAATGCACAGAGCCCAGCACTGTTTATTTGGCACTTCCATTTTTAAACGGCGAAAGGCAGCTCTGAAAAGAGCCTTTTTTTGATGATTTTTGTTCTTTTATTTTTTATTTGGTTTTTTACAGACAACACAATAGGAGTGGCTGTCTGCGGATAGGGCGTATCACATCCGGGGTTTTCCAGCAGATCCATCATGGAAAGGGGACTGTAGGGATCAGCCAATCAGATGTTGAGGTTGTGGATTTGTGTTGAAAGAGACTGTGTCTATTGAAGATGGCAGAGGTGGAGAAAGTCAGCGTGTTGGTGCTTGGAGATATGGTTTTACATGCTTTACAGCAGTATGCTCAATGCAGGCATGTGGCAAACAATTTTGATGTTAAAGGAGTGGAGGTAGTGTGGAGCACTGTGCCTGATTGCAATGTACAGGGAATTGTACAAGTTTGTGAAGATATTGGCAGGATGAACAGTCCCCATCTGGTAGTTTTGCACTATGGTGCTTTCCATTTGGGCTATGTCAGTGTCCCTACTTTGTTGGCAGATTTGGAACAATTGGTTCAAGCAGTAATGAACATCCTTCCAAATGCCAAAGTATTTTTTTCTGGATTACTACCTAGGGCAATATGGCACAACAGTTCTGTTTTTTGTCCTAAGGGTTGCTTTGGAGAAGGTTATGTGAAGATTTTAGTAGTAAAATAAGAAGAAAAAAAATGAAAAAAATACAAAAAAACATCTCTTTTCAGAGCCAACCTCAAAGAGGAAATGGGGCACGCTATTTAATTTTACATTCACCACAATCAGATTTTCGATATGTCCGCGGACATTATGGTAGTCCGCGGACAACGTGTATTACATACAGGGATTTTCAGATGGAGAGGCATGCAAATGATAATGAGCAGAGCAAGGGATTGGTCAGTAAAGTTTACTGGGTGTTTTGTGTAAGGAGAGAGTTTGTCAGAACGTCATAGAACAGATAGCTATGGCTGTGTGTTTCCAAAAACAGATTATCTGGATTTTGGGAGACTCATGGATACATTGGTTGGAGGTGCATGCAGAACGCTGTTAATTTTCAAAGAGTCCTTCAGAATCTTATAAAAACAGGAGACAAATCATGCACAACTCTTAAAACCTACCATAGAAAATTAGGGGAGGGAAAGGAGGGTAATGAAGGGCCACCAACCACAGGGATAAGAAAGGGCAGGTGGAGAGAGGAAGATGTAGGGTGGGCCTTAGTTAGGTAGCTAGCAGGTCTTTTGGTGCTTGGTGACCGCAGTCTCGAAAGCACGTCGAAGAGTCTCCCCCCTGCAGAGTATTGTGTCGCAGTACATACACAATATTGTGACCCTCGAAAGGTAAGGGTCAACAGCATCATGAATGGCCTGTGAGGCAGCTGGAGGGATGCGCTCTCCCACAGGAGTGTCTCTGAGGAGCAGAATCGGAGCATGTGGTAGAGGAACTCAACCTACTACATTCATCACAAGGTACAACCTTGCGAACATCCCCACCGTGCAACGACCTCAGGTGTTGCTTCATGGATGTCGTACCAAAGCTGTACGAACCACGTCCCCCATAATTCAGTATCATTTTTCACTGGTTGCAGGTGACTTGTTCGCACATGCTTTTGGTACGTTACCATGAATGGTAAACAACTGCCACACCCAAGACTCCTGGCGAGTGCTGGTAGTAGGGACTTCCTCTACCTCATATTCTTCATCCTCTTCATCCTCGTCCTCTACATCCTCACACCTGTTCCCCTCTGCAGGCCCTTGTGGAGGTGGTGGTGTTAGAGGGGTTGGGGGTGGTGTTAGTAGCAAAGACAGCAAAAGTCAATCTGCAATAGCCAGAATCACAATGAAGATCAGATCTGGAGTGTGGCCTTTTATAGGGGTGGAGGAGTGTGCTTCGCGGACAGATCGAACACCCCAAAAAGGTTCAAAAAGTTCCGAAAAATATGCTGAAAGCCAGGGCCATTGTCTGGGACATGTGCAATGGTGAATTGTTACTGTAAAATAATGTGGATTGTCTGAAAATGTTCTTTTAAAATGTTTGGGAACCGGACAGTGTTCGCAAATCAGGACACACGCTCAGCGTGGTTGCGATCACATGATTACGTCGGGAACATGTCCGCGAAGGGAACACCAAATGTACAGGAACGGTCATGCGCATGCGCGTGGGTGTTCTACAGACAGTGTTCGGGTCATCAAACAAATTAAAAGTACGACACAAGTGAGACGGACAGTTACGGATAGGCGCGCTGTTCCAGGACTTATGGGTGTGGTGCGCATGTGCGTAGATGTTCTACAGACTGTATGCACAGGTATATCAATGATATTTGTGATGTCATATTTGATGTGCGGGGTGTTAGTCTTAGCAGTGCACAGTGGTGGCACGAGTTATGGTTCCTTACCTTACCATAACTGGCGAATTTCAAGGGTTTTTCAGTTTTACTTGGAACCATAACATCCCTTTAACAACATTTTTTTATGGAATATATATATATATATATATATATAGTGCCATTTGACGAATTTGCAAAATGTTTTGCAAAATGATGTTAGACCTGGGTATGACATTTTAAAATGGTTTATAACTTTGTTCCCGTTTGATGAATATGAACAAAAGTATTCTGATAGATTATATACTCAACCTTGAATGTATGTGCAAAGTCTGAATGGATTTTGTCAAGTGGGGGCTAAGTTATATGACTATTGTATGTACGTACATTTGGACACTTTTCAAAAAATAAAAGATGCATGTATTTGCAACAAACTAGTGTAATGAGCATTGGCAAGGACCTGAAAGCATGGTTTTGCACATTTTTTGAAAAGTGTCATAATGTAGGTACAACATATAGTGATATACCTTTGGTGACTGTGGTATAGTCTGTGGCCATGGGCAGTGGCCAGATTGATCGGGTCATGACCATGGGGGACCAGCAATGGGGTTAAATTGGGCATGGCCACCAGGGAAAAGCTATGTGGTAAGTTTTGGGGAAATTGGGATAGGTTTGAATGGGGACAGAATCGACTTGTGGGTGCTGGATGGGATTGCAGCAAATATCAACGAGGAGGGTCAGCAAGAACTTCAAAGCATTCTTTTGAAAGTGTGAAAAAGGTAAAAACAACACAGTGATATAACATTGGTGTCTGGACAATGGGCCTGGCCATCAGCAAGGAGAAATGTGTATTGTAATGTGCTTATTGGGGCATGCAGCATGCCCGAAGCAGTACATTTGAATGGGAAAAAATATTGTGCTTGCGGTTACAGCTTGGAGTGGTGGACTAGATTACAACAAACTTGCGCGATGAGTATTATCATGGACCTGAAAGCATGTTTTTGGAAATACGTGTTGTGTATTCTTTTTACGAAGTGTAAGAATGTAAGTAGAAAAACTAGTGATGCACATTTGGTGTCTGATAGTGGGTCTGGCCCTTGACAAAACCAAATGGGTTCTCTAATTTGCTTATTAGGGAATGTGGCATAGCCAAAGTCCATTCCCCATGCATTTGGAGACAGGCCATGTCAGTGAGTTATGAGCACTAGCAATTGGTTACATTATTAGGGTAATGTGAACACTAAGCTAGGATACAGGGTAGGTACAGTGAATAATAGGGGTGGTTTGATTTAGCTGGGGTCATGGTAAAGCCTTGTGCCGTAGGCAATTTAACAATGTTTTGCATCCCCAGCATGTACAGCTGATAATGTATGCGTTACAAAAAATATGTTTCTTAAAAGAGGTTTATATTTGTTTCATATATATATGAAAATAGGAAATATCAATAATTTATATTCAGTGATTTAACATCATGAAACATTATATCTTATATAAAAACTATGAATTGACAGAAAAAACTTTGTCAAAGGGATGTTACGGTTAAGATACATGCCACCCTTGGTACCCCTCTGCTACATCTGCTACAGTAGTTAACCAGTGGTGTCTCACCTAGTCATCCCATGGCACTTTCCTCCTGGGTTTTCATGAGCACTTGCCCATCCACACTGCCCCTTCTATTTATGCACTTCTCTCACTGCACAATGCATATGTGCATTTATAGGAGCACTGTCTACATTTTTATTATAATAATGGGAAATGCATATGCAAAAGATGTGTAGAAGATTGCTAAGTGGCAGTTGGTGCATGGAAGATTAATATGTTGATAGGGTTATATGTACAATTTTTGGAAGTCATTGGTGGATGGATGTGTGACTATTTGAAAACAGGCATTGAAGGAGTGTTACACATATAAAATTAAAAAGGGTAGATGATGGTGTACATGTGCCATCCAGGTCTTTTAATGATCTATGGCCTGGAAAGGGGAAAGGGGAATCTGTAGACCACAAATTGTCTTTATTGTATGCTATGTATTTGAGACAGAACATTGTTTCTGTCATTCTGTATTTTTCTCTACTATACAATTGTCCATTATTTCTATTAGCATAACATAAAATGATAATGGAAATGTTGGAGAATCCTATTGAGTCTATATACTTTACTGAGTAATGTAAAATAGATGGAGTCTATAAGATATTGTTTTTGGTTCTATTTTTCAACTGTGAAAGGTGGTTCCTATATATTTTTTGTGTGTTTTATGATTATTTTCTTTTTGGGAGGAGAGGTCAGATTGTAAGGTGCAGAGGGAAATGATGGAAGAGGCTTCAACCACACATGTGGAAGGGCAGATGGACAGGGGGAGATGTTGCCTGTGTGTTACATCTAAGGTAGGGGGCACTGTTTCTCATGCTCTTTGATTACAGCCTTAAAAGCACTTTGAAATTGCTGCCCCATAGAGAGTGGTGTGTCTTCGAAAGACATGGATCAATAGCCTCTTTTATCGCTTGCAAGATAGCTGGTGGGAGTTTGTGCCCCACAGAAGTAGACTGCGTGGTTGCAGTATTGGTGAGGAAGATGAGGTGGAGGAAGACAGCCTAGTACTTGCTAAGAAAGGAACAACCTTTCTGAGAGTATTGCGGTGGTTGGATTTGGTGTGCCGGTGCATGGAGGTGGTCCCATAGGAGTACTGTCCAGGTAGTCCACGACTGAGTAGAACGTTGCACTCAGTACATTTCTCTTTGGTAGCTTTAGCCTTTTGTGCATTCCCAACCGTGGTAAAGAACTGCCACTCCCATAATTCTCTCTGGGTGCTACAGTTAGGCATGTTACCTCTAAGGTACGAGGCACTGATTATCATGCTCCTTGATTACAGCTTCAAAAGCACTTTGAAATTGCTCCTCCTGCAGAGTGCTGTGTTGCAGTATATATCCAGAGTACTGTTGTCTGCAAAGGATATGAATCAACAGCCTTTTTTATCACATGCAAGGTAGCTGGTGGGATTTTGTGTTCCTCAGAAGTAGGCTGTATGTTTACAGTATTGGTTGGGGAAGATGAGGTGGAGGAAGACTGCCTTTCTGAGAGCATTGCAGTGGTTGGATATGGTGTGGCGGCACATGTAGGTGGTCTCATAGGAGCACCATCAAGATAATCTGCAACTGAGTACAATGTGCATTTCACTTTGTTAGCTTTGGCCTTTGGTACATTCCCAACAGCGGTAAAGAACTGCCATTCCCATGATTCTCTCTGGGTGCTAGAATTAGGCACTTCCTCTACCTCATCTTCTTGGTCCTCTTCATTGTCTTTTCAAGTACTGCATTTTTGTGTTGTGTTGGTCTTACAGTTGGTGGTGGTGGTGGCTCTTGGGGAGGAGGGATGGCAATAGCTGATGCCATTTTTAAATTAAATAGCAGTTTTGCTAATATTCTTCCATGTAAGTGCTTTGTGCTAGATTGTTAATGGATAATGAGTAAGAATTGGGTACGAGCTGTGCAAGCTTACATTTTGAGCTTCAAAGTTCCTAGATGAGCTGAAAAGTGCAGTTCCAAACTGTTTACAAAGCACCGACCCGTCCGTGAAGTGCGGACACGTTCGCAGACATGTCATCATGCCATGCACGCGTGGCCACGTGACACTGTTCGTAAAGTCCACATTTACGTCAGACATCTACGAACATCTTCCAACACAAACACAGTGGAAACATTTGCAAAAAGTGTATAGAAGTGTTACAAAATGAGGCTAGAAGGTTAGAAATGGCAGAGTTTTATTGTCAAACTTTGAAAATTAGACAAAAATGTTGATATATTGGGGTAAGCATGACATTAGTAAGTTGTTGGAAATTAGGATGCACTAATAAAAGCCTATAACATTCACTGAAATAACTTTGTTAAAGGGACACTATGGTTAAGTTGCACTAATAAACACCTATGACATTGAAACCTATGACATTGAAAGAAAAAACGTTGTTAAAGGGCCTGGAAGTGGCTTTTTGGCTGAGGACCCCTGCCGGATCCTGTTTGGATATTTATCTTTATGCCTGGATTGCTTGTGGCTTCGGTATGCTTGATACAATTTGGATTCATGCAATGACTTTAAAGACTCCAGAGACTCTCTGTTATAATTGTTATCTACTACTTACAATAATAGAGTCTATATTAATTGCTAATTTGCTTTTTATATTTAGTGGCCCTGCCCCGTTACCCACAAGCCAAATAGAGACGTGCACGCGCTCCTGCGAGTGCTCCCAGTGAGTGGCCTGGAAGTGGCTGTTCGGCTGTTCGCTGGTCGCAGCGCAGAAAACCATAACCCTGCGCTGCTCCACTCACTTCTACCTTGTAACGGTGAAAGTCTTAGTTCTTGTTTGTTTGAGGCTCCAAAACTTGTACGGCATTCACAAACCTCCTTCAAACCTCCAAACTTGGGATGACTTCATGATGGGTAAGTGTGTTGGTAAAATTGAAACGCACTAAATATTCTGACCAATTAAGCTTGTATACGGTGCATTACGCATTAATGGCAGCCTAAGTGGCGGCATTTAATTTCTCTTGTTTGCTCCTCCGGCACGTGGAGTGCTGACATCATTTGGGAATCACCTGATAATAGAAGCACATTTGAAACCCTCGGCTGTTGGGCTGCTTGCATGTATGAGCAGGGGAGCGGGTAATCTACAATGTACTGATATACATTTTACTGTCTATTTGCTTGTACATATGGTAGTAAACGTGTTCAGTGATGATCTATAGAACTACTTCCCATCACGTTTTCACCATTGTTCATTATTAACAATTGTCACAAAAAGGGTGTTTGTCACACAATGTGAGCGCGGCTGCACTGTGGGCATATTGAAACTGAATTTCCCCCAAAAAATTGCACAACTGACATCAAGAGATACAAAGACCACAAAAGTTCTCTCCCCAATATGTCCAACAAAAAAATCACAAAGACAACGCATTGCCATAAGGAGCAACGACAAGGAACGTTTGTTCCATTCGGGTGCAAGAGGTTGAAATAATTTGCCACGAAGTGGCATTCGCTTATGCCAAAGCGCAACTTAATTCACTTTCCAATTTGGAAAATAAACACGTTTGAATATGGACAACCTGAAAATGCTCATTTACATACCCCAAGGAAAAGTTTTTTGAGCATGCTCGATGCGGAAGAAAGTAATCTGGTAGAAAATCCTCCAGGTGCGCCCTTTAGGCCTCTCTCTGATATATCAATAATGGCTCCGGCAGTACTCTTTGAATTGGAAAAAAGGGTTGAATTTTCAGTTGGTCCTTCTACTCTGGTTACGGTCCCTTCTGGTCGCATTGCCCAAGTTCATCTACATAGTACTGACCAATTATCGCCCATTGTTTCTAGACATAAGTCTATGGAGGAAATGTATCCTCAACCCCTTGAAGAACTACAAAAAACAAACACCACAAACCGCCACTGTGCAGGATTGTTCATCTCCTGATGAAGATAATTACGAACACCCAAAACTTGTAGATGGAGATGACAAACCTGATGTGGAGGCTAACCTTCCTACGCTGGTGGAGGATCTGCAAATTGTAAACCATTTACCCAGTGATATCTAACATTCTAATCTTCTAGATCAAGGGCATGACTATACACACTATGAGCTCCATGAAATAAAGGCGGCCTTAGCACTTAGCCTTTCAAAATTAAACAAACTTGAGGGCTTATTTTTGCTGAAAACTATAAACACAAGGGCGGTTGTATTTCTCCTCAGCCTAAAAAAAAAGCTGCAATATTCTATAGCCACACAACCAGAGATCCCACCTGAAAAAGCACCATCTAACACTGTTCATGCACGGGAACCCCCGAATTTTGCTTTTTCACAGTCATTTGCACAAATTGCAAATGAGACCAAACCTAGAGAAATCATTCAAGTTTACACACACGCTCAACTTTGCCAGATGGTGACTGCAGATGCTGAAAAAATAGACCAATTACTATTCATCAATCAGTCTAATGAAGGTAGTACTGGGGATGATCTAACTCAAGGTTAACTCGCACAGCAAGAGGATGTTGCAGATAGTCCCTCTGCTCTATTAGCTATTATTGACCAGGAGAATATTAGTAAAAACCCTGGTAATACTGAAGAGGCACTTCCTGGAGTTTTCGAGGAAATGCAGCAGCAAAAGCACTTTACATCTAGAAAGTAAAAGTGGCTATATTTGTGTGCAAAAAAAAGACTCAACATGCGCAAGGCTGCACAAGTTGAAGCAGAAAAAACAAAAAACAATACACACAAATGAAAAAACTACAAAAAAAAAAGATATCCCCAATGCAATGGGTGTCTCAGATAAAGAGGCTCCCGCCCCGGATTGCACTCTCAAACAGGCAACTACGGAATTAGGCATTAGTGTAGTGGAACTGTCACCAGAAAGCAGGCTTGCTCTCCAGAATCAGGCAGCGGGTACCTCAAAACTATCCCAGATGGAATCACTAGAATTAGGCATGTGCAGAAAAACATCTTTGAGAGATGATGCCAAATCTACCCTTGATAAACAGGTGGAGTTTGCGTCTTCTCTCACAGTGCCTCAACAAACTCTTCTTTCTACCTATTATAAACCGATTTACAACAAAAAAAACAATGATAGGATAGGAAAGGAAGACATGGCACTGAAGCAAAAACATGTGTTGAATGGGGAGGGTCCTGGAATGCAGAGTCCCTCTATTAAGAATCAGTCCCTCAAGGAGAAGGAGGCACTACCCGCGGTTGATGAGCATGGGAGGGCTGCTCCGTTGGTGTCCTTTCCAGCGCGGCAAACGCTGATGTCCACTGTTGCTGACAGTGCCTCTTCTAACTCCAACATGTCGAGTGTCTTGGTGAACTCAAGTCCAGCTGAGACCAGCAATGCTAACGACAAAAACTGAACAACTGACCTTCACCTCGACACCTCGAAAACCATGGAAAATGAAAATCTCGATATGCATCCGCATATCTCAAGTATCCTTGGTTGGATAAGCTCCCCTGAAATCAGTGGTGACAAAAGCCTAAATCGCTCATTCATGTTGCAAGTATTTGAAAAGATTCCTGCACTTAGAACGTTAACATCTCGTGATATCTCATGGATCACTCTTCCACCGGTTAACATCTTTAGAATGGTGTTGCAAGTAGAGTCCACAATTATTTCAGAATTAATTTGGACGCACAGACGAGAGTTGAAAATAATAGGGTTTGATCTGCATTCCTTACTATCTATCGATGAAGCTGTTGTATTTAATGAAACTTCATCAGTGATGCAGAATGCTTCCCTACATCCAATAATAATAACTCAAGCCACGCCCCATCCAGAGGCAGTGGTGATTGCTGAACTAGCTGCTATGTCTGCAAATACCAAGGATTGGTCGTGGCTATCTGTCCTCTTTAATCCGCCTAAGAATGTGCAAGATTTAAACACTACATAGTAACAAGAGCTTCCTGAGAGTGATGTCCTGGAACTTGTGTGGCAATAAAAACTTTTCACTTTGGGCAGATGTCACAAACCTGCATGTATTCCTGGACATCATTCTATGTCAGGAAACTATGTGTACCTCGCCATTCCAAATAAAAGGATTTATCATATTCCATATGGAGGCAATGCAAGGTTCACATGGTAGGCCCTCAGGTGGTTTAGCAATTTTTCTTAATAATGAACTTTCGGTAATACTTTGCAAGATCTATAAAACCCGGCTCTATATAGCAATTGTTATTGAAATGGGAGAAAGTAGTAAGGATTTTTATCTACTTATATCTACTTATATCCCCCCCACCCTTCCTGTTTACAGACCCGCCAGACCGCCTGGGGACCAATTCCGTTGGTGACTGTGCGCTATACAAGTACCGCTAACATAACATAACATAATCCTCTTCAATATTATTAGAATCCGCACTGCAAAAACTTTCAGCTTTGTTTGGCAAAGTTTTTCTTGAATGGTCAAATTGCAAATTCATTTTGAGTGGTGATCTTAACTCATGTTGCATTCCTTATTTACATGCTGAGGTACGTATTGACCACTCCTCCAAATCTTCTCCTTCATTCAAGAGAGGTTCACAATGGCATTCCTTCTTTTTACAATGGGACACTCACTTTATCCCCCTTTGTAAAGGGAGGACACAAAAACACCTGGCACAGAATATTATGAAATCATGTTTTGTTTATCTTGTAGTTACAGGAGATGTATAATCAGTCTGTAACAGAATTGAGATCATCACATCGGATAATAGTGACCATAGTATACTAAATGCACTCTTAGTACCTGATCATGTTAGAGCCTCTCTCAGGTGGATTCCCTATGCTTGCAACAAAATCAACTCATTGATCACTCACGCGATACAGAGGACTACGGGGAGAATGACCCCGATGACCAACCAACAGCTAAATACACAACTAATTACTAATATTATTAAGGATGCAATACTATCATTTATCAGAATGCAAAAACATTCTAGTGAAAAAAAACAGCACAAGCTTTCAGTTATGAACTATTAATTGAGAAAAAACATAAAAACCGGCAGCTCAGATGATTTAGGACTCTATCCTTGGAAGAGTTGGAATTTCAAGAACTAAAGAAGAACATATTCAATAGATATCACAATAAATGTATAAACTACAAAGTTCATCTTTACCATACTATGATTCAAGCTATGATAACTAATCTATGCAGGAATGATAAACGTTCTACCTGGGCTTTATTGTGGTGGGATAGTGCTAGTAAAAACCATGCACAAACCTCTACTATCTCAGAAGAGGCTTGGACCACCTTCTTTAGGACGAAATTCCAACTCCCTGAGGGATTTACTAGTGGGCAGTCTAAATTTGCTCTCTGCAAAATAGTTTACCCTCACGGTTGGTCCACTGATGATATTATATGGGCTATCGGCAAACTGAACAACTCCAATGCCCTTGGCCCTGATCATATTCCTCCTTGTGTTATAAAAAGGAATCCTAAACTATGGGCTGAGATTCTGGGAATTCAGTTTGAAGAAATTAGAACAACTTCCCTAATATCAAAATCTTGGGTAAAATCTATCGTAGTACCAATTCACACAAAAAAGGGTAGCAAAACCAACCCCGAAAATGTTCATCCAATTGCCTCAATTGATGCGGACCCCAAGTTTTTGCTATTCTTTTGTTGCACAAGCTTCATTCCCATCTACACCAGCAAAAGGTTTTCAGGTTGGCTTTCATGCCCAAATGGGCACTGCTTTGAACGCGACATTAGTGGCACATCTTCTTACTAAAACCAAAATGCTTGACGCTGGGGCGCTATACATGGCGTCAGTTGATCTTTCTGCAGCATTCGACAGCGTAATATGCACCGTTCTATGGGAAACATTAGAACGGAAAGGAGTGCCTGCCCATTTGATAGCGTTAATCGCTAAACTACCTCATGACACTTATTATTTGGTGAAGATCGACAGTTCGGGTGCCTCTACACAGCCAATACTTACGGAGGTAGGGGTTAAGCAGGGATGCAATTTAGCGGCAACTCTGTTTAATCTCTACCTGTGCGATATTGATGAAATATGGCTAAGCAAAATATCCTACCCCGCAAGGCTTGGCCATCTTAAAACCCAATGGCTTGCCTTTGCGGACGACATCTTAATATTTGATTGAACGCCTTATGGGCTGCAGAATACGCTTGACATATTTGCAGATTATCTATATAAACACAATTTGAAATGCAATGTAAACAAATCAAGAATACCCATCTTTAAGAAATTGAAAAAAAAAGTACTTACTACTATATGGAACCTGGATGGTGTCTCGATTCCGGTGGATACTTCTCTTAAATATCTTGACTATGATGTAAGCGACTCATACTCCAAGAAAATGTGGAAAGATAACCTTGATGCCAAAGCAGATGCACTTGGCACTCAGATGAGGAAGGTATATTCTAAATTTTGAAAATTTTCCATGACTCCCTTGTTTGTATTTTATACACTGAAGATAGAAGCAATTTTCCTATACAGGTTAGGCTTGTGTTTATTAAACATTGATATCATCCTTAATCATATACAAGGTAAACTTTGGAAGCATACCTTACGTATGGCTAACTCGCTTCCTAACTGTGTCCTCCGTCAGGAACTCCGTTTAACTGCACTTTCTGCCACATTTCATTGGCGCCAACTCACAAATCTAGCCAAAATGCTCTTTCCTCCCGAAAAGTCACTTTATGAGGAATTATGTATTATGATCAAAGCAGGAAATCCACCCTCGGGTGCATCCCTTTATGATTCCATGTTGAAATTGCTTGACGAGTTAGGTTTGCATCCGTGCGACCTGGGATTGTGTCTTCCCTTAGTAAAAAATGACTTTTTGAGTATGATTGGACAATGACACTCAGAGAGATGCATACCAAGAAACTGTATTATGAAGCATCACTGTTCTCAGAAAAGTGGGGGCCGCATAGAATGTATCTTTTGAAATTTCCATCTTGTTTTCTGAGAGATCTATACATGAGATTTAAGTGCAACCAAATTCATGCCGGCGAGAAAATAGCAAAATTGGACAAAGCATGTAAAACTGATGAGATTGAAGTATGTCGCTTTTGTAAACTAACTGGCCAAAGAGAAACACTGAAACATCTGACAATTTCTTTTATCTATTTTGAAATTTGTCGTATAGACACTTTGGGATGTACATTGTTGGGTTTGACACAAAATACTTGAGAATGGTGCTGGATGAGGTTGATGTGGGTTAATCTATGTAAATATGTGCTGGCACTCACCAACCATCTCAAAACCATAATTCCGGAATTTTCCATCAAAAATGGATTTTAGAGAGATTATTACATCTTCCTTTTTTTCTTGTTGTTGGTTTTACTTAAAACTTGTCTACGAATACTTTTGTACATATAATGAAGCAACTATGTATGTAAATGTCTCATTGTTTTGTATATTACCTCTGTGTGTCATAAAAGTTTGTTAATCAAACTAGAAACAACTTTTTAAATAAAAAATACAAATAAAATAAAGGGACGTTATGGTTACAAGTAAAACTGAAACACCCTTACAATTCGCAAGTTGTGGTATGCTAAGCAACCATAACTCGTGCCACCTACGTGCACTGCTAACACAAACACCAAGGATATCAATGATAACATCCCACATGTTACTGATGACATCACCAAAGACATCACATATTAATTTAATTTTGATAAAAAGTCTCTAAAAGGGGTTGTATTTATGATGTTAGTAACAAATGTCAGGGGTGATCAAGACATCTATCATGAACTACTTAATGTATTAAAGAATGTACTAATCTAAACAAAACATAGAATTGGAGTGTTGTTATTAATACAGGAACCTCATCATACATACACATAGGCAATGGGTGCAGCATGCACTATGGAAGTACAATATTTCTAATTTGCATTATTTTTCGATAGTACCTTAATGAATGGTACCTTATTAGAGTTTTCACTAATGATAAACATGTAATAAATATCTAATAGATAATAATTGAAGAATTACTACATATTTTTGTTAGTACAAACAATACATATCAAGACCTACAATGCATACAAATCTGAGACACATAGAGGGAAACTTCAGTAAGGGGCAAAGTTATCAGCAAGTAAACAAATGAATGTTTTGTTCGATGTTAGCTTATTTGCATGAACTGGGGCCACATCCTAAGGAAAGTGCCTTAACAACATACAGATAGGTTCATGTGTAACACCTTTTAATTCACATGGCCTAGATATGACAGTGAATCAAAAGAAGTTGCCCAGATATCTGATGTCATTGGCAATGTCATCAATTACATTTGTGATGTCATCTTTGATATCCTGGGTGTTAGTCTTAGTAGTGCACGGAGGTGGTGCGAGTTATGGTTGCTTAGCATACCATAACTGGTGATTTTCAAGGGTTTTTTGGTTTTACTTGTAACCATAATGTCCAATTAATATTATGAATGAGCTCAAGGTAACTTGACAAGCTGTCAGTTTTTTAAAGAAAGGCTTCATTATAACTTTCCAAAGAAATGTTTTTGTTGAAAAATAAGTAATACTCAATTTATGAATGTATCATATCAATCTTTGAAAAATTATCAATCAAATAGTTTTTTGAATGTATTGTTCATAGAAAGAACTGCCCCTGAAGAAGAGATATCCGATCTCGAAATGCGTTGGGGAATAAAAAGATTCGAACTGATGAAAAATGACTTGGAAGCAACCATAACTCGTGCCACCACCATGCACTGCTTACACTAACACCCAGGACTTGGACGTGATTTTTTGAAAATTAATGACAAAGCATTGGATAATCAGTAAATTACCAGAATCACCTATGAAGAAGCTTGAATTAGAAAACAAACCTTTCCAATGATAGTGTGCAGGGGACACAAGTTCTCAAATTAGGAAACTTTTCTTTTGTAAGTGTTCATGAGAACCCATAATGGAAATGCCAAGGGATGCCAAGGTGGGACGCCACTGGCTAACTACTGGAGCAGAGGAGTACCAAGGGTGGGATACATATTAACCGTAACATCCCTTTAATAACATTTTTTCTGTCAATTGAATAGGTTTTTATAAGTGAACCTTTTTCATGGTGTTATATCACTGTATATAAGTGATTAATAATTCCTCTTTTCACATATATTAAATATTTTTGCAACACATAATTATGTCTGTCAATATCAGCAGCGCATGCTGAAGATGCAAATCATCGTTCAATTGCCTACGACATAAGACTCAACCCTACCCCCAGCCCAACTAAACCACCCCTATTATTCACTGCACCTAACCTGCATTACAGTATAACCTAATAATGTAACCAATGGCCAATGTTCATGGCTTTCAGCCATAGACAGTCTCCAAATCCATAGGGCATGGGCTTCGGCCATGCCACATCTCCAATAAAGAAATCAGAGTACTCATTTGTGTTTGCTAAGGGCCAGACCCACTAGCCACACACCAAATGTATATCACTAGTTTTTCTACTTACATTCTTACACTTTGGAAAAATGAAGCACATCACATATTTCAAAAAACATGCGTTCAGGTCCTTGCTAATGCTCGTCGCGCAAGTTTGCTGTAATCTAGTCACACTGTAACCACAAGCAGATTATTGTTTCCCATTCAGACCTACCACTTTCCCCATGCTACATGCCCCAAAAATCAAATTACAGTATATATTTCTCCTTGCTGATGGCCGGCCCATTGCCCAGACACCAATGTTATATAACTGTTTGGTGCACTTACATTTTCACAATTTCAAAAGAATTAAATATAGGACATATTTGCAAAACAATGCTTTGAAGTTCTTCCTGACTCTCCTTGTGCATATTTGCTGCAATCCCATCCAGCGTTTCAACCTGTACCCACATGCAGAATGTGTTTTTCCATTCAAACCTATCCCAATTTTGAAAAATGTTACCACATAGCCGGTCCCTGGTGGCCATGCCCACTTTAACACCATTGCTATTCCCTCATGGTCATGGCCTGTAGCCAGACTGTCAGGGTCATGCTCCACCAATTGAATGCTGAGGATTAACTGAAACATAATACAGTGTTGATTATCCAATCATAAGTCTGGGAAACTAGATGGTAGCACTACGAAGTAATCATTATGATGTAGCTAACAGAACAGTCACGAGGGATAGGATAGGCCAATAGGCCTAGGCATTGTATAGATTATCCTATAGAGTAACCCTGATTGACCTATCAGCGAACAGTATTTTCAAAGTATTCTGAAACAATGTTTTGCGATGACACTCTACTTTCTACTTTACAACACAACCACTTTGTATTGCTCGTTGAATGATGTTTTCAATTAGTCCCGCGCAAGGTTGCCTGTAATAAACTTGTGTTTCTCTTGCTCCTGTGCACTATATTGACTCACTTGGATTATTTTTATCATTGATTTTGTTGGGTCTTATCCTAATTTTGGTGACTCAATTAGTGATCCTTTGTAATCTTTTTGCCGTATTACCTCAGTACACTGTGCCTGCCTGCATTGAGCAGAAATTGCGCACACCACGAGGAGGCCAGCAAATGCTGGAGTTATCCATCGGCTTGACTGATCGCTAAAAGCAGTGGCGCCACCCCAGGTGTGCAGACCTTCCTAAGGGGAGAGACAGCTTTGGAGGACCTTGGGAGAACATAGAGCGCAAAGTGCACCTGAAGAAGGCCCAGCAAAGTCCAACAATCGAGAAAATAATACAATTTTGAGACATTTACTGCCAGGAAACCACTGAAAATGTGGGCAACATAGCATGTCCAACATTCCCACATTTGCACAGGTGACTCAATGTAAATGGTACCTCATATGTGGGTGCAATGACCTGGGCACAAAGGGTAAAGACTAAACTGCTAGTACACCAAACGCTCTGTCAAGATTGTATTTAGCCTTGTAGACAACTCAAAGATTTAGGCTTGTGGCATCATAGCCACATGGGGTTACAAGAAATCTCATACATTTCTTAAAGAAATACATCTGTCGGAATCCAAAGGCACCTTACCTGCATGGATCAGGCAATAACTGCTTACCTAGAATGCCCAGCAAAATCCAATATTTAGAAAAGAAACACAGTTTTGAGACATTTGCCATCACGAAACAACAGAAACACATGGGCAACAACTCATGTCCTACCTTCCCACATTCTCGCAGGTGTCCTGATGAAAACAGTATCTCGCATGTGTGAGTGCACTGACCTGGTTGCAAAGAGGAAATATTGAAAACACTGGTACAACAAATGTTCTGTGAAGACAAAATCCATATTGTATTTGGCCTTGTAGATAACTCACAGATGTAGGCTTGTGGCATAACAGCCACTAAGGGTTACAGAGTAGCTCATGCATTTCTGAAAAGAAGATACCCATGGGTATCCAAAGATGCTTTTCTTGCATGGATTGGGAAATAATGCGTTACACAGAATGCCCAGCAAAGTAAAAAGGTAGGAAAAGAAACACAATGTTGAGACATTTGCCACTTGGAAACCACCAAAACACGCTGGCAACAACACATGTCCTGACCTCGGTGCAAAAGGAAAGGCTAAACCACAGGTAAAATTTTATACTGTATTTGGCCTTGTGGACAATTCACATATTTAGGGTCGGGGAATCTCACCCGCCGGGGGTAAGAGGGAGCCTCATGGATTTCTGAAAAGAAGACACCTTTGCAAGGATCGGGCAAGAATTTCTTACCCAATATTATTCCATTAATTTATATAATGTGAGGCCTTTGACACAGTAGGGATGATTTTCTAAGCAACAGTAATTTCATGAAAGGTCCAGCCAACATTTGTATACGTATGCTGTTGGGCTGCCTGGGTGCAATTTTTGTCAGTCTCAAAGTGTAGTGTAAAAGTAAAGAGTAAAACAAGGTGAAATTGCCTTTAGTTTTCACTTTCACTCTCTGCTTTCAGAGAAATTAAACATTGTCTTTAAATGATGCTTTGCATGCAGTGTTTTACAATGGATTTCAATGAAATCTGCCTGCTATTGACCAGGTGCAATTGCGAGGTGTAATCCATTGGAATCTATGTGTTCTATGTGTGCTTGAAAATATCATGAATGCATAAAACCAGGTGATTCTCCAAGACAAAGGAGGAAAGCAAAGCAGAAATGTCAACTGTTGGGAAAGGAGCAAGCCCACCCCCCCAGGCACTTTAAGGTAATGCGAGCCCACTTTGCTCTCTATGTTACTCCCGAGCCAATGGAAAGAACTATTATAGACCATGGGAGAGGGAGCGTCCTAAAAGTACCCCCACAATAATAATATTGTTTGCAATTTAGACATTGTGCACGTATATAAGTGACACCATGTTTGTAGATATTAGTAGCCATAGCCAAAACATAGGGCCTGCATGGCCATACAGTATTTAGTGTGTTAGACACAGGCTGTAAGCCCGAAGGGGTAATCTGGATAGGTCAAAGCACTGATGAGAGAAGACTGCAACTCTGACTTCTACATAAACCCTTATTTTTTTAAGATTGTTGCCAATATGTTTGTTCTAAAAGGAATGTCTGCTGCAAGGCCACGAGAGGTGTTATTAAAAACAGGCCGGAGCAGACCTCAGGCCCCACCCAGCTAACTACGAGTTATAGCCCCTACAACTGCCCTAGTCCTGAGACCTTTGACCAGTTGGCCCAGACCACCGACCATAAACCAATCGACCACAAAGATCTGAGAGTATGGTCGTCCGACCTTTATTTTAGGATGACATGCTTTGTAGTGTGAGGTACGGGGAGTTATACATTATAGTTCAAAAGCAATAGTGGAGTGAAGTATGTGTGGGTCGGTTTAACCTTGAGACTCCCACTGTGCCAGTCCCCGAACCTGCCAGGTACACTGTATGCTAAAGTAGCATTGTCCACAAATGTAGCTAATTTCTTCTTCTGCCTTGGTTCCTTGGAGACGATGAGCCCAGCAGAACCCATGTGATGGAAGACGGATGGACTTGGCTCAGACCAATGACCTGGCATCCCTTATGGAGCAGGCCGACCATGTATACGGGCGCACCAACCAGCCATGTGGGTTTTCACTGTATACGATGATGTCACCTATGTTGCTGTGTCTCCTTATAAGATTCTGCTTCTACACTTTTTGGCAAAATGTTCTGTGGCAACAGAGTTCTTTGCTGATGCACCTATTTTTGCAGAAATAAACATGTGTTCCACTTGCAAGAGCATATTGGGCCTTTTTCCCTAGCGGGTTTTATTTTTTCTGGTGTGAGCATTTAGGGGCATGCCTACACCACCACTCCACTTGCTTTCCTCCTATGCCCTCCTTCACAGTAAAAGGACGGCACAATGGTGCACAGTGTTAAATGGAGGTATAAAAGAATTACGCCTTGCTTTTGTGCCTCCATTTATTATACAAAATGACTGTGTTATGTGAAATTGGTTTAAGGGTTCAGTTACAAATGTTATGGGATGGAAAACTGTGTGGCATGAAATAATCAAAGGAAACTGTATACGTCAATTATTTTATTGGCTTCCAAACATTTTATGGAGGTGACTGTAGCAAAATTGGTGAGATGGGAATCAGCCGGGTATACTTTTTTTTTCTTTTTCATGAAGAATATAAATTAAATCATGGTTGTATGTACACATACAGCATGTGTATATTTGTGTTTTAAAATGTATGATTATTGGTGTTTCATATGAGATATAAACGCTTTGCATAAACAAATACATTATTAAAATACAAATACATACATGCATGTCAATAAAGCATATGTTTGCTCATATGCATGAAATATATTATATATGCCATAGACACATCGTGGAAGTGTGTGGGTAACTGTGGATTAACTACTGTGCTTATTTATGACCGCATATTATTTAAATCAACAGTGTAAATAAATGGAAGGGTAATGAGTTTACCTTGAAAGTACTTTGTGCTCGAATTCAGAGAAACGGTCCAGTGCCTTCCCAATCAAACTATTTTACAAAACCTTGAATAACTGTTAACACAAAATTTCCCTCAGCACATGTGAGACTTTCAATATTTCCCTTGTTGATTCTTCAATTCTTAAAGTCGGTTCATGCGTGAACGCCACTGGAGATAAGTGTTTTCAATATGTTTATTTATTTCCATGTTGCAAATTACAATGTCATGTTCATTAAATTCACTGGAACCAAAGTTCTTTATTCTTGATTATTGTACTAAAAATGTCATTTCAGTCTGTACAAACAACGCAACATGTCCAAACATATTAAATAGTGTAATTATAGCCGAGATCAGAAAAGAAAATGCACACCATAGCTCTATATTATATCATATACAAACAACCTAGAGGCAGTAGTTGGTTATTGACTGGGAGCTGGTCCAGTGAAATCCCCTAATGCCCAGATCTCTAAAAAGGGGGCAAGTCGGCTACCCAGGCCTCTCTCATGTAGATGCTGTACAGTTGCCCCATAACCCATTGCAGAGGTTTTAACAGCACCATTCCTGATGCAGTGGACACAAGAGCAGTCATGAGGGGACTTGATAGAATAGGCAAGGAGTCTGGTGAAGGGTGATGGTTCATGCTGCACTTATTTACCTGCTTGCCATCTCACACTCATCACCAGAATTCAATTCATGATGGTGTAGTGAATGTACTCCAGAAGTAATCCAGGAGGCGTGTAACTCTACACTATTAACTTCGACATCCACATCCAGTATTGCACATGTTGGTTCTAGGCTCTCCCATTCCACCACTCATGCCCTCCTAACCACAGGCTGGTTCTGGGCGCAATCAATTCCATGCAAAAGCCCTCCCAATTCTAAGCTAGTTCAGGGATCATTCGTTCAAAACATTGCCCCCACCTAGGGGTAATAGTATTTGGGGCTCCGAATCCTTGCGTGTCTATTTTCAATTCCATTGCTGCCCCATGGTTTTTGCTCCTATTTCAATGATCACTTCATTCAATTAGTAATGAACCCGGAAATGAAGTTTCTACTATCATCCTTTATCCTCTGTGCAGTTTTATTCTTCATAATCTTCTGTTATCACCAATAAAACAAAATACAAAATACAAATATACATAAAATCACAGACCCTATCCTTCTTCCATCATTAACTTCCTTGGAGAATAATGAATAATGAAATTAGATTGCTCAATAAAATGTTGGCAAATAATGATTGATACTAGTAGAATTGAAACCAAGTATGAAATCACGCACACTGGAAACATTATTAAAGTTAATACTAAATGTTAGTTAGTCATCTCATTGATTCAACATCAGAAATTGTTCATAGCATTGCACCATTCAAATTCAATCTAAAATTACATGTTCCAAGTAGGGGACGCAAATTTATATTGTTTCCGGCGGTGGGGCGGTGTCCAGATTTGAGGGAAATTCTATTCAAAGTGTAGGAATATTTAGTACAGATTGCATCTCCCCTGGTGTGCCCGGGCCCTGGAGCCCCTGGTTAGAATATGTAAAAAACAAGAGTCTGCAGTACTTGTTTCACAATCACATCAATCACATTGCTTAAAAGTTAATTTGGTTCAACTAAATCCCTGTTATTTCCTCACAGTTATAAGAGTTGATTTTCTAACATTATTGCATGCAGAGTAGACAATCATGAGTGTGCTTTTACACATATTATGAATTAAATAATGTAAATGTTTAAAATTACCAATTAATAAGTAAAAACAATACACAGCTAAGTGCACATAAACTATTGAAAACCTGAACATGTACATCTGAAAATGTACAGGGAGAAGAGAGAGTCATAAACTACCCCTATTTGACTGTGTTAACTACGGTAGGTTTTCAAAAGGCAGGAGGCTAATTTGTAATTGGTAGCTGTCGAAAGTCACAAAAAAATATAAGAATCGAAAGAAATTGTAGTTTATTCAGACATACATATAGAGTATAGAATTCATAGTAAAGAAAAAACAGTTTAAAATGAAAGGCCACATGTAAGCCTAGTTTGGCTTGTAACAAAAGCGCACAAAAAATGGAAATAGCAATAAGTACAAAACTGTTGTAACATCACAGTTTGGTAGGTGAGGGTTAGTAACATATATTGTGGATTTCAAATACTACAGTCAGATTGGTAGTATGTCATTGTGGGCGACACATTGTTATAGGTGTTTCTGGTTCGGGGGGTATTCGAAAAGCAAGCCCTAACAATTAACATAGTATCAGGACCCGACTGGTTGTTGCACATCGGACAAACGCTGGGTGCGTCTTTTCCTGATGGTGTCACCTGCCCACTAATGACTGCTCCATGGACATGCCAACCATCATCATCGAGCAGTTAAACGGTCCGTGGGCAGCCAGACCAGACAGGATATGCAACACCCTAGTTAAAATTTCTCGCGGGTTATGGGCGCATGCATTGTACTTACTTTTTATCCAAATTGGCAAATAAGGTATTACTCCAGAAAACTGGCTTGAAAGCCATATTCTTCCAGTGCCTAAAAAGGGCCCGTGCAACTCGCCGGGTAATTACCAAATGCTGGTGATGCTCGACGTCCCAGCAAAATTGCTTGCAAAAGTCCTTTTGTTGGACCCAAACTCATGGATCTTGGAATACAACATATTACCAAGTAACCAAATAGGTTTTTATAAAAAAAAAAGCCTCAACTACCGACAACCTCCTCATTTTGACCTTATCTGTTGAATCTGCGTGGAGACATAGAGATAACCCAGTACACTGTGCATTCATTGACTTCTCTGCAGCCTTCGACTCAATGATTCACAGCAAATTGTGGCTAAAATTGACCCAATGGAACATCCCCCCTGGATTACTGAGGATGCTGAGGTTACTCTATACAAATACTACTGTTTGAATAAGACTAGACGCAGAGGGCAAACTGTCTTGCCCTGTGCCGACACAGCTGGGAGTGAAGCAAGGGTGCATTGTTGCTGCTACACTCTTCAATATTTGTTAGGGAGAATTCTCTGTTTAGGCTGAATTTCCTAACCTAGTGAGTCCCCTAGCGGCTTTGCTGGATTTCTGGAGTTTGTTTTTTTCCATCCTGCCAAGAGTGAGACTCTTTTTCCCACTCTTGGACATGAATGTGTGTAATTCCTTTGAATGTCAATGTGTTCTATGGGCTATGGGGTCTTTTACTCCATAGGGTCTCATATGTTTTTCTATGTGTGTTACACCGCACCCTACGTGCCGTAACACTGGGGCGTCCTCGCGGACCTCCACCATAGACTCCATACCCGGGGACTGACTACTGTCTCCCCGGGCATGTAAAGTCACCATTGGCTTTACTAGACCTAGATTTACTAACAGAACTAGTACCAACCACCTTATTGTGGACGTGCATGCAGGGGTAATTCAATTACTCCTGGGTCTGTTACTCGAGGGGGCACTGTCCCGTCCCCCCTCGTCGAGTTTTGGCTGGTGGCAGTGGAAACTACTTGTTATGTTCGACCCCGGACATAACCCTATGGGATTCATCCCATTGTTGGAGATTGATGCTTTTCCTCGTTAATCTCTAACGTACCACCGGTCTACTTATCTTAAATAAGTTTATCGGATGGTATTTTCTGCCAGAACTCGGTTTTTAAAATGGCGTCTGTGTTCGTCTCTGTGACTCCTAAACCAAAGGTTGAGCCCTTTCTTCCACTTTTGGCGGGCCTCTGTACAGAGACCCTCCAAAGTGGTGCCATTCTGTCTGGGTTACCACAGGGGTGTGGGAGGGGGTTTAGGCACCCTGGACCGAGTTGCATTGCCAACTCCGGTCGCACTCTGGAGTGATTGGCCCAAGTGGTGAGCCTCCCCGCTCACCACTTAGCGAGTGTTGATTGACAGCTAGGCTGAATGAATGGGGGTTTTCTGCATAAAAGCAGGGCTTTTGGGACTGGATCTTCAGAAGTCGCCACAGGACCTAAGAATCCGACGAGGGTAACGCTGAGCCGACCTGCAACGACAACACCTCCGGTGGAGCCCTGCTGAACCGACTCACCACTTCCTGACGACAGAGGAGATCTCCCTGCCGGAGAGTCTCTTCCCCTGACTGGTGGGAACAACCAGTCCCCTTTGCTTTTTCTTCGCTTCCAGGACGCGGTGGTCGAATTGCCCGTGCAGAGCACCCCGGCAACCGGATAGCCACTACCCCTGTACCGCGACCAAAAGGTGGTGCCTTGTGACGGAGCACTCCGCTGCTGGTCTCTTCCCTGGTGGTGCACCGGACTTCACTTTTCTTCGACGACGAGATCCTCTCTACTCTTGGCAAAGACCCGACGTGCATCCACCACCAGGAACAACTGCCCCCGCCGGAGCTGTCTCTCCACAACAAGGTACCGTGTCTGCCTGGCTTCCCTTTCGATCGGTTCGAGTGAGGTGTCTTAATCCTCGCCTTTCCGTTGGGTCGCCTCCAAGCTTTTTCTAGCGTGTTGTTCTGAACTGGTTCAATCTGCCGATAACAATTTGCTACAAAGACTCAAACGCTTTTCCACTAGAGACTTTTTGGGACATATCGCCTTGCCACTCTCCGAGTGGGCCTGGCCTCTGAACTTTATGATCTATTGTGGTTCTTGCCTTCTTGCCTTGCATTTTATCCGTGAAGTATTGAACTGTGTTGATTTCGTAACCTGCCTATGTTTCTCTCCCATCCTAACTAATATTAGAGTGCCATCTAGGTTGAGGTATACACCTCTGTCTGAAAATAAGTGATACCGGTAGAATCTAGACTTGTCAAAATATTGTTAGGGGGGATTGATCGTTTTCTTCTACGTAGAGTAATTGTAATAGAAGTATTTGCCGTGATAGTGCCATAGTGTTTTCTATAGATGTTCCGTTATAAATAAATACCTTAATATCTTTACACTGAAGCCTTGTTGCGTGTTTGCTTGTCTTATTGTGAAGAATTGTCCTATATTGTATACTCCACATACTGCTCAACTCTTCTTGAGAGAAGTCTGACTGCTCAGCCACAGCTACCAAGTGAATCTGTGTGGTACAGACTGCTACCAAGTGGGTTCACCGCCAAACACCTCTAGTCCTAAATCTTTTGCAGTGGTCCCAGAGGGAACTGCACAGGTTTCCGCCTAAAAATCTTTATTTAGCAGACCTTGGGCTAGAATTTAACAATGTGTATACATGTCCAGTCAAATTGGGCTGGCATTTGACAAGCTGGTTAGCGTATGCTGATGATTTATTATTAATTGACCATACTCCAAAAGGCGTTCAGAACTTAATTTCTGCACTGGATGATAATGCTGAGAAAAACGTCCTTTCGGTCAATATTGTGAAAAGTTAAATAATGACATTTGCTCCTAAGAACCGACTATCGAAGAATATAGTATGCAAACTAGATGGCACACGATTGGAATGTGTATCGTCGTATTAGTATCTTGGGATACATATACAAAACACCCTGAAGTGGACAACACACTAGGCCCAAACTAAGATGAAATGCAACACAGCTGTCCGCGCACTTTGCCTATTTAAAGGTTAGCAAAGAGGTATTTTTCGATTGAAACTGTACTCCTCCTATATTATGACAAAATACAGCCAATTCTCTTTTATGGAATTGAAATTTGGGATCATTGCTATGTTGTAGCATTGAAATGCCATTAGAGAAACATTTTGCGAAATTAGCTTTGTTTGCCGCAAATGATTTTGATTGAATACATGTACCTTGAATTTGCACTAAATGGGATTGTACATGATTTTATTTTGAAAAAAGTAATGTTTTATTAACATCTTAGATGGCCCCAGAATGGTATCATGATGGTCACCTTTTTAAATGCCTTCCATGAACTTGATAACTGTTATTCGATTGGTACACTAGGATCACTGCTCGCTCTGCATTCAAAGTGGTGTGTTGGGTGTCTTAGCCTTACACGTGATGGTGATGTACAACTTGTGAAATCTAAGCTAAAAACTAAACTTACCATTTCTAGTAAAGAACAACATATAGAAGTATTAAACACCAAAACGAATAGTGCCATGTTTTGTGCATATATCGCTGGACGTCTGATTAAACCAACCTACATTGCGGCCTACCCAAATAGTTTTATCGCGAGACACTATATGCTCCTGAAGTTTAGCAAAAAAGAAGCTCTATTCACTCAAGGTGCTTTCTATGGTATAGTCTGTGAGTGACAATATTGCAGACTATGTGGCACATTAGCAATTGAAGCCATCCAGCACTTGCTATTTGAATGTGAGAACTTGCAACAACTGAGGACGAGTTACCTTAGATCGTACAACAATAGTGGCAATGCTGTTGACTCATCTGTGCTGTGGTCTTAGTATATGGATGGACATGATCTTAACTTGATATATTACATGACAAAATTCTATGCAAATTGCGCAGATATTTTGAAAGAATTATCTCAGGGGGGTTTAATAATGTAAATAGTGTCCCCTCTTTAGATTGATGTAGTTGCGTCACTTATATCTGGTTTTAAGATTTTTTTTTACTAATGCAATTGTTTTTAGGTATCATGTGTTTTATATTGTTTTAAATCTGTGTTTTAACTCTTACTGTATTCCAATGTTTTTATGTTGTATAATCAAAGCTATGTGCTGTAAGTATATCAATACATAAATAAATAAAACACTTGCTGCATATAAACAATAGGTCAAGCCCTCAACTTTTTGTTATTGGGGTCTGTGATGTAGCAGGGCAACGTTCAATATAATATACAAGAACCACAGACTTCCCCCTTCTCCTGTGTCTTACAACTCTAGACCAAAAATCGCTTAGACATGTTGACAAAAATGTTGACAACAATTTGAATGATCCTGGATGCTTTGTGATTTCTATACAAAATGTTCACTTTTAATTTCATTACATGGACACCTCCGGTGTGGAGGGTATTTTTATCTAAAACATAAATCACAAACAACATTACATTGTAAATTTCATTATCTATTTCCATCAATAACAGGTTACTATATGGTACTCTCCTTTTTAATGTACCAGAAATGTGCTGTGTTGGTAAAAAAAAAAGTTATCACAGATGTTCAGTTAATTCACAAACGTCTATTATAAGAGATACCAAGCATAGACGGAAAAACACAATTATTTCTTTCTTCCTCAAAATATATGACAGTATGTTTATGTGGTCATTCTGTTTATATCAGATCTTATTCCCATTCTCAACACCTTTATACTGTCCTCTGTGTCATTCTTTTCTGCCTCTCTTCATCTCTGTGGGATTCTTAATGTTCATTTTTCATATGCCTTTTTATCAAAGTATGTGGAAGCAATGGGGTATGCAATTACTTTTAAAGGCTGCACTTGTGAACCAAGCCAGCAACATGGCCTGCATAGTGAAATGGCATTACTTTCCCCCAGGCACAGGAAAACAGCAACATGAGGGAGATGCTTGCATCCAGACCTTGAAATAGATCATATAACTTTGACACTCAATGAAATGTGTAGATGATGTTGTGTAAACGTTCTGCGTTTCGGCCTTCTAATCAAGGTATGACCTCATCCAGAATAAGTTATCCCTGATGTACTTCCATATGTCCTTTGTCAGAACAAAAGTTTGATGTTCCTTCACTGACCCTCAATCTTCTAACCCAAGTTTAAATCAAATCATCTAAATAAAATAAAACACTACAGGTTTAGGAACTATTCAAGTGCCTATTAACTCTCTCTGCTTTACATAAGCTGATCAGTATCTCTACTGACCTTATTTCAGTAGAATTAATTTCCAAACATCTAATGTATATATCTACACTAGAGAATATTCGATATGTGTTTTGTTTATATCATTCTGTACACTGTACCTACATCTGCTGTGCATTACGCTGGTACGTCCAGTTAGAATCTCGTGCCACCAATTGATTTCCCACGTGGTTTGCGTCCAGTTAGAATCTCGTGCCACCAATTGATTTCCCACGTGGTTTGCACATTGTCTATTTCATACTCACAGAGAGCAAATCCTGAGCGGTCTTTTCTTGCAGTGGTTTGCACCTGTAATATAAATTGTTACATTGGCCCTCATTAGGACCCTGGCGGATTTTTACCGCCATCCACGGACTTTCCGGCCATGGCGCAAAGTCCCTTTACGCCATGGCCGATGGCGGACTTACCGCCCCATTCCGAGGTCGGCGGGGCGGTAAGTCCCCATTGTCCCATTTACCCTTCCCCATTCCCATTTCGGCCCCATAGGGCTCAATGGGAGTGGGGAAGGAGTTAATTACGCCACCGTAAAATACGGTGGCGTAATTAACACCAAGGTCCCAGAGCGCCATGGTTTTTTCCGCCCGCAAAAAGCGGGCGGAAAAATGACCATGGCGCTCTGGAAACTCGTAGTTGGCGGTAAGGGGTCGGCGCAGCTAACGCTGGCGCAGACCCCTTAGCGCCAGGGTCCTAATGAGGCCCATTGTCTTTTTTCTTACACACAGAGAGCAAATCCTGAGCGGTCTTTTCTTGCAATTTTCTATCTGTTACTTTTCAAAAAAGTAAGCCTAACTATCTGCATTCAACACGCCGCTGTTCTTATTGCTTATTTACTCAGTTGCTTCACACTATTTTAAATGTGTGCTATCTATTTTTGCCACTGAGTCTTTGATGTGCGGAACTTTCTTGGGTGTGCTCGTGATTCATTGTGCAGATATTGCCTTCTTCCTGTCTGCTTCTTACAAGCATTTAATTAGGTTCACAGGGACTGCACACTCTTAATGACATGTGCTTTTTAAACTACCGCCGAGCAGTTGTTTCAGTGACACTCTTGTGTATATGAGCCGCGACACATGATTGTGCAGGAACCAGCCGCGAAGTGGGACCCTTACCGTTTCTGTAATCAGCGAATCCTTCACGTGGCTGGGATGTCCTTCTTGCATCTAATCTCCCCGCCCCCTCTGGACTTCTCTAAATGAAATCATACAGCCCTGGCTGTTTCGCATATGGTGGAGGTAGAGGAAGGACTGACTCTCCCGACATCCAGGGGATTTTGTTGTATTTGGTTGCCATTGCTAAGCCAGTCTACCTTAGTTACGGATTAGTGTTAGATACCACGCTGAGCTCGAATAGATAAGGAGAAAGGGAAAAAGGACCTCGGGCCAATGTCTCATTAATTGGCCATTTTGCATAAATGATGCCTCACTCAATTTTAATACATTATTTTATAAGTGTGGGGTTCTAGCTTGTTGGTGATTATCCTATCTTTATTGTCACTTCCTCAAAAAGGGAAATCTAACTGTCCCTTTTTTCTAGTATTTTTCAAACGGTTGCACATCATTCTTTGATAATTGTTTACTCTCATCCCCCCGAAGAATTGTTTTGTTCTGTCACAAACTTTGCCTCATACTTTATATCAAGATGGTGATTCATATTCCTGCATACGTTTTTATTTTTGTTAGGGCCTCCAGAGTTCTAAAGTTAGTTAATCCTTGTTAATCAAGAACAGCAAAGGTGGCAATGTTCATCCATTTTCTACAAAATAATGTTTATTGAAACATTCCTATAAAGTCAAAGCAACAAATGGTAGAATATAGCAATGTGGACTATGAAAAACTATCCCAGGCTAGGAGACTCCAAACAAGGCCCTGAGATACGCCTGGAGTTAATAACTTTGTGATAACTGCATATATAGTTCAACATCGTATATCCATTTTCCATGGTCCAACTCACAAATAGCTCCCCACGTGTTCCTGATCTGATATAAATACTGCCCAAAAACTCTTATTGCATGCTGTCTTGGACAACTGCCTAGCTGCTACCTGGAGGCTAACTGGAGCCAACTGCACCATTCCATTTCATCTCCAAGGTCCGAGCAACGAAAGGGTACCGAAGGAAAGGAGCGCTGCAGTCAACAAAGGAGCCTTTAATGGAGGCTTCAGCAATGCTTCCCAGATGCAATCTATTTTATAAAGAGTTGGTGTGGGCAAGCCAGAAACGAGACAAACACCTGGATTTAAGTGTGGTCTTGGAGCATGAGGCTGCAGCCAACTGCACTTGTACAATTTATCTGAAGGCTTCACAAAAAACTGTTTATGAAGGTCAAGCGTGGGCAAGAAGGTATGAAGGCACATGCCAAGGTGCTAGCGGAAGTGGTGTAACAGCAACACTGCAGCAAACTGAAAAGAGAAGGCATTCGGGTGTAGCCAGTTCAGAAACCTTGCATATAAAGTTCTAAAACATACAGGAGAAGATTATGTTCAGTGGTAGTACCTGAGAGGAGAGGATGCCAGTGATAACCTTGCATGACAAGTATGTGCCATTGCTTTACGGATTGAAAATAGGATACCAGAATAATTCCTTGGAGGCAACTGCAAATAGACGAATATATTAACTGGCTTTTTGCACATGAACAGTCCTAGAAAGCGTGTTTACATTGAAACGTGAAAGCAATAATTTTAAACCATAGAGTGCATTTGGTGAGAGTAAATGAGAGTGTTGTCTTGGGGCTGATCCTCATACGTGTTGTTGGCATAGAGCATTCTTAGACATCTTGGGAGGCAGAAGGATGAGTGCTGCAACTGAGAATGCAGTGTCAGTAGAAAGAAGAGAATCCCGGTATGCCGTGTTTATAATGAATGAAAACAAAACGACAATCCCAGTGAGCAACTTGCATGATTAAAACTCACATGGAATTGCATGCCAGATTGAGGACAATAGCATGCCTGAATTGTTTTGAGGCACTCGGAGGCAGGAGAATAAATATTGTTTAGGTTGCTAAGTGATGCATCGTTGGATGGCCAGCCAACATACTTGCTGAATGTACATAAAAGACTCGAAATCATTATATTCTAATGACAATTTTCAGAACTCCTGCTGCCAATGAAGTCTTCAAACTCTTTTTAGTCATGAAAGTGCATTCGGTCACTGTAAATGAATGCATTCGCGTGTTGCTGCCAGTCAATATACCTGTTATCTACATAGAAGAATAATGTTACTGTTCTGAGGCCAGAGGAGATTATGACTATTTTCAGCATCATCATAAAGAATCATGGAAATGAGTGATGGGCAGGCGTGCTGAGAGAGAACGTCTTACTTCAGTCACTAAATTCAGCTGCACCTGCTCCACAAGGGAGAGTAGGACATGCTTATGTGTTGTGGTCAGTGGAGGAGGAGGCTCAGATCTTTATTTCTGAGGTGAAAGGGGGAGATGTGCTGATTGCCAGAGTACAAACCGAACGCGGCAAGCGAAACAGAATGCAATCTAAAGGCTACAGGAGCATTTCAACCAGTACATGTAAAAACATTGTTGAGAAAAATGTTGTAGGACAGACATAACGTGGTTTAAGAGAGCTTCGTAGGATGTTTTAATGTGGTAACAACTAATTAGGGGGAATCCTCCACTCAGCCCAAATTGAGGCACGCACACTTTATTGTGTAATGTACTTTTTGTGAACCTGGAATTGGAAACCATATTGATTCCCTACAGCCTCCCTCCCGTTTGTACACAAGAAACACACAGGGCTGCACATACATTCTATTTATTAATAAAATAGAAATTAATAAATCAATTTGAATATCAACAACTGATGCATCTATGAAATTCCAATGTCAATAGTGACTACAATGCAGAATGAGCAATACAGTAGTCACCTCAATTTTCATAGCTATATTTACATGAACAGAGACTTTTGTACACACACATCCCATATCTATATTTGGTTTACCCCGAGTGGACATTAATCATGTTTGAACATGAATGATGAGCCAGGATAAAGCTTGTATTTGACAAAAACAAAACTAAATCAGAACATCCCTTCCTAAAAAAATCTCTCTACCACTTCTTTATTGACAATAAATACTGCCCGCTTACTGAATGGACATGCCAGAATTTCAAGTTTTTGAAAACTCAATTAAACGTAATGCTATTTGACATGTAAAGAGCTTGTAAAAAAAAAATAAATCATTTTAACATGTCAGTTTGCTGGATTCCCTTCCATGGTGTTTCTATTGCATTACAGTTGAAAGGTGTACATTTCTCAATTTCTCATAAAATCTAGAGTTAACATCAAGCCTCATGCAAAGGCGATCACATCAATATTATTCAGTTAGGTTTTTAAGATCACATTCACATGATATATTGGGGGAATACTTCAAGGCCACTACTGATTGAACAGTGACTAGGTTAAAATGGCCGCCATATTTGAAAGAATTGTACTTGAGAGCTGTAATTTGTTGGTCACATGATAATGTTGTTATTGCTTTTTGCGCACGAGGTTTGAAGTTTATAACTGAAACCAAGTGATTTTACTTTCAATAATAGCCTGAGGAAGTCTGTTATCAGACGGGATGTGTGGCGATTTATAAACCCGTTTTTCACAGGTATTCTTACTTGTTCATGCTCATGGACACAATTATTTTTTAACAAGGTCCTACAACCAATGGTTGAAAGAATGTAAAATTATTTTTGCATTTTTTTCTAAATCCGAGTCCTGGGGTCTTTTTTCTACAACTTGAAAACATTGCATTAAAGGATAGTTCCGGGACTTTTTTTTTATTGTCCCTACGGGTCGGCCATGTGTTTGTAAGCATAAATCGGTAGATCGTAGGAAACTTTCCTATGGACCTTACCCGACTTTTCGCCCATTATCGCACTCGAAATCAGCCTCCATTTTGTGATAATCCTATCATTTCGCCCCATCGACCTGGCTCACCTGCCTTTGCGGCACTAAATCAAATCCCCCGCCCCTGAAACAGACTTTATCAAAACATTCATATTCCCCGCCTCTATCCGTGACGTGACTGAGCTGCGTAGGCAAACGCGCCCAGGCGTCTTCTACGCGACTCCACACAGACCCCGGAAATCAACACAGATCAGCTCACAATACAGCGCACCACAATTCGGAATATGAAACTGTACTTTGAAATCAAACCGCAAGATTGTAAATGTGGTAAAGTACATTTATGTGACATCAAATGTTTAGAGAATATTCAGCGATTTGCATTTTTATTTGCTCATGTTCCAAAAAGTTCGTATTGAGGAACGCGATGGTCCTTTGCTGTACACAGGGTTTTAGAGCATCTCACAATACAGCGCCACAATTCGGAATGTGAAACCGTGGTTTAAAAGCAAACGGCAAGATTGTACATTTGGCAAAGTACATTTATTGGACATCAAATGTTTAGAGAATATTCAGCGATTTGCATTTTTCTTTGCTCTCGATCCAAATTAGTTCGTCTTGAGGGAAGCGATGTTCGTGTGCAGTACACAGGGTGTTGGTTTACGATAAAAATAAGCTCTTCGGTCGCACTGATAATCGCATGGCTGTTCCAACAACGAGGCACTAGGCCACCACAACGGTAGGTATGTTGCATCTAACCGTTAGTACCGCGTAAGGGCATACTTGTACTTGGCGATCGTCCCATAAAATGGTCAGGGTGGTAACGTTGTTCACGCGGAGAAGCAACTGGCGGCTGTAGAAGCCGTCCGCCGGTGTCTGGTACTCGTGACACAGACAGTAGTGAATGATGTACCTAAAAACATAAAAAATGAAATTAGTCTCACCATCAGATCCTTATTAAAATTATTCATTTCATAGCGAGGACAGCGCTACTGGGTGTACACAAGTATTTAAAGGCGTGGCGAGGCATGGAGGGGGGGGGAGTGGAGTACAAGGTAAGTAGCATAAAATAATAAATAAATAGGGCCAGCTGGTGGCAAGTGCAAGGTAAGTGCAGAACAAGTGCTGGGAAGGGGGGGCTGTAGGATACTGAGACAGTCCCCCAGTGCAGGGGTTGACAGGGAGGCAGTGCAGGTGGAGAGTGGAAGGGCCCAGGACCGAGGTCGCAGACAGTGGACCAGTTGTAGCAGGGGAGAGGGAGAGAGAAAGCAGAAGCAAAGAGGAAGGTTTTGAGGTACTTCAGTAAAAGCAGATGTTTCTCCTCAAGATAGTGCGCGGTAGAAAACAATATGCCACATAGAACGAACAAGTACAACTGAACCCGTCTTTAAAGCCACTGTATAGTAATGAAATTGCGGTATAAACTCATCAAAAGTTACTTACATTATATTTGCATTTTCCATTGTGTCTCTGTGTAGGGCAGACCCGAAACACCACTCCTTCTTTGCCGACGTTACTTCTTCTAATGAACGTGGCTCATCGTTTCGTTTCTGAAATTTTATTCATTATCTTTTCTTAGTCTTTCGGGATGGTCCCGGCCTGTCAAGGTCAAATCACAATAGAACCTTATACTGGGTCGTGGGCCGTTCCGCCACCCGAGCAAAACATCAAAGCAGCTGACCTTCACTTTGAGCGAGCACACATTTCTAGTTTGGGCCTGCAACATGAGGAGACTCGAGAGAACAGACAATCAAATTACAATCATTTAAACCGTGATGTGTATTTCTCAATGAGCTCTGCTTTAGGTGGACATGGAACAGAGGCAATGTTGGGTGGCAATGCAGTTGTCCCCTGCATAGGTTCGTTCACCACTCCATGTATGTGCCTATCGAGGACATCTACGATAAGTCTCTCAATAAACTCATATTGCATATCCTCAAACACTGGTTTGATCACCCATTGTTTACTTCTTTTAGTGAAGGCCTTATTGTAGCGAAGCGTCCCTAAAGTTCCGGTCGTCCTACTTTGTTGACGGCCAACATTATGGTTATGTGCCAAGACCGCTAGAAGAGTCCGATTTATCATGCCTTCCATGCCAAAATGCAATCTTTTGGGCCTGTACTTTAGGCACATATTGTGGAACACCTCCAAATCTCCTGTGTGGCAGAATTCCGTGAGTCCCCTCAAATCTCTTGTTATAGTTTTATCAAATACAATCTTTTCAATGGCCTTGTGAGTGGGTGATGAAGGAATCAACCACTTCTTCTTCCGTGCCTCCTCTGTGGACAAATGGCCATGTTCACATTTGTGGAAATGTTCATTTGTCGACCATCGATGTACGTTGCTACAGTGCAACATTACTGACCGCCATTTTTCCAGTAGAATTTCCAACGACCCTTCACATGTTTTTGAGCTCCACCAAAGATGGTTGCTGATTGACTTGGACCACTGTGAAATACCTTGCAATTCTTTTTTTTTACCTGCAGCCGACAATTTTTTATTGATTGATTTTGCAAGATGCCAAACGTCAAATTGGTGATTTATATTTTTGTACTGTTCTCTCATTGTCTTGGCAATTGAAACGTGTCTGTCCGTGGCTATCAGGTCGATCACCATTCCCCGCGATTGTAGTTCTTGCAATGATGCTACAAAGCCAACTTTCTCCATGGCCACTGAGGATGTACTTTGTGACACCTGCACGACCACCGAACTCACAATATTCTTACTTTCCATGTCCTGAAAGTGGTAGGTGCAGTACTTGGCTGAAAATCCTGGGCTGTCGCACTGTCCATCACCGGCTAGCCTGAAGCGTTTGCCCGCGAATGTACTTTCCATTGACATTTTTTCCATTCTCCAAGCTTCGCTGATGGCTGGAAATAGATAATCGGTTTGGTATTTGTAGAACTGAGTTTTCGCAATGAAATGGATTCCCACAAACTGAAAGAAATACTGTAACTTTTTAAAACTTGAACCACTAAAAAGTGCGGCCGCTGCACAAAGTAGATTGCCTGCTGGCAGTTGCCCCAGCATGGGTTGTGCAGACCATGCGAACGGATGATATTGTGTACAGGTGGCAATTATTTTAAGGTTAGTGCCTCGAATTGCACGAGTCACATTAATCAATGGCTCCCCACATACTTCCCCACCAACCGAATGCCCACATTTCATCATCATAATAATATCCATCAAACAGCTATCGAATACAATGAATTTGGCCTCTTTCCTTATACTGTCACTCTGCATCCCAGCTGGTTCGGCCTGTAACGTTGAGGACATGTCACTCGCATGAAAGGTACAATCTCTGATATCGTCTTCCGCTATGCTGAGTGATATTGATGGTGTTTCATTGTCGTCCATGTCATTCTCTTCCACTGCAACAACTGTTCCTTGTCCGGAGATGGGAGAAAAAAACAATGTCTTCAACTTTCGCGCGCTCTTATTTTTTGCGGGTGTGGATTCTGTGAATTGATCTCCGACTGCATCCAAACTACCAGGAGGACATTCACTATCAATGGCTGGTGGTGGTATAGCTCCGTTGTCAATCACTTCATATTCTTCCCATTGGCACGATGCATCTCCAGTCTCAAGTCCCTGCCAAAAGGTTTGACAAGCAACATCTCTCGTTCGCTTCACTGTCTGTGTAGATCTAGTTCTTACACCCACTCGCAACTAGAGGACAGATTAGAAAAGGGATGTTCAGTTTAAACACAACTTACAGTATTGAACTATTGACAGTGAAAGACAACATAATATAGTGAACAGGACACTAACCTTCTTTTGCTTTCTTTTCTTTGAAACTTTCTTGCCTCGAACTTCAACATCTGGACGCTGTTGCTCCGACTCGTGTGTGCATGTCTCCACTTCCTCTCGCGCTGCAACGACTATATTTTCATGATAAGCACATCCATCACTCACTGAGGCTCCATCGACTCCCTGAAACATAGAACTTTCATTAGTATGTATAATAATATTGAAAACACAAAATGTACTTGGGGACCAATACCCATACGTACATCTCAATAGCAAAACACGAATGAACGCATTGTGTAGAACATTCAAACGACAATTGTTCACGCATTGTTGATCTAGTTAGATTGAACTGTCAAGATCCATACCTCGGGCTCCGCATAGACTTCCATTGATGATATTATTGAAGATGACGCTTCAGCAACTCCCTGAAACACAGTAATTGCATTAGTATGGTTTTCTATTTTGTTTAAAAGAACATAAACTTTCTGCAGGCGTCAACGGCTCATCTAAATAGACCTGCACAAATGATCAGTTGTCTAAAATAAATAATGGATATCTAAATATTATTCGATTTGCTCCATCGTTGGAAGTGTCACCACCCAGAGATCTGCATCAACTACTAGGGGTGATGTTCTTGTTGAAGAAGCTCCGTCAGCTCCCTGAAACATAGTACTTGCGTTAATAAAGAAGGAAGTATAGCGGATGTAATCACGTCATTTGATCTCGCATGATTGATCTGTCAGTATCCATACCTCGAAATGCATAAGAACATCAAGGGACGCTGTAACTGCGGTGCACACTTCTGCAAGCTGTTGCGCCGACCCGTAACTGCATGCTCCCCCTTCTTCTTGGACTAATGCTCCATCGACTCCCTGAAACATAGGACTTTCATTAGTAATGAACACAATATTGAAAAAAGAAGACACATAGGAGGGCGACGACAGAAGGACATACCAATGGCTAAAAACGAAAGAAACATTGTGTGTAACAATCACGCTACAAGAATGCAAGATCTGATGATCTCCATCGATGGAACTGTCCGGAAACGTACCTCGAGCATCTGAGTGACATCTACGGTTGTCGTCAATGCGTTGGACTCCTCAGCATCTCCCTGAAAGACAGTACTTGCATTATTTTGGATAACAATAATTATAACTGAAACAAAGACTAGAGGACGAGTACTGTGGTGTACCATTAGGTAAAATAATTACACGATCAATTAAAACTATTGATTTACATGCCTAAAACAAGTCAGTGTAAGAATAGCTAAGTAAGATTACCCGATAGGCGCTTGAAGTGGCTGATGACTGCAATAACGACACGGATGGAGAATCTTCCGCCTTCATATTGAGTGGATACATAAATGGGGAAATTATTGTTAGCTAATGCTACACACTACCGCAAGGCCGAGAGATAAATACGTAAACTTGACTCACCAGTGGAGGGATGTGGACGAATAGAGTGGGAATAGCGGTTGAGAGCAATTTTCGCCTCGCTCGCGGTGTTTTCTTCTTTATTAGCAATGATGTGGAGTACATGTCTTGGCTAAAGTGCCTGCTGCAGATGCGGTATCGATCACCCCTCTTGTCCGCAAAGACTTCTAGGACTCTACTTTCTAGCTCAGAGGCTGGATATCCGCAATATCGGACCCATTCTCTTATCTGATCTATTGTCTTAGGGAAAACATGCATTATAGTACCTTCAGATTTGTTATGGGTCTTCGAAGGGCAACCGCCAATGGAACAGGCAGGCATTATGGAAAGTTCTGAAAAGTAAAGATCAACAATTCTCTATGAATACCAATGTGTTAAAACATTAAATGACACATAAAAGGTTCAATGCAAGGTCCGTTTTGGTTCTTGGAACTATACACGTTATTCACATGCGGATAAGTATTTCAATAACTTTCAAAAAATAGAAAAAGTAATTTGACTAAACTCAGAACATGTGACTAGTTCCTTGCATGTACTGTCGTGAACGAAAAGAAAACATGGATGCAATTTGATGACTACTAGCAAATAGATATAAATTAAAAAATTGGACGCAAAATGATTATGGTACATGGACTTACCTTGACGAACAAACAGTTAGATGCAGGGATCAGAGTAGTTTCTTGTCGTAGAACAGGGAGCAGTTCACAGGTTGCAAACTGACGAGTTTGCTCAAAGTGGTCACGGAAGTTCACAGAGACGAAGAGCAGATAACCAGCACCTTCAAGGGTTGACTAGCAAAGCGCAAAGAAGTTCTCATTAGAAATATGAAGTGGGTTATAAAGAATTCAAAACAGGGGTGTGTTTGTGAATGAATGACGTGTATATGCCGTGGCATTATGCGGATTGCAGGGGGGCGTCCAGCGTGAGGGGGGATGCTTGGCAGGAGACACGGGGTCTGGAGGTAGACATGGGAACAACAACCCATGCTCTATAGACCACTTTGAAGTGTACATGGTCTTTGGCACCTCTTGGCCTTTATCGCTCCCTGACAGCTCCACTTGCCAGCAGCGCAAGTACCCTGGTGCGAACTGCCTTTGATAGGGCGGGGGGTGGATCGGGGCGGTGGTCGTGCAGACAAGACACAGGAAGACTCGTGAATGAAGACACACTTATGTGGATTGCAGGGGGGCGTCCAGCGTGAGGGGGGATGCTTGGCAGGAGACACGGGGTCTGGAGGTAGACATGGGAACAACAACCCATGCTCTATAGACCACTTTCAAGTGTACATGGTCTTTGGCACCTCTTGGCCTTTATCGCTCCCTGACAGCTCCACTTGCCAGCAGCGCAAGTACCCTGGTGCGAACTGCCTTTGATAGGGCGGGGGGTGGATTGGGGCGGTGGTCGTGCAGACAAGACCCGTTTGCCGCAGGGCCTCACCAAGGAGAGGCCATCTAACTGAATGTAAGAGGATGGCTGCAGGATCTACTACATGGAAGGCAGGGGGGTGAGTTTATAAATACCTCACCCTCCCAGGAGAATATATGGGGGTCATCTCTGTACCCGGTGCCCAAAAAGAGGATTTATTATGATCAACCATATTTATTATTTACCTATAACCATGTTTTGTATCAATAAAATCCAACAGCTTTTTATTGCCAACGCTTGATGCCAACCCACAAAATAATATATGTATGACTGCTGCATATATGGGTTCAACGGTTATGTGGATTGAAGGTGTGCGGCCAGCGTGAGGGAGGATGCTGGCCGGAGACATGTGGTGTGACAAGACAAGGCACTGGAAGGCTATTCAACGGAGACACACTAGATTCATTTAAAAAATCAAAACAACCATTGTTAAAATATATGTTGGGCTTTATTTTAGATTTTAATTAAACATAAATAATAAACATTACACATTGTAAAGTTGAGGTTGCAGCACATCGAGGGAAAATCCGCGGTATTGTCCACTGTCACTGGGGAAATGTTGTCTAATGGCAAGTACCGCACAGGCAGGTATTACTCTCCGAACGCGGTGTCCGAGCCTCCCGTGAAGCCACCAAGTGAAGCAACGATAGGCCACCAGCCTGTACCACCTGTGAAAAAAAAAGATGCAAACTGTATTAAACTGACAAAACTTTCTTATCAATGTCGATTCAGGTAACACATGTCATTTTTCTTAGAAAAAAATTATATCTAGAAAATGCACTATATGGAACCAATTTACATGCGTTCGAATGATATGTAAATGTAATTTTATATGTGGGAGACGACCATGAAATAGTAGTGGCATCACTGACATCACAAACAGAGTATACTTACTCGTTACTCGGATTACGCGGACGAACAGTGCCACGAAGTTCGTGCATAAGCACCATCATCATCCTCAACACGGTCCGTGAGAGGCAGGCTTCCCTGAACTCTGGCAGCTCGGTGATGCATTGCGGACTTTGCTCGCCTTCCTGCAGACTTTGCTCGCTTTCCGAAATGTAGGCCAAGCACCCTGAATTTTCACGGCAGCAGCAGTTCTCCTCCTCAGTTGGCATTAGCTCGCACCAATTGCACGTGCATCAGGTGGAGACGCCGTCCATGCGACATGGTCCAGGCTCTTCATCCGTTGACTGGTCCTCCCAACTGCCGTCCGAATCCCCATCGTTTTCGCGTGCTTGCCTTTCCAGTAGTTCCTCCTCGGTGTACTCGGGCTCGTACATATACGGCATTATTGTGGCCATTGTGCGGTAAAGATAGTAAAATAATTTACAGAGATGGTACAGGTGTTCACACGGGCTACAAGTGGCGAAGGTAGCTGACCAGAGCACTGAAACGAGTCACAGAATACTCAAAGTAACACAGAGAGAGGAATGGAATCGAAAATCTGCTGCTGTGTGTTGTGAAACGGTCTGTTTATACTTATTGGGGAAAGAGGCGTCCTGCCATTTCCATGGCAACACGTCAATAGCTGAGGCGCAGCGATTGTTGACACGAGAAGTGCTTGAAATGGGCAGTACGCGTCTGCTGATGTCAGGCTCAGGGGCGGGGGATTTGATTTAGTGCCGCAAAGGCAGGTGAGCCAGGTCGATGGGGCGAAATGATAGGATTATCACAAAATGGAGGCTGATTTCGAGTGCGATAATGGGCGAAAAGTCGGGTAAGGTCCATAGGAAAGTTTCCTACGATCTACCGATTTATGCTTACAAACACATGGCCGACCCGTAGGGACAATAAAAAAAAAGTCCCGGAACTATCCTTTAACTATGAATGGATGATTGCTTGGTTGGACCTCTTTTCCTGATTAACTTCAGAGTAGGCTTGCTCTTTGACCTGTGGCACTCACTGCTGAGCAAAGTAACGCAGAGTGTGCTTCATGAATTAAGCCAACAGATTGTTATTTCTCAATTTCAGTGAACAACTTGTAGGAAAATGGTTAGCAGTTAATCAACATTTTCCCTTTGAATGGTTTAGTGCCAATAACCGGATTCTGCTTGGTGATGTAACCAAGGGATACATTTATTATATAATTTTTCTAGGTATGCACAGTGAGATATCCTTTATTTTTCGGTGATTGCGCAATTCACAGAGAAGGAATCAGGATATCTCATTGTGTACTGACTGTTGGATCTATTTGATCAAATCTATAATTCCCAAATCAAACATGTGTCTTAAATATGTACTTATTCCCCAGGATGTAAAGTCAATTCATATACCCCTGTGCCCTCAATACTTTTACAAATAAGAAGGTCTGGGATTAAATCTATCGCCCTTTAGAGTGTCTCTCCTGTCAGAACAATTTCCCCTTAATATTATATTTACATAGGGACTTATATTTGTCTGTCTCAGAGATATGGGGGCACTCTCTTAAGGACTAGTTCAATTGTCCCCCTATAGACACAGGTGGGCATCAGTCAGCAAGATGAGATCGGTCTGCTGTCTGTTTCACTGAAGAAATCCAGGGGTATACATTCTAGGTAGTTCTCACATACTGTGTTTGGCTAATAATCCAAAATGGGACCAAAGCAAACAAATATATTCCATTATCCTTCCTCCATTCTCCATTCTGTTGTTGTTAATTCTCTTTTCTCTTCTTCTGTCAGTCTGTAAGTCAGTCCATCCAGTGTTCAAAATCTATGGGTTTTAACATTTTATAGATGAGAAACCCCTCCCTTTAGAGGTAGGTATAATTTCTCTAATCTAATTAGTCAATGTAAGCAATTAGATAATATTCCAAAAGTGAGATCATGCTTATCGATCTCCTCAGTAATCATTGGTCATAGTAATGAAGAAGGCAGTCTACTGGGAGTAACTTCCACACTCAATTTCTCTCCCACTTGAAATAATGTCATCTTGGCGATGTCTACATTAAACAATTGTAACTTTCTGAAACATCATGTTCCTCACATGTGATCATGTTACTAATCGGTTCTTCAGATTATTCTCCCTTCAGTAAATCAAATCATGCGATTATAAACTCTACATGACCTATGGTCGGTGGGAGGGTTGTTGATATTGAGCTTTCATGCTCCGATACTTTTATACAAAAATAATATGTACATTTCAGAGTAACATGCTTATCCGCACAGACACTATGATATATGAATCACAAATGTGCACCATCTCGGGCAAAAAAAATCCACATTTACCTAATTTGCCAAATGAAACAAACATTTGAAAAATATAAATTTGCATTGAGCCGGTAGAGCTTTTCATTCTAGAAAGCTTAAAAAAAAACATTCTAGGAAGATTTGTTAAAAACATATAAACAAATATACCATTCTGTTTTTGAGAGAAAAAGTAAAATGTGTGGTCCTTTGCTGAATTTCATTGAGTGTCAACGTTTTATGATCTATTTCAAGGTCTGGATGCAAGCATCCCCCACATGTTGCTGTTTTCCTGTGCCTGGGGGGAAGGAATGCCATTTCACTACGCAGGCCATGTTGCTGGCTTGGTTCACAAGTGCAGCCTTTAAAAGAAATTGCATTCCCCATTGCTTCTACATTTCCACAAAACCGGGCAACATTATACAATTTCTTTGCAATCAAACTCCTATCAAAGACTTAGGGGCCGATTCATGGAACAAATGTGTGCCGAAAAAATTGGCGCAAGCTGGTGCAAGCAGACACAAGCGTGAAAAAGGAATTGCATGCGCACGTGTGCGATTCATGGAAGTCCCTGCACATGTTTTTCTCAGGATGTGTGTGCCAAACCTGGCGCACATACCTTTTTGGTATGTGCGCAGACATCATTGCAACATCCTGAACGCCGTGCACGACGCGCACAGCGAAAGCGCACAACGTCTGTGCACATACAAAAAGGGGGCGGGACACGGGGCGTAACGCACGGAATGGGGAACAATGCGTGAAAAAGAAGGTGTAACTGGGGAAGTACTGCAGGGAAATACACGGAATGCCCACACGCACGCAAACAACTCATATTCATGGATTTGAATACGGGAAACAAGCGCACGCTAAAAGAGGCGCACAGGCATCAACACGTCTGCCACAGGAAGGCAGGCGTAAGCGTCCCCTCGCACAGTATAAAAGCGTGCACAAACAACCAACACGTACATACCGCTACGATGAATGCCCCATTTTTCACAGCAGTGATCGTGGGACACCGCAGGAGGAGGAGAATAGCCAGGGCCCGCATTATTTACCCTCTGGACAAGTCTTTTTGGGATGCCTGATGACCAGGTCTACGGCAGGTATAGGTTTCTACCTCGTATCATCCTAGACCTGGTCAGGGATTGGGAAGATGACCTTACATCACCCACCCTCTGCTCCCAAGCATTGAGACCCTTGGAGAAGGTGCTCAATGTCCTGCATTTTTTGGCCACTGGGTCATTTCAGCAGACTACTGCCATAGTGGGGGGGTCTCACAGGCCACACAGTCACGCTGCTTACACCAGGTGTTGGTAATCATGACTGCGCGCCCCCCAGTCCGCGCCTCGAAACACTTGTGTATAGGCACGTTACAAATGCCATATCATATCATGCCCAGAACACCCGCAGAAAGGCAGGCCAGCGTCCAGGACTTTTACAGGGTGGCACACTTCCCCAAAGTGCTCGGTGTCATAGATTGCACCCATGTGGCCCTGCACCCATGTGGCCCTACGTCCACCTACCGAAACCGCAAGCACTGGCATTCCATCAACGTGCAGGTAGTATGCGATGCCAAGGGAATCATCTGTCTATGCAAACTACCCTGGCTCCACCCATGACAGTTTCATATACAGAATGTCCGCCCTGAGCCGGGCCCTGGAAGCTGGGCAGTATGGCGACACATGGCTCCTAGGTGAGTACAAATGACTGTGCACATGCATGCATGTCACACACAGACAAATACACAAACCCCAATAATCACAACCATTATCACTTATCCAGGTGACAGTGCCTACCCTCTGAGCAACCACATGATGACACCAACCCGGAACCCACCACACCAACACAGGTAAGATACAATGCTGCCCATATTGCAACGAGGGCCATAATGGAGCGCACATTCGGATTGCTCAAGTCACGCTTCCGCTCCCAGGACCGCTCTGGCGGCCAGCTACAATATGCACCCCCAGTAGTGTGCAGGATCATTGTGGCAGCATGTGTCCTGCACAATATTGCAACACGGCAGGGCGTACTGGTGGACATGGTGGTGCCCCCACATCCCCAACCACAGGCACAGGTGCTGCCCATGGGAGGGGATAGGGCAAGTGGCGAGGCAGCCCGGACCCAGCTTGTGGCCACATTTTTCAGCTAAACTCCCACCCCTGCGGAGTGCACACAGGCCTGGCACATACCAGGTGACAATCGATAATGACAAAGAGACAGTCAACTGTCACAACCTTACCACCCTGAGAATGTTGCCATGGAAGTGCCACATTGTGTGCATCCCTAGCTACTCAAACCTAACCATGCCTCTGTGACCAAAAGGTACACATGCAAGTTGTGTATCACACAGACCTGCACACAGACCTGCAAAACAGGCCATGGCAATCACTGGTATGTCACACAAAGCCACCAAAACCACAACATGACATGGCAAGCAATAGCAAAACACCAACACAGTAACAATAATGTACACATTGACATGTGAAAAATGCAAAGTGGCGTCAGACAATGATGCCTGACATGGAATCAGATGAAATGACTGACCCACAACCTCCCACACAAAGCAAGTCATACCCAAATGCATAACAACAGTTGTAGCTTGAACATAATAATGAATGCCTGTTCACATGCACATTGTGCACGGCAAAATAAACACTGCATAATACGTGTGCTGTGTCCATCTCCTGCAACACACTGCTCAGGACACAGCATAGTGACCAGTCATAGTGTGTGATGCACACCCTGAGCATCACACAAAAATGACAAACTAAATAAAAAAAACAAATCACGCATGTACAGGATCCACAAATGGTAATAGATCATGTGCTGCAGGGACACAGTGGTCCACAGAAGGCTAACCGTGTGCACATGTGGACATGGAAGGGTGGTTGTACATGTTGTGGATCATAGTGCGAGTGTGTGTGTCAGTAGGGACATGCACTCAATACATGCATGTGCAATCAAGTGGCCATCAGTGTCCTCATCACATGTGAACATTGCCCATGTGTACACCCCAGCATGTCAAACCACCACAACTATACCCTCACACCTGAAAGGTAAACACAACACATGAACAGCCATTGATCAGCAGAATACATCATGTATATAAGATACCACAATTATAATGTCAGGGTGCCCATCACACTGTGGGGTAAGGCAACTGTCCAACAACACAATAACCCCCTCCCTCACATATCACCATGTCCCACTGAACAACTGCGCATGGGGTATGTAGCCTTCATCCTTGAAGTTCACCTGGCCAAAGGATCACCCTTCCTCTTTGTCTTCATATTCCACCTTGCGTGTAAAAAGTGTCCAGCACCCTCAGAGGCCACCTTGACTTGCAAAAACACCAAATCAAAGAGAACTCAAAGCAGGCCAACACAGAAGCCAAGCAAAAAGCCTGCAGGCAGCAACACAAACCAGAAGAGCCTCCAGTAGATGACTTGAAGTAGCAGTATGTCACAAAGGCCAAGTACTAGCACAATGAAGGAACAAGCAAGGTAGCAGAGTAGAACAATGCCACAACGGGATGTGTACCATGTGTGGTACATAATATCGAATGATGCACCACAAACTGATGTGTACTGTCACAGCTTCCGTGTACAGGTGCAGTAGTGGCATGAACCAACCACCCCCACCGTGGTCTGGCTGCCTGCAAGGTCAAACTCACACAGGCCTCTGAGACCCTGGTGGGGAAGGAGGGTCAGGGATATGCAGTCGGGATAGGAATTGGTATACTGGATAACCAGAAAGAGGGGCAGGAGAGGGGAGTAGGAATGACAAGGGACAGTAGAGAATGTACAAAAACGTAATAATCACATTAAAACATACACAATCAGACCAAAACGTGTACATCATGCACATAGTACCAAATTACTCAAATTGAAGTCAAAGAGAAACTTATCTCTGGGGTGAGTGCTGGTCCCTTGCCTGCACACTCTCAGGTCCGGTAACATGAGCAGTTCAATGCTCCAAAGAGAGCCAGAGTCACTAATCTGTGCGTGCCCATAACACACACACCAACATGCATGCCCCAAAGTAACAAGATACTCTACAAACTATCTGGTGTGGTTCTTCGTACCCATACGTAAGATTCCCCCTGTGATGGTTCATACACAGTCAATGCAGTAAGTAATGCGCCGGTGGGTGCGTGGCAAATGTAAGACCAATGTGTCAAGATTCACACAACATCCAATGTTCCCTGGGTAAGCATCCAGACGCATTTAGCAAGGTATGACTTCAGTACAAGTTGTGTTCCAGCATAACCTAAATAAAGTAGGTAGTGCATGTGACAATTCAAACCTGTAAATTAAATTCTGTGCAAACGAGTATGTCCATCGCTGTCTGTCCATGTGAGCTGCTTATTTCCCTGTCTTGGAATGCTACATGGCTAATACAACTCAATGGACCATGTTGGACGGGAGAATATGTGCCACTGCCCCTGCATGTGCTCCTGACAACTTTCCCATAAACTACCCATTACTCCACCAATGCATCTTAGCTGTACTGTGCGCTTCAACACCAATATCTTTCCAAGCTCAACGTCAGTGATGCTACTTAGCATGCATGTGCAACTGTCCTGGTGGACGGTTGGCTGCGGTGGGCCCCCCTTGTGCTGATCACCTTGCCTGGAGTTCCTTGAAACACATCAGCTTCTGTATGATGTATGAGCGCAATCCCTGTGGCTCTGCTTGCGCACACATGTGCATGTCTGCACCACCGAACGTGGCCAGCTTCCATACATCCAGTGGGCCATGTCTGCTGGGAAAGGTGGTCTGGAGTCTCATCCCCCTGCAGAAAGGGCAGAAAACACATGATTAATGCATGAAATTTCCCTGTCTGTGTCTCCTCAGGCATGTCATGAGTGGACCATGTCAGAGACGTACATCAGAAATCACTCCATCAGTGCAACTTTCCCAGCCAAAGTGTGTCAGCCACTGTCTACAGCATGAATTGCATGAAGCACATGTACAGCAAAGATAAGAAACACACTACACAATGTATAGCAATTAATGCACACATGAATCATGAAACCATCCATCTAGCAATGGAAGACCTGTGGGGGTGTCAACACAAGTCCAAAGCCCTTGTGTAATAGGCTGTAACACCGAACCATCCTTGCGAGCCCATGGATAAGGGAAGCAGGAGTGGCATAGGTGAGTCAGGACCCCAAGCTGCAAACACATACACGAGACAAGCTTGAAGGGACCAGCTGGAACAGACAGTGGATGCTTTCAAAAGCCACAAAGCACCACACCGTCACATGAAAGCACAACAGACAAGCAATGTTAAACTATATGAACTAATTACACTAACTATCAAAAACCTACATTACCTAATTAAACTAACTATCATATAGAAACTTAACAAACTAAACTAAAAGAAAAATCAAAAATGGCCACACATGACCCGGGGCGTGGCACCCAGGTGGGGGGAGGTAGAGGGTGCTGCTCAACACCCACATGCGATGATGTTGAGGAACAAAAAAAAACTCCATGGGCTCAATGCCTGCAGAAACCGACCTATGTGGGAGATACCTCGTCGCCCGAGTCTGGCTCTCCCTGGAAAGGAGGACATGTCACAGGAGCCTGACCATGCCTAGCCGCAGCTTGCCCCTCATCAACAGCAAGTCTGCCAGATGGGTGAGCCTGGATCTGTGTGGCGATGACACATAGGTCTGCATGCAGAACCTCACGTGATACACGTGCTTCCTCTTGCTAGGTAACATGTGTAACACAGAGTTCCTCCTCCAAGGCCTGACTGGACAACTGATGCACCTCCCGGCAAGCATGTAGCTCAGTCGAGATGGTACGCTGAAGCTGAGCAAACCTCTCCTCTGACCGCTCCCTCTGGGACATCAGAAGGACACCCAGAGTGGATCTGAGGGAAGCATACTCCTCGCTCAGGGCCTCCATGTGTGCCTCTGCCTGAGCAGCAATTACTTCACGCAGAGACAACATTTCAGCCTGGCGTGCCCTGTCTGAGGCCGACATGCCAAGCCTGAGCGAGCGGGCCATGGACTGTGCCGCCTGCTGCTGGAGAAGCACCTGCCTAGCAGGGGGGAGCACGGATTGGGCCACATGCTCACAGCGATGTTCTCCATTGCTGCCCCCTGGAGTTCAGAATTGGCAATCATGTCTTGCTCTCACTCAGTATACAGCGGTTGCGCGCGGCGACCGCGTTGCTGGGCTTGACACCTGAGGACCCAAGGACCGGGTGTCCTCGTTGTGTTGGCACCGCCCGCGGCTGCACGACTACATGCCCCCATCAACGTGATGGCCCATGCACATCAGTGACTGGTGTGGAGGGTGACCCTGCGTCCCGATCCACCACAGGCAGAGGTTCCAAGACTGTCTGACCCCTCAGTGCAGGTGTCACAGACAGAGGAGTGCCCACATCAGAATCACTCACCCTTGACATATGGACCGGATGCACATCCAACTCGACATGGATGTCAGAGTGGTCATCAGGGCTTGACTCATTGCCAGCCAAAGACAAGATGTACTGTAGCACATGTGGGTTTTCGTGGCCTACCACCCCTACTTGTGCTGGGCTGCTGTAGTGATGGCAACCCTGTGCCTGGCATGACAACACCATACTCTGGCTCCATTGCGTCATCATCTGAAAAGTATAGAGAAAAAAGGTCACTACACATGTTAGAAGCACACAACACACACACACACACAGACATCACACAGACACCAAACACATGAAGCAGACATGTCACACACAAAAGAGAACCTGCCATGCATGCTGGGTCAACTTGACATTGCGTCTGTGATTAGGCATGTAGAAGGGTGTTATATCGCTCTGAAGTGGGTCGATGCAGTGCAGCACATTTGTACGTTACTCACTATCCACATGTACAAGTACTTCATGATGTGTATCAGAAAATGTGAAGGCAGTGCAAGGTCAACTTCAGCCATCACATGCAATGTGCATGCAATGGGTAGCATGGCTACAAGCAAACGGCCCCTCCCCAGGTGCAAATGCAGGGATGCCTTGCATGGTATCAAAAGGATGACCATAAACCTGTGTATTGACAGACATTGTTGACTAGCATCAATTGCATCATGTGAGTCAAGTGACAACACAGCAGATGATAATGGGACAGTAAGCAGGACACATGATGAAACCTCCGGAGTACACCCACGTGTGAAGAAGACACTGCACCAGTTGGACAGGGTCATTAGCCATGAAACAGGCTGAGGCCTGTGACCCACACAGACTGTCACACCCTAAACATGTGTGGGACGCAGGACTGAGCCACAGTGGCCATGGGAAGGCTGATGAAATGCCATGCAATGTAGGTCACCCTGGACACGTACTACAATGATCATCCAGTCAAGGACACATAGGGGCATGCATGGAATTCACATGGAGCATGAAAGGGCACTCATGTCCCTGCGGGGCATTTGACCTCTGCACAGTCCAAGTGAGACACCCTGCATCAAGTTCAAAGGATGTACCCCACAACATATGTCTGGCAGATTGGCTGGTGGAAGTTAGCATGTACACAGGACGCATGAACAGGCAAGTACTCATCGGCAAAATTGAAGCAGACCAGTGCAAAGGTGAAATTGGGGTGCAGAGGGGGGTGTGGAGGGGCAAGTGAGCATGCCTACGTGGAGTACCCACATGCAGGCAGAGGACACATGCACGTCAGTCATGCTAAGACATAGTCCCAGGGCTGAGAGCAAGGTCACCCCAGGCTCCATGCAGAAGGGCCAGTGAGCTGGAACATGGACCGGAGGGGAATCCTTGTGACCAGCATGTGAGTAGGGTGCAATAGTGGTGATGCAGACAGTCCCTGTCCGCTCCACATGTCCACCATCCTGCAGAGCAGCCATGCATCAGTGAAGCATTGCATTACTTGCACATCAGAACCATGTACACATGACATGTAGTGGCAGTCATGCACAACACATCACACAAGTAAAACACACATGTCTTCAACAAACACGCAGCAACACTCACTGGACTGGGCATCAAAGTCCGGCATCTCTCCCACTCCTTCGACCGATTAAGGTGGTATGAACTCCGCAACGAGTGACTCGTGCAGAGTGAGGTCTTCCTCCTCAGGTACAGTCCCACTGCCAGTCACCAGAGTCAAGTTGTAATTTGAGGCACGCTTAGCCTTAGCGCTGCGTTTCAGGTCATTCCAACACTTTTTGCACTCTTGCACCGTGCGCACCTCATGGCCGAATGCACTTACATGCTCCACAACTTGCTTCCAGTGGGTATCATGGTGGGCAGCCGTAGTCTGACAATTAGGCCCCACTAGCATGTCACGGCTGTGGTCCTACACGTAGTCCATGAGGAAGTCCAGTTCCTGGTTGCAGAAAGACTTCTTCCTCGTCATGCAGGAGGTCGTGGCTGTGTGTGGGGTCCCAGCCTGTGCTGCAGGTGCAACCTTCCTCCTCTTGGATTGTGGCACAGACCCTGGCTTGCAAATGCCACCCTGATCAGTATGGCCAGTGGCACCGGTGGATTGAGCCAAGGGAGTGGTATGTGTAGGGACGACCAAAGGCCTGACTTGCGTCAGTGGCAGCTGGGTGCCCTCTAATGGACCCTGCGCAGCAACATCCGCTGTGGCAGGGCCATTGACCGTGACTTTCCTGGTTGGCAGACTCACAACCGGGGTGTTGTTGGCTGCATCGGCCCATGCACTTGCCAACACCCGGCTGGTCGGGGCAGCAGATGACATTACTGCCCCAGGGACACGTGTCTCGGTCAGGGCAGCCCTGCATGCACCTACGGTTTGCCTCCTGCCCTGTTTGAAATCTTCCAAGGACCCTTCAAGTGTCAACGCAGCCTCCGCTGGCAGACCCTGAGCCTGGGTGGTGGTGTCCACAGCTGCACCTGCAGCTACCACTACCCTTGGGCCCGTGCCAGTCGATGAAATGGACTGCCGGGTCACACGGTGGCCAGTGCCAGATGCAGAAGCTGCATCTCCCTGAACCACAGGGGGTGGTGGCATGACTGCACCGACACATGGCACAACATTGTGCACAAGATGCGCACCCCTGCCTCTTCCCCCTCTGCGGCCACTCTGGACACCCTGGAGTCCCCCTACTCCCTGGTCACCCCGGCTCGTCCCTGACCACGCCCACCATGAGGAGTACGCCCAGCTGAGGCGCCCCTCACCTTTGGTGGCCTCCCAACCATGGCACAGATGGAGTAGTGCCGGCACAGATGGAGGAGTGCCAATGGTAGGTGTACACCACAATTGTCCTGGGCAATTGAGGTGAAGGGGGTGGGATGCAAGATGTTAACAGCACCCCTGCACCTGCAAGGCTGTATGTGACCCCGGTGATGTAGTGGCGGGTCACGCAACACTCAGGCACCCCAAAACTGCAGTAAATCCGTGCACGCAACCCCTGCAGCCTACGTGCATGGAATTAACCTCCCGCAGTACGTGGTGGCACCCAGGAACACGAAAAACGCATACGCGTGGGACACACAGGCTACTATGACCTCGGAAACGGGTACGCGATACACAGGGGCACCCGCAGTGGGAAAAATAGCATGCGCGACTCACCGTCAGACTAGTACGATGATGAAAAACATGCGTAGCCAATACCCCCGACAAAAGAAGAGATACATCATTGATCCGCTGTGAAGTTGCGATGGCGCGCGAAACAACACCAAGTAGCAACACACACATCTGTCTCCACGAAAGGCATGTACAGTGAACTGTAGGCCCCGCTCACCTTTAACCTGTGCTGAGGGAAACGCCTGCGCGCGCCGCGTGACTTATGCGCATAAGCTGGCCACGCGAAAACACATGGAAGACCACACTCCTGCCCAAAAGGCCATTTTCCTGCCCACAAGAGCCCTGAGCACCCTCCCACCTGCCATCTGCTAATGCCTGCCTGCTGCCCACGTGCCCTGCTATTTGGTGCCTGCACGTAAGCCATCTGAAGGGGTCTAGTTGCTGTGTCCACCCCTGCTGGAACACAAGACTCCTGACTGGGATACCATCGCTCCACAGCCCAGCCCCAGGACCCAGTTGCCCACCCACGCCTGCCTTGGGGGTCGCCATGTCGGGTCAAACACCATCCGAGACCACTGGCGACCCACAGCCAGAGATGCAGAGGGCCACCAGCTTCAGTGAGAAGGAAGTTAGTGTCCTGGTGGATCATGTCCTGGGGCATTATGATGCCCTCTTTGGAACATCACTCGCCAACAAGGAAGGACGGGAGAGGATCAGGAAGGACGTAGTGGTTGCCATCAACGCAGAGGGGTGTCAACCCGCGACATCAAGCACGTCCGGAAGCTCGGGGAGGACTTCAGGTCCAGGACGCTCTACAAGGCCCAGCGCCTCATGAAGGCAGAGGATGCAGAGGGGTGCTGGGTCAGCATGAGCAACATCCAGATGAGGGTCTTGGAACGCATAGGCCCAGTGCTCCACGGCCAGATCCTTCGGAGGCAGACCTGTCTGGAGTTGAGCGGTAAGTGGCCAAGCATTGCTGTGTGAGACAAGGCATGTTGCAGTGTGCTGGTAGTCTGATACTTGCCTGTATGTGTGACATAGGCCATGTATGGATGTGTGTGTGCAGGGACATCATGGTCATGCATGTGAGACCAGTAATGTGTGAACCACATGGATGGTGCATGTGTTCCAATGCAACATGGGGAGCTGTATGCGGAATGCACACATGAATGCATGCCAGTCTATGTTCTTGGACATGGAGGGGGCTAAGGGATGGGTGCTGCTCTCATGTACATGTATGGTGCACGTGTGTGTGTTTGAGAAGTGTGTGTGTGACTTTGAAACGGCATGGATGCATGACACATGTCCGTGACGATGTGTAGATTCACTCATGCAGTGCGGTCACCGATGTATCCACTGTGTCTGTGCCGTACGAGCCATGATGCATGACCCTCCGGTGATGTGTGTGCATGGGATCAGTATGAGCCATGATGCATGTGAGTTTTAAGGCAACATTTTGGTTAACAGAGGCCCTTGTACATGGATGCTGATGTTGATTGCATGTGCCATGCCTGTTTTTGCATGTGTGTTGATTGCATTCACCCATGTGTTGTGGAGGGACAGGATGGAAGTGATGTCTGACAGTGCCACTCATGTATTATTGCTTCCTGTCTAGGGGACTATTGTACAGTACCCTGATGCTTGTGTTCTATGTCTCCCTCTATGCAACGTCCAGTGAAGAAGAGGGCGGAGACGGCGCTGTGGAGCTAAGCGGCGGGGATGCCTCCACCGGGCAGCAACGCAAGGCCCAGCCACCCTCCCAGCAATTGCCATCATCCGTGAGAGAGGGGACTCGTGCCGCGTCTGCCACTATGGCTGTAGCGGAAGGGCCGCGTGAGCCCCCACAGGGGCTTGCAATGGCAGAAGACGGTGCAGAGACATCCAGATTGGTGGTCTCCACAGAGGAGGAGGAGCCCACTACTGAGCCGCACATGGGGCCTGGTGGGGGTAGTACCACTGGTGCAGTCCAGGGCCAGGGTCAGGAGGCAGCACAGGTCACCGCGGAGGGGCCTGTGCATGTCGCTGTCCCTGACCCTGTGACTGCACCACCATGCACCAGCAGGGAAGGCCCGTCCCAGGCCCATCCGCAGGTAGGGGGGAGGCCCATGTCATCTGCCTCTCCACTACCTGCGGACGAGGAGTCCCATGACCGTATGGGCTCCATCCTGATTGGTGTCGCGTTGTGCACGCGTGTCATTCGTGATGATGTGCGTGCTTCCTGGGGAAGCACACACGCCATCACGAAGAGCAGCGTCGCGACGTGGCACAGTTGGAATGGGCCCTGGTTGGTGGGTTCCTACATGTGTCGCACACTCTGGCGGACCTCTCCTCCTCTGTGGAGACTATGCACCAGTCATTCTCCCTGCCGTCTTCTGGCACAGATTCCACCAGGGCCCCCTGTGGACCTGGCCTGACCAACACAGCCAGCTTGATGGAGATCCCATCCCTGCCACAGTCGGGAGTCGGCGGTCCAGCAGGGGTGGACACCCCAACAACTGGAGACAAGCAGATGAAGAATGTGCAGGCATCATTGGACAGGGCACATGGACAGCAGCAGCAGGCTCTAGGTGGGAGCAATGATGGCTCGGGGCCATCAACATCAGAGGAGCACCCTGGAATGGGTGTGTCTTCCGTGTGGCTGCGGTTGGGCCAGCGTATAGATGCGGAGCAGCAGCGAGCGGAAGAGGCACGGCTCACAATGGTCAGGGTGGAGAACTCCATGCGGAGGGCACTGAGGCGGGCCGAGTGCCTCGAGGCTATTCGCAGGGAGTTGGAGTCCAACATGGCATTGTCCCTGCAAACCATCGGGGCCATGGAAGAGGAATGCCTCCAGGACATTGACCAGGAGTTCGATGATGCCCTTGCCGGGACATCGGAAAGTGAGCCGTCGGACTGGCCTGCCGCCATTGTAAATAGTTTTTAATGTTAGGTTTCATTTTCGTTTTCATTTCTTTTGGGGTGATTGGACTATGCCCCACACTTTTGTATATAGTTATTTCTTAGGTTGTTTCTTAGATAGGTTTCAGTTCTTTTCTTGGGCTCATGGACCCTTTCAAAATTGCTTGTACATAGTTGGACTTTGGATTTATGTGTACATTTTCTTTGGATTTCACCATGGGGCAATGGAATTTGATTTTTACGTTTCCTTTGGATTTGTTTTGGTGGACAGAGAATTTGGACCATTTTTCTTTAGAATTTATTTGGATTGCATCTACATTTCATTTTTCATATTTTTGGACATGCATTTCATTTCATGTTTGTATTATTTTTTTCCCTTTCATTTCATTGCATTGATTTTGTTTATAATGCATTTTGATATTTCAATTCCATATGTGGGATTCGCTCATTGGGTTCATGCATGTCAAAATGTGGTTTTACACAATCTTTGGCAAACAGTGTGTGTGTGTGACGGATATGTGTTGATGTACATGTTTGACTTTTGATTTGTGTCCTGACATAGGCATGTCGGTGTGGGGTGGATTGTTGAAATCATTGCATGCCAAGACTGGGGTTGCGTGCTGTGGTATTTTGGTGCACATGAGGCCCATGATTGTGCAGCTTCCTTTTGTGTTGCTGGGAGACATGAGTCAGGGCATGCTGGCAGGTTCCCCTCAATGCTGGGTGGATGGGGGTGCTGGAGGACATGAGTCGGGGCCTGCTGGCAGGTGCCCCTCAATGCTGGGTGGATGGGGGTGCTGGGGGACATGAGTCGGGGTCTGCTGGCAGGTGCCCCTCAATGCTGGGTGGATGGAGGTGCTGGGGGACATGAGTCGGGGCCTGCTGGCACCCTCAATGCTGGGTTGATGGGTGTGCTGGGGGACATGTGTCGGGGCCTGCTGGCAGGTGCCCCTCAATGCTGGGTGTATGGGGGTGCTTGGGGACATGAGTCGGGGCCTGCTGGCAGGTGCCCCTCAATGCTGGGTGGATGGGTTGCTGGGGGACATGAGTCGGGGCTTGCTGGCAGGTACCCCTCAATGCCGGGTGGATGGGGGTGCTGGGGGACATGAGTCGGGGCCTGCTGGCAGGTACCCCTCAATGCCGGGTGGATGGGGGTGCTGGGGCACATGAGTCGGGGCCTGCTGGCAGGTGCCTCTCAATGCTGGGTGTTTGGGGGTTCTGGGGGACATGAGTCGGGGCCTGCTGGCAGGTGCCCCTCACTGCTGGGTGGATGGGGCTGCTGGGGGACATGAGTCGGTGCCTGCTGGCAGGTGTCCCTCAATGCTGGGTGGATGGGGGTGCTGGGGGACATGAGTCGGGGCCTGCTAGCAGGTTCCCCTCACTGCTGGATCGATGGGGGTGCTGGGGGATATGAGTCAGTGCTCACTTGTGCGTGGCGACATGTGTGCTGGCTGGGGGGCTTCGCCAGGGTGGATACGCTGCCTATGGGGCATGGCCAATGTGCAGTGTGTACCCCTGTGTTGGTGTCTGCCTGCAGGCCCCGGGGAAGGGGGGAGATGGCGCACCTGGGAGGTCACACATTGGCAATTCGTTGGGGCACCCCCGTAATACACGTACCCCGCTCGCACAGGGCCAATCGCGTGTGAAATTTCCTGCGCACCCTGAAATACACGTACCCTGCTCGCACAGGGCCAATCGCTTGTGAAACTTCCCACGCACCCCGAAATACACATACCCCGCTCGCACAGGGCCAATCGTGTGTGAAAGTTCCTGCGCACCGGGAAATACACGTACCCCGCTCGCACAGGGCCAATCGTGTGTGAAAGTTCCTGCGCACCCCCGAAATACACGTACCCCGCTCGCACAGAGCCAATCGCATGTGAAAGATCCCATGCACCCCCGAAATACATGTGCCCCGCTGGCACAGGGCCAATCGTGTGTGAAACTTCCTGTGCACCCCCGAAATACACATACCCCACTCGCACAGGGCCAATCGCGTGTGAAACTTCCCGCGCACCCCCAAAATACACGTACCCCACTTGCACAGGGCCAATCGCATGTGAAACTTCCCGCGCACCCTCAAAATACACGTACCCCACTTGCACAGTGCCAATCGCATGTGAAAGTTCCCGCACACCCCCGTAATATACATACCCCGCTCGCACTTGGTCAATCGAGTGTGAAACTTCCCGCGCACCCCCGAAATACTCGTACCCCGCTCGCACAAGCCAATCTCATGTGAAAGTTCCCGCGCACCCCCGTAATACACGTACCCCACTCGCACAGGGACAATCACGTGTGAAAGTTCCTGCGCACCCCCGAAATACACGTACCCCGCTCGCACAGGGCCAATTGCATGTAAAATTTCCCACGCACCCCCGAAATACACGTACCCCGCTTGTACAGGGGCCATTACGTGTGATAGTTCCCACGCACTTCCGAAATACACGTACCCCGCTTGCACAGGGCCAATCACGTGTAACACTTCCCGCGCAGCGTGGTACGTGTATTCGGAGGGTGCGCAGGTATTTTTACAGACTTTTTCTTGGTTGGGGGGCTGTATGCTGGTCCACTGGCCTGTGCGCCATGTACAGGATTTGTGCGCTGTTCATGGCACTCGGGGAGGGGTTGGGGGAATAACTGGCGCTGCTGTAGGGTCACTGCACTACTCTGCGCCACGGCTTGTTATGGATATTGAAATCCATGAATCCGCTGTGCGCGGAAATGGATTTTGGCACATGCGGCTGGTGCAGACTGACGCACGCGCATACTGTGCACCAGCCGCGTGCGCCACTTGTGCGCTGAATTCTATGAATTACCCCCTTAATATCTCTGCATGTTTCTTTGTACAAAGTTGATTTTCAGTCCTATAAATGAAAACATACACAATGCAGGGCCAAATACCCATAAAATGTAAAATACTGTACTTTTCATCCAGTGAAAACTAGAGAGATAAATCATGTCTTCATGTCTTTCCAGCTTGGACTTATATTTTATTTTCATTTAACAAAACGTTGCTGGATACTTGCATGTTAACTGTGCAGATTCATGTTTGTGTCATGCCATTTACTTAGGACACGTATTCTGATTTTAAGTTGGTTGCTAACATCACACATTTCATCACACAAGTCTTTTTGAAATTCTATTCACAGGCTGCAGCTCACATTTTTTATTTTAAATTTGGTGCTTTTAGCCGCATCCTTTTCTTCAGGGTAGATCTGATTTCATTACAAATCCCCCATATCCCTTTGTTCTTGCTCATTGTGGCAGGAAAAGTTGGAGGAGAAGGGATTTATTATTTTTCTTTTTCTTCTGTGTTCTTCCTGGGCGATTCGAGAGTCTTTCTTCCACCGTCTTTAACATTCTTTAACATTCCTTTTTAATTTAGTTGTTTTTCCTCCTTCTCCTGTTAAACCATAATCAAATAGTGCCTCCTTATTATGAATATTGGCCTAAGCCCATTCTCATTACGCAGAAAACCGTGTTCCGATTTTGGGTGAAATTTGCCGCCATTTTAAGATTCATGCGCCATTTTGATTTCGACTCATGTTCCATGTTCTAAAATGGTGGACTGTGTTTTCGACTTGCAGTCGAGCCGAACAACCTTTGAGTTTTGTTAATGTTTAGGTTGACTGAGAGCCGACTGTTTAACCTATGTAAAGAAACCTTGCGCTTCATATGAACTGCCATTCAAGTGTTGTCTGCGTTCACAAGCCTCATCCTTATATAAACACCAAAAAAATGAAGAGTAAACTTCGATCGTATGCTTTAGTTGAACTGCATGCACTCTTGGAATGAGGCTTACTGTGAATTTGAGAATCAACAGTACCATTGAATGTTCATGGACATCTAAACTTGTTTAATCCTTTGTATAATATTGTAGCATCTGTCATGTGAACTAGGCTCAAACTCTAACCCGCAAATTATTAACTTAGAGAGAGGTTGGACAATATTGCTAAAATGGTATAAATATGTCTGTGTTTAGATGTCCAGCACTCTCACTCCTCACTGTGTCTGTTGGTACACACTGCGAGGTGTTGGGAGCCAGATAGCTATCTGTTTTGCTTTGTAAACTGTACAGTAATAAAAGATAGTTGTATCTTTTCAGCCCGTGATTGGTGTATTTCATTTGTGGTACTAATCCTTGATATTTCTTTGGTCTTTCAGATGGCCCCCGAATAGGGACCCTCAAGATTAATGCCACCTCGTCGAATAGAAGACGCAGCCATCGGACCGGGATTGGACGGTTAGAAAAAAGGGGGCCCCTTTGTATGAGACGGAACACTTCGACAGTACTGCACGATCCGATCCCTGGATGGTGAGCACGCAGTCCGAGAAGGCATCTTGACAAAGGTCCACATATTGAGGCTGGCAGTTTTGCTGAAATCTCCAACTGCGAGGGTACTTTGTCCTTTGTTATCTGATCGGACCTCCTCAGTCCTTTGTAATCAGTTGAGTCGTGCCCCGATTCCTAAGTCTCCTGATATTTGGTTGCAGTTTTGTCCTCTTTGTCCTCATGAGCACAAACGATACCAGGTAACACCAGTGATCTGACATGCTTGTGAAATTGTCTGCCTGTTTCAGGGGTTTATTCCGCAGAGACAGACAATCTTTGGAATTTGGCCGACCAGCGTCACAGGAGGGGTCACCAGCATGTACTGTGTACTGTAAGTACGGCATTGGTAGTATAGTATTCAATAATATTTGGCACAGACAAACCAGACCTGCTTCCGAATTTCAGTGGCAAGTCAATGGTAGTTTTAAGATTGCCTGAATAGAGTATTTAGAGTACATATTGTTAAAGAAAAAAGCCAGACCTGCAGCATGTGATGTAATTCAGAATTGGAAAAAGAAGCTATGCAGCAACTGAAGAGTAAAGAGAAGCATGCACCTCGTCATATATCAAATTCAGAAAAGGCATTATTGTATGATCAACAGAAACAGTCAGAGTCTGTTAGAAATATGGATAGGGCTTTCCAACTTGGTGTACGGAAAATATATCTGTTTAAAGATTTTCATGTCTCAGATGAACTAATTGATAAGCTTTTAAATGAACGTAGGATTGGTGCCACTGCACCACCTCCTTATGTACCTCTTTCCGCTGTTGCACCTCCTCCCGTAGCTGTCCCTGTTCTTCCCGTTGTTCCTTAGCTGCCAGCTGTTGCTCCTCTTCTTATTGTTGCTTCTCCTTCTGTATCTCCACCTTTACCGACTATTAGTGTTCCAGTGATTCTGTCTTTGTTGCCAGCAGTAGTGTCTCCACTACCTGTTGTACAGGATTTGTGTGCTCTCTCTTTCCCAAGTGGTTCTGCTCCGCTTGTAGCAAATGAAGGGGTGAGTGCTGAATCGAAAGTTGTGACTCGTAGTACAGTTTCCAAAGATAAGAAGAGAGAATTGTATGCATGGGCTAAGACATGTATAGGGAAAGGTGAAAAATCAGCTGTCTTAGCTACACTTCTTGATCTAGAAAGTATTCCCAACAGAATTTTTTTATTGAGGGGATGGGAATACACTTGGCCGTAATATGGAATAATTTGACGGACATGGATGTCCCACAATGGTTGAGGGCTTTGAATGTCTTAGCTTATTCAAGCTATACTGCGGAGAATGGAAATGAGCATGTTGAGAGGGTTTTTGAGTTAAGAAGGGAGTTAGAACCATTAGGGAATGATGAAGTAGATGGTGATAGATTGGACGCTTCCTCCTTGTAATTCAATAAGTGAAGAGACGCGAATTTGCACAAAGGATGCGCTTAGATGGATTTTGGATATGTTGATATCTCCCAATAGAAAGTATATGATACGTTTAGTCAGTATGCTCCAGAAATGCAGAAGAAAGTGTTACAGGTAATGGTAGAATACCTGCAGGATGAGTGTATGAAGAAAAAGATTTGTTGTCCCACAGAATTGATGAATATTTATAAGAGAGCATTTGTGCTGATACTGCTTCGACCACTTTGGTGCTCGATCTGGCTTTATTGCTTAACAAACGTTAGGAGTTGCCTACTATTCAGTTGCCTATGAGAGAGTTGCAACAGGTGCAGCAGCCACTACTATTGAAGCTCACTATGTATCACAATTTGTTCATGTCCCGTTTTCCAGACACTATTAGGCAGTCAGTTCCAGACATTAGGAAAAATCCAACAGGCTTTTATAAAGAAATAGAATCTGTCTTGCATTCGTCAGTTTTTACCTTAGGTGATATAGACTGGTTGTTCCCTGTGATCCTACCTTCTGATTTATGGAGACAGATTAGGACTGTCGATGATCAAGCAGGACTGGGTGACACGTGGGTTAACTTGGTGCAGTTAGACAGAGAAAGGAAAGCTGGTGAGAAAGCGAGACTTTGAATACGGGCTCACCTGTTTTTCCTTGGAGGTGTTCTTTTTGGAGGAAGGATCCTTGTCTTTCTTTCTTGAGGTTCGGGACTCGAAGAGATATGGGCGAGTCTCCCCTGACACCACCCTGCTGGCCTAAAGTGCTGAGCAGGCTGGCCTCCGGAGCCACTACCCTGACGGTGCTGATTTTGGTAGCAGGCTCAGATAGTATGGTCCAGGAAGGATGGAGAAGTCCAGGAAGGAACAATCCGGAAACCACTGAGAGTGTTCGGTAGCAAGGGCAGATCCGGCGAAGCACCAAAGAAGGGACAACAGCATGGAAGGGCAAGGAAGGAATGGACACGGCAGAGCTGGGAGTAAGACGACAGGAGAAGAGAAAAACAAGGGTAGATTCAAGGGAGATGCGCTGGGAACGGCTGAAGGCAACCGAACGTTGAGACGCGCTCGCTCGCTTTAGAGCGGTGCTTATCAGCTGATACAGTGAAGCATGACTATAACGGTGCAATCGCGATCTTGGCAGCAGCAGCCATATTGGAAGAAAACATGGATGCCACGAGGCGATTTCTACGGTTCCATGCAGTCCAGAAGGGGTGAATCTGGGAATTCATGACATAAAGACTCTGGTTCCTGAGAGAAGGATAATTTGCGACAAACACACTGCTTGTACCCAAGCAAAATCTGAAGGTGCTACCGAATTCTTTAATCGGTTCGATCAAGTATTTTCAGATTTTAGCAGACAGAATTTAAGCACCAATTCAGGGAGAAGGTTGTGTGTGGATTGTTGCTTGATATCCAATTACAAATCATGACTTCCGAATGTGCTTGGCAAGCTAAATCACAGTCCGAAGTATTGCATATGGCTCAGTATTATGATAATAGAGTCAATAATGAAAAAGTGAGGATTGAAAAGAAAAAGGGAGATTTGAAAACTAAAGTATGGTTGCAGTAGATAGTTAGAGGAACCAGAGGTGGGAGTACACAGTTTAGAGGCCAGTTTGTTCCAGAAAGTAATATACAGTTGGGTCCTGTACACATGAACCAATGTGCATATTGCAGACAAGAGGGTCATTGGCGAGCCCAATGCCCGATCCTTCAGCAAAGATCGAATAACACTTATGCTATCATAGGTAGAAGATCCAGAGGCCGCCCTGGGATAGGGGGTCCTGGTAGAAGCCAGTTCGCTCAAAATCCACAGTCATTCTCGCAGATAATCAGCAATCTAGTATAGAAAGTAGAAATATTTTTGATAATCCTTCAACTGCCTATCTTTCTGAAGTTCTTGTCTTTGATGATATATTGTTTCGTTAGGACAGCCCGAAGCAGGGTCTGGAACCAGTACCTATTCCCATCAATCAGAAAGGGCCCTATGTTGAGATGAACGTGGAGGAAGCATCTATTTTTGATAGATACAGGAGCACAGAAGTGTTCCATTGATCATTCACGGGTTCCATATATTCCACTGTCAGGGCAGAATAACATTTCTGTAGTGTTTTCTGGCACACCAGTGATAAGTCCGGTTTCTCAGCCGGTACCAATTTCACTGGTGCCATTCATGGATCACTGTCCATTTTTTCTAATGATGAATTGTGGTGAAAATTTGTTGGGGTTGAATCTGTTAAAGGAATTAAATGCAGAAATTCATTGTTCTTCAGATGGAGTACGTTTGACGATTTCACTCCAGCAATCTTCTGCCTCACAGTTTTTGACTAGACTTTTACCACCCGAATTTGGTGAAGTTCCGGCGTGTTTATGGGTGGTTGACAACACTGATGTCGGCATTTTGCAAATTGAACCTGTTAAAAGTGTTTTGAAGCCAGGAGCTAAGTTGCCACGTATTCCACAATATAAGATTTCAGATGATGATGAGCAAGCTCTGAAGACCATAGTTTCTGATTTTGTCCATCGTGGAGTAATCAAGGAAATTGCAGGAAGTGTGTGCAATAGCCCAATTTTATCAGTGTATCAGAAAGGGGATAATGCAATTCCTTTATGTTTTATTTTTGATTTGCGTGCTATCAATAAGATTGTTGCTCCACAATTTCCAAGTGTTCCTGATGTAACCACGATATTAACAATGATCCCAGCTTCTGCTACTCATTTTTCATCAACTCTAACTTTGGGTGACTCATCATTCATTCAAAAAGCTGGTCAATGTGACAGTTTTTCAATGGATTGCTATGGATACATTGTTCCTCAATCAGATCTCCTTCTGGCATTGGGATTTTATAATCACCATGACAAGAAGGTAAAACATTTTCTCCTTTGGTTTGATTCTTTGAAAATTATAGCGATAAATCATATCACCTATCTCATACTTCTGTTTTATTATTTTTTAAGGTTTTATTACATCCTCATCCTTTCAGCAGACTTCGCCAAATTGCTTTGGGCATGTGCAAAAGCATGCTCTAGGTGATTCCTCAGATTCTCAATATATTCACGAGTAGTTGAGGCATTTATGAGCATCTGCTCCTGAATTCAAAACAAATGATGAGGTAATATCATTCTTCATTCAGTCAGTGAGTTAAATCAAGATATCTTGGAGGCAGAATAAGTTGTAGATCTGGTTGGTCACCAGGAAAAGTGTCCCACGTTAAACCAGAAACTTCTTCATGATATTCACATTCATTTTGTTCTATCTCTTCACAATCCTGTTTGATGTTAGATGGTAGATGATGTGGAGTTTTCTTTTCACTCCTAAGATTCCCCACATCTTATTATCATCACCTTATTTGTACAATGGCTACCTCCATCCAGGGCTGGACTGGGAAACAAAAGAGGCCCTGGAAATTATTTTCAAAGTGGCCCCATATTACATATTTTCAGCAAGCCCAACCCTTTTCCTATGAGAACATTTGGAAATAAAATAGGTTACCACACAAAAGTAGCCCAGGGCGCAGAGGCCTACTGGGAAATCTCCAGTGTTCCCTATAATCCAGTACACCCCTGCCTTTAGTATATGCACCCCTCCGCTGAAAGATTGTAGCTACCAAAGCAGACAGGAAATGGCACATGTGGCAGCAAAGCTCCACTCCTATTTTAACGGATGTATGAACATTGTTCGCATTTCTTTTGCCAAGTGTCAATTTTCTCCACATTTTGTTGGGCCGATGTTACCACAAAAAGCGGGGGGAGACCTCCACCCCCCTTCTATAAACCATACCGAAACTTACCATAAGTATTTTTGTGGTAACAATAAGCAGCACAAAATGCGGCAAACTTTTTTGTCTGAAATTGTCATTCAGATAAAGTGGGTAATACCGTTTTAACAATAGTTCTAATTAAAGGGTCTACTAGTCCGCAACAGTGCCACCAGCAACCAATATACTTACCTTTTCTTTCCTCCTGACCCTTGCCCAGAGACAGCTTTCTTATGGCGTCGCCACCTGGAGACAGAAAACACGAGCAGCAGGGGAGGGCAGGGCTATTATACTCCCTTGAAGGACCGTCTAAAAAGTCCTGACTGTTTGTGGTGTTGTCTGGGAAGGCAGTCACCCAGGATTGTGATGAGGGAGGGAGTACGGTATTTAATGGAGATATTCTCTGAAATAAAGTAATACTATATTGTCGATGTGGCTTTTAACCAAAGCAGTGGGCAATTTCAAACTAAAAACCCTTATAACATTTTGCCTTGGGCACAATTATGCATCCCATCAGTGATAATATTTACCTGTCAGTCAATGTTCAGATACAGAAGACACAAAGGAGAAAATGGTCACTCATCGTTATCCCTGTTTTCCACTGTTCTAAGGGACTGCACTACTGTGCATCCAAGGTGATAAATGAATCATGGTGATGACCTGTTCTGCTTGAAGAATCCTGCCTACTCCCGGCTCACCATCTGGGTTAAATTGGGACCGTGGCAGGATTTTGGATTAATGTGTCAAGCAGGGGTGGACTGGGAACCAAAAAAAGTGGTCCTGAAAATGATTTTCAAAATGTACCCCATTTTGCATGGAGCAAGCGTGGCAAGGTAGTCCAACCCACACCTCCAGCACACCATTGACCGAAATAATGGCTCCAAAAAGTGCACTTTAAAGCATATCCTACCCACCCCCCCACACCCTTACAACATTAGCCAGATACCAGACATGCCAATGTTGACAGATATGGTACATTGAGAATAAATGTGTGTAAGATAACCCAATTTAGTTATGAGGTGAAGCTGAGATTAGAGCCCAGCCTGCACTTCAGATATCAAACCATCAATCTTCTCCACTCTAGCTGACAGATATGTCACAGATGCTCTGGGTTCCCACGTACTGCCTCCCTCAATCCTTGAATTCCCACTCTAACCCTAGTCCTTACCTTTGTGTAAACACGTGTGGCCAGGATGGGTGGGAGGCATCTTTTACAGTACACTGTCTTTCATCTCTGCCTTTGAGCCTGGTTGGGCCATGGGCAGCCAGAGGCTAGAATGTTGTATAAAAGTACCCCACGTCTCAACTAGATACTGGGACAGCTTATTGTGTGGGTGTAGCAGGTGGTTCCTGGAGAGACAGTGACATTCTGAATTAATCTAAGTTATTGGTGGCTGGTGAATAATTTCACTCGAGTGGCATTATCATTTCCTCAAATTAGAAATACCAACCAAGCGTAGCAATAGGTTGAAAAGGCAGATCTGAGTGCACAATGTTTGAAAGAAAATGGTGCAAAATAAATAATTCTTACAATTAGTTTTCCTGAGCATCACATGACAAAATGGATTAGATTCCAGGTCACACACAGTATCAGATACCAGGCCACCCAGATTATCAGATGCCAGGCCACCCACAGTATGAGATGCTAGGTCAGCCACAGTATCAGATGCCAGGTCAGACACAGTATCAGATGCCAGGCCACCCACAGTATCAGATGCAGGTAAGCCACAGTATCTGATGCCATGCCACCCATAGTATCAGATGCCAGGTCAGCCACAGTATCAGATGCCAGGCCACCCACAGTATCAGATGCCAGTTCAGCCACAGTATCAGATGCCAGGCCGCCCACAGCATCAGATGCCAGGTCACCCACAGTACCAGAAGCATTCTTTTACATTTTCATGATGCCCCTATCTATGATATATGCCTACATTGCCCGTGTCAATCACTTTCTTGAACCTGTGCCCACAATACATGCCAGAATTCCTACTATATATTACTGATTATGTTGCGTATATGATGATTTCCAGCATTTTGCCACTGTAACAAACGTTCATCATGATGAAGCTCCCTTCCCACGCGAAACACACAAATGCATGCATCACACTTAAGACACAGGGCGGTGGTGAGGACTAAAGCATGTATTCTCAACATCTAAATATTTATTAAATATTTATTAAGTGGCCATCACTGTTTCTCAATGAATACCCGGTATCTAACGAAATATCAAAATGTTGTATTCAGGCATACATAATTTGGTCATTATTGGTCCAAACCGTTTGTGGACAATGGCTAAAAAAAGCCAGGATATCGATTTTTGAAAGAGAATCACTCATTTGTAACCAAGACTTGTTATTGTGCAAGCTACAAAATGTGCATAGTGGCAGATTTCAAAAGGTAAATACTTCCACCTTCCTATTGATTTCATAGTCGTATACAAATGTGTTTGCTGTGTGTTGTGCGCTCCATTGCTAGTTGGTATGAGACCTTTATTTCTCTGTGACTGCCTTTTGAGTAGCCACATGTCATATCCTTGCATTTCCCATAACCTTTCCTGAAATATTTACAGTGACTCCTTTCATTTTCAATTTGCCTTGTTTTAGAGCTTGGAGGGGAAGAGTGGATAAAGGGTAATCTCAATATACAAGCCTAACCATTGCAGTCTGAAAATATGTTTTAGCTCACCAATAACATTACAGTCAGAGCTCAAATTTGTAACTATCTTGAAGTGTCAGGGAGCAGGAATCACAGAGCTCTCAGGATTCCCATGGCAATGTATGTGAAAGCCATCAGGTTCAGTTTTTGCTTGGAATTCTGGAACTTTTAGTTTTCCTAAATTTCAAATATAAAAGAAAAAATTAAAAATCCCAGGATCCAAAGGGGAAAAAAAACAAGACTGGCTGGCCTTCTCACACATGTCCATTTGAAACTTGAGAGCACTGAAATGACTTGTTTAAAAAGTCGTAGGGACTTGAAATGAAGCACTTGGTCTCCTAACAGTGTAAGTGTTGGCAAGTAGGTGGTGCATTCAGCATTGTCTATAAACACAGTTATTAGCATGGAAAATGAATCTATGACAGAGGAAAGTGAATCCAGGAGAGAGATGGGACCTGAGTGGGGACACGCATGATGTGGCTATTGTTTTGATTTGTATGCACCAGTTTACCACCTGCAGTCCCTATGACCATAACTACCCATTAGCTGCCCCTGCCCCGCTAAAGCATCCCTTCCACAGGAGCTAGATCTTTGCTTTTAAGGGGAAGCCTGTTATTTTTTCCATAAACCAATGGCATATTTTCAATTCTAAACCAGCTCCTGGTGTAATAAAAAAACGTCTTAACCAAGTGTGCCTTCAGGCACTTGATTTATAATCAATACATGTGTCCTTGCATCTGCTCATTACACTGAATTTGTGTTGATAAAAAGCATTGGAGAAAACAGCATTTTTGACTCTTGCATACGCATTAGATAGGCATTTGCGAGGCACTGTCCTAATTTACCAGCTGTTGGCATCTAATTGTTAGATAGTACCATTATGGCAGTGACTGGAAAATATTTTTCCAATGCCTACACATAAAAGCCCAAACTATTGGCTCTGCCAATGCTTGTTGCAGTGTACTGTGACTTGAATGGCACTGATTGAAAGCAGCACTGGGGCCCAACTCAGACAACAGTGCCTCCTCACAAGGCTAGTGGGAAGTCATTGTGCCCATATTGGAGGGGTTTTTAAACTAGGACCACAGATGCTAGGTAGTAAACTCTCTGTATTTGCAGCCTTAATGCCAGCTGTGTTCTCAAGCAAAGTTTAACAATGGGTCCAGCCGGGCTGTATGAGGCACGTTGAATCCGAGTGCAGCTGGTAGTGTGGAGGTTGCATGCAAGGAACACGTTCAAGCTATCTGATTGTGTGCTCTGCCAGGCTAACACTGCAGTCATTGTCACACTGCTGCTCCCTCCCAGCTCTCTGTTTACTGCAGGCTGTAAAATGAAGTTTCTTCTGAGAGTCTTTTCTGTTGTTGTGTACAGATGCAACTCTCAAAAGCACTTGCTGCCTAAAATATAAGGTTCACTGCATGTTTTTAAAAGTTCAAATCTGCACAAGCATGTTTCTTTGCATTGTCTGGTGTGGCAGAGCCTTCGGGGCGTTGTGGTGTTGGGTCTGTTTGCAATAAACAAGTACTGCATAGCAATGGAAGCCCATTAATACTAGCAGGACACATGGGCCGATGCATGCCTACCTGCTTTCTGATAAATTAAGGTATGCCTGGGAACAATTAAGAACTGCAATAATGATTTCATAACTGTATGGGCATTAGGTTTGTATATTTTTAAAATCATTATTTGTACCTTATCAAGCTCCCAGCTACTTTCCATCTCACTCACTCCATGTCAAATGCAAACCGAAGTCTTGTTACAAGTAGACGTGAGTTGTGATACTATATGTGTTTCTGGCTCCATGGTTACTAGGCAACGACTTGTGGACACTTTTGCAAGCAGTTCGGCCTTGACCACAAGAGCTCTGGGCAGATTTGGCAGAATCTCTGTAAAGTTCAAAACACAATGACATCTTCGGTGCTTCCCTAACCTCTTCTGAAACACACAAAAGAGTCCCAATGTGCAGAGGCCAGTGGGAAATCTCCCGGTGTCCCGCCAGGCCAGTCCAGCCCTGCCTCTATCCGACTTAATTCCTTTGAGGAAAACCGATGCAAGAACAAATATGGTTGATCATCAAAGTGGCAGATGTCTCTTCCATAAAATCTTAGGCGGGAAGGCACAGAATCCACTTTCTGAGAAGGCATTTCACTGACAACATGTGTTTGTTTCCTGAAAAAAGGGGCTGGAAGATACTGATTATCATCGCACTGCCTGGCTGTATTAATTTTTAGAATTGATACAGTGTTACTGAACTTGTCCATAAATAGGTACATCTTCCCTGGTATTTCCCACAAATTAAGTAGAAATCAGAAAACCTGTGGATACGTAGTCCTGCATCCTGTGACTATAGTTGTTTCCCCTACAAGAACAAATGACTAGCCCAAGGAGGATTACTTGTAAATCAGACCATGGCAACGTCATTCCTCTTCTCTGTAGAGGAGCTCTGTGTGTGGGAGGACTTGGTTGGAACGGAGCACACATGAGACATCCCTTTCAATTTGGATTGGGATCATGGCCCTTGTGAGGCCAATAAGTGACCACTCACAGTATCTAAAGAGGCTCATGAAATTCCCTACGACTGGCAGTAGACACATCATGGGCATGGTTTAGCATCAGACTTTGGAGTGAGGTAGGTACCACCTACTATTCATGCCCATATTGGGGTCCCTCACCAACAGTCTTTCTCAAATCTTAAACATCTTTTGACATTTCATCATAATGCGATGTCTGACTTTCCTTGATAATTTGATGTTCTCATAGGAAAACTGATTGTGTATTCTAAATATTGATAGAATTTCCAAATTAAAGGGATCCTCCTTTTGAGCAGTGATCAGGCCTGCATCAAGAGCATCTCTACCCCACTGGGCAGCTGAAGTTCACTGTCAGCAACTGTGTGATTCGAGGAGGCACTCCATATCTATGAAGTCCAGCTGTAGAGTTCCTGTTTTGCCAAAGTGGTGAGTCAAATAATTTCCAGTTTTATCGGGCCTGTCTATCTTGGAAACGACCTTTGATCTTTTTCTAACAGATGCACATTTAATTTGACATCACCAGATGATCAAAAGTCTGAATCAACCTACTGGGCCTCATTACGACCCAGGCGCTAATGGGTTAACGGCTCCGTAAAAGGCTGCAGCGCTGTTAACCTATTAGCGCCTAATTACGAGGTCACTTTGCAGGACCCGACCTTAACGGCTGGTTTTACCAGCCGTTAAAGTAGGGTGCCGGAAAGGGAACTTTTTGCTAAGTACAGTGCCGCAATTTGCGGCACAGTACTTACCGCCTTCCCCATTCCCATTGAGCCCTATGGGGCAAAAATGGGAATGGGGAAGGGCCCATGGTGAATGGGGAATTACCACCCCGCCAACCTTGGAATGGGGCGGTAATTCTGCCATTCACCATGGCGGACCCCGGCATGGACCCTGGTGCTAATAGCACCATGGTTTAGCGCTGGGGTCGTAATGAGGCCCACTGTGTTTTAATGGTTTATCATTTGCACAAATCAAGCCTTTGTTTTTCCAATCAATCATGTGTTTCACAAACCCCTTTTGCACGCAATTGGAATCAGTGATAATTACCAGATCTGTGAGTTGGCAGTGACGACAGCTTGATACATTGCCATCAGCTCTGCCACCTGACTACTTCGGACACTATTTTGTATCCAACAGAGGACTCAGGAAGAATATTCATCCATGTGTTCCCAATGCCAGCAACTGAATCTTTCTGTCTGACCTTATTTTAATTATAGGAACATCCGTCCACAAATAATACTCAACTAATTTTCAATGACAATTTGGCAAAGTAGGATTCACAACCCATGCACACTTGTGGGGTTCTTTAATTGAAATAGTTCCTCAACCTTCTTTTTATGGGGATTGAGACACTCTGCTGTGATTTCATGTCCCAGAAAGTTCACTCTGGTTTTGCACCATTGTGCTTTCCAAAAAGCCAATATTGCACCAGCCCTTTGCAACTCGACAAGAGCATGTCTGATTTCCCTCAAGATTTTCTTCCTTCCACAGTTTAGCTTTTGATCAATTGATCATCCACATAGGCCATATTTGAAATGATGTATCCAAAGGGTGTGCAGGCACAAGTATATTGTTGCCCCACTCCCCCGAAAGTAAAGGCAACTTTCTGTTGATCTTCCCTTTTTACGGTTACTGTTAAAGAACCGTTTGTCAGATCAAGGGTTGATTATTCTTTTGATTCTTGGATGTGTGCCTGTCCTGGTCGATATACAGAGGAGTCCACCTTGGGGTATCATTCTGGTAAGTGACAAGTGCCAATCAGGCTGACATACTTGACAGTCCTCTTCAACTTGATTGAATGGTTTTGTTTGTGTCCACAGAGGGAAATCAACCAGAGGGGACAGCCTGATAAGGAAATAATTCCCCAGTAGACAGGGTGTGCCTTCTGGAGCTACACAGTATCACCCAATTTTGATCTTCATATATGAAATCCCATTGACTGAAATTTTGTTTCCATCACATTTTTGGAGAGCTCCTAGAAGAGGTTTGAGAGGGATTTATTGACTCTCTTCTCTTCCTAGGTTGAGTTGGTCAAAGGTTTGTTTTGAAATTGAGGTTGCGTGTGACCTTGTACCTGAACGATAACAAAGAATCTACCTCCTATAGACTCTAGTTTACAAAGAAAGTGTAAATTATTGGAGAACTTGGCATGCATTTTCTTTATGTAATTTATTTGTTGAACTTGACTTTTGCTCACCACTATGTATGCACTTCCTTCTTTGATTTCAAGTTCATGTGAGCTGGCTTGCGAACCTGTCAGAATAAACATGCTTTTGGAGATAAATTATGGAATAGCTATTTTCTCCCTTTCCTAGGTATCCTATTTTTTCAAAGGACATTCTTCTTTAGGAGGGAAGGTACCCTTTCTGGACTTTCGTGGTTTATAGTTTTGCATTTATGGTTTTGTCTTTCGTGTTATGGTTTCCTTCACACACCTCAATATCTCTTTTGATATCATCAGATTCAGGGTCTTCTATTTTGACCGAGTTTTCTTTGTGAGGTATTACACTATTTCTGAAATAGAAGACTTTCTTTTCTGGGTTTTCAAGGTTCTCCTGTTGGTGGCTTTTTTATTTTTATTTTCTTGGAATTTCACCATTTTTTGTGTTCTTTAGATTTGAGTTCCCAATGGACAGAATTGTTGCTATTAGTTTCTTGCATTTCTTTATTTTATTCACAGGTCTTTTTATGGGTTAGACATGAAGCTTCCTCCACGGCTTGCCAAATATTTTCCTCCATATCCCCTTTTTCTTCTTCCACTAGAAGATCACAATTAGGATTGTTTGCCTCTTGTCTTTGTCCCCCAGGATAGTTCTGATGTTTTCAAAGACACTCTCCAATTAACTCCCCAAATCTGTGGCCCTGCCCATTCAAGCTGGTACCAGTTTCATGTTAGCCTTCCTCCCCCTGCTAGTAATAAGTTCAAATGGGGAAACACCTGTATTTCTACTAGAGGTTTGTGATCAATGTGAAACTCAAAACTTGTGCACCAGATAAAGTGCCTAAATCCACATTGCTGGCGTCAGTCATTATATTTGTCTTCCTGTTACTTTTGAAATTCTTCAATACCAGAGCTCTTGCCAAAGTCCTCTTAATGAACCTGTATTTTTCTTTGCATGCTCTACTCCAAACAAATTCACCTTTCACTTTGTTTAGTTCACAAATGGATACAGTCTGTTTCACAAAGTCACAAATGAACTTGGAGTGGTACCCCACCATCATTAGGAACGTTCAAACTTCTTCACTACATACAGGTCTCACCATGTTTTCAATGGCTTCCGCTAACTGTCCTTTGTGACGTATACCCTCAGCAGAGCTAACATGCCCTACATATTCATTCTCTTGCGTATTCGGTTTGTATTTCTTGTGACTCAATGTCATGGCTGTGGCACAATGTTTCTTGAACACACTACTCAATCTTTCGTCGTGGAGCTTGAGATCATCTGCATAAACCAGGATGTCATCTTGTAAGCATACAATTCCCTCATCTCCAAAGAACATTTTGTACTTAACTCTCTGGAAAACTGAGGCTGATGACACAGACCGAATTATATGATATAATATGATATGGCATTTGTAAAGTGCCTATACACAAGTATTTCAGGGCACGACAAGGCAGGGAAGGGGGAACAGAGGGAGGCCAGAGACAGCAATCTTACTAGGGCAAGTGACATTGAGATTGTGCAAGTGCAGGTGAGGGGGGGAGGACTGCCAGGGGAAGGAGGGGGGGCAGTGCTGTACATGGGATCAAAACAATAACAAGAAGTGCGGGCAACAGGTGGCAGGTGCAAGGGTAAGTATGGACAGAAGGTGTCCAAAAGTGCAGGTAAGGGGACTGCATGGTTCAACTGTGGATTAAGAGGACTGTATGGTTATACATACAGACCCAAGTTCAAGGGTTGCCGAGAGGCAGTGTGGGTGTGCAAAAAGCCACCCCTGAAGGATCCGGCAAGAGGTTTGGTGATTCTAATATTCCAGGAAACTGGTTGCTCCTCAAGGAACATATGATGCGGGATCTTGATGCATGCCTAAATGCAGAGGACGTCCATGCTTGGATTGTTTCCTTAGCCCCTAAAATGTTTGCGCCACACCCATTAAACTGGGATAAGTCCAGTCAAACTGAGCCTAAAGGGGAGGAAATGTTCTCTAAAACTCCCCATATCCATAATTGGGCCCATTAGGACTGTCAAACCGGTATCGAAGTGTTTCCACAAGAAGGAATGAATGTTCATGTTATGGTAGCTAAGCCTGTTCCTGGTGTAGTTGGTGAATTTTCCTCTGGTGGTATTCTTGAACTCACTAAATCTGCTATCACTTCTGATCCCAAAGTCTCGAAGGATATTCACCTGAAAAAGTAATCTATGGCAAGAATTGGGGAACCTATTCTAAAGAGTTTTGCCATGGACTCCAAAAACATTATTATCACCAACATGGACAAGAAGAGGAACTATAAATCAAGGGAGGTGCTTAAAAATAAAATCTTAGCCTGGCTCAATCAAAAAAGTGGACCATAACTATGTCAGAACTCAATACCTGAGAGTCCTTAAAAGGATACAGATTAATAACTGGTGCTCCCTTGACAACACAGATTGTATTGTTATTGAATGTGGTTTAAGTAGTTTACTCATGTTTCTGAACAAAAGCACAAATCTGCGGAATAGGTCTTCCCTCAACAAGTTAAGAATTATTGTGAATTGACTTTTTCTTTTATGGCTATGTATGCCTTGCTGTTTTTTTTTCTTTTTCCCTTCCTGGCGTTTCTCTCATATGCCTGTTTTTTTTTTCTTTTGGTCAGTGCACTGAGGCCTACGGGCGTGCTGCGCTATATAAGAAATAAACTAAACTAAACTATGCTGTAATGCGCAAGTGTGAGGTGGAGTTCTTGGGGACTCTGATGAGGTAGACTGAAGTGGTTTAGTTGGGGACAGTGATGAGGAAGAGTGAGGTTGCGGTAAGGGGGACATTTGACCAGGAAGAGTGGGATGAGGAAGAGGAGTACTTTGGAGAGAAAGTGATGTGGTGGCATTGGGGGACTGTGACAAGAAAGAGAGACATGGTGGTTGTGTAGGACTATGACAAGGAAGAGTAAGGTTGTGGTTGTGAGGGACTGTGATTAGGAATTGTGAGATGGTTATAGTGGTGCACTGTGTTGAGGAAAAGTGACATGGTGGTTTTTGGGCACTGTGATAAGGAAGAGTGGCATGGTGGTAGTGGGGTACTGTGACCAGGAAGAATCAGGTGGGGTAAGTCATGGACAGTGGTGAGGAAGAGTGAGGTTGTGGGAATCTGTGATGAGGAAGAGTGATGTGGTGGTAGTGGGGTACTGGGACAAGGAAAAGTGATGTGGTGCTAGTGGGGGGTTGTGAAGTGGAAGATCATGTAGCCACCACAATGCATCCCTCATTAATGCTCGCTCTCCCTCTGTTTGAGCTGAAATTGTCCAACATGGCAAAGGCTCATCTCTTGGCAGGTGATGCGGATGTGTCACAAATGGTGACAGTCTTGCTTTTAACCTTGCTTTGTGATCCACAGGTCATTGAATTTAAGGGACAGTCGAGTAGATGATGTCTTCTTTTATGGGTCCACATGTTTCTTTAAAATTGGGTGCAATTCACCCACATATGGTAGGGAAGGGGGAATCAGAGCAAACAACACAAGGAGGAGCAAATCTACAAATCTCCAAGGATGTTTTGTTTTAGTGCATGCAGCATCCATAGGAGAAATAATGCAGGCAGTAGGAAGAACATTACCCAACCCAACTTTTGACAGCATCACAAGGAATTTCTTTCTCAAGCTTGATAGCACTTACACCTGCTTGAATCTTTGTGAGCAGTTCAGATGCCATCTATGGGGATAAGATGATGTGGGAGACCCTGCTCAGTGGCATAACTATCCTGAGTATAGGTAGGGCATCAACAGGAACCAACACTTATCTGCCAGCTGATTGATATATAGCATAAGGGCAAATGCCCGTTCTTGGAGCTCTGCTTTCCATGTTATGGGATCACTAAATGTTTTGATTTTTAACTTTTTAGTTGTCAGATCTATGGTCTCTTTTTGTGGTCAGGGGATTTATACTGAAGTTTCCCTGCAATTCTTCTTAGTATATTGTCCTATGGTATGTCTCCCAGCACAGGGGCGATTTTAGGAAACACATGTTGCCTGTATGGGATTATATCATCGTGCATTCTTTTTAAGTATGAGACTGGTGGCAGCTGTAATTTAGCATTGGTTTATTTCCTCGTAAGACCCCAACATCGGGCCTGCCATACTAAGAATTAACACCCATTGTGCGGTATGTCTGAATACAAACTTTACACAGGTGTGTGTGTTTATATCTGCAAAATTAAACCTGTACCAAGGTAAGTTCGTCATGAAGGTCCTCTACTTTCTCTCTCTGTTCCTCACATTCCTTATTCTCTTGTAACACTACGAGACCTCTACATACACAATACACATAATGTGCACATGGTTTTTCAGCTGTTCACTTCTATTTTAGAAATTCAATAAAAACATTGTCTTTCTTTATCACTTCTAAATCTCTTTTTGCCCCTTGATAGCACTTCCAGAGACCAGTATGTAACCACACAAGTTTGTCTTTCTTTGAATTCTTGTGGATACTCATACATGTTATATCATCTATTATTCCACCTGTATTCTGGGGATGTTTTTCTATGCTTCTGCAGTGACATTTACCTCCCCTCCCCCACCTCATTTTAATTCAAGTCTTCAACAACTTTTAAGGTCTCCTCCTTCTGTCAGGTCAATGAACCGATGGACACAATCATGAGTTTGATGCTTTTATAGGCCAATGTAGACAACACACTTTTCATGCTCTGAATGAAATCTGCAACTCTAATATTAACTGCCACCTGGACCCTGCACTTCTAGCTTACTGAAGTAAGGCAGGGCCAGCACACCAGGTACGATCCTTATAAGTATGTATTGTCATAATAAAGGAGGACTTTCTGTCCAAGATCAATCTGAACCCGAACGGCCTTGCAACCTTATGTACAATATGTGATGGAAACTTGGGAGGTTCTAGGTTACCCAGGAAACTCAATAACATGTTGTTCTTACATTGAGAACTGAATAGCATCTAGATAAACAAATACATCTTCAAATGTGGCAATGGGCATAACATGTTTATTTCAGTTGGCTTGTGGTCAGATAATGCATTAGTAATAACGTATAATTATAATATTGTGTTGTGCTAATAAATATGAAATATACAACAAACATATACATATATAGCACACTTCCCTCCCTATGGCGGGAATAAAGAGGTTTACTTTTTCTTCACCATGGGCCTCATGGGGATTCTGCCTTTATTCATTGTGCGGCCATCATTAAGTATCATAGCACCATCTAGAACTTTGTCCACCTTAAGCGTTCCATGAAACTAGCTCTCACCCTTTAAAACACTGCATGGTCTGCTAACCCAGACCTGATCGGCATTTTCTATTTTTGAGACCCTGAAATTGATCTTTTTATCATGTATTCTCCATGCATTACTATGTTTAAGTCATAGTCTTTCCTTAAATCATCTTCACCCCAGTCTATATAATGCATCCTCACTAACCACGGTAGACACACTAGAGTGGCAGCCTTTTTTTGCCTCACGTCTTCAAAGGGAAGAAGACCCATAGTTGCATGTGGAGATAGTTATATTATAAAACTAGTTTTTCCATGTCATACTCCCAACATTTGCCAGCTTGGATAGACATGTGTACTCCCTTCATTAGTGTCCTATTAAATCTCTCAACAATGCCATTAGTGGAGTGGTGGAACAGCGTTGTTTCGTGGTGATCTACGCCCATTCCTCTTAGAAAATGTTTCATTAGTCTAAATGTAAATTGAACTCCATCGTCTGTAAGTAATTTCTTTGGGCTACTCTCCCTCTGGAAGATGTCACCCATGAATTGTACCACAGCTCTGGTGTCAGCCTCAACAGCACATTTTGCTTCCACACACTTTGAATATCGGTCTACTAACACAATTACATTTTTTGTTATGCCATCCCTGGATGTCAAAGGGCTCAGGATATCTAGTGCCACATATTCCCACAGCCAAGTGAGCAGTTCTATTGGCCTAAGAGGTTGCACATGTGTCTAAGTACCCTAGCAGACACAGAGAAGAATGTGCATTGCTTGATTTGTATTTGTACATCTGTGTCTAGCACTGGCCACCAGTAATTCGCTCATAGTGTACCTTTTGTTTTTAAAATGCCAAAAGGTCCATGGTGAGAAAGCTCTAACAGTTTCTTTCTCACTCCTACAGTTGGACTGATGCGGCCAGCCCTCACAACATGACAATAATTAACTCCTAACTCATCTCTTACTTTGTGAAACTATCCTAAACCCATGGCAGGAGTCCACCTTGACCAATTATTCAAAACAAACTCTTTGACTTTACATCATTCATGGTCCTCTTTAAGGCCTGTGTTCCAATCCTCTTGTGAAATGGAATCACCACATATCAAGAACACATCCTGAATGTGTTCTTCAATGTATTCGACATTGAGAAAAACTGCATTTCTGGAAATTGTATTGTTCTTCCCTGGAACATATTTCATATTTCATATCAAACTTATGTCCCTGTACTGATGTTACCCGAATGACAATGTGGCTGGATACTCCATCTAAACAGTATGACATAAAAACAGCCACTAATGGTTTGTGACCTGAAAGGACTGACAATTCCCAGCCCCACAAAACGGTCTTGAATTTTGTAATGACCCACACTATAGATAGTGCTTCCTTTTCAATCAGACAGTACCTACGTTCAGCGTCTTTTCATTCATTTTAAGCTTTTTTTGAATTTGACTTTTAGCACAATTCCTCACACACATAATACATTTTTACAATTGCTGTTAACTAAAATCATTAGAATTATACAAACAATTAAAATCCCTAATCGACTCATGAGTAAAAAAACAATTTTACTGCAGTTTTTAAAACACAATTGATACTTAAGTTAAGCAGATCAAAATGTGCTTTTTTGGTATGAATTGACCCTCTGTGAGGAGAGGAAGCTCGCAACCTTACAGTACTTTTAGAGATCATAATCACACATTAGCCATCAGCCTTCCTCTTAACCCCTCAAGTGCCAAGGACAAGTATGCTCATCTTTTTTGCATAGACTTGCATAATAGCCTGCCACTTAATTTAATAGCAATGCACAATGCACATATCTGGCAGAGGCAAAATAACTTTCCATTCCAATGTACAAGTGAAAAACTGCAAGTGTTTCTTATCCTTGAGTCAAACAAGGGATTTCTTAAGTACCTGCATCTCAACTCAAGTGAGGATGGGCAAATGAACATGAAATGGGTCAGATTTTCATCAGCTAATTTACAGAGGGGGCATACACTAGAATTCAATACTGACCATGTGCGGACGTACCATGTGGTATGCAAGATCCCCAGTCTGAAACAGACATATAAGGAACGTTCATCCGTATCAGTATCCATATCCACAGGTCATCAAATTTCTCTATTTATTGATTGTTAGTTTACAGGCACCCATCATGGTCCCTAGTACATTTTGCTGCAGATATTGCGCAACTAGTTTGGAATTTTGTTCTTTCCTATCCCAACTTGCTTATCATGGGTGATCTCAATGTTAAGCCCAACAAACCTTCTTATACATCAGCAAAATATCTTACTACCACACTGGCTGATGCTGGGCTTCCTTTGTGTAATGACCAGCCTACCCACTGCACAGGAATTGTACTGGATCTAATCTTCTCATCTGACAAAGAGTTTGTCTCAGCCGCCCCCCCTTTTTTGGTCCTCTGGTCAGACCATTTTGTTCTTTTTTATACCATTGCCGGCACCTCTAGCACTGGCCATATACCTAAAAATTTGGATCAACGACGACACTGGGGAAAGGTGTCCCCTTAACTGTCACTGAACTTCTTGTGCAGGCTACCAGTGACTCTATCACTAATGAGTCGCATGACCCTTTTACTGCCCTGCTAAGAGCTATGCCACAAGTTTCTGATGTTATTGCATCTCTTAAGGATTGTAGAACTTGATCTAGGCCATTGGCAGGCTGATTTACTGAACTTAGAAGGTCGAATACGATATGTTGTCAGGTCGAGCGTAAATGGAGGCTCGATTATGACCATGCCGTCAAACATAATTATAAGCAGTCAGTGTTCTATTACCATGACGCTATCAGCATTGCAAAATCTCATTACTATGCAGACTGTATCAATTCAGCTCCATGTCCAGCAAAATAACTTTTTAAAGTTGCTAAGGAATTATCATCTGTGACACCTTCTAGTGATCCTTTATGTTCACGAGAAAGGTGCGATCTCATTAGCTTTTTTTTTCTGATGAGATCCAATTAATGGGAATCTATAGCTGTCATTGGGATTGTCGAAGCAGATGGCAATTCCCAGGAACATGCAAAAAACAACGGGGGTCCCTCTGACAGACATTACTCCCGGTTATGAGAGACTTACCCAGAGTCTTAAGCTCACTATCTTTCACAGAGGAGACATATATAAAACGTATCAGTCTTTGTCCTGCCCTGGGGCAGCCCAGCACTGAAATACTAAGCAATTCTCCTCTGAACAAGATTACCAACAGCAACCCCAGACACGTGTTTTGGTCTGGTTGGATCTTATCAGTAGAGTGGAGATGTGCCTCTCTAAGAATAGTGAGCAAAGGGTCCACGTCTGGATTCCCCTAATAACTTAGGTTTCACTCTTACCTTGTGTTATGAAAATTATGGAGGCCATTGTTACTCCTCAGCTTTCACTCTTTCTGGGGTCTGGTTGCCTGCTACATTCTTTTCAATCTGGCTTCTGTCCCATGAGAGGTACAGAGTCGGTCCTGATATCAGTGCTGGGTAATCTTGCTTGTCTACACGACTATGAGGAGGTCAGTGTTTTGATCTTGCTCGACCTCTCTGCTGCCTTGATACTATTGATCACTGTATCCTATTGAAGGGCATGATGAAAGCAGGTATCTCCGGGGCTCCCCTTGCTTGGTTTATATATTTTCTAGCAGAGTGTAGACAGACATTATCATTTTTCCCTTTTCTTCCCTCAGCTATGGTCCTGCCCTGTGAAGTACCTCAGGGCTCTTCACTGTCGCGCTACTTTTTAATCTGTACTTGCTCCCACTGGCCTACTAGAAGTTGGGGTAAAGCTTCATACCTAGGCTGACGATACGCAGCTTCATTTTGGACAAGAATCTCCTAAAACTGATCCACTGTCCCATCTTAGGAAGTGCTTGATAGCAGAGGGGGACTGGATGGAAAAAACTGAAATTGAATGGTATTGAATCGAATTAATTTTAATTTGGCTAATTTGATGTAATTTGACTAGTTGGCTAATTTGATGTAATTTGATGTTTTATTTGAATCTGGCTAATCTGATGATTTGTTATATACATTTGAAAGGATGATTATATTATCCAACCAAATAAAAAATAAAAAAATAAAAAAAACAAAGAATGAATTGGGGTATTATACATTGCTTGTTTGATAGCATGAAATGCTTTTTTACATTCATTGGTCATTTCAAATTCACATCAGTTTTTGTACAGAGCTCTTATGTTAGAGGATTTGTCTGAAAAGTTCCTTACAAACTTTGAGTACTATTCAACCACCCCTAAAAATGCCATTACTTCATGTTTATTTTTTGGCAGCAATATTTGCTGTATTTCTTTAACTAGGCGCTCTCTGGGCTTATCCCATCACCAGATAAACAATGTCCTAAACAATCAATTTGTAAAGCCCTAAAACAGCATTTGGAGTTCTGCAAAGTTAAACCAGCATTATTGATCCTATCCAGGAAATATTATGATGTGTCCTAATGGATGAACCCATAACAAGAATGTTGTCTTGGTAGTAGAAGACACCATTAATGTCACCAACCACATCCTTCATCACTCGTTGGAAGAAAACCGCTCCAGATACTAGGCCAAATGGCATTCTATTAAATCTGAACGTGCCCTCTTGAGTGATGAAGGTGGTGACATATGTGTATTTAGGATGGAGCTTAATCTATTGGTATGCCAAGGCCAAATCAAGTGTGAAAAAATTGGCTTGCACCAGAGGTGAGACTGATCAATTCCCCAATGTTCAGCAGGGGCAACCAATCTACCACCACATATTTATTTAATGCCCTTTGGTCTACACATAGGCATGCATTACCACTGGGCTTTCTGACCATAACCACTGGAGGGGCACCATTCGGAAGCCTCAGCAGCTTCAATAATATCTCCCACAATGAGTCTTTTAATTTCTTTGGAGACGTTACCTCTCAACGTGAGAGGTACTGTTAAGTTTGGTATCAACAGGAATTAGCTTAATTTTGTGATATCTACCTTTCAAACACCCAAGTTTTTCCTAAATACATCAGACATTTTCCTTTTTGCTAATGAACTAATGGTGGCTACACAGCCAGGGACCTCGGGGTTAATAGTCTTTCCTATGCACTTTACCAATACCACCGTAAAAGACATTCCCTCTGGCAGAAACATACACTCAGGCTTTTTTGATTTTGTTCTTGCATTCCCAGCTTTCCAAAGAACACCCTAGTAAACATTTTCCCCTGCACTGGCATCCCATATATGAGTGTTTTTTTAACACACCTTCTGTCAACCTACCTCTTTTTTAATGTTGCTGGACACTTGCCAATACTTGTTCCAGGTGTCCCCCAACTGACATCTTATGTCAGGAGAATTGTAAAACTTCTGCCTCTCTATTTCTCTTACAATGTCTTTTGGCTTAGGGTAATGAAGGTTTCCCACAACTGACATCCTTTATCAGGAGATATACCCTGTGAATTCCCTAATTTTCTTTTTGTAATAAATTATGACAATGCTGGTTCCACATTTCTCTGAACTGAACTCTTATTAAGATAATTGCACCATGGATGCACTCTTGTACTTTCTATAAATGTTTCTGGTCGGTATTCAAAACATACTTCATTGTCTGCACACCTGTCAGAACGTCCCAGGGTCACCACCATCAAATGGCCAACTCAGCAGTTTCTCATGGCCTTTCGATCCTGTGGTTCGCTGTAGTGACAGAGTTTTGTTTCAAGTATGAAGTCCACAACTTTTCAGACCCCCTCTCAGGTACTCTGTCTGCTTTGCAGTCCCTTGCCAATACGGGTGCTGCTTTCTAGCTGGCAAGCTTTGTGGACAACCTGTCTGCAGTTGCCAACATCTTTGTTGCCCTTCTCTGGAGCACATTAAACTTTGTTGGGTCTCCCACCACTCATGTACATTGGAGTAACAAATGACAGCTCGCGAGCACTTTTCTCTGTCAGTCTGGTGCACTCCTGCACGTCTGCCTCTCTCTGCATCTCTACCTCCTGCTATGTACTCTCTACTGCCTGATCTGGCTTCTTCACTTTCTCCTTCTCGTTCCCCTATTTGCAGATGTTTCCCTGATTTAAATGTCCAGCTCAGTAGAATGAATGGATGTCAACTAGACTGAACGTTACTATTGGCATCATTGTTGATCTTCATTAACTCTGTACCCATCTTCTTCGGCCCAGTACTTAATGCTTTCTGGGAACTGAAGTCGAAAGCATTATCATAATGTTTTAAGTTTTTTTGTTGCACATTTTCATCCAAATCACAATTATCATCAACATTAGATGTCAAAGGAGTTTTAATTAGGTTAGGTACATTTGAAGTATGAAGAGAGTTCTTTAAGTGGGTAATCTCCCACTCACCACACTTGAATGGTGTGTTTTAATTAGACATTTTCTTTTTAAATTATTATTGCTTGCAAAGGTCCAAAAATGCAGAACCAACTGTACAACTGTGGATTGTAATACACCTGTGAATACATAGGTTTGCTTAATTTGGGTAATTTGGCCAATTTCAAAAAGGCAATGTACAGTTTGAACTGAAAATATTTTAAAAGAATTCTGTATTTACTTTCAATAAGGTCTGAAAACAAAGAGAATTTAGTGCTGAAAATACTACAACATTGTATTTTAAATCAGTCCCCCTTCCTGCATAGGACAGCATTGAGTAGGATGCTGATCACGTGACCAGGTGCTGCCACTCAGTTGCTCCACCCACATTCCAAGCATCTACTTAAGGACTGTAGGCCAGCTCCAGGCAGACAGCATTGTATAGGTTGCTGGTCACGTGACCAGCCCCTGCCACTCAGTTGCTCCGCCCACCACCAGATAACGGACCTTCCAAGTCACTACTTAAGGACTGTAGGCGAGTTCCAGACAGATATCATTGAGTACTCTGCTGGTTCCGTGATCAGTCCCTGCCACTCAGTTGCTCTGCCCACCTCCAGTTTTCACACATTCCATGCCTCTACTTAAGAACTGTGGGCCAGCTTCAGGCAGACAGCATTGAGTAGGCTGCTGGTCACGTGACCCGGCCCTGCCACTCAGTTGTTCCACCCACCTACAGTTTTCATGCCTTCCCAGCCTCTACTTAAGGACTATAGGCCAGTTCCAGGCAGACAGCATTGAGTTGGCTGCTAGTCATGTGACCATGCCCTGCCACTCAGTTGTTCCACCCACCTCCAGTTTTTGCACCTTTCAAGCTTCTACTTAAGGACTGCAGGCCAGCTCCAGGCAGAAAGAAGTTAGGAGGCTGCTGGTCAAATGACCATGCCCTGCCACTCAGTTTCTCTGCACACCTCAGGTTTTCGCACCCTCCAAGCCTCTACTTAAGGACTGCATGCCAGCTCCAGTCAGACAGCATTGTGTAAGCTGCTGGTCACATGAGTTGTCCGTAAAACACAGTTGCTTCAACAACCTCCACTTTTTGCAGGTTCCAAGCCTCTTCTTAAGGACTAATGGCCAGCTCCAATCATACAGAATAGTGTACTCTCCAGTTTTCACACATTCCATGCCTCTACTTAAGGACGGCAGGCCAGCTCCAGGCAGACAGCATTGAGTAGGCTGCTGATCACATGACCATGCCTTACCACTCAGTTGCTACACCCATCTCCAGTTTTCCCACCTTCCAAGCCTCTACTTAAGCATTGCATGCCAGGCCCAGTCAGACAGCATTGTGTAAGCTGCTGGTCACATGACTCGGCCCTATCACTCAGTTGCTCCATCCACCTCCATTTATCGCACCTTCCAAGCCTCTACCTAGGGACTCTAGGCCAGCTGCAGGCAAACAGCATTGAGGAGGTTGCTGGTTGCTGGTCGCGTTATCAGGGGATGCCACTCAGTTGCTCCACCCACCTCCAGTTTTAGTGCCTTCCCAGCCTCTTCTTAAGCACAGATGGCAGTATTGAGTAGGCAGTGGGTCATGTGACCATGCCCTGCTAGTTATTTGCTCTACCCACCTCCAGTTTTCACACCTTACAAGGCTCTACTTAAGGACTGTAGGTCAACTTCAGGCAGACAGCATTGTGTTGGCTGCTGGTTATATGACCATGCCCTGCCACTCAGTTGCTACACCCATCTCTTGTTTTTGCATCTTCCAAGCCTCATCTTAAGGACTATAGGACAGCTCCAGGCAGACAGCATTTAGGAGGGTGATGGTCACATGACAAGCCCCTGCCACTTAGTTACTTCAACCACCTCCAGTTTTTGCATGTTCCAAGCCTCTTCATAAGGACTCAGGACCAGATCCAATCGGACAGCATTGAGTACTCGGCTGGTCATGTGATTAGGCCCTGTTAATCAGTTCCTCTGCCCACCTCTAGTTTTCACATATTCCATGCCTCTAGTTAAGGACTGCAGGCCAGCTCCAGGCAGACAGCATTCAGTAGGCTGGTGGTCACGTGACCAGGTCCTGCCACTCAGTCTCTCCACCCATCTCCAGTTTCTGTACCTTCCAAGCCTCTGCTAAAGGACTGTAGGCCAGCTCCATTCAGACAGCATTGAATAGGCAGCTGGTCACGTTACCATGCCCTGCCACTCAGTTGGACCACCCACCTCCAGTTTTCTCACCTTCCAAGCCTCTACTTAAGGCTGCCAGGTCCAGTCAGACAGCATTGTTTGTTTGTTTGTTTGTTTGTTTGTTTGTTTGTTCATTTGTTAGGCGCACCAGACTCCTGAGTAAAAGGGCGCAACAATAAGGAAATGCAAAGCTTACATGGGTTACGAATATACATATGATATACAATATTTACATAATTACACGATATACACAGTGTACAGAATAGAGGCAAAGAATAGTCAATGTAGTTACAGAAATAAGCAGTAGACGCTGTGCAAAAGAAATCTATGCCAAGAGTGAGCCCCTCGTGTAACACTTAGGCTCCCGGGTACATTACACAAGGTCTTCAGAATTGACGCAGTAGTAAGTAGTAGTAATTGTGTAAGCTGCTGGTCACATGACTCGGCCCTACCACTCAGTTACTCTAGCCACCTCCAGTTATCACACCTTCTAAGCCTCTACCTAGGGACTGTAGGCCAGCTCCAGGCAGACAACATTGAGGAGGCTGCTGGTCGCGTTATCAGGGCCAGCCACTAAATTGCTCCAACCACCTCCAGTTTTAGCGCTTTCCCAACCTAAACTTAAGCACTGTAGGCCAGTTCCAGTCAGACAGAATTGAGTAGGAAGTGTGTCACATGACGGTTCCATGACATTTCATAGCGGGATGTTTTTTTGCAGGGATTTTTACCGCAATTTCTTTTAGGAAAAAACCTATCAAATTTGTTTTACATTATTTTGGGGTGGGGGTGTTCCTCCTTACCCCCCAATTTTCTTTCATTTGTATTTATTCCCAAACACCCATACCCCATATATATAATTTACTACCCACCCCCTAAAAAATGTGATTTTTTTTTCAAAAAGAATTTGCGGTAACAAACCCTGCAATAAACACCCAGCAATATAGTACCCACTTGACCATGCCCTGCTATTCAGTTGCTCCACCCACCTTACAAGCCTCTACTTAAGGAAAGTAGGCCAGCTCCAGGCAGACACCATTGGGTAGGCTGCTGCTCACGTGACCAGGCCCTGACACTCAGTTGCTCCATTCACCTCCAATTTCTCATGCCTTCCAAGCATCTACTTAAGGACTGTAGGTGAACTCCAGCCAGACAGCATTGAATAGGCTGCTGGTTACGTGACCAGACCCTGCCACTCAGTTGCTCTCCCACCAACTATTTAATCAGTCCTCCTTAGGCATCCTCATCACCAGCATCATCAGCAAAAGATTGGCAAAGAAAAGGACCAAACCCTTTGTGCCTGTTCAGACCTGATAGGGCCAAGGGCCTTACCCAATCCCCTGCATTTCACCTACAAACTAAGCACTACTACTGTTACTCAACAAAAGACATGTTAATGTTATGTTAAGGTTAAAGGATATTTGTACTACGCACTATCACCACCGGACTGGTCCTCTGGCGCTCTGGCAGCTCTGAAAAAAGGAAGGGGGGTGACTTAGTGGAATAAGCTGGGAGAGTGCAAGGGAGCAGTGATGTGCTGTTGGCAGCCTTAACCCGGTAACTCTGTTGGCTGGGCTTGGGGTGTTTCCAGTCCGGTAGCCGGCATATGCTGTTGTGCGAGTCTATGTGTGGTTTGTTTTGTTGTTGTAGTGTAGTGAAGTTTGTGCAGATTGTTATGTTATAGATTTGTGGTTGTGTTTGGTTAGAGTTTGATAGGTGTATGCAGAGTGGTGAAATTGTTAGTGGGTTGGTTACTTAGGCAAATGGCAACAACCTCAGTTCCATCCAAGTGTGACACACATGGACTCCCTTGATCCCATCCAGATGCTAAGCCAGCCAACATTCAAGACTAAGTCTAGATGTGATGCCCGTCAATGTCCAACACCATATGCAGGCTTGGCACATGCCCACACCCACCACTCCATCCAAGTGTGGCACACGCCGACATCCACGATCCCATCCACATGTGACATCGGCCAGTGTCCTCGACAACGTCCTCGACAACCACAATTCCATCCAAGTGCATGATCACAGCCCCAACTGAGCATGGCACATGCCAACACCCATAGCTCCATTCACGTGCCGACAACCACGGTCCCATCCAGACGCATCACCGGTCTGTGCTCATGACTATATCCAGGTGCGGCACATGCCAGCATTCACAACTCCATTCAAGTGTGTGCGGTACGTGCCAAACAACCACGACTCCATCCGATTGTGGCTCATGCCAACACCCACAACTCCAACCAAGCTCGGCATATGTCAACACTCACTATCCCATCAGATGCTGCACCAGCTAATGAGTGCAGGCGCAGCACTAGCCCTCACTCACATGTTCATCCTGGCCTAGTCCATGTCAATGTCCACAACTCATTTCAAGTGTGGCAGCTGCCAGCATCCCTTCAACTCAGTTCAAGTATGGTAACTGGTAGCGTTTAAGGAACAGGTGAGCTTGTAGGAAGGGTTTTGCCATCACCATCTGTCTCCTCCCTCCACAGCCCATCCCCACTCTCACTAGGGTTTAAGTGCCCTGCGCAGCCGGGCAAGCTACCCTACCGAGCCTCATCAATATTTCCCATGCCTCCATCCAACACCCATGGACCACATGCACACGCCCTCTGTTGTTGATCAATGTTACCTCAGCAGTTGCTCATGTTGAAGAGATCAGTGACCTCATCTCGCTCAACAACCTTGATGCCGTGCACATCACTGAGACATGGTTTACACCATCCTCTCCACATGTTTTTGACGTCCTCCTACTATTGCCAACCGGAGAGGAAATGCAGGAGGCGGAATGGCAATCATCCACAGGAGCGGTTGGCCATGCCCAAATATCCCCTCTCCCAGAACAAGCTCATATGAAACACTCACCTGCCACTTTGTTCTATCACATACAGAATCCAACACCTTCCATCTCATCTACAGACCACCTCACAGGAGTGCCTCTTTCTTTGAAGACATCTCAAAACTGCTCTCCTCTGCCAAATTAGTACATTCAAATAATGTCTTTCTCAGTGATTTTAGCATCCCTGATTCACAGACTGACATCTACACTTGAAGCATGCTTTTTGCACTGACTGCTTCCATGCACCTTAAGCAAAGTGTGCTCTTCCCCATGCACAACACAGGCAACACCCTAGACTTAGTCTTCACATCGCCCCCATGCATCACCTGTACAGGCCCTATCCCACTTGACTGGACCGACCACACCGCCATCCCATTATCAGTTACCCACTCGACTTTAGCTTGCAGAGGTTAGGCTAAATGCCTCCCCACTATTCAGTGCTCATTCAGAACCTTACCAGTCAATATGCTGAAAGCAAACATTGCAGACTTCTGCATCACAGGAAATGAATCGGTCCTCCTGGAACTCTGCTATGAAATTGGTAGACACTCATGCCCACCTAAAATACAGCTGAGCTAAGACCACACCATCTGCCTCATTATACACCCCCAAGCTAGCCTGCAACAAATGCTTAATCAGAGCCCTAGAGAAATACTGTCACAAAAACCATAACTTGTAGACCTCGCCAACCTCAAATCTCTGTGGGCAAACCATAATATTTTGATTACTGAGGTCAAAGATGCTTTCTGCCCCACCTCCATAGCAGCAGCCTCTATCAGGAGCAAAGCCCTCTTTGAAGTAGTAAAGAATTGCACCAAATTCTTACCTGACCCGAGGTACCAGCAACTCAGGAAGAATGTGACAGAGGGCCTCATTACAACCTTGGTGCTAAGTGCACCAACTTTACCACCATGGTGTAAACTCCATTTACACCATGGTGGATGGCGGATTTACCGCCCCATTACAAGGTGAGTGGGGCGGTAAATCCCCATTTCCCATTTTCCCTTCCCCATTCCCATTTTTGCCCCATAGGGCATAATGGGAGTGGGGAAGGCGCTAATTACGGCACCGTAAATTACGGTGCCGTAATTAGCACCAAGGTGCCTTAGCACCATGGAACTTAACGCCTGCAAAAAGCAGGCGTTAAGGTGGGAATCAGGCGTTAAGGGTTAACGGTGGCGTTAACCCTTAACGCCTGAGTTGTAATGAGGCCCAGAATCAACAAACCTTATATTGAAAAAATAGACAAAATCCATAAGACCATTGAATCAAACTCTCACAGCATTAGCATTCACTGATCCCTGGCACATACACTGCCCATTTGGACCAAATTCTCTCCTCCCTTTCCCCCTGCTCTCCTAAAACTGATTGCCTTCCTCAAAGATAGAAGGACATCATTAATCTGATGATATCATTCTGGACTCCATCATTAAACAATTTAAGGGCCCGGCACTCAATGCACTTCTCAGCATCATCAATGCCTCACTTGCAGAAGGATCATTCCTGGACACCCTCAAAACATGTCTCATATGACCTCTATTGCAAAACCCAAACCTAGATCCAGATGACCTGGCCAATTACAGGCCCATTATGAACCTCCTGTGTATGGGCACAATCTTGGAGTATCTAGTTGCTACACAACTACTCGCCAGAATCAAAACTCTTCACCTCCACACAGATAAATATCCAGATAATGATGAAATACAATGCTACAATACCACTGAAAATTATAAATGATATGTTGTATACCACAGTTGCATCTATTCAATATTTGCTGCATTTATACCGAAATCAACATGGACTTCCAGCACCTTAGCACCACTCAAACATGGCGCTCTGCAAAGGTACAGCATTCAGTCCTTCCTCTAGTCCATCGCGCTTGCAGGACAAAATGCGAGCCCGTTAGTTACTATAGTGACCTGTAGCAACAGAACGGCATCGAGGAAACGCAGCACGCAAATCGTCTCGTAAGGGCTGGAAATCGACCACAAGGTATGATTCGGATCTGTGAGTTACTATGTTGTTCAACATGAGTTATAGATTTGACATTGGGAGAAGATACATTCATGTATCTGCATTTGCAGGCAATATTAACAGCAATTGAACGTTCCCTGCCTACAATGGCATTTCAAGATAACACAGCAGTCTTTGAAAAAACAGGAAGACACATTTAAATGAGGATATTCTAATTTTAAAGGTACAAGTGCATTTTTTAAATCTAATAAGAACAATTACAACATCTGACCTAAGACAAACATGTACTTATTCTGAGTCGTGTTTTCCACAGGCAGATAGGAACCCCAGTTTTGAATAGGATTACAGCAAATCTGAATATTCTTAACACAGAGGCTACAAATGATACTACAGCTTGATTCAAGTCATTATTCCTACCTACCAACAATGAGGTGAACCATTTTGATTTCCATACCACAAAACGATTGCACTTTATAAAAATGCAGGTCTTAGAACTTGGAAACAGCACTATTCCCTAACAACTGGTCCCTGTTCTAGCCCGCCCTTCATGAACATATTAATGGAGAACATTTAATTTATTTACAGTTCAAACTCTCAATGTGAGAAGATTGAAATACTTGTTATTATGAGTTTTTCATCACTAGTTGTTCGACATTTCCAACACACTAAGGTCAGTTTTTTTTTAAAATAAATCATAACTGATAACATTGTAGAACAAATGATGAATTTAATAGTTAGACTCACAATCTTTCATATTTAATTTTTAGGAAATCTTTAGAACTCCCGAATTGTCCACACCTGAGGAAGGGCACCCTAGCCCAAAATGCGTTGTGTAGAGACATAACATACAACCTTAAGATATCTCCTTGTGTATCAGAAGGCATCTCACAAAAGGACCTAGAACTATATTTTTCTCAATTGAATTTAAATTTACTTTGCAAATTACAAATGCATGTATTGTATCTATATTCTTTGAAAAAGTATTTGTTATCTTGTGTGAAATTGGAAACACTGTAATAAACATAATACAGAGAAATGGAATTTGACCAATTCAATATCTTTCATATTTAGTTTTTAGGAAATCTTTAGAACACCCAAATTGTCCACACCTGAGGAAGGGCACCCGAGCCCAAAATGCGTTGTGTAGAGACATAACATACAACCTTAAGATATCTCCTTGTGTATCAGAAGGCATCTCACAAAAGGACCTAGAAGTACATTTTTCTCAATTGAATTTAAATTTACTTTGCAAACCACAAATTCATGTATTGTATCTATATTCTTTGAAAAAGTATTTGTTATCTTGTGTGAAACTGGAAACACTGTAATAAACATAATACAGAGAAATGGAATTTGACCAATTCAATATAGTTGTCATTTGATGAATTTTCATTTTATTTAAATTTGTAATCATTAAAAATCGTATTTGATTTAGCATTAGTTCTTGCTACAATAATGTGCACAGATCCTTAGTTCCACTGATTTGGGGTAACTGGCCTTTTTGTCTTGATAATACAATCCTGTAGTCCAAGATCAGCATCTGTGGCACCTGAACACTATCAAATAATCTCTTAAGGTTAAGCATACTCACCCTGACATTGTTGACAAATGTGTGCCCCTCTACACTGTCAATTGTACACAGTAATTCTGTTTAGAGGCTACTCCACCTTTAGAGGGAGCACCACCCATTTGCTGACCAGGTATGTCATTTTCTAAAATGTAGGCCCTTACCAAAAACAGTGCAGTAACATTAGCTTTTGCAGCAGAAGAGGAAACTAAAATACTGATAAAGGACACCAACCTTGACCTTAGTGCATCCAACAAACCTGAAGAATTATTTATTCAGATGGAAAGACTAATACAATGTGAAATTAATAAAGGATGACATGCCACAACTCTTTCACAATATTATAAAGCACAACATATCCATTGTGGGTTAAGAATTGAACTTGAACCAAACTTATGCAAAGAAAACCCAGATTTTGTTAAGAGATGGAGGTATATTTTGAATAATTGTTCCTTAGATTTAATTCTACTTACTACTGACCAACTGTCTAAATCATTAGCCCATATAGAATCAGATTTAGAATCAATCAAGGTGACTCTAATTAAAACAATAACCAAGTAAGAATTGACATCCATAGTAGAAGACACAAACGCCAAACTTGATAATTACAAAAAAAGAACTTGAGGCGAAAAAAAAAAAGAACATCATCAGGGTAACTCATAGAATCCAGCGCACAAGTAGCGCACGCGGCTGGCGCACAGCGTGCGCCTGCGATAGTCTGCGCCAGCCGCGTGCGCCAAAACCGAATCCGGCGCACAGCGTATTCATGGATTTTAGCTTCCCCAGGCAGCCGTGGCGCACAGTGGCGCAGCGACTCGCTGCAGCGCCAGTTACGCCCCCAGGAACGCCCCTTGCGCTGGGAAATCTCATAAAAATCACAAACCAGCGCAAGGGGCTGCGCTAACACTGGACCATCACGGCAAGCGGCCCATGCGATTTTCAAGGGTGCGCGGGAAGTTTCACACGTCAAATCCCAGGCTACGTCCGTTTCAGGGGTGCGCGGGAAGTTCCACACGCGAATAGCCTGGCCGCGTGTATTTCAGGGGTGCGTGGGAAGTCCCACACGCGAATAGCCTGGGCGCGTGTATTTCAGGGGTGCGCGGGAAGTCCCACACGCGATTACAGCAGGGTACGTGTATTTCAGGGGTGCGCGGGAAGTTCCACACGCGAATAGCCTGTCCGCGTGTATTTCAGGGGTGCGCGGGAAGTCCCACACGCGATTACAGCAGGGTACTTGTATTTCAGGGGTGCGCGGGAAGTTCCACACGCGAATAGCCTGGGCGCGTGTATTTCAGGGGTGCGCGGGAATTTCCACACGCGAATAGCCTGGGCGCGTGTATTTCAGGGGTGCGCGGGAATTATCACACGCGAATAGCCTGTGCGCGTGTATTTCAGGGGTGCGCGGGAATTTCCACACGCGAATAGGCTGGGCGCGTGTATTACAGGGGTGCGCGGGAAGTTTTACACGCGACTTCAGCAGGGTACGTGTATTTCAGGGGTGCGTGGGAATTCTCACACGCGAATTGGCTTGGTACGTGTATTACAGGGGTGCGTGGGAAGTTACACACGCGATTAGGCTGGGTGGGCCCTCACAGGTGTACCCTGTACACCCTCCATGGCCCCTGCAGGCAGCCCACAAAACAGGGGACTACCCTGCACACCTGATCATGTCCCCCTGCACCCCCATCCACCAGGGGCACCCTCCACCAGGCCCCCACCCATGTCTCCCACCACCCCCACCCCCCATCCACCAGGGGCACCCTCCACCAGGCCCCCACCCATGTCTCCCACCCCCCCCACCCACCAGCACTGTGGGGCACGTGGCCAGCAGGCAGTCAGGCAGCAGCAGATGGCAGGTGGGAGCGTGCTCAGGGCTCTGGGGGACTGTAATTTTGCCTCCTGGCCAGGAGCGTGGTCTTTCGTGTTTGAACGCGTGGACAGCCTGATAGGGAGTGAATCTGCACGTGAAAACCCCACACTCAGCGAATCGCGCGAAAACCCGTCACCAGCATATGTGCGTCTATAGTTACCTGCACGTGCAGTGTCAAAGCGTGTGATTGGTGAAAATGGATCTACACGCAGGAGTGACAAAGCGTGTGATTGGTGAAAATGGATCTACACGCAGGAGTGACAAAGCGTGTGATTGGTGAAAAGTGAGCTACACGCAGGAGTGTCAAAGCGTGTGATTGGTGACAAAGGATCCACACGCAGAAGTGACAAAGCGTGTGATTGGTGAACATGGGCCAAGCACGTACACGCCGTAAGTGACGCTGTACGTGTGGGCCTGTATATAAGGTAGTGTTGAACACCATTTCCTTGTACGTGCTTTTCGTGGAGAGCGAGTGGGTGAATTCTGTACTTATTGTCGTTTCACACGCGATTTACTTCACGGCGTTTCCAGTTCGTACTCCCTGTTACCTCTGACAGCTTTTTCTCTTTTTCCTCTTGTACTGGTTTACCTGGGCCTGTTCCCTCAAACAGTGTCCCCTTCTACTGTTGTCCTGTCTCCTCAGACAGCGTACACATCTTCTTTTGGCGGGGGTGTTGCCAACCAAACGCGCTCATTTTTCACGCTCTTTTACCTGGCAGACGGTGAGTCACGCACGTATCTAACTTCTGTGCTTGCCCCGTGTGTAGCCTACCCCTTCAGAGGTCATTCTAGGCTGCGTGTGACACGCATACGTTCATTGTGTTACTGGATGCCACAGCGTAGTGCAGGGTTTTCCATCAGCACACGTGGTCTAGGAGGGGTATTGTGCACGTTCCTTAACTTTTCTGGGGTGCCTGTGCGTTGCGTGACCCGTCATCTTTCCCCAGGGGTGTCATATAGCCTTGCCACTGCACTAGGGTACGAATACCATCTGGTACCCAACCCCTTTGACACCCAATTGCCCAGGACAATTGTGCACACCGACTCCCATACGCACAATAACATCAGTGCCATGGTTGGGAGGCGTGCAAGCCGTAAGGGTGGCAAAGGTGGCCGAGCCACATGTGGTGGCCGTGGAGGATCCACTAGGGGACGTGGTTGTGACTTGCAGGGTGCCCCTGTCCCCCCCAGTCTGGAGGACCAGTCAGGGACACCCATGTCCCCCCCCCCCCCCAGTTGAGGGTCATGTGGCTGATACCAACCCTGATCAGCCCTTGTTGGACCAGCCCATTGTGGCAGCAGACCTGTCCGAGGGTGATCCCATCGCTGACATCCAGGTCAGCAGGTCCACTGCACGTGCACCGGTGCACATTGGTGTCATCAGGGCACGCGCATCTATGCCAGATAGGTCATCTGCCGGCCCCCGTAGCCAGGGTGTGGCTCCATCCACCCCACCTCTCATACACCCTGCCAAGACTGTGTCGGTCCTAGTTCATGCACCTCAGATCAGGCCTGACCCCATCCCACTACCCCCAATGCCTGCACCTACTCCCATGCTGAGTGTGCAATCCCACACACCCAGTACTGAGTCCACCACGGCTCCTGCCCCTAGTGTCCACAGCGGCGTAGGACACTCTGGATCCCCACCCCCTTCCAAGCGCAAGAGGAAGAGTGCACGTCCGGCACAGGCTGATTCCCCAGGCACGGCTGCACAGTCCGGCCCATCAAGGAAGCCAAGCTTCACAGACGCCGAACTGAATGCACTTGTTCAGTATGTGTCAGATCATGATAGGGAAATGGTCATCGTTGCAGGGTCCAAGACCACACATGCCAGACGCCAGGCACACTGGCAGACCATTGCTGACAGAATAAGTGCCCTTGGAGTAGTGAGGCGCACAGCTAGTGATTGCCAGAAGCGCTGGAATGACCTTAAGCGCAGGGCAAAGGATAAGCTGGCCTCAAGTCATGCCGCAACCTTGGTGACTGGAGGTGGGTCCCCAGCACAGGAAATAGAACTCACACCACACGAGTCCGTAGCTGGATCCTACGTCACCGAGGGACAACTCCAAGGTGTGGGAGATCTCCCTGATTACGAGGCATCATCCGGTGAGTGCACATGCATGTGTGTATTATCCATGTGCATGGTGTGTGTGTGAAGCATTCATGTTGGGTGCCTGTCAAGGGGGTGTGTGGCAGAGTAGATAGTGGCACCCATGTGCCTCATCCAGTATGTTCAGTGCAACACCATCTGCCCACAGCACTATCCCAACTGGCAACAGTGCACATATGGCCCTACACCATGGAAGTTGCCCTTGAATTGTCATTTTGTCACTACATTGTTGCTCATACTCCCCTGTCTATTCATCTGATGTCTTACATACCATTCCTATACTTTCCCCCAGCCAATCAAGTTTCATCTTCACATGCCTGACATGCAATGATACCACATGCTAATGCGTCCTCTGTATATAAATGCCTACCAACATGCTGTCATACTGTGGATGTTGCCTTGACATCCACCTCCTACCTGTGTGCTTTGGTACCGTCTGGTTTCGAGCCCCATTCCCTCACACTCCATGCTGCTCTTCATGGTCTATCTTCCCTGACTTCTACAGTTCAGACCATCGTGCCCTACTCACGACACCTGCTTGCTAACAGTCAAATGAGGGCACCCTGCCCTCCAATGCGACCCACCCTATTGCTGACAAGTGCATCTGAGCCTACTCAAAGCCAACTCTCACTGACATCTGCTCATACATGCCTTTGCCTGTCCCATAGACCCTTCACATGGTCCCTGTCCTCTCTCCTTGCTCCTCTTCCACCATCAATGGTGGGACCCGTTGGGGTGTACTCCTGGCCTCCTTCCAACCCTCAGAGGCCACAATTGATGTGCATGGTAATGGGAGCATCTCAGTCCAAGGCCCTTAGGCCAACCTCATTCTCCTTGAGAAATGCTAGCCACATCTCATCAACTTCCTTACCTCTCCTGCTGTCCCCCCTCCTCTCTCCTCATCAATCCTGCACTGCCTCCCTGCACCCTCCCATGATCCTTCTCCGCCTCCCACTCCAACTCCTACACATGCTGCACCTCTGATCTCTAGCACTCCCCGTAAGTCCTCCAAGGCTGTCAACCTCCTCCACAATTACACTCCTTTCACTGCGGCTGCATCAGGCATTCCTCCGATATCTGTCACTTACATGAGGTTATGCACCTTGACATCCTTGGTCTCATGGAAACATGTCTGACGGCCAGCTCTGTCTGCATCCTTCACACACTCCTACCTGATGTTCAGGAGACCCTCTCCTTTGCCCACCACTACTGTGCAGGGGGGGTGTGCCCTTGGCTTCCCTGAGGGTATTCCTGCCACTGTCACTCCTACTTAGACCTACTCCACTCTGGAATGGCTTGTGTGACGTCTCTCTCTACCACACCTTGACATTCACAAACTGTGCGTACTGTGTCTGGGAAAACTGGTCAAATGTACTACTTCCTTTCTGAGTGTCCTCACCTCTCCTCCTCACTCATGTCCCCAGACACAGAAATCCTCTACCTTGTTGCTGTACGCATCCACCTGCATGCTTGTTGACCCCCCACGTGACCTTTCTGTGACCTCAGCAACTCCCTCTCACCCTCTAGACTCCCGTCTGTCCCTACTCATTCTGCAGGGCACACTCTTGATGCTCTGATCTCATCTGACTTTCCCCTCTCCGTCCATCTCTGCACTCCTCTCTCCTGGAGTGATCACATTCTCCTCTCCTCCCAGCTCACCCTCACCACACCACAGGCAAAGCCACCCTCACCACTGTCACACACCTTCTTGGTATTCCAACCCATGAAGTGTGTGTCAGTCGAGGCTCATGCTGCCAAAATCTCCCCCCCATCCAGCTCCCCCTTAGGCTCACTCCCATCCTGACAGGGCCCACTCCATGCTCCACTCTATGTCAGGTACACTGGATGTCTTTGCCACGGTCATGACCACCTGTCTGAAGCCCCATGCCAATGCAGAGTCCTGGCATGACTCGGATCATGTGAACCCAGACCACAGGTGCCGGGTGGCAGAGAGGGAATGTCCTGCATCATGCTCATCCTCTGGCAAACTGGCCTGCCACATGCTCCAAAGGCAATAGCGCCTCACCCTTCTCACCAAGATGAGATCCCCAATCCAAGGGCACATATCTGCGGCATGTGACAACTCTGCAGGACAGATAGAAATCTGCAAGGACCTTGCCGAGCCAGATGCAGTGTGTACCTCCCCTGTCCCCTCCGAGCCCACAGCACTGCATGATTGTCTCTGTACCCCTATAGGCCACCCCCCCAGCACTTGTCTGCGCCTAACACCATCTGCCCTTGACGTTAAGTCCTACTTACCTTGTACAGCACTTCCAGCCGCCACTTCCCCTTGCACATCATTGTGCCACCCACCCCTGCACTTGCGTGACATGAATGACACCAGCACCAGTAGGATTGTTGACTGGCATCCCCTACTGCCCCACCACCCCTCAGTGCTCCGCTGTACCTTCATACATTTCTGGACCGGTGCTTCACGAATGCTATATGATTCCTTAACAGGTGATGGGGAGGTGGAATCTCATTGTTTACTGCATTTTGTTGATGTAGACAAGGCACTGTGCATCGTGGCCAATTTGGACTAGCAGATCCATGTACAACATGTCAACTTATTGATGTGATGATGCAATGTCAGGACCAGAGTGGTAGAAATCCTAAAAAGTTGCCCTCCTCTCCCTCTTCACTTGGTGGCTATGTCACATGCCATGTGTGTGATGGCATGTGCCTTTGACATGGCAATCACCGGCCAATGTGTGATGGCAGTGCTAGGCAGCATGGTGAGCAGGCGTTGCTCTCCAATCTGTACATTGTATGCCCTGAGCCTCCCCTACAGACCCAGTGATGGTGAATGCATAGGAGGTCTCCCAGTCATGTGGGACATGTGTCGTAGAACTACTGCCTCTGTTGTTCATCAGCCCTTGTTGCTTGCCATGGTGCTAATGCCTGTTTCCATTTTTCTCTTTCATGTCTTTGCAGGGGACGAAGCACTTGTTGATGCTGGGGATGTGGTGGTTGAGCCGTCCCAGGAGGGCAACCCGGGCCGACCTTCCACAAGTGAGGGATGTGGTGTGTTTGTGGGTGAAAACCCACAAGTGCTGCAGGTCGTGCTGTCGAGGGGTGTCTCTGGGGGTTCCTCCCCCGAGCAGTATTCAGGTGTAGACTCGGAGGATGACACCTATGTGCAGTCGCAGGTGAGTGTTCTTGGGAGAGAATCTCCTCTGTCCGACCCACCTGCAGCCGGGCCATTGCCCTCAATGGGGATGTCAGTGTCGGCAGCTCAGCCTCCGGTGGTTACGGATGCAGGGCCACACCACACAATCTCTGATCCTGTTCCTGGGGCTGCAGATCAGAGAGGGAATGCAGTCCTGCAGCCTGAGGCCTTGCCGGCACAGCAAGGCGCAGTCCGCCTTGCCCCAGGCAGGTGTGGTGCCCGTCAACGTGGTGGCCGTATGCCACCTGGCAATACCGCTTGGGAGCAATCCATCTACGGTATGGCCAACCAACAGGCAGCATCATCCGAGATGATTGCACAGGCCATGGATAGGGTGGCCACTTCCATTGTCCCCCCAGAAAGGCTGATGGAGTGACTGGAGCAGGCTACAGAGTCCATCAGCCAGGCACACAGGGAGGATATGTTGGCGTCCAACAAGGACAGGCGGGCGGCACTGGCGACTCTGCGGGAATCACTTTCCATGGAGTCCCAGCGCCACAGGGAAGGCCTGAGGGAAGAATTCCGTCACCTCAGGTCGACCCTGTTAGAGCTTGAGGCTTCATCCCATAGAAGGACAGAGGAGCAGCTGGAGCGTCTGACACGGACGCTCTCGGCCGAGATGCAGGCAACTCGTGCGGAGGTCAGGTCATCCCGGGAGTTACTGCATGGGGACCTCCGCATGATTATAACCCAGAACCAGAACTACCAGACCCGCCTGCTTGCAGCCATGGAGGAGCAAACTCGTGCTTTGCGTGGGCTGCCTCCCATTGTCACACCATCTTCTGAGGCAGCTC